>NC_141697.1:334010571-335438455 GCF_964263255.1 Lissotriton vulgaris | reverse complement strand
TTTCAAGCATATCCCACTGGATTACCAACGATCCCATTAAATGATATAATAAGAAAGTTAGGGAGTTTCTAGTGCACAAGGGGCACAGCCTTGGCACCTTGGGGCATTTTGAAGAATACATTTCAAAAGAGCAAATGCACTCTTTTGAGAGTTTTCTAGTCCGTTAGTAGGGAAAAGAAATAGTTTCTATTGACAAGCTGCCTGCAGGCCATACTCCTGTCCGTGCTCACTTCTCACCCACATGCCGCAATTTCACTGTGCCAAGTAGGCAGAGGCCAACTTGCAATAATGGGGCCAAATTAC
The DNA here is from genome assembly GCF_964263255.1 of Lissotriton vulgaris. Taxonomy (NCBI): domain Eukaryota; kingdom Metazoa; phylum Chordata; class Amphibia; order Caudata; family Salamandridae; genus Lissotriton; species Lissotriton vulgaris. Next base: position 335,438,152 of record NC_141697.1, on the reverse strand, counting down.
ATCAATTTGTGACAGTAATGGCAAATTTGCTGCATAATTTGCAACAATTAAAAAGTGCACATCATAAGTTTACAGATGTCAGCATCCTGGACTAGTGCCATGCCATCCAGTACAGGTGCCATCATCCTGTCTCGCTGCTCTGGCAGTCCTGGCTGGAATTCCTACTTTCGGGGATGGCAGAGACAGGAAATTAGAACCTCTAACTGTGGGTGATGCGTGATGGCCATGGCTCCATTGCCTGACATTTGAGCAGTTGAGAGCTTTAGTATAAATCCAAATATTTAGGCTCTTATATTAAAAGATCAGTGAGAGCCCTATAGACCGACCGATTGAGGTTCCTGCTTGCACTGCCTTGGAAGACTTTTAGTTCCAGCTTCCTTGAGTATCATGAAAAGCAGGATGTTAAATAAACTGGTTGCCTTTTTTTCTACCAGTAAGTAAGTAGTTGCACACCTAATGAATGAGCCCATAGTCTTAAAGACTCTTTAAGTGTGCAGGCTGCCATGGTTTGTGCTTGTAAATTTGTAATGTAATTGTGCCGTGCCTTAAGTATGTACTAAAGATTATGTGCAAATACAAGTGACAGGAGTAGGTAAGCATCAGCCGCCCTTGCGTATCCTCCATTAATTTAATTACAACTTTGAAGCAATCTATATTGTGCTTTGCGCATAACCTAAGCATTTGATTAAAACAGGCTGACCGTCCTGTAGACTCTTCGTGCCACTAACTTACTTGAGTCGTTTGTGTGGATTCAGTTTTCCTAAGAATTGTTTGCTTTTATGTATTGTGGAGATCCTCAGAGCTGCAGTATGTGTCTACTAAGGAAATACCTTGGGCGTAATGATGTTTATTTATGCTTCTACTTTCTTCACTTCATTATTACTACCAGCTGCAGAATCATGGTAGCAAGAGGGAGTTGAGGTGAAAATAACTTCGAAGAGGGGAGGGAGGAAAGGGTAGGCAGCAGAGATCGACACACAGGTAAAGAGGGGTGAGCCATGAGGTCCGATACCAAGAGAGAGAGATGACCGAGCAAGAGATGGGTGAGGAGAGAAGGAAAGATATATAGGAAGACAGGGTGTTGAGGGAGAAATAGGTAGAGAGAAAGTAAAGACAATCAGTGTTAGAGGTAGATAGAGGGTGTGGGGGTTAGAGAGAAAAATAGAAGCAAGTAAGAGAGTGAAAGAATACAGAGCATTACACATCTGTGATTGTTCAACAACTTTGAGCGATGTTTGTAATGTTTAGGACAAGGTTGTGGTAAAAATGTACTCTATTTTGCTGCATAGAAAAAATATTTCTCTAGTGTGGCCCGCAACAAAACTCTAGTCCAAATTATCTATAATACTTTAAGCCTTGGATTCCCACTCCCGAATGTCATTACATTGAAGTTTATTTTTCAAATGTGTAAGTTTGATGTGTTAACTTAGTCTGCACATGTGCTCATGCCGAACATAGATGTAAAGTTATCCCTCACTGATACACACCTAATAGTAACTACAACACACAGCTGTTGCAGGAAGCTCAGCAAAGAATCCCTGCCAGCACTGCATCTCTGGGATAGGTTCAGGAATTGGGATAGCTTGCAGTTTCACTCTTCTTACCATTAAACACAGGCCTGGCCAACATGCTGCCTGCAAAGTGCCCTTGAGGCCTTGCTTAACCCAAGGCACGGGTCTGCTTTTCTGATCTGGTTAAGTGAGGTTTCCCCATTTCCAGAGAGGCCAGGTGAGCTCACCTCGCCAGTCCATTCCTGAGATTGCTTGAAGTTAAAGTGCCAAGCACTAGAGGTACCAAAGTAAATATACCGAATGTGACGGCAGGAGTAAGTCCCTATACAACCCTCCTTGCTCACAGGACTAACTTTGCTTCACTTCTGTTTCATAGAGCTAGCCTATTCCTACATGCATATCACTAACAAATATCAACTAGCGATGTCTGGTAGCTACTCAGCTGTCCAAAGCATCAGCCGATATGCTGGAATTCTACCACAGCACAGGATAGAGCCGGAAGTTGAGGCACTTGGGGTTGGTGAGTTTAGGATTGTGGAAAGATTTGGTTCATACAGCTCACCAACACCACAACAAGCAGTGGGCTTCAAAATGCTTCACTGCAACATACCACACACTCACCACCTCCGCCGGAATGGGCAAGGCTAATTTGCTGTGTTTGTCTTTAGCGTGATGTTTAAATCTTTCACAATCTTATGATTTCTTCAGTGATGTAACATTAAGGGCAGCACCAACACTCTGAAACATGGGCGTCCGCAGACATTTTTCCAGGGGAGGGGGGCAAAATGTTAATGTCATCACCATCCTCCAACATGGTGTGTGCCAGGTGGGGCACAAGAAACACTGGGGCGCAGAACTGGGATAGACTCAATTAAATCCCAGGAATCCAGGACATGTGACTGACCCTGCCACAGGCCAACAAACACCGCCTGTAGGGAAAATACTAAACTTTCTAACAGGCTGCTTTATCTCTGTCTGCTAGGTGTGCAGACTTCCGGGTCCTCGATCCAACACCAATCAAGGCTGTCTTCAGCACGATTCGATTTTTATCAGAATACTCAGCCTATGATTAAAGCACCAGATTAAATATACTGTATGCACAGTGTATGTTAGGGATTATTTGTAGCACACATATTTACCAATATTGGCTTCTTGGTGCTAGAATTCATGATAACTTTTATCCAAAGTTAAAGCACAACGTCAAAGTTAGTAATAAATAATGCAGCAATCACACACGCTAGTGATTCGCCAATGGGTGCTCCCTTTACTAGAATTCCCCAGGCATTGCTAAATTTTACACACATTCAATTAATTTATACAAAATAAAATGTATAGGTCCAAATGTTAGCTATATTTTTGAAAAGATACTTAGAGTCCCTCTACGTGTAGTCAATGTCAAACTGACAACGTGCGCAAGTTTAGGGATACAATAATGGACAGCTCCATTATGCGGAATCCAGGCACCGTAAATGTGTGGCACATGCGGCGCCCGCAGCGTCGGCACATCACAGGTCCAGGGATGCTGAGTCTTACACAGTCGTCGAAGTGGGCGGGAATAACCCAAGGATTGGATCTGTGGGTGGAGCCAGAGGTGTGGCCAGAATGAGCAGACATCCCAATTTTTAGTACTTGTTTAGCATTTCAATGCCCAGTCTAATCAACCAATGGATACACATGATTATTTAAGGTTATAATGAGTTATTGACATTAAAATATATTCACAAAGTGGGATATGCTTCTAATCGCAGAATGTACCAAATACAATAAAATGTGGAAACACAAGCCATTTGTCTCCGAGCCATGGAGTTTCTGTCATCAGCACTTCTCCCTTTTTCCACAACAGCAGTTCAAACATGAATGGCACAATATCCTAGTTTGCAAATGTTTACTCTAAAATTATGGCTCTGCCATATTTGCCTCATAATGCAAGATCTGCTGCATGATCTGACCATTTAAACTAATAAATTGTTTGTAGCTCAAACATATCAAAAGTGAATATAAAATGTGACTTGTGTTGCTGCGGAGTGGATGGCCTATTACAAAGGTTGACTGGTCACCTTTCTCACTGCTGCGTTTGTATGTTACAGTGGTACTAATAAGGCAACATCTTTCCAGAGACTGTTAGCATGTGTACACACGTCAAAATAATGAAATATCTGAAAATATACTGCATTACGTTGCAGCCTTTTTTTTAATGCATAATTTAGTCAACACTATGGCATAATGTTGTCATCCTTTGCTGCATAATTAATTCCAGTGGCCCCACAGCAGGCAGCACATGTTAAAAGTGCTTGTGAATGAAGCAGGGAGACTGTGAAGTTTGTGAACTTAGTTTGGTGTGCGTGCAAATCCTGCATTGCCAATCCCTGGTGAGTTGCAGCTACTACTGCTGAAACAAGGCCAATGGAGGTACCTATGGGTGAGGCAGACTGGCCTCAAGGGCAGGGCCAACCATAGCACTGGTGGTGTCCTGTGCATTAATGTTTGTTAGTGCCCCCCAATGACCACCTCTGCCATGGATTCCCTCACTACCACCCTTTAACTGTGCCCCCCAAGTCTCCATAATCACTCTCTCCCAGATGCATTTAAATTGATTTACGCGCCACTCATACCATTGTAGGGAGTCAGAGCACTTTACATCACACACATTACACAGAGACAATCAATATGTGTGTAAATCACTGTATAGAAAATGTTGAAAGTTGAAAGTTGAGAATATTTGTCAAGCGCACTGTGACCAAGCGGCTTCCTGGCGCTGGATGATTAACAATGGCAGTTAGAAGGGGCACCAGGGGATTACTTAGTAGAAAAGGCTTGAGCAAACAGGTGGGTTTTGAGCGCCTTACGGAAGTGTAGGTAGACAGCGATGGATCTGATGGTCAATGAGAGACTGTTCCAGAAGCGGGGGGCAAGTGTGGAAAACCTAGTGCCACCTACTCTGGACTTACGGAAATGGGGGACACTAAAAAGTGCCTGGCTAGAGGAACGGAGATTGGGGCAGGGGAGATAAGGGGTGATCATAGAATTAATGAAAACCGGGGCCGTACGAGCACGGGCCATGAAGACCATACAGCCCATCTTGAAGAGAGTTCTCTGTAGGATGGGGAGTCAGTGGAGGGACTTAAGTAAAGGTGTGATATTGTGAAACTTAGGAAGCCGGTGGATAAGGCGAGCACCCTGGTTCTGGATGGACTGAAGGCGCCGCAGCTCGTAGGCAGGAATACCCGCGTAGAAGCAGTTCCCGTAGTCCAACCGTGAGAGAATCATGGCCAAAACAATAATTTTAAGGGTATCAAGGGAAAAAAACGAGAAATCTTGCGGATAATCCTGAGGGACAGAAAGCAGGATGAGACAGCAGAGCTAACCTGAGGACGCATGGAGAGGTCCTGGCTGATTTTGATTCCCAAGGTTCTGACTGAAGCAGAGGGAACAGGGGGAGGACCAAAGATGGAAGGCCAGAAGGCAGGAGTCCAAGGGCTGGTGGAACCACCAGTCAGGAACAACTCAGTTTTGTCCGGATTAAGCTTAAGGTGGTTTTGATTCATCCAATCAGAAATAAAAATGAGTGTAGTTTGAAATTTAAGAAAGGAGTCAGGGGAGGGGGAGAGATAAAAAACAAGCTGAAGGTCGTCGGCGTAATTATACACGGAGACCTCCATGTTGAGCAGAGAAACAATAAGGGGATAGATATAAAGGTTAAAAAGAAGAGGGGAAAGGGAAGAACCTTGGGGAAACTCACAGGGCACCGATCGGGAGGGGGCAGAGAAACCGGAGAGACGGACAGCCTGCATCCGGCCTTGAAGAAATGAAACGAGCCAGGAAAGAGCGGTGCCCTGGATGCCCGCTGCCCTGACACGGTCGAGGAGTATGGAGTGGTCGACCGTGTCAAAAGCAGCGGACAGATCAAGGAGCACCAAGGCTTGAGGGGAGTTAGAATCAGCCTTGTTCTTCAGCTCGTCCAGGACGGAGAGGACCACAGATTCGGTCGAGTGGACCGGGTGAAAGCCCACTTGATGAGAGGCCAGAAGATGGTTGTCCTCGATGTAGACCGACAGGCAGGAAGTGATATGGCGCTCCAGAATCTTGCCTAAATAAGGGAGCAGGGAAATGGGCATGAAATTAGCAGGGAGAGTGGGGTCAGAGCCAGGTTACATAAGACTAAGGACTACAAGGTGTAGGAGTCACATGACAATCATACTAGTAGCCCGTATAGTTTTATAGTGATTGGTCTGGAGAAACACAATACCCGGAACATAAAACGTAATACCATGGTTGGGGGTTCTCCTTAATAATCAGAATTGATTTCTGTCCAAAAGAACACTTTTTGGGACATTAGGATAATCAAAGACTGGGGGGGGAGGGGGGGGACATAACTCTCTACTTTATTCCTTGCAGTTTGTATGCAGCTCTTAGATGACAGTTAATAGCTCACTGTTCTAAGTTAGGATTTTAACTTATAAACTGCAAGTAACTGCAAGTAACAAAAGGATCTCTGACAAAAGCAGTAGCCCACTGACCTATTTACATTATGTGCACTTTGTGATCTGCATGGTGCATGTTCTTTGCAGCCGATACATTAACCCTCTGAGCTACCTTTTCATGAGTCAAAACTTCCACTGGCCAAAATTCTGATCTCTCTCTCCAGGAAGAACATTAATCACCAGAGTCATCATGACATTTTTATTGTTGCCGAAAAGTGGTGGAGGCCAGGAAGGAGGCAGCAAGCATTTTTAAAACCATAATATACTTGCAAACATGATGCCTCCACCTAAAGTCAGCACCCGGTGCGGTCACATTGGTTGCACCGCCCTAGAGCTGGCCCTTCTCAAGTGTCTTGTGACCTCCGTGACTGTTGTTTTAGGGTGTGCTGCTTCATAGGCCTGCCCGCAAGACTGGAGGTGAGCTTCAGTATGGATAGTGGTGGACAAGCCTTGAAGGTTAACCTACACTTGTCATGCTAGGGTCCACCTGCTGGTGTGAAGACACCAGGACTTCTAAGGTGTTGCAAAGCCTTCTAAGGTATAGCATGTGATTGTGCCTTTGCAGGAGAGTGGTCTGGTGGACTGGTTATTAAGTCTGAACCTGGTTCCCAGTTCCAAATTCAGCAGCTCTGACCATAGTGCCACATCCTCTCCCCCACTGAACACCGTACTGCCCCACTGAGAAAAACTCCCACTGTCTTCAACTACAACCCAATTGTTACCCGCTATAAACACCTGGATGTGGCTCAATTTAAATTACGCACTAGACAAGAGCAATATGCGGCCTACAAAAAAAAAATAAGTAACAACATCCTGGAAAAACCAAACACTTATAGGGAACGCAAAATTTTGCAAACCATGGGAAATGTAAGCAGGAACAACATGGTTACCTTAATGCTGTTACACTCACTATTCAGAAATCAGTGGGTGCTTTTGCTTGAAAAGTTAAGGACACGATTACAGGGCCCTGAATGGACCCATTTCAATGGCCATTTCTTATATCCTTACACAATGTAAGCAGTATGGTAAAAAGACCACATCCCTGGACGCAGAGCTGCAGCACACATTTTGTTTTCCAATCCACTTGCAGAACCTCCAGGATTGGTGCACTAGTTCCAAGTCCAGGGAAAACAAAGACAAGAAAACAAAAATAGGCTTCACTGGCAAACTCTGTAAAAGTGGTGCTAATGTGTTCCAGTGTGAATAAAATCACTTTGCCAGTTTGCTACCACTCTGTCTTACTTTATTTAGTTATTTCTCTATTTTTCATATTTTTAGCCTTTTATTCCCAATGCTGCACTTTGGAATTATAATGTCAGAAAAATACGGCATTTTCCAGCAAAAGCGTCTTTCTTTTTTGGATCCATTTCACAGGGAAGCAAAGAAAAGAAAGGAGAGGAAGGAGAGTGAGAACCCCGTCTTGAAGTCACGTTTTGTTTTCTTCATGGGCGTCCGCAGGGGGTGCAAGGAGGGTTGCTCCAGGGGGGGGCAAGCGCCCCTACTTGCCCCCCCCCCCCCCCTGCGGACGCCCATGCTCTGAAAATTGTTCCAGCACCACAGGCTTGGGTGCCTTTCTTTGACATTTCATGCTTTGTGGCCAGGGTGCCTTTGTGTGATTGTTTCATGATTTCTGGCCTGGGTGCCTTTGTGCGACGTTTCCATGCTTCCCTGTCTTGAGTATGTATGTGTGAGATTTCCATGCGTTCTGGCATGGGTGCTTCTGTGTAACATTTCCATGTTTTCTGGCCTGATCTCCCTTTCTGAAATTCAGATCAGGTATTACATCTGACTTTTAGCAGTGCCAGTTGAAGATGAGGGTGGAGCTAATATAGTAAGTGGGTGGAGCCAGTAGAGGGAGTGGGTGGAGCCAGAGAAAAGTAGGTGTGGCCTCCGGCAAACATTTTAGCACCTGCACTTCATATTTTACAAATTAATGTGGTGACTCCTGTAAGCCCTGGGAAAACCTCTAACAGAAGCAAAAAGTAAAGTAAAATGAGATTATCTGTTTTTGGAGTTGACACAAGATTTTCGAAGACCCTGTAAAACTTCATAAATGATTGTTAAAGAGCACACATTTCTGGTTTAACCTTTCTAGTGGGTTAACCATTGTTTAGGTAATGTGAATGACACATTAATTACCATTGATTAAGTTGAACACTGCATCCGTGTAGCCACAGCATGCACAAGCCGGTCATTGAATGCTGGTGTCCTGGCCAGCAAGACATTGTCTGTTTTGAACACCACCAAGGCCAGAATAGCTACTGGGCATCGGCTGACGAGCGGGCATTTACCCAGGAAGCTGGAAGAGTGGGGTGCAGGTTTTGTTAATTGGGGCCAGTTGTGTAGCAGTGCAGCAGTTTTAAAAGCAATGCAAAGGTCCTGTGCTGGAGAGAGATGGGAGTTTTGTCTAGAAAAGTTTTCACTTATCTAAGGGAGCGCAGAGGGTTAATATGCCTGCTGCAAAGAATGTGCACCATGCATCTCAAAGAACAATATTTTATGTGGGGAGTCCATTGTGTTACTGCTTTCCTCACAGAGATTCTGTTGTTACTTAAGTTACATTCATAATCTAGCACAATGAGCTATGTATGAACTTCCATCTCATAGCTGGATGCAAACTGCATGGAACAGGTTAGAAAGTTATGTCGTTTCCCCAGTCTTTCTATCCTGATGTTGCTAAGAAAGATCTGTTTGGGTAGAAGTACATTCTTATTATCAAAGTCAACCCTAACCACTGCGATATGTTCTGAATCCTGAGTTTGTGCTTCCTCAGACCAATGAATCGTAAAAAGTGCCTACCTGTATGGATGACATGTAAATCCTACACCTTGTAGTCTCCTTTGCCTTATGTAACATTTTCTATGCACTGATTTACACATGTATGAGTTATATTCTCTGAATGTGTGAGTGATGGATTTTGAAAATGTGGAAAGTTTAGCTTTGGGAGCAGTGATTAATGGAGTCATTTTAAAGGTGTACTGTGACATCTGCATTTGTAAAGCAAACATGCATGCCTTTGGGCATTCTGGCTGTTAGCTAGGATGTTTGTTGCTGGTAAGATATGCAAATGCAGAACAAGCATTGAGCAACACAAGTAATTAAATAATTACCGCCCGATTTCTAACATCTCAACTCTGGCTGAACTCCTAGAAAATGTGTACACATCCAGCTGGGCAACCACATCGACCATTTCAACCTGCTCAACCAACACCAATCCGTCTTTCGTGCAGGGCACAGTACTTAGTGGGTCATGACCCACATGGTAGATGACGCACTAAAAATCCTAGACCAAAACGAAGCCTCTCTACTAATCCTGCTTGATCTATCTTCAGCATTTGACACCATCAAACATGACAATCTTCTGGACCTTCTGAAATGTAGAATGGGCTACCAAGGATCAGTACTAAATTGGTTCACCTCCTTTCTCCAAAATAGATCCCAAAGATTCAAGATCAATCATTCCTTATCTTTGGCTGTCCCAATCACATTAGGAGTCCCACAGGGCTCCTCCCTCTCACCTACACTTTTCAAACTATTCATGGAACCACTCACCGAAACTCTCAGCTCCTCAAACATCCACTTTCACATGTACGCAGACGATACACAACTATGCCCTAAAGGTCACTTCTCTGGAGAACATCAAATCTCTCAACTTAACTCTACAAAAAACTCAGACTCGGCTGGCGCAACACCACCTGAAACTAAACAGCCTCAAGACTGAATTCCTCCTAATCGCTTCACCCAACCAAACAACCATCATTGAACAATGGCTTAAACAAGTAACAGCGCTCGACTGCCAACATCATATTATTGACTCAGCTACTCGCTGGGATTAATACTTGACAGAAATCTAAACACGCAGAAACATATCAGAGCCGCAACAAAAGGAGCAAACATTCAGATGAACACTTTGAGAAAATGTAAACCCTTCCTTCCCGCAAGTGACTTCAAACTGGCAGTTCAAGCACTATTAATCCCAAGATTAGACTATGGGAGTGCAATGCTTTGCGGTCTTCCCAGATCCACAACGGCCCCTCTAAGAGCCTCATTCAAATCGGCGGCCAGGCTCATCATGGGCTCAAAAAGAAACTGCCACATCACCCCCGACCTTAGAGCTCTTAACTGGCCACCATTCGAAGCAAGAATTCAACTAGAAATCGCCTGCATGACTCACAAAGCCCTGCATCACAATACTCCAAGTTATTTGGCCCAGAAACTGGTGCTCTCATGTAGCAACAGATCCTCCAGGAGTTCAAGCAATCTTCTTCTGAAACCACAACCTTTTGAAAAGAAGAAAACATACAACTGTGCCTTCTCTGGAATCTTTCCTAGGATATGGAACGCACTGTCCCCTGAAACCAGACGGAATCCCTCTTCTAAATCTTTTAAGAAAGAAGTAAAATCTCTACTCTTGAGCAAATTCACATGAACAATGTGTATAAGTCTCATAATGGCTGTTGGTATAACAAGACAGAATTATTTAATATAGTGTTCTTGTGTTTCTTATTTCTACCCCTGTAAAGCGCTCTGATGGCCTCAAGGGTCATGTTTGCGCTATATAAAACCGTCAAACTAAATAAATAAATAAAGTACTGTACCAGTGATTCATTGGTTTTCTTTAGAAGAAATTAATGATTGTAAACATGGAAAGGTTCAATGGCTCCACAGGTTTAGAAGTATGTACACCATGTCATGGAAAGGAAGGTTGCTGGAAGAACTTGACCTGTATTAAATAGCACTGTTAGCTATGTTCCAAGACTAGGATTTAATTACATGGTACTCTTAGTTTTCATAACAAATGATAAAGTAAACGTGATTTGAACATTATAGGCCTATCAGTCATCCCATTTTATAAGTTATTTGATTTGATAATGACTGATTTGAACTTGACTAGCCTATCTTCCATTGTTGGACACTATTTGATAGGTTCTTAATCATTGTCTTAATTGTATATCTGAAGATACTACCTGAAACAATGTATGTCGCTACATTATCAATAGGATTTAATGTATGTCTGTCTGTTTATAGGGTACTTCTTTTGTATCTATAGAGATTTTCCAGTCTGTGTGTGTGACGTATGAAACCAAAAAATAGATGCACCACTTCCTCTGATAGCACCAAGTCAAAGGTCATGCAATGTTGCTTCCTTTGATTTAATGGGGTCCATAGGTCACGTGATGTCACTTCCTGCATTGGTATCAGGCCAAAATGCATTACAATGTCACTTCCTGTCACATCATCAGGGTGAGTCGTATAATGCGTCTCAAAATCCGCACGCCGGTTATTTTCTGTGGAGTACTCTCCTTGGGGTGACGCGGCATTGCGGATTGTATATCTGGATGACTGACTGAAGGATACTAATTATGATATGGGTTGGCGGCCACATTAACCAATAGGGATTTTGAGATGCATTATACGATTATTAGTACACACAACAACTTTTCGTTTATAAATGAACCATTAGCCCTGATGAAATCGTTAGTATACCTACCATAGACGAACACGTATTGGCTACATATCGCATTTTATTATCTTTGATGCATACAAAGAGCGAAAATATACAAGAAAATATCTATAACAGCTTATCATGGCAATGTATGATTTGAATATTGGTGCTCAGGATTATTGTGATCCCTTTTCCTACATCCCTACCAGATTTGTGGCTGTTCCATTACCCCCACCCACCAAGCAAAGGGATTTTGGGTCTAATTTATATCTTAGCGGAGAGGGAACTCTTTCACAACAGCAACAGAGTTCCCTCACTCACCAAGACTGTGGTCCTCCCACCCAATTCCAATTCGGGCAGACCATTGTTTGGCAATGGCGAAGACTACTCTGTCTCCGCCGTGGTCAAACTCGTCCAAAGGTCCATCTCATTTGGATGGGCGGACATATAGCTATTTTTTAATGCCAATCACGGCTAGAAAAAACCTGGGGGTAAGTTGTACTGAAAAGTGCTCAATGCTTCCTTCACCTTGGGAAATGATTGGGGCATTGTTGTCTCTCTTGTTCGAAAGCAAATCCAGCTCTGGGATATTCTTTTTGTAAATAAATTTAAAAAAATGCAACGTTGATGAACAGCTCCGTCATGTTTAACAGACCGTTCAAGAAAATGTACAAGTCGTCGGGAGGAACCGTTGTGATGGCGGTTGCTGTCAGTGCTTGAAATGTACACTGTGCCAGCGGACATTTCATAATGTGGCGGGTCGTGCCTCCGTCAGGGCAACAGAGTAATTTACTCCATCGACTTGGCGGAAGATGGGAAGTTCTACAAATTATTAACCAGGCCCCTACTCTTGCCATTGACAGAAGTAAATCTCCAACCTTTTTCCGGATTGGATGAGAGTTTGGAGAGGAGTTTGTGAACAATGACAAACATTTAAGTTTGTGCTGGTTTACTAACTCACTGGGCATTTGCACCATGTAACACACATTTCTCGCCCCCTCTACAAACCTGGTTGTAGATTTTCTGATTTAAAAATATTTGTGTGAATAAAATTATATGTGTGCAAAAATAACAGCTTTGGATGAAAATTAGTAGATTTTCACTCACAAATAGAGCTATTTCAGTGTGTAAGTCTGACTGAAATCCACAGAAAAAATTGATAATCCGGTCCATTCTGTTTTTATAAACCTGCTTTCACCGAGATTACTTGAACCTTTCACCTAGATCACATGCATGCAATACAATAGTATGTGCCTTACAGAAACAAATATACAAACAGAAACAGTAGCACCCAAGTACACACTCAGATACACATTTTCCATCTTGTTGGGCTTGGAAAGCGTGAACCGCTGATGACAGAGAACTTTCATATACACCTGGGCAGAGCCACCTCCTCTTCTCTGCCCTGCTTTAATCTCAGTCACCATTCCACCACTCCCTTGCCCTGGTTATTCTATGTAACCGCCCTCTATTATAAAGGTGAGTAGGTTGTGATGGCAGTATGGCAGGGGTGGTATACATCAGCATGGCAGTGTAAGATGTTCTTTATGTTTAGTGGTCTTGAAGGGCCACTTGTTGTAAAAAGTACCTCGCAAGGATCTCCAGGCCCTTTGAGCTGTGGGATGTTGCCAGGTTTTACTCTATGCACTGGATCCAAGGAACATTTGTAATCCTCAGAATGACCCTCCCTGAAGTGTACAAGCACATCCTCTTGCCTAGATAAAATGTGAATCCAGTGGATTGCTTTGCAAGCACTGGACATGCACACTGTGTCAACAGGATTCCTCTTAATGCCTGGACTTTTACACACCTCGGGGAAGGTAATCCTAAGGATTTATATAATGCCTTGGGTTGCAGGAGTGACAATAGCCTTCTCTCCTACTCCCTGGAGCGGAGGAAATCCATGGAGATTCCCCCAGGTGCATCAGCTGTGTACAGCGGGCTGGGAGAATCTTGGGGGATTTCTTGATCCTTGGCAAAGGACATATTGGGGAATTTTTACCAGCTCTCAGGTGGAAGGCCTGAGTACCTACCTGCCTTCAAGCCATGTACAAATTGTGGAGAATACCACCATCCAATTCTTACAAGTTGGGGATTTTGTGGGCATGTGACGGGAGCGGTACTGAAGTCATGGATGCCACTGTCTGATCACCCCTATTCTCACCTCTGATTTGTAATTGGTACAGACTTATTTGTTTTTGTATGAGCTACAGATACCCACATGCTTGGATTGAAAGACTTTGGTTTACATTTCAAAATCTCACTTTCCTCCCCTAAATCTCCTCAACATTCTACACTCCCAACTTCACAAGTACGCAGCCTTCTGTTCACTGCATCATTTGAGAGGCTCAGATAGACTAAACTTCATGTAGTGTGGCACTGAGCTGAAATCTGCAGCACTACATTGTAAAAATGGAAAAATAGAGCAGCGCCATATTTACAAAGAGTCAAAAGCTACACTTAAAAGAAAATTGTGCAATGCTGAGTATTGGCACCAAGGCAAAGCTATTGTTTTTGCTTGGAATTTGTACTTTAGGTACACCTTCTAAAAAACAATTCTACACGATGACAACCACTCAAAAGAAAGTTGCAAAAAATATGCAATCTTGTGAAAATTAAACATGTTAGAGCTGGGAATAACATTCAGTATTCAACTTGACCTTGCTTGTGACTGGTTTTATTTGCCACTAACATTCAAAGCAAAGCAATATTTTGCTACTTTAGTCGATATGGGTTATTGTGAATGTTAGAAAAGGGCTCTCTAGTGGGCAGAGGTATGCACTGTGTCCAAGTAGGGACCCATGCTCTAGTCAGGGTAAGTGTAGTACACACTCAAAGTTTACCTGTGCCCACCCTACGGTAGCTTGGCACAGAGTAGTCAGGCTAAACTAAAGAGACAATGTATAAAGTATTTGTGTGCACACACACACACACTCACACACACACACGTAACACAGTGAAAATACCACAAAAGTACTTCACACCAGTTTAGAACAATAGCCAATATTTATCTGAGTAAAACCAGACTAAAACAACAAACATCCAACATATACAAGTCAAGATAGGATTTTTTAAAGATTTAATCAAAATTGAGATGCTTGGAAGTCTATAGCTCCAACTGGGGCTTTCTGGTCGCGCTTCAGTACTTTGGCAGTGTCGAAAACCAAAAACAAGGAGCCAGACCAAGGACACAGTGTCGGAAACTATGATGCAGCTTTGTGCAGTGGTGGTGAGGCGTTACAATTGCAGGTGAGGGGTCGGTTCCTTATGGCCGTGCAGGGTCACTGAAGCTTTTGCTGTTCCTGGACACTGTGTTACACAGAGGAGGAATTGATTGCGGGTGCTACCTCAGTTCCATAAGGCAGTGGGGCATCAAGGCGGCGGCGATGTCAAGAGTGTGGTGCATCGATTCCTCTGCCTCTAAGTAGAACCACTGGGCCCAAGGGTTCCGGGTTGGTGGTAGCAGCCCGGCGCCATTTACCGAGAGACTCTGCATTACGGCAGACCTGACTACAATTGCTCATTTAATTTTTAACTTGTATTTTTACCTTGCCATATTGCGTTTTAAACTGTTACTGTGTGCAAGCGGCGATTTAACTGATACTTGCATGCGGAATAGCTGGCGAGTGCTTCTGTATCTGTATGCGTGCAGGGCGGCTGATTGATAGCGCTACTCGCACTCTTACCTTAACAGCGGCCCCTCTGCCTTGGTCCATCGTCCGGGACTAGGGGCTAAGGACTCTGCTCGTCCTTTAGTGTACACATCCGCTGACTTACTAGCGCTGCGACCTTCCATCATGATGTGCCCCCCCGTTCCCCTTAACACGGTGAAACGGACATTTCGCCTAGGCATTACCAATCCTATCTTTCTAACTACGGACTCTGCCTCTAGTTACGCGGTTTCGGAAAGCACGCCAGGTACTACCTGTAATTTTAAATGTGTTTATTTAAACACCCGTTCTATGACCAAACATCAGACAGACATCTTTTTGTTACTATCTGATACTAAACCGGATTTACTCCTGTTGAGCGAAACATGGCTTACACCGGACTCATTACCGGACATCTTGGCTGCCTTGCCTGCTGATTACTATATTATCTCCGTTTTACGACCGGCAGGTAAAATTGGGGGCGGGGTGGCCATCATCTCCAATAAGAAACATCAACTTAGACAACTCCCCTCCTTAGATATTCCTAATGTGGAGAATATTGTTGCCAAATTGGATACTGTTAATGGGACACTTGTGGTGGTTTTACTATACCGCCCTCCCCAAACTATGGCTATGTTTCCTGCTATCTTTGCGGAGCAACTGGCCATGCTAGCCACCAATAATTCTAAACTACTCCTGATTGGGGATTTAAATCTCTGGTTTGATAGCATACTATTAGATCCCCAAGCAGCTGAGACGAGGGACCTTTTGAGCGATCTGAATCTAATACAACATATAGATACTCAGACCCATCAAAAGGGCCACAGTCTCGATCAACTTTGGTCACTGAATCTAGCTATCGATTTTATTGATATTAAACCCTGTAGCTGGTCTGATCATTTTATCATTAGTTTCTCATTTTGTGTTGTGAAAGCTCTTCAATTTAAGCTGAAGGCTACCAGTCTGACTCGGAAATGGTCCTCGTTGGACATGTCAGCTTTTTTAAATTTGTTAAAGTCTACTTTGCCAGAGCAGAGCTCAGATGTGGAGATAGCCGATTGTAGGCTTCAAGATTGGCTAACCTCGGCCATTAATGCCTGTGTTCCCCTCACTCGCTTTGATAACTCACGCGGCGCGGACGCGCATAAGTGGTTCACGCCGGAGTTGAGGAAATTAAAACTTGAAGTGAGGCAGCAAGAGAGAACATGGCGTACCAACTACTGTCCCCAAGCAAGGATTGCATATTGTTCAGCTCGTAAAGCCTACCAAAAGACGTTGCACACTCACAAAACTGCTTATTTCTCTTCTAAAATACTTAATGCGACCAATAAGTCGAAAGAAATTTTCAGGATTGTGACTGAGTTGTGCAATGATGAGAGAACTTCTCCCCCGGTTGTCCCCTCACAATTGCTCTGCAACTCGCTGAATGACTATTTTAATGATAAAATAGTGTTGATTAAGGATACTCTATCTAAGCTACCAGTTTGTGTCCCGATAGATGATACCTTTTTTAACCCTCTTACTCTGCATTCCTTTCCCTTAATCACTGACCAAACCCTTCAAGATTTGCTCACTAGAGTTAAATCAGGATCTCCTCAGGATGTCTGCCCTCCCCAAGTAATGAGAGAAATTGGTCGGGCACTCCCAAGTAGCCTGATTCCACTGCTTAATAACTCCCTTATGTCAGGGAATGTTCCTAATAGTTTTAAACAGGCCTTATTGATCCCTTTAAAAAAGAAACCTGGCATTGACTCCTCAGACCTTTCTAATTACAGACCAATATCGCTACTGCCTTATTTATCCAAAATATTGGAGGCGCATGTAACCAACTGCCTATCAAGTTTTGTGGAAGCCTCTGGCTATTTACAACCCAACCAGGCAGGTTTCCGGCCTGGTCACTCTACTGAGGCAGTGATATTGGCCGTTCAGAATACTTTAAGGTCCAACGCAGACAGGGACTTGCACCAGGCCTTGGTGTTATTGGACCTGTCTGCTGCGTTCGACACGGTTGACTATACCATCTTGGTCAACCGTGTCGAACAGGCCGGTCTTCGGGACTTGGCCTTGGCCTGGCTCAAGTCCTTTATTTCAGGACGTACCCAATCGGTTCGACTGGGTTCTTTCACAGCCCCTAAAAAAAATTCCTTTTGTGGGGTTCCTCAAGGATCCTCCTTGTCCCCTTTATTATTTAATTTGTATATGCGGCCTCTGTTGTTCTCTCTACGAGAGTTTAAGGTTGATGTATATAATTATGCAGACGACCTGCAGTTGGTTTTTGTGCTAAATTCTCACAATGCTGCCGAGGAATTCCGAGCAACTATGTCTTTTATCCAGAGGTGGATGTCTCTAAACCACCTTAAGTTAAATCCGGGAAAAACGGAGCTCATTCTACCTGGGAAGATTGAGATCAGTTGGAGCCCTAGCTTTTGGCCGTCGGACATGGGCTCGCCCCCTAAAAAATCCCGTACTGTAAAAAGTTTGGGAGTGACTCTTAGTGAGGATCTTACCTTGGTAAGTCAAGTCGGAACTGTGGTCTCCTCGGGGTTCTTTCAACTGAGGAAGATCAAGAAAATAGCACATCTCCTTACAGGTCTGGCCCTAATTCAGACAGTTAGTGCTCTAGTCCTGTCTCACATTGACTTTTCAAATGGCCTCTATTTGGGGGCGCCTATTGGCCAACTTAAAAGATTGCAATACTTGCAAAATCAAGCTGCGAGACTTATCTGCAAAGTCCCTAAGTGGGAATCAATTAGACATGGACTAGAGATTTTGCACTGGCTGCCTGTGGAACAGAGAGCCACATTCAAGGTGGGCTGTATTGTGTTCAAGGCTTTGGAGGGTAAGGGTCCCATGTTCCTTAGATTACTACTGCGCAAATACAAACCCTTGCGCAGCTTGAGATCAATCCACAAAGACCTACTTGAGGTCCCTCGTTTCAAAAAGAAACGTCAGGGAGGCAGCAGTTTTCAATTTTTAGCCGCTTCATTGTGGAACTCCCTCCCTTTGACTCTGCGACACAGTAAGGACCTCCTTGCCTTCAGGAAGGCATTTAAAACTTTTCTTTTTTCCCAGGCTTATGGTAAACAGTGATTGTATTTCTTTTATGTATTGTTATGTTTGACTCTCTCACCAGCGCCAAGAAGCCCTTGGGCGTATGTGCGCTTAATAAATAATAAATAACATAACATAACATAACATAACAAGGGCCGGTCCTAGGCATGGGCTGTATGGGCAGCTGCCCAGGGCCTCGCGCTCAGGGGGCCCACTGCCGGCCCCGCAGAGTGGACCGCAGAGCAGGTGGCCCGATATGAAATGCGGGAAAAGCGCACTCGCGCAGGCAGTAAGGCACTTAGAGGGGCCTCACATCTTCCCTTTCGCCCGGGGCCTCAGAAGGCCTAGGACCGGCTCTTAAAGCACTGCGTTGATCGGGGGTCACGCAGAGTCAGGGATGCGGCAGAGTCGGGACAGGGCACCACGGATACCGGTGTCGCAGTGTCGAGACTCATGCTGCTGTGGTTCTTCTAAGGTACTGCGGCAAGGTTGGGGCTGCATTGAAGTCGAGGATGTGGGGTCACACATCAGCCGAGCGGTGTCCACAGGTTCTGTGCAGACAGTGGCGATTTTGCAGGAGGTGCCGGTTCCGACTGATGTTCATGTCGATTTTCTTGGTGTGCAGCCTTAAAATTACCTCCAAGGGCACCACTAGGCAGGTCAGGATTCACAGCAGAGGAGCAGAGCCCAGTTGCTGGTTACAAGATGCAAGTGACGTCTTTGACGTCCCTGAGACTTCAGCAACAGGAGGCAAGTTCAGTCAAGCCCTTGGAGAACCTTGAGAAAGCAGGATACAGAGAGTAAAGTCCAGTCCTCTCACTCCCAAGCCAGAAGAAGCAAGCAGCAGGCCAACACAGCAAAGTAAACAACAAAGTGGCCTTTCCTCCTGGCCGCACAACAGCTCTTCTTCCTGGCAGAATGTCCTCAGTCCAGAAGTGTTCTGAGTATATTGTGTCACTTACACCCATTTAGCCTTTGAAGTAAGGAGACTTCAAAGAAATCTTTGTGATGCACAAGACCCTGCCCTTACAGGCCCCGGCTCCAGAGGCACTACAGAGGGGTAAGCAGCTCTTTGGTTAGGGACAGGCACAGCCCTATTCCGGGGCAAGCGTCAACTCCTCCCACAACTCTAGTTCAGGAAGACCAATCAGTCTGGTAATTGGCCATAAGGATATGCAGGGCACAGCTCAGCTCCATTTGTGTGTGACCTTCTAGAGGGAATTCACAAATCCCAACTGTCATCCAACCCAGACCTGTATTTTAGGAGTGGGAAGAGGCACATAATAGTTAAAGAAAATGATAACTTTCTGAAAGTGTTATTTTCAGACCTGAAATTTAAAAACCAACTTCACTAAATGTTCAGTTCTTAAATTGTGAGACCAGAGATACCAAACTACTAGGTGGGTGGAGGAATCACTGCTGCAGACCCACTTGTATCATTTAATTTAACGGTTCTGGACACATGTAGAGTGCCTGAATGCAACATTTAGATGGTTATCCAATAACCAACTCAAATGTAACGAGGGTAAGACTAAGCTTCTTTTCTTTGGCCCAGAGGCCAAGACATCTTGGAACACCATCATCATCAAATCAGCTTTATTTGGTATGTTAAAATCGACCATAAAAGCATTCTAATCATAATATACAGTTTATATAATTATAAAAACATGAGAAAAAACAGTACATTCCAAACAGAGTGATTTATACACATGTGTACAGTTCGAAATATTAAGTCTGTCAAGTTTTGGATTTGATAAATATCTTCTAAAAACCATACGAAATTAGATATTTCATTATTATTGCGCCAAGGTGAAAAATCTGTGAAATAAAGTGCAGAAAAAATTCCTTAGCCTAATCATCTTATATATGAAATAAGCTCCTAAAGTGCATACAGTAAAAATTAAATACATCAATGTCATAAAAATCGGGTTCAAGATTCATTTAGTACATATATCTTTTGCATCACCATAATCAGTCATGATCACTCATGGACTAAGGCCTCTAGAAAGGAGAGATTCTTGGGTCTCATAATAGACATCTGAATGAAACTAATAACAGCATTCATGGTTTTAACATTCTCCAAAGTACAGATGGAACTAAAAGCTTTTCTATAATATTAAAAATTGTTTGCTAAAAAGAGTGGTTTCAGTACTGTTTTTTAATATCTCTATAAAAATTACAAAATAATACAAAGTGCAGTGTGGACTGGGGAGACTTCCCATCGCATGGGCAATTCGGGAGTTTAGGAGACCTCGCTCCCATTTTAGGGAAAGCAATTATATAATGTAGAGTGCCAAACCTGAGCCTCGTTAGAAAAAACCTTTGCTGCGTATTTCTCATCGTTATAAGATATCGTTGAGTACCCATAAACAATGGATACTCATGATAGGTACTCACACTTTGCATTCGGCCAATTGCCACCTCTCTCTCTATATCTTTTAAGGTGATATACCTTGACTTCAACTCATTTTTGCTATACTCCTGTATAAGCGAAGGATCTTTTTGATCTAAATGTATCTTACAGCCAATTAGGAGTGAGTGAATATACTCTAGCCAGGGAATTTTCCTACAATTTTCTAGAGCCAGGCAGTCCATAATTATATTTTTAGTAAACATTTTCTCTTCTTTAGACCAAATCCATAGGGCGATTCCTGCCAAGCCTGTAAGATCACATATATGGAACATTTAATTAACTGAGCACAATATAATTAGATGTTGAACTAGACACTGCCAACAGTCTTTTTAGAAACTTGTTCTCCTGAATTTGTATGGAAGCGATGTTGGACCTTCCCCATATAGCTGCCCCATAGCATGCAATGGTAATCGATTTGCTTCTGTATAGAGTAAGAATTTCCCTTACAGGTTTGTTACCTATCTTGGTGGCAAATCTAAAAATACCTTCCATTGTACATAGGAGGGGGACGCTCGTTTTGGAAAGGAGGGGCTGAGGGGCTGAGGAGCGAGTGAAGAGCTCCCTGGCTGCAGCACCGCTGGTCGCCCTACCGGGGTGAAGGCTGCCGCTGCCGCTGCTGACCCAGCGCTACCAGCGCTACCAAACACAGGGACTACATCCCCCACCCTGCTTTGCGGCGGAAGCCGCCCACGCAACTTCCGCGCCCGGAGGCGCTACAACAGGGAGGCAAGACCCGGCGGAGTGGGGACGCTCGTTTTGGAAAGGAGGGGCTGAGGAGCGAGTGAAGAGCTCCCTGGCTGCAGCACCGCTGGTCGCCCTACCGGGGTGAAGGCTGCCGCTGCCGCTGCTGACCCAGCGCTACCAAACACAGGGACTACATCCCCCACCCTGCTTTGCGGCGGAAGCCGCCCACACAACTTTTGCGCCCGGAGGCGCTACAACAGGGAGGCAAGACCCGGCGGAGTGGGGACGCTCGTTTTGGAAAAGAGGGGCTGAGGGGCTAAGGAGCGAGTGAAGAGCTCCCTGGCTGCAGCACCGCTGGTCGCCCTACCGGGGTGAAGGCTGCCGCTGCCGCTGCTGACCCAGCGCTACCAGTGCTACCAAACACAGGGACTACATCCCCCACCCTGCTTTGCGGCGGAAGCCGCCCACGCAACTTCCGCGCCCGGAGGCGCTACAACAGGGAGGCAAGACCCGGCGGAGTGGGGACGCTCGTTTTGGAAAGGAGGGGCTGAGGAGCGAGTGAAGAGCTCCCTGGCTGCAGCACCGCTGGTCGCCCTACCGGGGTGAAGGCTGCCGCTGCCGCTGCTGACCCAGCGCTACCAGCGCTACCAAACACAGGGACTACATCCCCCACCCTGCTTTGCGGCGGCGGCCCACGCAACTTCTAACGCCCGGAGGCGCTACAACAGGGAGGCAAGACCCCGCGTCGCGGGATCGCGCGCGGGACGCGCCGGGAGAAGCCCGGGACAAGGGCGGAGCCATCTGCGGCCATCAGAGGAGGACGGGCCGGGCCACCCCCCGTGGCCGTGCACCAGAAGGAGGTAAAATAACTTGTTTTGGAAACATCCCTCGTCCTTGGTGGTGCCCGTTGCTACTTAGATCATGACACGCAAGGGGGGCCGAAATAACTCCACACAGACAAGGGACCTGGCTAAGGGGACGCTGGTCCACTATTTCACCAAAACAACACCACTGAAAGTCCAAAAAACAGTACAACTGTCAATAGACTGTACCAGAAGTGACTCCTCCCCCCCACAGTTAACTGCCGCCCCACAAAGCTTATCTCTGTTAGAGGAACTTAATAGCTTATGTAACACCAAGTATGTTGCTGTCGAGACCACCGCTGAGCAAATTAGTGCTTCTACCCGTCCCATAATCATTACAAGTCCCCATTCCTGCATATTATCTCCACCACATGGAAATCTCCTGGGTACGCCAATCTCTTCACCTGCTATAGATAACATTAACCCCATAATGTCCCTCCCGGATCTTTCATCGAACTCACCATTGCTTATTACCCTTTCCCCGGAAACATGTAAGGATCCCGCGAAACTGTTAGTCCCTGTATCCCTTACCTCACCAACCCTCTTGGCTCAGATGCAAACCATGATCAACTCTTTGATACATCCCCTGATAGAAAGAATGAATAATCTCGGGGAGAGGATCATGGCAATTGAGGAAATGACTAAGACAAATTCACTACTTTTAAAAAGTACGGTCGGCTCTAATCACTCACAGTCTCTTCAAATAACTCCTCAAAGTAACCTCAACCAACTCCGACCAGTAGCATCGCATTCGTTAATTCCAATATCCAGAATGTGTCCGCAAAACGTACAATACCACATAGTTGTTCACGTGAAATGGGGCTGAATAAAGTAACTAAACCATCCAAAAGATCACTCCCCCATTCAGTGAATATTCCACAAAAATCTAACCACATACAACTACCACCGGAGGCTGCCCCGTTTGTGTGCGTCCTTTCTGGAGTCCCAGTACTTACTAATGGAAAAACAGAAAGTCAACAAGAACTAACAAACAAGACACTGTTTTGGTTAGCAAAGAATAGACCCCTGCCTCCTGATATCGACGGTAGAATACTAGGTGTTAGAAGGGTGGGTTGGCTGGGCCCGCTTCGAAAAGAGAGACCTGGCGACCTGGTGTTAATAAAGTTTAGAAACAGTAATGTTGTCCCATACCTCCAGACCTGGCAACCACAGATAGGAGATGGGCCTATACACACCTGGGGACTATCTGACTTTTATCCCAGAGAAGCTTTTCTCCCCTATACAACTTTAAAGAAGAGAGACACTTTTGGTTGGGCCGAAATGATGCCAGGGTGAGGGGCACTAACATCCAGACTTGACCTAATATACTCCGCAATGATCTATTTGGTACCTGTTTTCTTTTAAAGACTTTTATGCCATAATATTACATGTTGTAAAATGAGATGAAATGTAATGTAATGTTGATTATATATTGCAATGTGCTTTTATGATTTTATACTTCAAAATCGAATAAAGCTAATGAAACGAAACATAGGAATCTTAAATGGGTTGCTTCAATGTGTCCTCCCCAAGTACCATTCTTGTTGAATGTTAGGCCCAAGTAAGTAAAGATTGACACTCTATCAATTTTAACGCCTCCCACATGGTGCTGTTTAATCCTTGCTCTGTTTTTCCCACAAGTCATGGCAAATGTTTTTGTGAGGTTCAGCTGTAAATCTGTTCCTGTCATGAATTGGGTAAATTTTCCTAAGAGACATTGCAATCCATTCGCTGTCCTTGAAATTAGGATAGCGTCGTCCACATATAAATGCACTGGGGTTGGGCGGTTGACTACTCTTGGGACGTCTATCTCTAGATTTTGTAAGTAGGGGTCGACTTTATTTATGTACAGGGAAAATAAGAGGGGGGCTAAAACACATCCCTGATGTATACCTCTTGTTACTCTAAAATCTCGGGTACATTCACCCTTTATACCGAACTGAACTCTTTATGTTAAAAAAGTATATATCTATGAGAGGTAGGTTACCATGTCAATGGGTGCACCTAATTCAAAGAGTGTTTCCCAGAGTTTAACATGGTTTCCATGTCAAACGCACTGGTGAGGTCCACAAAACATAAATTTAGAACCCATTCTTTGGCTAAGGTATTTTTTCCCATCAATAATTCCAAGTTAACACATTGCTCTACCATCCCAATACCCCTTCTAAAGCCGTATTACTTACGATGTTATTTTCAGAGACCCAGCTTTCTAATCTTCCTAACAATACCCTTCCCATCAATTTTGAGGTAGAGTCAAGAAGGGATATGGGACGGTAGCGTTTAGCCTTCGTTCTCTCCCCTTTTTTAAAAATGGGAACTAATATGCTTTCCACCCAAGATACTGGTAATATTCCCCCTAATGTGATATTAAAAACATTTAATAATATTGGTGACCAGAAATCGATAGCATGTTTAAAAAAGTCAATAAGAACCCCATCTTGGGACACATTTTGGTCGAAGGATGCCCCCTCCCCCTCCACTATAAACAAGTGGTAAAAAAACCTGGGCTTTAAATGCGATGAGCAACTATCATTTCATACTCAAATCAACTCTGTGGTGGGCACGGGCTTTGCCCTCCTCTGTGTCCTTAGGAAATTCTTCCCTCTCCTTTCCTTTAAGGCCAGACAACAGACAACAGGTGACCCAAGCTTTGATTATCCCAAGGCTGGACTATAAAAATAGCCTGTACGCTGGGTTACCCAAATACCTGATAGACAGGTTGCAGTTAGTTCAGAATGCAGCAGAACGTACCATCTTTGGGCTCCCACATCACTCTCATGCCTCCGTCCTCCTCCACAGCCTAAAATGGCTTCCAATTAAAATATTGCTTCTAACCCAAAAAATACTTTACAGGACTGCTCCAAGATATCTTTAAGACAAAATCATGGCCTACACTCCCCAGGGAAACAATCGCTCTGGAAATCTCTGTCTGGCCTTTGTCGCTCGGATTAAGAAGATGAGGGCGGGGCAGAGCCTTCTCATTTCTAAGCCCTACTCTCTGAAAGGAGCTGGCACTGACTCTCAGGGCCGTAAAGGAAACACAGATCTTCTTGAAATCAATCAATCAATCAACGAAATTTGTATAGCGCGCTACTCACCCGTAGGGTCTCAAGGCGCTGAGGGGGGGGGGGGGGGGGGGGATCGTTACTGCTCGAACTGCCAGGTCTTGAGTTGTTTCCTGAAGGAGAGATGGTCCAGGGTCAGCCGTAGGTGAGTGGGGAGGGAG
Organism: Lissotriton vulgaris; assembly: GCF_964263255.1. NCBI lineage: Eukaryota > Metazoa > Chordata > Amphibia > Caudata > Salamandridae > Lissotriton > Lissotriton vulgaris. Next base: position 335,412,827 of record NC_141697.1, on the reverse strand, counting down.
TTCCATGTCTTGGCTGCCAGGTAGGAGAAGGATCTTCCTCAACGGTGGATTTGTGAATTCGTGAGACGGAAACGAGGGCGGGGCTGGCGGATCGGAGCTGGCGGGTGGGTGTGTAGAATGTGAGGCGGCTGTTAAGGTACTTCGGGCCCGTGTCGTGGAGAGCCTTGTGTGCATGGGTGAGGAGTCTGAACATGATCCTCTTGCTGACGGGGAGCCAGTGCAGGTCTTTCAGGTGGGCCGAGATGTGGCTGTGGCGAGGGATATCCATGATGAGTTGTGCTGAGGCGTTCTGAATGCGCTGGAGTCTTTTCTGGGGCTTGGCTGTGGTTACAGCGTAGAGGGTGTTCCGGTAGTCTAGCCGGCTGGTGACGAGGGCCTGGGTGACAGTCTTCCTGGTTTCGGTGGGGATCCATCGGAAGATCTTTCGGAGCATGCGCAGGGTGTTGAAGCAGGATGACAAGACGGCGTTGACTTGCTTGGTCATCGTGAGGGAGGCGTCCAGGATGAAGCCCAGGTTGCGTGCGTGGTCCGTTGGCTTGGGTGCGGTGCCCAGTTCAGGGGGCCACCAGGAGTCATCCCAGGCAGAAGTAGATGGTCCTAGGATGAGGACTTCCGTCTTGTCTGAGTTCAGTTACAGACGGCTGATCTTCATCCATTCTGTGACATCTTTCATTCCTTCCTGGAGGTTGGCTTTGGCGGTGGCGGGGTCATTGGTGAGGGAGAGGATCAGCTGGGTGTCGTCAGCGTAGGAGATGATGTTAAGGTTGTGTTGGCAAGCGATGGCTGCGAGAGGGCTCATGTAGATGTTGAAGAGGGTGGGGCTGAGTGAGGATCCTTGCGGAACGCCGCAGATGACTTCGGTGGCCGTGGATCGGAACGGGGGGAGGCGGACTCTCTGGGTTCTTCTGGCGAGGAACGAGATGATCCACTCCAGTGCCGCTCCTTGGATTCCGGTGTTGCTGAGGCGCTGTATCAGGGTGTGGTGGCATATGGCGTCGAAGGCTGCTGAGAGGTCCAGGAGGATGAGGGCAGCAGTTTCCCCGTTGTCGAGCAGGGACCTGATGTCGTCAGTGGCTGCGATGAGGGCGGTCTCGGTGCTGTGGTTTGCTCGGAAGCTGTACTGTGAGGGGTCGAGGGATCCGTTGGTCTCGAGGAAGGCGGAGAGTTGTCTGTTGACGGTCTTCTCGATGACTTTGGCTGGAAAGGGGAGGAGCGAGATGGGGCGGAAGTTCTTGAGGTCTGTGGGGTCCGCGGTGGGTTTCTTCAGGAGGGCGCTCAGCTCGGCATGTTTCCAGCTCTCCGGGAAGGTGGCGGATGCAAAGGAGCTGTTGATGATGTTCCGGAGTTGGGGTGCGATGATGGAGTTGGCTTTGTTGAAAAAACTTGAGACCTGGTTGTCGTGACCTGACGGGAGGGGCGACCGACAGCAGGACACTAGGACCCTGTGGGTCATGACGAGGTGACCAGGTCACCGGACACCACATCCGGCCAGGGGACAGGAAGAGGACAGATTGACCAGGACGAGCAACAGGACAGACGTACATGTGACCAGCTCATGTAATCTCAAATAAAGGAAGCGTATTAGAACCAACCTGTGTCTTGAATATATTGTGCTGTGTGCTGCAGAGAACACGACAACTGGCGACGAAGGTCAGAAACGAACCAACGCGGAAAACATCGGAACATCGCGTGTCTGGGCTGGACAGCATCGAAGAATACCAGGTGCCCACCCTGGATGCGCCAGGACGAAGAGTGAAGAAGCGACGCGGGTGCTCACCCCGACGGACAAGAAAGCGTACAACAGATCGCGGTAAGAGCGCGACCACTTGCAATTGAGGCGCGAGCTCGTTTGAATTGACGCGCGAGATCTCGCGAGAGCTCAGAAGTCTCGGCGGCCATCTTTGAACCAGGCGGCCGGACCAATCAAGGCACAGCATCAGCAAGGAGGCCATCTTGGAGTCAGGAAAGGCGAGATTTTCGATCGAAATCTCGCGAGAGCGACGGCAGCCATTTTGTGTGGGACAAAAAAGGAAAAGACACCAAAAATAACAAGGCGGCCATCACAAGGCCAGGTGGAAAAAGGAAAAGACTAAATTGACAGAAAAAGAGACATTGAAAAGAGAGATAAAGAGTAACAAAGAAATAGAAGTAAAGAGAAAGAAAGAGACAGTAAGGAGATAAAAGAGCAACAAAAGTAATAGAAGTAAAGAAGAAGAAAAAGACAAAGAAGCACAAACAACAAGAAAAAGAAATACAAAGACCAAACAAAGACATATAAGAGAAAATAAAGACGGTAAAGAGACAGTAGAAGAAATAACAAAAGAGTGCCAAGAAGAGCGCTGAAATCACAGAGGAAGAGGTAGAAATAAAGAAATAAATAAAATAAGGAAGAGAAAAAGAAGAAGAGAAAGGAAACAAAAGAAAAGAGCCGACCAAAGAAAGAAGGAAAGAATGGCAGATCCAAAGCCCAGCGCGCAATACAGGAGACCACTACCTTTCAACCTATCGGAGCCACAAACAGGGATAAGGTGGGAGAAATGGATCAGATGGTTTGAAAGATATGCACAAGATACAGATGTAGCAGACGGAAAGAAGCTAGGATTAATGTTGAACTTAGCAGGCGATGACGTGGAAGAACTACTGGTGACACTGCCTACCAAGGAAACAAAAACATATGACCAACTAAAGAAATGTCTAACAGCCAAATTCGACCCACAGCGCAACATTGATTTCGAACGATATACGTTTACCATTGCATGTCAACGAGTCAGCGAAACACTAGATGACTTCGCAACAAGGCTGAGAAAGTTGGTAACTCATTGTGAGTTTGACAAATTCGACAACGAGCAAGCGATCAGACTACGGATCATAGAAGGCTGTCTCGACACCGGATTCAGAGCAAGAATACTAAAGGAACCAACCTCATTGGAGAACATCCTGTCCCTAGCGAGAGCAGAGGCAAGAGCAACGGAACATGCCAAAGAAATGGAAAGAGGGAAGAGCGCTGAAAGAGAAAACGCACACTTCACGACATATCGCACGGACCGATGGAAGAATGACTGGAGGGAACAAAAGGAAAGAAGACGACCAGAAAGAACATGCTACAAGTGTGGAATGGAATTTCCACACAGAGGTCCATGCCCAGCACTTGGCCAGACGTGTAAAAAGTGTGGTGGAAGAAATCACTACGCCAGCATGTGCCAAAGTGCACAATTTAGAGGAGATGACAAGGGGAGAACGGGAAGGCGACAGGAATCGACAGTAAGACATGTCAGGTATGTTGACAATGAAAGGAGAAGTTCATCACGAGGGTCAGAGGAAGAAGAGGAAGAAGTGAAAGTGGAAAGATTATACCACATGTCGGAGGCGCGCACTGAGCGGAGCGAGGAAGAAGAAGCAGGAGAGACAACACAGCCAGAAGACAGAAGCACCAGAGGAAAGACAGACCAGGCAAAGATAAGAGAAGGAGAGCACGAAACAGACTTTATACTGGACAGTGGTGCAACATGCAATGTCATGTGCATATCGGAATATGAAAGAATGGAAGTAAAACTGGCACTGCGAGCGTCCCAGACAAAGGTTTTTACCTGGGGGGCAAGGAAACAAATAACTAATTTGGGAAAATTCACAGAGGAACTGAGATACAAGAACGGAATAAAGAAGGAGGACATTCATGTTCTACAAGGCGAGGTTCCAGGGCCATGCCTGATGAGCAACCGCACAGCCCAAACAATGGGCCTTATAACAATGACATACAACGACGAGAACCGAGAGTCTGAGAGCAAGCAAAGAGAAGACTCAGAGAACAGGGAAAGAGGAAGAGAACAAAAGAGAATCATTGAGGAAACAAATACAACAAAAAGCGGTGGTAGAAAGAAAGGAACATAAAGCAAAACAGAGGGCAGAAAGCAATGGTCAAGACGACGAGAGACGGAAGAAAAGGGAACGGAAAGAGGACAACGGAAGGACAGAGACAAGGCCGCAAAGAGAGGGCAACGACAAAGACAAAGAGCAGCTGGCAAATTGAGAGCAGCTGGAGGACAACGGAAAAGCAGAAACAAAGATGATGGCAGAAAACGACGACCAAAGAAAGAGTGCAAGGGGATCAAGAAACTACGTAGGAAAAAGTAGGAAGCAGAGACTGGGGAGAAGGACAGACGAGACTGACAGAACATTTCTCTCTCTCTCTCTCTCTCTCTCTCTCTCTCTCTCTCTCTCTCTCTCTCTCTCTCTCTCTCTCTCTCTCTCTCTCTCTCTCTCTCTCTCTCTCTCTCTCTCTCTCTCTCTCTCTCTCTCTCTCTCTCTCTCTCTCTCTCTCTCTCTCTCTCTCTCTCTCTCTCTCTCTCTCTCTCTCTCTCTCTCTCTCTCTCTCTCTCTCACTGTGAATGAGGACTGTCAATGGTGGGCGACAGTGATTATGATAAATGTGTCATGAACATTTGTTTGCAACAAGGGGGGAGGTGTCGTGACCTGACGGGAGGGGCGACCGACAGCAGGACACTAGGACCCTGTGGGTCATGACGAGGTGACCAGGTCACCGGACACCACATCCGGCCAGGGGACAGGAAGAGGACAGATTGACCAGGACGAGCAACAGGACAGACGTACATGTGACCAGCTCATGTAATCTCAAATAAAGGAAGCGTATTAGAACCAACCTGTGTCTTGAATATATTGTGCTGTGTGGCGCCGCTGCAGAGAACACGACACTGGTTAAAACCTGGCTTTTCTCCTCAATTTAGGCTCTTTCTCCTTTCCTGCCTGCAGACAGCACCTTCGCTATAGCGCCAGAACACTCCTCGGAGTAACAGTGGCACTCTATAAATCACCTACATACATACATACACATACATGTAGTGCACTGTACTAGGGACTTATTAGTAAATCATGTATGCCAATTGTGGAGAAACCAAATGTCGCCATATGCTAGACACAGAGCACATGCACTTTAGCACTGGTCAGCAGTGGTAAAGTGTCCAAAATCTTAACACCAGCAAAAACGGAGTTCAGCACACAGTCAAAAAAAAGAAGGTCATCAGCAAAAAGACATGTGTAAACCACTCCAAAAGATGCCAGGTCTAACTGTGAAATTGTATGAGTGTTTGAGCTATTCTTACCCACTTGTGCCCTCTCTGTAGGAGGACTGGCACTCCATGCTGAAAAGCCATTCTGAGCTGGGCCCGCGTCACGTTGTCAGCCCAAAATATATTCTGGTCAATGCTGTTACTTGCATTGCAAACATGCACCTTAGCATTGCGCAAAATAATAGTAAACCAGGGCCTAACATGGGATATGCTGCATGGAAAATCTCAGCTCGACCCCCTCCAACCTCCAATACTCATTGACCATGCTACGTCCGAGTACAGTCTAGTTAACCTCTTTTTTCGTTCTGTGCCCCCTCGCAAATGCTGGGCACTATAGTTTTGAAAACAGGTTCTGAAAAGAAGTTTTGAAAAGTCACTTTGGCAAGTTTTTCCTATAGCTGTGCAATACCTGTGGCAATCCTCTAGGTGGCAGCACAGCATCAGCCAAAAGAAACAGCGCGCAGTCAGTCTGGTAATGCTTCTCCATGTTCGTGATAAGTACTGCTCGCACGAGTAGCTTTATGAACATGTTAATTATATTTGTCTGGCGGCGGTAATTCATTAACTGTATGGTGCGACCCGCCGCTGTTTTCCCATTGTGATGGCTGCTCTTGTCAGATACACACATGCAAACGTCATGGACGTTGTTATCTCTCCTCGCATCGTTGAATTGCATGGCGTCTTTGTTTTCATCAGAATGTGGACTCTGTGGGAAGGGAAGCCTGCCATCTGCTCACTATATGCAGACTGACCACATCCTGGTCGTGAATACCACACCTTTAAATATGAATTTCTGAGCGCTGGCTATGCAGATTTAACAGAAATAAATGTTCTCAGGACTTTAAGTGGGATGCAAAAACTCAGGGGGTCTCTAAAAGGGCGTGGCCTATGTAATAAAGTCCATGGCTTAACAGCGTAAACTATCCTTTTTGATTCCCTATAGAGTGCCACACAACCGCTAATTTGATCAAATAATAGGTAAAACATGTCAAATATAAACATGAACCAAGTCACTGACATGGTGGAAGACCTTAACGTTTTTCCCCAGTAATTTTTCTGAAATCCAGCAATGTTATTTGCCAGAAAGTTGTGAGGACATGAACATAGGGCCCGATAGCGGCCCGTTCAATGTCAGTGTTAAATTACTAACGGACCTGAGACCCGACAGTTGACCAATGTTTTGTTTGCGTCTGGGCAGATCTTTATTTTGGTCAGAGAGAAAGAACAGATTTCCTGCTTTGGGTTAGAGTCTGGATAAATGTTTTTGAGGTCACCGAGAATACATGCCTTTGCTGGGATTACAATAATTTCATGTGTGTGAAAAACATTAAATTGTAAATTGAATATTTTACTATTGTGGTGACAACTGCCTGAAAGACACAACAAGAGTCACAAAAATGTTGGAAATCTACACAGTCTCCAACATTGCATGGTTGTAGATTTCCTACTTTTTGAAATTCACAAAATGTTCTACTTTGTACCTGATCACAAGTTTTCCTAGAAAATTTGTGACTCAACATGTTTGACTATGTGGAGAGTTTCTGAATGTGCAACTAACTGTACATAGTGTAGAGCAATTCGCAACGAAGTAACTTTGCGTTTTGTGCAAATGCACTTTAAAAAAGCTCCATGAAAAGAATGTGTTTTGTGGAGAAACCTCTTCCCCTAACAGCCACATTCCCCTTTCCCACCTGGGAAAATATGTATATCCTTGTCAAGCAAGTAGTGTCTTATTATGGTTAGAGCAGCATCGCTGAGAAATGGTTGTTCTGTCCCATTCAGAGTATTGCAGCCCAGCTAAGCTATAAAAAAAACACTGCTTCAATGCAGGTGAGCAGCTAATAAGCAACGGCGCCATCCACATTAAGGTGTAGCGAGAATGCTAAGAAATGATGGCTCAGTTCTGTTAAATGCATGGCAGCCTTGCTGTGCGGTGTTGTAACTTTCCAATTTAAGGTAAAGCATCCTAAGAACACCAGGTAGCATTTCAGACTCCAGCCAGTGTGCACTGTACTTCAGTAGTGGCTCCACCGCTAAGGCATAGGAGCATCACCTCACTGCTTTTCAGCAGTGTAAATAAAGGAAAAATTAAATAATAATAACTCAATGTTATTATCATTTTATTTTTCCTGCTGCAGCAGCTTTGTGGGGTGGGGCAGGGCTGCTCTGCTCACAGAGCAGGTGGAGGAGTGGTGGGCACTATGTAAGTGCGCATGAATGTTTGGCCGGCCAAATAGTCATGCGCACTTTGCATGTTATCTACCCAGGCTGCATTACAGCCTGGGTTTAGAACATGCCCAGGCTTCCAGTCCCCATCTGAGTGGCAAACCACAGCGCTCAGACCAATCCCAACGCTACATTGCAGCATTGTGATTGGCTTAGGGGAGCATTGGTGCTTCCTCTTCCTGCCTGACGCAGAGGAGAGAATGAGGAGAGATGCAGCGATAAGGTAAGTGTTTTTTTCTTTTTTTAGATCGAGCTACATTGCTCTCTGCTGGTAGGTCATGGGTGCAGAATAATTATGAGTGTGCCCGCGGGAGTGGGACTTAATTACTGACAGCAGAGCAGGCTAGCTCTACTGTGCACTTAAGGGAAGTGCGCATGTCCGTTTGGACAGGTGTTTGTCCATGACCAACCGGACACACGCAATTGAGACCTCTCATATTTGCACAACTTGGTGAGCCAGGGAATACAGTTGCAACTTTCCCGGGTTCCTAAGGAGCGCTGGTTGTGCCTGTTCCAGCCAATCCAGGTGCTGCTTTCATGCTGTTTGTTAATATAAAAGGCAAGGAAGCAGCCTGTGATCGGCTCAAGGACACGAGTAGGCCTACTTTTAATAGTCTCTTGAAAGTGTGGGGGGTGGGGGGTTTTGGTTCACACAACGTGGCCAGTCACTGTATGGCTTTATTTGAAACCATGCAGTATTTGGCCATTTTCTCTCCTTTGCTGTAGTCGTAAATGCATTCCTCTTCATGTCCAGCACATTGTTCATGAGGCGAACTAGGGAGTAAAAGACGAGGGCGAAGCCTGATAGAGAGACTTACTGAAAGTTACTAGCCCAAACGTTTGCCACGATGTTCATCCACGCAGTAGCGGCTGCTACCAGACAGGGGTGTTGAGACCCGGGGGTGAAAAAAATAAACATTTATCTGTGAAGGAGGGCCGCTGCCTCTCCTCCGTCCTCTTCTTACCGTGTCCATCCGGCATCAGGAAGCAGGGGGAAGCACCCGGGTTCCCAGGCTCCCCTGAGCCAATCAAAACGCTGCAATGCAGCGATGTGATTGTCTGAGGTCCGCGGATCGGTGCTCAGACCACAACAGGTAGCCTTTGCAAGTTCCTCACCCGGCTGTGTAATGCAGCTTGGTGGGGAAGATCTAAAGTTTGTACGGCCCAAGAGGGCCGGCCAAGCAGTCCTGCGCACTTAAGGAGTGCAAACCACTCCTCTCTCTGCTCTGGCCAGCCCCGCTCCACCACTGAAAACGAAAATGATAATCACAATACATTATTATCATTTTAGTTTACCTTTGAGTAGTGGGGCGACGCTCCTCCACCTTATCGGAGGATCCGCCACTGCATCCACGGCGCTATCAGGGTAAAGGTAAAAGTGCTAACGCAGTCGCGACCACAGAGTAATCTATATATAGCACCAGCCCGCTCATCAATCAATTAATTAACCAAACATTCCGTAAGAGAAGCTCATTTTTGTACTTCCTTCTATCTATGAAATTAGCTGCCCTTGTTCGAAAGTCACACTAACCACTGGCTGGTGACTGTTCAGAAGCCTCAGGTGAAGCATTTTCTTTCAAACGAGTCTTGGAGCAAATGTTTGTGCCTCTGACATTCGGAATTGATTTAACATAAATTATGTAGACTTTGCTGACAAAAAAACACCCAGCTCTGCACAAAAACTGATGTCCCTTCCGAAATCATATATTTCACATTTTCCTTGTTTTCATTTTTACTGCGGGTTTGCACCGCTCTCCCACTATTTGATATTCTTCATGCATGATAAATAACCATGTATAAAAACTACCACCTTCCATTATCTCAGCGACTTGGCCTGTAGCTTTTATTAAGTATAAAATAAATAAAACCAGAAAAGCGCTTGCTACAATTTCCCGTTACGTTTTCAGATTAAACATATCACACATAATGCTCAGCCCTGCATGTGCCACATTATGGAGAAGAATTCCCTTACACTGTACAGTCCAAGAAGGATGACAGTCCTCGTGGTTGTTGAGACACAAAGCCTACGGTAGGCCGTGCATGCACGCCCCTGTTTGCTTCCCTTCCAATTGCACAGTGGAGGCTAGGTGCTGTGCTGCTTGGATGATCGTGTCACATCCGCGCGCTGCAGCTAAATCCCTAAACAACTGCTGGAGCTCCTCTCGTTTGTCTTACCCAGCACTGTGCAATGCATGGCAGCAAACACTGCATCAGTCGGGCCCTGACACATAGGCCCCTTGCTTCATTGAGCTGGCAAGAATAAGCTTTCATGCAAATGCTAGAGGTTTGCAAGCCACAGAGTTTGTCCTGCATTTAAAAACAGCTGGGGAAAAACGAACTAAGAGATTAAAAACAAAGCCTTATCTTATGGAAAGACAAATGAATTCCTATAACTAGGTTGAACTTTGTTTAACCTAGTTATGGAGCCTCTCATCACCTTGCTACAAGCATCCAATGTACACTTCCACATGTATGCTGATGACACCCAACTATATCTCAAATTACAATCACCCAAAGACATTATGCTCTTGAATTCAACGATCAGAAGCACCCAATCCTGGCTGGCCGTTAATCATCTCAAACTCAATACGCTAAAAACAGAGTTCCTTTTGATCTCACCTCCCTCGAAGATCTCTACCACTCAAAGTTGGCTTAAACACCTAACGGCACTCAATGTTCAACCCACCATCGTGGCTTCAGCAAAATCTTTAGGGATAACACTTGACACCAATCTCAACATGCAGGAACACATCAGCAAAGCAACTAAGGGAGCGAACTACCAAATCAATACCTTAAGGAAACTTAAACCCTTCCTTCCAACAAAAGACTTCCAAACTGCGGTACAAGCACTAGTCATCCCTCGAATAGAATACGGCAGCATCGCCCTTTGCGGTCTCCCCCTAACTACTACGGCACCCCTAAGAGCTTCCCTAAACGCCGCAGCGAGACTCATCACTGGGTCAAAAAAACACTCACACATTTCCCCTGACTTGAAATCCCTGAACTGGCTGCCTTTTGAAGCCAGAATACATCTGAAAATCGCTTGCATGACGCACAAGGCTGTCCACCTGAGATCACCCGGATACCTCGCTCAGAAGCTGACGATTTCTGGCGGCTCCAGAAACACTAGTGGCACAAACAATCTTTTGCTAAAGCCCCGAAGATTCCGCAAGGAAAAAACGTATAAACGCTCCTTCTCAGGAATGGCACCCAGGATTTGGAACTCACTCCCTCCTGAAACCAGGCTCATCTCCTCTACCACACTTTTTAAGAGAGAAGTAAAAGCTATCCTCATGGCTAAATACACTTGAATTGCTATTGGGGATTATATTTAAAGACTCTGCACCGATCTGTACTACTGGTTCGAACCCTTTGCATATTTGTATGACTTGTGTTATTGACTTACCTGATTGTTTTGCTCACACTTATTCGTGCTGTTATCATTATTGATGTATCTGTTGATTTTGCTCCCCCATGTACCTTCCCCACCCCAATTGTTATTCACTCTCATGTTCGTATCCCTTCCTATGTAAAGCGCTCTGATATCTGCAAAGATCTTGTTCACGCTATATAAAACTTTCAAAATAAAATAAATAAATAAATAAATATTTCCTGACTGATTTGTACAAAGTGAAACCAGAAAAGCGGGAAAAATCACGCCTTTCCCACTTAAAATGTGTGATCTTGGACAAATATTTTATTTCACAAAAACTTTTTCTTCATTATAGTGTATGATAGCAATTTCAAATATGATAGTTCAGACTACCAGTTGTACAAAACTATTGCTTTCAACAACTGCTTATCAGCGCAATGCCTTATTAATGTCAAAGGTTCTATAGGTTAAAGAAATAAACTTTTTGAATTTTGAAGAGACTTTCATAATTTAAGTCATGTCTGCTGTATGATTTACGTAGCAAATATTTTCAGGACTCAGCTCATGCACGGGCTCAAAGATCCAATCAGACTCTTGGCTCAGCTCTCAATCAATCAGAGATTTGCAGAGCGCGCTCATCACCTGAGATGTATCCAGGCGCTGGTGGGAGGAGGGTCTAGTCAAACAGCCAGGTCTTGAGTAAGCTCCTGAACTCGGAGAGGGATGTTGATGTTCGGAGGTGGATGGGGAGCTCTCACTGTTAACTTGTTGGCTCGCCCACCTGTAAAAAAATGTCCTTGGGATTGGTGCACCATGCACCTCTCGTATTACTTATCACACTGATGCACCTGCCTGCACGGCAGTCATTTTGTAATGACCACATTTGTTATGATATCATCAATATGGCATTAAGATCTTTCAGTTTTGCCACTCAGATGTAGTGCAGTAGAGAAAGCCGTGTGTGCAGGTAAGATAGTTAAAAACCTTACTTGTTACACCGCACAATTTATAGGCTATAGAAACTGTTGACCATATTTTATTCAGTAAAATATAGGACAGTTTTTAATGTGTTTAAATATTTTTAGACTACATGGTCACAATTGCTGTATAAACCATCTTGTTTTCTCAAATGTTCTTTAGAATGCTCCATTTCCTACTCTTTTTCAACATTTTCTTGGGCGAACCCCCTTTTTTCCGTCAGACTTGCTCGCTTTCCTCGCGTGCAACATAACACTCAATTATAACTTTTACATCCCAGCGCTTTCAAATGTCACCATCCGCCACTGGGTGTTGCTCGAATTTGCTGATCGCTTGGCAAATAGTGAAAAAAAATATAGATTTTAAAACGTGCTTCCCAGTATTAATTTATTTTGTGTTGTGAAAAACTGCCTATGGTTCCCAGGTACACAATGTCAAATTATCTTTGCTGTGATGGGGATGGCAGGGGAACTACCAATGATATTCTGTGTGTATATATACACAGTTATTAGGTATTTTGCTTGGAAAGATGTGACTTAAAGCTGAAGAATAGTAGAAAATGCATAATGTTACTCATATTTTTATATAGTAGGGAACGTCTTCAGATCTGTGAATACAAATGTCCCTTGTAGGCAATACAATTTTGACTTTCACACCTACATTTGGCAAATGTTTATGTAGTTTTTTTCCAAAGATAGTAAAATATGCAAACAGAAAATAGGAAAAATACAGGTGTTTGCCATCATAATATGAAAATATCCGAGTTAAACAGTTCAACTTTCTTGGACATGAAGTTTCAATTTTAACCCAGCTGAAATTCAGTGCATATAACAAACTGATACATAACAGCATTCATCAATGTGAACATGAGAAAGAGACTAAGGGCCCAATTAGGATGTCGGGCGGGCTGCCATCTACAGGCTGCCGGCAGCAGTACACCTGACAGACAGGATAGCGGTCCGGCCGCGGTCGGTCGGAACCCAGTGGTCAGAGGGACTGACGATGCTTCCCACAGGCTCTTGAAGCCTGTCGGGGTGTTGGTCCGACCGTAATCCCTACAATGGGGGCAGTGAGTGCGGAGGCACTGCCGTAGGGATTACAATGTCCATTTCCCTCTGCCTTTACAAAGCGGTCTGACTGCCATGTAAAGGCAGACAGAAAGGGACTTTAGTGGGCCCGTAGCAGAGCCCGCGTCCCCCGTGGGCCTCCACTATGGGACCAGGTGGGCACATGTGGTGCCCCCACCAAACATCAATGCACAGTGTGCCAGGCACCACACAGTGCATGGAAATTCGCAAAATGCCTTTTTCCATTGCAGCTTGTGCTGAGGTCGTTTTACGGTCCGCAGCACAAGCCGCAATGGAAAGTCCTTTTCCAACCGCCTACACAGCGGTCACACCATATTTAGGCGGGTGGAACTGCATGTCTACATGTCGGGCCGTACCATTCGTCCAACCGTCATCGTAATCAGGCCCATAAAGTGCAAATCAAGCAAAATTAAAAAAACATGACCATATACTAGTGCAAATATATAGAGATAAACTCAGAAAAAATTGACTCACTGTTTTCAATTGGCCACTACTGATTCCCCAAGGTACTAATGTTAGCAACAATTTAAGAGTGGTAATTGTGTCTAGACACTTTCTAAACAAGAAAATGTGAAAAAACACTATTATGAACATAGGTCTGAATCAGTCTGGTGAAGTATCAATAATGCCTCGCTGCACCTCATTATGTTGTGAGCCAGGAACAATGGACAAAGGATCTGCCTTCTCAACTCCAGGTGTGAGAACATAAAAGCATAAAGTGCAGGACAGACTCTTGGCCTCCAAATTTGCATGTTCATTGGTCACTGCTGGCTGTACTGTTTGACCATTTTTGATCTGGCAGGATTCCAAGTCAAAATTTTGAATACAGAATCATTTTTTCTACACAAATAACATGCTTTGGTATCGTTCGTAGGCAATTGACTATTTGGTGTCCGGAAATGACAGAAGGAGTTGACTGCCCAGGATACCCGCTGAGCTCTCATGCAATCAATATGTCTGGACATTGAGATAGGATTATCCTAGAATCAGTGCATCCTATGTTTTTAAAGGTTGTGTCAACATAATTCAGCCAGGGAATCCTAGCCGTGCCTTGATTTATGAGGATGTCCAAGATGACTTCTTTGTAACGTGTCAGTCACTTGTTCTCATCACGACACTGTATCATCTTGAAACAGTAAAGGGTGGGCCTGATGGCTATTGACAGTATTATGCCCAGGAGTCCCAGCTGCTCTGTGTTGAGTGCCACCATCAGGGTGCCAGGGCAAATATGTATCAGCCATCACAAAAATGAGTTCTCAATAACTTGCATGTTGTTGGCGGGCTTGTGGCCCCATAGTTCAGCCTCGTAGAACCCAGCCATCATTGCCCTCGCAGTATAGGTGTTGATATCAGACTTAAGGGATCTTCCGCGGAAATTGTTAGCAATACGTATAATTGTGCCTCTCCTTTGGCTCATTACGGCCTCGCTTTTGGATAATCGAGAAGCCCAAGACAGTCTGCCATCAAATCTGGCAGGTAATCAAAGTTTGTGACTTTCCAAGTTCTTCGTAGATTTTAAACGTCGATTTTAGTTTTCTTGGCGGTCATAATATCCCACATTGTTAATTTATTAATGATAATGATTATTATTTTGTTGGTACAATGTTTCTTGAAGCAGTGGAGAAGCTGAAGCAACGACTGATCTACAACCTGCTGGAATTTAGAAAGAGTCTAAAGACATGGCTCTTTGTCAAAACCTAAAGTTCGACCCCAGGCTCATCAAACGTTGTGTTACTCCATCTGACACAAACTCCGCTGTATTGTTCTTTTCCATCTTAATATTCCTTCTGGCGCCAGGTTACCCGTAGGGTGACAGCTGCGCGGTATAAATATTAATACAATACAATACAATACAACAATCTTTCAGTTTGGGGCAAGATGAGTTTATCATCAGCGAAATTTAGTTCCTCCTATTTTAGGAAAATGTTTTGGGAAAGTCGAGGTCCAAGTAAAGGTGTGCTTTGCCCATAGTTTAGAAAGAGGTTAAAAAGCAGGAGTGCAAGCACACAGCCCTGATTTACTCCTTGCTCAGTTTATCTCCGGAGCACACTCGCCTCTCGTGTTATAGCAAAACCTAGTTGTATTCCTCTGGTATAAATTTCGTACAGCGGATATTAATTTTCAAAGAACTCTAGGTGCTCTCAAGGTGGTCGATAACAGTGGCCTATCCACCAAGTCGAATGCTGACTTTAGGTCAAAGAAGTTCATAAATAAGTTGGACTTTTTGCTTGATGTGTTCTTGGTGCAAATAAAGTAAATCCTCATGGCCTTATCGACTGCCTCCACTCCCTGCTAAAATCTCTCTTGAAGATCGAACGGGAGCCCATTTTCTTAAACACAGGCCTGCGGGCAGATGGTATTAACTGGTGGGTCCAGATGGCTTTAAATCCAGTCTTTAGGACGGGGACCCATGAGGATAAGTTGTTTCTGAAGACATCAGGTGGAATTACTACTTACTGCTGTACCCTAACCCTACCTCATTTCCTTCTGGGTTTTATATTCAAATTGACACTGATTCTCTATTTACACAGCACTCATTTATGTACAGCACTATATGTTTGAGACACTACCACTAATATGAAAATAATCTCTATAAAGTCCTCCACATCTTATTAGTGATAGGTTCAAGCTAAATCACATAACTAACATAAATTACAGATAATGTCTTGGTTATTTGCATGTCTCTGTAGCAGGGTATTAATCCAACAAACTATAATATTGGCATTACAACCATTATCATGCAGTTTACACATAGATCAGCCCAGCAGAGGTTCAATCTGCTGAACTATTTTTTTAGAAGAGAAATTCTCAATTGTTTCCTTGACTTGCCCTTGACTCACTGATCATGCTTCCAACCTTTCTAAGGTTTTTACACAAAATGCTTGGAGTCTGAGCTTAATTTAACAAGTTCTATCCAGTGGTATATAACAGCAATGCTGCTACTTATGATTGTCCATGGTTGGACACCATATTTAAAGTCAATTACTTCCTTGCAGTTATTGACAAATGTTATTAATGACTTTAGAGGTACTTATTTTATTCAACGTGAAATGATAAAAACTTGAGTTCACCTTTCCAAAATTTTCTGCAATGAACTTATCTTGCGGGAACGAGGCACTTGTTTTAATAACCCTTATATTATTTCATCACATAGACAGCCTTGCCTTAATCAGCCACTAAATAATTTGAACCAAATTAACTTATGAGAGTCCTGAGAGTGTCTCAGTACTGAGAGATCCCAGGGTTCTAGCGCATATTGTGAGTAAAAACACAGGTGCTTTGAGAGCGCTCTCTGGATTCCTCCCATAGTCCTGGCGCTGTGGGTAATGGGGCATGTGAGTCAAGAGATGTCTCATCAGAGCTATTTTTGACTCTATAGAAGGATATCAATGTACAGTTCTAGGAGACAAAGGAGGGGTCAATGTGATTTTATTTAATGGATTTCCGCTGTAAAGTGGTAACTGTTGTAGAGAGAAGTAAAAAAAGGAATGTGTTAAATTCCAACATTGTTCTGTTTCAAAAAGCAGCTTAAAAATAAAACTCAGCATTCCATACAAGGTGCTAATAGCCATTAGCGCATTCATTGAAATGCTGAGAGTGGGGCAGCCAATTAGCCGGCGGAATCCGTAACTAGCATTACAGGCTCTCAGCTGCCGCTCTCACAACATACAGCTGACCACTGAGAGAGTCAGGGCGAATGGGAGTGGTGACAAAGCTGGCACATTCATAAGAAGGTAGAATTACCGACCTATGAGCAGTCAATAATTGTAATTAACACCCCTCCTTCTACTATACCATTCCCTGCAGCCCAACTCATAGGAGTGACATGTCAACATGGTATTAATTTTACATTTTAACCGAGTCTAGTGGGTACAAACTCTTTAGCTTTTCTATCTTACGGTTCTTTACATTAAGGGTGCCAAGAATGGTAACTTCAGGATAACAACCTCCCTCCTGCTGGCAACCCACAGACTACCCAATCTTGCCAATATCACCCAACCGTGCCAATATCATTGCTCCATCCAAAACTGGCACAAAATGTGTGTCACACTGAGGCAGCAACAAATAGATTCAAAATGTTATATATCTATCTAAGATTTATACCGACAGAGTATGTGCGAGTGAGATATATAAAATATACAGACATTCAAAATGGGGGAAAGTTTCTTTGAAGTGAATATACAGTTGATACTGTTATGACGGAAAAGCGAGAACAATTGCATTGTAAAAATAAGGCCTATTAGGCAATCTTATCAAAATTGGATAAATGTGATACTTTTGTCAAAGTTTTCAATAAAATACGTTATAAAAAAGAGATTCAAAATCTAAACATGGAAGTTTATACTGAATACAAAGCAGCCCAAAGTGAAATAAGCAGCAATAAACATAGTGGTTCTCATGAGCCGTCCTAAGCAGCTCTATATTAGTTCAGGAGATGAAATTAAGTTTAATTACTAAATAGATCTTGAGATGTCATTTGGAAATACTGAGAGAAGAAGCGAGTTTAATGTCTGTCAAGGGAGCATTCCAGATAACATATGTTTTGCACAATAAAGGGACAATCATTTCCTGTTATTAGTGTGGACCTGTAGATGTGGAAAGATCCTAGAGTAATTGCTTAAATTAACATGTTGTTCATTCCTGTCCCTTTCCAAATGATTATCTAATGCATTGATTTGCTGTGCGATTTGTTATTCTGACTGTGAATGTTGCTTTTTAGTTTTCTGTCTCTGTTAGTGCTGCTGTAGTGCAATAACTTCAAAATAAAGTAATCGTGATGTTCTTTTTTGTTTATAACCTTTGCTTGTGCCCAGTGAGTTCACATTCTGCAGCGACAGCAGTACAATGAACAATGAATGGTCTGTTTTCAGGACTTTCAAGCAGCATGACCAGGGGCGGCTCCTCCAATAGGGTGGAGGAGCGTCACCCCACTGCTTTCTCGCAGTACGAGAAAGCCAAAACATATAACTTTTGGCTATTACCATTTTATGTTTCTTTGCGCATTGCAGACGGGCGGGTCGGCAGAATTGTCCGGGTAGGGCAGGAGTGGTTTGCCCACTCCTGAGTGCGCAAAGAATATTTGGTCAGCCCACTTGGGCCGCCCAAACCAGTCAATTCGTACTCTGCCCTTCTCCATGCAGGCTGCATTGCAGTGGCATATTCGCAGACAAGCAGCTAAAATAACAAAGCATAAAAAGGACTAAGACGTGTAGTAACTTGTCCTAAAATCAGGCATTGTGACCCACATAGCATTTTTGTCTTTACTATCAAACTACCTTGGACTGTTTTGATTCAATTACATATGATAATCATACAGAAGACTATGGATGCCATTTACAGTTTGGCAGGCAGCCCATCGTCTGACATTGTGTTAAAGGTAGTTGCTTCTGCCACCCTGGCATATTACTGCCTGTCATATTTAAGATCTTCAACACCTTGGCAGAGATCTCTGTTCCATTAACAGAGCCGCCACAATGGCGGTAACTCTTAAGGCACTAAACGTTTGCTGAGCAGCCATTTTTCATGTAGCGGATAAGAACACTTTTTTGTTTTACAAAAACAAATTTCCAAAGTGGGGGGTTCTTTTTGTAGAACAAAATACTACTGAAACCCTCTGGTGGTCTCACCCAGAATGTGGAGAGCATTTTTATTTTTTTCGGTTTGGGACCACCATTCTTTACCTGGTGGTCCTGAAAAGAAAGTATCAGACTGTTCACTCTAAACATGACGGACAGTGTGATATCCTTACACCGATTACCCCAAGTCCATCGGGCTGTTCCAACTGTGGCGGAGTACCCTGTCTGCCAAACTCTACATAACCTCCTAAGGGACTCATTTGGGGTTTGGCAGTAATGGGACTGATGCCAAAATTGTTGATTTTTCCAACATCTCACATCCCTTGCCTCATTTACAGTGCGTAGTTTGTTATTTTTCCAAACTGCAGAGCAACCCAGGGTTCCACCGTCATGTAAAATGTTACACAGAGTTTGCACTACTTGGTGTCCATGGTGTCAGAGGATCTACCCTATTTAGAGCTGCACTTACAACTCCATGTTCACTGGCTCTTTTCCTGTCCAGGTGGTAATATAATCTACAACTGACATTGGGATGCGTCCCTAGTGATTACCAGTGGCTGAGATTAACTCAAGCATTGCATCCACCATTTTTTTTGTATACCTTAGTGTGTTGCGCTAAGTGGGACGGGTATGCCCAGACACGGGTACCGTGCACACTGTGCCACTGGAACCAATCTGTAAATGGCGAGGAGCCCATAACCAGGGAAAAATAGTTCTAGGGTGCTTGTGTTTCGGTTCAGGGAGGACCTGGCTTGGGAGTTTCAGATGTACTGTTCCGATTTGAGCAGGGTCAAGACTGATTTGCATATGGCTGGGTCCAAACTGAGGTGACATAGGTGCAAGATAACAATGGATTGGGATGCGGTCCAAGTAATTACCAGTGGCTGAGATTAATTCAAGCATTCCATCCATCACTTTTTTGTTTAGTTTAGCTCACAGAGTGTGGAATTGTGTCTCTGCACATTTGTGCAAGTCTACACAAAATGCAGGCCCCAAGGTGTCCTTTTCTTTTAGAAAAATGTTTTCCTTTGTTTTTTGCTCTGGCCTGGCATCTCCCCTAACAGTATTATCAGACCACTCAAATGTCTTCATAAGAATGCAACGCATTCATACTTAATTATTTTTGGACGAAAAGCAATCTAAAGTGGCCATCTGAATATGCATTCATCCGCACAAATGGGGGGCTGCTTTTTTCTTTATTTATTTCCTTAGCAGAAGGCTCAGCCACAGCTCCAACACAGCCAGCATGCTGCTCCTCATGTGTTTTAATGTGTCCATGCGTACTTAATTATATGTGTAAAAAAATGGTCAACACACAACAACCCCAGACCTTGCTGGGGATGGGAACTAGAGGCACGGGGCCTAGGGACTAGCCAGCCTCCAATCTATTATGTATACACAAAAATGGACTGCCCCTAGTGTGGGTTCCTACAGTTTCCTACGGAGTTATATTGAGATGCAGCACCAGTGGGGGCATCTCGTAAAAAGTTATGGACTGGCCTCACACACCGCCCGGTGTCATGCTTCATCATTGGCTGTCCTCACCCTCTAAAAACTTTGTTTGATAGAGGGCGGGCATACACCTGGAGACAGCGTTGCACTTCTAAAGCTAAGTGGTGGCCGTGAGCAAGTGAAAGATGATCTAAAATCCATTACATTTGTCACCAAACTGTGTTTATTCAAGGAGCAAATGTATGGTATTATAATAGGTGAATAGTGATCTGGGACGTTATTCTTCCTCCACCTTGTTAAGTGTGGTCAACATGTTTCTGCATTCGTGTCCCCGAAGGGTACGCAGCATTCGTCAGGACCAAAGGGTTTCTAACTAGGGGTGCTGCCTTTTCGCATCTAGTGCAAGAAGGATCTGCTACTCAAGGGACGGGGCTGTGTGGGTCAAGCTACCCGTTTGGTGTAGTACCAATGTAAGTGATTCCTAAGATACTATCCTATATGCGCCATGGGAGGGAGAGGGTGGAAGGACCTACTGTGACTTTTGTCTGAATTCAGCACTTCCAGCCGTTCCATCTAAAGGCGTCCTCTCTGTCTCCCCGTCGGTCACCATGTGTCACCCATGTGCCTCCATGCACAGGCAGCCATCTTTGGATGCTTTTTATCAAACTGAAACCATTTAAAGCTAGATGGCTGGCCGTTCTTTTGCAAGGCTTGGTGGCCATGTTTTAATGGTTTCTTTAAAACATTATTACAAAAACCATTTGAAGGCAGCCACATGCATGCACAGTCTGACATTTTCAAATGGATTTTGTAACAAGGTTTTACAAAGAAACATGTTCACAGAAAAAAAGCTTTGGCAAGTGCCAAGAGGTCTGTAGCCAATGACAACCATGCAAATGCTTGTTTTAACTCAGTTCCCTATTACAATCATTTGGTTCAGTGAATCACACTGTTTCCATTACAATGCTGCAATTGTGCTGCATTGAAAAGAACTGCGTGTTTTACCATGCTTTTACATTTGCTTTATGAAAAAGTGCATGTAAAACCTCACTTCTCCATTAAATTGGAGTAGCTGGAACAGTTATTTTTATTGTTAATTAACACTTTATAATGTACTGAATGTCACTTGTTGGCCTCATAGCACTCAACCTTTTCTGTCTTGTTGCTTAGTGGAACATTCGTGTATGGCTGGAAAATAGAGTGTGTGTTCTCCTGACGTGGTGCCATTTGATCTGAAGCCAATACCTACATTCTTGTAAACTCCGAGCTAACACCGGAAGCCACAGTTTTTACCCAGAACCCCAGGGTTGGGAGTTGAGGACAGGGAGAGAAAGAAACACCAGTCCCACCAGGGAGGACAGGAGCAGCGTTGAAAGCCAGTAGTCTTTTAGGTAGGTGCCTCTCATGGATATGGACGCACCCGTAGAGCAAGAATCAAACATAAAGTAAATGTAACAAGGAAATATCAAATTGTGCTCCCAGGCAAGCCCAAGAAAGAGCATGACCCAACCTTGGCCTTGGAGGAGAGTCTGTAGCATAGCACTGCGAGGGTGGGGAATGGAGCTAGCATGGATAGCCAAGGAATAAGCCTAAGAGGAACTTGCAAGGGAAAAAAAACAACAGAAAGAGGGGAGCACAATAGCTGGGTTCAAAGTAATGTGTCAAGTGAAATGCCAATGCAAACGCAAAAAGTTGTCAGGCGCACAGTGGTGCTGGAACAATTTTCAGAGTGGGGGTGTTGCCATCAATATTACATTAGTGAACTTATATGAACTGTGAAAAATCCAAGCGTCACACAAAGTATAAGAGTAGCAAATGAAGCACGCCCATTCTGTAAGTGAGTGGTAAAGGTGTGGTATGTGGCTAGTGGTACTTTTTGGAGCACACAATCACAAACATATTACTAAAGCACAGTGTAGTAGCACACTGCCATTAAAGACAGCACATTCTCCATTGAAACATCCACTAAATCTGCAGACATACAGTTTTACTGTTAAAACTATATAGTGCAAACAATAATGTTATCCTACAGCCTGTCCTGTCTTTGAACGCACAGCAAATGTGGCAAGCTAAAAACAAACTTTACCAGTATCTTTATTTCTCATTTACCGTGGGCACTCCAGCACGGTTATTTTGGGTGTGCTGCATTAAACTTCCAGTGGCTATCTTTATGAGTAGACAACTTCTCGATAGTAACCCTGAGAGTATGTGAGGGAAGACTTTGATGTGAAGTGTGATGTTATGAGTGGTGATCAAATTGTGTATGCTGATGCTGTGCTTAGAAAATATATTGTAACGTTTCAGACCCTACAACTTGGTCTTTGCATTAGGCAGACAAACGCATGGTGTTCACTAATGTACGCATGTGTTGGTAAGTACTGTGGTTAAATAGATGTCCAGTCTCTTGCATAAGCATCAAATACCCTAATCTGCTACACTGAGATAAGCTAGCTAGTAACAACAGAGTACTATGGGTAGGATCTAAACACAATGCAGCTTGAGAAGGGCATTTGCAGGCCACTTGACAGCTTGCTTTTCAGGGCAACTTTTATGTGGGCGATGGCAGCAAAGATCATAATGACTAAAATAAGAATCTGTAGGCGGTCTGCTGTGCAATGAAGAGTCTAACTGTATTGGGTAACGTGTTGCAGATGGTAAACTGGTTAACATATTTTGCAGGTAGATATGTCTGTGTAAAAGGATGGAAGGACGTACAGGGTTACAGATTCTGTACCATTCAAATGGCCATATGGAGCAACTGTTTATTTACAAAGGTGGCTGAAAGGATACTATTGATCTGGTCCATTCTGCAGTAGTGGGTGTTTGCCTAATATGTGGGTGTGGACTGTGGAAGGTGTTTGTGTTCATCAATCTCAGCTGGAAGAACCACTGGTCTGAAGTCAAAGATTATTACTAGTTCTCAGATCATGCCAAAGATTTGGTGTGATGAGTGATTAAGAGACAACACGAAGAGTTAGTTGCAGTAGCACCTTTTTTGTCAAAATCCCAGTGGTAGCAGAAGTTACATGACATGTCTGAAAATCCAGAAGACATCCCAGAAAGAGGCATTACACTAGCATTGAACTAAAGATGGCGTGCAAGTGTACTTTTGAAAATCTTTATTGAAACATGCAGCATCAGCATGTACATAGAGAGCAATTTTAGAAAATGCCACAGCCAACCATAAAAATTTGCAAAAGCAGAAGTCATACTTTTAAACACATCAGAAGTGGGATTTGTTAAATCACAGTGTTTGCACATAAAGTCAACATGCAAAGTCAACATGCTTGCCAAACAACTGTTACCTCTAGATGTTCTTAAATGATTAATAAAAATGTGCCCTCTTTTTTTTGGTGTCGAAAACCAACATCAGTTCAACTTGATTTTTTTTTAACCTTAAACCCCTGATTTGGAGTCGCTAAGGTGCTTGAACTTAGGCGTAAGAAGACGATTTACTTTCTCACCACAGACACTGCAGTATATCTTAAAAGCTCTGAGGTAAGTCATACTCTTCCAACTAAAAGAATATGAATCATTATCCAATGAGGTCAACAAAAATTCAGTCAGTAGTAGGCAAACATAAAGAACACAGAGTAAATACTCTGTGCAAAATACACAATAGAAACTAGAAAAAGGGTTCTGTTTGGCCACAAAGTTGAGTAGAGTACAGATATTTACAATGCAACAAAGAAAGCCTGCAAATTATTTAAAATCTATAGAGAGGAATCGCTAAAAACTGTGCCATGCTCACTATCAAGAACTGCAAAGATCTCACATTTTTCTACACCTAAATTTCAAAAATACGATATCCCATATGAAACAATATTAAAAGATCACTCTAAGTCACACTAACTGTACACAAGCCTTTCTGACCCAATTCATACCAATGACCTACTTCTAAGTTTGAAAAAAAATCTAAGCCTATAATTTTTACAAGCTTCAGCTGGCTGCTCTGCTTTCTTCAAAGAATGTAATTACATTCTTCACTCTGCATAGTATGAAATAGATGAATAGATTTTTTTAAAGACACCAGTCCACAGTGTCTTTAAAACAAAATTAATTAACCCTAATTCTATAGAAGTAAAGAGTGGAAATCAATAAAGCTGCACAACAACCGCCCTGTTTCTAATCAGTCCAATAACCACCTGTCTCCAATCTCCCTTTCTCAAACCAGATCATTGAAACGAGGCAGTTCACTTTAATACTCCATTATTTTATGCAAGCCCATTACCTCCCCCACAGCTTACTCAAGGGTTTCAGAACTTTTAATCCCTCACAACACATGAAATAGGCCAGTCAGCACCCTTGCATTGTTGATGGCCTACAAAAAAGGAGACTACAAAATCTTCCTCGATCAATTTTTAAAAATGTACTGGGTACTCACGAATGGTTCTGCTGTGGAATTCGATCCTTCTCTACTGACTGAGGAGGCCCCCAATATTCCTCTATGTTATTTCTTCTAGCCACGGTTTTCTGTATTCATCAGTCAACTGTTGTCCTAAGCATAGTTGATTATGTATTGATCAACTCCATTTTTGCATTCTCATATGCACTAATGGCACACAGATAGATTTAATACAATAAGGGGGCGTGTGAGGGAAATGTTTATTGACCTAGCATTGTTATGGTCCCTGTGAATACTGAAAAAACCAAACAATGGGTCAGAAGAAAACTAGTGTAACTATCAAAGTAACTGTGTGTGTATTGACAGGACACAATCCCTGAATCCAAGGTATTCCTGGTGAAAAAATATGTTCCCATCAGATACCCGTCCTGTGCCACCCTACATCATTTGGGATCCTTCACCCGAAGGGAGTGGAATCGAATCCACTGTGGATTAGGTAGATTGTGTCCTAATCTAATATGAAGGATTTTGTGATGTATAAATGAAGACTATGTGGTGGTATCAGGGGGCAAGGAATTAAGCAGTGCAAAAAGTGCTCTCTGTAGCGTGTGATAAAGTGAAATTAATATTGGGTTGTGGGAGTGGAAAAAAGAAATTTATTGGGGTCCTACCCACACCCAAGGTTAAAAAACAGTGCCAAGTAGTGTTAACAAATAACTACTGAGGTCTTTTTATAGGTCGACATGTTTCTGCAGTTTGTGGTTCACAAGATACCCATCTGCTTCATCAGGACCTTTATGATCAAATGCTACTGCTGATAAAAGTGAAAGAAGTGTATAAAATCATATCACCCACAGTCTGGGGAATGAACTCTCCACCTCACCCGGCTACAGCTCAGGTACGAATGGAGCACCGCTCTGTCCGTCGGTACTCCTCGCCTTCCTCTAGGCTGACAGATTGCCACATACAAAAGGACTGAATGACAAACAAAAACTACATCCATTTTTGGGATGAGGAATTAGCTGTGGGAAAACAAGAGCAAAACAGATTTTGTAGAAAACAATATAGTCAAGTATATTCTCCATTTAAATTCAATACAACTACTGGGAGAATTCCTTTCTACAACTAAAAAAGTAGAAACGATTGACTGGAATCCGGGGTCTTTATTCCACCCAGATTTCTGCCATTGTTAAGAGCGCTGTTTTTCTTTTGATCTCTTCTAGAGCTCCTATAGACCAACAGTTGAGTGGAACTTACAAGTGCACTGGTGCTTCTCTGGCCACATTGCTGCTTCATAGTTTACATTAACGTCCTCAAATGGAAGACCAGAAACTACAACATTTCAAAAATGAGTTACCAATGATGCGCCTACAGCTATGAAAAACAGATCACATCAACCCTACTCTGAAAACTCTCTATTAGCTCCCAGTGCTCTAGAGAATAAAATTAAAAATCTCATATACAAAGCCTACGCAAGCAAATTACCTGAAGACCCACAGACGCTGGTACTCACTAGAAGGCTGATTACGATGGCGGTGAACCCACCATCGGCAGGCTGCCGGTGGCGGGTTCACCGCCATCATACTGCAGTTTTCCACCCACCAGATTACTATAGCGGGCGAAAACGTGGCGGTCGGAAAGACCAACCGCCATGGTTCCTACAGGCAGTCTTTTTCTGACCACCTGTCCAAGCAGCCGCATTAACCAGAATGGTGGCGGTGCCTGACAGGAACATCCAGTCATATTATGATGGTACATCTCCACCAGCCTTTCCATAGAGATTCATGGACTTTGGGGGCCCATAGCGGGCCCCCATTTCTCCTAGGTACTTTGGTTTTGCATTTGAGGGGGCACGTATGGTGCCCCCATAAATTTCCCTACACCATGTGGCAGGCACAGCATGGTGCCTGCAAAGTAGTGCAGGGAATTACAAAACCTGCACCCATCGAAATGGAAAACATGTGCAATGCGACCGCCACAGTGGCGGTCCCATTGTAATTTGGCCTGTGGGACCCCCATCACTGTGTTGGGCAGTCCCCATATCCTTTAGGGTGGCGACCGAACGTGAGTCCACCTGCCATCCTAATCAGGCCCTATATTCACCACTCAAATCTTCAAACAGGAAACTGTAAGTCTATCCACCAAGAAAAATTGTAATTAAAGAATGGTAGAGGGAAAGCCATGAAGCTAAAGAGGACACATCTCTTTAACATCTTTGATTTCACTTTCCACCAATCTTTGCTTTGTCCAGAAACACTATCTGATCAGGAACATTCTTTGTTCTTATCATGTTTATGAGGATAGCTCCCTCCTTCCATTTCATGTGGTACTGGTCCCTTCAATAGCGCAGGATCACATCACCTTCTATCTTAACGTAAACAGATGCCTAAAGCACCAACTGGATGACCATTTGGCAGCCGCACCTTGGAAGAAAAAACCCACTCAACTGCTACCCCTGTCCATAATGGCAGGGCAACGTCTTTCAGTTTCTGGCATCTACTCTTATAGACTACTATTATCAGGAATGATATTCCAATTGCTGAAAGAGAAGCAAATTTGATAGTGCAACTCCCAGAATGCTCTATGTTTTCAGGATTAAACACATGATTCTCCGTCAACATGGAACAGAATGGCAACTCTGCTACGCTACTATGGAGTATTCCATTGGCAGACACAAGTTGCATAGTGCGATTATGATGATATGTTGGTACTAGACAAATACAGCTCTAACAAGACATATTAAAAAAGAAATCGAAACACAAAATAGGAGTAAATCACATAAAAGTTTATAATCAACTTCATGTGATGCATTGAAATACATCATAGGAAAGTCCAATATTTGTAGCCCTTCCCATCCTCCCCATGTCACCATCTCTGGTGAAATCCAAGATGTTGTTCACATACTGTATATAAATGGATTTGTTTTCTACAACACCTGAGGACCCTGTATTATGTTGTGCTTGAAACACATATAATTTCTTGGTTATATTCATAAATCTATTTTCCCCATCACTACTTTATAATGTCACAAGTTAACTGCAGTCAGACATTAACTCTTTCGCTGCGGCGGCTATTCCGCCGCAGCGCTAACGGTCGCGGGGGAGCGCGCGGGTGAGCTCCGCGGGTGACAGAACCGTTCAGTCACGGCTCGCGGGTGAGCTGTGCTCATGACGGAACGGTTCCGTCACGGCCCCGCCCGCTCAATTGAACGCGCAGCGCAGGCGCGAAATCAGCACCGCGCAGGCGCGGCGGCCGGGCCGTGATGGAATCGTTCCCTCATGAGCACAGCTCACCCGCGAGCCGTGACGGAACGGTTCCGTCAATAGCCTGGAAGGGGTTAACGATGTGGATGTTGCCACGAAAGGATTATACCACAAGCAGAATCTAATCCATCCAAAATCCTGCCGAAGTAGACCCATTTCTGTCCCATGCCCTTCCTGTGTTGCCTAGATACCTTTGGCATTATTCAGTGAAGAGGGGAGCAGTGCTGCAACACTAAGAAGTGCTGAAAATACTCTGAGACCTAGCGGCAGTGTGCCTATCAGAAGAGGGACCCAGCCAAGGTCGTGGGCCACAGACACCAGACTGAGGAAGGCCCGATGGGGGTGCCTATCCCACCGGATCCGCTCACCTCTTTGACATGACTCTCCGTGGGCTGACTGCCCTGAGCAGCTGGGAAACGAAGACGTGCACATCCCGGCTCGTCTATCCTGAGTCCAAGACCAAGGCTGGTGCCTGTTGGAGACGAGAGGCCGGGGCAGGAAGGGGCGGGGCGGGAGTTGGGGGGAGGGGGTAGAGCCTACACGGACGGCCCGGTGTGTCAGGACGAGCGGGTGTGGCCCAGCAGCTCTATCCTCGGCGGGGGCCCAGTGCCTGGATATCCCACATCATGAAGAGTCTGGCACAGCCCCTAAGCCTGACACAACCGGAGGCAGCTGGAGGAGGCCACGGAGGCCCCATCGCCAATTTGGCCAGTGGGACTGCGGCCTACAGTCTTCCCATATCTCGGCAGCTACACTGAGCCACTGCAGTGACTGGGCTTTACCAAACCCAGATAGACCCGGCAGCTACATCAAACTACACCCAGCTGCGATCGTCCCAGGACGGAACTACTTATGCATACCCATGGCACTAGCGAAGTCTGGCCCACGACCGGAGGCCTCGGTGGCCAGGCTTGTCCGACGAGGTGAGTGGGATCCAACATACCTGGACCTGACCCTGGGCCCCTTATTATTGGCCCCTACTATTGAAAATTACTCAGGGGACATTGGGCCGTGCAAGGGCTGCTGCTGTGGCTCGCAATGCGTGTTTGTGTATGGGGTATGGAGAGTGGCGGCCCTGTCACAAAGCACACTAGGCCAAAGTGGAACGACCCAGTTCTAATGCTCGTCTAGACATCTAGTCCTGTAAGTGTCTGTGGACTCAACAGGAGACACTAAGCCGATAGAATAGAATGGGCCCTCTCCGGACATTACCACAACCAGTTCACAGGTGAGGTGCCCATTACAGGGGCCAGGAGTGCTCCTACCTGTGGAGTCCGTTGTGTCAGGCCCCGGTGCAACCTGTGGGCAGTGGGTTACCCACCTGCCTTCGGCCAAGTGCCACAGAGGTCGTGGCAATCTCTCCCTGCACATAAGAGGATGCCACCCTACCTCGAATTGCGCACCCTCTACCCTGTCCGAGACTGTCATTATCCACGTGAACTAAGACAACTGCTGTCTGGTGGGGGCAGACAGTTACAACCTTGGGGCGTGCTCAGAATGACGCAAAATAAGCCATCCAGCGCATCAATGGATAGATATACGAGAGCAGGTGCTCCGGCCACGGACCCTGGGGGCTCAGCAGGTGCCTCGCCAGACAATGCAACATTGCTGGTGGCCATTACTCAGTCAAGGGACACGTTAGAAGCCAAAATAGGTGCTGTAGGCTCCTATGTGGTGCTACTGCAACAAGACCTGAGCAATGCGATTGAAAGGCTCACCGAGACGAGGGTGTCCAGTAGAGAGGACACCATGACCACCTGATAAAAGAA
This sequence comes from Lissotriton vulgaris, assembly GCF_964263255.1. Lineage (NCBI taxonomy): Eukaryota > Metazoa > Chordata > Amphibia > Caudata > Salamandridae > Lissotriton > Lissotriton vulgaris. The sequence goes on along the minus strand of NC_141697.1, from coordinate 335,383,673 downwards.
CTGCGCAATGCGGTTGAGAGGCTCACAGAGACCAAGACGAGGGTCTCCAGTATAGAGGACACCGTGACCACCCTCTAAAAGAAGGTAAACACCCTTGACACCCTTACCTAAGGCCTTGCAACGCAGGTGGAGAATGCTGAGGGGAGAGCCCGAAGAAACAACCTTAGACTTGTGGGCTTTCCCGAGGGATGCGAGGGTGAAGACGTTGGGAAGTTTCTCGCCACCTGGCTGCAAGACTGGATTCCAGCCAGCTCTATTTCTCCTTGTTTCATTTATCGAACCCTGGTAAAGATGCCTCCCTCTGGGAGGCGGAGCTTGCCGGCAACCAAGATGGCCGACTAAACCCGGAGTTCCGTCCGGTGGTTTATTATAATCCTGAATAATCCTGCATCAGCATTAACTACAACGCAATGAGCCTATTCCCCTGAGCTTGTGAGAACCAGCGGATATCGTGGAAACTTTCCTGGCGACTTTCCGACATCGGGATCCCAGTGAATGCAGATGCGGAGAAGTGGAGCCACGGGAGGCCTGAAAGCCGCGCGCTAGAGTGCGGAGTTGACCCGCGCGACGTCACAGTACATGCGGCCAGAGGGAGACGTCTGCCTGGGAGAGATCCGGGTCGGCTCATACGGACCCGAGCAGGTACCAGCGCTCGGCCGGAAATGACCCGAGAGATTGTCCCGCACCGCCTCCCCTCCCCACTCCCCTACTGAGCTCGGGAATTGGTCCAGTGTGGGCTACACGGCCGAGACTGAGATACGGTCACCCAGCGAAGCGGAGGCCGCTGGTGACGACGTGAGGGATTCCCGTTGCGGGAGTTGCGCTGGAGTAAGATCGGCCCCCGGGAGAGAGTGCAGGAACTACCAAGCTGTGTGACTACAAGTGGTGTGGGACAGCGGAGAGGGTTAAGCAAAGTAGATGACCGGCTAGGGTGGGAAACCCCCACGAGCCAGATCGACTCCCAGTGCTGGAGGGTCACTCGACTTCCCAATGCTGATGAGGTGAGGAGGCGCGATGATTACACCAGGGCGGCACAGAGGAGGGTCGCGTGTGACCCTATGCCAGAGTGCTACGCACCGGAGAGAGCGGATCGGGCGAGAGGCGCCATACCGGAGGCCCACACACAACAACGCTTGCAGGAAATCCATCGGAGGGCTGGGCAATCAGAGTCATGGTATCTACGGTTGTGCGCCTGGAGGAGTGATCTACCATATGGCACATAACAACAGGTGTGCATTCTGAGTACAGCCTTCATCGAGAGTGTGATTCACGCTACATTTTGGGTTTTGCAAGGTGAGCCACCCCAGAGACATCTGATCTAATTGGACATCATTGTGCAGGAACTAAGGGTCTGCCCAACCGCTACCAGGAGATCTACACGAACTTGGGCAGACAGGAGTATAGGATATACTGTGTGACACAACGCCAGGAGCTCCCGCCAACATACTCCAAGATGGGTCGAGGCGACAAGACCCAGACCAAACTCTCCTTCAATCAAAGGCGCTCTCAATCGCAGGAAACCCCGAACTCGGATAAACGCACCATACAAGACGACGATGACGCCGAAGAAGGCGCGGATATAAAAAACATGCTACTGGCTATGGAAATGGGCCTGCAGAACAGCATGACTGCCCTGGGCTCGAAATTAGACGCCCTCACCTACAGAATGGACAGAATGGCGGAACAGATCGATAAACACGCCGAAAGATTGGACATGTCTGAGCGGAGGGTAACGGAGGTGGAGAAGGCGCTGTTAGACGGACCGGGAGGGTCGGCAGAGGCCAAGGGGAGAGGTCTCCGGGGAGAGCAGTCTCCAGCGATCGTACAGCCGAGTAACTTCCCCCCCACAGAGGTACACCACACAAAGATAAGGTTTAACGTTCTTTATAAGCAATCTTTAGGTACGATAGGATGGTACAAGGAGGTCTGGACTCAGGGGTCCCCTCGATTCTAATCTCTTGGATGGGAAGGGGGTAGCGGGACAGTCTTGTTACCAATCTGGTAGATGCGATGATATGATGGATAGCTCACAATCCTCGAGCTCGGCGTTCTAGATGGACGGGCCGCGGCAGCGCCGGCAGGTCCCGAGAGGATCGAAGGTAGCGACGGTCCGCGGCGGCGCCAGCAGGTCCCGGTGAAGGTGGTAGTTACAAAGGTCCGCGGCAGCGCCAGCAGGTCCCGACGAGGATGAAGGATTCAGAAGGTTGCGGCAGCGCCAACAGGTAAGACGATAGTTCACAAGGCAGGGCTACGGCAGCGCCAGTAGTCCGTCAAGGAGTTCTTCGCGGTGTCTCTCGACTCCAGGATACAACTCCTTCCTGCTCTGGAGCTGCCCCAGTTATAGGTCTGGCGCCCTTTGATGTCCGGACCCTCGCACTTGGAGGTCGGGAGGTCCGGGATGAGGGAGTCCAGACACCCAGCAGGGGGGTGGAGCCAGCGCCCGGGGGAGCTGGGGGGCGATCGGCACCTGGCGGGGGAGAGCCATCGACACTTCTCTCTCCCATTGACCTGCCAAGTGGTCCGTTCTCCTCCTGGGTGGATGGTGGTGCCGGGATGTCGGGACCTGGCCAGGCCCAGGGTTAGGGTCGACCTGAGGCCACGCGGCCTCGTGGTGCAGTGTCCAAGATGGCGGCCGGGCCGGGCGAGGGAGCCGGTAGTGATTCGGCCCCATGATACAGAGATGTCCGGGGACAGGAGTCCCGTACGAGACGGGGTGCGGGTTGCTTCTGTGGGTAACACCTGGTGGGCCGGGGCTCGGGCCCTGTCGTGCGGGGAGGGAGCAAGCCCTTCATGTGGCCTGTCCAACATGCGTCCCCCCCAGCTGAAGGCAGGGAGAGTCACCCATCGTCTTGGGGACTCTCCTCGTCGAGGCGGAAAAAGCGTGACAGGCCATCTGCGTTGGCGTGGTCCTGGCCAGGTCGATGTTCCACAGTGAAGTCCATCCCCTGCAGGGAGATGGACCAACGCAATAGTTTTGGGTTTTCCCCCCGCCACTGCAGGGGCCGTTGATCTGTCTGCACCCGGAAGTGGGTACCGAAGAGATAGGGCCGGAGCTTTTTGAGGGCCCACACCACTGCGAAGGCCTCCCTCTCGATGGTGCTCCAGCGTTGTTCTCGGGCCAGGAGACGTCTGCTGATGAAGGACACTGGTTGGTCAAGTCCTTCGGGGTTCAACTGGGAGAGGACCGCCCCAATGCCATGGTCGGAGGCATCCGTTTGTACGATGAATTCCCGACTGTAGTCGGGGGCCTGGAGCACCGGGGCAGTGCACATGGCGGCCTTCAGCTTCTCGAAAGCCGCTTGACAGTCTGGGGTCCAGTTGACCTTCTTCGGGTGATTTTTGGATGTGAGTTCCGTGAGGGGCCCCACAATGCTGCCATAGTCCCTCACGAACCGCCGGTAGTAGCCTGTGAGCCCCAAGAAGGCTCGGACCTCGGTCTGCGTGACGGGAGGCTGCCAGGACTGGATGGCAGCGATCTTGAGTTGAAGAGGGGCCACTAGAACGCTTCCCACCTGGTGTCCGAGATAGGTCACGGACCCCTGACCCATTTGGCACTTGCTGGCCTTGACTGTGAGGCCGGCCCGCTGGAGGGCCTGCAGGACCTCTCGGAGGTGGTGAAGGTGGTCGGACCAGTGGCGGCTGTACACAGCGATGTCGTCCAGGTAGGCGGCGCTGAATTCCTCGAGTCCCGCCAAGACCTGGTTCACCAGTCGCTGAAAAGTAGCTGGAGCATTCTTCATGCCGAATGGCATGACCTTGAAATGGTAGTGGCCATCAGGGGTGGAAAAGGCGGATCGTTCTTGAGCCCGGGGTGTGAGACCGATCTGCCAGTAGCCCGCTGTCAGGTCGAAGATGCTGAGGTAGCGGGCAGCCCCCATGCGGTCGATCAGTTCATCTGCTCGGGGGATGGGATGAGCGTCGGTTCTGGTGACAGCGTTCAAGCCCCGATAGTCGATGCAGAATCGGAGCTCAGGGGTGGTGCCGGGGGCCGCAGCTTTGGGGACCAGCACGACCGGGCTGGCCCAGGGGCTGTCCGAAGGCTCGATGACCCCGAGCGTGAGCATCTTTGACACCTCCTCTTGGATGCAGGCCCGTACCCGATCTGGTACGCGGTACGCCCGATGTCTGATAGGGGGACTGTCCCCAGTGTCCACGTCGTGCAAGCACCAGGGGGTGACCCCTGGGGTGAGGGAAAACAGGGTCGCAAACTGCAGCAGGAGGTCCCGGCAGCCTTGGCGCTGTTCCGGGGTGAGGGCATCTGAGAGTCGGACCCCGTCCACGGAACCATCTTTCTCACGGGTCTTTAGGAGATCAGGGAGAGGCTCGGAGTCTTCTTACGCTCCGCTGTCTGTAGCCATCAGGAGGCTGAGCTCCGAGCGCACAAAGTGGGGTTTGAGTCTATTGGCGTGGAGGACCCGGAGGGGGTTCCGTGAAGATTCCATATCGATGAGATAGGTGACGGGGCTTTTGCGCTCGACCACTTTGAAGGGCCCCGTCCACTTGTCCTGCAAGGCACATGGTTCGGTGGGGGACATCACCCACACTTGTTGGCCAGGTTCGAATTTGATGGAGGAGGCATTTTGATCGTACCATTTCTTCATGTCCTCCTGACTGGCCTCGAGGTTCGCTTTCGCCATTTCTCTGAATCGCCTGGTCTGATTGCGTAGGGTCAGGAGGTACTTGAAGACATCTGGAGGGGTCTTTAGGGGGGCCATCTCCCAACCTTCTTTGACTAGGCTGAGGGGCCCTCGCACCGGGTGTCCGTACAAGAGTTCGAACGGGCTGAAGCCGAGGGACTTCTGGGGGACTTCTCGATATGCGAAGAGGAGGCACGGCAGTAGCACATCCCACTGGCGACGGAGGGGCTCTTCCAACCCCCCAATCATCCCTTTGAGCGTGCGGTTGAACCGCTCGACTAGTCCGTTTCCTTGAGGGTGATAGGGGGTCGTGAATCGGTAGGTGACCCCGCACTGTAGCCAGAGGGACTTCATATATTTTGAAATAAAGTTTGTGCCTCTCAATCAATCAATCAAGGACATTTAGAGAGCGCACTACCTACCCGTAGGGTCTCGTGGCGCTTGGGGGGGGGGTGCTGCTACTGCTCGAACAGCCAGGTCTTGAGCTTCTTCCTGAAGGAGAGGTGGTCTTGGGTCGCTGACGACTTCTCGGGGAAAGCCCACCCGGGAGAAGATCCCCATTAAGGCCCGGCCGACCACCGGGGCTGTTACAGTTCGCAGGGGAACAGCCTCGGGGTAGCGGGTGGCGTGGTCCACCAGTACCAGGATGAACCGATGTCCTTGTGCTGTACGGGGGTCCAGGGGCCCCACAATGTCTATTCCCACCCTCTCGAACGGGGTGGTGACAACTGGGAAGGGTTGCAGAGGTGCTTTAAGTTTGCGGCCGCTCTTCCCGCTGGCCTGGCACGTGGGGCAGGACCGGCAGTGATTGAGGACGTCGTTTCTCATCTTGGGCCAGAAAAAGTGGGTCACCAGGCGACTGTAGGTTTTGTCCTGACCCAGGTGTCCAGCCAGGGGGACATCGTGGGCCAAATTTAACAAGAAGTCTCTAAAGCGGAGGGGCACCACCAGCACTCGACTGGCCCCTAACTCCGCGATTCTCTGTTCACTGTACAACAGGTCGTTGTCCCAATAGAGCCAATGGGCTCCGGAGGTGTCCCCTGCGCTCTGGGCGAGGGCTTGCTGGCGGAGTCCCTCGAGGGAGGGACAGGTCTTCTGCTCTTGACAGAACTGTTCTTGGGTGGGCCCCCCTTCTTGACGCCACTGAGCCAGGCCGGGAAGGTCCTGGGGCTGAGCGAGCCCTTCGGGAGTTTGCTCTGGGGGGTCGGTATGGTCGGTGTCTTCTACTGGAGCGATCGGGGGAGGAGGTGCTGGCCATTCGGGTTCTTCTGGTCGGGGAATGGTACGGGCGGCCATAGACCGGGTGGTTACGCACGCCCAGTCCGGGAGGCCCAACATCCCCAGGTGCTCTCTTCTCTCTACGGCGGCCCACGGGGAACTCTCAAGATCATTCCCCAGGAGACAGTCCACGGGGGCATCATCTCGGACCGTCACCTTCAACATGCCGGAGACTCCTCCCCATTCGAAGGGGACGCAGGCCATCCGACATAGACTCTCCGAATTGTCGGCTGAACGGACGGGGCAGAGAATGTTCGGCAGGATCTGTTCTGGGGTCACCAGGTGACAGCGGACGGCCGTCACACTGGCCCCTGTGTCACGTAGTGCTTCGGCCCTGCGCCCATTAATGTTCACCCATTGACTATATTTTCTGGTGTTGGCGGGTAGGGGAGCCCGCGGGACCATGTCTCTTCCTCCTAGGCACGCTAGAACCATGGCGGCCGGTTCCCACTCTTGTTGTTCTTGCTCGCATTCTTCCTGTTCTTCGGAGATTTGTTCTCCCCCCAGGGCGGCGGCAGCTACCTGGCGGGGTCTCGGAGTCTGGTTCTGTGGACAGTTCGGGTCATTGGCGTAGTGGCCGACTCGCTGGCATCGGTGACACGTGACATTGGCTCGGTACCGGTTGGCCGGGGGCGGGGTGCTGGCAGCGGGAGCGGCCGGGACGGTGTCCCTTCCTCGTCCCTGGCCTCCTCCTCCTCCTCGGGGACGGTGCTGACCTTGGTTGTTCCGGTTCTGTTCGTGCGGCCCACTCCGGCCTACTCGAGTGCTCTCCCACCGGTCAGCCTCGGCGGCGAGCTGCCGTGGGTCAGTCAATTTACTGTCGAGGAGGTGCTGCCTGAGCTCGACGAAGCAGTTGTTAGAGAGGTGCTCCCACACCATGAGATTAAAAAGTTGCTCGTAGGTCGTTACATGGCTTCCCTTGATCCAGCCCTCGAAGGCTCGGCTGAAATAGTTTACATATTCCACCCAAGTTGTACCCGGGATCCGGGTGCAGTCTCGGAACCTCTGGCGGTACATTTCGGGTGTGAGCCCGTATCGGGTGAGGAGGGCAGCTTTCATGTGGTCATAGGAGGTCATCAGATGGTCGGGGAGCTGTAGCAGGGCATCGCGGCCTTCATTGACGAACCTCCCCCATAGACCGGCTCCCCAGTCACTTCGATCGATCCGGTGGGAGGTCATGGCGATCTCGTAGGCCTTGAACCACTGTTGTATGTCGTCGAAATACTCTCGAACGACATCTTTGGGGATGTGTACTTTCTTTTCTGTCGCTCCTGGGGTGCGCGGTTGCTCGGGCACCCTCAGTTCTTTGCTCTGCTTCCGTAGGTCTATTTCGGCTAGTTTGCGTTCGTGTTCGTACGCTAATCTCTTTTCTTCGAGCTCTCTCTGCCTCTGTTTTTCTTCCCGTTCTTCTCGGAGCCGCAGATGTTCTAGGTTCAGTTTTTGTTCGGCTAATTTGAGTTCACCGTCCATTTTGAGCCGGGCCATTTCTAACTCATGTAGTCTGCTTTTTTCTCTCTCTTGGATCTCTTCCTGTGAGAGACCCGTTCTTCGCTCCTCGGGAGCCGTGGTGTTCCTCTCTGATGCTGCAACGTTTTGGTCCGTGGGTCTGACGGCCCCGGTTTCCGCCCAAGACTCAATGGCGTGCTTGAAATCGTCTTTAGTGCTCAGACCGGTGGTAGCAATGCCTAGTTCAATGCAGAATTGTTTCAACTCACGATGGTTGTACTCCTCCAATTTCTCCATCTGGAATTTCTCGGTGGATCCGCTCTCTTTGGTTGTCATTGTGGTTTAGTTGTGGGGTGAGCTACTCTCTGTACGATTACGCGTTGATTCGGATCGCGCCGCTGGCCACCAATGTTAGACGGACCGGGAGGGTCGGCCGAGGACAAGGGGAGAGGTCTCCGGGGAGAGCCGTCTCCAGCGATCGTACAGCCGAGTAACTTCCCCCCCACAGAGGTACACCACACAAAGATAAGGTTTAACGTTCTTTATAAGCAATCTTTAGGTACGATAGGATGGTACAAGGAGGTCTGGACTCAGGGGTCCCCTCGATTCTAATCTCTTGGATGGGAAGGGGGTAGCGGGACAGTCTTGTTACCAATCTGGTAGATGCGATGATATGATGGATAGCTCACAATCCTCGAGCTCGGCGTTCTAGATGGACGGGCTGCGGCAGCGCCGGCAGGTCCCGAGAGGATCGAAGTTAGCGACGGTCCGCGGCGGCGCCAGCAGGTCCCGGTGAAGGTGGTAGTTACAACGGTCCGCGGCAGCGCCAGCAGGTCCCGACGAGGATGAAGGATTCAGAAGGTTGCGGCAGCGCCAACAGGCAAGACGATAGTTCGCAAGGCAGGGCTACGGCAGCGCCAGTAGTCCGTCAAGGATGAGTTCTTCGCGGTGTCTCTTGACTCCAGGATACAACTCCTTCCTGCTCTGGAGCTGCCCCAGTTATAGGTCTGGCACCCTTTGATGTCCGGACCCTCGCACTTGGAGGTCGGGAGGTCCGGGATGAGGGAGTCCAGACAACCAGCAGGGGGGTGGAGCCAGCGCCCGGGGGAGCTGGGGGGCGATCGGCACCTGGCGGGGGAGAGCCATCGACACTTCTCTCTCCCATTGACCTGCCAAGTGGTCCGTTCTCCTCCTGGGTGGATGGTGGTGCCGGGATGTCGGGGCCTGGCCAGGCCCAGGGTTAGGGTCGACCTGAGGCCACGCGGCCTCGTGGTGCAGTGTCCAAGATGGCGGCCGGGCCGGGCGAGGGAGCCGGTAGTGATTCGGCCCCATGATACAGAGATGTCCGGGGCAGGAGTCCCGTATGAGACGGGGTGCGGGTTGCTTCTGTGGGTAACACCTGGTGGGTCGGGGCTCGGGCCCTGTCATGCGGGGAGGGAGCAAGCCCTTCATGTGGCCTGTCCAACAGGCGCAAACGGAACTCGACACAGATCACAAAAGAAATCGAGAAACTAATGCAAGCCCTGCAAGACAAGACCGAAGACCTGGAAGCGCGCTCTCGTCGCTGCAACCGGAGAATCACGGGCCTGCCGGAGACGACCCAGACAGGCAACATGGAGAGATTCATAGAAAAATTGCTGACCACTCTGCTGGGTGAAGAGACTTTTTCCCCGATGTTTGTGGTGGAGCGGGCACATCGCTCCCTGGGCCCGCACCCGGGCGCCCCTCCGCTCCCGATCATAGCCAAATTCCTCAACTACAGAGACAGAGACGCTACACTGCGCCAGGTTCGGGACAAAAAAAATGCTGCAGTACGGGGGTTCGTAGATCTCCTTATACCCTGACTTCACAGCGAGAGTACGGGAGGCCCGCAAGCACTTAGCCCCATACAAAAGACAACTTAGAGATTTGGGCCTGGACTATGTGATGCTATAACCGGCAAACCTGAGAGTCAATAGACAGGGACAATCACACCTGTTCACAGACCCACGAGCTTTACAACAAGCCCTGAAGGGCTGGGTAAAGGACCATCGCAGAAATGTCAATGAGCCATCAGAAGAAGCAGGTGGGAGCAGCCAGCTCGACGAGCAGGAGTGACTGACCTCTTCGTGTTTGTCTTATATGGCGGTAAGGTGCAAGGGCGGAGACACACTGTAAGAACTATGCAGATGGACATTCAAGATGTGGATGTACTGGATGGGCGGGATGCACCAAGGGAATAGAGGAGACAAGGCATGGTTTATCAAGAGGCTGGGCGAGCCAACCAGACTGCGGTGAATTTCACTTTTACCTAATCCGGGCAGAGGCCATGGGGTCTTGATATGGGTCTGGTGCAATAGGATGATTATGCTAACTCTAGGGACAGGGGAATTTTTTTATATTTTAATGCTATCCTTAGAAACGATTAGGTTGCAATACAAATGTTCAACACCTTCTGGTTTGCTGATGCATGCTATAAACTACAATGGGCAGTGAGCGGTGGGTCTCTAGTATAGTGAGCACTAGCACTGTTTGCTGGTGCATGGCAACCTCGGACCCCACGTGCAATGCTCACATTTGACTCTCCGGAGTTAATACAGTTGGGGGTGGGAAGGAGTGGGAGGCGGGGTGGGAATGGGCTCGGCAAGGCCAGGTTGGGGGAGGTCTGCTGTGGGTGAGGGGCGGAACTGTTGGGTCGTTGTATTCGAGTGGCAGGGTGGGGGAGTTGTTGTTTCATTGTTTGCACACATGGCCCAACTTGGGCCCGCGAGATACCCTAGCAATCATGCTGCACAAATTTAAGAGCGATGACGAACACAGCTGAAAAGACTACCCACGATTCGACAGCTATGATTCGGGCCCTCACATGGAATGTGCGGGCCTGAACGACTACCGCAAGCTCAGGAAGGTGCTAAGTTACCTGCAACAACAGAAGGTGGATTTGGCCCTACTGCAGGAGACTCGTCTCCCACTCACAAGTAAGATGCTGCACAGTAGGGGTCTGGAAGGTAACGTCACAGCGGCAGGCTTCACGACCCACTCCAGGGGCTTGCTGACCTGGGTTAACCCTAAGTCGAAACTATCTCTGACACTGCTGCAGGCAGACCCGGGAGGCCGTTATGTGATATCGAATTGTAAAGGCTTAGGGCTAGAACTGATAGTCATTAATGTTTATGGTCCGAACTTCGACTCCCCAGAATTTTACAACAACCTGGCAAATGTAGCACAAACCTACTCCAATGCGCAGGTACTCTGGGGGGGGACTTGAATTTGGTGCTCAACCCGGCACTGGATAGATCAACAGGCCCACCGCGCAAGCCCTCGGCACTACAGACGGAGCTCACTAGCTTAGGTTTAGAAGATGTGTGGAGATACAGGCATCCGGCAAAAGGAGGTTACACACACTACTCGGCCTACCATGATATTCACATCAGAATAGACTACTGGCTGGCAACCTTATCATCCATGATGGGCCGTATCAGGGCCTGTACAGTCCTGTCCCGCACGTTGTCAGACCACTCCCCTCTCCTTCTAGTCCTAGAGTCCAACAAGATCGATTCCTCCATTTACGTGGCGCTTCCCCCCATACTCACTGCTGGATCCGCTGTTTAGGGGAGAGCTGGCAGAAGAGATTGATGTCTTCTTTGAAGCTAACATAGGATCAGTGGACAACTTTCAATCGGTGTGGGAGGCCTTTAAAGTCTACATTCGGGGCATTGCCATATCCAAGCACTCGAGCGTTTGTCAAATCCATTCGACAGAGACTGTCGTCTTTAGAGAGGCAGCTGGCGACGCTCGAGAAGCAACAACAGAGCAGCCTAAACTCAGCTGTGGCCGATGAAATAAAATTCCTAATCACAGAATACAATGAAGAAGCGGACAGGGAAGTACAGCACATGGGGAAATATGCGACGGTGAGAACATATGGGGAAGGGGAGAGACCTAGCTCACTCCTAGCTGGATTACTCAAGGGCAATAGGGGGAAACCCCAGGTCACAGAGTTGAAGACCCCAGACGGTCAAGTCATATCTGATGAGACAGAAATAGCGAACAGGTTCAGGAGCTATTACTTGGACCTGTACTCTTCCAAGCGTGGAGACCTCTCTGAAGAGACTAAGGAATACCTGGAACACATAGAACTACCCATGCTAACTAACACGAACCGTGAATTCCTTATGCTACCCATAGGGAAAGATTAAATAATAGAGGCGCTGGCGAGCATGCGTTCTGGAAGCGCTCCAGGCGCGGACGGACTCACGGTGAGTTTCTATAAAGCATTCCAAGACAAGCTGATCCCCCACTTATCCACGCTGTTCGACGACATTTGTGTTGAGGGTAGCATGCCACACTCCATGAGGGAGGCATTGCTAGTCACAATACTCAAGCCTGATAAGGCACACGACGAGTGCAGCTCATACAGGCCTCTCTCCCTACTAAATGTAGACACCAAGCTATACGCTAAAGTGTTGGCGACCCACCTAGCTCTCCTAGCCCCCAAGTTGGTAGCCCCGGAACAGGCGGGATTCATCCCCAGCAGGAATCTGACCAACAATATCTGCACGGTCCTCAGCACTATGCAACATGTTAAACAGGATACGAAGGCCATCGCAGTTTACCTTGACATGGAGAAGGCCTTCGACTCCATTCAGTGGCCATTCATGAGACAGGTGTTGCAGCAGCTGGGATTGGGCATGCCGTTCCTTCAAATGATAAGCGCTTTATATCACAGGCCAACGGCCAGGCTCCCCGTAGGTGACCGAGTTACTGACCCATTTCCGATTAGCAGAGGAACATGGCAGGGTTGTCCGCTATCTCCCCTACTTTACGCACTAGTTGCTGAGCCACTCGCCTGTGCGTTGCGAGAATACCACGGCAATGAGGGTGTAAGTTTCCCCGCATATAAGATTGTGTTATCGACGTATGCTGATGACACTCTTCTGTATGTTCGAGACCCTGAAAATAACGTGTCGTCTATGCTTAGAGAAGTGGTCCGATTTGGGGCACTTTTTGGATTGAAGGTCAATTGGGCGAAATCGCTCGCCTTCCCCCTCACCCCAGCCACCAGAAGGTTTGAGATGGAATTCCCACTGCAGTGGTCATTGGACCCGATTAGATATTTAGGAATTCGGCTACACACCGACTCTGAGACGTTGCTCAGGGAAAACTACGGAGTAGCCATCAGCAGACTAGAGGACGATGTGGCATTCTGGTGCAAACTCCCGCTCTCCCTCATGGGACGCATTGCCATTATAAAAATGGTGGTATTACTCAGATTTCTCTTTCTGTTCAGCACCATCCCGATGGTACTGTCGAAAGCTTTTTTTTTTCGAATTTGACTCGGCTTATGATCAAGCTTGCATGGACTGGAAAGCCTCCCAGAGTGAAGTGGACCCTCCTTACACTGCCGTACAACTTGGGCGGCCTGGGGGTTCCGGATTTTGAGCTTTATTATAGGGTTGCTCAGGCCTCCCACCTACACACGTGGATTCACGGAGACGCACTCATTCCGCATGTCCGCATGTAACGAGTCTTTGCGGATCCACTATCCCTTCCAACCACGATCGTCAGACCAGTAGATCGCAGAATGGGCATATTAGACTCTATAACTGCAACAAATCATGCCTGGCACTCCCTATTACAGGCTCGAGGGGGCGCGATCCTATATTCGCCTAGCATGCCGCTAGACTGGGCTCTATGGCTATCACCCATCGGAGAGAAAGTCGTGGTCCAAACATTGCACAAATTGGGTATCCACACAGCAGGAGGTCTATTCCTGGAAGGTACAGTCAAGACTCTAGATCAGGTGGCGGAAGGACGTGGAGATGTCCCCATGTAGCTCCGGTTTCAATTCCTCAGAGTACGCAGCACCCTTTTAGATCTACTGGGACCAGACTTGGCGGAATCGACGAAGGTTCCGGAACTTTCATATGTTATAAAAACAGAGTCCCCACACAAGTTTCTGACAAATTCGTACAACACGGCTGTGTCACATAGAGAGCAACAACTCATGAAAGCTAGGGCGGCCTGGCAAAGAGACCTACAGATCACTATTGATGATGATATGTGGTGACATTGCTGCGTGAATACTAGGAAACTATCCCTGAATGGTAGGCATATGCTGGTACACTTCAAGTTTCTCCAAAGGGTGTACTACACCCCAGAGAGACTCCACAGATACGGTCTCAGACAGTTTGCTGAATGCGAGAGATGTCACGAACCGGTAGCAGACTTTATGCATCTCGTGTGGACTTGTCCATGGGTCCAAAAATATTGGGACAACATCTTCACAACAATGAACACGATCCTGGAACTTGAGTTGACTCCAGATCCGGCACTGGCACTTCTTGGACACTCCAGAGGCCTACCACTGGCGATTAGGCAGCTTGTGTACATGGGAATGCTTATGGCTAGACTAGTGGTAGCGCTCTGCTGGATGAGGGGACCACTCCCGACGGCAAAGCGCTGGGCACATGATATGCTTTACTGTTGCACTCAATCCGAGCATTGTAGTGAGTTGCTACGCCCCACAAGCCGACCAAAGAATTTCTGGGGATTGTATCAAACACATTTAAGGGATGGAGTAACTGAGACCGCAGCGGAGGGGGAAAGGAATAATGAGACTGAGAGGCCACAGTTAGACGCACTGAACATTGCGGGGAATGCATTGCCATCAAGCCAAGTGGGCTTAATAATGGAGGAAACTTGAGGGGTTTGTGGGCAAATAGGGGAGGGGAGGACATTGGGAGGGAGGAGGCTTAGTTAGAAGGTAACTTTTAGTTGGCCACTGTGACCCATTCGATAACCTTGAGGCATATTTCACGTCTTTCTTAAGCCTGTAGGTGTAGCACAGGAAGCAACCTGTCTTCAAATAGTCGTAGGATCCGGCCTTAAGATTAACCACACCAAATCTTGGGCGCTTAACCTCACTATCCCCAAGGAGGAGGTCAACTTCCTGAAAGGGGTTACACCCTACCATTGGGCGGAGGACCACATCAAATACCTGGGTCTGGACCTAACGCCCCACCTGGACTCGTGGTCCGCGCGGAACTGGGCATCTTGCTGCAAAGAAGTCCTGGCGGACCTGCGGAAATGGAAGCCCTTGATGATTTCCTGGCTAGGGCGGCTCAACGTGGTCAAGATGTCGGTCCTCCCCCGTATTCTATATGTTTTCCAGTGCCTACCCACCCCGATCCCGCTCCACTGCATTAGGAGTCTCCAACGCGACCTCATGTCCTTCATCTGGGGTGGTAAGCAACCCCGGTTTTCACAGAAAGTCCTAATGGAACCGAGAGACAGGGGCGGCCTCGCCTGCCCGAATCTTCTCCACTACTACTGGGCGGCGCATCTTCGGTTCGTCATAGAATGGGGTGCACGCGAGAGCGACAAGCACTGGTTCCACATGGGCCGGGTGGTCACGGGGCGCACCATATGGGATCTGCCTTGGCTACCGCGTGTGGCGCGATCCAGGAGTGCATACATGGCGGTCCCGACGAGAACAGTTCTTGACGTTTGGGACAGAGTGGCAGTGTCCAAGGGCCTAACCACGTTCCCCTCTCCACACACTCCCATCGCCGGTAACCCGCACTTTCCCCCTGCAGCCCGGACCCGCGCTTTTGAGAGCTGGACACCAGGGGACTGCAGAGTTGTAGGAGACCTCTTTCTTGGAGGGGCACCTAAATCATGGCCAGACTGCAGGGAAGAGTTGTGTCTCCCTTCGACCGCCAGCCTACAGTATGCCCAACTGCGCCATTGGACTATGGGAGACGACATGTATCGGGCTGCCACCAGGGCCTACACGCCATTCGAGAAATTGGCACGCTCCCTCGGGGGGCTGAAAAGACTCATCTCCCAGATCTATAACATCCTGCAACACCCCACCGCTCCACCCGCGCACCCCTACCAGAGGCAATGGCAGTCGGCGACCGGCGACGATATCACACCTTCTCAGTGGGCCCGGCTGTGGACTGACATCCCTAAAACCTATCGCAGCATCCCGCAGAGGGAAAACGCATACAAGATGCTAACGCAATGGTACTATACCCCCCTGAGACTCAGCAAAATGTTCCCTACTTCCTCGCCGCTATGCTGGAGGTGTGGCACTGCGACTGGCGACTTCGTACACATCTGGTGGTCATGCCCTACTCTAGCTGTCTTCTGGAAGGAGGTCCTCAGTCACATTAAGAGGGTGTTGGGTTTTCCCCTACCTGAAGAGGTTTGCACGCTCCTGCTGGGCATTCGACCCCCTGCACTTAGGGCCCTCACGCGCAGCGACTGAATCCTCACACTTCACATGCTAGGCGCTGCTAAGCAACTCATTGCTCTGTACTGGAAGCGGGCTGAGGCACCGCCGATAGCCTCCTGGTTTGTGCGCCTCTGGCAGGTCCTGACTATGGAGCTGCTCACGGCGCGGATACAAACGAGGGGCGTGCGCTTCAAGGCAGTGTGGGAACCCCTCGTGCGCCATCTGTGCTCCACCAGCTATGCCCGCCACATGCCCCCCAGGCTTCGCGCTCTGCAGTTATTCGAGGACGCCCTCATCCCTGCTGACCCGAGCAGACTAGGCCCTTAACTGCTTCACCCAGCGCAGGCGCTGTTGCGCTATAACACTCCGCTCACCAGCTTGCGTTTTTGGCCCCCAACCGGCGACTGCAGTCTTTCCCCCCAGGCCCCTCTCCATATCGCTACTGCTCAATCTTCTTCCGACTTTTTCTTCTTTCCTACTTGCCACTCTGGCTTCCGCCCCTCTACGGGGCAGTTTGGGCCCCGTTGGGCCTTTGGAAAACGTGACACTACGGCTCTTACTCCCATACGCGCCTCCCCCGCACATCGATGCAACACCAGCACATGACCACCTCTTGCTATCACCACCCCTAAGCCACGCGGCCGGCCCCTTCTGGGGGTTGTAGGCAGGGCGCTGTGTTAATGCTCCAACCCCCCCTGGTAACTTACGCCTTCAAGTTCTTTTCTGCGCGGCCGGCCCCGACACGGGGTTGTAGGCTTATCGCTGTGTTCACAATAAAAACAGATTTGAACAAATAGTCGTAGGAATGTATGGAAGTGAGTGCTTGTCGGGTCTTAGATTTCGGGCACGGAAGGGGGGGCTCTGTGTGTGCGAGAAGACGGTGGGGAGGGGCGCAGTTAATATTGGTTTCTGGTTAGTTTAGGGCTAGACGAAATTCTTATTGCAACTGAAGACAGGAAGAGGCCATGAGAGCACCCTAGTTTAATTATGAGGGGCAGAATACGTCATTTGTTAATATCGAGAATATATGGATCGACCTGAGGAACTAAACATCTAATCTGCCGCCGGACCCCTGGGTTGTCGGCTAAAGGGCTGTGTAATCCTCTAAGACATGTGAATTGTTCTTTTGCAATCTTTGCTGCCGGCCCCAGGGTTGTAGGCACCTGGCTGTGTGAATCTTTTGCAGTAATCAATAAAGGTTTTTGAAACTAAAAAAAAAAAGATGCCTCCCTCCCCAAGAGCCAAGCCACAGCATATCATCGCCAGGTTCCTCAACTTCCACAATTAAGACACTATCCTTAGAGAAGCCAGGCTGAAGGATTTCCTTTCTTTCGCAGCGCATCATGATATTCTCGGACTACAGCAGGTTGGTCCAGCCACGCCATCAATCCTTCCTGGAAGCGAAGGCTCGCTTACGAAGCCTCAAGATCTCCTATGCGCTCCTATGTCCGGCTCACTTATGAGTGACATACAATTCTCGTACCCTTTTCTTAGATGCTCCTGATGAAGTATTTGCATGAACTGATGACAAAATCTGTGTGACACCACATACTCCACCACAGACAGACTTCTTCTACGTCAACAAACCAAACTCAAGGGAAAACGCAGGCCCAGATTGAGATCATCCAGGCGATCTATGGCTTGTAGTGATGACTGTTCCGGTTTCCACTGGGACTGAAGTGACTATATGCAATGTGCACTACTCCAAAGCAACCCTGACAAAGGAGAACTTCCTTGCCATATCTACTTACCTGTATGACGGCAGCCTATATGGACTACATGCATAGAGAGACACTGTTCTAATTCTAGGATAGACGTGTTAACAAGAGGTTTTTTTGGGATCCATTGGAGGGGCCTGGTTGCTTCCTCCCCAACATATACTTTAATGGTTAGGAGGTATTGGGGCGGGAGGGTGATCGGGATTGTTCAGTTTTTGCCTGTGCTGTGTTTCTTACGATTGACCTCAGGGTTCTCCATGCAGCTACCACACGCTGATTCTATCCCTCGGATGCCTGCCACCCACCCAGCTGACAAATGTCAATGCTAGTGTCCCGCAGGGTAAACTCCAAATCATTTGCTGGAATATTAGAGGTGTCTTAGACAAAGAAAAGTGTGGGGTAGTGCTTATGGAGATCAAGCGTCTCAGAACAGACATTCTGCTACTCCAAGAAACACACCTCATGGGCACTAAAACCCCATGCCTGTCCTAATTTGGGTATGACCAGGTCTTGCATTTGGAATTTACTATAGGCTCCTGTGGTGTGGCGATCCTGATTCATTGTAGAGTTCCCTTCCAATTCACATGCTCGTAGGTAGACACACATGGTTGATACGTTATTGTGGTGGGAACCGTTTACGAAGAGCGGGTGGTTCTGGGTAGCATATACACCACCCACCCCTCACTCAGGCCCTTGTAGAACAACAAATGGCTATTTGGCTTGACATTACAAAGGAGCTAATGGTTATTGGGGGTGACTGGATCAATGTCATACACCCATATTAGGACAGAAGGTGTGCCGCTGGGGGGCTGGTGGTTTTGCGTGAGTCGCGACTGCAGCCCCCTAGTCGGGTTGGGGTGGTTGGATGTTTGGAGGACTCTTCATCCGACTGAGCAGGGCTTCTCCTACAATTCACGTTCACAAGTTGTTTGTACCCACAAACTATGTTCATACAGTCTCCAAGGCTGCATTACTCCCCAGTGTTGCTCGGTCACATGAGGACCCCAGCTGCCCCCCCTTCCAATGGTGCTTTTTCCCCTGGCGATTACAGGACACACATACATCAGGCATTAGCAGTGTATTTCACCCAGAATACTGGGACTGTCTCCTCAGCAGCGACTATATGCGAAGCCCTGAAACCGACTCTCCGCAGAGTTGATATCTTGTTCTGTGCTACGAGGCGTAAACAGCATCAGGAGAAACTCCTGCAAATGGAGGCCCGCATATTGACCTTAGAACGACAGGGACGGGGTAAAGAGGGGACTAGACACGATGTCAGTTGGTCCTGACATACCAGGGAGAACAGCTAGAAGAAGTACAAGCAGCACGGCTTGCATCCTGCAGTCGAATTTATCAGTGGGGAGATAAATCCAGTAAATTACTGCATCGGCTATGCCAACATGCATTACAGCCGGTTCATATTTCCAAGCATTAGCGACTCCAAGGGCAGTGTCCTTATGGACCCATAGCTTAGACGATTATTACAGTAAAACAGGATAAGCTGCCAGAGACATCCATACAGAAATGTATTGATGACCTACCCCGGAAGGCCCTCTCTGATTTGGATAGAATGGAACGCGAAGCCCCCCTCACGGTTGGAGAATTACTGATCCCCCCTAGCTGACCTACACTCAGGCAAGGCGCGGGGTCGAACGCTTTCCTAGTGAAATTTTTTTAATATACCTGCCACAATCAGGCACCCACTACCTGGAGGCGCTGCAAACAGCTTTAAAGGAGGGGCGACTTTCCAGGGATTGGAGGCATGCGGAAGTAGTGGTCTTCCTCAAGCCGGGCCAACCCCCCCGGAGTGCCTCTATTCATACCCCCCAATCTCCCTTACGAACATAGAAGCCAAGGTAATTGCTAAAGCCTTATCCAACTGACTCAAACCAAATATAACAGAATTAGTTCTTCCAGACTGGCTTTATGCCTCACCATACTACCCGCTAAAATATTTTCCAGGCTCACTACACCATAGCTGCTGTGAATGGAGTGGGACACCCAGCCATTTTATTATTGGCCGAGATCGACAAAGCCTTTGACTCTGTCAGCTGGACTTACCTATTTGAGATGCCTCAATATTTACTGGGCATCGCGAACGCTCAAACATATATTGGAAGACTCTGTGTACTAGTCACCCTCAGTAATATTTTCAGACAACCCCTGGCTTCCCATCACTTGTTAATGCACCATGACACGATATGGCCTCCACAAATTGGGGATCATTTCCAAGGTGGCCACGCCATTATGCAGGCCACGACCACGAGTATGGACCACTTTATAATACACTGGGTACGCAGCACACTGCAAGCAAACTTCCCTACGTACCCACTAGCATTAGACAAATTCCCCCCTTAACCCTAGTGACTGACGACAGCAAAGGGAGTCGACTGGTATCGAAATTATACCATGCAAGCATGCCCTTGCTACTTACTCAGGATGCAAAGTTCAGGAGATGCTTGCTGGGAGAGAGGTATGGGGCGCCCACTGATGGACAAGATATGGACCGTGAGCTGTGCACAAACCAGTTTAGTCACACCCAATCATCGTCATAAACGTATACAACTCAACTTTCTAGAAGCTTATTTTACCCACAATGATCAATAAAGACTTATACGTTTTCAAGGTACACCAGATCACCATGGTATTTTACCACGGTCAATAAAAATGCTGTTTGGTAGTATTCAAAATAAGCACTATTCAAAGATGGACCTAAACCACATAGATGTAGAGATTTTCAGAGACTCACCAAAAAGTAAAAAAGAAAATTGCCATTAAATATCCTGTGCTCCGACTTACCAAAGAGGTTGAGTCTCAGAGAGCTGGCCCTGGGGGACCCTGCTTGGAATCTATGGACAGCATTGAAGGTCATTCAAAAGTGGCAAGTCTGATGCTGTCAAATTGAAAAAAGAAGGACTTGTTAATGGACTTCTAGAATTCTTGCGGACCAGCGGTCCCCCCACATTACTCTGGCAATGCCTGAGTACACATGACCTCTACCCCGACAGCGGAGTCCGAGCATTATGTCCGACGCCCGGTGGAGCTGCTCTGTTCAGCTGAGGAGATCAGACTTGGTTCACCCCCTGACCGTCACCTGCCCAGTCGGTCCTTGGGCACAGTTTCTCCCCTTCTCCCTGTCTCACCCACCCTCCCCCTCATCGTATTTCTGCTGTTCTGCTTTCGCCTTGTCTCCTTTCTATCCACCAGTCTGACTGATACCCGTTGGAGCTTCCTTGAGAGCTATAGGGGAGACTGGCCTTGGACTACCTCCCTGGCCGTCACCTACCCATTCGGTCTTTGGGCTGACTTTACCTCGGTCTCTTTTTCCGTCTTCCCCATCGTTCTCTCCCTTCTCACTCCCCCTCTCCCCCTTCCCTCTCTACTGGTCTCTCCTTATCTCCTGTTAACCTGTCTCATATATTTGATGTAACGTGTAATTGTTATTATTGTTGTAACTTTGCTGACCTTATGTAAAGCGCTCTGATGCCAGCGCTATATAAAACTCTTTAAATAAAATAAATAAACATCCAGACTGAAGGACATATGGCAACATCCGCATGCTATTTGCTGTCGGAAACTGAGGTGTCCCAAGTCTCTTGTGCTATAGATGCTGCGGTTTCCTGCCATGCCTCACACCCCACCTCCTCACCATCTCACTCAGCCAACCCCAACGCCTTCTATGATGACCCACATATGATAGGCACACCACGCACATTGGGCATGGGCTACCCCCTTGAATAGGCCATCGGCTCTTTTACACTTTTCTACTAATTGTATTGTTACTTGTAGTATGCAGTAACTGTGCCTAATGTGGAATACATTGTTTTGTGTTTGTTTCCTTTTGTTGTCTGATTGCATCATTAAAACTTGGATTGTTCACAATTTCTGCCTTAGCACTCTGGTGCCTTAAGGGTGGTTACAATGTATGTATGTGTGTTCTTATATAGCGCTCGATTTTACCCTTGGGCATCTTGGCGCTTGCCTTGGGAACCCGTCCTGGTTTTTCCCTGTGAGATAACCCGTGCTGGGCATCCCCAAGGTGAAAGCCAGGCATCCCGCCGCGGGGGGCCGTTGTGGAGATTAAGCAAGCTTGTTGCCCAGAGCTGCATAGTGTGAACTCGTGCTTAGAGTGGGCACCGAAGCGAGAATTATCGAGTCCGTGGACAATGGGGTTCAGGACCCTGCCGCGTCGGGAATCGAACCCTGGTCCCGGGTCTGACCTCAGCTTCAGGGTATGTCTCCTCTAACCAGTGACCACACTTCTCCATTATCAATGCCTTACTATCATATTTATTTTATTTGGAAGGTTTTATAAAGCGTGAACAAGAACCAATAGGGTATCAGAGCGCTGTACATATAAGTAAAACCATAAAGGAAGTTAAACAAACCGGGCGCTCGTATTAGGAATCAAAGCATTGCATAGTTGAAAGGTAGAGCCATCAGTATACATGAAGCAAAAGTTGGTTTGGTGACTTTGAATCAAGTTGCAGGAAGGAACTTTTTCAGGAACAGACCATGGACTTCTTTTTTTAGGTCTCGCGACCTATCAATGCGCATGCACATTGAGCGGAGCGAGAATTCAAGTGCTCAAAATGCTCGTCAAACCAAGGGCTTTTTGGTGCGGTTTTCTTTGAGTTCACGTGTATCACGAGACCAAACAAGCACGCGCATCAGCCTCCACCACATCAAAGGGCTTCGCCAACGTGCGCTCTGCGGCTTCTCCTCCCCTAATTAATCATGGCTGGCCGGCCGTACTTTCAGTTTCCCGGCCGCTCTTGTTTCAATCGGCAGTGAAAGCAAACGCTTTCCCTGCCGCTTGTTCTTATGCTTGGCGGCATGGGTTCGAATCTCGCTCTTGCTGCTGTGCCAGAACTTGCGTAAAATTAAACAAATCGCTTCTTCCAGTGAGGCAGGTTGTATATATTTATAATGTAACTATAACAACAGTCCACTCCTGAATAACAACCGAAATACCGCAGAAAATAACAATGCGCTTTTTTTTAATTCAAACATATGCGAGCGAAATAATACGCAGACATGCGATTATCAGACATTGTTAGGCGACTTGTAATTCATTTATCGACCACAGAAGAATGAACGTCTGACTGGACGTTCCAGTGTTCGAACTCCTGCTCAAAGACAGGTTTCCGCAGTTGAAGCATCAGTCTCCAGAGCCACCACTCACGTCGATGACAATTGTTTACAAAATAACCTTTTGGCTCCTTCCTCGACACACCACAGTGCTGTCCGCCTTCCTGATCTCCCGCTAACATCATCTGGTCCCTTCCCTCGAGTGACTCAAGCTTTGGAACCATATGATTTTGAGTGTCATGTACTCCTTTCAAAATGTTGCGCTATTTAACATTTGCTTGTTTTTCTTATGCGTGGAGACATGGGTTTGAATCTCGCTCTTGCTGCTGTGCCAGAACTCGCGTACATTTAAACAAATCGATTCTTCTAGTGAGGCAGGTTGTATATATGTATAATGTAACAATAACTACAGTCCACTCCCGAATAACAATGCTCATTTTGTTGAATAAAACATATACGAGCGAAATAATATGCATGCATGCGATTATCAGACATAACAGGTCATACTTGGTAATTAAGGGGGTTGTAGATGTAAACCGTACTGATAAGATAACTCAATTAAGAATTTCACATTTCTGTAAAGCCCGCCTTTACTCCTTGGGGTATCCAGGCGCGCAGTCGTAGGGGTTACATTGTTAGGTGACTTGTAATTCATTTATCGACCACAGAAGAATGAACGTCTGACTGGAAGTTTCAGTGTTCGAACTCCTGCTCAAAGACAGGTTTCCGCAGTTGAAGCATCGGTCTCCAGAGCCACCACTCACGGCAATGACCATTGTTTACAAAATAACCTTTTGGCTCCTTCCTCGACACACCACAGTGCTGTCCGCCTTCCTGATCTCCTGCTAACATCATCTGGTCCCTTCCCTCGAGTGACTCAAGCTTTGGAACCGTATGATTTTGAGTGTCATGTACTCCTTTCAAAATGTTGGGCTATTTACCTTTTACAAAATGTTTTGTTTCCACAGAACATAGACGTATTTCTGGAAAACACAGGGATAGGTCACCTGAATGGGGTTCAATGTACACCCCCTGGCCCGAGAAGAGTGTAAAGAGGCAGGTGCATACATTCTTCGACAAAAGCATCAACTTTTGAGGATAGACCATCGGGGACCTTGAAGAGGCTTTTTAAGACATGGCACAAAATGGGTAATTGCACAGGCCTAGATGCTCCGAGGGCCTCATGTGAATGCAAATTCTTTCTTTAACTTCTGTCTAATTCTTTATCTGAAACAGTGTCATAAAATTCAACATTGATTGATATAATTGGGCTTGAAAGTACAGAAAACATGTACTAAAAGTCAAAGTTGCTCTGAACACAGCTTCCCAGAATATTTCTTGCCCAGGACACCCAAACTCATTTAGCTGACACTACGATCTTGAACAGTCTGAGACTAAAATTACTTGAGGTTTGTCCACGAGAAAAGAGATAGTGTAGAGTTACAGCAAGTGATGCTGCTACCACATGTTTGACCAATTATGCGTCACACTTCCTATTAGGGTGTGCTACGTTTCATCAATAGCTCTGAATTCTTAATGCGCCTAGAAGAGGGAACCGAGTTTGCAGCATGTTCGGTGCAGACTTCGGTCAAAGCCGTACTATTCAGTCCTACTTTGGAAAAGCGTTACAATTAAGTTCAAGTAGGTCAAATAGCTTGTCATCTCTCCAAGGTCGATAAAAAGGATGCTTTTGAGATGGGTAATATTTATATGTAATTATTTTGATTTATTTAGTGCCTACATTTTTGATTCTAGACACTTAGGTGACGTTTAGTAACAGTAAAAACAAGGAGGAAACTAACGATTTTGAATATATAATGAGGGTCATTAATAATCACAAGCCTCCATGTTATTGGGCGAGTAGATGGATTATTCGCTTTAGCGCGGCATAAGCTGATAAAGCCTCAGGCATTTCTCCTCCCCCCTAATTATTCACCCCTGCTGTTGCTGCCCACGGCGGGCCGTACTTTCACTTTCAAGGCCGCCAGGCCGTGTCTCGCATTTCTCCTCCCCCCCTAATTATTCACCCCTGCTGTTGCTGCCCACGGCCTCCCAGTGTACTTTTATTTTTGATCCCCTTTCACATCTCCGCGTTTTTTTGTGGCTTTCTGCCCTCTGTTAGACTCGTTTTTTGTGCCTTTCTGCCATCTGTTAGACTCGTTTTTTGTGCCTTTCTGCCCTGTTAGACTCGTTTTTCCCTTGTTTTTCTGCCCTCATGCCCTCTGTTAGACTCGTTTTACCTTGTTGCACCACTCAGCACCACCACAGCATCACTCAGCACCACCACATTATCACTCAGCACCACCACATTATCACTCAGCACCACCACATTATCACTCAGCACCACCACAGCATCACTCAGCACCACCACATGATCACTCAGTACCACCACAGCACCACTCTGCAACACCACATCATCACTCTGCAACACCACATCATCACTCTGCAACACCACATCATCACTCTGCAACACCACATCATCACTCTGCAACACCACATCATCACTCTGCAACACCACATCATCACTCTGCAACACCACATCATCACTCAGCACCACCACAGCATCCCTCAGCACCACCACAGCATCCCTCAGCACCACCACAGCATCCCTCAGCACCACCACAGCATCCCTCAGCACCACCACTCAGCACCACCAGTGTCACTCAGCACGACCACAGCATCACTCAGCATCACCACAGCATCACCACAGCATCACTCAGCATCACCACAGCATCCCTCAGCATCACCACAGCATCCCTCAGCACCACCACTGCATCCCTCAGCACCACCACAGCATCCCTCAGCAGCACCACCACAGCATCACCACAGCATCACTCAGCGCCACCACAGCATCACTCAGCGCCACCACAGCATCACTCAGCGCCCCCACAGCATCACTCAGCGCCACCACAGCATCACTCAGCGCCACCACAGCATCACTCAGCGCCACCACAGCATCACTCAGCGCCACCACAGCATCACACAGCGCCACCACAGCATCACACAGCGCCACCACAGCATCACACAGCGCCACCACAGCATCACACAGCGCCACCACAGCATCACACAGCGCCACCACAGCATCACACAGCGCCACCACAGCATCACACAGCGCCACCACAGCATCACTCAGCGCCACCCCAGCATCACTCAGCGCTACCCCAGCATCACTCAGCGCTACCCCAGCATCACTCAGCGCTACCCCAGCATCACTCAGCGCTACCCCAGCATCACTCAGCGCTACCCCAGCATCACTCAGCGCTACCCCAGCATCACTCAGCGCTACCCCAGCATCACTCAGCGCCATCCTAGCACCACTCAGCGCCATCCTAGCATCACTCAGCGCCATCCTAGCATCACTCAGCGCCATCCTAGCATCACTCAGCGCCATCCTAGCATCACTCAGCGCCATCCTAGCATCACTCAGCGCCATCCTAGCATCACTCAGCGCTACCCCAGCATCACTCAGCAGCACCCCAGCACCACTCAGCACCACCACAGCATCACTAGTTCAAATATGTTCTCTCAATGTTTGAAGCTTTATTGCAAATGTCACAAAAAATGTTAATATTTCACTTCTGTTCTTGGATTTTAGTCACTGAACATAATCTTCACAACAGTTATTTACAAAAGTTTAAGCTATTGCCATTAAAAATTACAATCACTTATTTAAGTATTAATTATTTTAAAAAATTAAAAGCCAATGTTAATTGTAATATCAATACATCTAAGTCAAGTCAATACAAAACATGTGACATTACAAATACTAAAAGTGTCACATATGCTAAAGTTAAAAGTATTGGCATTGTAAATCACAAAACATAAATATAAAATGTCATTTACAAAACCAATAGCCCCAACTTTCCTACTGCGAGACCTATTGGCAACACCAGTGCTTGTCTAATGTGTTGATCGAAGGGTTAGCTCCGATATTGGGCAGAAGAGCGTTCCAAATTCTTGGAGCAAGTAATGTCTAACTCTTCTTGAGCTCCTACCTTATTGACAGTTGTACCCTCTTTTAGAGGCCATAAGTTCAATTACCCAGTTGCATGGACATGTACATCGCTCATTACTCGATATGCCCCCTGTATATGATGTTGTAATGATGTTGTGATTCAATATGTGTATGTTCTTTTAAAGATCAATAAAAACATAATGGAAAAAAAACTTCCATGTTAATTACTTCAATCTAAGATACCTACTCCCTCGCCATTTCTAAAATAATTTGAAGATTAAATCTACATCTCAAACTGACTCATATTCTGCTCAAGGTGGCCTCTTCAATCATATTCCCTTTATCACTCTACAAATCAAAGGACTCCTACCAATTGAAGTGCCCTGTACTAACGAAAGACCTGCTGCAATTGCAAATGTGTGACAATTTACAGTTCTGTATGAAAAACCTTTTTGGAATAGATCTATCAAAAAATTTGCAAACATCACCTAATCTGCATCCATGGGATCCAAATCCCTTGTCACGCACCAATGTAACCAGACACTCCATACACTCCTACATCCATTATGTGTCCATGGTGCCCGAGTCATTGAACAACTCTAAAACTGCTCCTGAAAGTTCCGAGAATCTTCCTGATCTCCTGATATTTTCCATACTAGAAGGTTGAGTGAACCTATCTCTCCCAACAGATGCTCTACTCTATCTGCTCCTTGCAACAACCCTCTGCAGCGCTTTATGAAATACGGAATCTCTACCTTATTTCTATCACTGTAGGAAAACAAGTTTGTGTTGTTCAAAAAAGAAGTTAAAAATATCAGCTGGCATCCCTGCCATCTTACTTGATTGAACACTCTCTGTATCATTGTAAATGGCGGGAACGCATAACCCCTTATCTCTGTCCAATCATGTGTTAAAGCATCCTCTGCCATGGCCCCTGGGTCTGGTCTCCAACTCCAAGAAATTGATCTTTTGAGGAGAACCAGAAACATCAGCGCATTTAAAATGACTTCATGGCCCAGAAGATCAAGTAGCCTTTACAATACGTTGGACACACTAAATATTATTTCAGGTTAAGAACAGTAAAGTCCTCCACCAGGTTCTGAGTAGGTTTCCTTCAGGGGTCTTCAATCCAGTAGAAGAAATCCCCAATTACTAGGAGCTCAAAAGAAGAAGTGAAGATACAACACTGGAAAGAAATTGTACTTTTAGTGAAACAGAGTATGCAATAGAAGAGTACTGGGGTCAAAGGAAAATACTGTCAGGCGAAAGCTAATGGAGCCAAATGTCTAGATTATTATTGTTGTTTAAAGATACAAGATGAAAAGGAGAATACAATTATGTTCAATCAAATTGTAAAATACAATCAATAATACAAGTCCAAAAGATCCTGAAATGTTGAACAGGGAGTCTTGGTGCATCTGTTTCCAATTGCACTTTATTTGTGGTATAAAAGACATGCATACATCAGCCCAGCAAAAGCATTTCGTCCAACATGACTTCCTTAGGGTTGGGTAAAATCTTCAAAGGAACTGGCGTGTTCTTCCTCTACTCCAATATTATTAGGTGCTAAGAATCCCCATAGCGTTCTTATTTTCACATGATAAATGCCTTCTTTTCTGATCTATGTTCCTCGTCGGAATCTGAATGCCAAATTGTTTATCCATGTAACAGATCAAGGTATTACTTGAGAATTACGATACCTGTGCAGCCACTTATGGCCTACAATGCTAATACTATAACTTTATCTGTGTAGAATATTAAATGAGGCTAAAAGATGCATTAAAATTGTTTTTAACGGCTGTAAAGCAACTGCTACCTTTTTTTGACAAGACGATCCGCTCTAAAAACATAATGGCCCACCTGAACCCTTTTGGTAATTTGAAGACGGGTATCACTGAAAGTCACGTTTCAGACAAAAGTATCAAATGTAACATCTAAAAGCACCCCATATTTCAAGAACATGTTTGAAGTTGGACCAAGTTCTAGGTGTAAATTTTAAAGTTTTCTGCATAAGTGAGTTCATAGTGGGAGTTACTAGACCTGCCATTCTTCTTATCTAATGACCTCATACCTGAGGCACAAAAGTGCATCTGCAGTTTTAAGCATATGGAGAAACTGCCCTGGGGAACTTCAGAAAAAAACGAAGAGTTATACCCTTGTGCTTAAACAACTAAGATGGGAAAGAGGCACTGCAGACAGAGGAGTACATACACAAGAGACCATCTCACAGATTTAACAACTTTACTTATTTTGTCATAAAGCACTTTCTATAAATCTCTTTTTTAGCAGGAAACGGATCGCTCTCTTTTTTATGGGTTTCTTAAAGTGAATGTATATTTCAGAAAATGTTTGAAGCTGTTGTATGTTCACATATATTTTTCTTTTCCACTCTGCTAAAGTCATAAAGAGAACAATGCATAACAGAGCCTCCAGTTTACATTAGAATTGCAGATCTTCTGTAGCAGGTTTGAAATGCCACATTGTTTCATCAAGAACTTGTTCAACAATCTCGCAAAACATTAATGCCTGTCACTGTCTCTATTAGAGCAAGAGATTGTTCCAGCATACATTATGCATTTGTTTATTTCCCAGTAAAATAGGTATCCGGTAAAATTCATGAATCTAACTACAATCAAGAAATAATTAGATCCCCCTTTCAGAATGTAGCATCTCTCATTGTCATGTTTTCTAAGCTGGACAGAAAATGTTCGATAGCGAACATTTCTTGGACGTATTTGGTTTTAAGTAACTGGCCCACATTTACAATAAGCTGTTACAATGAATTACGGTGTACAGTGCAAATAACCTATTTCCTTCTGGGGTAATCGCTTTGGTGTTCACGCATGCACAAGTTTGAAAACAAGTTGTCGAACATAAAGTTTGTCAGATTTACCAATTTGCAGCTCTTAAACATTTTAATTGTTTTGCACCCAAACGCGCATAATATTCACACTAATTAGGTAAAAGTTACGAAATCGCCGCGATTGCTAGACATTAAGTCGTATGAAAATAACTTTAAAGTGAAATTGTTGCTTTGGAGAAACAAAAAAATACAGTTATATGGTTTTGGCCACAATACACTACGTACAGTCTAACGGGATACGTTCCTAAAGCATAACGTCTGTGCTCTCTTTTAAATGGAAAAGAATTCTAATAATTTAAACCGCTCAAATCATTGTTATGACTTGTTGCTGACTAGCAGTTCCAACTGGACGACAGCCATGTCACAAGGGTAATTAGAAAAAATATAAAAGCAACAGAAAAATCCATTTGCAGAAAGGCTGCGGCGGGACCGGTCTCCTCCTCCTTGCGGTGATGCAGTGCACCAAGCACTCAAGACAACAGCCTGGTGATGCATTTCACATTAAATTTATTGAGACACTTACTTACAGAGTTCAACGGCAGCTTTTAAAATATAGTTACTGTTGGCAGCGCGTTTACGCAGGAGTCGCAAACTTTGAAAATGGCAAATTAAAGACAGCCCTTATCTCGGTTGCAGCGTTAACAAGTGGACCAAAGAAATCATGAAAATACGATTTAAAACACAGACTACATTTGAAACATATTCCAATTTAAAAAAATACGCACGTCTGCTTTCCTATATTTTTACTACTGAGTAAGCGCAGTAAAAAGTGAACCACAAATGTAAATAACACCATGCGCAGCCCAGGGCGGAAGCAGCTCGCCATTGCCTAGGAACAGAAATTGTGCCACAGCTCCCTGGCCGCCATCATTTTACTTGACGCATTGCAGGTCCGACGCAACCAATAGTAGCTTTGCACTCTTCCGGCAAACCACTGCAGGGTCCTCGCGGCCAATGGAAGACCTCGTGACAAAGACATTGCCTCGCCTCCGTCCCTCCTCCCGCTCGGCGAAAACGAACAGCAGGCTTGTGTTAGCTCTAAGCAAGGAGCGGTCTGTGTCGATCAGACACCACTGAAAAGTGTAACCCTCCGCTAGAAAATATAGTCCCCGAACACTACGTAGGAAGTACTATGGGTGTGGGCTGGGTAAAGGACTGGCAGGGGCGGGAACGAAGACTGCTGTGGGAGGCAACATTTACACATGGAATTCATTGACACGGAGTAGCTAAGGACGACCCTACCAAGACCGCAACAGCGATTACGTGTTCCGATTCAGATGGAGTATTTTGAATATATCGTTTGCTTCTGTGTTTCAAAATATAAATAAATAATGTGTTCCGTTACAGCAAGTATGGCAATAAATAATTGTAATATTACGTATGAAATATAGACCGAATACCTTTATAGCTTTGTTCGCATTGAAGCTTATTACGCTCTCAAATCCGCGTAACGTTATCTGGGGACGTACGTATTTCATATGTGAAAGTGAACTATTTTCCACCTTTCCCTCTGGAAAATGCAAACAAAATTAATTCCAGGTATAATAAATACACAGAATGATTAACAATTATATTTACACGCAAAGGAAAAAATATTTTTTAACTTTGTAAAGGCCGTACTTGCTATATATTGAAAATACTTTGCCCACGCAGGGCAAGTTCAATAGTAGCCATATTAATTACATCTGGCACATAATGAAAACTGGATTTGGTTCAATCAAAAAGCTTAGAATGGGGGCGTTACTACGTATATGAAATAACAAGCGTTAATTCATACATTTGAATATCTATATATTTTGGGGCTTAATTTATCAAAAACTACTGGAAGGATTTAGACCAAATCACAAAAATCATTCTTTCTGAACCAACATCTAGCTTTCTGCCAAATTTGGTGTTAATCAGTTTTTGCTGCATCTCTTCAAATTTCCTATGTTAAATTAATGGGAAAACATGTTTTGGACCCCCACCCCCTTTTTCTCACTCCCGGGTCACCCTGAAACTTTCCTGGTAGGAGCTGAGGTGGAATAACGTTCTTTTTGGAAAGTTTTGTGGCGATTCAGCAAACAGCACAATTTAATAGCAAAGCAAAAAATGCTTTTCCAATGGAAACACAATCCTAACTATAACTGCCCAGTGGTGACCGCCGCAAAAAACAAGTGACAGGGACATTATATTTAGACTCACAAACCACTGAGATTCAGCAGTTATAGTAACCTGAGCGAACTATAAATTATGCTTCCGCAATGCACTGCTTATGACCTCACATACCTCATCACTCATGACCTGGTCAGTGACATCACTGATGACATCTCAAATGACATCATCCACAGAACCACTCACACGCCCATTCACATCCCTAATACAACTTCCCATACACTCACTCCCGCACAGCCACTCTCAACCCCATTAATTGACTCATACAAGTACTCTCACACCAACTCACTGATTCATAGAGCCACTCACATATCCACTCACTCATACAGCAACTCACATAAGCACTAACACACCCATACAATCAATCATGCATCCACTCATTCACTAATACATCCACTCACATATCTAGTCCTACAGACCCTCAAACATCCACTTGCACACCCATGCAGCCACTAAAACACCTACTCACCCATGCAGTCACTCATACAGCCACTCACTCACCCACTCACTTAGTCGTACAGATACTAATAAATGGACTTATTCACCTGTACAGTCACTGCCACGAGCACACACTCACCCATACAGCCCCTTAGTTTAAGAAGTGTGCATATGGTTTGCCCCTTGACCACCACAGATTCCCATTCGCGATCTCTATCCATGGCACTCATATTGCCGCCAGTTCACATGCATGATGGTCATGTGTGGTGAGGTGGGGGGTTAAAAAATCTAAAGCTTATTATAATATACTTAATGCAGGGCTACAAACTCTCCAGAGCCATTTAATGGGATTTTCTTCATCCCTTATATTTTATTTTTGAAAACGTATAGAAATCATACATGGAGACAACCCTATTACAGGATTCATGTAGACAAACAAATGATGTTTGATAATCAGGGAGAGCTGCCCAGAAATATGTTGCCTCTGCCAACTCTTTTCTTTGTAAACTGCCTACTTTTTTGCTGCAAAATGTGTGATTTAGTAACTGCCTGCCTTTTGTAAAGTCTGCTTTACTGATTGCTTGACCATTGCAATATGTGCCAGGGCAGTCAAATACATCTGCCTGGGTTTGAGGAATAAATTAGATAACAACTAATAGGTCTATTCACAAACTCCATTTTGTAGTACATTGAATAGCACTACATTGGTTCTATTCAAATACTATTAAACGCTATACATAAACCTACAAGTGGTGGCCTCCTCTCTTTTATGTGCGGAGATCTCTGCATACATAAACCTGCGTTTTGGCAGTAAATGTGGGAAGGACAGGGAGAGTGTCTGGAACATGGGAAATATGTACTACTAAATGGAAGGGGTTTACAGGAGGTGTAAAGGGGTGTTAAAGGATTAAAGATAAGGTTTAGGAAGGGACATGCTTCTCCCCACAAAGAAGTAATCCCATTACTATTCACCAACTGCACTTGTATAGTTAGTACAGCCAAAAATGACCTGAAACAATCATACATTTTTGTACTCCATCACAGACCTGGATTATGTCCAGCACCACACATGCCCAACCACTGGAACTGCAATACCCTCCTATAGAAAAAATGGAGGCAGGAATTTAAATTGAACCCCAAAAGGAAATAATGTTCAAATAATTTAAATTATTTAGATACTTTTTTAAATATGTACGTTCAATAGTAAAATTATATATAAATGAATATATTATTTTAAAATATGTAAGACACTTTTTAAATATAAAACCAAATGTAATAATTTAAAAATATAAATATGTTAATTTAAATCAGGCTTGAATTAAAAAAAGTTGAAAAAATAATTGTAAGTTAATGTTATCAATTTACATTCAATACTTCTTTCAAAATTAAGTATATAGTGCTGTAGCATTTTTAGAACTTCCATTCTACATTTAAAATCTATCTATATCTATACTACTATTATAAAGGAAGAACTTTGAACCTTTGAGGCGGGTAAACTCGGGAACCACAGTGCCAATCCACACACCCGATACATCGTTGTAATCGTCAGGTTGTGCAGATGGACATAGGCTATATAAACGTAATAAATATACGTTATATAAAAAATTTACCGAAAAAAAAGTAGTCTCTTGGAAGAAGCGCCGGCCGCGACGTGAGGAGCGCTTGGAGGAGCGGCGTCCAGGAGCGCGAGGAGGACCAGCGGACATGGCGCGGGGAGGAGCAGTGAGGAGCGGCGGACAGGCGGTGAGGAGCGGCGGACAGGCGGGGAGGAGCGGTGAGCGGCGGATGAGGTAGGTTATTTATTTATTTATTTATTTGGGTGAGGTGAGCGGCGGAAAAATGAAGCAAAAATGAAAATCGTGAGCAAGAGGAAGCAAACGGAGCATTTCAAAAGTGAGCCAAACGGTGCATTACAGGAGGAAAAAGTTACGTGTGCAGGTTACAAAAGCTTACATCGTGAGCAAGAGGAAGCAAACGGAGCATTACAAAAGTGAGCCAAACGGTGCATTACAGGAGGAAAAAGTTACGTGTGCAGGTTACAAAAGCGTAGAAAGTAAACATGAGGTATAGGAGGAAAAAGTGACGTGTGCAGGTAGCAAGAGGAAGCAAAGAGAGCATTAAAAAAGTGAGCCAAACGGTGCATTACAGGAGGAAAAAGTTAGGTGTGCAGGTTACAAAAGCGTACAAAGTAAACATCGAGGTATAATACTGCAATATATGTAGGAAGGCTCCGGGGGACCCACGGACAACGTCTGGGCGGGCGGGGGCCCTGAAGCCTAATTGCTCCCGGACAACGTCGGGACGGGCTGCTAGTAAATATATAAAATTAATTTGGATAAAGATTTATCGGGCCAATATTTTTCTTACTATTTTATTTAAGTTTAATTATCTTTCCTATTTTTATTCTCAGGGAGATAGCCACCCCAGTGGCAGAGACCTCTGCCTAAGTGTGAAAACTTACTTGTGAATTAGACTTCACCCACTGAATTCAGGGGGAGGAGACATGTAAGACTCCACTTTACAGTAACTTCACACTGATTTGCTTAATAGCCAAAAGTAGTAAAGTTATTACAGAGTGTGAGAGTAAATTTACATGTGCAAATGTACGAATATTTTTAGCAATTTTTGCTGGTAAAATCAGGTCAATTGATCCAGCATCCAAGAAATTTGTGTGCAGAACAGCCACTCAAGACTGAGCTGAGAAAAATTCTACATGGAGTTATGCTCCACTCAGCTCTTAATCAGGGCTGTTAAGGACTAATGTAACGCAAAGGAAATAAAAAAAGTGTCACTAATCTTTGCCAGTATCTGGTTTTGCAAAGGCTTTGTTCACAACCTTGCTTTTGAAAAGTCTGCTTTGATGAACGCCTGGCTTATGAAGAAGACTGTGACAATATTTGCCAGGAATCTGAAAAGTCTATGCTTTGACATCTGCTAGGCCTTTCAAAGGTTTTTTGCTCTACAGACCACCTGGCTTTCATTAGAGCGCTTCCTTAGAAGATTTTCTCCTCGTTCTCTTAGTGCAGTATTAGTGCAGTAGGCAGAGAATGGCCTTGCCACATCTCTCCTCTTCAACAAAGCTAGAGCGCAACTGAGAAACAGCTGCTTCTGATAGACACAGCAGCTGATCCTGCAAAACCAAGGAAACACCAGTTTCTCATCGTAGCCTGAAAGAGTTGAGATTTCAGTTCTTACTCACTTCAGTTCTG
Organism: Lissotriton vulgaris; assembly: GCF_964263255.1. Classification (NCBI taxonomy): domain Eukaryota; kingdom Metazoa; phylum Chordata; class Amphibia; order Caudata; family Salamandridae; genus Lissotriton; species Lissotriton vulgaris. The sequence goes on along the minus strand of NC_141697.1, from coordinate 335,348,663 downwards.
TGGACAACCACTGAGAGAGGAAATATAATTGAGCACACTGGAATCCTAGTTTCGACCTTCTAGAGAGCTCATGATAGAGATGGAGTAAATGTAAGCATCTGTAGAACTACAGATGGTAACAAACGCGAATGCAAAGAAATGTAGAAAAGGTCTTGCTAAAAAACAACACTATTTAATGTATACTAACGTAACTCTAAAGTCTGAAAAGCATGCAACTGAAGTATAACTTTCAACTTTATTCAGCATTTAGAGTATATCTTGCTTTCATCCAATCTTCCGACTGCACCAAAACAAGCAAAATAAATATTATGAAATGTCATAGCATTAACAATATACTGAGGCCTCTAACTAAATGATCTGGACTTCTGGACGGTAATTCTACTCCTTATAAGAAAGTTCATTGGTAACTCCAGGGCACATTTACCGGATATCATGGATAAGAGCCTAAGGATCTCCTTCGAAATGATGAATTACCTGAGAATCAATAAATATGCATCTATGTCCACAGTTCACTTCTCATTTTCACCAGTATTTTATTCGGAGAGAGCACTTGATTGTAGAAGGTACGGTCTCCAGGTAAAATACACTGTATCTGCATAGTTACAGTGGATCTTGTAATTCGAGAGGAGTCAGTAGTCACAAGGAACCTAGTAATGAAACTCTAAAAGTAAGGTAATTTCTAGATGATTATAAAAATCTATTAAAAATGTCAAAAAGCTTGGATGAAAAAAATGTCATAATTGATTCGTAAAGAAATAATGTTTAAAATAATTCAACATATTTCCCCTGCTCTCGAGGCCTTTCGCGCAAAGGCTCAGAGTGCAGCACTTTTTGGTACTGAATTGTGGGGGAATGTTGACACCCAGAGACTCACTGTAGCTCAGAATTCATTTATTAGATAACTTATTTCAGTCCAGGTAGCTACGCCTCTTTTACCTCTTTTTCTAGATTTAGGCCTAAAGCGAATTGCGGATCTGGTGCAATTGAAGCCTTTGATCTATTGGCTACTTATCTGGACCACTCCCGGGTTTTGGTAAAGCCTTGTTCATCTATTGGGCATGAGAGGTGTATCTAAAATTCCCTGGTTCAAGTTTGTATCCAGCTGGTTTAAGAAATTTGGGATAGTGAGCTATGGGATAACCCCTGCGCCACCGACAAGTCAGAGTTGGTTAGACAGAAATCTATAGACTGGAGCCATGTTCTTAAGAGGCAGATACTAAGCAGACTCTCTGGTAGCCTGACTACTTGGTTCCTAGAGTTTAAACTATATCCATAGTTTAAACCTTTTTTAGACTCCATCACACTGCTCTTAGCGAGGAGCCTTTATGTGAGGTTTTGGTTAGACTGTCTACAGACTATGGGCCTCATGACGATGCGGTTCGGACCACTTGTCGGTGGCAGCCCGAACCGCATCTACTGCTATGGTCCGACCTACGCATAACGATGTGTGTGGTCAAAGGCAGAAGTCAGAGGGACAGACCGATACAATCCGACGGACTTATAGAGCCCATCTGTCGGTCGGGAAAAGCCTCATAATCCCTTAAGGATGGTGTTTCTGCCGTTGGGATTATGATGTCGCTTTCTGACAGCCTTTCCATGTTGGCCTTTCTGACATGGAAAGGCTGTCGGAAAGCGACATTGGGGGCCCCTAGCAGGGAGCCCTGGCCCTCTGCATCTGTGCTTGAGGGGCACCTATGGTTCCCCCCTAAACATTCCTGGTGCCTGCCACACGGTGCAGGGATGTTCGCAAACTCCCATTTCTCAATGGGAGTTTGTCCCGGGACGGTTCCTGCCTGATGCACAAGCTCCCATTGAGAAATGGGAGTTTGCGACCTCGTCATCATGTGCAGTTGCATCCAAATAATGCTGTCAGAACCACTGACCTGAGGTAGGTCGGTTCCAAATACGAAGCGTTGTCGATCTGAGGCAACTCGGACAGACATCGTAATAAGGGCCTATGGGCCAGATGTATAGGTAGGCAAATACCGTTTGGTAACGGCCGAAATTCAGTAATTTCGTCTGTTACCGACCGGTATTTGGAAAATGAGATGTAGGTGGGCATTTTACTGATTCGGTAATTTACGGAATCGGTATTTTAAGGAATCTGTAAATTACCGATTCCTTAAAATACTGAATCGGTAAATTACCGATTTTGCTATGAAGGGAGCACTCAAATTAGTGCTTTTCCCCTTTTAGCATTCGTTATTTACCACCAACTACAAGTTGGTGGTAAATAATGAAAACCTTGGTAAAAGCATTTTTTTTGCTTTTCCAACAGTGCCATGTTGCAGACATACATGCCCTTAGGGCATGTATGTATGCAACATGTGCACCCATACACAATTGAGGGGTGCAACAGGGTGTCAAAGTGACACCCTGCCACCCTTCAATGTTTCCCCCTTTTTACGGATCGGTAAATACCGATTCGGTAATTGGCATTCATTCCTATGGGTCTCCAGGCCCATAGGAATTAATGGCAATTACCAAATCGGTATTTACCGATTCAGTAATTACCGAAACTTACCGATTCAGTAATTTCTTCGGTAAAAATCCCTACATCCCATTTGCTTGTTCTTAAATACCGAATCGGTATGATTCTGTATTTAAGAATCGGTAATCTGGGATTACCTACATCGGGCCCTAAGTCTTTTAACTCCAAGTGGAATAAAGATTTGTCTTCTACTTTCTGCCCAATTTGTGCCCAAACTTCTGAAACTGTGGAACGTTTTCTTTTTTTTTGCCCAGAGTATTAAAGTTTGCGGCAAAAATGGATCATGCAGAATTGTCAAAACATGGGTACCTTTTAGTTTAGGGAAGTTCTGAGAGTCTTAAAAACAGAAACTTCTGGCGCTATTATTTTTGCAGTTAGCTGCTTTTTGCACAGTATCTGGAATAAGAGAGCAAAACATTTAGTCTTATAGGTTGGGTTAGACAAGTTTTTAATCTGTATGATAGTGAGTCATAAGTAGAGTAGGGTGTCTTCTTTTTAACATGTTCTTTTTATTCAGGCCTGTGACAGTGTATATTAAGTTCCTATTTCTATTATGCTTGGAGTTTTAAAAATGTTACATTTAAAATAAAATAGTTGTTGCCTAGCTATTTTTTTTAATGATTGTACTTAAATGATTCTTTCTGATTGTACTTGATACTGAATTTATTTATGATATATATTTTCTATTTCTAATTTATTTATTTATTTTTTACAACCACTAAGATTTTTTAGTTACTCTTGGTGACCCATACAACAGCTTGAATTTGACCTTGTGTGGATATGAATTCATTTTCTCTCTTTTCTTATTTTATGATGTTTTATGTGAACTTTTATGGTTTTTATTAACTGAAATAAAGTTTATCTAACTGACAATAAAATAATTCAATAACAATCTGGTTAGATTTTGTCTGAAATTTCAGTAAAAACAATATTTAATAGTGTATCTTCAGTTCAAAGTATACATTTCACACTCATTTTAAATCTTATGAAACCTTAAACAATGTTGTTGCCATAAAACAGGACAAATCTAGGCAGTACAAGTGAAAATCATTAGAGAACATTGGTGCTATTTTTACCGGCAAATTAAAGCTTGTATCAAATATAAAGAAGTATTTAAACAGGAAACAACTATTACAACAGAGGCATTACCACAAAATACCTTTACAACAAAGTTTTTACAATGCAGCAACATTTACCACGCAGGCCACAACCACGAAAATGCCATTGCCACGCATTTACATTAATAGGTATGTATTGTGGTGATTATTTGGTTTACTTATATATATATATATTTTTTTTAAATATACATTATAATTATTGATTTTAATATTTATACATGTGTTATTTATGTATGGTAATATTTTAAATGATTAATAAGGGTGCTTGACATACCCTTAGGCGCGGGATGTGAGGGGTATAGAAGTAATGGGTGGAGGAGTGTATTAATAATGAGGTATTTATTTAAATACCTGACTATTAATTTATAATATTGTTTAAAAGTTTTAAAACTAGTTTTTTTTTAATTTAAGAAAATTCCATAAGGTTATAATGCGCACATTTAGGTACTGGATGTGGGGGAAATAGGGGATTTGGGTGGGGAAATGTATTAATACTCGGGTATTAATTTATAATATTTTAGAATACAGTAATACTAATTTTAAAGAAAAACTTAAACACATTTCCTAAGCGAGTAGCACACACCTTTAGGCATGGATGTGAGTGAAATAGGGGGGTTGGGTGTATTAATACTCAGGCATTATTTTAATACCTGGGTATTAATTTATAACTGCATTTAGCTGAAATATTATACATTTTTAAACATGATTACAAATTGGCCAAAGGGTGTAACACACACCTTTAGGAGACGGGATGTAAGGAAAGTAGGGGTTTTGGGTATTCTTTTTAATACCTCAGTATTAATTCATAATAATTTTAGAATACAGTAAACTTCATTTTAAAGAAATGTTTTAACATTTTCCTTTGTGTGTAACACAAACCTTTAAGTATGCAGTCTGAGGGAAATAGGGATTTTGGGTGGGGGAGTGTATTAATACTCAAGCATTATTTTTAATACCTGAATATTCATTTATATTCATTTTAAAATAAGAATACTAATTTTTAAAAGCATTTACAAATTTGCTTCAGGGTTAAACAAATAACATCAGCGATGGAGTGCAAGGGAAATAGGGGTTTTGAGTAGGGGCACATATTAATTTATAAACATCAAATACTGTTTAAATATTAAAATCAATAAAATAAAAAAAGAATGGTAACATTAGAGCCCTTTAAATTATTATTATGAATTGAAAAATTGAAAACATACAAACACCACTCAAAAATTAATACAATATTTTAAAAAAAATTCTTTACATTTTAAAGCGAAAAGTCATGTGTTGAAAAATAATTAGACTTTTTTAATATTTCACCCAAATTACAATAAATATTTCAGTGCATGAAGTAATTTTTGAAAAAGAGTTAACATTCTTACAACCTTGTAAACATTTTCTAAAACATTTATTAAACTTTTTTCCCACGCTTTGTCGTTGAAATCAATGGGGAAAATTGTCAGTTTTTACTTTTAGGCTTTACGTACACGGTTGTGCGTCTGTTTCTACAGTCAGTGGAGTGTTGTGGTCAAGATCGGATGCAAGGAAGAGCTGCGGTCAGGTAAGAACAATTTGATTTATTTTTCTAAGTTTACAGGTTGAAATCTTTATTGCAAGAAGAGAGGGAGAGCGTAGGTAGATGTAAGTTACTAGTAACATTCAAGTTTTGTAAGATTTGACCACATTTTCATTCATATACAGGTTGCGGTTGAAGGCCTATGTCTGGACAAATGTTTTTTTTCAAAACACAGTTTAAAAAAGTATTTTTTAAATAAGTACAGTGCCTTTTTAAAATTAAAACAATATTTTCTTTTTACTTTTGCCACGTGTTTTTCTTCGATGGTTGGAGTATGCCACTTGGCTTAAAGTTAGTTTTTGCTAAGGGGAAGCTGGATAAAATTAACTTTTACAACATTTTTAGGTTTTTATTTTTTCCAGCATACCTTTCCAACAGGATATTTGGATCTTTATTTTTTGGAACTTCTTCGCCAAGAATTTGGATGGTTTTCTTTGGAACGTAGAGTTCATGAATTGTTTTTTTGGGCTTGCGTTTTTTGAACAACGTAGGAATTTATCCAACTTATCACTTGTCGGAAATAGTGTCTTTGCCAAGCGAATTATTTTTTTGCACATGAGTTGGCCCGTTACTTTAAATATATGTTTTGCACTTTGATATATGGAGTACACAAGACTCTTGGTAACACGTGGATTTGAACAGTCACTAAGAGTTGAAGAAAAAATAAATTTTATAGTAGGAACTCTCAAATTCCTTTGATTTTGAAAAAAGTATTTCATAAGTGGCAATAAAGCTGTTAAAAAAAATTAGCCAAAACAGGCAAGTAGGTTAGAGCAGGTGTTAGTGTGTTTTAGAAATGTAGTATGTGTGCAAGATTGCCCAGGTAGACTGAAACCACCAGCAATGAAAACTGTTGAAGTTGGACCACTAGTCTGACATTTATTGAGTTTTTCTTTTTTAAATACATGGGTTCAGTCTACGTCTCAATGCGCTATTCTCATTTCACGGAAACGTTGCTCCTTCTTAACAATTCCCCAAAAATTTAGGGTGAAGTCTTAGGCTTCCTATTGTGATCTGACCTGCTTAGATGGCCAATCCAAATAATTTAGTAACAGTGCCAATTTATGTTTTTTGAAAAATACTCTGATTCAGTAATTGAAGTGCAGAATTCATCCATAGAGTCAGGAGGTACAAAGCATAAATCAGTTATTTTTTTAATTCATTCTATAGTTTACCGTCTGATATGTAATCTTCAACTAAGGATGTTTTTAACATTTTCCCCAATATGCCTGAGAAGTGTAAAATAAAAATCCTTGAATTTGGGTATCGGGATATAATTTAGTAATAGTATTAATCATGGATAATCCAAAAACAACAATCACTTTTCTAGGACTTTTATTCAGTGTTTTGGATTATACCTCTGTCAGAAATTCAGTGTAGGTTGAGGCTTGCTTATCAGGCAGTAAACTGTATACTAAGGGACTATGGTGTTATTGATGTTGGCATGAATAGTATATATTTGGGTGAATTGATAGGGCATGGACTTAAAGGTACCATCAATCATTCAAATATCACCAAATATCCACCATTCTCCAGTGTTATGAGGTTAGGGGATGTGCTAAAGATTAGCATTATTTTCTGAGGGGTTTTGTTATGCAAAAGGAAACTTTCGTTAGTGAAGGTTACAGTTAGTTCTGGTGAAACGTAGTAGGTCTGGTTACTTGCCTGATTTTGTCTCTGTATAATTCTTTATAGGGTAGGAATTGTAAGCATACAACTTGCTACATTTAAAGGAATGTTTTGTGAAACTGAGCCACAGGGTACATTGAAGGAGGATTACAGTGTTTTTATTTGTTCAATGATTTGTATAACTTCAGTCTCCATTGCAGAGGCAGGGTGGCTATGCTCTGTGGTCCTTTCAAAAGTCTCGCCAAGAGTAACCGCCTGTGCAATGGGATGAAAAATACTACACATACCTCCCATGACTTATGGGCTCAGTTAATCTCTCCTTACAATAAAGGTAACCACCATATTTGAGGAGTCTGTTCCCATTTATTGATTGAATGTAGCTTGCTTTGTCATTTTAAACAATTCTGTATGAATCTGTAGAAGCACAGAAAAATGAAAGCTTTTGTGAGTTCTATATTTTAAAAATCTGTTTTACTTTGCTTCTTTGCTGTAAACCTGCAATGAAAAATTCCTTTTGCATGATTATTTGACAGACTGTTGTTTTTGGAACATGTTTATACTTCTGTTAAAAAGAAAGGAAAGACAAATATATGTTAATTTTTGACACCTGTGAAAAGAAAGTTAGGGGTTCAATCAAGAGTTTAGCGGTGCAGCATGGGCTCTCTGCGACACAGCACCCCCAAAGCCACACAAGGATAGCCCGCCTTATTACGAGTTGAACTCATGTAAGGCGGATGGTCCTTTTCCTTTCACATGGCAGTGCTTGGAAAACAGGCATTGCAATGGGAACGGCAAAAAAGCTCCAGCACGGTATGGATGGGGATGTCCATGTCGTGCTGGAACTTTGGGGTAATACAGACAGGAGAGCACATGTTGTGCTCCCTGAATGTTTCCCCATGGCGGGGTGGATGGGGTCCTCTAGGCGTTCCTTTGTTCCTGCACTGCCTGCCTTTTCATGGCGGGCGGTGCAGAAACTTGTAATATTGTCAGCCAGACGGTGCCAGTCCTGCTGAGCATCTTATATTCTGGTGCAGCTCCGCCACCGCCAGGAAACAACTGTTTACTAGCGCAGCTGGTGGTCCTCTGCCGCAACGACTTTTAAAGTCGTAATACGGCGGATGGACCACCGCCAACGTGATTGCTGTAGTTGAAGAGGACTGCTCTGTAGAGATTCTTTACCTGAGATTGTTTCAATCTTTTTTGTTGTCTGATCTGTGATAGTGAGGAGACGTCTTTCTCAGGAGTTTCTTGTTGTTAGATTGACACTTTCAGGTTTTTTTGTGTTGCACTCTGTAAAAATGTTTGATAAAAACGAATGTTTTTCTATTGTTTTAATTTGAGCTAGGGTTTTATTGTTAGCAATGTACCTGCAAATGAAAATAAATATTTGTATGGTTATTTTCAGACATTGTATTGATGGCGAGAAACTTTTTTCAACTACTGTAAGAAATTGGAGTTCTACTGATTTTAGTGTTTGCTGTCTGTTGAAGACAATTTGTTAGAATTTCTTTTTAACGTTTTTAAATAATATTTACCTTTCACTGCTGTTCTCTTTTCAAGCAGTGGTTCTGTTGGTTGCTAATTTCCGATTTCATTCTGCAACCTCTAATTTAATGGATAGATTATAAGGTCTGTAAAACAAACTACATTTTTAGTATGTTTTACTTTAATTTCACTCCATTCTTTCACCAGTTACTGATCAGTACCTTTCCTGAGGCAAGCAGCTGGTGGTGCTAGAACAGTAATTTTGACCCCCAACCATTAGTCCCTGTAAAGTGTGCATGTGCGCACACCTATGCTACCCTGAGCCCTTAGTGTCGGGTGTGAAGCATGCATACACAGCACATCCCGCAACAGACTGTTCACGCTGCCACTTTTAAAACGTGAGCAACGTGAAATACAGTCATTTCCTTTTTGCTAGAGGTGAAGTAATAGACCACAGAGGAAGAGGAGAGCACAAGCGGCAGGTAAGTGTCTCTCCTACACAGCAGCCTGTGGGGATAAGGAGGGTTGCATCCCAAGTTCAGCAGCAAGTGGCTCCTAAACTTGCTGCATTCCTTTTGTTAATTGAGCACGGCTGCTGGGCAGAATGCATGTCTTTTTGAAAATATTAATCGTAGCACCCGTCATGCTTTCACAAGGCGCTGCAATTAGCATGAATACTTTAAAAAAGACACACAACCTACCACGCAGGAGTAGCAAGTCCAGAAGCATGACGTGTGCTCTCAGAAACGTTATCCTTCGTTCGGTATGCAGTGTTTTCTTGTCTGTCAGTAGGCATCTCCGAGGACAAGCATTTTCATAAATGGTGTATATTTTGGAAAATCAACAGGTTCTGAAAAAGAATCAAGATGCAAATCTGAACAAGTATTCCTACAAACAACATAGGCTTCATTGAAGGGTGAATAATAAGTGGACACAATTTTAACCTTGCGTCAGATGATTATAGTTTCTTAGTAAAGCTGGCGTCTATTGATGGTTAGGCACAATGTTAACCTATCCTTCACCCTCCTCCCCTATGTTCTGTGCACCTTTTTATAGTTTGTAGGTAGATCTCCTATAAAATAAATCAAAATCTAAGGTTAAGGCACATCACACTGTTTGTTCATAATGTACGCAGCATGTCAGTGCTCGATACAGCACTCAGAAAGATAGGCTAGGAGTCAAAATAATCATGAGGAGTAACAGTCCCATGAGGATGCTAGCGGGTGTGAAGGGAAAATTAATGTCTGTTCACCTCACTTGAACCGAGGGCTTGTTTTCATACACACACTAGAAGTTTGAAATTACACTGTTTTTGGTTGTATGTTAGAATTTCGAGTACAACCAATGGTCGATGTGGGTGGGATCAGCAGGGCACAACGTGCCCCTACTTTTTTTATTTGATAGAATCCGTTCCCCTACTTGTTTTAAATTTTAAAATGTGTCCCAGGACGGCAGAAATAGCCACGGCCTATAGATAAGGCACGGCCATTTGGGGACAGGCGGGGAAAAGGAAAAGGATTCTGTCTTTTCCTTCTTGCCCAGAGAAGTCTGCTCTACTGTTGTCAGCGGTCCCCCCTCTCTCTTTACTCCTCTTCCTCTTATTCTCTCTCTTTCTGCCTCTGTCTCGCTCCTCCTCACCTGCTGAAAATAGTGACATCAATAAACAGCTCTCCTTTCCTTTATCCGTTCCCCTGTGAACTGGATCCAAAAAAGAAAGAAACCCTTTTGCTGCAAATGTTGTAATTTTCTGAAATGTTTATAGATCGAGAGATAAAAGGTTTAAAATACTAAAAATAACTAAATAAAGCAAGACCGACTTGTCACAAAGTGGCCAGATTGGTTTTAATAACATCCAAACACATTAGCGCCACATTACAGAGTTTGCCAGTGAAGCACTACTTTCGTTTTCTAGTCTTTCTTTGAACAACACTGTTTTCACCAAGTGGGGAAGAGCATCCTTCCTGGAGGTACTGCAATACCTGGTTGATGCGTGGAGTGGAAAATATTTAATGTGATCCATATCAGCTTTTTTTTTCATTATTTTAGTTTATAAAATGTGTACTGCTGCCCTGTGTTCAGGGATGTGGTCTTTTTAACCCCTTGGATGCGTCGGACGCCCCCCGACGTCACAGTGGGCGTGTGCGGAGGACGGCCGGGGGCCGTCCGTACCACGCCCACCTTTTATTTCGCCCGCACCGCAGCGGAATTTCCACCGCGGTTAAAGGGTTAAACCATACTGCTTACGTTTTGTAAGGATATAAGCAATGGACATTGATACTGGTCCCTTCCGGGCCCTTTAGTCATGTCCTTAACTTTTCAGACAAAAACACTCATTGATTTCTGAATAATGAGTATAAAAGCATTAAGGTAACCATGTTGTTCCTGCTTATATTTCACAGATATTTTAATCTTGCATTCCCTATGAGAGTTTGCTTTTTCCAAGATTGTATTACTTTTGTTTTTTCAGGCAGCATATTATTCTTGTCTACTGCATAATTTGAATTGAGTCACATTCAGGTATTTATAGTGGGGCACAACTGGGTTGTAGCTGAAGGCAGTGTGAGTTTCTCTCAGTGGGGCAGAATAGTGTTCAGTGGAGGAGAGGATGTGGCACTTTGGCCAGAGCTGCCTAATTTGGAACTGGGGAACCAGGTTCAGCCTTCATGACCAGTCCACCAGACCAACCTCCTGAGGGAGCATATTCCCATGCTAAACCCTAGAAGTCCAGCTAGACCTTAGAAGACCTGGGGTCCTAGCACCAGCAGGTGAAACCTAGCGGTGGCAAGTGTGGGTTAACCTTAAAGGCTTGTCCACCCCAATCCATACTGAAGATCACCTCCAGTATTGTGGGCAGGCCTACGAAGCAGCACACCCTAGAGCAGAGGTCTTCAAACTTTTTGACGCCGAGACCCCCTTGTAAAACCTTTTTAGGCGTAAGGACCCCCTTCCGACAAAAGATTCTAGAAACTGGTACTCCTCATCATAAACAACTATCGACAACCATAAATGCGCCTGTTAGACCTCATCACATGCATCCATCCATCATTCATCCACCCACACTTCCACACATCCATCCATCCTTCATCCATCCACCCTTTCATCCTTCCATCAATACATCCATCCTTTACCTCTCCACTCGTCCATCCACACACCCACCTTTTCACACATCCATCCATCCATCCATCATTGATCCATGCAACCTTTTATCCATCCATACATCCATCATCCATCCACCCTTTCATCCTTCCATCCATACATCCATCCTTTACCTATCCACCGGTCCATCCATCCATCATTCTTCCACCTACCTTTTCACACATCCATCGATCATTCATCCATGCAACCTTTTATCCATCCACCCACACATCCATCCTACATCCATCCACCCTTTCATCCTTCCATCCATACATCCATCCTTCATCCATCCTCCCTTTCATTATTCCATCCATATATCCATCCACCCTTTCATCCATACATCCATCCTTCATCCACCCACCCTTTCATCCATCCATCCACCCACCCATCCATCATTCATCCCCCACCTTTTCACACATCCATCCATCCATCATTCATCCATGCAACCTTTTATCCATCCATACATCCATCATCCATCCACCCTTTCATCCTTCCATCCATACATCCATCCTTTACCTATCCACCCGTCCATCCATCCATCCATCATTCTTCCACCCACCTTTTCACACATCCATCCATCATTCATCCATGCAACCTTTTATCCATCCATCCATCCATCCATATATCCATCCTTCATCCATCCACCCTTTCATCCATACATCCATCATCCATCCACCCTTTCATCCTTCCATCCATACGTCCATCCTTTACCTATCCACCCGTCCATCCATCCACCCATCATTCTTCCACCCACCTTTTCACACATCCATCCATCATTCATCCATGCAACCTTTTATCCATCCATACATCCATCCTTAATCCATCCACCCTTTTATCCTTCCATCCATACATCCATCCTTCATCCATCCAACCTTTCATTAATCCATCCACCCTTTCATTATTCCATCCATATATCCATCCACCCTTTCATCTATACATCCATCCTTCATCCACCCACCCTTTCATCCATCCATCCATCCACCCACCCATCCATCATTCATCCCCCACCTTTTCACACATCCATCCATGCATCCATCATTCATCCATGCAACCTTTTATCCATCCATACATCCATCCTTCATTCATCCATCCACACTTTCATCCTTCCATCCTTCCATCTATCCTTCATCCATCCACCCTTACATCCATCCATTCACCCATCACTCATCCACCCACCTTTTCACAAATCCATCCATCATTCATCCATGCAACCTTTTATCCATCCATACATCCATCCCTCATCCATCCACCCTTTCATCCTTCCATCCACCCTTTCATCCATCCATCCTCCATCCACCCACCTTTTCACACATCCATCCTTCATCCATCCATCCACCCTTTCATCTTTACATCCATCCACTCATCATTCATCCACCCACCTTTTCACACATCCGTCCACCCTTTCATCCTTCCATCCGTCCATCCATACAGCCATCCACCCTTTCATCCATCCATCCATCCATCCTTCATCCGTCCACCCTTTCATCCATCCATCCACCCATCATTCATTCACCCACCTTGTCTGTGCCTCTCATGGGGGGTCAGTATCTCTCTGCTTCGTCTTCCTCTCTCATGGTAGGGCATCTCTGTGCCTCCCTGCTTGGGGGGGGGTGGGGGGGGGGGGCGCCGGCTGTGAAAACATCTCACCATGAAGAACAGACTCTCAGCCACATTTCTCCTGCGGAGGCGCCAGGTATGAGGGCTCGTGGGACTTGAAACAATGATATGATTGTAATGTCCTTCTGCGTCCTTCTGCTGTTTACTGTGTATTTGTAAAGCGCTCTGATACCTACGGGTTAAACTAGCGCTATATAAAACGTTAAAAGTAAAAATAAACCCACAGCTAAGTCCATTGAACTCAAAGGGCTACAGCCTACCTCCCCCACCTCCTCCCCCCCTCCCCCCCCCCACCCCCCAGCTCCTGTATGTCAGCCTGGCTGAAACAGCTTGGACACACACAAAGGCACACCAAAGTACTATCACGGGTCTTTAAAAGACCTTTACTTGTTAACGAGGCTTTGATGGTTTTCACACCTCGGTGTGAATTAGGCGGCCTCCGCCTTGAGCACCCTCGATCAGCCCGACGCCAGGAACTGCACTCTGGCAGAATCTGCGACCCCCTTCCCAGGACTCCACGACCCCCCTGGGGGTCGCGCCCCACAGATTGAAGACCTCTGCCCTAGAGTGACAGTGACTCCATCACTGAGGTCACAGCACCCCTTAGGCCAGTCCACCTCACCCGTTGGTACCTCCATTGGCCTTGTTTCAGCAATAGTTATGCAACTCACCCGGGATCGGGCAGGATTTGCACGCACACCAAGCTAAGTTCACAAACTTCACGGTCTCACTGCTTCATGCACAAGCACTTTTAACATGTGAAGCCTGCTTTAGGGCCAAGGGCTTTTTTAATCAAACGTTTTCTGTGATAGTTGCACTGATTTTTGTTGCTGCATCCACACGTGTGGTCAGGTGCCTGGCGCACAAAGCCGTGGCTGCAGCACACAGAGATCTTACACTGCCGCACACCGTAAAAAGAATTTGAGGGAACATTGCCCCTAACCACTGTCCAGCACCTTCTCAAAGGTAAGCACCAGGCAGTGTTAGAATAGTTATTTGGCACCCCACCACTGTCCAGCACTTTCCCTGAAGTAAGCACCCAGTGGAGTTATATTAGTAGTTTTGCCCCGCCAGCACAGTCCAGCACCTTCCCTGAGGTAGTGCAATGGACAATTTGAGTGACTAGGCTACTGTAATTTCCTTTTGATTGGAGCACCAGGTTATCTGTTCAAAAGGCTCTACTGGATACAGGTGCTGGCTGCCAAACTTGCTTTGAATAGAATCAGATTTGATTCAGCATCCAGCACTTTGAGAGAACTTCATTGGTTGCCAGTCAAGGAAAGATGCATCTTTAAGGCCATGTGCATAATGCATAGAGCCCTAAATGGACATGGTTTTAGACTTCGATAAAATAAACTTTGGCCCTCATTTTGATGTTGGGCGGACCACCACCGACCCATCCAGACTATCGGTCCAACTGCCAGTCGAAGTGATGATGTTGGGGGGAGGCGCCATCTCTGGCGGGCTCAAGGAGCCCATCGGGGTAGCAGTCAGACTCCTATCATGAGGGTGTGCCTGCGCAGGCACTGCCGTGGGAATTAGGTTGCCCTTTTCCGACGCCTTTTCATGGTGGTCCCACTGCCATGGAAAGGCAGCGGGAAAGGGACTTTGGGGGGCCCCATCTTTTTTAAAGCCTTTCACAAGGCGGAGTGGATAACTAATCAAACGAGTTAATCACTACTCTACATCCAGACCCTTGCGCTCTTCTAACGCCAATCTGGCTGTCGTGCCCAAAATTTGCCTCGCTCGTACTGGCGGTAGATCTTTCGGTTTTCAGGTCGCCAAACTATGGAACAGCTTGCCAGAGTTCCTGAGACTTGACACTACTCTACTTTCCTTTAGAAAGAATCGAAAAACATGGCTGTTTAATCAATAATTCTGCCTCCTTTACTTATTTTCTTTCCGCTACCTATTGCGCCAGGACACTCTAGCTTGAGTAGCTGTGCGCTTTATCTAATATCTTTTTTCATTTAATTTAATTTGAAGCAGGGCCTCAGTCCCCCATCGGCCACTGCCAATGTGCCTGGCACCATATGGATTTTTGAAAAATGCCCTTATCTACTGCTGCTTGTGCTCCAGTTCTTTTCTGCGCGGCAGCACAACCTGCAGTAAAAAAAAGGCAGTTTCCAACCGCCTACACCGCCATTTTAATGAGCCCCTTTGTTATTATAAACCTTCATGGTCCTTAAGAACGTCTGCCACATTCTGGTAGGGGTACCAAGATTTAAAAAGACTAGAATTAGTGGTAGATCCTTTCAAGTGACTGCAGCACGAATCTGGAACAATCTTCCATTCACCATGAGATCAAACACAAATCTGCTGAGCTTTAGGAAAGATACGAAGACGTGGCCTTTTCCTAAGTTGTTGAGATATAACACAGCTCCCACCTGCAATTTCTTCATATAAGTAAGCCCTCCTACATATACTGGGTTAACGTTGCACTCTATAAAGTTAAAATAATAAGAAACCCGGCGAAGTTAGAATAGTAATTTTGCCCCCAACCACTGTCCAGTACCTTCTCTGAGGTAAGTACCCGGCAGAGTTAAAATAGTAAATTTTTCCCTCAACCACTGTCCACCACCTTCCCTGAGGTAAGTACCCGGTGGAGTTAGAATAGTAATTTGGCCCCCACCACACTCCGGCACCTTCCCTGAGGTAAGCACCCGGTTGAGTTATAACTGTAATTTTTCCCCCTAACCAGTGTCCAGCACCTTCCCTGATGTGAGTATCCAGCGGAGTTAGAATAGCAATTTTGCCCCCAACCACTGTCCAGCACCTTCTCTACATGGTGAACTTCTATTAATAATTTTGCCACCCACAACCATTGTCCTCCTCCTTCCCTCAAGGAAAGGTTATTTTTAATGTAATTTTAGGGGGGGAAAGTGATTCATATGGACTTTCATTGGTTCATAGATATGGTTTGGTGATTTATTTGGTTATTGCTAAATGTGCTTATTGTAAGCGTTTTACTTCAGCAAATAGGTTGCACCGCATGAACAGCTGTCACTTGTCTCCTCCTACTTCTGCAACGTGGGGTCACCAGCAAAGTCAATGTACCACTGAGCACAAAATGGTGAATGGCTGAATTTATACGTTTTTAGGAGTTACTATAATTTAAAGGAAAATATGTTTTGGAATGTATTTTTTTATGTGATTGAGAATCTGACTGAATGTATATTTATTTTGTCTTGTTAAGGAAGACAGTTCTTTTTGTTCCTTTTAAGAATGACTGCCGTTTTTACTGGTCACAGGCTGCATACATGGAGTAACAATAGAGGAAGGACACCGAACTGTTGTATTATTAATGCACGCGCTGCTGTTGCTATCAGCACTACAGCGAAAGCACTCCATTTATTTTATTTTTTCCCGCAGGAATATAAATTGGAAATTGTCCTGTGCTGTGCCGTTTCATATAGGTGAATATTATTTATATGTATATTGTTTTACGCCAATAAAACACTCTTTCTCGTGGATTGTGAAATGAGCGTTATAATGGCATGTGTTGTACTGGTATGCGTGGTAATGGTACTTATAATTTACCTCTATGAACATGTATGGTAGTGACATGCTTTGCAAAATCATGCGTTGCAAGGGTAGATGCGTTGTAAAGTATGCATTGTAAAAACATGCCTGGTAATGGTACGCGTTGTTCTGTCATACATCCTGTTTCAACAAAGAACACTTTCACCAAGCAACCTTGATTATTGTTATCCTTATTTTAATCCCTCTTGGTTAATATGAAATGAGAAGTCATGCTCCAAGAGACAAAGTTCACAGAACAGAAGAACACACAATCTCTCTCAGCTCAATTCAATGTTATTGATATATTAACTGATACAATAATCAAACACATTTCATCAATCAAAGAGAATGTTAAGTTAGATAGATCCTCCTTGAGATTTTAATTAAAATCATCATGCTAAAAAAGCTACAACAATAATGCATTCTATATAATTTATAATAATGGACATTTCATACATTCTTTAGTTAAAATGTAGCAATTTTACATTGTATATATGAAGAAAGACTCATACAAAACTGCACATTATCAACAGTTTGTCTTCTACCATATGTTTTGAAAAAAGAGGATGTGTAATGGGAAGAGACATCACTTAACCATAGGGAGACAGGCTCACTGTTCAGAGTTAAACGCCAAGTTAACTTTCGGAGGCGGAATTTTTACTGTCCGAGGTACAGGCGATTACTTCCTGAAGCCACGATGTAATCATGCAAATATAACTTGTGATAAACAGGTGCCTAAGAGAGGCTGTCAGAGTCTCAGGAGTAAAATAAATAAATACATTTTTAAAAAAGAAATCTGTTGCCATGAAAAACGTCTTTACCAAATGAAGAACTGCAAAATGTTATTGGAGGATTCCACAGTGCAGGGCAGAATGCCAGAAGAAAATCCTCCTAGTACTAGAAATAGGAACCAGCAGGTTGCGAGAAAAAAGAACTGAAGGAACATAAAGGGTTTGCAATATACCCTTGAACTAGACTGGAACCCATCTATATGTATTAAACAGCAAATGAAGAAACACACCATGTCACAATCCCCACGACTGATTGAGAAACCTAATAGAAACTAAAGGAAGAAATTGTCATATTGGAAATGGAAGAAAAGGAAAAGAAAAAACGACATGTGAAGCCCCTTAATCCCCACCTATAAACGTTCAGGCAGGTGGGCGCCCCCCTCCTGAAAGAAGGCCAATAGCAACAGAATTCAGACGGTGTCTCATGGTTCATGGGTACTGCGGTATTGTAACTCCTAAGTACCATGACACCGCAGGCCCCAAACACTGGCACAAAGCCACATTCGCAACAATCAGACTGTTTGGCAACTGAAGGAGATCACATCAGGCAGGGACCTAGAAAATAAGAGTGGTCAGAGTAACTGTTACATTTTATGTTTGTATTTATTTGCAATGGCTATGTCACTTTAAGTACTGTGCATCTTTCAGTAGTATTGATGTTCTATGTAGAATCTCTACTGCTGCCAGGCACCGGGTCAGTTGCCACTGTTCCTGTCTGCCAGCCAGATGCTGTTGTTGCTGTGTCGCAAATGCTGGAATAAACTACTTTAAATATACATGTTTCAGTGTAAGCTGTAACAAATTTTGGCGACGAGGGTCAATTTAGAAGAAAGAATACTCTACCAACATCATAGCGGCACAGGCGTGGAGTGAATTGAAAACTTTTGCCTATCCTACGGTTAGCTGATTATATGCGAAGGAAGAATCTTATTTGGGAAGGCTTTTCTACTGATATCCTGGAAACCCGCTATTCGTGTGCATTTCGGGTCAGGAGAAGAGGAATTTAACCTAAATGAAGAAATTGTGAGATTTACTTTTGAAAGTTTGCACGTCCATCGCGAGGGCGCCTTACCGGATAGTTTATCTGCGTGCGTCTGCATCTGCTCAAGGCGGCATCTCTGTGTTCCATTGCACGCGCAGGTACGAGAAGATCTGGTCATCAAGGCACGTTGACGGAGTAAAAGACGCTACCCGACGTGCTACGTCATTATAAACAAAACGTGGTGGCCATTTTGGTTGTACCTGTTTCCATGGCAACGTTTTACCGACACAAGGAAGTTTTATTGTGAAATTGCATACAGCGTTGTTTCCGGTATTTTGGTTGAATTACTTAAAAATTCAGGAAGTAAGTAAAGGTCATTGACTGGTCGTCGTCTGGTACAAAGACAAAACTTTTGATATTTTTAAAAAAAATACTTTATCTTCGTATTGTGGTGTTTGAAAGACGGTGACACATTGGTTTTTGGGATACGACTTTTGGATGACATTGATGGAAATAAAGGTGGTCAGATGTTCACCCTGGGAATCCATTTTGTTGGATTTAATGCCCTCACACACCCTTTCAGGTGTCATGCTTCATCATTTGGGCTTGCTCCTCGTTGGGTCGGCGGTGCAATACCCAACGGGCGACACCTCAAAGAGGGGCTCTTTGGCGGAGATCTGTCGCGGTTCCAGCGGCGATGGGTAGGTGCTAGACACGCAGCTCAGGATACTACCAACCTTATGGTGGAAGATCTCCCTGAAGCTTTACCCGCTGGACACTGTCGTTGTTTGATTGTTTTTAACGCTAGGTATTGACAATCGCAACGCAAAGAAGGGTAATATAATAGTGTTATCCCTCCAAATACACAATTGTGGTAGCCATAGGAGCATACATACACCACATCCTATATAAATGAGTCTAGACAGTTTTTCTCACATTTAGATACCTGCTAAAATAGTCCATTTTTGTCCTGAAGAATCACTAGATATACTCTCTGCAGCGAGAAACATGTTGACCTGACTACAATAACCTTTGGATCAGAGTTGGAAACATTATTTTCCATTACTCTCCTCCAGGGTAATCGTTTTTAACAAAAGCAGTGGCCCTCTGAATAAAGTACCCTTGGTACCACTAGCTTTATTTTAACCCACTATATCCACGTCTACCACCTGTATCTGGCCCCATACCCACACTTCATCTATACGGCAGTTGGAAAAAGATCTCCGCCAAAGAGCCCCTCTTTGAGGTGTCGCCCATTGGGTATTGCACCGCCGACCCAACGAGGAGCAAGCCCAAATGATGAAGCATGACACCTGAAAGGGTGTATGAGGGCATTAAATCCAACAAAATGAATTCCCAGGGTGAACTTCTGACCACCCTCCCATAATCCACCCACATCACTGACTATACCAATCCTTCCTTTTGGTAGGAACAGCACGACAACTCTTTGCATAGACATACTTTTAGGGCACGTCGTGACTGGACCTTCTGTTCTCCTTAGAACAGTAATTGCCCTTAACTCCTTCTTCTTGATACCTAATTGATGGAAATAAGCCTTATGGTTATTTAGCCCTTATCTAGTATTATTTCACCACATAGTTAGTTAGTTATTTTTTTATTTGTATGGTTGTAGTTTTTGCTGTAAATCTAGCTGTATTTATTTTAAAGTGAAGTTATGGCCATGCAATTCGATCCACCAGACACATTTTCGCAACATAAAGGGGATCCTCCCTTACCATGGACACGTTGGAAGGAGGAGTTAATCAATTACATGAAGGCTATTGATGGCGAACGCATGGAAGCGGAAAGAAAGAAGAGCATCCTTTTACATTGTTTAGGGCTCTGCCGCAAATTCTGCCTTCTGAAGGGGAGGGTGAGGGCAGTAATGTTTATAAAGAAGCGTTATTAAGGTTAGAAAAGATATTTAAACCTGTGACAAACATTGCCATAAACAGGTATAAGTTTTATACCAGGGCACAACATGATACAGAATCGTTTGATGATTTCATTACTGCTCTAAGATCGTTATCCATACATTGCAATTTTTATAGTATGTATGATGAAATGTTGAGAGACCAAATTATTGTACATGTAAAAAATAAGAAAACACAAGAAAGTTTGTGGGAATTGGGTGATCCAAAGTTATCTGAAGCCATTGCCAAATCTTTAGAATAGTCTAAAAAGTGGACGATTACAGTTAAGAAACACAGTGAACAGAAGAGTGAATCTGTTGATAAAGTATGTTTGGTTAAACATACAGTCAGTTTCCAATGAAAATGTACATCCCAGTTATAATTCCAATTCTAGTAGGACCAATGTTCATGGCAATGTCAGAAGATTTGACAAGTCTTTCATGTGTTTCAGATGTGGAAGTAGAACACATGTGGCTTCATATGGGGGATGCCCTGCTATCAACAGAGAGTGTAGGAAGTGTGGTAGGTTGGGGCATTTTTCAAACATGTGTAGAGACGTTAAAAAATGTGTTCCGAATTCTCAAGTAAAAGTGTGCTGGGAACCACTGTGAGGACAGGAAAGGTTTTGTGGTGTATTTGATGGAGGGTGTTTCCAATGTAAATGATCCAGCTGACTGCATTTGTATTAAAAAACCGTTGTGTGAGGTTGAAGTGTTAAATATCAAGTTAGAACTTATGGCTGACTCAGGTTCTCCTTGGACGATTATTACGAAAGAATATTTAGATTTACGATTAAGTTCAATTCTTAGACTGAAAATTTTTTGCCATCCGATATTTGTGCTGTAAGTTTTAATGAGGATACAATTGATATGTTAGTTTTTTTGTGGTAGATCTTTCAAAACTAAATGTTTGAGTGTCAAATTGTATATAGCCATCAAAGGTGTCAATGTACTGGGCTGGAGAGACCAGTGGAAGTTTGGCATTATTCTCAATCCTCGTGCTGAAGAGCCAGTGATGTTGGATACTAATGCGGAGGTAGATAACATTGCGATGGTAAAAAATGAAAACTTGAGTAAGCTGGAAATGTTAGTTAAAGAAGAGTTCAAAGATGTTTTTTCTGATAGGTTGGGAAGGATTAAGGACTATTCGCATAGTATCAAACTTAAAAATGGTGTGATTTCTCTCAAACAAAAACTAAGAGGTGTACCCATAAATGTTAGAGAGGAACTTAAAAAAATGCTAAATGATTTAGTTGCAGAGAGCATTATTGAGCCTATTGAGTCGGCAGAATGGGTTTCTCCCATTGTTTTAGTGAGGAAACCCGATAAAAGTTTAAGAATGTGTGTGGATCTTCGAGCTCTCAATGCGGGTATCATTGTAGACTGTCATCCCCTTCCCAATATAAATGAAGTGGTATCAATGTTGGAGGGGGCATAGGTGTTTTCGACTCTAGACCTGAGATCAGCCTACCATCATGTTCCCCTTACTGAAGAGTCAAAATGCCAAACAGCCTTTATCACTCCCCAAGGATTATACCAGTACACTAGAATGCCGTTTGGGTTAGCATCGGCGGCATCAGTATTTCAAAGAGTCATGTTCAATATTTTTAGAGATTTGGATAATTTTGTTAGATGCTTTCAGGATGACATATTGATTTTTTCAACTACTAAGGATGAACATTTACAGAGTGTGTGTGAAAAGTTGAGAGAAATGGTCTTACTTTAAAACCTAGCAAATGTAAGATGTTTCAACACTCTGTAGAGTACTTGGGACACACATTGTCGGGTGACGGTGTGGTGCCGAAAAAAATTGAATGTTGATGGCATTACTAATGCTCCTGCTCCCTAAAATAAGGAACAGTTTTTCTCTTTCGCAGGTATGTGCGAATACTATAGCAAATTTGTATACAATTTTTCATCCAAGATGGAGCCCTTAAGGAAACTTCTCAGACATAATTCTGTTTTTGTTTGGGAACAAGAACAACAAACAGCTTTTGACCTCATCAAGTCAGATATTCTACAAGCTCTCACCCTTAGGCCGTTTTGTTTGAACAAAATGTGTATAATCACGGTGGATGCCAGTATGTATGGTTTGGGTTTTGTACTGTCTCAAATATCTGGAAAGTGGAATGTTTGTTTTGCTTCACGTACACTGAATGGAGGTACGCGGTTATAGAAAAGGAACTTTTGGCTTGTGTCTGGGCCATAGAACATTTTCGTAATTACATATGGGGTAGTAAGTTTCTTTTGAGAACTGACCATGAACCGTTAGTAAACATTCTTTCGACGGGTGGTGGATGGAGTTCTACTGCTCGCATAACTAGATTGACTTCAAGATTGCAGGAATATTGTTTTACACCCAAGTTTGTGCCAGGTAAAAAGAATGTCATTGCGGATATTATGTCTCGCATGCCTTGTAAGTTGAGTGGTAATGAAAAATCTGTAGAAAATGAAGTAGTTACTTGTTTACAGGATTTTTTGTCAGGTTTGTTTGAAGATATTTCTGAACAGGCTTGGAAACTTGCGGATGATCAAGATGTCACTTTACAGACTATTAAGAAATACATTTTGGAGGGTTGGCCTGATAAAAAGAATACATCGGAAAGTGCCATGCCTATGTTTACTGTTCTTGGTGATTTGGAATTAGAAAATGGTTTGATTTTCAAATCTGGAAAATGTGTACCTCCTTTTGAAATGCAAAATGTAATTTTAGATATTGCACATAAAATGCATCCTGGAATGTCTGCCATGAAGCATCTGATAAGGAATTATTTTTGGTGGCCCGGTATAGATAGAATGGCGGATCGCAAGGTAAGAGAATGTGAGGTTTGTATGGGGAGTGAGAAAATGTTGAGGGTCAATGTTCCTCCCTTAAAAACTTCAGTTTGGCCCAATGAACCTTGGAAGAAAATTGCTTTTGATATTTCGGGTCTATTTATGGGTCTTCCCCTTGATTCGCGTTATGCTTTAGTTCTAGTTGATTACCACTCTAAGTGACCGGAGGTCAAGTTTGTTTCTTCAGTGTCCACTAACATGGTGATAGAGTTTTTCAAAGAGGTTTTTTCTAGAGAAGGGTGTCCTTCCGTTCTTGTAACAGATAATGGGGTGCAACTTACCTCTTTGGAAATGGAAAATTTTCTCAAACTACAAAACATCAAACATTGTACTGTTTCAGTTTATGAACCTCATGAGAATGGTTTAGTTGAACGATTCAACAGGGTGTTGAAAGGTTTTGTTTCTGATGTCATCAAGATTGGGTCGGGTGGAGAAATTTATTAAGAGAAAAACTTTGGTTATACAGGATAACCCCACACTCAACAACGGAAGTTAGTCCTTTCCGTTTATTAAAAGGGTATGACCCAGCCTCTTCTATTTGCCCATCGTGGTTTAAAGACAAATGATCTAATAAATCATTTTCTGATGATCTGATAAGACATGTTGCACAAAGAGTGGAGTGCAAACAATCTAAGGCAGAGGTCTTCAAACTTTTTGATGCCGAGACCCCCTTGTAAAACCTTTTTAGGAATAAGGACCCCCTTCCCACAAAAGTGTCTAGAAACTGGTACTCCTCATCATCATCTTTTGACAACCATAAATGCGCCTGTTAGACCTCATAACATCCATCCATCATTCATCCACCCACACTTTCACACATCCATCCATCCTTTCATCCTTCCATCCATCCATACTTCATCCATCCACCCTTTCATCTTTCCATCCATACATCCATCCTTTACCCATCCACCCTTCCATCCATCCACCCATCATCCATCCACCCACCTTTTCACACATCCATCCATCATTCATCCATGCAACCTTTTATACATCCATTCACCCTTTCATCCTCCCATCCATACATCCATCCTTCACCCATCCACCCTTTCATCCATACATCCACCCACCCACCCTTTCATCCATCCATCATTCATCCCCCCACCTTTTCACACATCCATCCATGCATCATTAATCCATACAACCTTTTATCCATCCATACATCCATCCTTCATCCATCCACCCTTTCATCCATCCATCCACCCTTTCATCCATCCATCCATCCCATCATTCATCCCCCCACCTTTTCACACATCCATCCATGCATCATTCATCCATGCAACCTTTTATCCATCCATACATCCATCCTTCATCCATCCTCCCTTTCATCCTTCCATCCATCCACCCTTTCATCCGTTCATCCACCCTTTCATCCATCCTTTCATCCATCTATCCATTTGTCCTTCATTTGTCCACTCTTTCATCATTACATCCATACATCTATCCTTCATACATCTATCCTTTACCCATCCACCCTTTCATCCTTCCATCCATACATCCATCCTTCATCCATCCACCCTTTCATCCATCCATTCACCCATCATTCATCCACCCATCTTTTCACACATCCATCCATCCATCATTCATCCATGCAACCTTTTATCCATCCCTACATCCTTCATCCATCTACCCTTTCATCCTTCCATCCATCCACCCTTTCATCCATCCATCCTTTCATCGATCCATCCACCTTTTCATCCATTCATCATTCATCCACCCACCTTTTCATACATCCATTCATCCTTACATCCATCCATCCACCCATCCATAAACCCACCTTTTCTGTGCCTTTCTCATGGGGGGGGGGTCAGTATCTCTCTGCGTCTTCTTCCTTCTTTCCCGATCATGGGAGGGCATCTCTGTGCCTCCCTGCTGGGGGCGGGGGACGTGTCACGGGACCCACAGCTCCAGGTACGCAATATCCATTGACCTCAAAGGGCTACACCAGTGGTTCCCAAACAGTTTGAACTCATGGCTCCCTTGACCTATTAGTCGTTGACCGTGGCTCCTCATTATGTTACTTTATTATGTTGGTTGGGGGAGGTGCAATTTCGGCCTCAGGAGTACTTCCATTTTTTCTCCCTGAAAATGATTGGGATGAAGCAGATGAAGGAATTATAATCATATACAGCCTGAAAGCATGGAAACACGCCCATTAACCTGGAATTGCGCCCATAAACCTAAGTCCACGCCCACAGGGAAATAGCCTCTAGTCTTGTACAGGTCCAGCCCACAGGCCAAAGAAATAGAAGCCACCAGCGCCCCATTCTGTGGCTCGTCGCAGAGCCATCCACCTAGGTCATGGAGTGTTCTAGATCTGTTTGTGTTGCCTGCATTTCTGTGACCAAGCAGTGTAATATATACATGCAAGAAGTATTTCTCTGGGAGAACCTGTACATCTGGGATTGCTGCAAGGAGGTATACGTGTGCAGTTTAACATGCACAGATTTTACTGCAACCAAAGTAGCAATGGTAATTTTCTCTTTAGTCTGCAAAAACCCTGAATACATGTGTGCATTTATTCAACACCTGGACTACTGTTCGTGTCATGCTCATCATATTGTGAGACTCATCAACGAAGCACTGGGAAAAATGTCTCCATCTTCGATCACATCAGTTTTAGGAAACGCGAGCTCCAAACATAAGTATTTATGTCTTCTAAGAAAGCCAATGTTATGTGTATGGTACATAGAGTTTGCCTTTTGGAGGTTTCTGTCCCCTGCTAATAAAGGCAAGTGTATTTATGATTACTATAATTGAATTCCTAATACATATATGACTGAAATTGGGAATTTTAGTGAAAATCCTTTTTTAAAGGCCCCTTGAGGCAGATTAACACACATTTGTTAGTTTTCTTTTCTTTTAAATGTTTTAATGTTTATTTTAAATGTTGAAACCGTTTCCATTGTTGCTGTCTGCCTTAGTGGTTGTTGTCTGTCGTCCCAGTAAATAGAGCAGGTAGCTTTTGTCCCCACTACAAGAAACGACAGATTTCTACAAAAATGCATTTTATTTCAAGTAGCGGATTCAATATTCATGTCTGCTGTACATAGTTGTCAGCTGCTTGGGCCCATCAGTCTGAAAGAAGCCCAGCTGATCTGCTGCTAAATTAGCCAGAGCGTGAGCGGTATCTAGTCTGCGCGCATGACGTTTGATGAAGCCTTGCATGTACATCATTTGCTGCCTTTGGAAAACTTCACTGCAGAAGTTACACACAGGAGCTAGACAACTTGAGCAATGTGCAAAAAGCGAGCAGCGAAAGATATCGCACCACCCAACACGACTTTAACTTTTGCTTTGGGAAATCAGCCAAACAAACAGCACAGAACAAAATGCTCCATTTTCTTGCCTGTTTTCAAGAATGGTGATATTGTTCGTGAAGAATTAAAGGCTTCTTAGAAATTATCAGACAAACTGTTCACAGTATTAGTGGCAACACTCTTTAAACACCGTAAAAAGCCACAATGTGTTATTCTCATAAAGTGGTTTCACAGTGTTTCAGCCTGGGTAAAAGGCTTCGCTGGCTCCCGATATTCTCAGATTTATCAGCTAACGCTAGCAACAGCTGCAGTGGGCCAGCGGAAAAAGAGCCTAACAGTTTGCACCCTAATTCCGGTGATTCCCAAACTCTGTGCATGGCGCCCCTGGCTGGGTGCCGCGGCGCACAGACTGGGAACCACTGGGCTACACTACAGCCTGCTCCCTTAGACTCCCCCGCCCTACTTCCCCTCCTCCCCCAGCTCGAAACGGCTTCAGGGACACACACGCACAGCCACACCCGAGAACTTGACAGGTCTTATAAAGACCTTTTACTTGTTAATGAGGCTTGATGTTTTTCACACCTCGGTGTGAATTAGGCCTCCACCGAGAACTCTCGATCAGCCCAAGCCAGGAACTGCACTCTGCCGGAATCTGCGACCCCCTTCCAAGGACTCCACGACCCCCCTGGGGGTCGCGCCCCACAGATTGAAGACCTCTGATCTAAGGTATGACAACAGGTGGAAGGTGAAGAAGTCACATTTTTGTATTGGTGATTGGGTCAGGATTAGGAAACCTGGTTTTCTCACCTTGGGCCCGATGTAGGTAATCTCGATTTACCTACTCTTAAATACCGAATCATACCGATTTGGTATTTAAGAGTAGGTCAATTGGAAGTAGGCAGATGTAGGTAATTTTTCTTTTTCAATTACCGAATCTGTAAGATTCGGTATTTACCGATTCGGTAAATACCGAATCAGTATTTGCCATTGATTCCTATGGGCCTTGAAGCCCATAGGAATCAATGGCAAATACTGATTCGGTAATTACCGGATCGGTAAATACCGAATCCTGCCAGGGGGAACGGGGTGTCACTTTGACACCCTGTAGCACCCCAATGTCAGGCTTGTGTGCCATGTGACACACAGACATGCCCTTAGGGCATGTCTGTGTGCCACATGGCACAGATGTACATGCACAGATGTGAATGTACACCTGGATTCGTTCTTTACCATGCAATAGTATTACATGGTAAAAAACGAATTCTTAGGGGCCAGTGGCACTGTTTAAAGCACCACCTACATCTGTGTTGGAACCTAAAAATGTCATGTCACCTAGGGTAGCCTGGCCTAGGGTAAGACAATATCAATAGAGGCACATGTGTAAAGGTTGCAAACCACCCAGCAGTAAACCAACGCAATTTCACTCAAAAAGGACGCTAACCCAATGTTTGGAAAAATACGAGCTTGTTTATAAAAATAATCTTTGCTCTCTTGTCTTTAGAAATCACAGCTTAGTACATTACAGTTTGTCATGAAAATAATAATAATACTTTTAAAGTTGCTAACTTATATCATTATTCAACATCAACAGCACATTACATTAGACTCCAAAATTTGCTAGACTTGACTTCTGTGAAGTGTTTTATACTTTTACCTCCTCAGCACCTCTAACCACCAAGGGAATGTACACAACCAGTGAGGAATGGCAGTGGTTACATTAGATTGACATCTGCGCTTGTAACCCCTAAAAGGACCTTACATTTCCTAGTCAAGAATTACTTTTAGCGCTACTTTTATGGTTAGCTCTACCCCCCAGATTCTGGTTCAGGGGCTGTTCTTTCCTGGATCTGAAATTCATGAGGATTACTTCATCATGTCAATACCCAGCTGCTGGAACCCAGTCGGGGGGGAAGGGCCAAAACGAACAGTAGGACTGGAATGCGTGCTCAGGCGCAAGGATTAACTTTTCCCCACACAGAAAGACCTCCCATGAAGAACCACTTTCTCAGTCCCTTGGGGCGATTAGTCTTCCCCCCATCCCACACTCTCCTTACTTTCAAGTAGAGACTATAAGGCCAAAGTCTCAAGGGGGCTGAGCTGTCAGGAGGGCTCCACCGAAGTTCCAACCGGCAGCGGCTCGTTCCGCTACCTCCCGCCCAGCCAACTACTCGATCCCAGTGCTGGTGCGGGAAGGAACGGCAATGACTCTCCCCCTCCTTCGAGGAACAACTGTGTGCTTCCCGCCTACCCAGCCACTCGATCTCCGGGCTGGTGCAGACAGGGGCTCGCCTCCGCTGACAGGAGCCGCTCCGAACCGCGTCCTCTGTTCCGGCTGACTCCGCCTCTCAGAGTCAGTCAGCTCCACCGGGCATGCGCGGGGGTGCAGTGTCTCCCCGCTGGAGGCCGCGCTCTTCCGACGGCGCCTCCCTTTCCGCTCCACCCACTCCGGGACCGGTGGAAGTCACACCAGGGCTGCGCAACCCTAAAGATCGATTACCTCACTGTTCCTCCGCTCCTCTCCTTTCAGAACCGGCGGTCACGCCACCAGGCTTGTGCTGGTCACCTCACGCTGGCCCAGAAATAGGCAAGTTCGCTTTCTCTCCGCTTCTGCTCCCTCAGTGCTCGCTGCTCCAATCACCCAGACCTCGTCCTCCCCACTTGGACAGCTGCTCTTCACAGCCAGCAGTCTGCCACTACAGGTAGGAGAAGGGATTCCGGTTAATTATGTCGCCAGGGGAAATCACGGGCAACCACAGGCAGAATTCAGTTGAGGAGCTAATCGAGGGGGCCACAAAGATTAACCCCTCTTCTTCTTAGCAACACTCAGCAAGAGTCTTTCTAAAGTCTTTCCAACTAGGCAGAGGACTGCGCTCCACAGCGCCGCAGTCTCCTTCTCCTTCTCACACCCCCGTACTTCCAGACTAGGGGTTGGACAGGCGCCCAGGGTCTCCAGTAATCCCAAGCAGCGGGGACAAGTCAAGTAACCCAAGGGAGGAAGGGTGGTGAATCAATAAGGCAGCGTCCTTAGACTAGGAGGTCAACCCTTTGACTATCCTACCCCCACCTTCTGCTACAGCCTGTCCTCCAGCTGACTCTCTCTGGTAAGAAGAAATGGCTGACCAGCATTCCGCCTTATATAGGCTGACCCTCAGAGGTCCAGAAGGGACCAGAAGGTTCTGGAATGCACTACTCTAGCCTATGGGACAGGTCCCAGGTATGTCAGTTATGACAGTTGGTAGTCACCATTTTGTGACTCCAAGGAAATTCCTGTCAGGAAAGGCCTGAGGTGAAAAACTATGAGGGCAAAAGAGCACCTATCCCCTAGACCAACACCTTGAAAAATCTAGTGGACACAAAAATAAATGAAGGCATGAGGGGCAAAAAGGGGACAAAATAAATAATAAATTAGAGGGACTACGCAAAAGGTCAGACAGGTCTAACACGCGTCCCCCCCCAGCTGAAAGTGGGGAGAGCTACCCAACCCCTTGAGAGTCCTCATCACTAAGGTGGAAATACCTAGAGAGACCGTCTGCATTGGCGTGGTCCACTCCAGGCCGATGTTCCACCCGGAAGTCCATTCCCTGTAGGGAAATGGACCACCTCAACAGCTTGGGATTCTCCCCCTTCATCTGCATCAGCCAACGAAGGGGTCGGTGGTCAGTCTGAACCAGGAAGTGTGAGCCAAAAAGGAATGGCCGCAGCTTCTTCAGAGCCCACACCACCGCGAAAGCTTCTCTCTCAATTGCACTCTACTTCTGTTCCCGAGGAAGCAGTCTCCTGGATAGGAAGACTACAGGCTGATCCAGGCCCTCTTCATTCAGTTGCCATAACACTGCCCCAATGCCATGTTCCGATGCATCTGTCTGGACAATGAACTCCTTGGAGAAGTCTGGGGCCCTCAGGACCGGTGCTGCACATATTGCCTGCTTCAGTTTCTCAAAAGCTTGCTGACAAGCTTCCGTCCAAACTACCCGTCGAGGTTGTTTCTTGGAGGTGAGCTCTGTGAGGGGCGCTACAATAGTGCCATACCCCTTCACTAAGCGACGGTAGTAGCCTGTGAGGCCCAGGAAAGCTCGGACCTCAGTCTGTGTCTTGGGGGGTTCCCAGGCCATGATTGCCTCAATATTTGCCTGCAGGGGCTGCACTGTCCCCCTACCCACCAAGTGCCCAAGGTACACAACTGACCCCTGCCCAATCTGGCATTTGCTGGCCTTGATTGTCAATCCAGCTTGTTTCAGGGCCTGGAGAACTGCTTGCAAATGTTGCAAATGGTCCTCCCAACTACTACTGAAGACAGCAATGTCATCCAGGTAAGCAGCGGAGAAACCCTCCATTCCAGAGAGGACCTGATTCACCAGCCGCTGAAATGTGGCAGGGGCATTTTTGAGCCCAAAGGGCATCACGCAAAATTGGAAGTGTCCCTCAGGCGTGGAGAAGGCTGACCTTTCCTTTGCTCCATCTGTCAAGGAAATCTGCCAGTACCCTGAAGTGAGGTCAAAGGTACTTAGGTATTGGGCAGCTCCTAGCCGGTCAATTAATTCATCCGCCCTAGGGATCGGATGAGCATCAGTCTTAGTGACTGAGTTCAGTCCCCGGTAATCCACACAAACCTCAGTTCTGGCGTGGTGCCCGGTGGAGCGGCTTTTGGCACTAGCACCACCGGACTGGACCAAGGGCTGTTAGATGGTTCTATAACTCCCAGCTCTAGCATCTTGGCAACCTCTCCATGGATACTAGCCTTTACCTTGTCGGACAGCCGGTAGGTCTTTGACTTCACTGGTGGGCTGTCCCCTGTGTCCACATCATGGGTACACAGGTGAGTCCTTCCCGGGACAAGAGAGAACAACGTAGAGTACTGCTCTAGTTTAGCCAACTCCCATTTTAATTGTCTCATTTCCCTCCTGTCAGTGAGCTCTGCTTCGGTCAAGCTTCCCCCGGAGACACTACTGCCCCTCCTGGTATTGGACACTGGTCCTGGGAGTAGGTTTCCCCCCTCTGAGTGGAATAATCCTTCTATCTCCACAACCGTGTCCCGGTCTGTCCCTTCATCCTCCTCCTTCCCTTCTTTGTGTGCTTCCACCCAAGCCCTTAGACTGGTCTGGAGTTCCCCCTTCCTGGCACCATGCTTAAAAAATACCCCCATTTGTTGGCAGAAATCTTTCAGCTGAGCCACAGAATAGGTGTCCAGTTTTTCTAGTGCAAACTCCATTTTACAACAGGCAATTCAAAGCTACACACACAAGAAGAATAGAGTTGCAAGGGCAACCTGAAGCTACCTCCATCCCACCACCAGGAACAAATTTGGAAAAAACAAAAATAAAAATTAGGAGGGCCGCTAGGAGAAAACTCCTGGTGTAGGCTAGTGAATTACGCTCAATTACTACAGAGTAGTTGCAACCACAGTCAACATCCCACCGCTAGACACCAACTTGTTGGAACCTAAAGATGTCAGATCACCTAGGGTAGCCTGGCCTAGGGTAAGACAATATCAATAGAGGCACATGTGTAAAGGTTGCAAACCACCCAGCAGTAAACCAACGCAATTTCACTCAAAAAGGACGCTACACCAATGTTTGGAAAAATACGAGCTTGTTTATAAAAATAATCTTTGCTCTCTTGTCTTTAGAAATCACAGCTTAGTACATTACAGTTTGTCATGAAAATAATAATAATACTTTTAAAGTTGCTAACTTATATCATTATTCAACATCAACAGCACATTACATTAGACTCCAAAATTTGCTAGACTTGACTTCTGTGAAGTGTTTTATACTTTTACCTCCTCAGCACCTCTAACCACCAAGGGAATGTACACAACCAGTGAGGAATGGCAGTGGTTACATTAGATTGACATCTGCGCTTGTAACCCCTAAAAGGACCTTACATTTCCTAGTCAAGAATTACTTTTAGCGCTACTTTTATGGTTAGCTCTACCCCCCAGATTCTGGTTCAGGGGCTGTTCTTTCCTGGATCTGAAATTCATGAGGATTACTTCATCATGTCAATACCCAGCTGCTGGAACCCAGTCGGGGGGGAAGGGCCAAAACGAACAGTAGGACTGGAATGCGTGCTCAGGCGCAAGGATTAACTTTTCCCCACACAGAAAGACCTCCCATGAAGAACCACTTTCTCAGTCCCTTGGGGCGATTAGTCTTCCCCCCATCCCACACTCTCCTTACTTTCAAGTAGAGACTATAAGGCCAAAGTCTCAAGGGGGCTGAGCTGTCAGGAGGGCTCCACCGAAGTTCCAACCGGCAGCGGCTCGTTCCGCTACCTCCCGCCCAGCCAACTACTCGATCCCAGTGCTGGTGCGGGAAGGAACGGCAATGACTCTCCCCCTCCTTCGAGGAACAACTGTGTGCTTCCCGCCTACCCAGCCACTCGATCTCCGGGCTGGTGCAGACAGGGGCTCGCCTCCGCTGACAGGAGCCGCTCCGAACCGCGTCCTCTGTTCCGGCTGACTCCGCCTCTCAGAGTCAGTCAGCTCCACCGGGCATGCGCGGGGGTGCAGTGTCTCCCCGCTGGAGGCCGCGCTCTTCCGACGGCGCCTCCCTTTCCGCTCCACCCACTCCGGGACCGGTGGAAGTCACACCAGGGCTGCGCAACCCTAAAGATCGATTACCTCACTGTTCCTCCGCTCCTCTCCTTTCAGAACCGGCGGTCACGCCACCAGGCTTGTGCTGGTCACCTCACGCTGGCCCAGAAATAGGCAAGTTCGCTTTCTCTCCGCTTCTGCTCCCTCAGTGCTCGCTGCTCCAATCACCCAGACCTCGTCCTCCCCACTTGGACAGCTGCTCTTCACAGCCAGCAGTCTGCCACTACAGGTAGGAGAAGGGATTCCGGTTAATTATGTCGCCAGGGGAAATCACGGGCAACCACAGGCAGAATTCAGTTGAGGAGCTAATCGAGGGGGCCACAAAGATTAACCCCTCTTCTTCTTAGCAACACTCAGCAAGAGTCTTTCTAAAGTCTTTCCAACTAGGCAGAGGACTGCGCTCCACAGCGCCGCAGTCTCCTTCTCCTTCTCACACCCCCGTACTTCCAGACTAGGGGTTGGACAGGCGCCCAGGGTCTCCAGTAATCCCAAGCAGCGGGGACAAGTCAAGTAACCCAAGGGAGGAAGGGTGGTGAATCAATAAGGCAGCGTCCTTAGACTAGGAGGTCAACCCTTTGACTATCCTACCCCCACCTTCTGCTACAGCCTGTCCTCCAGCTGACTCTCTCTGGTAAGAAGAAATGGCTGACCAGCATTCCGCCTTATATAGGCTGACCCTCAGAGGTCCAGAAGGGACCAGAAGGTTCTGGAATGCACTACTCTAGCCTATGGGACAGGTCCCAGGTATGTCAGTTATGACAGTTGGTAGTCACCATTTTGTGACTCCAAGGAAATTCCTGTCAGGAAAGGCCTGAGGTGAAAAACTATGAGGGCAAAAGAGCACCTATCCCCTAGACCAACACCTTGAAAAATCTAGTGGACACAAAAATAAATGAAGGCATGAGGGGCAAAAAGGGGACAAAATAAATAATAAATTAGAGGGACTACGCAAAAGGTCAGACAGGTCTAACACGCGTCCCCCCCCAGCTGAAAGTGGGGAGAGCTACCCAACCCCTTGAGAGTCCTCATCACTAAGGTGGAAATACCTAGAGAGACCGTCTGCATTGGCGTGGTCCACTCCAGGCCGATGTTCCACCCGGAAGTCCATTCCCTGTAGGGAAATGGACCACCTCAACAGCTTGGGATTCTCCCCCTTCATCTGCATCAGCCAACGAAGGGGTCGGTGGTCAGTCTGAACCAGGAAGTGTGAGCCAAAAAGGAATGGCCGCAGCTTCTTCAGAGCCCACACCACCGCGAAAGCTTCTCTCTCAATTGCACTCTACTTCTGTTCCCGAGGAAGCAGTCTCCTGGATAGGAAGACTACAGGCTGATCCAGGCCCTCTTCATTCAGTTGCCATAACACTGCCCCAATGCCATGTTCCGATGCATCTGTCTGGACAATGAACTCCTTGGAGAAGTCTGGGGCCCTCAGGACCGGTGCTGCACATATTGCCTGCTTCAGTTTCTCAAAAGCTTGCTGACAAGCTTCCGTCCAAACTACCCGTCGAGGTTGTTTCTTGGAGGTGAGCTCTGTGAGGGGCGCTACAATAGTGCCATACCCCTTCACTAAGCGACGGTAGTAGCCTGTGAGGCCCAGGAAAGCTCGGACCTCAGTCTGTGTCTTGGGGGGTTCCCAGGCCATGATTGCCTCAATATTTGCCTGCAGGGGCTGCACTGTCCCCCTACCCACCAAGTGCCCAAGGTACACAACTGACCCCTGCCCAATCTGGCATTTGCTGGCCTTGATTGTCAATCCAGCTTGTTTCAGGGCCTGGAGAACTGCTTGCAAATGTTGCAAATGGTCCTCCCAACTACTACTGAAGACAGCAATGTCATCCAGGTAAGCAGCGGAGAAACCCTCCATTCCAGAGAGGACCTGATTCACCAGCCGCTGAAATGTGGCAGGGGCATTTTTGAGCCCAAAGGGCATCACGCAAAATTGGAAGTGTCCCTCAGGCGTGGAGAAGGCTGACCTTTCCTTTGCTCCATCTGTCAAGGAAATCTGCCAGTACCCTGAAGTGAGGTCAAAGGTACTTAGGTATTGGGCAGCTCCTAGCCGGTCAATTAATTCATCCGCCCTAGGGATCGGATGAGCATCAGTCTTAGTGACTGAGTTCAGTCCCCGGTAATCCACACAAACCTCAGTTCTGGCGTGGTGCCCGGTGGAGCGGCTTTTGGCACTAGCACCACCGGACTGGACCAAGGGCTGTTAGATGGTTCTATAACTCCCAGCTCTAGCATCTTGGCAACCTCTCCATGGATACTAGCCTTTACCTTGTCGGACAGCCGGTAGGTCTTTGACTTCACTGGTGGGCTGTCCCCTGTGTCCACATCATGGGTACACAGGTGAGTCCTTCCCGGGACAAGAGAGAACAACGTAGAGTACTGCTCTAGTTTAGCCAACTCCCATTTTAATTGTCTCATTTCCCTCCTGTCAGTGAGCTCTGCTTCGGTCAAGCTTCCCCCGGAGACACTACTGCCCCTCCTGGTATTGGACACTGGTCCTGGGAGTAGGTTTCCCCCCTCTGAGTGGAATAATCCTTCTATCTCCACAACCGTGTCCCGGTCTGTCCCTTCATCCTCCTCCTTCCCTTCTTTGTGTGCTTCCACCCAAGCCCTTAGACTGGTCTGGAGTTCCCCCTTCCTGGCACCATGCTTAAAAAATACCCCCATTTGTTGGCAGAAATCTTTCAGCTGAGCCACAGAATAGGTGTCCAGTTTTTCTAGTGCAAACTCCATTTTACAACAGGCAATT
The DNA here is from genome assembly GCF_964263255.1 of Lissotriton vulgaris. Lineage (NCBI taxonomy): Eukaryota > Metazoa > Chordata > Amphibia > Caudata > Salamandridae > Lissotriton > Lissotriton vulgaris. Next base: position 335,312,975 of record NC_141697.1, on the reverse strand, counting down.
CAAAGCTACACACACAAGAAGAATAGAGTTGCAAGGGCAACCTGAAGCTACCTCCATCCCACCACCAGGAACAAATTTGGAAAAAACAAAAATAAAAATTAGGAGGGCCGCTAGGAGAAAACTCCTGGTGTAGGCTAGTGAATTACGCTCAATTACTACAGAGTAGTTGCAACCACAGTCAACATCCCACCGCTAGACACCAACTTGTTGGAACCTAAAGATGTCAGATCACCTAGGGTAGCCTGGCCTAGGGTAAGACAATATCAATAGAGGCACATGTGTAAAGGTTGCAAACCACCCAGCAGTAAACCAACGCAATTTCACTCAAAAAGGACGCTACACCAATGTTTGGAAAAATACGAGCTTGTTTATAAAAATAATCTTTGCTCTCTTGTCTTTAGAAATCACAGCTTAGTACATTACAGTTTGTCATGAAAATAATAATAATACTTTTAAAGTTGCTAACTTATATCATTAATCAACATCAACAGCACATTACATTAGACTCCAAAATTTGCTAGACTTGACTTCTGTGAAGTGTTTTATACTTTTACCCCCTCAGCACCTCTAACCACCAAGGGAATGTACACAACCAGTGAGGAATGGCAGTGGTTACATTAGATTTACATATGCGCTTGTAAACCCTAAAAGGACCTTACATTTCCTAGTCAAGAATTACTTTTAGCACTACTTTTATGGTTAGCTCTACCCCCCAGATTCTGGTTCAGGGGCTGTTCTTTCCTGGATCTGAAATTCACGAGGATTACTTCATCATGTCAATACCCAGCTGCTGGAACCCAGTCGGGGGGGGGACGGGCCAAAACGAACAGTAGGACTGGAATGCGTGCTCAGGCGCAAGGATTAACTTTTCCCCACACAGAAAGACTTCCCATGAAGAACCACTTCTCAGTCCCTTGGGGGGATTAGTCTTCCCCCCATCCCACACTCTCCTTACTTTCTAGTAGAGACTATAAGGCCAAAGTCTCAAGGGGGCTGAGCTGTCAGGAGGGCTCCACGGAAGTTCCAACCGGCAGCGGCTCGTTCCGCTACCTCCCGCCCAGCCAACTACTCGATCCCAGTGCTGGCGCGGGAAGGAACGGCAATGACTCTCCCCCTCCTTCGAGGAACAACTGAGTGCTTCCCGCCTACCCAGCCACTCGATCTCCGGGCTGGTGCAGACAGGGGCTCGCCTCCGCTGACAGGAGCCGCTCCGAACCGCGTCCTCTGTTCCGGCCGACTCCGCCTCTCAGAGTCAGTCAGCTCCACCAGGCATGCGCGGGGGTGCAGTGTCTCCCCGCTGGAGGCCGCGCTCTTCCGACGGCGCCTCCCCTTCCGCTCCACCCACTTCGGGACCGGTGGAAGTCACACCAGGGCTGCGCAACCCTGAGGATCGATTACCTCACTGTTCCTCCGCTCCTCTCCTTTCAGAACCGGTGGCCACGCCACCAGGCTTGTGCTGGTCACCTCACGCTGGCCCAGAAATAGGCAAGTTCGCTTTCTCTCCGCTTCTGCTCCCTCAGTGCTCGCTGCTCCAATCACCCAGACCTCCTCCTCCCCACTTGGACAGCTGCTCTTCACAGCCAGCAGTCTGCCACTACAGGTAGGAGAAGGGATTCCGGTTAATTATGTCGCCAGGGGAAATCACGGGCAACCACGAGCAGAATTCAGTTGAGGAGCTAATCGAGGGGGCCACAAAGATTAACCCCTCTTCTTCTTAGCAACACTCAGCAAGAGTCTTTCTACAGTCTTTCCAACTAGGCAGAGGACTTCGCTCCACAGCGCTGCAGTCTCCTTCTCCTTCTCACACCCCCGTACTTCCAGACTAGGGGTTGGACAGGCGCCCAGGGTCTCCAGTAATCCCAAGCAGCGGGGACAAGTCAAGTAACCCAAGGGAGGAAGGGTGGTGAATCAATAAGGCAGCGTCCTTAGACTAGGAGATCAACCCTTTGACTATCCTACCCCCACCTTCTGCTACAGCCTGTCCTCCAGCTGACTCTCTCTGGTAAGACAAAATGGCTGGCCAGCATTCCGCCTTATATAGGCTGACCCTCAGAGGTCCAGAAGGGACCAGAAGGTTCTGGAATGCACTACTCTAGCCTATGGGACAGGTCCCAGGTATGTCAGTTATGACAGTTGGTAGTCACCATTTTGTGACTCCAAGGAAATTCCTGTCAGGAAAGGCCTGAGGTGAAAAACTATGAGGGCAAAAGAGCACCTATCCCCTAGACCAACACCTTGAAAAATCTAGTGGACACAAAAATAAATGAAGGCATGAGGGGCAAAAAGGGGACAAAATAAATAATAAATTAGAGGGACTACGCAAAAGGTCAGACAGGTCTAACACGTGTCCCCCCCCAGCTGAAAGTGGGGAGAGCTACCCAACCCCTTGAGAGTCCTCATCACTAAGGTGGAAATACCTAGAGAGACCGTCTGCATTGGCGTGGTCCACTCCAGGCCGATGTTCCACCCGGAAGTCCATTCCCTGTAGGGAAATGGACCACCTCAACAGCTTGGGATTCTCCCCCTTCATCTGCATCAGCCAACGAAGGGGTCGGTGGTCAGTCTGAACCAGGAAGTGTGAGCCAAAAAGGAATGGCCGCAGCTTCTTCAGAGCCCACACCACCGCGAAAGCTTCTCTCTCAATTGCACTCTACTTCTGTTCCCGAGGAAGCAGTCTCCTGGATAGGAAGACTACAGGCTGATCCAGGCCCTCTTCATTCAGTTGCCATAACACTGCCCCAATGCCATGTTCCGATGCATCTGTCTGGACAATGAACTCCTTGGAGAAGTCTGGGGCCCTCAGGACCGGTGCTGCACATATTGCCTGCTTCAGTTTCTCAAAAGCTTGCTGACAAGCTTCCGTCCAAACTACCCGTCGAGGTTGTTTCTTGGAGGTGAGCTCTGTGAGGGGCGCTACAATAGTGCCATACCCCTTCACAAAGCGACGGTAGTAGCCTGTGAGGCCCAGGAAAGCTCGGACCTCAGTCTGTGTCTTGGGGGGTTCCCAGGCCATGATTGCCTCAATATTTGCCTGCAGGGGCTGCACTGTCCCCCTACCCACCAAGTGCCCAAGGTACACAACTGACCCCTGCCCAATCTGGCATTTGCTGGCCTTGATTGTCAATCCAGCTTGTTTCAGGGCCTGGAGAACTGCTTGCAAATGTTGCAAATGGTCCTCCCAACTACTACTGAAGACAGCAATGTCATCCAGGTAAGCAGCGGAGAAACCCTCCATTCCAGAGAGGACCTGATTCACCAGCCGCTGAAATGTGGCAGGGGCATTTTTGAGCCCAAAGGGCATCACGCAAAATTGGAAGTGTCCCTCAGGCGTGGAGAAGGCTGACCTTTCCTTTGCTCCATCTGTCAAGGAAATCTGCCAGTACCCTTAAGTGAGGTCAAAGGTACTTAGGTATTGGGCAGCTCCTAGCCGGTCAATTGATTCATCCGCCCTAGCGATCGGATGAGCATCAGTCTTAGTGACTGAGTTCAGTCCCCGGTAATCCACACAAACCTCAGTTCTGGCGTGGTGCCCGGTGGAGCGGCTTTTGGCACTAGCACCACCAGACTGGACCAAGGGCTGTTAGATGGTTCTATAACTCCTAGCTCTAGCATCTTGGCAACCTCTCCATGGATACTAGCCTTCACCTTGTCGGACAGCCGGTAGGTCTTTGACTTCACTGGTGGGCTGTCCCCCGAGTCCACATCATGGGTACACAGGTGAGTCCTTCCCGGGACAAGGGAGAACAACGTAGAGTACTGCTCCAGTTTAGCCAACTCCCATTTTAATTGTCTCATTTCCCTCCTGTCAGTGAGCTCTGCTTCGGTCAAGCTTCCCCCGGAGACACTACTGCCCCTCCTGGAATAGGACACTGGTCCTGGGAGTAGGTTTCCCCCCTCTGAGTGGAATAATCCTTCTATCTCCACAACCGTGTCCCGGTCTGTCCCTTCATCCTCCTCCTTCCCTTCTTTGTGTGCTTCCACCCAAGCCCTTAAACTGGTCTGGAGTTCCCCCTTCCTGGCACCATACTTAAAAAATACCCCCATTTGTTGGCAGAAATCTTTCAGCTGAGCCACAAAATAGGTGTCCAGTTTTTCTAGTGCAAACTCCATTTTACAACAGGCAATTCAAAGCTACACACGCAAGAAGAATAGAGTTGCAAGGGCAACCTGAAGCTACCTCCACCCCACCACCAGGAACAAATTTGGAAAAAACAAAAATAAAAATTAGGAGGGCCGCTAGGAAACTCCTGGTGTAGGCTAGTGAATTACGCTCAATTACTACAGAGTAGTTGCAACCACAGTCAACATCCCACCGCTAGACACCAACTTGTTGGAACCTAAAGATGTCAGTCACCTAGGGTAGCCTGGCCTAGGGTAAGACAATATCAATAGAGGCACATGTGTAAAGGTTGCAAACCACCCAGCAGTAAACCAACGCAATTTCACTCAAAAAGGACGCTACACCAATGTTTGGAAAAATACGAGCTTGTTTTTAAAAATAATCTTTGCTCTCTTGTCTTTAGAAATCACAGCTTAGTACATTACAGTTTGTCATGAAAATAATAATAATACTTTTAAAGTTGCTAACATATATCATTAATCAACATCAACAGCACATTACATTAGACTCCAAAATTTGCTAGACTTGACTTCTGTGAAGTGTTTTATACTTTTACCCCCTCAGCACCTCTAACCACCAAGGGAATGTACACAACCAGTGAGGAATGGCAGTGGTTACATTAGATTTACATATGCGCTTGTAACCCCTAAAAGGACCTTACATTTCCTAGTCAAGAATTACTTTTAGCACTACTTTTATGGTTAGCTCTACCCCCCAGATTCTGGTTCAGGGGCTGTTCTTTCCTGGATCTGAAATTCACGAGGATTACTTCATCATGTCAATACCCAGCTGCTGGAACCCAGTCGGGGGGGAAGGGCCAAAACGAACAGTAGGACTGGAATGCGTGCTCAGGCGCAAGGATTAACTTTTCCCCACACAGAAAGACTTCCCATGAAGAACCACTTCTCAGTCCCTTGGGGCGATTAGTCTTCCCCCCATCCCACACTCTCCTTACTTTCTAGTAGAGACTATAAGGCCAAAGTCTCAAGGGGGCTGAGCTGTCAGGAGGGCTCCACCGAAGTTCCAACCGGCAGCGGCTCGTTCCGCTACCTCCCGCCCAGCCAACTACTCGATCCCAGTGCTGGCGCGGGAAGGAACGGCAATGACTCTCCCCCCTCCTTCGAGGAACAACTGTGTGCTTCCCGCCTACCCAGCCACTCGATCTCCGGGCTGGTGCAGACAGGGGCTCGCCTCCGCTGACAGGAGCCGCTCCGAACCGCGTCCTCTGTTCCGGCCGACTCCGCCTCTCAGAGTCAGTCAGCTCCACCAGGCATGCGCGGGGGTGCAGTGTCTCCCCGCTGGAGGCCGCGCTCTTCCGACGGCGCCTCCCCTTCCACTCCACCCACTCCGGGACCGGTGGAAGTCACACCAGGGCTGCGCAACCCTGAGGATCGATTACCTCACTGTTCCTCCGCTCCTCTCCTTTCAGAACCGGCGGCCACGCCACCAGGCTTGTGCTGGTCACCTCACGCTGGCCCAGAAATAGGCAAGTTCGCTTTCTCTCCGCTTCTGCTCCCTCAGTGCTCGCTGCTCCAATCACCCAGACCTCGTCCTCCCCACTTGGACAGCTGCTCTTCACAGCCAGCAGTCTGCCACTACAGGTAGGAGAAGGGATTCCGGTTAATTATGTCGCCAGGGGAAATCACGGGCAACCACGGGCAGAATTCAGTTGAGGAGCTAATCGAGGGGGCCACAAATATTAACCCGTCTTCTTCTTAGCAACACTCAGCAAGAGTCTTTCTAAAGTCTTTCCAACTAGGCAGAGGACTGCGCTCCACAGCGCCGCAGTCTCCTTCTCCTTCTCACACCCCCGTACTTCCAGACTAGGGGTTGGACAGGCGCCCAGGGTCTCCAGTGATCCCAAGCAGCGGGGACAAGTCAAGTAACCCAAGGGAGGAAGGGTGGTGAATCAATAAGGCAGCGTCCTTAGACTAGGAGGTCAACCCTTTGACTATCCTACCCCCACCTTCTGCTACAGCCTGTCCCCCAGCTGACTCTCTCTGGTAAGACAAAATGGCTGACCAGCATCCCGCCTTATATAGGCTGACCCTTAGAGGTCCAGAAGGGACCAGAAGGTTCTGGAATGCACTACTCTACCCTATGGGACAGGTCCCAGGTATGTCAGTTATGACAGTTGGTAGCCACCATTTTGTGACTCCAAGGAAATTCCTGTCAGGAAAGGCCTCAAGGCCTGAGGTGAAAAACTATGAGGGCGAAAGAGCACCTATCCCTTAGACCAACACCTTGAAAAATCTAGTGGACACAAAAATAAATGAAGGCATGAGGGGCAAAAAGGGGACAAAATAAATAATAAAGGGACTACGCAAAAGGTCAGACAGGTCTAAATCTGAATTTACAGATTCAGTATTTTTACCGAGTCTGTATTTACCAATTCAGTAATTTTACCGATTCGGTAAATACAGATTCGGTAAAAATACAGAATCTGTAAATACATGCCCCCTACATTTCAAAAGGCATTTACCGGTCGGTAATGGCCAAATTCGGCCGTTACCGACCGGTAAATGCCTACCTACATCGGGCCCCAAGTGTTCAAATAAATTTGGTAAACCTATGAAGGTTGTAAAGGTCTTTAGTAACAGTATCATTACTCAAGATGGTAAGTAATGGAACATCAAACGTGTTGCTAAATGTCCTTCTTTGCAAGGTTTTACTAACTTTCCTTCTTTGCAAAATGCTACTGTGCCAGATGTACAGTTAAGTCCTAATGATGATGCTGCCTCAAGAGTTAAGACGTCTGTTCGCTCCAGATGTCCACCAAGTTGGTTTGCCCATTATGTAACCTGAGTGTTCTTTTTGTTTTGGCAGTTTGCCATTTTCTGTTCTATATTATGATCTCTATTCTTTGGTAAAAAAAGGAGATATGTTACATTTTATGTTTGTATTTATTTGCAATGGCTATGTCACTTTAAGTACTGTGCATCTTTCAGTAGTATTGATGTTATATGTAGAATCTCTACTGCTGCTAGGCTCCAGGTCAGTTGCCACTGTTCCTGTCTGCCAGCCAGATGCTGTTGTTGCTGTGCCGCAAATGCTGGAATAAACTACTTTAAATATACATGTTTCAGTGTAAGCTGTAACAGTAACATATGAAGAACTAAGGGGGAGAAGAAAAAACATAGAATAAAGGTGAAAAATTATCCAGAGACAGGAAGTGAGGGTGATTAAAAGAACTGAGGAAAGACAGTCATTAGTACAGGACGAGAAATGGGGAAAGGATGATCTGATGTGGAGAGAATACCTCCTAGGAAGGAAACCAAGGTGATGGACCAACCAGCGGAGATTTGGGGCAGAAACGCCAAGGGACGGGAAACTTTCTGAGATCAAAGTACAATAGCTTGGAGGTGTGGCAGAGGAGAAAGTACCAAACAAGCACTGAAGAAAGAGAGGAGCTGAATTGCCTCTCCCAGCTGATAGACCCGAAGAAAGTGCTGGGCGTAGATGAAATGGAAGAGTGGTGGTTTCCCCACTTCCACCAGCAGAAAGCTAGCATCCCTGTTCAATGAAAGTGCCTAGACAAACAAGAGAAAAGAAAAGAGGAATGAGTCTGGACAGGAATAAAAAAGACAGACTTTTTGTGTGTTTTATTATTACTGTTTGTCCCAAAAACAATTACCTATGTTCTCTTTAAGGGTGTATATCTTGAAGGACGAAGTAAAGAGCAAAGATTGGAAATGTGGAGAGGATCCTAGAAAAGAATACAATCGGCCAGCATTTACAGAATATAGAGTGTATAATAAAGAAAACTGTTGTGATGAATTAAAAAAAGTCACAAAAAGCCTAACATTTTTATATCAACTACCTAACCTATGAATACAAGGCCCAAATTATATTTTTGTTCCTTCAGCATCGCTCGATGCGAGCAAAGTAAATAAGATAAGCATTCATCTCTGTAAACACCAATCTATTGGTACCTGTCTTATTTGGAAATGTATCCTAATTTTGCCTAAATTCTGCTAAAGGATGCAAAAAAAATGTAATCTAAGAACCATGTAACAAGCTGTAAGAAGAACATACTGTTACAGGATGAAAGAACAAGGCAGAGAGGAGTTCGGACAACCTGAAGCAGTGGTGACAACTGCTGCTGACCCATAAGGAGATTTAAGTCCAGGAAGAGGAGAGAAGTATTTGAGCTGGAGGGAGACTCAAGCTTGGAGACACAGAATAAGAAATGTGTTGAAGGAACTGGAGGTGGTAGGGGGCCTGGATAAGAAAAGTATTGAACGAAGGCACCAAACCAAGGGAGGCAATAATTCACTGAGCACTGAGTGTCGGATGAATAGCACAGCCACAGCAGGAACGTTACTGGCTAGTACATGAGGAAGGAAATAGCACTAATGAAACATGACATCTGTTAGCCTTACACTAAATACTCAATATTTTTGCTCTTCCAAGGGGTCATCTAGAGTCTCCTGAAGGAGGTATTCCAGTGTGGGATGTGTCCATTGAAAATGACTTTTTATAGTATCTATGCTGGCAGTGCAAGACTTCAATAATTTAAGACCTAGGATGATCAAGTACAGTAGTTCTTTCTGTAACAAGGGAGTGTAATTCCTTCGAGAAAAATTCTCAATCTCGTTTTGTACCTTACAAATTGAGTCTCTGGTTATTGATTGGGACACTTAGTCAAAAGATTTACTGTTAGTCATATCAGCTACATTCTTCACCAAAACACTGTTTATCATTGGGAGCTCTACAATTATCTTCCCTATAGCTTTTCTGATTAACTAAGAAAATGTGTCTGGGAAATATAATACCTTCAATGTTTGTGATCACTGAAGACTGCTAATAATTGTTGTCTATGGACTGTAATTTCTATGGGTTTGCTCATGCAGAATTGACTTTCTTCCCAAATGTATATATGTAAAGAGCATCCATCTCATGACCTCATTTAATGAACGTAAACTGAATCTCAGTGGATTGCCTAATCTGGCCAAATTCAAGCCCAAACTCAGCCAGACTAGCTGCATTTCATAACCAAACTAGCAGCCCGTCCCGACCTTGTCCGGGAGCAATCATGCTTCCCCGACCCCCGCCTGCCCCGACATTGCCCAGCAGCCCGAGCCCCCGGCCGCTCCGTCTCCTGCCTGCCCCGACCCCCGCCTGCCCGACATTGTCTCCCGGAGCCTTACCTCAGCCACCGCTCCTCAGTTCACCGCTCCTCCTCTGTTTTTGTGTAAGTCCCCGTCCCCCGCCTGCCCGCTTACCTAAGCCTCCGCTCCTCAGTTCACCGCTCCTCGCTGCTGGTCACCGCTGTCTGCTGCTCCTCACCTCCTCCCCCACGCCATGTCCGCCGCTCGTCACCGCCCCCCCCCCCCACGCCATGTCCGCCGCTCCTCCTCGCGCTTATGGACGCCGCACCTCCCTGCGCTCCTGATGTCAGCATGCAGGTCGCGGCCGGCGCTACTTCGAGGGGACTACTTTTTTTATAATGTAAATTTTTTAAATATAACGTATTTTTTAACTTTATATAGCCTATGTCCATCTGCACACCCTGAGGATTACAACGATGTATCGGGTGTGTAGATTGGCGCTGTGGTTCCCGAGTTTACCCGCCTCAAAGCCTCAAAGTTCTTCCTTTATAATAGTAGTATAGATGTCTTGTGTCGGAACACAGCAAGACTGTATTATTTCATCCAACCTCACCCCCCATAGATCCAGATGTCAAATTCAATAGAGATATTGTTCATGATTAATTTCAAATAGCCTTTAAATTCATAATAGTTAAAATTCTGAAGATCTGCCAAGTTTGAACTAAAGAGCTGAAGTGCAAACAAAAGATTTGTCATCAATTTCTAATCCCCCTCATAGACTCAAAGCACTCTGTGCCTATAAGCTTTCTAAGGGGGTCCTCCTGTGAATGAAGAACACATTATATGGCTGCAAATCCCCTAATAAAAGTGCGTACCAAATCCATTTCAATGGGTACTGTCTCGATTAGTGCCGTTGTTTTTAGATTACAAACAGAGCGCAGGATCTTCCCTTCTGCCCTAGGCAGAAATTGCCAGTGTTGTACTTTTATGATTTCTACACCATATAATAATTTCAGGGCGACTTTCATCATGTATGCGGTTAATAAATGATTAAAATGCCTTCGCCCCCTTGCACCATATAGAGCTTTAAGTGCATTCATTATTCACAAAATGTGCAATATGCTCTCTCTCTGATAAGTTAGCTGAATATAAAATGTTAAGGCAAGGCACAGGGGCCAATATTATGCATATCTCTTTAATTGCAAACTCACAGCAACAACTACAAACAAACAAAAAAACTTACAATAGAAATCAAAGAACATTCCAATCTCTTTATAATTCCTGTGTGGCAGCCACCTTCCTTCTTTGTTGATGCTCACAGCCCAGATAAGTACACATATTCAAATATGTTTATTTGGTTATGCAAGCTGATTTAGTTAAATTGGGTGAGTGTTGAGATGGGCATACGGGTGATTATCAGTAGTATAAAATAACTCATTGTTTAGTAGAAATGCATTATTAATGTTTACAGTATATATAATCGGACGGATTTGGTAACTATATTTCTTTTAGTAATTATGGCTGTTGCCTCGTGATTAAACTAGTGGTGGCGTTTGACTGGCAATAGTCAACTGTTTTAAGTAAGTACATTTTTTTAATTAGATTTACGCGCTATACGCACTGCGACTTGTTAAACGGTGCGGGCCCAGACGCTCTCCAATAAAGCCATATGGTAGTGCGAGTTGGATTAGTTAAATTTGGTTGGATTTTGACAGTGGTAATAGCCGTTTATATTAATTGTATTTGTGCAGTGAAAGACACTCTTCAATAAGCTGTTTTTAGTGCTCGAGTGGCTTTAGCTGGGGTCGGGTGCGAGCAGCAGGGTGGGCGCTCGGAGGAGAGTTCAGTACCCTCAGTCTTTGATTCAGCAAATGCTAGAGGTCAGAGCGGAGGAGAGTATTTTAAAACAAAAATCAATATGCTGTAGGCCATACCAAGAGTTTGTTGCCCATGCGCTAGCCTGCAGGTTATGTGTGTGGGTGAACTTAACCATTGTGGCCACTGTAGAAGCGACAACCATTTTGAATTGGGACAAAATAGAGATTTACTATTAGATGCTTAGCGGCCATCTTTTGGGAATAAAAAATATTTTTTCTTGTCCGTTCGCCGCAGAGGTGAAGAGAGGAGTGTTGGTGTTTGCGGTCCTGCAAATTTGACTGAGACTTTTATTTGACTAGTGCCTTTTGTGATTTTAGGAGTTTGGCAGGTATTTTTGAGGAGTTCCCTTTGGTGATATTTGACAGATTATGACATCAAGGAGAGAACTGGTGCAATTGAGGAAAGGGTAAAAAGGGAAAAAGATTAAAAAGATGAATTGGATCAGGTTAAGGATTCCCTTAGGGATTTTATGTTTGACCCACATACTATTCAGCATCCGCTCTCCACAGTGGATCCCAGTTACTCATGTAACTGAATATGTAGAGTATTGGATGAGGCGTGAAATGCCTGAAGTTAATACAAGACTTTGTTCAGTGTCCTAACCTTCTCTGGCCAATAAGGTGGTATATACCCCAGAATTGGATGCAACAAAACTTACTTAATAAATCTGCGAGGGATCCCAGATGTGGTCTTCATTAAGGGCTGAAGGGGTGTCAGGACAGCCTTGTTGGCATATTTAAACCCTTGACTAGAATTGTTGATTAATGCGAGGTGGCGTATTTGCAGGAGACTGCAGTAAATGTGTTGGAGCAGTGAGAATGGGTGCAGCGAGCGGTGTGCTTGTTAGGAAACACTAACATGGCATTGTGCACATAGAGCAGAAAGAGCCTGCTGATGAGAATAGACCCGAAGCACAAGTTACTTACCTTCGGTAACGATATGTCTGTAAGAAACATTAGTTAGTTATAGATTCCTTACCTTAGAAATTACCCCCAGGTGTCTGACTGGATACGGAAAGTTTTCTCATCAGCAGTACTTCTGTGCGTCGGAAGGTGGCCTTGGTCGGCTCCGCGTCCGTCGTCGGCGTCGTGGTCGCCGGGATTATGGTGCGACAGCTACTTAGACGCCGCCCTCGCGCGCTGACATTAGTTCTGTATACGACTTTCCATGCCAGAAACGCAGAGCCATGCAAGACACTGACCATTGGTGCACAAAACTAGGGCCCTGAAAGGATGTCCTTTAACCCTAGAAATAAGTGCGCAGAATGGGGAGGATGGGTGGGGCGGTAAGGAATCTATGACTAGTGTTTCTTACAGATATATCGTTACCGAAGGTAAGTAACTTTTGCATCTGAAAGAAACACATTAGTTATAGATTCCTTACCTTAGAATAGATTCCCCAGCAATACCAACCCCGGTGGTGGGTCTGCGAACCAAGATCACACCAGAAAATACTGGAGAACAGAGCGGACAAAGAAGCCGTCTCTCTGGACTTGGCTGTCCAGGCAGTAGTGTTTGGTGAACGTGTGCAGTGATGCCCACGTGGCCGCCTGACAGATGTAATTCAGAGGCACTCCCCTTCCCAAGGCAGTAGCGGCTGCCGTCTCTCCCGGGTAGAATGAGCGTGTAGCCAAACTGGAGGCTCTTTTTTAGCTAGGGAGTAACAAGCCTTAATACACAACACAACCCATCGAGAAATGGTGCGTTTGTGTATGGCCCGACCCTTCTTTGCACCCACGTAACCAACAAAAAGTTGATCATCCACCCGGAACTGCTTTGTGCGATCCAGATAGAAGGAGAGTGCACGTTTTGGGTCCAGACCGTGGAGCCTCTCCTCCTCCTTTTAAGGATGCGGACGCGGAAAGAAGGTGGGCAAAGTAATTGTCTGCCCGATGTGGATGGCAGTTACTACCTTAGGAAGAAAGGATGGACGGGTCTTGAGAACCACCTTGTCCGGATAAACAGACAAGAAAAGAGGTTTCATAGAAAGAGCCTGGAGCTCACTCACCCATCTAGCAGAAGTGATGGCTACCAGGAAAGTGTCAAGAGACATAAAGGACAGTTGTGAAGCAGCTCCAATGGAGCACTCTTAAATAAGTTAGTACAAGATTCATGTCCCACTGAGGCATAACGAAAGGGATTGGAGGAAAAAGATGCGTTAAGCCTTTTAAGAAGCGGTTAACTACCGGGGACTTGAAAAGAGAAGGCTGATCTGGCAGCCGAAGGAAGGCAGATATAGCTGAAAGGTAGCCCTTGATAGTGCCCAGAGCAGAACCCTGTTGGGCTAAAGAAACAAGGAACAAGAGTACTTCAGAAAGAGGGGCAGAATGGGGATCCACAGCCTTTGCTGTGCAGAATGCCACAAATTTGTTCTACCTACAGGCGTATCCCGTCTTTGTGGAGGGACGCCTGGCTGCCAAGATTACGTCACAGGCTTCGGGAGGCAGGTCAAAAGATGTCAACTGCTGCCGCTCAATCTACACGCAAGGAGAAGGAGACTGGACAGGTTCGGGTGGAGGACCGTCCCCTGCTGCTGCGACAGAAGATCCTCCCGAAGAGGCAGTCTGATCGGAGGATCGATGGCCATGTTGAGCAGCTCGGGATACCAGACTCTTTGTGCCCAATCTGGAGCCACAAGAATGACTTGGGCCCCATTGCGCCTGATCTTGTTCAGCACTCTTGGCAGAAGTGTTATAGGCGGAAAGGCGTATAACAGACCGTAACTCCACTCGCAACGAAAAGCGTAGCCGAGCGAGTGCCACCTTGGAAATTCCAACGTGCAGAATTGTTGACATTGCGTGTTCTCTTCGATGGCGAATAGATCTAACCAAGGCTCTCCCCACTGTTGAAAGACACCTTGCACCACCACCGAGTGAAGACGCCATTCGTGATCCATCATGCACCTGAGGCTGAGTTCGTCCGCCCTGGCATTCAGAGAACCTGCCAGGTGTTGAACCAAAGAGGAAATGCCTTGATGTTCCAGCCCTGTCCAGAAGCGGAGGGCCTCCTGACATAGGGTCCACGACCCCACCCCACCCTGGTTGTGGCAATGCCACATGGCGGTGGTGTTGTCCGTGAACACGTGCACCACTCTTCCCTGGACAGAGGAAAGGAATGCCTTCAGTGCAAGACGAATCACCCGGCGCTCCAGAAGGTTGATGTGAAGCCCGGACTCTGCTGGAGACCAGAGGCTTCTGATCTCCACCTCTACCATGTGTCCGCCCCATCCCAGAAGGGAAGCATCTGTTACCACAGTGTAGTCTGGTTGTGGAAGGGAGAGGGATCTGCCATTGACCCAATCAAGGTTCGTAAGCCACCACTGCAGTTGTCGAGCAGTGCCCTCCGAGATCTGGATGCTATTGGACAGATTCCCCTGATGCTGCGCCCACTGGAACTTCAGGTCCCACTGCAGAGCCCGCATATGCCACCTGGCATGACCGATCTTTAGGATGCAGGAGGTAATGAGGCCCAGCAGCCTCAGGGTCATCCTGTCCAAAGTCTGGGACAGAGGCTGAAAGATCGGAATCATAGCCTGAATATCCATGAATCGCTGTTCGGAAAGATAGACCCGAAACTGCGTCGTGTCCAGAACCGCTCCGATGAAGAGGAGCTTCTGAGAGGGAATCAGGTGCGACTTTTGCACATTGATGGAGAACCCCAGCATATGCAGGAGGTCGGCTGTAGTCTGGAGGTGGGAGATATCTGCCTGGGGCGAACCCGCCTTCAACAGCCAGTTGTCGTGATATGGGAAGACTGAAACCCCTGATCTGCGCAGATGAGCTGCGACCACCGCCATCACTTTTGTGAACACCCGAGGGGCGCTGGTAAGGCCTAAGGGGAGCATGGTAAACTGAAAGTGCTCATGGCCTACCACAAACCGCAGATAACATCAGTGGGCCGGCAGGACGGGGGTGTGAAAATAAGCGTCCATCAAGTCCAACGCTACCATCCAGTCTTGCGGGTCGAGGGCAGACAACACCTGAGCCAGCGTCAACATTTTGAACTTCTTCCGGAGGAAGCAATTGACGTCCCTGAGGTCCAAGATAGGACGCAGGCCCTTATCCTTCTTGGGAACCAGAAAGTAGTGGGAGTAACAATCACAACCTACTTCTGGGACAGGAACGAGCTTGATGGCTCCCTTGGCCAAGAAAGCTGTAACTTCCTGCT
This sequence comes from Lissotriton vulgaris, assembly GCF_964263255.1. Classification (NCBI taxonomy): domain Eukaryota; kingdom Metazoa; phylum Chordata; class Amphibia; order Caudata; family Salamandridae; genus Lissotriton; species Lissotriton vulgaris. Next base: position 335,297,760 of record NC_141697.1, on the reverse strand, counting down.
GAAGAAGGGCCAGGTGACCCTCCGACATGCGGTGGGAACGCGGTACACGGCTGGAAGGCTAGTCTCGAAGGTGAGGGAGTAGCCCCTTTGGATTATTTGCAAAACCCACCTGTCCGAAGTGATGATGCGCCAGTGGGGGAGGTGATGGTGAATCCTGCCACCCACTGGCGTTTGATGGGCCTGAAAGGATGAACTAGGAGGGTTTGGAGGCTGCTGCAGAGGAGGGATTGGTGACCGCTGCCCCCCCAGAACCTCGCCGGTTGCTTCCACGTACCCGGCCGCACAAAGGCTGGGTAACTTGCTGCGGCCTGTGGTCCCGGGTGGGACGTAGCAGGGGACCCCTTCCGTAGCTACGAAAGGGGCGAAAAGCAGACTGTGCCGGACAGGAGGAGCGCTCTCGGGAGTTGTCTACTTTGTCGCCAAAAAGGCGACAGCGATCAAAGGGCATGTCCATTAGGGTGTTCTGGTCATCCCCTAAAAAGCCAGTGGACCTCATCCAGGCGTAGCGGCGAAGCGCTACCGAGGTTGAAATGGTCCTGCCCAGAGAGTCAGCGGTGTCCAGCCCACAACGGTTCGTAAACTTTGCTGCATCTCTCCCGGCGGCGACAGCCTAGGAGAGCACTGCCCGGGCCTCCTCCGGACACTGAGACAACACGTGCGCCACCGTATCCCACACTGTGTGTGAATAACAGCCCAAGAGACATGCAGTGTTTACGGACCGCAGTCCTAAGCTGGCGGAAGAGAAAATTTCCTTGCCAAGATGGTCCAGCTTCTTGCATTCTCTTTCCGGTTGAGTGATAGGGAAGGCGCTTTTGGAGGTGGAGGCTTGGACCACCAAGCTCTCTGGGGTGGGGTGTTGGGAGAGGAAAGTGGGGTCACCCTGAGCTAGGCGGTGGTGTCGGGCGATCATCCTGCCACAGGAGCCCACGTGTGGGGCCTGGACCACGTGCCCAAAAGGACATCAGTCAGGGCCTCATTCAATCAATCTACTTATAAAGCACACTACTTACCCATGAGGGTCTCAACTCGCTGAGGGGAGGGGGAGCCGCTACTGCTCGAAGAGCCAGGTCTTGAGGAGTCTTCTGAAGGCGAGCAGGTCTTGGGTATGCCGCAGGTGGGTAGGGAGGGTGTTCCAGGTCTTGGCGGCGAGAAAGGAGAAGGCTCTGTTGCCGGAGGTTGCTCGTTGGATACGGGGGACAGCGGCGAGGCAGGCGGAGCAGAGCTGGCGGGTAGGGGTGTAGAAGCCGGGTCTGCTGTTAAGGTAGGCTGGTCCGGTGTTGTGGAGTGCTTTGTGAGCGTGGGTGAGGAGCTTGAAGGTGATCCTCTTGTCGACGGGGAGCCAGTGTAGGTCTCTCAGGTGGGGGGGTGATGTGGCTGCGGCAGGGGATTTTGAAGATCAGTGGGACGGAGGCGTTTTGGATGCGTTGTAGTCGTTGCAGGTGTTTGGCCGGGATTCCTGCATAGAGTGAGTTGCCGTAGTCCAGCCTGCTGCTGAAGAGGGCCTGGGTCACCGTTCTTCTTGTTTCGGTGGTGTTCCACTTGTAGATCCTGCGGAGCATGCAGAGGGTGTTCAAGCAGGAGGAGGCAATGGCGTTGACCTGTTCTGACATGGAGAGGGAGGAGTCAAGGATGAATCCTAGGTTGCGTGCGTGGTCGGTGGGTGTCGGTCCCAGCGTGGTCAGGCACCAGGAGTCGTCCCAGGCGGAGGGGGTGGGTCCAAGGATGAGGACCTCCGTCTTGTCCGAGTTCAGCTTTAGGTGGCTGCTCCTCATCCAATCTGCGACGGCCTTCATTCCCTCGTGGAGGTTGGTTTTGGCAGTGGGTGGGTCCTTGGTGAGGGAGAGGATGAGCTGGGTGTCGTCGGCATAGGAGATGATGTGGAGGTTGTGTTGGCGGGCCACTTGTGCGATGGGGGCCATGTTGATGTTGAACAGTGTGGGGCTGAGGGATGAGCCCTGGGGTACTCCGCAGATGATGTAGGTGGATTCGGAACGGAAGGGTGGGAGGCAGGACGTGGTCCAGTCGAGGGCCTTCTTTTGGATTCCCGCTTTATGGAGGCGAGTCTTTAGTCTTTAGTCATGTCGAAGGTGGCTGACAGGTCCAGGAGGATAAGGGCTGATGTTTCGCCGGTGTCTAGTTGTCGCCTGATGTCGTCTGTAACGGTGATGAGAGCTGTCTCGTTGCTCGTTGTCTCGTCTGAACCCGAACTGGGATGGGTCTAAGATGTTGTTGTCCTTGAGGTGGTGGACTAGTTGCGTGTTGACGATTTTCTCGATGACCTTCGCTGGGAGCAGGGAGATGGGCCAGAAGTTCTTGAGATCCTTGGGGTCCTCTTTGGGCTTCTTGAGGAGGCCGCTGATGTCGGCGTGCTTCCAGCTTTCCGGTAATGTTGCTGTCTCGAAGGAGATGTTGATGATCTTCCGTATTTGGGGTGTGGTGGCTGCGTCTGCTTTGTTGAATACGTGGTGTGGGCAGGGGTCTGATGGTGAACCTGAGTGGATGGAGTTCATGACCATGCGTGTTTCGTCGTCGTTGACGTTGGTCCAGGAGGTCAGGCGGTGTGTGTGGGTGGTGTTCACAGGGGGGGTGGATGTGGCCGCGTGGGCCGCTGTGAGTGTATGTGGCTAAAGAAAAGACAGTGGATATGCGATTTAAGAGTTCAGATTTTATTGGTATTATCAGGCTATTTATAGAAATTGAGTTGCTCTGAGTGATTAGGGTTCTCTCTCTTTGTTATCAGAAAGGCATAAAAAAAACACAGGCAGGCGTCTTCTTTGGGGTTCTCTTTTCCCAGTCTTCTCTGGCTTCCCAAATGCCTGCTTTTCCTTCAGGCCGTTGGGTAAGGAAGGGAGAAAAACAAAGAAGGTTGGGTAAATGTAATGATATGGCTTGTGTTTTTGTGCTACCGTCACCAATTGCTGCTCTATGTGTGGGAAACAGGAGTGTAGGGACTTTTTATACCTCCCCAAGTGCCCTACCCCCCCAAACCTCCCCACCACCCCCACCAAAATGCCCCCCCAAACGGTACTCGCCTCAGGCCACGACCCGTCTCCAGGGCTGCGGTGTTGGGACCCGGGGCGTCTTCTCCCTTCTCTTGCCCGCCAGGTATGGTCGCAGTATACAGTGCTTCTCCGCCGTGTATACTGTCTTCCTCCGTCTCTCTCGGCTCCTCCTTAGTCTCCCGCACGCCTCCTGGACTCCTCCGCTCCTCCTACGTCTCCCGCACGCCTCCTGGACTCCTCCGCTCCTTCTCCGTCTTCTGTACGCCTCCTGAGCCGCTCCGATGATCGCTACTGCTCTCTGCTCCGTCGTCCTTCTTCTCTTTTTGATGTTCACCCTCGGAGGACGTCGTCGTCACGTAACGCTCCTCTTCCGGCTCCGCCACTAGACCGCTACCAGCTTCTGTCGGCTACACCTTCCGGTCCGCCCCGCATTTCCGGTCCGCCCCGCACGAGTCCTCCTCACAGTGGAGTCTGGCGTGGTCGGGGTAGACTTGGTGTTGAAGCAGTCGTGGATGTCAGCGATCTTGCGGTGGAAGAAGGTGGCCAGTGAGTCGCAAAGTTCTTGTGATGGTGGGATGTCGTTAGTGTTGGCGCTGGGGTTGGAGAGTTCATTCACAATGCTGAAGAGCTCTTTTCCGTTGTGTGCGTTGTTATCTAGGCGTGTTTCGAAGGAAGATCTCTTGGCTAGTCTGATGAGGTGGTGATGTCTGCGGGTGGCGTTCTTGTGTGCTGCGTAGCTGTCCGGTCGTGGAGCCATTTCTTCTCCAGATTCCGGCATGCACGTTGGGAGGTCTGGAGCTCTTCGGTGAACCAGGTGGCGTTCTTGCTGGTGCGGCTGTTGCATGGTTTCTTGAGCTGGGCGGGGGTGTTGGCGCAGTCGTCAATCCACTGTTTGAGATGCGGGCGGCGGCGTCTGGGTCGGTGGGTGGGTTCTGGGCGATGGTGGTCGTCAGCTGGTCTGTGGTGACTTTGTTCCAGCAGCAGTGTGGCAGCTGTCGGGTGAGGTGGTGCGTGGTGGGTTTCTTGAAGGTGAAATGGATGCAGCGGTGGTCCGTCCAGTGGAATTCGGTAGTGTGGTTGAAGGCGACGTGGGTGCTCGTGGAGACGACTGGGTCATGGGTGTGGCCTGCGGCGTGAGTGGGTGCGCTGACGAATTGTCTGAGGCTGAGGTTAGCGATAAGGGTGGTGGAGTTTGCGTCGTTGTTGCTCTCGATGTGGAAGTTCAGGTCCCCGAGGAGGATGTAGTCCGTGGAGGCGAGAGCGTGTGTGCTGGCGAGGTCGGCGATGTGGTCGCTGAACTGTGCCCTGTAGACGAGTGTTTCGCTGAGGGTGGTGTTGGGGTCCGTGTGGATCCGGAAGTGCAGGTGTTCGGCGGTGTTTAGGGTGTCGTCTGCTTGGGTGGAGACCTGGAGGGTGGATTTGTGGACTATGGCTATTCCTCCTCCAATTCCGTTGGTGCGATCCCTGCGGGTGATCTTGTAGCCGTCCGGGATGGCTATGGCAATGTCGGGCGCCGAGGAGTCGTTCCACCAGGTCTCGGTCAGGAAGGCGACGTCCAGGGCGGAAGTGTCGACCAGGTCCCAGAGCTTGACGGCGTGTTTGCGTGTGGAGCGGGTGTTGAGGAGTATGCAGCGAAGGTGGTTGGTTTCGGTCTTTGGAGGTTTGGTGGCTCTGTTGCAGGTGAAGCTGCAGGTGCAGCAGGAGAAAGGTCCGTGGGTGCGTTTCGGTGCAAACTGGAAGCAGCGGTGGTCGACGTTGAGTGCGTGGCGGGTGCTGGCATCGTAGCGGAGTCCGGTGTCGTGGCGTTTGCGGGGTCCAGGGGTTCTGGCGCTGGGCGCGGTCCAGGTGCGGACGGGGACAGACGGGCTTGCCTCTGGCATGGCAGCAGCACGCTAGCGCAACGGCCTCCATAAATAGGGGAGGTGGGAGGGAGGGGCAGCTGGGAGGCGGACGGCGAATGGGAGCAGGGCCACAGGGAAGGCAGCGGCGGTAATGGCGAGGGACACAGAAAGGAAAAAGGGACGGGCCACAGGGGAGGCAGTGGCGGGACGACGGCGAAGAGGGAACAGAAGGCAAAATTGGCAAAAGAGCACAGGGACAATACAGTGGAGCATACAAGAAATACAGTGATACAGTAATCACACTAAACACAGTGAGCACACTAAAAACAAAACCAAAGCAGGCAGTACCAAGGTGAGGGATCAGAAGCACAGCTGCTCAGGGGGCTCGAGCACGCTTCAGCAGAGGCAGTAGGGAACGGGCGGAGTCAGGTGGAGATGCACGGCGTGGGGAGCGACCTGCCTGCCACGGCAGCAGGGCCTCCGAGGAGCTCGCCACCAGTTGAAGCACCCCTGTCAGGAGGTTAGTCCTGACCACCACCGTAGGAAGCTCGAGGTTGAGACCCTCGGCCACCCTACGCAACACCACAGCGTATGATCAAACCGGGTCGATTCGCCCAAAGATGGCATGCATCACCTCGTAGAACATACAAAGCTAGACGGGAGTCGCTCCGAGTCCCGGAAAGGGAGGAGTCGACCAGTCCGGCTCCATGCTTGGAGACGCGGGAGAGGCACAACCCGCGGGCCTCGTTAGATCGGCCAACCTCCGAGAAGTCGAAGAGCGACGATACTTCTTCGATTTCTTCTTATGCTTCGACTTACCCAACCCCGAGTGCGAAGACTTCGATGATTTGTTGGAATGGCGGTGGCTCTGCGACTGGTCCCTCGACCTCCCTCTCGACCGGCGCGGAGCCGACTGTCGGCGTTAAAGCAGTTTTCGGGACAGCTCCTGCAAAGCGTTCGGCGTCAACAACTGACAGTCGGAGCACGACTTGGGGTCGTGGTCACGCTTCAGGCAAAAGAGGCACACACTGTGCGGATACGTCACCGACATCAGCCGGTTACAGGAACCGCAGGCCTTAAAATCGGGCATCCCTTGTGCACCTGCTGGGAGTCAAAGACTCGAAACAAGAAGTTGACAAAAGTCGAGAAAAACGTAGTAAAAATATGACTGAGGTACCGCTCTTCCCGGATCTGAACTGGCTGGTGCGGAAAAATAACAGACGTCAGCGCGCGAGGGCGGCCTCTAAGAAGCTGCCGCGACGTCATCCCAGCGACCAAAACACCGCCGACGGACGCAAAGCTGACCAACGCCACCTTCCGATACTGCTGATGAAAAAAGTTTCCGGATCCAGTCTGACGCCTGGGAGTAATTCTAAGGTAAGGAATCTGTAACTAACGTGTTTCTTTCAGATATTAGCTGAGCTGGCAGGCAACGAGTCTGGTCAGGAAGCTACGGGTCTTCTTTTTGGAAACAAATTTGTTAAGGAAATGGCTTGGTATGCCAGAGAATTCAATTCTATTCAAAAGGTGCAGGAAGACATTAGGAAGGTTATTGATGGGGTCAGGAGAATGTGGGGCTTCAAATGGAAATAGACCCAGTGGATTTCAGGCATCTGGATTCCTAACAACCAGCTTTTATCCCGGGGCAGAGGGGAAGAGGAAGATACAGAGGAGAAAGAAGGGCAAAGGCAACATGGTATATTTGGGAAAGACCCTATGTGTATTCTGGAAAAATTGGGTAGCAGACTTGCATATTTTTATACAGATGGAAAGAAATAACATCGGATCCATGGGTGTTACAAACAGTGAGTGGTTATCGAATAGATTTTGTGAAAAGTCCAGTTCAGGTAAGACATCCAAGAGCTTTGAGTTTTTCAAAAGAGGAGGAAAGACTGGTAGTTCAGGAGGTACAGGAGTTAGCAAAGAAACAAACCAAACCGGAGAGAGAGCAGATGTTCCAACTGGATTTTTAAGCAACCTTTCTCCTGTAGAGAAAAAGGACATGGGCATGAGGCCTTTCATGAATTTGAAAGAGTTAAACGAGTGGGTCCAATACAGTCATTTAAAGATGGAGGCTCTCCTCATTAAAGGAGATTGGTTGACATGATTACATCAGAAGGATGCATATCTGACGGTCCCAGTAAGCTGGGAACAGCGGGATTACTTGAAGTTTCAGTGCCAAGGGATAATGTGGAGATTCAAGAATCTACCTTTCGGTTTGACATTGGCTCCTTGGTGCTTCACAAAGGTGATGAAAACTACAGTGGCCTGGTTTTGGACACAAGAAATGCAACTGATAGTATATTTGGACGACATCCTGATTATGTCACAGAGTAGAGAGTTATCACAGGAGCACTCAATACTTGCTGTTAAAGTGCTGGAGGATCTAGGTTTTGTGGTAAACACAAAATAATCATGTCTGGAGCCAGCACTGAAGACTTAGTTTTGGGGATTTTCGATTTGGACGTTGGAATGTATACTGAGGTTACCCATAGACAAGGTAAAGAAGATTTGCAAGGAGATTCAGAGAATGTTGTTGTGCAAATGAATAACTATGAGGTATTAGGCTAATTATCCTCTTCAATTCAGGCAGTTTTCCCAGCCCGTTACATTATTGAGCTCTTCAGGGGCTAAAGGCAAGTTTTCTGCGCAGAGGGGTGAGGTATTCACAAAGTGTACAGGTAGATGCAGAGACGAGAGGTGAATTGAAGTGGTGGTGGCTGGAGAATCTAGAAAGGTGGAACAGAAGGGCCATTTTACGACCAGTGCCAAATGTAGTGATAGAATCGGATGCAAGTCTTTCGGGCTGCCAAGATGTGGTTCTTAGACAGGGGGGAAATGGACAGGAGAAGAGGATGCACATCCATTATTTAGAATTGTTAGCAGGCTCCTTTGTGATAAAAGGTTTTTTTTTAACACATTTTTATTAAGATCCAATCTCAGTACCAGTTACAAACATACAAGCAGTACATACAGATTCCCCTTAGAAAAAAAGTTCAGAATTACTTCCAATACATGCTGTTACATTGCAAGCATACACAGAAATCAGGAAAACAGTAGAGCGGCTGAAAGTGATTAACAGTTCCGGTCCTGTAGCGGTGAAACACCGTGCAATCACTTCTCAAAGTCCTCAAGAACCATGGAAATGGTGCTCGGCAATGTGTCATCGAAGCAAAATGATGATGCATATGTGCATGAAGTTCCCAACGCAAGCATATAGTTTTTATATATTGCCCATAGCAGCATAGCAACGGTGGTGGCAGGCCCCGTTCGCTGTTCAAGTAGGATCATCACCTCTGCAGAGAAAACAGTATTCTGAGCAAATGTTCTATAGCACCTTAGTACCTAACTCCCAACAGAGCGCATAGCGCTAACTCACAATTTCCGAGTTACAACACTTTAGGCATCATCCCCACTCCCGCCCTCTTGCCGTGCCGCTACTTCCAGCAGATAAACCTGTAACGGACCCCAAATGTCCCTGGGCCTATTGCGTAATGGCAATAACTCTGCATACACGTTAGATTGATCTTGACAATATATAACATCAGTTAGCCAATCTTTAAACTTTGGAGCTCTCCCCCTGCCCCAACGACAAGCTATCCTTCGCTTAGCCAAGAGCAACGCCACATCCAGGAATCGTCTCGTAGCTTTGGGGGTGTTAAGTGTGAAACCCAGCAGAAGTACGAGCGGTGTGAACTCAAGCTCTCCTGTTATCATTATCTGCAGTGCCTCATGAACTTGCTCCCAGAACGCATGCACCCCCGGGCACTCCCATGCTAAGTGAAAGAAACCTGCACCTTCGGCCCGACACCTATTGCATCTGTCCGTATCTGACCATTTGAAGCGGAATTTTAGGGCAGGTGTGTAATATAACCTCTGAAGGTATTTGAAATGGATTATTTTCAGTCGACAGCTCGACGATATGTGGGCCGTAATGCCGCAGCAATATTGCCATTGATTCTCAGAGATTTCCACCTCAAAGTCCGCCCCCCCATTGTTCGCGCGCCCTGCTCTCCGGGCATGCCCACTGCATTCTGATAGCCTTGTACAATTTAGAGACCAAGTGTCTGCCATCCGAAACAAGCATCACATGCAACGGCAAGACTACATCTGGTTCGTCCGGGAAGCAAGGCAGCACCTCCCGTAACCCCTGCCTCAATCTTATATAATAGAAAACCTCTAATGGTGTAGGCTGGACATGTTGGAATAACTGTTCCCGTGTACGGAGTTTCCCATTAAGAAACAGATCCCCCCATGTAGTGATTTTCAATTTGTCGCACATGTGGTGAAACCCTTTCTCCTGCAATAGTGACAAGTTGGGGTGGTATGTAAGTGGCATATATGGGGAATATAGCAGCGCGACGTCCAAAATTTTTGCCATCCTCTTCCAGGCGTCCATCGTGCATGTCACTGTCGTGGGTGGAATATCCAGGCTCTGGACAGTACCATGTATCAGACCAGTGAGAGGAAGTGGCTGCGCTATCCAGTCTTCCGCCGCTATCTGAGGCATATAAGGAAGTGGCTTGACCCAGTAATATGCAAAATGCGCCTGCGCACTTAAATAATACGTCTCGAAGTCTGGTACGTCAAACCCCCCCCTAGCATATGGGAGAGTAATAACAGCCCATTTAAGTCGCTGCTGTTTTCCCCTCCAGAACAGTCTAATCAAGAGTGACCTAAGCTGTTTAAAGAAAAAAAAGCCTGGGTGGTACGGAATATTTTGAAACAGATACAAAAAACGTGGCAGCACTACCATTTTAATGAGAGATGCCCTGCCAGCCATAGATAAAGGCAAAGCCAGCCATTTCATGACCGTGTCTTCCAATTTAGTGATAGCTGTCCCATAATTCAATCTCAGAGTCTCCTCCCTGTCACGTGTCACCACAATACCTAGATATCGACAATCTCCCTCACACCAGTCCAGCGGATAGTCTAATGGGAACCGTGTCACTGCTGGGGTCAGTGGAAAAAATTGCGATTTCTTCCAGTTAATTTCTACCCCTGACAAATGCCCGAATACTATGAATTCACGTAAGATAGGGTTGAGATGTACCTGTGGGTCCTTAATATAGAGAGTGATGTCATCTGCATATAAGGACAGGCCTATCTGTCGTTGGAGACAATTAAATGAGGCTGCCTTATACAATTGTCTCACCCTGCATGCAAGTGGCTCTATTGCAATGGCAAATAATAAAGGCGATAGTGGACACCCTTGGCGAGTGCCCCTTGTGATGGCAATCTGAGAGGACAGTTCCCCATTGATCGTAACCCTCGCCACTGGCCTGGTGTAGAGTAGCTCCACCCATGCCACAAATAATTTAGGGAATCCCATTCTATGCAAGATTGTGAATAGGTACCTCCATTCCACCGAGTCAAACGCTTTTGTAGCGTCCAGGAAAACAGCCGTGACAGGGAGATCCGGAGCAATAGTAGCAATCAGGGAGAACAGTGTACGCAGGTTATGGGTTGTATCCCGTCCGGGGACGAAACCTGCCTGATCAGGCAGCACCAGGTCCGTCATGATCAAGGACAGGCGTTTCGCCAACACCTTAGCTAGTATTTTGGCGTCACAATTTATCAGGGATAGAGGACGGTATGAATCACATTGTCCTGGATCCTTCCCAGGTTTCAGAAGCGAGGTTATCACTACCTCCCTCATGGAACCGGGCAACACACCCACCTCCAGTGATTCCTCAAAAACCTCCTTTAGCACCGGCGCCATTATATTAATGTAGCATTTGTAGAATTCCGCGGGAATACCGTCTAACCCACTCGCTTTACCATTATTCAAAGACATAATTGCATCCCTGATCTCATCTAGTTCTAGGGGGGCGGCAAGGAATCTTCTCTGGCCGTTGCTTAACCAGCATAACGCAATATCGTCTGGAAATCCGTTATAGTCGATTTCGTGAGTCTGTCGTGTCGCATATAACCCTGCATAATACGCCTTAAACACCTCCTGTATTTCCCCCGTCGATTGACATTTTGCTCCCGTGGGACTATGTGTTTCAAGTATGTATGTGCTAAATCGTGGGTTCCTCGTGACTGCCGCTAGTACCCTTCCGGGTCTACCTCCCTCGCAATACCTCCTGGCTACCCAATGTTTACCCTTGAAATTAGCTTCCCGGGAAGCCTCTTCCTCATATTCCGTGAGCTTCTCTCTAAATACCTGATGTGCTGTTGTATTTGGTGTGCGCACTATCTCCCCCTCTAAGTCCTTCAATTCCAGCTCCAGTTTACGGAGGGCTCCCTGAATATCTCTTAACACCCCACAACTTTTAGATATGCAGAAACCCCTAATTGTTACTTTAAATGCCTCCCAGACTGTCTCAACGCTCTGGACTGAACCCTTATTTCTGGGGAAAAAATCTTCTATTTCTGCACCTAGTTCCACACGGAACACCGGATCTAGCAGAATGGTGGGTAAAAGACGCCATGGGGGTCTAGTCTTACCGTAGCCTGGGATCTGTACTTCTACCCGCACCGGACAATGATCCGAATAGGTTCTAGCCAAGTGTTTCACCTTACCCAGATCGACACTTAATCCTAGAGTCAAAAAAATGTAATCCAGCCTAGCCCACGTGTTGGAGTGTGCTGTGAAGTGTGTTCCTTCCTGTAGTGTTGGGTGCACGAATCGCCAGCTATCAATTAATCCTTCATCCTCTATTATAGCCTTAAGAGTGTCACGTGCCTGTCTGTTATACTGCGCACTGCCATCTGAGCGATCCAGTCCGGGGACCATGGCCACATTGAAGTCTCCCCCCCATTTCACATGTGTTGAACCTATTTCCACCACTTTGCCCCAAAGACCTGTAAAGAAATTGGGAGTGTCCACATTCGGTGCGTAACAATTGACTATCGTTACCGTGTCCGTGCCCAATCTACCCCACAGCAAAACATATCTACCTTCAGTATCTACATCACTCCCCAATTCTTGAAAGTGTACTGACTTTTTGATTAACACAACAGCTCCCCTGGCATACGCTGAATATGATGAGAACTTTCGCACTCCCGCCCATCTCGCAGCAAACCCATGAGGCGTGCCCGGCTTTATGTGTGTTTCTTGTAACAAGGAGATGTGGACACCATGTCTATCTAAATATGCTAAAACACTACGACATTTCCTTGCATCATTTAGTCCCCGCACATTCCACGTGAGGATTGTGACATGCCCTCGGTCACCATTAGCCATCACCATTCAGTAGTATCCTGTAACATTGCATTGAGAGATCATCTCTTCTACAGCCTGCATTCCCGGCTGCTCCAACCAAAACATTTTGAACATATATCAGATTTCCTGTTTCCACGAACTGCCCATGCTGCAACATTATCTTGTAGTGTACTTTGTCATCATGCCCCCCCCCCCTGACACACCCCAACTCTGTCAGGCCAACACATCATAACCCCCTCTCCAACTTTTCGCACTCCCTGGGATCCCCCCCCCCCTGTAATGTATACTGTGATTCAATCCAAACATCCCCGGCCATTGCAGCCGTGCTCACCAGTGATGCCGGCAGGAACGGCAGTTCTTGCCCTACCTTCCCCATCAACCATTCTCCTACACTGTCCGCCACTCTACCTCCCCTCACCCACTGCAGCATCCCCAACTTGCCAGCATCCCAGACCCACCCCCCTCCCATTTGTCTTACTAGCAGTGCGCTACCCTTCAAACCCCCCTCAGCCCACTGACTAATCCCCAACTTGTCAGTATGCGGTCCCGCCCCTACCCCCTCATATTCAGTCCCAAATAGTGACATAACCAAATCAGTTCACTGCGTGTCTTTTTCCTCAAAAACAAAACACCAAAAGTGGGGGATCACCCGTTGGGGGACCTGTCAAGAGGGTCGCACTTCTACCACCCCTCCCGTAGTCCTGCTACAGCCTCTACCGAGAGAGGGGGTGATACCTGGAATACCTTACCACCAGTGTCATCGGACCTCCTCGCCAATAAGTCAGCCACATCTCCTGGCCCTCAGTGACGATGTAGCCATAAGTCATTACAAGTACCAGATCACATTTCAGCTCAATGTGAATTCTCACAGTTGTTGTTACAATCTTCAGTCGTCTTCATTTTCTTGCGCCTGATCTCGCCCCTCCGGTCCTTGTTCTCTCATCCCACGATGATCAAGTTTCAGCGTTTTCAGATAATCTTCCACCTGTTGCAGATTATTGAAGAATCTTTGTTTCCCTTGGTGTGTAACTCGTAGTTTCGCTGGATAGAGTAATGCATAATCAATTTGTGCGGCTCTGAGTTTTTTCTTCACCGCTATGAACTTTCGCCTCTCCTCTTGAACCATCGGGGTAAAGTCTGGAAATATAGAAAACTTGACGCCTTCATACGTCAGTGTCTGCTTAGTGCGTGCCGCGCGGAGTGCCACATCCCGATCTCTGTAATTTAACAGTCTCGCAATTATCGGGCGGGGAGGAGCCCCAGGTTTGGGAATAGGCCCAAGTGATCGGTGCGCCCTCTCTACGATAAACTGAGTGGAGAAAGCCTCTGGACCCACCGCAGATGTCAACATTTTTTCCACGTAGTCTTCCATTCGACCAGTGTTGGTAGATTCCGGCACAGCCGTGATGCGTATGTTATTTCTTCGACTACGAGCTTCCAAATCTTCATTTTTGGCTGCTATGACCCTCAGCAAGTTCTCCATTCTCGCTAACTGAGTTGTGTGACCTGCTGTCACATCGTCATTGTCTGATATTCTCCGTTCCGTTTCCACTATTCGCTCCTCATGCTGATCCATTTTGTGCACAATTGCATCCATTCGCGTTGACATTCTGTCCACCTTGTCCACCACCGTGGCAAACCCTTGTCTAATTTCCTGCAATAGCCTTTGGTTCGACAGCTCCGTTGAGGAAGACTCTCCCGCATGTTGCTCCTGTGAATGCGGTGGTGACTTATTCGCATTAGTATTGGATGCTTTCTTTGCATTGTCGAACGTGATTTTTGATTGTCGTGCCTCAGGTCTATAACAAACCAAACAGTAGGGGAGGGCTAGAGGGACGTTTAAAGACCAATGCCTAAGTATTGTCCCCCAAAGGACTGAATTATACACAAAAAACTTAGGGGTCTAAGGGCTAAACCAGATAAGTGTTTGCTAATGTAAATCCTATGTCTAATTAGTACTATAGGAATACAAAGTATAACAGACCAAATCGCCAATAAATGAAACACCTGTAATCGTGAGTCACCCCAGTTGTTTTGGATTCCCATCAAAGTCTTACAAGATCAATATTATCATTTGGTAATCCTTGGCGGGTATTGTGTCTCCTGACCATTGAGATCACATGCATACCCTCTCGGATGGTTCGGGGTAGCGACCACAATCACACAGGTATCACAAATGATGTTGATTCAGTGGGAAAAGTGCAGTGCAAAAAGAAAAAGTGGTGATTTAAAATAGGATAGGGAACTAACAGAAAATTTTTTAATAGGCGTTGGCCCCTTCCTGATTAAAAACAAGAACAGACTGGCAAAATCATCGCATTGATAACAAATATCTGCGAGGAGACCAACATGTTTCAGCCTCAGAGGGAGATACCTCAGGCTTTCTTCAGGGTCTCTGTTCTAAGGTGTGCTACTGCCTGTATATGTGTATAAAGGAGTGTGAAAAATTATACAAAAAAACACACAAGTGAAAAGAGCCAGAAAAGGATATAGTGTTCCTTCTTCTGTGCGAACTCCTCTTCGGAAGCAGGTACTTGGTTACTGTAATCGGGGGACAAACATACAAGTGAAACACTTCCAGCAACTCTGGTCTGGATATTACAGTGCAAGAAGTCAAGAACTATGTCATCCTACGATACTCACCCAGTGCTTCCGGGGAGTGGACCTCACCTCTTCCTGGACCTGGCTCAGGATATGTGAGACCCCGCTCTACGGGAACAGAAACCGACCTCATGGTTATGATAACGGAGGGATCAGGGATAGATCTACTCTCGTACATATTGCATGAAGTCAAACATGTTCTGAACGTAGAGGATACTGTCATACACCAAAAACGCGCTCCCGTGTCAGTGCCCCTCGTCGCACCCACCCAACATAAGTCAATGTTTCCGGAATTATTACGCTGACATGACTATAGGTGTCTCATTCAGATCAGTGTCAGACGTAACCCGCCAGAAGTACTAGCGGAGCTATCGTCTTACCTGTCCGTCGTTGTCTCGAGCTGTGACTGAGTCAGGGGGAGGCTCAGACCAGTATACGTCATTCTTACTTGAATGGTTTGGAAAGAAGTTCACAACCAATCAGCAGGAGCTACAACGACGTAACCTCATACTGAGGCTCGAACTACTCGATGACGTCATACTCAATACTCGGGTAGTTCCAGTGGTATGCAAAGGACCCCGTGATTTTTCAGTGGCTGGTCAAGATTGCCTGACGGGGAGTTTCCCACTGAATCAACATCATTTGTGATACCTGTGTGATTGTGGTCGCTACCCCGAACCATCCGAGAGGGTATGCATGTGATCTCAATGGTCAGGAGACACAATACCCGCCAAGGATTACCAAATGATAATATTGATCTTGTAAGACTTTGATGGGAATCCAAAACAACTGGGGTGACTCACGATTACAGGTGTTTCATTTATTGCCGATTTGGTCTGTTATATCTTTGTATTCCTATAGTACTAATTAGACATAGGATTTACATTAGCAAACACTTATCTGGTTTAGCCCTTAGACCCCTAAGTTTTTTGTGTATAATTCAGTCCTTTGGGGGACAATACTTAGGCATTGGTCTTTAAACGTCCCTCTAGCCCTCCCCTACTGTTTGGTTTGTTATGATCTTGAGCAGCGTGCAGCTGCGGGCTATATAAAGTGCTCACATTATTGAGAGCAATTCTATTCTATAACCTAAGAATAGCACTAATCTGTCATACACCTGCGCTCTCCTATACGGTGCTTTTCCAGCTCCGACCCACGTATTCACCATGGAAGAACGCCATGGTCTAGCCTATGATGATGCCATGTACAACTCAATACTCGAGAACATGCCAAGTATTCTAGACACAATTCCCACACCCACAGTCAATAAGACTGATGACTGGACCAAAGTCCTAGCCATGAAGAAATCACACTCCCGTACAGAGACCCACGGGATTATCATGGCGGAGTATATGAGAGCAAGCTGTGCACCGCCAGGGCTGATAGTAACCAACGCCCCCCGCCTTTTCCTCAATGACAAGAAATTTCTTGGTGACTGGTCCTTGATTGCCTGGCGCTGCACCCGTGATTGGCTTATTCTTATAATCAGTACAGCCAAACGGGTAGCAGACGCCATATTGGTAGAGATACAGGTCCTCGAAGGACAAATAAAAGCTTCAGTCACTTCCAACTTCAAGAAAAATAAAGACGAGTCTGATAAAATCAATAAAGAATCTGCTGAGTCCATATTACAAACCAAACTTGAGAAATTCAAAAAAGACTTAGCAAAATTCAAATTAGAAACGGTGTACCCTTACACCAGCGACAACTACAAAGCTCCTGACTTCACCAAAAATGGGAGGAGATACGGATCCAATTACTCTGGATCCAGTTCAGATACTGGTAGCGACTCAGACACCACTAATCAGCCACCTAATGCTGGCCCTTATCGGGGTAGAGGGGGCGGAAGATACCAAAACCACAGGGGACAATATAACATGCCGAACCAGCCATGGTGGCCACCGGGACCTTGGGGACGAGGGGCACTGACACGGGAGCGCGTTTTTGGTGTATGACAGTACACTCTACGTTCAGAACATGTTTGACTTCATGCAATATGTACGAGAGTAGATCTATCCCTGATCCCTCCGTTATCATAACCATGAGGTCGGTTTCTGTTCCCGTAGAGCGGGGTCTCACATATCCTGAGCCAGGTCCAGGAAGAGGTGAGGTCCACTCCCCGGAAGCACTGGGTGAGTATCGTAGGATGACATAGTTCTTGACTTCTTGCACTGTAATATCCAGACCAGAGTTGCTGGAAGTGTTTCACTTGTATGTTTGTCCCCAGATTACAGTAACCAAGTACCTGCTTCCGAAGAGGAGTTCGCACAGAAGAAGGAACACTATATCCTTTTCTGGCTCTTTTCACTTGTGTGTTTTTTTGTATAATTTTTCACACTCCTTTATACACATATACAGGCAGTAGCACACCTTAGAACAGAGACCCTGAAGAAAGCCTGAGGTATCTCCCTCTGAGGCTGAAACATGTTGGTCTCCTCGCAGATATTTGTTATCAATGCGATGATTTTGCCAGTCTGTTCTTGTTTTTAATCAGGAAGGGGCCAACGCCTATTAAAAAATGTTCTGTTAGTTCCCTATCCTATTTTAAATCACCACTTTTTCTTTTTGCACTGCACTTTTCCCACTGAATCAACATCATTTGTGATACCTGTGTGATTGTGGTCGCTACCCCGAACCATCCGAGAGGGTATGCATGTGATCTCAATGGTCAGGAGACACAATACCCGCCAAGGATTACCAAATGATAATATTGATCTTGTAAGACTTTGATGGGAATCCAAAACAACTGGGGTGACTCACGATTACAGGTGCCTCAGGTCTACCCATGATTGATCCTCGCAGTTATGGGCAACTCACTGGTCAGCGCCGTCTCAATCTATCTTTATCCCCCTGTCCACACAGCCAGCCGTCAGCAACCTTTGGTCTGCACTGTCCTTGTATTAGTGGTGGGCGTCATCAGCAGAGCCGCTACTGCACTTTCGACAACTCAATGTGCAATCCGTTACTCAGCAAAAATATGTCAGTACACTGCAGCACTGCCTTCTGTTTCTCTACGCTTTGTACTGTAATCTCCTCATTGATCTGCAATCCGCACGTTCTATACTTTTCCACAGGAACCACTATATTACACAGAAAAAGTGCCACCAGACAATCCTTGTATAAAGGCCAAATGTAGCGCAATTGAAATTCGTGCACCAGTCCTGTGGTAGGCCCTCCACAAGCGCTAGTCCGCACGCCGACAATGATGCTCAGCAATCTCTCCGCTTTACTCCCCCTCAGCACAATGTCGTAGGTAAGGGGTTCAGGCGATGGCCGCTACGCTGCCCACGCACCTCGCATAATGTATACATCAGTGTTAGCGCTTAGCTCCGTATCGGTCTTTTTCTATTTTGCAATTACTATGTGCCCCAAATCCAGCCCACCGACCGGCTCCTGCCACGTCGCTTTCAGTTATGCGGCCTGTCTGCCGCCTCCAACCCTCGGCGTTGCGTAATGGCGGTCCCCGCCTTTCTAATGCGCAAGACCCCGTACAGCCCTGCAGTTGGCAGCAGGGGGGCACAGCCTGCAATAACGTGCAGTTCGTACTGTCTTTTTCGTTTTTTGTTCTCTAAGGTAGTGCATGTGAAACAGTTCTTATTGGTGTCACAATCACAAAGAGTAATGCTTAATGGAGGTCAGCCAGCCGTTCGATTGCTCATATTCCTCAGACAGCACAATATGGGCGATGCACTTGCAAGCATTCACTTAGCACACCGTAAGAGCGTGTAAATACAAACTCTGCACACAGTGTTGTTTTGCAGACTCAACGTGTACTTGCGCTTTAATATACAGTGAAGTACATCAGTCAAACCTCCGTCTGGCATCTGCAGCGCCGCTGGCAGTCGTGCGGCCTGCCTGCCACGTGTAGACCTCGGCGTTGCGTAGGTGCGGTCCCCGCCTCCCTCTAGTCCGTGAGCTCCAGTGCAGCTATCGGTACCACCATCAGCCGGTCATAACTTCTCTGCCTTTCATCCGATCGGTCCCAAACTTTCACCGAGTGTAGAACTCGTCTCCACCTTCAGGCGTCTGAAATTGTATGCGGTTCCGATGTTGGTGTGAGAGGATAATTTTAGGATAGATGACCAGGTTACAGGAGCCTCACCAAAAGGCGGCCATTCTGCAGTGCACCCTCTAGCGCCCCCCTCCTTTGTGATAAAAGGTTGTCAGGAACGAAGTGAGATGTTGTGTTCTATTAAAGATGGACAATATCTCAGCAGTGCGTAACGTCAACAAGTTGGGAGGACCATGGTCCAAAGCTATAGCGGATTTAGCAATGGAGTTTTGGCATTTTGTCTGAGCAAGGATATTATTAAGATTCAGGCACAATACATACCAAGAATGAACACCATAGCAGATTGGAATTCAAGAGAGTTGAAAGATTTCAGTAAATGAAAGTTGAACAGGTAGGTGTTCATGTCGATCATTAACAGGTAGGATCTGTTTATTGCGAACATGTTGGCGAACAGTGGGAATGCTCAAATACACAGATGCTACAGCTGGAGACCAGACCCAGAGGCGGAAGTGGTAGATGCATTTCGGCCAAATTGGGGAAAGATTCAGTGTTATGCATTCCCTCCGTTTGCTTTGATTCAAAGATTATTATTGAAAGTGAAAAGAGGGGAGCCAGAATTTGTGTTGATAGCACAGTTTTGGCATCCAAATGTTATGGAGATGTTGATAGCCAACCCAGTTCTTCTACCGAACATACCCGACCTGTGTATCGAGTGCAGTGGGAGACAGACACAAATTAGTACTGCAGGGGCAGTTAAGGTTGATGGCTTGGTTGATTTCGGGAGACCCTGGCAGGTGTCAGGGTTGTCGCTGGAAGCTTCAAAGCTTATTAAGGAGTTCTGGGCTCCCCAGACTACAAAGGCATGCAGGTTGGCTTAGAAGCAATGGGTTAGATGGCATGTTTTGCAGGATTTGGATCCCATGTCAGCACATATGGTAGAAGTGGTGAATTAGCAGATATTTATAGAACGGAAATCTTACAGTTCAGTGAATATTAGTAGATCCGAGATTTCTGCAGGTCTTGAGATAACAGATAGTTTACATGTGGGACAGCATGATTAAAAGGTTGTTAAGGAATGTGCGATTAAGTGCTCTACCGGGACCTAAATAATTCATCTGTGTAGGATGTGGATCTTGTTCTTCAAGAATTGGCAAGTTGGTCTGAGAATGAATTTTTGGATTTAAGGAGCCTTTCTTTTAAATTAGTCTGTTACTTCGTCTCATTTTGTTTAGGAGGGTCTCGGACATTAAGGCTTTAGAATTTCAGGATGAAGTTACTTGTCAGAAGGGTTTTCACTATCAGAGGAAGAACAAAGACTATGTCTCGTACTATCTTTTATGCAAACCTAGTTGAATGTAGGAAGTTGTGTATAGTGAGATGTTTGCTTGAGTATGAAAGGAGAACAAAGCATTTGAGAAACAGCATAGATACACAGTTAATTTAATTTAGAAATCCTTATAAAGCAGTGTCTACACCTATGGGCGAAAAAAGTTATGAAAAATACACATTTGGGACGCATTCTGCTAGAGGTGCTATGACATCCAAAGCTTTTTTGATGGAGGTGGTTTGGTTGGTATTGTAGCGGCTGCAGACTGGTCAGCAGAATCAGTATTTAAGAAATTGTATTTTAGGGGGGCGGAGCTAGCCGGCAAGCGAAATGGCTGCCTAGTCCCACAGCTCCGCCATGCACGGAAATAAATATCCTGCAGGATCCTTTCCCAGCACAGTCCTTTGGCCGAATTGCAGCCCCTTCATCTCCCCAAAGAGCGTGGACACAGCGGTCGCCCCGGCGGCGCCCAGGAACAGGAGACGCGGCCAGAAGAGGAGGGGCTCGCATCTCTGGGAGATCGGGCCGCAAGCTGCGAGCTCGGGTGATCGCGGCGCCCGGCCGGCGTCACGCGACGTGCGGCCACAGACTTTGCCGGAGGCCGGTGCGGAGGCTCCTCCCCCCCCCCGTCTGTGCGAGGAGGCCGCCCTGTGGTGACAGTGACCCTCAGCCCCCGCTCCGGGATCCTTCTTGGCGGGACCCCGGTGGGCCGCCACCGAGCCGGTGAGTCCGCGTGGCGAGGCGGGGAGAGGCCACGGCCCCCCCCCCCCCCTGGAGCGGCGGTAGCGTAGCGGCCAGACTCCAGTGGCCTGAGAGGACCTTGAGGCGGAGCGTGAGCCAGCGGGGACAACACCGGGGGCGGCTGCCTGGGTGGCCTCGAGTAGCAAGGAGGTCGGCCCCCTGGACAACCAGGCGCTACTACTTGAACTGCACGGCTGGTGTGGCGCGGCCTGAGGACGCGGTGCAAAGGGCAGGGCCGGTTCCCCGCCGGGCTGGGCCAGCACGGGACGCTGCATCTGCTGGGCAGCATTGGAGGCCCTAAATTTCGACCCCCTACTGGCCTTCTCGATCTACTGCGCCAGACCGCCGCTGGAGTCGCCGGCTCCCTCCACGTGGGAACAAGGTCACGCAGCCGGGGGCTCTAACTGGTAGCTCCATCCGGCCCACGAGGTGCGAAGTGGGGAGAGTGGACCTGGTGCCTTTTCTTGCTTCTGACTCCCCCGGTAGGCGAGCTGAGGGTTGCAAAAGTGTACTTCTGGCTGAGAACCTGCGAATAACAACACCGTGAGCAGCCGGGGGGGGCCCTACACTCCACTGTGGACTGCTGACGATCACAGAGGCGCAATGGGCAAGGGGGATCGGACCCAGAGCAAGTTGCCCTTCTCACAAAAACGGCTGCTCCAACAAATCCCGGCCACGGAGGATGGCCCTGCGACGAGGACGGAGGAAGCCCGGAGTGTTGACCCGGACATAAAAACTATGCTGCTCTCGATGGAGCAGGGAATCCAGACTAGCATCTCGGCCCTGGGGTCCAAGATAGATGCCATGTCGTACAGAATGGACCGCATGGTGGAACGACTGGACAAACACGCAGAGAGGCACGATATGGCGGAAAGAAGGATGACGGAGGTCGAGGAGGCGCAAACGGACCTGGACGCGGCCCAGAAAAAAATGGAAAGGATGATGCAGGTCCTGAGTGATAAGACTGAGGATTTGGAGGCGCGCTCTCGGCGCTGCAATCTACGTATTACGGGCCTTCCGGAGAGCACATCCACCGGTCCTATGGAACGCTTTGTGGAAGGGCTCCTCACGAAACTGCTGGGAGACGGAGTGTTCTCAGCCATGTTCACAGTTGAGAGGGCGCACAGGTCGCTGGCCCCGCGGCCACAACCTGGTGCGCCACCACGCCCTATTATAGCGAAGCTCCTCAACTACAGAGACAGAGACACTGCGCTCCGCCTGGCGAGAACCAAGCAGCACCTGCAGTATGAGGGGTCCGCCATCTCGCTGTATCCGGACTTCACAGCTAAAGTTCAGGAGGAGCGGAAACAGTTTATCCCCCACAAGAAACGACTACGGGAGATGGGCCTGGACTATGCGTTGCTGTACCCAGCCAAACTGCGTGTCAACAAGGGGGGACACTCTCATATTTTCACGGACCCGAGGGCATTGCAACAGGCGATGAAAAAATGGGCGAAGGAACAGAAAACAAACTCTGAAAGGGACCCCGAGGGCGAGGGGACCAATAGCCGACTGGATGACCAGGACTGAGTGCTGTCTCCGGTGGAAGGCTTTATGTGATTCCGGTGTGGATGCCTCGGGAAGGCGGAGTGCTGTTGCTTCCCAGGAGGAGAGTCGGGAAGCTTCTTGACTAGTGGGGACATTGCTAGTTACACAGATAAGTGATATTGCAAAAGGGCTGTACGAGGCGGGAGGGGCCGCTCTGGTGGCGATTTGTTGTACATATGCTCCGGGTGCTGGTTGGGGACTACTGCGGGTGTCTAATTGCTTATCCCTTGCAGGTGGTGGGGCCCGGGATCGGGGTCCTTCTGCATGATACAGTGGAGCGCAGCGCGCGACGGACGATCTTTATAGTTGGGACTGCTGCGTATCGCCTGGTTATGGTGCATGGCGGGGGGCTTCACGAGAGTTCTGAGACGTAGGTAGAGACTATGTTACTTGGCTACCTGCTGCCCTGAGCGTTAAGCACACTGTTGTGGTGGTTGAACCTAGTTGGGGTGGTTCTGTTGGGGTGTGGGGTGGGTGAGCTGCTGTCGGACCAGGTTGGGGTGGGATTGACTTGAAGCGGATGAGGGAAGGGGGTTTGTTGCAATGGCGGTTGTTGTGTCTGGAAGGGGTGAGTGGAGGGGTGGGGGGAGGTGTGCCAAAGGGGGGCTTGTTCATAAACTGTTCGCTGTACCATTTAGATGACCGGAGAAATGTTGGTAGGATTGTGTCGATGTACTATTGCTCTGACCTATGTCATTTCCGATGGCGGACGCCCGGGTGACGGCCTCGGCCGCTCCAGCTGATACCCTACGAGTGTTAACCTGGAATGTTAGGGGCCTTAACGACCACAGGAAGTTGAGAAAGGTACTCCATTATCTACAGAGACACCACGTAGATCTGGCCTTGATCCAGGAGACACATTTACCACTCACAAGCAAGTTTCTGCAGCACAGGGGCCTATTGGGTAACTCCACCGCGGCGGGCTTCACTACGCATTCTAGGGGTGTACTGACGTGGGTAAACCCACGCTCCAAGCTGGTCCTACGGTTGCTTACAGCGGACCCTGAGGGCCGTTCTCTTATTTCACGGTGCGAGGGAAAGGGACATGATTTAATCGTAGTCAATGTATATGGCCCGAATTATGACTTCCCTGACTTCTATACCCGACTAGCCCTCAGTTGTAGGCAATATGCCTCGGCTCACATGCTCTGGGTGGGGGGACTTTAACCTGGTACTGGACCCTGGTTTGGACAGGTCTTCGGGCCCTGTGAGGAGGCCCGCGGCAGCTGCGGTGGCTCTTACAGCTGAGCTGCTGACTCTGGATTTGGTTGATGTATGGAGGAGTAGGAATGCGGGCAGGGGTGGGTACACATACAACTCTTCTTTTCATGACATCCACACCAGGATTGACTACTGGTTGGCCTCTCATTCCATCACTAATCGAATAGTGGCGTGCACTGTACTCGCGCGAACACTGTCTGACCACTCGCCGATACTGTTAGTTTTAGAGACACCGAAGCGTAGAATCCCCCCGCTCACATGGCGCTTCCCACCATATGCGCTGCTCGATGACACCTTCAGAGGGGAAATAGCGGAGGAGATTGACCTCTTCTTTGAGAAGAACCTGGGCTCCGTGGACAACTTCCACACGATCTGGGAGGCTTTCAAGGTCTTCATACGCGGGATAGCCATGGCCAAGCACTCCAGCGTCCTCAAGGCCATACGTCAGCGACTCCAGGCCTGGAGTCCCAGTTAGCCGTCCTGGAGGCGCAACTCTTGACGGATCCTGACCCTACCATATCGGACAGGCTTTGAGATCTAATTTCGGAATTTAATGAGGAGGCGGACAGGGAGGTCTGTTTCATGGGAAAGTACGCCTCGGCAAGAACATATGGAGAGAGTGAATGCCCCAGCTCGCTGTTAGCTAGAATACTACGCGAGGAAAGGAATACCCCTAGACTGACGGGGCTCTACACCCCGGGAGGGTCCACGGTCTCGACAGACGAGGACATTGTCTCCGCTTTTCGGGACTATTACTCTGACTTGTACACGACCAAATCCACAGATATGGATACCGACATAGACGACTACCTTGAACATATTCAACTACCGTTTCTAGCGCAGTCGGACAGGGAGTTTCTCATGTCACCCATACAGGTGGACGAGCTCTCTGAGGCTTTGGCTGCTATGCGGGTTCACAGCGCTCCCGGCGTGGACGGTTTAACAGTGGGTTTTTATAAAGCTTTCAAGGACAAACTCATTCCACACTTGCTGTCTTTATTTGACGAGGTAGGCGAGGAGGGCAGTATGCCAAGCACCATGAGGGAAGCACTGTTAGTTACCATCTTGAAGCCGGGCAAACCATCCAATGCTTGCAGCTCGTACAGGCCAATATCCCTTTTAAACGTGGATACTAAACTCTATGCCAGGGTCCTGGCCACCTGGTTGTCCCTCATTACACCGGAAATAGTAGCCCCAGAGCAAGCTGGCTTTGTGCCGGGACGGAACTTGGCCTATAATATACGGACGGTGCTGGGCACGATGCAGCATGTACGACAGGACGCGAAGGCGGTGGCCATTTTCCTGGACATGGAGAAGGCATTTGACTCCGTTGAATGGCCATTCATGATACGGGTCCTTCGTCGCATGGGGCTGGGAGAGCAGTTCTTACAGATGATAGGCGCACTGTATTGGAATCCGGTGGCTAGGGTGCGGATCGGGGATCGAGTTTCGGAGCCCTTTGCCATCAGCAGAGGAACACGACAAGGTTGCCCCCTGTCCCCCCTGCTATACGCCCTCGGGGCGGAGCCGCTCGCGTGCGCGTTACGAGAATACCACTGGTACCGAGGGGTTAGCTTCCCGTCCTACAAAATAGTTATCTCGACGTATGCAGATGATACGCTGCTGTATGTGCGGAACCCAGAATCAAACCTGCCCCCAGTTCTCAGAGAGGTGGTGCGGTTTGGCGCCCTCTCGGGTCTAAAAGTGAACTGGGAAAAATTGGTGGTGTTCCCCCTAAACCCAGCGACGGAGCGCTTTGAAATGGACTACCCATTACACTGGACCACGGATCCAGTACGTTACCTGGGGGTGATGATTCATACGGACCCGGAAGTTCTTTTCAATGAAAACTATGGGGTGGCCTTTAGCAAGTGTGAGGACGACGTGGCGCGATGGTGCAAGCTACCGCTTTCCTTGATGGGCCGAGAAGCCATCATGAAGATGGTGCTTCTCCCGAGATTTTTATTCTTGTTTGCCACCCTGCCCATAATACTTTCTAAAACCTTCTTTCGGAATGTCACGAAACTTCTGGTACACTTGGCCTGGGGAGGTGGGCAGCCGCGTGTGCGGTGGAGCACCCTCACATTACTGTGTGAGTTGGGAGGGCTCGGTGCGCCGGATCTGGAGAGGTACTATAGGGTGGCCCAAGCCACACACTTACACACGTGGATTCATGGAGACAGTAATATCCCGCATGTACGCATGGAGCGTCTCTTTGCAGACCCTCTCCCGCTCCCGGCCACGGTTTGCACTCCTGTAGACCTCCGAGTGGGCGTCTTGGACTCGATAACGGCTACAAAGCACGCCTGGAACGCGTTGTTGAAGGCTGGGGGGGGGGGAAGAGCTGTTATACTCCCCCGCGATGGAGGTGGAGTGGCTGCAATGGCTGGCCCCCATCGGGGACAAGAATGTCGTGCGGGCACTGCACGGCCTTGGGATTAAGACTGCGGGGGAATTGTTCGTGGACGGTAAAGCCAAGACATGGGCCCAGGCGACCCAGGGGGTGGAGCGCCCGACAACGTTGCAGTGGTTCCAGTTCCACAGACTTCGAGGGGCCATGAGAGAAGTATTGGGCCCGGATATGTCTGAACCACCGGACATCCCAGAACTCGCCTACATCATAGCTACTGCTTCCCCGCGGCACTTGACGACGCAGTTGTACAAGAGCATCAACTCTTACAGGGCGCAGGAACCTTCCAAGGCCCGGTTGGCATGGCAGCGGGACCTAGAGAGGGAGATAGATGACTATGTGGACATACTGCTGTAGTAACACTAGAAAAGTGTCGCTGAATGGACGGCACAGGCTGGTCCACTTTAAATTCTTACGAGTGTACTACACTCCCAAGCGCTTACGGCCTCCGTCAGACTGCGGAGTGCGAGCCTTGCCATGCGCCGGTGGCGGACTTCCTACACATGGCGTGGAGCTGCCGCAAGATCCACGAGTTCTGGGAGGCGGTCATTTCGGAGCTCAGCGAAATACTGGATCATGAACTTCCGCTTGACCCAGCTTTGGCGCTGTTGGGCTATTCGAAGCCTCTGCCGGTGGCCTATCGGCGATTGACGGATATGGGATTGCTGTTGGCGAGACGTACAGTGGCGCAGTGTTAGATGAGAGGGTCAACCCCGACCAAAAAACGATGGGCCAGAGATATGGTGTATTGTTGCACGCAAGCTGAACACTATAGCGAGCTCCTCCCCCCCCGACTAGTAGGCCGAAAAACTTCTGGGGCTTATATAACACCTTCAGATATGCTAGAGATGACGCAGTAGACACGCAGGGAGGTGAGAGGGAGGATTCACAATAGCTGCAACCCCCACAGTGCAGGCCCGGGCTTTGGTCGTGGAAGGGGCGTTCCCAACTGGGGTGACGGGGGGATGGCTGGGTGGAGCATTGAAACCTAGCTGTCCCAGGGCGACAATTGAGTGGTATAGTATGAGAGAAGGATTGAGGGGCGAGGGCGGGACACACTTGGGCTACTTTGGTGGAGTTACACTTAAGAGGATAGAGAGAGGCACAGTCACAAACTTGGACATGGCGTTGTCAATAGTGGTTGGATCAGCGAACGGGTTGGACGGCGGGGGGGGGGGGGGAGTTGGGGGTTTCTTCTTAGGGGTTTTCCTTCCTGGTTGAACTAGGGGGCGGGAGGGGGGGTGTATAACGAAAAATGCACCTACATTCCTGACTTTACAGCACTCGACCTACGTGTCCTGTCCTCTAAGACAACTGGGGACGCCCACGGGCACGCAGCCAGGACACCGGCGACGATTCGCTACTTACTTGTTTACTGTGAGGTGATGTTAAGCCGCTGTACCCCCGGGTTGACGGCATCAGGCTGTGTATATCGAATTACCTGGTTATAGACCGAGCTCATCATTGTCGCATCGCCGGCCCGTGAGGGTTGTAGGCGGGAAGCTGTGTATGATTTGGATTATGTTAATGAAGGTGTTACAAAAAAAAAAAATAATAATTTGAATTTTAAGCCTGTGGAGTGTGCAGTGTGGAATAGTATGACAAGGCTTTAGCATGCATAATATTGGCCTCTGTGCCTGGCCTTAAAAATTCATATTTTCTACAGCTGGGGTGGGTACAGGGCTGTAAGTGGGCCGGGTACTACCGTGGCTCAGCAGTGGCAGTTCTAAAAAGCAGGCCCTATCGGGCTTTCCATTTTTGCCTTCAACTCAGGATGAAAACAAATATCTCAACTCTGCAGCAGTACCACCCTTCACTTCCTTTTAGGTAACTTCAAAGAGACGTGTTCTAGTCTTTCACAGTCTCATCATTTCCGAACTTAAGCCTTTTCTAAATTATATACAACTAAGCCGTAGTTGTTACTTATTTAGTTTAGGCAACTAATAACCATTGACGAAGACAATAGTTAAGGTTTGTTGTAGGTGTAATGATATTGGTTGTGTTATAGAACTGGATGCAATGACAGAAGCAGCAAAATACCAGTTGGGCGGCACACAATGCTAAGCACAGATTTTTAGATTAGGTGTTTTTAGGCCATGCACTTAATTACATCGGCCGAGTCCCTTGGAGAGACCCCCCGTTTTTTTCATTCCACTTAAAGCCCAGGGTTTGTAGAAAATCCACACCCTACGCCATACCCAGACTGGTGTACTGTAACCCCGCAGCATGCTAGAGGTGGACAATCAAGCTTGTCAGGTATGACCTTGCAATCTTACTGTTAGTGTTTAACTGTCAGGGATCATACATCTAGCCTGATCCGAAGATACAACTGGAACCTGCGATACAAAACACACGCGGCCAAAAGAACAAAGACACTACTAATGCGTAAGTCAAGCAACAGTATTCCAGACACAGAAAGACCATTGAAATGACCCTCTCCGCTCGGCATCTCACACTGCAGAGTCATTGGGGATATGTGTCTATCCGTTTCTCGCCTTGTATTAGAAACCAATAAAAAAAGTAAATTCAAACTTACAGTTCCGGAGACTCCACGACTCCAGCCATCCTGTTTTTCAAATCCTGAAGCAGTGCACGTCATCAGACAGGAAGGCTGCAGGCAGCCTCTCTCCCCTCCACCACAGCGCAGCGCAGCGCTGTGATTGGTGCTGCCCGCTGCCCCATCCGCGTCATTTTCTCTCTGTATGCTGCAGCATACAGATAGAACTCAGAACACGGAGAGTGGGTGGTGTTTCTCGAGGGCAGGGGGGAGTGGCTTGCCCACTGTTCTTCATACTGACTGCTTGGGCGGCCTCACCGTAATGTTGATACCAAGTCTATATGTTGACCAATATACGACTTCCATGGATTAAAGATTCATTTGAATGAACCCTCCAAATCGATTGAACTTTATTACTGTTGAATACCTTTGAGGTAATTACCTCACTTGGAGCACCACAGGATTCAGGGTGGGAAGCCCCCACTCTCCCCTGCCACTTGTTTACAATCCTTCGCGTCTTTACTCAGCCAGAAGAGACGACCCCTGTGGCGCCCAGAAACCATTGAATTTGTTTCCAACGAATACTTTTGCTACAACATCCTCTTGAAAATCAGGGTGTGCCACAACACCTTTCATTTTTGTTAGCAATGTAGTCCAGGCCATTACTACAGTTTCTGTGTTAAATATTAAGGGACACCACCACATCACTCAGGGACACCATCACACCACTCAACAACACAACCACACCACTCAGGGACATCACCACACCACTCAGGGACACCACCACAACACTCAGGGACACCACTACATCACTCAGGGACACCACCACATCACTCAGGGACACCACCACATCATCAGTCAGGGACACCACCACACTACTCAGGGACACCACCAAACTACTCAGGGACACCACCACATCACTCAGGGACACCACCACACCACTCAGGGATACCAACACAGCACTCAGGGACACCACCGCAGCCCTTAGGGACACCAACACAGCACTCAGGGAGACCACCACATCACTAATGTACACCACAAAATCAATCAAGGACACCACCACATCACTCAGGGACACCACCACACCACTCAGGGACACCACCACATCACTCTGGGACACCACCACATCACTCTGGGACACCACCACATCACTCATGGACACCACCACATCACTCTGGGACACCACCACATCACTCTGGGACACCACCACATCACTCTGGGACTCCACCACATCACTCTAATACACCACCACATCACTCAGCACCATAACAGCATCACTCAGCACCACAACAGCACTGTCCTTGCTGGCTAACAACAAGCATTCCCATAGCCAATAGGACTCGCATTAGGAAAGTGTAAGCTATTGGCTTTGTAAATAACAATGCTATTAATTTATATATGTTCAATGCCAACACATATTAAAAAAATAATCGTCATTTACAATACCAATAGCTCACACTTTCCTAATGCGAGACCTATTGGCAACGCCAGTGCTTGTTGGTTTAAATGTTTGTCGTTAGACTGCAATTACCACCAAGCATTACATGACACCATGTGAAAGCATACAAGGCTATGATTAATTTTAGTAGGCCCTCTGGAATGCCCAGAGCACTAGGGGGGGCGATTACGAGGGCGGAGGGACTGTCACCGCCAGACGTGCGGGTGCATTCTTGCTGCCATCTGAGTCCCATTCCCCCCGCCACATTAGAATGGTGGGGGGAATCGTTGTGCGACCCCGGCGGTTAAAAAGACCCCCTCCACGCTTCCCCCACAGGCAATCGTCACGATTGCCTGGCGGAGCGGTCAGCATATGTAAAATGGTGAAGGTGCCAGCAGGCACCGTCCACCAGATTGCAATGCTGGCGTCAGCCAACCTTTCCATGGCGGTGGCACCACCATGGAAAGGCTGGATTCGGGGGCCCCCTCTGTGTGGGGGTAAGGTGTGTGTGCATGCACTGGGGGGCATTTCCATGCACAAGGTGGCAGGCACCACGTGTTGCTTGCTACGTTGTGCATTAAAATGCACAACATGCGATTTACAACACTGCAGTGGTGCTTCAGCCAGCAGCACCGTCCGCAATGTTAAATCACTAGATGCGACCGCCACCGTGGCGGTTGCATCATGATTTGGAGTACGGGACCACCGCATTACAGGTGTTTGGTCCCGTACCCGCTACGAAATTGGTAGAGAATTCCAAAACGACACTGACTGCCGTAAGGATGGGAGTATGCGCTCTACATTTCGGGTTAGCGCCTAATGAGGCGCTTTGTTACTTTTATTTTGTGTTTTTGACAGTATCTGGAGGAAAGTATTCTTCCTGATCTAAGTTTTTCGCAGTCATAGTTTACACAAAGGACTCCATCTCTCAAGCCAAATATAGCAACAAGGCCTAGTACTCCACTACCATAACATTAAGGCATTGCCCAATATTCCTTGCTCCATTTCTCCCTTCACTGCCAACAGGCTCTTTCTCTGGCACTAAAGCAGGGGCTGATGTATGAAACCCAAATTACTCTAGGGCAGAGGTCTTCCTGAATGTGGGGGTCCGTGCTGGCCCCCAGGGTGTTTGGGGGAGGCGTGGGGGTGCACATGGGGGGTACCCATGGTACCCCCCTGCATTTGCATGCACAATGTGGCAGGCACCACGCAGTGCCTGTCACATTGTGCATGCAAATGCACAACATGCCTTTTTTACACTGCGGTGGGTGGTCCCGAAAGCACCGCCCACGGCAATGTCAAAAAAATCTTGATGCGCCTGCCAGTGTGACGGGTGCATCCTAATATGCATCATGGGACCGCCGCACATATGGCGGGCGGTCCCTTTAGCCGTTACGGTGTCCGCCCGCCATCGTAATAGACACCTAAGTGTATGGTGACAGATGCCATTATCACAATCAAAGAATGTAGGCACACAACCATCCCTTCACTATATTAGAATAATCTTTCCGGGTGTCAAGATATAATGTAAATGATAACCGTATGGATCCAAACAAACACACTTAATATCATCAGTTCAGGTACACAGAGTGAGGTTCAGTGTCCCATTTAGCCCAGGTATTCCTGATTAGAGTCCATATCCATAATATTATATTTATTACCACATGATTAAATTTAGCTGTCTGAAAGAGCTCATGTCAGTCCTTTAAAAAAAGTGCACTACGAAAAATAGTATAAATCTTTCAACCACAGGTTTTATTGTATTTTTCATGGTTTGTCATTGCTTGATTGGCTTTCCTTTAAATGCAACGCCATTTTGAGGATGGTAACATTCAACATGTGTTCCTACTAGGTTTTTGTTGACTGGGCATCAAACAGCCCTTTTGCAAGACATAAAATATTGCATGATGCGCAACTTCTAATTGACACAGTATGCGTTAGTAGATGCATGTACTTTGCTGACAGCACAACGTTTTAAATGCTGGTTTATAGCTTTTTTTCCTTTGGGTGTGCATGCTGTTTGCGTAACTTTACCTGCAATGAAAACACTGCTGTTTATTAGTTGTCTCTTTGCATTCATTTTGTTTTACTTTGCTGTCTTGACAACATATTGTTGCACGTACAACGTTTTACTTCGGAGTAAGGACAACTGTGTACATAGTATTTTTTAATAGATGCAACAAAAATACTCGCCCTTTGTCAACCATCTCTGAAGTACATTGCTGGGTATCTCATTTAAGTTCTCAGCTTACAATACAAACGTAATCGTCTATCTTCCTTTCATAACACTCTTCTTTGATGTGACAGCTTAATTATTTTAATGCAATCTTTTCATAAAGGGGTGCTTCATCTAGCTCCTTGTAGCTGAAGATGTTAATTCATTTTGGGACTTTCTTTGAAAGGCAGCTGGGGGCAACACAACTTGTATCAGACGATTCGCCATGTAAAAGGTCAGGTCTATTGGTTCTGCAATAATTGTACCTGCTCTAGAGAAGATTAATTTCATTACCAGCCTATCAACACAAAAAATCCCCTGTATGAAGTTTATTGCAATGTCTGAATGTGTTGCACTGGAAGCTGCACTATATGTGCGCTGCGACCCTCAAAAATGTAAATGCAACATCATAGACATTTTCATACCAGAGTACTTTGAACACTAAATGTTATGCAGGACAGTAACATTTACTTGACACTGATTATTAGTTTAGCGAGCAAAAGGAGAGGTCTTCATTAAAAGGAAGTTCGATTTAAAATAATATGTATAACATAATAAAAAGAACACATTTTGGTTTTGCCAAGCAAAAAAACGTTATAAAGCAGTTTTTTTTTAAAGAAAAGTATATTGTTTAAGCTATATATATTATACGCGTTTCGGGGAAGGAATACATATCACAGACTGCTCCGTCTTCCACTATTGCTCCCCGGTCGAGAAGAATGAGGGCGATTGCGCATTGGCGAACAAAAGCTTACAAAGAAAGTTTCACCACTCTCCGCAGAACTCCCGCATTGACTGCCGCGCTGCGTCCATTCTTCTGCAGTAACGGACAAACCCCGTCCACTCACTGCCGTCCAAACCCCACATTCTCCCTCCTTCAAATTGCCGTGGGCCTGAGGCGTGGCCACGCGCCGCAGTCGGGCGTGCGGCTAGATCGGGGGGCGGGGGCGCACGTTCCGCAGTACCGAGGAGGAGGGTTAGCGCGTGGCTTCGCCAACAGATACGGCACGAGGGCGGGGCGGGGAGCCTTTCGCTACGTCACTATTAGAGTGAGAGGTGGGTGGGATATGCGACACCGAAAGAAGGTCCAGGTTGGGTTGGAAAAACTATTGGCGGAGGGATACCATGGTATAATAGGGTGGCCGCGCAGCCTGACGCTTCCGAGCACTCAGTGGAGCCGCTTCAGCTTGGAAGGTCGTTGCTTCGTGCGGACAGCAGAGCCGGCCGCCCTCTCTCAAAACCCATACTCTAAGGGCCAGGTTACATCTGTTCACCGAAACCTACACAACCCTTTCGCAACCAAAATGGTAGGTAAACTGTGTGGATTGATACTCTGATGCAGGGTGCCTTTGCGCGTGCGACCCCGTTACCTTTATTTAACCTGTGGAGCAGTGGTTGTGCAAAACCGTCTCAAGTTTTTTGAGGTCCGACTTCGTGTGTCTGTGGTGAGGATGGATTCCCTTTCGAAAGATCACATAACAAGTATCTTGCAAATTAAGAAAAATCCGACCTTCCCCGACGCATCAAATAGTTGTTGGCTTCTACGATCCTTCAGGTTTTAGTTTGCGTATGCCATACGAATGTAACGCTCATGAATAATCCGCACTGGATGTGTGTTCTTAGGTGACGAAGAAACCAATGCATTTTATGCTGTGTCGAAAACTGTTGTATTTGTCAACATTCCATTCGAATTGATGGCCTGCGGATGTCTGTCTTGGAAATAACGTATTTTGTAGTGGTGTATGTGTGTGTGTGTGTGTGTGTGTGTGTGTATAATATATATATATATATATTTTTTTTGGGCGACTGGAATTTGTTCAATTGCATATTTCTAAATGGGCTTGCTTTGTGTTCGCTTCAAATGGTGATGTTTCCCATCTGCCTCCTTCATAATGTACTCCTCGGGTTGATGATTAAATTGTAAACCACCTGTCTACTTGCTTTCTTTATTATGTGTTTTTTTTAAATAAAATAATGTAGCAGTCTTTTGAATTAACGGGGTATAGATGATTCGCATGTGTCCCTGTTGAAAAGGGTGGGCTCTTATAATTACTGGTTCATTGCACCAGGCGACCCGATCCCATCGTTTGTTTTTGTACATACTCTTCCTTCGAATCGTTTATTTTTGTGGCCGTAGTTTTCGTGGTAGTTTTCTGAATGTTTCCTAATTAAAAGTATTGTTTGATGTAGAAGAGACCTGACATATGCTAGAGGTCTCAATCGTGATGTTATTGGGTGGCACGTTACTTTTTTCGCAGCAGTACACCGTATTTCTGCTAGAAAACTGCGTGTCTTCTCGGCGATTTTAGGATAGACCCAAACCCAGCTTGACATGAAAGTGCCACCCAGACTCCCGTCCATCTTCCATTTTTCTATGCTCTGTACGATGAATGATAGAATTTAAAGCTACCTGCATTACGTTAGTCGCGCATTCAGACGCGACCTGTTAACCAGTAGTGTTTGATGCATGGCCTAGTCTATTTATAAGCGTTCCCAAGGAAACAGTGGCGCAGGGCGTGTGATCTTGGGCGAGTCACCCAGTTTTGTAATGAGAAAACGGCATTCAAATCACTAGACCCGATTCGCATAATTGTGTCGGGTCTGGATCGCCCTCTAGCGGCAGTGGATGTTTTGCAGCTTCTGCACTCGGTGATGGGCTATACTGTGACCTCGGATGCCCCCCTCGGAATTTTCGTTTTGCGGATTTGCAACGCTTGGACTTGTATTCTTTGCAACAGTCGAAGTGGTGGTTCGTGTTCTTACTGTCTCGTCATCCTAGCCCCAAAGCAGGAATGGTTCTAGCATAATTACCGAGTTGGGGAAACCGTGCGGCGTAAAGTGACATGCCTTCTTTTTATGGAAACAAGACCAAAGTGGTCTGCTTGCAGGGCTAGTGTGCCACCGCTCAATATTGCTTCGCCCTATATGGAAAGTAGTGGGCCATAAGCTCGTGAAGTACCTGTTTGCACCACGATCTGCAGCTGGATTACCCTCTTCGCCGTGTTGTAACCACCCTGGAGTTTTGTTGACTGGCTTTCGGACTACACAATTATACAGATTTACAAGATCAGCTATAAAGTTAATCGTCGATTTTCGTCGTGTTTTCACACGCAGCGAACTAACACAATTTTGCGGCGTTTGAAAGTGTTGGTTTTCTAGTAAACCTCTCGGCATATAGATACTGTCACTTTTTCGAGAAAGTGGTAAAAGGTACGCAAGATTACTCAATCCACGTGGTTGCAATAGAATAGCAAAACGACACCTATTTACCCGGGCGTAGTTCTCGTTCATGGAGTCGCTGTGAAGCACATAATTGAGTAGCAGTGGAGTGTTAGGAGGAAGCGACAGAGGTGTGTGATGTGGTTTCCGCTGTTTTAGATGTTTGAACTGCAATTACAGATCTGGTTACAACACATATATTTATTGCAACCTGTATCGAGTTTAGCTTGGATAAAAAACAATGCTGCTCCAGTGCGTTGACATGTTAAGTAAATGCCAACGATCCAAAGCAATTATTAGGTGTGACCTGGGAGAGGTAATCTTTGCCTGACATTGTGCCACACATGTAACCTACGAACAACACTCGAAACTCGTAATTTCATATTGGTCCCTAAGTATGTCTGAAAAGGCCTCTCAATGACAAGGACGTCGACTCCCTTTACACGTCTAGTCTATCATTTGCTGGCTTTTTTTTTTCTTTCATGCTTCCTCCGATTTGTCGCTGTTTTTTTTTTTTTCTTCTTATCTATATCTCCAACCTGCGTAATTTGTCTCCTACCCTGGGTCAGAGCCTTGTTATGAATATGTCTGCTCCCAAAAGTGAGTGCAGGAACGCATCACCTGGACTCACTAGCACAATTTAACGAATTGTCAAATGGCGGCCAGTAACTCTATGGGGCATTGCGCGATTTGGGGTTAGGGTTTGGTATGGGTTAATCAAAGCTGTTTTGTAGACCCAAGCCTGCAGATCTAGTATCGGAAGGGTACGAACTGTGGCAACATAGGGCGTTGAAACTTTAGGTTAAATGCTGAGGTTTAATAAGAATTGCATTTTAATCTCCAACTCGTTATTAGGGCATCACTTAATGTTGCCTAGTTAAGGGAGCAGGATTTTCAGCCGAATTGGGGGGAGGGGGGGCGCATTCTGAAAATAGGGAAGAAATTAAACCTGTTTACTTTTATATAATGGGCAGCTGTCAATGTGGCACCATTGCGTTTGCTTGGAACTGGCTACAGCATATGAGTAGTTGGTAGGCTTGAGCTGTTTTGACCATCATTCTAGTGCAACAAACGTGGACAGGCACGCTGTGAGAATATTGCATGACTCTGTTGTGAAAAAGCAGTCCTTTGTGTTGCTGTGTTCTAAATCCGAGGATGGTAGAAGCGTGCAATATCTCACATGGGAATCGAGGTGGTCCGTGCAGCACTGGTTAATTTATGAAGTGGTCGCCGTGCGAAGCCAGGTTTTTAGGGGCTCTGCAATGTTAAGCTGTCTCATAACTTCATGTCTTTTTGAAAAACGCAATTCTGCCGTTAGAGCCCCGAAAAAGCTACCTCGTAGGTGAGATTTGTGGAAAGGAGAAATTGTGGCTCCTGTTGAGGCTGGGATTTTGCACATGGGCTTCTCCTTGGCCTTTATGTATGCATTTTAGCCTATAGTAACCCTGGTCCTGATCATTTTGTAGAATGCAAAAACCTAATGAGTGTCATGAGCCATGGTGGGTTGTGTGGGAGGCAGGGGTGTAATGGAGAACTCTTGGTAGTAGTACCAACTGTGTGCAGAAAGGGGTAGATGGAATCTCCTTCCAGCAGGTGTAGTGGTTGAGACTCTGTAGCATAACTGTAAGTCTTACGAGTGGCGATTCAAGGTTGAAATGCTCATGATTATGGTCGGAGACCAGATGGTCTTGATTTTCCTCATAAGCTGTCAATATTGTTTGGTTTTAGGTGGGCTGGCATGGCTGGTTGCCAAGCTGCTTATCCATAAGCAATACACTTAAATGGTATAACCACAATGTGTTGCAACTTTCATCTAGTATAAGGCTGATGGTTTATGGAAGTTCTCCATGTAGTGCTGTCGATTAAGGATTGTCTGCTAATCATAACATATCTATTTATTACACATAAAGTGTCTGAAATACTCATACGTGGTTCTAATTTTAATTGTGACCGCCACATTGTGTGGTACTTGTTAATGCATGTAAATGACATTGATCATATTCACTTTGAACCAGTATATTTCTAGAAACTGGTCCATTTTCTGCAACAAACCTGGCATTAGAAGCACAGATAGTAACTGTGACTGACAGAACTGTCAGCCAGTCCCCAACCGAGTGTCCTATGTTAGTTAGTTCAACGAATTTTGAGTATTCTATCATCCGAGAGTCTTAGTTGCAAATATTCTTTCATATTCACCCCTAAGCTGCTTCGTCCACATTAACAATTCATCCTAAAGAGATGCAGTTGACCTCTAAGTTCTCCCCTCTCCTCCTATATGGAGTGCTAATCTCTGCCCTGAAAAACACATTTGCCTTCCAACCACCCCCATTTTTGGGTATTGCTCAGATTTCCAATACGTTGTTATACTACGTTTAGTTAGTAACAGTAGGTCGTCTGGGAATTCCGTTGCAAACTTCACCTTAGAGGGTCTGGGGTACATACCAATCGAGCAGGCTTACATAGTAGTAATCTTGGGTTTGCCGGTGACCTGAGAGCATGGTCTGCACTGTATTCCAAAACTCAAGTTTGGGATAAGCTCACGTGACGTGGTGGAAGTCAGACTGAGCTCCTGGGTACATGTGCTCAGTTTTTTTGTGGCGTGAGGCCGAATGCTGAATTGTATGAATTCGAAACGGATGTTTTCAGAGGCCTTTTTGGGGATGTTCTATGGCCGCTGCCATTTTTTTTATCGCTTTGCGCTCTCATTGCAATGGCACCCCAGTGCCCCGAGAGTGTTTCTGTGTTGCCTTGTAGATAGCTACACTATCCTCGTAAGGCATAAATATTAATGTTGGTGATGCTGCAATAATCTCACGACAGAAGGTGTCTTTAAATCATGTTTTTATATCATTGGCTCAGGAAAAGTACATTTAAATGAAATTTGTTTGAAATGACAATCACGCATGCTAGTTATTACGACTGTCTACGTCTATGAATTCTGTACATTGGTGCTGAAGCAAATATTTTTTTTCCTTTTTTTAACACTAGTGCTAAAATGAATCTGCTTTCATGATTAACTTAAATATAGTTGTAGTAGGCCCATATACTCTTCTAACTGCACTACACCGACCTCATGTTTGTGGCACTGATTCCAACGTTTTCCTAGTAGGTTTTCCAAGGAACAAGACTTTTTCCAGAAGCTGTGCAGCATCAGTTAAAAAAGACAAAAACACTATTGCCGCCGCTACGGTTGCGTCACTTCGTAGGACGCTGACTCTTTTAAAAATTATTTTGCTTGATCCAGGATGAATGGGTAAAGGAGTAGCATGAATACCCTCTTAGGTAAGGGACGAGGACAGTGGACTAGAAGGTGGATGAGAAAAAAGCAAGCATAGTAGGGGAGCAAGAGTGACACAGCAGCACTGAGTTGGAAGGAGAAGCACATGGGGTAGAAAGCAACATGGTGGTAGGCAGGGAGAAGTAGATGAGAGAGAGAACTGAAACACACATGCACTCTCCTGGAGTCCTTAACCAGAACAAGCCATTCAATATTACAATCCACACAATTAAATGGATGACAAAGAGGCTATGCTTCAGGGGAGGAACACATTCAAGATGGGACAAGAGAGCCATCCAGTAAGAAGCAAGCAAATTTGGCAACCGAGCCAATCAATGGCCAGGCTATAAGCCCACTGAGCTATTTTAAACCATTAACAGATTCCTAGTGCTGTCTAGCGTACAAGACCTAACATATAACCTGTAAGAATTTCTTGCACAGCAGACCAATTATCTAGTAAAGTGTTAACAGCAATTTGTTCAGTTCTGGAGGGCATGAACAGTGTGCTTCTTAGTCAAGAGCTTTATAGAAGTCTGAGTCGCAAACTCACCCACATGTTCCAACCTCCATTTATTTTATTCTGCTTTGCTTCCTTCATACCCATGCCATCTTAGATGGGGGACCCCTGTTCCTTTAAATACTCCTTTTCAATCTGCCTGGTCACTTCTCCCTATGGCACAATAGAACCCGGAACTAAACAAAACCTTTTATTTCCTGGTGGTGGGTAGTCCTCCTAGGGGGTGTGACGCTTTTTTTAAAGTACACTCCTGTGGAATTTCCTAGTGGCTTCTGGAGGACCCGTCCTTTTTGGGATGAGGAGAGTTGATTTAGTGTTGAAAGCTAAACGTGTGCTTCCTGGTGGGGGACCTAAGTAAATTTGCGTTATTCTAACTTTGAATGCAAGTGGCAGAATGGCCTACAGAAACTTTAAACCTATGTAATGCTTGCCCAGTTGTGGTGCTGTCTGGGTGTGTATGGTAGGCAGGAATATTGTGGTATGTGGTTCAATTATGAAAGTTGATCTTGATACACTGGTTTAATGGGCTGTTTATAATCTGGTTAAACTACGGTTGACACTAAATCATGGTATTTCCATGTCCATAAAAACATGGCAATGGTTATACTGGATCCCAGTTTTCTTTTTGATTTGTTTCCACCGCACAAAAATGTGGTACACAAAATTACAATAAATGTTCACTGGAAATCGTTCAACTCGTGCAATCTTTGATGCGACTTAGCAGAGTTTGTAAATGGACAGGGAGAAGATGACACATTATTATTGCATTTTTTTTTGTTTCTTACTGTAGCTATGAGTAAAGCAATTTGAAGTCTGCTTCTGCAGTGTTACTGTGCCCAGACTTCATTGTATGCGTCACTTGAGCTGTACTTTAAATTTCTTGTAGATTAACTTTGCTAGGACATATCGAAGGATGTCTTGAGGTATTTTCTGTCCAAAAGCTAATGTGTTGCTCAGTAACTGCTCACAAGTTGGCTTAATGAGTAAAATACATGTGAACTTCTTAGCCGCAGGTTTGAATTCCAGAAAGGCCAACACCACCTTTCATTTATCTGTCACTGAATGGACTTATCTAAATTGAAAATTGAATATATATATATATATATATATATATACACATTCCAACTCTAGCTTCAAAAATAAAATTTTCTTCGTCCGCATAGCTTTACAGTCATTAACATTTCATGTCTCTTGGGCCATTATTCCCATTCCCCGAGGGAGATGGTT
The DNA here is from genome assembly GCF_964263255.1 of Lissotriton vulgaris. NCBI lineage: Eukaryota > Metazoa > Chordata > Amphibia > Caudata > Salamandridae > Lissotriton > Lissotriton vulgaris. The sequence goes on along the minus strand of NC_141697.1, from coordinate 335,257,496 downwards.
GCGCACGTGCTGCCACAAATCCCAGAGAAGGCCCAGGCTGCCCTCTCCCAAGCTGTTGCAGACTGGAGAGATGCATCAAAGTTTAGTATACGCTGTGGCCTTGACACAACAGACTCGCTGAGCAGAGTGATTTTCTCAACTATGGCTGTTAAGTGACACGCCTGGTTGTGAATATCTGGTTTCTCTGGGGATGTCCAAGCCAACCTGATAGACATGCCCTTTGATGGCTCATCTCTTTGGAGATGGGGTGGATACAGTGCTAGAGCGCTTCAAGTAGTTGCGGGCTACAGCCAAATCCTTGGACCTCGGTCATCCCCTCCTCCGCCTCCCATTAAAAGAAACGGAATGGGCTTCAGCCCTAACCTAGCCAGAGGATTGCAAGTTTTGGAGCCTCCATGTGGGCGCAGCTCGTCCTGATCCCCTATTGGGTTGGGTGACAAATGTCAAGCCACAAACTTACCCACACCCCTCCAGACCCTCCTAGTCCAATACTCCTAGATCATGGGTGCCCAGTTGGTGGCAGGATACACCATCCCCTGCATCACTGGCTGGACATCACCCCGGACAGGTGGGTTCTACAGATAGTCTAAAGGGGCTACTCCCTCTACGTCGAGACTACTAATCCATGCCTCCTACATAGGATTGGCTGATGGAGGATCACCTAGCTTTACTATGAGAAGAAGTCATCACTCTCTTGGCCAAGGGAGCCATACAGTTCTTGTGCCAGAAGTAGGCTGTGGTTGCTTTCCTGCTACTTTCTGGTCCCCAAAAGGGATGGAGGACTTAGTCATATCTTCGACCTCTGAACCCTCAACTACTTTCTCAGAAAAGAGAAGTTCAAGATGATCCCTCTGGCTCTTTCTACCTTGTGCCCATTAGACTGTATGGTAGCTCTAAACTTGCAGGACCCTTACTTCCACATCCAGTCCTATCTGCCCATCGTTGCTACCTGTGGTTTTACAATGGACCACAAGCACTCTGTTCTCCGTGCTCCCCTTCAGATTTACCAGTGCCCCTCTGTTGTTCACCAAGGTGATGGCAGTGGTCGCAGCTCATCTACTTTGATAAGGGGTTCCAGTGTTGTACATTCTCCTCTTACTCCCCAGAACTGGCTATTGAAGGAGGGCTCACCCCAGGCAGTCATCTCCCACCTCCAACCGTCTGCATCTGCTGGGGTTCACTATCAATGTGCCCAAGTCGCACCTGACTCCTTCCCAGCCGCACCCTGTCATTGAAGCTGTTCTGGACACAGTGCAGTTTCAGGCCTATTGACCGACAGCAAGTCCTGGATATTCACCTCTATCTTGGATTTTGGTGAGACTGATTATGAGGTTGCTGAGTCTCATGGCATCCTACTATTGAATCATGGCAGATGGCATATGCGGGCTCTGCAGTGGGATTTTAAGTTAGTCACTGACTTGATCCAGATCTCGGAGGGAACTGTGCGAGATCTGGAGTAGTGGCTAACAAACTGCAAATGAATCACACGGACACCTCTCCCTCCCCCAACCAGATCTCACAGTAGTGACTGACATGTCATTCCTGGGATCGGCGGCTGTATAGGGGAGCTGGAGATCAGAGGACTGGTCTCTGGCGGAAGCCGTGCTCCACATCAACCTGTTGGATCTCCAAGCGATCTGATTGGCACCGAAAGCCTTCTTACCATCCCTCAAGGGAAGGCTCGTTCAGGTGTCTACATACAACACCACCGCTATGTGGTACTGCAACAAACTGGGCGGGGTGGAGTTGTGGAAATTCTGTTGAGGCTCTGCGCCACTCGGCTGGAACAACACATATCCCTGGTGGTTCAGCACCTGGCCGGATCCTTGAACGCCAGGCCGGACAAAGTCCGCTGTCTGTGACTGGTGGATCACGAGTGGCGTCCATCTGGAGGTGGCGCAGAGACTTTCAGCTGTGGGGGAGATCCTTGGTTATATCTGTTCGCCTCTGTCAAGCACATGATTTCAGTTTAACGCGTTGGCGTTTCCAAGATTACTCTCGCTCGCTAACCCTTTTCGTCTCGAGTGGAGCTCAGGCCTTCTTTCTGCCCATACCACTGCTGACCAGTGTGCTCAAGACATTAGGAGCAACCGGGCCCAAGTCATTCTTGTGACTAGACTGGGCACTCAGAGTTTGGTATCCCATGCTTCTGTTAATGAGCATCAATACTCCGTTCAGGCTGCCCCTTTGGGAGGATCTTCTGTTGCAGCAGCAGAGAAAGGTCTTTCACTCAAACCTGTAAACCCGCCTCCGTGCGCGGGGATTGAGTGGCGACAGTTGACAGAATTTGACCGTCCTCTCGAAGTGTGCAAAGTTATTTGACAGCCTCTACTAAATCGGTATACTACTTCCGATAGCTAACTTTTTGTAAATATTTTACAGAATGGTCTATCGGCCCTTTGTCTGCTCCCTATCTGACATTCTCCTTTTCATCCGGTCTGTTGCCCAGCAGTGTTATGCTCTGGGCACACAAGGGTTACGTATTGGCCCTTTCTACTTTTCGATGGTGGCTAGACCAACCGTTATTATTAAAGTCCCCTATTGTACATATATTTTTGAAGGGGCTTACCCATTTGTTTCCCCCTTCACCTTTTCATCATGCCTCGGTGGGACCTTTACTTGGTCCTCACTTACCTGATGTGCACCATTCGAGCCACTGCAGAATTTCCCCCTCTGGCTGGTCACCATTAAGACTGCCTTTTTAGTGGCAATAATTTCTGTCAGGAGGATGAGCAAGATGCATGCACTCCTTTTATTGGCCTCCTTACCCGGCCACCTTCCCAGACAAGGTAGTGCCTCTTTTTTTGCCTAAAGCATTGACACCTTTTCACCTTGCCCACCTTCTATGCCCGCCATATTCTTCTAAGGAAGAAAAACTTCTCCACCGCCTGGCCCCCAAAAGAGCGTTATTCTACCTATACTGCACTAAAGAGTTCCAGGTGGGCGATCAAATCTTTGTTTGGTACTTTGGAGCAAAGTAGAGACGTGCTGTACAGAAGAGAACCCTCTCCCAATGGGTCATTATCTACATTAAGCTCTGTTAGTCCTGGCAAAGAAGCAGCCTCCAGAAGGCCGAAAATCTCATTCCATCAGGGCTAAGACAGCCACCACATCTTTCCAGCGTGGTGTCTTAGTTTCTGACATCTGCCATGAAGCTAAGTGGGCATCCCTGCACATGTTGCCAAGCATTATTTCCTGAACAATCAATTACGTAGGGAAGGGTCCATTTTGGCTTTTCGGTCCTGGGCTAAACTTTTCCGCAGGCCCTCCGAGGATGGAATTGCTTGGGTATCTTTTACAGGTAAAGAATCCATGGCTAGATGTATCTATCAGATGGACCAGTTACTTACCTTTTGGTAACACTTTTTTTGGTAGAGACCTGATCTAGCCGTAGATTCCTTACCGACTCGCCTATCCTCCCTGCACTGCGGATACTTTACTTCTGTCAGGGCTGTTCCCCTTCAGGGCCCTAGTTGTATAAACACATCACTGTCAGTCAACTTCGTGGCTCTGCGCTTCTTGTGTGGAAAGACGCGAAAAGTACTGATGTCGGCGTGCCCAAGTTGCGCCTATATTAAAGATGCGGACGTCACGATGACGGATATGCTGTTACGCTGAGCCAATCGACGCCTGCTCAAGATATCTTCCGTGTCCAGTCTGACGCCTGGGAAGTTCACAGGTAAGGAATCTGCAGCCAGATCATGTCTCTACCATATAAGGCGTTACCTAAGGGGAAGTAATTTGTTTGTCAAATTTCCATTGGTGTAGTCTGTCCCCTTTTTTAGGTCGCTCCTTAGCCAGTGCGGACATCAGGAAAAGCTACCATGGCCTGGCCTAGAGTTTGCGGTTACACGCGTGCTTGCGAAAAGAGGCGCCATCTGGCTTTCCTCTCTCGTCAATAATAACAACAAATGGTTCATACGGGTGCCACGTATTTCTTTCAATATCTAAATGACATGTATGACATTTGATTAACACTTTAACAGTTAAGGCATTTCCATAAAAAGATTCTTTATGAATTTCAGTTTCTAAAGAAACAGAATCCAAGCCATCTATATATTCATAATATGTTTTATGAATTGTAGTCATTCATGTATACTTCAATTATACAATTTACAAAAGAGGCTGAAAAGTGAATGAACAGTGCAAAGTGACAAAGTGCTCACGGCGCAAGTGTAATCAACAATTTATACAAGTGATGTGTAAAAAGGGGACGCTTTTAACAGGGCTTATATTGTATGATATCCAACTGTATATCGCCTTAATCAATATTCAATACAGCGATTTGTTACTATAGGTCCAGTATGCTATATGTCGACGTTTCGACCCTCTGAAAGCGCCCTTTCGGCGTCACGGCGGGTCTTCCTCAGGACTGTGTTGGACGGGGGGAACACACATATACCTTTATGCCCAGCCGGGCATCTGGGGGTTAGGAACTGAAGAGATCAACTCTGTCGGTGTGACAGCAACTTCTGTCGCCGACGGTAACTTCAACAGGATGGTGGGTTCAATGGGTCAAAAGATCGATCCTTTCTCAATTCCAATCCGGTGTGCTAAACCAATTTATGGTATAGTCCATAGGTAGTATCCCATCCAAATTGGGAATCCTAGGCTTGAACGCCCACAGCACTCTCTCAACTATATGTGGCGTTAATGATACAGCGTTCCGAATTATTATTCTTCCTTTACGGCGTTGCTCCTCGCGTGGACTAAATCATAAGGGATACTGGGTTAACCCCATTGGTTAAAAAGATAATTTCCTCTCGTCAGCAGCGCGTGCTCTCTGCTCTCACTACCCTTCTTCCCCTCCCTCCTCGTTAGTCACCAGGCTACAGCTTGTTCTCTAGTGCGCTAATCACTTTCATTTGCATGCTCTCACAACCCCTCCCTGCCCGCGTACACGCTGCTTGTTATCCCTTTTGGAGCGGTGTTCCTTTACTTTTAGGACCAATTTGAGTACTTTAGTGAGGGGTTTCTATTTTTATCACTTGCTTTATCCATCCCACATTTACTTTCAACTCTGTATGACAAACTCTGTTCTTTAATTGTGTTCTAACTCTATCCGAACGTCTCCTTTTCATGCTCCTTCAATTGCATAACCATTTTCAGAACAGTCTTACTGTTTCCTCACCAGCATTTTAGTTTTCTATAGCGCGAACTCTACCCGAAGGTATTGGAGCTATTTACTTGACCCCCAGTTACATTACACGAGGAAAGATTCATGTGTTTGTAGGCACTGGGAGATTACTTGATTATTAAGCGATTCACCCAGAATCACAACCTAATGAGTCGACACAGATGGGGCGTGGCTTGGCGCGCAATGGTGACGGACGTGGAAGGGTAGAGCTCCGATCAGAGCTCCCCTACCCGTGGCCGATTCTCCATTTCCCACATCCTGTTTGAGCTGCAGCTACGAGTGGACCCGGAGATGACCCTCACCCACCCATCATCCAAACCTGAGGCTGTTTGCTTACCTGGGCCCGCCCCGGCGTTAACGGAGTGACAGTGGCCCTGCTGGGCGAGACTGGCCCAGTGTCCCTGGCTACGCGAGGCCAGGGCCTCAGCAGGAGCACCAGGCCCAGTGTCGTGGCCTACCCAACACACTGCAGTGACGTCTGACGAGCAAGGGCCGGGTGACCCCCCTCGCCCCTGGAGCTGAACTACTGCAGCGGCCCCCCCTGTACGAGCACACGCTCACCTGCTCGCATCACGGCGAGGAACTGCAATGCCACTGGAGCGGTGAGGCGCCTAAACGCAGCGGACGCCGGCGGCGCAGCGCCGCGCTTCAAGGGGGGGGGGGGGGGGGTCCTGCATCTACGGCGACATCAGGCGGACCGCGCTGGGATCTCACCCCGGCGGAATCACCGTGCACACGCTCTGCAATACCGGAGGGGAGTGCACCGATCCTTAGACACCTGCAGGACCCACACTGGGGGGCGAGGACCTGATTGCCCCCAAGCTGCAAATCCACATGGCCAACCCCAAAGGCAGAGAGGGGCTACGAGCGGAGAGCCAGCCACACTGAGTGTTGCCAGCGAGGGCGGACCCTGTATGGTGAGGTGCCTGGGCTCATGAGGGACGAACTGCTGGGAGGCGACGACTACCGATGGCTCACTGGCACATAACCACTGCTGCAACACGCTGGAGCCTGGAGAGGGGTGTCCTCCCTTGCCATTCTCCAGTGCGGCAACACTGACTGTTGAGACTCCCGCACCCCTTGCTCACTCGCAGCGACCACGGACCACGGGGAAGGACAGAGAGACAAGATTGCCCCCTTAGATGTTAGGAGAGGCGCGGTATGTCATCCTTGTTTATTTTCCGCCTGCATGAGTTGTTTACATATGGTTTCATTCTATTATATTTTGTTTGCCATTGTGTAATATGTGGATCTCCATGGAGTTCCAAAATCATATTTAAATAAAAAAAATTGAAAATAGGAGAGGCGGGCCTTTACCTTGAGACAGGCTCCCATGAGAGCGCACAGTAAGCTGCACCAGGTGAACTGCGCCACCCGCCGCTAACCAGCAATACTACCACACCTGATGTGCACCCCTCCCACCTGCCCTGCCAACTTGCACTTATCCATGCGGGTACTGCTACTAGCCATGATGCCCGCGGGGCAGGACTGAGTGGACGCCCCACCGACGCTCCTGTTGGGACTGCGATGAGCCCTGCCTATCACCTGGGGGCTGAGGCCTTGGTGAACTACCTACACCCACGCCGCCGTCGCGACCTACCCTCAGGAACTGCCTTGCCTATCACATGAGGACTGAAATCTTGGTGCCCTACCTGCGCTGCCGCTGCAACCTACCCTCTGGATTTTTCCCCCCCATTGAGCGCTGTGGACGCTCTCACACACCACCTTGCCCATGTCTGGGGGGAGGTGAAGACCCACACTGGGACCGGTGGCACATCCATAAAAGGGAAACCAGTCAAGTCCCCGCCCAAGATGGATTCTGACCACGTGACTTCAAATCTGGCTGTAATGGAACGCCTGGAAGAATCCCTTCAACAGACTCGTACCTCCCTAGAAACGAAGATTGACAGTGTGGCGATAGACCTGACCCATCTCAAGGCTGACAACAAGTAACTGCAGGACCGCACCACAACATTGGAGGGAGCGGTGGCTGATCTAGAGCCCCGGGTGAGTCAAGCGGACAAGCACGTGCATGACCTCAACGGGGTCGAATTCCTGGAGGAGCGAGCTGAAGACGCGGAAGGGCGGGCATGAAGAAACTAGACTGGTCGGCATACCGGAGAAATGGGAAGGGACCGACCCCACGAGACATGTGGAAGACTGGCTGAGAGGCTTCCTGCCGCTCTATCGCCATATTTTGTAGTGGAACGTGCGCACCGTGTGCCAACTCTTTCCCCCCCCCCCCCCCCCCCCCCCCTTCCCCGGGCTCTAACCCCAGGCCGCTGATTCTTCGCGTCCTCAACTACAGGGACCGCAACACCATCCTATGCGAATCCAGGAAACTTGGCGACGTCCGGATTGACCACGCCACAGTGATGTTTTTCCCCGACTACACCGTCCAGGTGCACAGACAGACATTCCTTCCTGGCGGAGGCTGCGACAGGCGGGTCTCAAATACTCCTTTTCCTGGCTCGAATACGAGTGGTGGTGCAGGACAAGACTCACTTCTTCACCAGCCCTGAGGAGGTTGAAGCCTGGCGGGGTAGAGGAGGCGCCCCGGAGAGCACAGGGTACTACCACGATGTCGCTCTCAAGAGGATCGCGACAACGTTGCCGGCGTTAGTCGCCCACGCCTCACCGCTCTCAGACTGCGACCCGCTCCCCACCGGCGGACCTGGTCTTGCAGGAACAACAAGACTCACTGCGCAGAGTCACGGAAATCAGCGGCTCTCCGGCACCTTCCTCTGCTCCGAATGCTAGCCCATGCGTGTTTCCCAGTGACGACAAAGCCATCTACGGACTGCCGGATTCTCCAGTCCGCAGACCTCCCTGACATCACGCCACAGGCAGATCTACTCGTCTGAGGAGGGCCCCCAGGACTTCCCGTCTCGACACACGGCCGCAGCTGCCAAGCCTGCACTCTCCTTGCTCGCCTTTGGGTGAGTGATGTTTGGCAGCGAGGGGGACTCCCCTTGCTCCACAGGCAATAGCGACGATGAGACTTAGTGAGTAACTTCTTACAGACAATACTCACACTTGTCATGTGTCATTGCGACACTCCTCTCCTTGCTGTGGTCGCAGATACCATGGCGGCCCCTGTCCGGACTCTGCCGGAGGTGTGTGCCCGTACACGAACTCTCCTAACTTTTGTATCAGACAGACATTCTCCCTTTGCATTAGGTGGGCTGATACCCGGCGATGCCTGTTAGCTGTGGCATTCTTTCCACGGCCCGAGGTGGGACGTTACCCCCTTTGTGAACAATACTGTTGTATTGCTCTTTGTGCCAACTGCTTAACACCCCCTAGAACTATATAGTTTATTTAACTCACTTGAGTGTTTGGACGGCGGCATGTTAGACGACCGACCATTTGGCATTTTTTATTGTATTGCCCTTTCTTGGAGCTTTGTGTTCTTTCTTCTTTCATCCCCTTGCGACTGTATGGGTCACTTGTTATCACACTTGCAGCTCTGTTTTGGCGGGGGTGGGGGGGGGCAGCGAATAGGGAGCCGGGAGCCAATGTTGGAATTGGGACTTACCTAGACGACGACCATGACTGAGATTCAGAGGTGTACCTAGAATGTCAAGGGCATGCATACACCGTCACAGCGGTATCAGATATACTCCTATTTAAAACGACACAAGATACATATTGCGCTCTTGCAAGAAACTCACCTGAACAAAGCGGAAGTGCGTGCACTACACCGCAGATGGCGTGGGCAGTTATATGCAACGGAGTACTCCTCCTTCGCCCACGGGACCCTTCTGTGGATCCGACCTGGGACTGCCTGGGCGGTCTCTAGCGCTCATATAGACCCTGATGGTAGATATGTGGTGGTCCAGGGCAGATTGGATGGACAGTTGGTGGTACTGGCCTCCCTATACTCTCCGAACACTGATCAGGGCAGTTTCCTCACCCGACTGTCAGCGACACTGGCGACATGGCATGGTGTTCCATGGATCCTGGGGAGAGACTACAACTGCATCTTAGACGTGACACTGGACCGCTCCTCCCCACTGCACGCTGGCACACCGGCGCGATGAAAGCGCTGGTCAGCTGGGCCGCACAATGGGACCTGCACGACGCATGGCGGGCACATAACCCCAACACACGAATCTATTCCTATTACTCGGGCGCACATGATATACATGTATGCTTAGATACATGATATCCGCTGACCTCCTTCCCCCTCGTCACTGACACACGATACATGGGCCTCACACACTCAGATCATAACCCACACGTCCTGGCCATAGCTTGGGAACACCCGACCCACCTATCCCTACATGGCGGCTACAACCGGCCCTCTTGCTAGATGCGGCCTTCCGAGATTCCCTTATGACTCACCTATCCCTACATGGCGGCTACAACCGGCCCTCTTGCTAGATGCGGCCTTCCAAGATTCCCTTATGACTCACCTATCCCTACATGGCGGCTACAACCGGCCCTCTTGCTAGATGCGGCCTTCCGAGATTCCCTTATGACTCAAACCGCGCAATATTTTTAAGATAACTCTGACATGGCGTCCTCTCCCCAGATCGAATGGGACGTCGTGATTAAGGGACACTGCTTGGGCAGACAGGGACACATGCAGAGGCAGCTAGAGGGGGACGTAACTCTACTGGAAACCGACCTGCTCCGACGGGAACAAGACTCTATCGGCGCTAGCGACCCACTGACGGAAGCGCAAATGGAGCACTCGCGCCTCTTAGACCGCCTTCGTAACCTTAAGTTCGAGGCATATGGGCTGCAGATGGTACATTATGAATAGATCGCCATCTGGTGTTGGGCTCGGATGATTGCACTTTGTTTTTCTCTTGGAGAGTCTTTTGTATCTTGGTGACTCCTCCCTTAGTTGGTAGTGCGCATGGGCATCGGCTCCATCCTTAGATTGTTTTTTTCCGCCATCGGGTTCGGATGAGGATCGAGACGCTCCAGATCAACTTCATGAGAAAGTGATTTATCGGCGCGTATTCCCTTTCCAATTCGACTGTATTGTTATCGAACGCGTTTCATTTCCATTCCGACGCGTTGCAAATTCAAAATCGAAGAGAAAAACTTGGATCTACGTCGAAGAACAGGAGGCCTTTCTCGACGCAGTCAAGCCCGGAGTCCATGGAAAGGACTCCATTCAAAAAATGTCCAACGTGTGGTGCTAAGTTCCCACACAAGGACCTACACGAGGTGTGCAACCTCTGTCTATCGCCTGAACACGAATCCAGGGACTGCGAAGCCTGTGCAGCATTCTCCTCCAAGCTAACGATTAGAAATCGTCGAGCTAGAAGACACGAGGTTTCCAGAATGCAGGCGGAGGCGATCCCGGAGCTGTTCGGAGACTAGCAAATCGAGGAAGAAGAGGACCGGTCGGAAGGGGACCAGTCGGAGGTTGAAGAACTCATCGAGCAACAAACCGTGAGTGACGACGTCCCCTTACCGAAAAACCGACCCCGTGCGGTAACGACCCCGCCCTCGGGCCCGGTCAAACCGCAGAAAAAAGTTTCCGACGCCCCGCCCTCGGGCCCGGCAACGAAACTGAAACTGAAACCGAAACACTCGGACCCCCACCATGTCTGATCCGAGAAAAGGGCGACGTCGACTTCGGCACCGAGGCTACATACAAGGGAAAGCTCGGTATCGAAACATTCCATGTCGAAGCATAAGGAATATGATTTATCGTCAAGATACACTCGATACCCAGAAAGTCGGAATCGAGCAGACATTCGGTGTCAAACAACAAGATCTGACGATCGAAAACAAAAGCACCTCTCGGAACCAGGACCTTCGGTACCGATTCAGGAGCAACAGACAGATCCCAAACAAAAGATCTTGTTTATTGATCCGCAAACTGGGAAAGTGTTCACGAAGAAGAGAGAGTGAACAGTCAGAAGATAAACCTCTTCCTTCAAAAAAGAGAACAATGGGGACAAATATAACTCCTCCTGCTTCTCCTCGACCTAAAGTCACACCCTCTTCTCCTATTCCTCACAATAGGACAAATATTCCTACACCTTCCACACCAAGACCAGCTACACCTCAGTCAGATGTAGACAGTGATCTAGGGGAGGGAGAACCTCAAGGGGATGACTAAACTATCCCAGATGAGGAGGACCCATGGGAAACTATGATGTAGGGTCAGATGAGGACAACGACCCAGAGCTATATCCCTCAAAGCCTTCACCACCTGATAACACAGGTTTTGTGCAGCTCATTAATAGGGCAGCAAAATATCACAAACTAGATATGCATACAGAACCTCAAATAGAGGATTTCTTGTTAGAGACTCTACCTAATGCACAGAGAACATCAGGTACTCTTCCTATGTTGAAGGGTCTTCTTAGCCCCTTCCACACTCATGACGAGCTGGGCTCGTCATGGTGTAGCCTCCTCGTACACTGATGACGAGCCCAGCTCGTCATAAAATAAGGAAAATAGCAATTCCCAGCACAGGAGGGAAATTGCCTTAGCAGCCATGGAGTTAGTCACACAGAGGAGATATTCGAAAACCCAGTGAGAGCCAGGGTGTTAAACCCAAGAATTGATAAAAAATATAAAGCGGCTCCAAAGGACCCAATATTTATTAAAGGCCATGTACCTCTAGACTCGCTGGTGGTCTCAAACGCTCGTAAAAGAGCAAACTCATTATCTACAGGAGAGGCTCCTCCACCAGATAAAGAGTCGAAGTTAATAGATGCATCAGGCAAAAGAGTAGCATCACAGGCAGCTAATAGCTGGCGTATAGCCAATACACAAGCACTACTCGCACGCTATGACAGGGCACATTATGATGAGTTAGAGAAACTTATCACACATCTCCCCAAAGAACATCAGAAAAAGGCAGATCAATTAATACAGGAAGGTAAAATAATAACTAATACCTCCATTAAATGCGCACTAGACGCAGCAGACACTGCAGCAAGATCTATTAACACCAGTGTCATGCTAAGAAGACATGCATGGCTTAGAATCTCAGGATTCAAACAAGAAGTACAAACGGCCCTACTGAACAAACCATTTGATCAAAAGACACTGTTTGGTTTAAGCACAGACGAGACCTTAGAAAAGATGAAGAAAGATACAGAAACGGCTAAGTCAATGGGAGCATTGCAACAGCCAACACACAGAGGTTCCTTTCGTAGATCCACCTATAGAGGGGGCTCAAAGAATACAGGAACAAATCAGCAATCCACCTCTTTCACACCAACATCACCCAGAGGTAATTCAAGAGGCAGTTACAGAGGTAACAACAACAAGGGTAGAGGCCGCGGAAATAATAACAACCGCAACGCCTCAACACCAAAACAGTGACTTCATAGAACTCCCCCCAGACCACATAACACCGGTCGGGGGACGTCTATCACAGTTCCTACCTGTCTGGGAAGACATCACATCAGACAAGTGGGTGAGACAAATTATCCAACATGGTTATTGCCTAGAACTCACAGCTACCCCACCAAACATCCCCCCCCAAACAGCGTCCAATGAGTCAAGATCATCTGACATTGTTAAGAGAAGAAGTTCTAGCACTTCTACAAAAGCATGCAATAGAGAAGGTCCCAAAAGATCAACAAGGAACAGGAGTATACTCTCTATACTTCCTGATCTCCAAAAAGGACGGGTCCCTAAGACCAATATTAGACCTCAGACCTCTCAATGCTTACATAAATTCGGAGCATTTCCACATGGTCACGCTCCAACAAGTACTCCCTTTACTGAAGAAAGGGGACTTTCTTTCTACACTGGATCTAAAAGACGCTTACTTTCATATCCCAATTCACAAAGCCCACAGAAAATACCTAAGATTTGTGTTAGAAGGACAACACTATCAGTTCAAAGTCCTTCCGTTCGGTGTCACAACAGCACCAAGAGTTTTCACAAAATGTCTAGCTGTGGTGGCAGCACACCTAAGAAGACCACAAATACATGTCTTCCCATACTTGGACGATTGGCTAATAAAGGCCAAGTCAAAAGAAGAATGTCTTCACAACACACAGAAGACAATTCAATTGCTGCACCACCTAGGGTTCACGGTGAACTACAAAAAATCGCACCTGCAACCAAACCAGATTCAGCAATACCTGGGGGCTACAGTAGACACAGAAAAAGCAATAGCATACCCCAACCCAGTCAGGATACAAACAATGGTCGGGTTAATACAAAGATTTCAACCACAACACTCACTACCAGCACGAGTGTTTATGCAACTATTCAACTATTAGGCATGATGTCCTCATGCATACTGCTAATACCACATGCCAGACTTCAAATGCGTCCACTACAGGAGTGTCTAGCGACACAGTGGAATCAGGCTCAAGGTCAGATTACAGATCTGGTGTTGGTAAACGACCGGACGTACCGCTCTCTGAAGTGGTGGAACACAGAAAACCTTTCCAAGGGACGGTCGTTCCTAGAGCCAATTCCACAAGTAATAACAGCGGACGCATCGCTCTCAGGATGGGGAGCGCATATGGACAAATACACAGTGCAGGGGAAGTGGAGTGTGCAGCAAAAGAAACTGCACATCAACTACCTGGAACTATTAGCAGTGTTTCTAGCACTAAAAGCTTTCCAAATGCAAATAACAGGCAAGGCAGTCCTGATCAGAACAGACAACATGACTGCAATGTATTATATTCAAAAACAGGGGGGGGGGGACACGCTCTCCAACTATCCAAACTAGCACAGGACATTTGGAGATGGGCCATTCCTCAAAAGATCTATCTGTTAGCAGAACACCTACCAGGAGTTCAAAATCAGATAGCAGACATCCTAAGCAGACAGTCAGAGCAAGTACACGAATGGGAGCTGCACGACCAAATACTGCAGCCATTCTTCCAAAAATGGGGGCAACCAGAGATAGATCTGTTTGCCAATCATCAGAACGCAAAATGCAAAAACTTCGCATCCAGGTACCCACACCAACGGTCCCAGGGCAACGCACTATGGATAAATTGGTCCAACAAATTTGCTTACGCGTTCCCCCCCTCTACCACTAATTCCGTTACTGGTTCGGAAGCTGCAGCAACACTCAATGACAATGATACTAGTGGCACCCACGTGGGCAAGACAGCCGTGGTTCACCACACTGCTACAACTCTCACAAGTACCACATCAAAAGCTAAGATTATTACCCATGCATCTCACACGGAACCATGGAGAAATAATGCACCCAGATCCCAAACAACTGAACCTAGCGATCTGGCTCCTGAGGTCATAGAGTTTGGATATTTAGATCTACCACCAGAATGTATGGAAATCATTAAACAAGCAAGACGTCCTACCACCAGAGCATGCTACGCAGCAAAATGGAAAAGGTTTGCTATACACTGTAACAGTAAGCAAATCAACCCTCTGGACGCATCCACTAAACAAATCATTTGCTATTTACTACACTTACAGCGATGTAACTTAGCATATACCTCTATAAGAGTTCATCTCGCAGCTATAGCGGCGTACCTACAAAACAGGCAACATCTTTCCCTGTTTAAAGTACCAGCAATTAAAGCTTTCATGGAAGGACTCAAAAGAGTCATTCCACCAAGAAGACCACCTTCCCCAGTCTGGAATCTCAACATAGTACTTACCAGACTAATGGGGCCACCCTTTGAACCTATGCATAGGTGTGAAATACAATTCCTCACATGGAAGGTGGTGGCCTTCCTCATAGCTATCACGTCACTTAGAAGAGTAAGTGAACTGCAGGCTTTTACAATTCAAGAACCATTTATGCAGTTACACCAAAATAAGGTGGTTCTTAGAACAAACCCAAAATTCTTACCAAAAGTAATTTCAGCATTCCACATCAATCAGTCAGTGGAATTACCGGTTTTCTTTCCAAAACCACAAACAGTAGCAGAAAGAGCCCTACATACATTAGATGTTAGAAGGGCCATATTGTACTATATAGAAAGAACACAAACTTTCAGAAAGACAAAACAGCTATTTGTTGCGTTTTCTCCAACACACAAAGGCAATCCCATCTCTAAGGCGGGCATTGCCAGATGGATTGTAAAATGCATTCAAATATGCTACTTAAAAGCAAAGAGAACATTAACTGTTCCTCCTAGAGCTCACTCTACACGTAAACTAGGAGCATCTATGGCATTTTTGGGAAACATCCCACTAGATGACCTATGCAAAGCAGCTACCTGGGTTACACCACACACCTTCACAAAACACTATTGTGTAGATGTGCACACAACACAACAAGCTAGAGTGGGACAAGCAGTATTAAAAACTTTATTTCAGACAGTTGCAACAGACACTGGCGACCACCGCTAGGGAGAGAACTGCTGTATAGTCTATTCATAATGTACCATCTGCAGCCCATATGCCTCGAACGGAATATGCTACTTACCAGTATGCATCTGTTCTTGGCATAGAGGGCTGCAGAGTGGTACATGCCCTCCCAGCCTCCCCGGAAACCTGTGTCTGTTCCAACATTATTCTTATTTAGATACACTTACATGGGCATTCTTATCTGTATTCTACTACACTACTCCATCTAACCCTACTATGGCAAAACAATCTAAGGATGGAGCCGATGCCCATGCGCACTACCAACTAAGGGAGGAGTCACCAAGATACAAAAGACTCTCCAAGAGAAAAACAAAGTGCAATCATCCGAGCCCAACACCAGATGGCGATCTATTCATAATGTACCACTCTGCAGCCCTCTATGCCAAGAACAGATGCATACTGGTAA
This sequence comes from Lissotriton vulgaris, assembly GCF_964263255.1. Taxonomy (NCBI): domain Eukaryota; kingdom Metazoa; phylum Chordata; class Amphibia; order Caudata; family Salamandridae; genus Lissotriton; species Lissotriton vulgaris. The sequence continues at coordinate 335,241,657 of NC_141697.1, read as the reverse complement.
GTAGCATATTCCTTTTGCGGCCCATTCCGCACGCATCACCTCAGTGACAAACCAGGCAAATTACTGGCCTGGCTGATCGCGCAGCTCCGGTGATCCACACGGAAGAGAGGGGGCTACTCTACACACAGCGCCGCATTCATGAAGCTTTCACGACCCACTATAGAGCCTTATATGTCTCCCGGCTCCAGGTCCCACCGCCTGATATAGTGGAGTATCTTTCTGCTTTACCAATGCCACGTCTGACTGACGCACAGCAAGACTACCTCTGCGTGTCGCTCACGTCTGAGGAACTCCGCACGGCCATCTTCAACCTGTCCAACGGCAAATCCCCTAGCCCAGACGGGCTACCAGCCGAATTTTATAAAGCCGGTTCGGAGATCCTCATCCCAGAGCTCTTGAAAATGTATTCTGCAGCTGCGGAAGATTCCTCCCTCCTACACTCAATGAGGCCAATCTTATTTCCATACTCCAACCTGGCAGGGATAGCATCCGCATGGGCTCTTATCGCCCCTCGGCCCTGCTGAATACAGATTACAAAATACTCTCCTCCACTCTAGCCCAGCGCCTGGCCCCACTGGTCCCGACTCTGGTGCACAACGATCAAAATGGCTTTCTTCCAACACGCCATACCTCTTATAATATCCGCAGACTGTTCCGAATACAGGAATATGCCACTCGGCACTGGCCGCGAGCGGGATGCCTAGTACTGGACCTTGAGAAGGCATTTGACTCTGTGGTGGCCATATCTTAAGGCGGTGATGGAGAAATACGACCTGGGGGGGCGGTTATGGGGACATTGTGGACTTATTATACCAAAGACCCACGGTCTGTGTGCGCACCGGCAAGTTGCTGTCTGGTGCCGTCCGAGTGCGGAGGGGTACCAGACAGGGCTGCCCCCTGTCGCCCCTGCTGTTTTACCTGGCGATGGAACCTCTGGCCACGATCCTGCGGACGCAGGGAGTTGAGTGGGGAATACCGATGGCGGACGGTGTCCATGCGATCTCTCTTTATGCAGACGACTTGCTCCTCTATTTTCGGGATTTGACCAATATCCTGAGATCTCACTGACATCTTCCGGACCTTCAAAGCTATGTCAGGGTTGAGTCAACTGGTCCAAGTCAGGAGCTTACCCCTTTGGCCCGGACACACCTGAGAGCGATATCCGTCTTGGTGGAGAGAGACTGCAATGGTACCCCACAACATTCCGATATTTGGGGATTCACATATACAGGAATCCCTCAGACATACTGGATGGTAATTTGATGCGAGCGATCGTCTCCATCCGCGCGCAAGTGGCCTTTTGGAGAACTCTGCCCTTGAATGTGCCCAGCCGTGTGGCAAGGACAAATGATTGTCCTACAGCGACTATTATATAATTTTGCCAACATCCCGATTTATGTCCCTACCAAGATATTTCGCGAACTGGAGGTCATGATTCGTGGCCTTATTTGGAACGCAGGCCAGCCCCATGTAGCGCTAGCGAAGCTGTACATGCCCACTGAGTCTGTAGGTCTGGCGGTCCCCAACATGGAACTGTACTACCTGGCGGCGCAACTGCATTGGGTGTCGGGCTGGTTGTGCGGTAAGAACTTAGGGGATACTGCCACGGATGCTAACGTCTGGACACAAACACAGATGTGCTCTCTGTTCCATCCACTGACTCTGGACCCCCGCCCAACTGCACCTAGCTCCCTACGCTGCCTGAGACTCACGTGAGCTCCGACTCCGTACGCTCCGACACTCCCCCTGATGGGTACCCCCAGGGACACTGGGGTGTTGACGGAAGCAATACTGGGCAGTTCGATGCAGGCGGGTGTGGAGACGCTGGGAGATCTTTATGCGGATGGTGCCCTGCTGCCCTTCGCGGACCTCGCTGCAGGCACGGGCCTGCCAGCTGGGCAATTCCTATTACATGCATCCCTCTTACACACACTGACAACTGCTTGGGGTGACATATCTGAAGAACCACCAATGCACCTCTTCATGCAATATCTGCATGTCATGGGCCACGACTCCCACATAGTGCACTGGCTGGCGCAGGCCCTTCTGACCCATACACAGCAATCTACCCTGCCGCTGAGACAAGTGGGCGACGGATAGAGGGAGAGACTGGACCGACAAAGAATGGGCAATGGTGCTGGTTGGCCCGACTAATGTCCCACGCAACCCCCGTTTCAAGGTCATACAATTTTACACACTACATCGCGCTTATTTATCACCCGACAAAATGAACAGATTTTTCAGTCCCTGATACCGCATGCCAGCGCTGCTCCCTGGTTGGGGCAGACTTCTTACATATGCTGGCTATGCCCTGGTATCCAGTCATACTGGGACGAGATCGTGGTGCTGCTGACGCTCTGCACTAACGAAAATGTGCCGCGCATGTGGGAAGCCTGCGTCCTAGGCCTCTACAAACACACCAAACTGAATAAGGTACCAGCCAGGTTTTGGGACCTGGGACTTATCACGGCCAAACGCCTACTCGCTAGACGCTGTAAGGCCAGCGCACCCCCCACATATCCGACACTGGTACACGTCTTTTACCAACTGGGCGCGAGCGGCAAGCACAGTATTGCACCAGGAGGAAACAGCGGGACTTAGGAAATTCCCCATTGCCCAGCTCTGGGATGACGTACTGAAGTCCTTTCAGCAGACGTGCTTGGGCAGAGGGATCACCTGAGGTAGCCCACACCCGAACCAATTCATTGACATGACACACCATAACTGTAGAGCGATTGCGCCCCGTGCACGTGTATCGCGCCACACTTGTAGCCCCTTACGCTCGGAACCACTAGTGCTTCACTGCTCACCTAACTCCATCGTGCAGTTTCACAACCCTTCCATCTCCCAGGCGATGGAACGCCGTCCCGCTCCTTGTGTGTGACTGGCACAACTGTCCCACCCCAGAGAAGCTGCATAACCGCCCTTGTGGTGGCCCCCCTTCGCGCCCGCTGCTCTCGCCTCGCTCTGACCTCATATTATCAGAACCTACCTATTGCTGCAACCCCCCCTTAATAGCACTTTTCCTCCCACCTCCCCCTGTCACGGTTCACGTTCCAGTTTATACGTTAGTTCTATTTTACAGAGCAGGACCTTTTTCATAGCTGGTTAGATATTGTGTACTATGAACATGTGATGTTGATACCTACATCTCCGCTGACACTTACTAATTCCTCTTCACTCACATGACGAGAGGTACGTTACACACAACCTGAGAGGTGTGACTGAGGAACACTTTCTCCGACCACACACCGATGGTCCTACGCTACGACCTCTATCCATGACTACCATAGCAACATTACCACTGTTTGAGAATGGCACACATGTTGATGTACCAGACGCGCCGGATACGGCTATGACTGTCACTTCCTCTTACCGCCACTAAATGAGACTACCCCTTTGCCCTGATACAGCACACCATTGCTCTAACTGCTTCAGCACACCATTGCTCTAACTGCTTGTTATACCGCAGTATCACATGCGACTGACCTGTGCTTTTTACATTTCTGATCCCACTGTTTAATGTTGCCATGGATACTAACCATAGACGATCGCGGACTGCTGATAGCATGTCCACGGCACCAGAGATTCATTACCATGTAAAAACCATAGGCCTGACTATTCCTCGAGCTACCCAAAGTATGATGTGTACATGTTTTATCCTACCACTCTGCCGGACCCCAGGATTGTCTGCTACAAGGGCTGTGTTATCCTACCAACTATACATGCAACTTGTGCTTATTGCAGCCGGCCCAAACAGGTTGTAGGCTATGTGATGAGTTATGTGCAATAAAGGTCTTTAAAAAAAAAAAAAAAGTCGAAACAGATTCGAACCGGGTTTCCCAGCTCCAAAACCGGCAACTCAAGCTGTTACGCCACATTTGTGTAGGAATGAGTTACCTGCGCGCTGGTAAACATTGAGAGGCATTTCCCTCTCCCTTAGATTGGGAATGTGGGTGAACCAGCATTTCCGGGTGTTCGCGCATGAAGTGCAGTATTGAAGTAGTTTATACAAAAAATAAAAACACATAATATAAAGAACATTGTACCTTACAGACCTCTTTAAGCCATCCGCCTCGAGACCGCTATCCAACAAATGCTTCCCCTGCAGCCATGTTTGAATGGATATCAACGTTTCAGTTTTGTTTAACCCCTTCGCTGCGGCGGGAATTCCGCCGCAGCGCTAAGGGGGCAGGGGGGCTGAGCGGCGCTCGCATGCTCGTGACTGAGCCGCTCCGTCACGAGCCGCGGTTGAGCTGTGCTCGTGACGGAGCGGTTCCGTCATGGCGCGCCCCGCTCAATGGAACGTCCAGTGCAGGCGCGAAATTCGCGCCGAGCGGGCCATGACGGAACCGCTCCGTCATGAGCACAGCTCAACCGAGGCTCATGACAGAGCGGCTCCGTCATGAGCATAGAACGGGTTAATCATTCACTCCTCACCAGATCACATGGTAAACGCACTCCATAAGCGATAGAAACCGATGTCTGCTTGTTGGCAAGCATAATAACCACTAGTACCCTGTTCAACATCGATCTCGTGGGTCCTGATAAAAACGAATCTTCCTGAAAGTGATCTATTGGGTCAGCTCGGAAAACACATATAAAGTACTCTAAACGGCAAACTAATTTAAGGAGACATGTACACACCATCTAGGGCGACTACCTGTTCGTATTTTTCACGGACTATCCTGAATTTGTGTACCTTGTCCGTGAGCACATGGGGGGGGTCTGTTGCGTATGCCCAGGGCCACTGGCATTATGCTTCAGGAGAGGGCCAAATTATGCTGCAGGATTGAGTAAATCACGCTGCAATAAAAGGCAAATTATGCGGCACATTTTGTAACCGTATTCCACTTTTTTTTAACTTGGTAACTGTCTGGGCTTTGGTTGCACCTCATTAGTACCAGTTTAACACCCAAATATATCAATAAGCAATAGAGCAAAAACCGTTCAGCTTTGCAAAGAGCCTTCTACTGAGCAGCAACACTTGTCTTAGTTTTTTCAAGGTAAATTCATATTCGAGGAACATATTTTTGTATATAGATTTGCCACATAATCCATCATCCGCCACATAATCTTCAGATTTTAATAGTCCTTTTATTTTTGGCTCAAACTGTCCAAGTTACTAAATGTAGCAACAAGCATTGGTCTCTGTAAGCGAACAAAAACCTTGTGCGAAAGTCCTGTAAGCAAGACCTAACAAGCATTGGCATAGCCAATAGGTCTCGCCTTTTGGACTTGAGTGTTTAGCCATACAACAGTTAATGTTGTTGCACCAAGGATATTGTCCTGCATAACTAAATACTTATAAGGTCCCAAAAGCGAGACCTATTGGCTATGCCAATGCTTGTTAGGTCTTGCTTACAGGACTTTTGAACAAGATTTTTGTTCGCTTACAGTCCACCCATTGGACTCTTGTTTGCGTGCTTTTTGGATGTGAGCGTGTTATCTTTCCTGCCTCTTCATCGGTTTGTCCCTCACCTGGAGCATGGACACATTCATTGTGTCCATCCACTGCTGCTTGCTAGTTATTATTCTGGTGCTTTTTTTTTTTCTTGCTTATGCACCCACAAGTGCATGTGGTGTTCAGCTGTTTCCCTAGTGTGCTGATCTTTCCCCTCCCATGTTGTGCTCTTGCCAGCGTGTCTTAAAACATTCAAACTGCTATACTGTACTTGAAATTACCTGCTACCTGACCAGTATTAAGTGTGTTTTTTGCTTTTGCATCTAGACCCTCACACAACAAATATGTCTAAAACTAGCCAGACCAGTTGGCTTTGTTTACGTTCTTGTTAGATATAAATCTGCAATTTTGTTGTAAATAACTGCTACTGACAAGTACAAATGGTACATATGTTATGATCAGTATGTATCGAGTGGGGAAAGGCCAACAATTGGATGAGCATATGATCTGAACACTGCTCTTGCCCACAAACTGACATTGCCTTCAGCATACGCTCCAGAGTTCACGATTGTGACCCGTTATGAACACCATACTGCAACCAGAAATCACCCGGACACCTAAATGCTACTTTGCTGATAGGTCAAAAAGGCTGAGCTATTGGTTTTTCTAGTGCTTGCATAGTACATGAGACCGCGTAACTTAGTCATTGCTTAGTAAAGTACATTTCAGTTAAAATAAAAATTACAGTAAGCAAAGAGTTTACAAATATTAACACATTTAAAGTCTTTACTTATGGAAAATATGCGATATATATATATATATATACACACAGTAGCCTTAAAAATTTGACAAACCAAATGGGACTCAAAGTAGAGACGTATTGGTTTTGCCAACGTGTTATGGTTGTGGTTTTTTTTTTTTTTTAACAATTCTGCTATTCTTCCTTCAGCTTGGTCACTCTGCTTTTTGCCTGGAGGTGGTTGTCTTCCCTAAGTCACAATTCATAATTTACTGGTTATACCGTCCTTGGTATAGCCAGTATTGAATGAGGACGGCTTTAACCCGCATGGAGCATCCTAAATGTACACTTTTTCTCTGGCAGTCTCATTTGATGGCAATGGTCAATGCTGGCAGTCTCTTGTACTGACGTTTATTGGAAAAAGGCCCATATGATTCTGTATACCTTTGAGATATTCAGGTTCCTGTGTCTGTGAGTCAGTTGAGAAATGGGTTTAGTTTATTCAGTAATGTTATGAGATGGGCTCTACCGATCAGTGGGTGAAACGGAGGTCTCTTGCTTAACTGCTGAGGTGAGTGACTTTGAGGTAATGCTGAATTATTTACCAGTCCTTTTTATTTCTGTTATCTTGGTCGAGTCTTGAATTGCAGGAAACCATCTCATGGGTCTATCTTTGGCATGGTGTGAGATTAAACTTTTAAAAAAAATGTTTTAAATACATTTTATTAGGTTATTTTGCAAAATGTCGGGGGTCGCAGCCTCACACTGGCCGAAGATGTAATTTTAATTTGAATCGATAACCAGATTTCTGATATATAACAGCACCCACCAAACACGTAGGGGTCATAAGCAAAAAACTTAGACCGGTTCCGGTCTCAATGTTCATACAAGCTGTGCAATTGTCATAGTGTGCCACATTAAAGATAAACACTTTTTTTTAAAACTCTCTCTCAATGGGGATATAACCATACATAAAAACATAGCTAAACAGTTTCTGGGTCCGATGCGGGGGGAGTCGATACCACAATAGTCTGCCCATCTAGTCCAGATTTTGCAGTGTTTTGCAGGGCATCCCCGGGCCTCAAACCGCAGCCTCATACATTTATCTAGTTCACTTTTCCATTTGCCCAAGGTCAGGGTGATGATGCCTACCACATTTGTGCAATATCTCTCTTGGCCAGTGCGTCTGCTAAAAACAGGAGGTTATGCTTAAACCTATCCTCCTCCAACCCCCCCCCCCCCCCCCCCCTTCCTTATGTCTTCTGTAGAGTGTAATAAGAAAAGGCGGGGATCGAGATGGAGATCTCATGACCGCCCAACGTGAGCGAATTCTGCGCCAAAACGGCTGTAACCCGAGCAGCTCCAAACCGTGTGTAAGAATGACTCCTTCTCCCCACCACACCTTAGACACATGGGGGACTGAATAACACCCATCCGCCATAGACGTACCCTAGTGTAATATGCGCAATGCCGGTATTTAAATTGGATAAGCCGAAAGCGCAGGGACACTGCCGCACCCCTAGGGCTGGCGATGGCTTTGGGCCAATCCTCGCCAATGAGTTCAGGTAGGTCTACTTGCCATGCAAGCCTCGTCTTGTCCAGTGTGGTGGGTGTATGGGTCATCGGGGTCTGGTAGACCTGTTTGATCTTGTGAGGTCCCAGGTCCCCTGTAAGCAGTCGCTCCTGTAAGGGTTGAAACTCGGGGAGGGATTTTAATGTGTGGATCTGAGGTTGGAGATGTAGGAACTTCTAGAATTGTGAATTATGTAAGTCGAATCTGTCTGTAATTGCTGAAACTATTTCATTGTGGTGCCGAGTATTACATCGCCAAGGGTCGACATCCCCACTCGGTCTCACCCTTTGAACCCCGTTAATGTTGATATGGAGCAGAGATGTGCCCTGCCATAAGGGGGTAATTTGAGTAAGTGTCCCACGCCAGTCTATCTGTCGGGTCATAGCCCACCAAAGTTGTATCACCACTCTGCCAGCCAGTGGTAGGTGATTGAGGTGAACCGTGCTGTATAATAAGTGGAGGACCGAGACCCGGTCCATAGCAGCATGTTCCGCTGAATATGCTGGATCGGTGGGGGAGCAGTACCACCATTCGTTTATAGCCATCACATGGTACTGGACATAATAGGCAAAAAAAATCCCGCCGCAATATGTGTATTGTGTACATGTGAGGAGCGCCACTCTGACTGCCCCGCCGTTCCACAAATTTATTTTGTATGACTGCTACTTGTGCGCGGAATGGGATATGGATAATTCTGGAGACTATATAGAATACAGGCAGTGATACCATTTTTAAAAATGGCTGAGCGCCCGTACAGGGAAAGAGGGAGAAAGGACCACATGGTGGTTTCATTGTGAAGGCTAGCCAGTAAAGGAGAAATATTGAACGCCCAAGAGACTTTCTGACATGGGGAAATATATATGCTAAGATATTAAAGCCCTCTGTCGCTCGAAAGCTGCGATGCCCAGGTGTTGTCCCTGATGTTCTCACACCGGGAATAGATTTGGCGGGGTTAGCATAGAGGCCCGAGGTTCCCGCAAGAATCTTAAGGATTTTCAGTATACGGGGACCTGAGTTCCAGAGATCGGTCATGAAAAAGAGGACACTGTCCGCATATAAAGCCTATCCGGTCTGATCGTGACTGGGACCAGTCGAACCCCCGAAGGACGATCAATCCGAACCCACACCGCCAGGGGCTCTTATCGCAAGAGCAAATAACTGGGACAGGGGGCAACCCAGTCTGGTGCCCCCGCTGGATGTAAAAGGGCTGAGTGTGGTGTCTTGCAACTCGGACTAATTCTGCCAGCTCCGTGTAAAACAGTCGCACGTAAGCCAAAAAAGAAGGCCCCAAATTTATCTCCTCGGAGCTGGAATAAATACACCCACCTCTGAGTCGAAAGCCTTGTCTATGTCGGCAAGGCGGCTGGCCGACACAGCGTCTGTGCTGCTGCAATGGCATTATGTACCCATTGGATATTATGTAGAGTATACCTGTGTAGCATAAAGCCCGGGTAGATCAAGTCACTGATACAGCTGCACAGGTAATCAGCCAGCACCTTCCCCAACAGCTTTGGCTCGAAATTTGAGAGATGGGGCGATGTGAGGAAGGGTCCTCCGGGGATCTGCCTGGCTTGTGAAACAGTACTATTTCTGCATGTCGCTAGTCCCTAGACAAGTCTTTACTCAACAGCCTCCTGGATTGTCTCTAATAAATGGGGCCTCCAACAGGTGTATGTTTGGCAAGAGGAATACCTTTGCGAACCCGTTCGGCCCGGGAGCGCGGCCAGGATGAAGGGCATTAACACCTTAGCTGCGTGTAAACATTTCTCCCCAGTGCTACGCTGTCCATTAGAACTAGTGCTGAATGGACGTTCAATGGTCGTGCGCAGCACTGGGGAGGTAGCGCTGCTGACGACCATTGGCCGTCAGCAGCACTTAAGGGGTTAATGGCTCCAGTGAGTTCCTCCATGGTAATGGGAGTGTCTTGTTCCCGAAGATCAGGAAGACGACGGAGGAATATCCACCAAGAATTCAGCGATCAATTCTGATGAAATTTGTTCGTACTTAGTATTATAGAAGGTGGTAAAGTGTCTGGCGAATTCCGACCCTGTGGTGTCGTGTGGAGGGACCCGTCTGTACCGCAAATGGTGGGGACAACTGCCGGTGACTCATCCGTCCTGCGGAGGCTATGGAGCATCTTACTTGATGAATTCCGTGCTGTGACGCCTCTCATATCTCTTTCGCTTCACCCATGAGATGCTGCCGAAGATCCTGTTGCGCCTGCAGCAGGTTTAGGCGAATAACCGGTTTAGGATTGGTATTAAGTTGTGAAGCTAGTGACGTTTGACGTGTCTCCAGAGCCTCCAACTGCTCCAGTTGCGCCCGATTTTCATTTGTGCGGTAACTAATCTCAACCCCGCGAACAGTCTGTTTTAGGGTTTCCCATAAAATAGTCCGAGAGGGAGCCGTGGGGCTGTTATCCTCCAGGTATGTAACAACTGCGGTGTGAAGCATATCCTGATATGCCGGGTCCCGGCGGTGCCATGAGTCACCGGAAGGCGGGTTTACGGTTAAGGGTATGTAACTGTAATCAGAGGAGAATGATCGGAGCGCCCCCCGGGGCATATGACTCGCAAGAATCTGTGCAGGTGTATCCGCAGGGCAAAGAAGTAGTCCAGCCGTGATTGTGAGCCATGTACCGCCGAGAGATCGGTAAAATTCAGTTTGGTGGGATGATATTCGTGCCATATCAGCCCACCACCAAGGTATTGATAAAGGTATTGACCAAGGTATGCAGCTTAGTCTGGCCCTGAAGGGGTGCACTGTCTGGGCTGCATTGGCGATCCAATGGTCCCATGAGGTCATTCCAGTCGCCCCCCCCCCCCCCCCTCCCCAACAATGTCAAACTCTCATGTACCTTGCCCCACGTTGCTACTAGCTTGTCTATAAATGTAGCCCCTAGAGGAGGGGGCACATACGTAGTGCCTATAGTGATCAGTTTCCCGGACAGTGTGCATGTGACAAAGGAATATGCTACCTTAATCTGCTTGATGTGTAATATATTGACATTGGACCCTGGAGTGGATGAGAATAGCCACCCCTCTGGATCCCCCAGGTGAAAGCAGCATGATACACATGATAAAAGCCAAATGGAGCTAAGCAGGACGTCTTGGTGCCTAATAAATGGGTTTGTCAGCCCCAAATCTTTTGACCTGGCATAAGATTGCACCCTGTTTTGCCTTATTGAGAAGACCCCCTAACGTTCCAGGATACTCCTGTTAGATCCCCAACAGGAGTAGCCTCACCTGACATTATCACCCCTTTGGATAACAATCACAACAAAAGGACTGAGAGCATGGCCTGTCTGTGAAAAATAACATGTTACTGCAAACACAACAAAACCAAATTCCCTTAACCCCCCACCCAACACTGCCAATAAAGAGGCGCATCTGTCGCGGTGTGTGACCCAGGAGACTCCCAACTGGAGGCACCCCCAACTGGGGGGGACCCCCTGTGCCCACACCAAAGGATCCCTTCCCACAACATGAAAGGAGGGGAACCAAGTCTTGTAGCCCCATGGCCATGCCACACGCCACCCAGAGGAAGCTAGTAAGAAAGGGTTACTAAGTAGACGAGCCCAAAGTCAATTTGCAATTAAGATGTAGTCACGACTTCGGATCACCATGGTGGCCGCTCCGAACTTTCAGATCTTCTGCTGGACCCAGACCCATACTGGTTTTTATTTTTTTATTTATTGCGCCTCTGGCGTTGAATGCGTGGGCTGCGAGAGGAGTCAGTCCACTACAGGCAGAGAGTTAGGTCTTAGTTGTGTGGCGCTCACCAGTCCGTTGGGCAGTGGGGTGGTGGTGGTGGTGGTGGTGTATCAAAGAAAAAGGATTTGGAGTTGTAGGTCACCCGAATCCTGGCTGGATATAGCAACATGTATTGCAAGTTCAGCTCTCACAGCCTGCGCTTCGCGGCTGTTAAGGATTGGTGCTGTTGCTGAACCTGGCGTGTATAATCTGGGAACACCATGATGGGGTGAGAGTTACACTGGAGGCCATCTATGTGAGTCCTGGCGAACCTAAAGATCGCATCGCTGTCCGAGTAGTTCAGAATCTTGGCGATGACCGGCCTTGGCCTGCTCCTGGTGGAGGTTTTTGTGTCTGGGCTCACTGGGCCCGTTCCAGTACAAAGGATGATGACAGGAGAACCTTTGGCAGGATATCTGTGAGCCATTTGGCGATGAAGGATGTCATTGATCCACCCTCTCATCCCTCCTGCAGGCCCACAAAACGTAGATTGTGGCGCCGTGCGCGTCCTTTCACATCTTCTACTCTGAAGGCCAGCTCATGTGACACCACAGTGAGCTTATTCACTTTTTTTGGAGGGAGGACACCGTATCCTCTACAGCCGAGACCCGGGTTTCAGCTTAGTAATCCGGTCCAGTGCTTTACGGAGATCTTGACGTTGGGAGGAGACTTCAGACACCACTGCGCCTATCTTGCCATCGAGTCTCTTGCATGATTGATTGCTGCCAGGAGGGCTGCATTGTCGGGTGCAGCAGCGCCCCATCTCCACCCCGTCCCCCCCCCCCCCCCCCCTGCGGGCGTCGTGAATTGGTCAATGGTGCCCTGTTTGGGACCAGGGCCCCCGGGCCCCCCCCTCTTGACCATCTCCAAAGGACCTGGGTGCGTGTAGGACTGTAGCAGAGTGGAGTTTCCGGCCGAGATCTTTAGCTTAGCAGTGTCCATGACAATGAATCTCTACACAGCTCCCAAGGTGCCATGCTGGTTAAGTTATGGTGTTGGTCCCACCCGTTGAGCGCCCTATGATATATATGCACTCCGATAGTCTCCCCACCAGGCGTCGCCACCAGCTGCAGGTACCAGCTTCTTGTGATTCGCGCTGGTTAGGTAAACAACGGCCTCACTCACTGGTAGGGGGAAAGTGGATCAGCATGCCATCCCTGTGCCTCGATCTGTCCCAGGCCCGCTGCAGTCCTCTGGGGCCTCACGTACAGGTCCCATGGCGCCTCATTGACTCCCAGGCCTGCCAGGTGTTCATATATGGCCACTGCTTCTAGGGCATGTCCAACCGGGCCCAAGATTTCAAGGGGCACCGGACGGGACTCCGCAACACTCGCAGAGGAGGTCAGTGGCTGCAGAGCTTATCACGGGTTGGCCCAGCTGTGCCACCAATCCTGCAGGCAGACCCCCAGGCAGAGTCCTGGAGGAGGAGGGGGGGGGTAGGGGTAGAGAGATGGGCCGCAGCACCCCTGCCCCAAATCAGTCTATCTTGTGTGGAGATTTTGCAGGGGCCGGCGATCGCTTCCATAATCTCCCCGATGTGCAGGCACCCACCACCACACAGACCAGTGGCCAGAAGGGCCCAGCCCATGCCCCTCCTTTCGGATCAAATCTGCCAAGAACCGCCACAGCCATGCCGTGCAGGTCGTCTTTCACCAGGGGCCACGCATGCTCCAAGCAGGAGAACAGGACAGCCAGCGGGGGCCCTTGCAGATCACCACCACACATGTGACCAATAGATCACCGACCCCCACCTCTAATATTGTTGGGCAATCCGGGGCAGGCCCGATGTACTCCTGAGCACCGGTGATCACAGTACGGGCCCGCCGCAGGCTTATGAATCAGTGATCGTCGAAGGAGGGTAGGGCAGGAGCAGCTGTAACCCAGGCGTCGTAGGGCGCGGGCCTATCGCTCGCCTCCTGAGACCGCGACCTGGCCTCCACGCTGTCAAACACCAGCCGTGTGCAGTCCGATCCTCCAGGGCACAGTCGCGCAGACTACATTGGCAAAGCCGCGCCTCGATGGCCCAGGGGGCGCCAGCCCTCGCATCTCCCTGGCGGGTCATTGTCTACCAAAACCCGGGCTGCATCCGGGGACCTTCTCCTCCGTGCACTCTGCCCCGCGCAGGTAAGATGGCGGGCTCAAGAAGAAGGGGGGGGGGAGGGGCAGCGGCATCCCCTCACGAATCGAACCCTCTGGCGTTGATTTTTACTAACAGACTGGGCTATTTGGAAAATTGAATGTTTGCGTTGCTGTCCCTGAAGAGTGTTAAAAAAAGAGTGAATACTTCTTCATGGAAGTCGCTTTCTTTTGTTATAACTGACTCGTAAGATTAGGCCAGGCTAATGACTTCAAATTTACAGACCCCATACCTGCTGCAGCATCTCCGTCATAGTGTGCGCCACTTCTCTGATCTCCCATTCCTTGTCTTTGATAAATGAGGTGAAGCCATTGTTCTATGTGCCATTGATGAAATCGATGTAGTGGGATTGAGTTTGCGACATTTTAACTGAGTTGTCTTGCCTTTATGTAACCATTTTACTATCATTTTTAGGTCTTGCTTGACAAAAAAGGTGTCTGCATACCTATTAACAATTCTTTAACATGCATGTAGTGGTCGTTAGCTCCAATTCCACATGAGTAATCTCAAACTACTGGCCCTTTCGCCTACTTTGAAATGTTGGCATTCTAATTTGAGGTACTATTTTACGTCTCAAAAGTACACTGAATTATCACAAATAATGATTTAACTTTTACATTCAGAAAATATAAATTTGTTTTTTCAATGGAGACTTTCCAGTTGCATATTAATTCACTTTACCCTTGTTTAACTTTTTTGCTAGCAATTACTATTTAATGACAAACCGTATTGTGCATAGTGACTTGAAAATTAATCGTAAGAGTTAAAATTGAAAGTGTACACTTTGCTAACATATTTTACCTTTTCTTTCTAGGCTGACCAGCTCACAGAGGAACAGATTGCTGGTAAGTGATTTGGTCTTAGTAGCCCATTTAATTGCAGCTAGGTTTTAAAAAAAGTCTGAGGCTCTGCACATAGTGAGCTTTGAGCTAGATCTGTACCTGCTGAGGGCTAGCTTTAGCTCTAGGTTTACGAGTGAACATTAAGCTTATTTTGGGTTCATTAAGGTATTCTAGCCCTTGATTGGCCTACACCTGACTATGTATTTCAGTTTTCAGTATTGTTTGTTACTAAAAAAATCATTTAGATATATTGACCTGCAACTTTTGCATAGGTTACAGCCTACTTCGCGGGGTCATGGGTTTTTACCAAATTGTGTAACACTGTCAAGATTCTGCACGTTTGCGATTTGGGAGAAGCAAAGGAAATTTTGTCTTGTATCTAGTTTTCCTGTATTGTACATTCTTGCTTAAAACTGTGTGTACATTATATAAAACATTATTGATCTTACTATTTCCTTACAGAATTCAAGGAAGCTTTCTCTCTATTTGACAAGGATGGTGATGGTACCATTACAACAAAAGAACTTGGAACTGTCATGCGATCGCTGGGCCAAAATCCGACTGAGGCGGAATTGCAGGATATGATCAACGAGGTGGATGCTGATGGTAGGGGCTGGTGAAAATCTTTGAAGCATTTGAGTAACTTTTGTGTTGGTTGTCTTTTAATAATGATTTGGAAAGTTATTAGTCCATCGGTTTAAGTTCTTCACCCTTTAGGAGGGAGAAACCCTTCTGCAATTGATGCCATGTTGCATTTGTTCTTAATCTCTACAAACCCAACTCTTGCTCTTGCGATGCATATTTTGCTGTATCTAGTCATACACTTTCGATTTCTTGAATGGCAGCCCAAACCTGGCCTTCGGAAACATTCAACACCTATGTCCATCTTGAGCATGTACTCTAGTTGTTAAATTGTCAAAAAGGCCCTTTGAGCCACTTTGATTATACTTCAGAAAAAGAGAGCCATTCCTCATTCATTATTACGAATCTGCTATCAACGCTTGTCAGTTTTTGGCATCTGACTTTTTACCACTGGTCAGGTACTATGTATTCCCCAGATAAATTGCATTTGCTTTCTCTCTCCCTCTCCCCAATCTCTTTGGGATACAAACTGTGCAAAATGGCAGGTGTTGCTTCCAGCTATAGTTTTGACATTAGTACCAAAACAGATAGAACTAGAGGTGCTAATGAATATTGTTACAAATCAGATCTCTAGTGATGATGAATGTTTGGAGGTTTTGTACCACGCAGGCTCATATTTTGATAACCAAGTTGGGGGGAAAGTGGTGGGGGTGGGTAGTTCCATGTAAAAGTATTGTCTGTTGTGGACTTGAGTAGCTTTGGAGCAATTACAATGAGTTGTCTGGTTGTCTTAATGTGGGCACCAGCTCTCAATGAGGACAATTCAATTCTGCAATTGATTATCATATTTCAGTAGATGCTTTTAGATAGTTTAGTGTTATTTGCAGATTGATGACTCTTACACGCCCGTGCTGAGAATAAGGACAAATGTTGGGATACGTTTTTAGGGTATTCTGAAGGCCATTATGGAGCTTCTGTACAAAAACATCATGCCACTTTGATTTTATGGTGGTAATTTTGTTGCAGATAGGCTGCTAGTTTTCTGAAGTTTTAAGATTTGATTAACGCAGTTACACTCAGGGTTTGACGCGATTTGAGCATTCTAAAAAATGTCTCTGGCTGAGTGAGCGGATGTTGAAGATGGTTGCAACCGGAGGACTGCTTTCAGTTTCAAAGGAGGGGGTCCTTAAAATAGCAGTACTTTAAGGGTTGACAGTTTGTGGTAGATGAGCATTGGTCTTGCAGTACGACAGCCCAACTGCAATTACAACTTTGGAAAAAAAAAAGAAAATTCCATGGCTTTTTTAGTGGAGATGAGGTAGAAAGAGGGTGTTGCATTTTAATTCAGTAACTGTTAGTTTGATGTTTCCAATGTTCAGTCGTGTTCCTCATGGAATTGGAAGTAACATCTACACCTCCAGGGAAATAATTCCCTCCGAGTTTTAGAATTGCTGGTGAAAGATGTGAATTGAGGAGGTGGCTGTTTCCTCATTTATTTCCTTGCTTTTTCCAGAGTGTGGTGGGGTAAGCAGATAAGCTTCATGTATATTTATCAGGCAGTGAGTCTGTCTTGCTATGAGTAAAGAGCTATATGGATCTGAGTGTTATTGCTTGAACGTGCTCTGAGAATTTGTGAATGGTAAATCTTTTAGTTTTGGATGTGAGACGTGAGCATGTTTTGGAGAGTGGGGCCGTGTGTATAGTTTATATGTTGCCCCCTTATCGAAGCCTAGAATTATTTTGGATACAAAACCTGCATTAGTTAATAAGTGCGGCAAACTGCTGTGTGGTCAGTGTCTGTACTTTGGAATGCTTAATGTGTATTGACAATTCATTAAACATTACTCAACTTGTTAATGTGGCTGCTTTGAACAGCTGCTTTAAGTGATGGTTTTTGTATGGGCACGGTACCTGATGTGCAAGAGGCTGGGATTCTGACCCTGGGATGTCCCTGCTGGAAGTCTTCGTTTTGGTAAATGTTTAGTGTTTGGGCAGTTCTCTTTTTTTTTTTTTTGTCTCTCTTTTTGTTTTTTTACCCCATGCATGCTCATGACGGAGCGGTTCCGTCATGGCCCTACCTGCGCGGCGCTGATTTCGCGCCTGTGCGGCGCGTTCTATTGAGCGGGCGGGGCCATGACGGAACCGCTCCGTCATGAGCACAGTGCAACCGCGGCTCGTAACAGAGCATGCGAGCGCCGCTCTGCCCCCCCCCCCCCCCCCCCACCCCTAGCGCTGCGGCGGAAATGCCGCCGCAGCGAAGGGGTTAAATGGTTTTATTGGCATTTCAATAAAAACGAGAAGCAAAGTTCACCAACTCTGTCCTAATTGAAGCATTGTTTACGTCCCCATTTCCATGTGTGTTGCTGTGCAGCTAATCTTTGTTCTGCCTGTAGCCTTTGTCCCTGTATTTCATGAGCTTTTTAGATCCTGCCTAGGCAGGGCTTGCGAGACCTGCTGTATTCAGGATATGGTCATTAAGCTCCGCCCATACATTTTATTTGCTCCTTGGAGAGTCGGAATTCTTTTTATTTCAAGGGTTTATTTTGTTAGCAGTTTCTCCTTCCTGTTAGTATCTCCCTTCTGTTATTTCCCATGAGGACAGCCCCTGTTACACGTATCTTACTCGTCGGGGTTAAGAGTTTTGACTTCACTTTTGTTTTCTTTTTGTTGGTTTGCCTCTGCTCCTTAATAATTCTGTTTACTTTGCTTTTGACAGCTTCATTTGCCCAAACATATTTTTTTCTGTTTTAATTTAAACTAGTAGAGCGCAGGATTGAGCTGAAGTGATTTGCCAACCTATGAGGCTTGGTACAAGGAACCCCAGCTACGAAGTTGACAGTAGCACCACATCCTCTCCCTCTGGGGATAGCATTCCACAGAATGAGCCTGAACAGAAATAGTCTGTTTTTCTACTGCTCCCCTTGATGGCTTTTCTCCAAAGCAGGCCCCTCCCACCTCCCGACACACCCTAGCCACGCGCCTTTATTTAAGACTGCTGCTTTTTGTCCTCCTCTGCTTGAAATGTTTGTTCAGACTCTTACTTAATAATTGCGCAGCAGTCCCTTCGTGCTCGTGTGATTCCAAAATTGTTGCCTTTCCTCAAAAGCAAACCCCTTGCCACCCACCCCACGCAGCATGGCCGGGCACCTTTATTTAATACGACAGCCGCTTTCACTTTTGGCTGCATCTGCTTGAAATGTAGGTTGTTCTGCCTCCTTATTTATTAACAGCGCCACAATCACTTTGGGCTCATAAAGCCACACACCGAATTGCATGTAAGGACCATATGTCCCCAATGAAAATATTAAACTTTAGAAAGATTTTTCGCCCTACACTTTATGTAGCTTGCTTTTATTGTATTAGATATTTATATAGCGCAAAACAGTCGCCCTACGGGTATCCTGGCACAGATAGTAAGCCATTTGAACAGACTTGCATTGGCAATAAAAGGACTAAATATCCCCCCTAGGGAATAACCAAGCTTTCTGAAACAGGTTAACAAATTGGCCTGTCTGATGGTCTGGGGAAGGTCATTCCAGAGTAGAGAGGCGGCCACGCCAAAGACTCTGTCCTCCATCCTAATTATCTTAACGAGTAATCTTTAGCAAGTTTACTTTAGAGGAGCGGAGCTGCCTTTTCGGATTATACCAGGTAAATCTCTCCCGTAGGGGAATAGGGCCCAGGCCATGTGCCGCTTTATACACAATACACAGATTTAAAACAGATTCTCTCTTTAATGGGCAACCAATGTACATCTTTCAGGGCTCCGGTTGTAGAGGCCCTGCTTTGCCTATTCAGCGCCAGCTTTGCTGCCATAGACTGGACTCTCTGTAATCTCTGTACGATGTACTGCGGTGCTCCCAAATATAGAGCATTACAGTAGTCCAGTCTGCTAAGAATTACACTCTGTACCACAAGTGAGCGAGTGTCCTTAGGCAGAAGCGGGAGTATCTGTCTTAACATCCGCAACAGCAAGAAGCATACATTGTCTGTTTTATTTGCCTGGAATTCCATTTGGAGACTGCCGTCCATTAGTACCCCCAGTTTTGACAGGAAACAGGGTGTCATCCTCTGGAGTGAGCTTAAACTCTGGCAATAAATGTTGATGCAAGCTGGAGGATGGGCAATATGCACCTCCGTTTTTTTCCCCCCCATTAAATTGCAAAGAATTTGGTCAGCCAGCCTACTGCCTGGCACATACTCTTGAAACTTGTCCATTGACACCATCTGCTTCCCTTTCACGGAAAACACCAGTTGGGTGGCGTCCGCGTAGTTAACCAGGTCGCTGTATGACTTGATCAAAGAGAGTAAGGGGCGCAAGTAGATATTAAAGAGAATGGGGCTTACCGCAGATCCCTGCGGAACCCCATAAGGTACTAAGGACTGACTCGACTCATGGTGGCAAAGATACTACCTGTTGCCTTCCAGTTAGATAGGATTATATCCACTGCAGGGCTCGTCCTTTTATCCCCGTAGTTTTTAATCTCTCCATCAGTACTGTATGGTTCACCATGTCTAATGCGGCTGACATTTTTAGTAATACTAGGACCGAAGATTCTCCCTTGTCTGCTCGCATCCGTAGATTATCCATAACCGTAACCAAGGCAGTCTCAGTACTGTGGACTGGGCGGAAGCCCAATTGATCCTTGTCTAATAGATTATTCTCTAAGTGTCCAGACAAGGTTTTGCTGACTATTTTTTCTAGAATTTTAACTGGGTATGGCAGAAGGGATATAGGCCTAAAGTTGGCCGGGACCAGGGGCTCATGGGAGGGTTTCTTGAGCAAAGGGGTGACTACTGCCTTCTATATTTCCGGGACCACTCCCCCTTCCAGGTATTGGTCCTTTAAATATGAATCTGAATGGCACCAATAAGACCGAATCGGGTTTCATGTTTTGCGAAGTCTGTGCTGCTGTACCTTCTTGCTAACTTTGGGTTCTTAAGTGAATGGTAATTGTTCATGATTCAGGCAAACTGAATATATATAGCTGAATATCTAACAATGGTATTGAGTTTGTATGGACTTGGTCATCCACCTTCAATCCGAACAGATCTTTGTTTGTCATCCTACGTTCATCATACCATGATCCTTTAGGGCTGTGATGCCCTACGATTACTGGCTTTCCCACTACGCAAGCTTTGGAGATTGGCAAACAAAAGTGATCATTGACACTAACCCACTATGTGGGTTAAATGACATCCGTATTCCTGTCTTGATTGGGAAACTGAGGACCAAAAAAATACTGTTCCTCAGTTTTTCTCCTAAACAATAAAATTACCCCTACCTTCGTTTACCTCTACCAACTGGAACCCTAAAAATCACCCTTGCTGCCCTTTTACCTACACTTAACACTTTTCTTTAAAAAAAAAAAACAAATTTTTTAATGATCGCATGGTAAAATTACAAATTTTTGCATACTTGCCTCTGTGATGCTTGTATGCATGGTAAACTCTGTTTCCCAGTATACAGAATTGTCACCCGACCTGGTCTTGAATATAGTTGACAAAACCTATTGCCTCATTGGGGGATGCTATTCTGATTAACCATTGTGGGACAAACCATATTTTGTACACTATATTTAAAATGCTTGTCTGAAATTATATTGTAACCTCCGTTTACTAAAGAAATTTGTTTTAGTGATACTTATGGGTCTGATCTGGTTAGGATTGTTATGCAGTGGACGGTGGGATTTCTTTTTCATGAAAATGTCGATTTTAACCCTGTGAGTAGATCTTTACCAATTTCTGAACCATGTTTTCGAATTTATGGTTTTTGATGGTCGTTACTATCTAGGTACAGAGATTCTTTTCAGATGTTAAGTGACCTAGGATACTGAACAAACATTCCCCATTGTAGAAAGTGTGCAGTATGTGTGGTCCATAAATTACTTCTGTATTTGGTGCATGGAGTTTCGGTTCAGTTATTAATCTTTCTTAGATGGTGTTAGTTCTTTAACGGAAAGCTAAAGCTTAAGTTTTGGGGAAAACAACTTTTATAGATGGTTTGCATAAATAGCATGCGAAGAGTGCTTTTGTAACTAGGCAATGACTATTTGTGTGGGAAGGTAAAGGTTGAAATTGGGAAAGCAGTTTCAGAAATGACGCATATCCACTCACTATGTACCAGTTGTATGTTGCAGGACTGACATTCCCTGGCAGACTAGACTAGTGGCATAAACAGTAAGTTTTTTGGAACATAGGCGTCTGGTCTCTTTCTTGTAAAATAGTTCATAATCTTTTATGACCTTTTTTTGTAATGTTCTGCATGATTTGCTGTTTTGAAATGTGAATGTGTTGAAATGTAGGGTGGTATTTCATTTGGTATCTGAGAAATTCGCCTCCTTCACACCCCTGTTCCAAATTTTGTCGAGGATTAAAACAGTAGGAATTGGATTAAGTATTGCATTCCGAATTGCTCATGCAGTAAAAAATAGTGCAGTTGGATTTGCCCTGATCTGAATCCCTGGCAAGTTTGTGATCTCACCCCCAGATGGATGTCTGTGGTCTATTCCAGTTTAGGGGTATGCGTATAGCGCGGTGCTACATGTGGAGAAGTTATCAAAATTAACTTAGTTCTCTCTACTACCTCAATTTATGAGCGGTTCAGTCCAAAGGTTAATCTGTTTGTATGCAAAAACTGTGGAGGGAGTTGTATACCGCATTAATCTTTCGTGGTTTCCTGAGATCTAATATTGACAAATCATTATTCTGCTGGTTGGATTCAGGTATTGCTGAAATCAAAGGTCTCCATTTCCGAATGGCCTGGGATTGCATCCATTCTGCATTGACCGAGTTTAACTTTTGCACTTCATGTTCCAAGTGCTTACCTACGTCACATGCTTTCTTGAAGCTAGTTCCCTAAGTTTGCAGAAAGTGTCCAGGTGATTACATTTGTTAGGGGGTGCCAAATCCTATGGGCATGCCTTGGGTGCGGTAAGGGGTAGTGAGCTGTTATGCTCGGTGCTTTTCTCTCCCTTCTACTAATCAAAGTTCTGTGTCTAAATCCAGTACAGTATCTTGTCTGCTTGTGCCTTGCTTGGTGTGTTTTCTAATACTGATTTAACTGTACCCTTCTGGTGCAATTTAGGCATTGATTACAACATACCCATAGAATGGTTGCTGCTACTCCTAGTAGTGTCACCCTCCTGATGGGAGGGTTGAAATGATGACACGCAACACTCCAATCCAACTTGCTCTCCTCTGATTCCAGGATCACAAGTAACTCATTTGTACAGCCCCTCTACAGTGCCTCATTGAATTGACAGCCATTGTGTTTGTGCCCGACAGATGATCTGCACTATTTATGGAACATTTCATTCAAATTAATACTGCATTGCTTTATTGTTCAACATTGTTGTACATTTTGCAATTATCTTTTGTTGAATAACCATTTTTTAAGGTTACTAATTTGCCCGTCTTCTACAAATGTGTGGTATCTTTTACATATTTGGACTGCAACTCTGAAGCTTCTGGAATTCCTTTGGGGAAGTTTGGATACATTTACTTTAACACCAATCTGTAATCACTTTTATTTGTGATTTAATTAACCCAAAGGGACCATTGTGTTGTGTGATCTTTACTAATCCGTGTCAACTGATCAATTTGAGTGAAAAAAAAATATCTGGATTGGTAGCTTTGAAATTTTTAATTTCTTAGGCAATAAACGTATCTTTCTGGTAGAAACTTCTAACGGCAGGTTCCTCCCTTTTAGAATATCCCTAGGTGCCAAACTAGATCTGGAAGATTTTAAGAGCATTGCTCCTCTTGTGCCAGAGGGTTGTGCTGTGAGTGATATTTTTCCCCCGAAAGTGATGGAGCCTCTTATGCTCCCCACTGTGCTGAAGTGCGTCACTTTCTTTCTTCGTACACCGATCCAGAGCTCTCATCTATAAAAAAAAAAGATGGTGTGTTTTTTTTCTCCAATTCTCCTATTTCCATTTTGTAGGGGAACAGTGTCTTCTCCTAAAACTACAGGGGTGAACATTGCAGGTATTCTCATAAACAAATATCTGAAACGGAACTCCATGTGGTATGTCTCTGGTGTTTGGGTTCGGCGCACGACTCCAAGTTGTGCAGAGTGTGTACTTTTATGAATCCGACGGTGATACAGGAAAGTGAAGAGAAGCTGTGTGTTGTGAAACTTTGAAAGAAGTCTTGAGCAGTTGAGGGCACTGACCTGTTCTCGCAACAGGTCATGATTGCAGTCTAAAGCTTCTGGTAAGTCGAAGTGGAATGTAAGGCAAAGTAGGTGGCATCCCCCTTCTCATCCGCAGCAGATTTCACAACTGATACTGATGCACCCTAAGTTTCTGGGCAGATAAGAGACCTTCAAAGAGGCCATGTTAAGAATTGTTGGCAGTCTTCTTGCTCAGTTTATTGTGCATTCGGGCCCAAGGGTCAATGGCCTTGGACCTGCAGGATGCCTTTTTTTTTTTTTTTTTCTTGGTACCTGTCCTGAAGTACCATAGACTAAACTTGCTGTTCAAGGTAGGCAGTTTTTTTTTTTTTGTTGTCCTGGTCACATGCACTAACGCCTGAAGGTCGCTTCAGTGCCAGGGTTTGGGCCACTTGAATCGTGCTAGCCTTCCATGGCTAGACCTGAGCTTTTCTACATTTTTTTTTTTTAATTAAAAAGATCCAGGTGCCCACCTCCTGCATGGTCTCTTTTAAACAGACTTTCTAAAATTAAGAAAATATTGTAGTACTGCAATTATTGCCATATTTTGGTGAAAATGCTGTGTTGCTTTTAGCCAAGTCTGTTTCTGAAACACTTACCTCTTGTACACGGACTATCATGTTCAAAAGCATAGCAGCCTCCTTTTTTTAAAAGATTTAATAGTTTAGAATCTATTCTTTTAAAGGTGACACTCCTAGTATCCATTAACTATGCTAGAATCACAATTCTGTATAATCCTCGTGATTCTGCAGAGGTGGTTGACTACGTTCGAACAACCAGACCGTATTTTTAGGTGTATGTGTGGGTCAGTGGGAGGGAGGTTCTCCTTTTTATGTCCAAACCAGTTGTTTCCTGTGGGGCCTGCTGTGCGTAGTTGATTTAACATTTGCTCTGCTTTTTGTTGTATACTGACCCCAGCCTCCATGAGCAGGCATTGCTATTTCCAACTAAACACAAAAGGTGATGAGTGGAGGAGGAGGGCCAGTCTGCATTGTGCATGGCAGGTCCACCTATAGAGTGGTATTGCTATATAATGAAGTCTTGAACTTTGATTACCCTTGACGTTCTGTAGTCCTGATTGTCGATCATGGTCATTTGGGGTCATAATGTACATTAGGCCACCACTTTTTTAATTGTGGGTCAAAGTGCGTAATTAAACTAAGATGGCTGCCTTAATGTAAAGCAGGGCCTACAGATAGATCTTCACTCTATAGGAGATCGATAACCCCACATAGAGTAATGTGGTCTGCTCCTACTTGTGGATCATTACCTAGAGCAATCTTAGTTAATTGTAACCCTTTTGTTCAATTTTATCTTCAGGCAATGGAACCATTGACTTTCCTGAATTCTTAACAATGATGGCAAGGAAAATGAAAGACACAGACAGTGAAGAAGAAATCCGTGAGGCCTTTAGAGTCTTTGACAAGGTAAGGTTGAAGGAACTAATTAGGTCGTACTCTTGCTTTTTGGCCAGAGCCAACCTAAATGTAGGAAAAATGTATGGGGGGGGGGGGGGTGGTGGTGGTATGAGACACACAAGCAAATTGTCAAATATTAGGTTGGGTTTTGTCTTTTTGCTATGCCCTTCCTAATTAACCTTCTTTTATTACTTCGGTAAGCCAGGCTTGCCTACTAAAAACAAGAATTTGGAATGCAGTTGGTCTCACATTATTAAAGGTTGAGCTATTGGGATGGCTAAAAAAAAAATGCAACAATAGCTCAAACTTTAATAATGCAAGACGTATTGCATTACACATGCTTGTTAAAAATCTGACCAGACCAGCATCTTCTTTCTATAGTCCGTATTCAGTCTTGCTCAATGTCCGAGACAGCCAATGAATTACAATGCTTAGTGACAGAACATCATAGAGGAAATGGGACACTAATTACTTTTACAGTCAATTCTGGATATTAAAACCATCCGCTGTAGGTGTCCATGTCTACAAAACGACAGTGCCCAAACTGGTCAGAACAAACTTTAACAGGAACATGCAAGCGCACACAAATAATATATATCCAGTATGGCTCAGACGTTGGTATGACTACCATGGTGAAAGAAAAGTATTCAAGATTTGGCCTCAAAACATAAAGCAATGAAAACAATAGGTCCAAACATTCAGGCCTAGTCAGACATGAGCTTTTAGTTAGGGGCACAAGTCTTAAAACTGGAGGCCTTAATTGATCTTGCCTGGGGTGGTCAGGCTCTGACCAGGAGAAGCATCCTGCTCATAAAAGTGCTTCCCTTTCAAGTGGAAAGAAATTGTATCCGTAAGCCACGCTGTAATGGGCAACCACTAACAGTTTGCCATTTATATACCGGCTGGGTGTAGGTGTCGAGAGGAAAGGGACTCCAAATATCCCTTAAACTTCCCCCACCCACCACTACTGGTATAACCCAAACAAAAACACACAAACTAAGGCTGTAAAAACAGTGTCGTATTATATCTTCAATTTATCCAGACTAATCCCAAAGACCATTGTTCATCACAATATTCTTTACTAAGTTATTAATACTAATATTCATACATTAAATAACCGGTCTTTACCACTGATTTATATTATGCGAAGGGCTTATCTTTTTGGGTACAATTCATGTTAACATTTGAATGAATCCCACAGAACATTAACTTACCACTTATTACCCCAATCCTAGTGGAGTCTAAAGAATTGGTCCAGGTTTGCAAGTACCTGTGCCCTCACTACAGCTGTAAAAAATCTTACTAGACTGTAACAATAAAAGAAGATGCATGTATAAGTGAAGTCAAGCTTTACCTAAAAATAGAAAAATGATGCCAGCACAGCCGGGCCATGTTCCACTTATAATGGATATAAAGAAATCCCAACACATTTTGGCCTTGCTTGCACCAGTGAGCAAGTGATCCAGGTATCACAGCTACCGCTTGGAATTCTAGAATTTACCACATCAAAACAGGACATAATACATCACTTACCCTAATTTTATTTCGTCTGATCTCCACAACGCACACAGTGTGTCCCTGGTGCGCCCCCACTGTAGTAGCAGCAGAACTGACAAACCGCCACCTGCACTGCCTCACAATGGTAGTCGGTAGGCAATATGCTGAGGGCAACTCCAGGCCCGACCATCTGCCTCCACCAGCAGGTGGCCCCTGGCTGTGGAGAGCTGCTGTAGATGCGTCTGTACATGGGACTGGCAGCAGGGTGCCTCACAGCGCAAGCAGATCTTCTGGGCGGGTAGGGGTGGCCCCCGGCGGCAGAATACAGTGTAAGACCGAGGGAGTCTTCTCCACATTGAGCAAGTTGAACTTCTCCACAATGTTAGCAAGTTTTAAATTCTTCAAGGTGGGTTTCTGGTTGTAGTCCTGGTTGCACTCAGGGCAGAGAACAATCACAGTCTCTTTGGCCCAGGCCTTGCCAATGCAGCCCCTGCAGAAATTGTTTGCAAGGTAGCAAGTACTGGTTCCACAAACACATGTAGGCAGATGGGGCAAATCAGCTCCTCCTCAAAACAGTGTTTCCAGTTCTCTGCCAACTTCATCGCAAAGGGGTACAATCAAGGTCCTATCAAAGAACGGAAGAAGCTTGTGAGATGAGTCTAATTTAACGTGCACTTTTTAGGCAATGAGATTTTATCTCGCTGCACGGATCTAACGACAGTGTGTGCTCAGGTTCTGCTAGTCCGTGACCATCACGCAGTTCAGTACATACACCATATACTGATATTTCTGACTTCAATTTGAAGAGTGTTGCAAGGCAATGTTGCCTGAAAGATGGCTCCCTAGAAGTCTCAAGCATATCAATGTCAGAATCGTTAACCCCCCCCCCCCCAGCAGCGATCGATATTCACGTGAAGAAACACAATGTCCACGTTCCATACAAGCCGTCAAATTGGATCTGCGAATATATGGTTAGTAGTATAAACTGTTTAACTCTGCAAAACACCATTAATGAACAGGATCACTGAAGGTGAACCCAGCAGTCGAAAAAGAAACAGTGGTGCGCTCTATCCCCACAGAGGAGCAGGGCCTGGAATGGAAACTAGTGGTGCGCGCGCACCAGAGGAGCGGGGTGAGGGAGCATGGCAGCGAGGCGAACGTGTTCTGGCCACCGTCTGGAATGGGCGGAGCTAAGGTGGGACATGAGCTCCCCTTTGCCTAATCGCGCGCCTTAATAGACACGCTCAAGCCAATGGCCGCTGGGGGGAGCATGATCACACGCACTTTCAAGAGGTCTCTCGCAAGCAGTGCTGCTCACTGCCACGCTAGGCGCGAGACCTAAACACTGTTGCACTGCATGTTTCCGCAACCTGATTGGTTGCGAATATTGTAGGTCTGTCTCCAACAAGATGGTACCCATTCCTGCTGAAAGGTGGGCGGAAAAATATCAGTTGATGGCAGCTAGCTCTGTTTCAACTGCTGTTGGGGGTAATCTAATGGGGATATGGTGCGTATTCCTATAAGTAGGTAGTGCCTTTATTCTGACTAAAGCCTAGACTTTTAAGCTCTCAAGTAGAGTGCATCTGCTTTCTACTGTAGTTCCATGACACATCTTCCACTTGTAAGACTCTTGAGGCGTAAAAGCTTACAAAGACCCATTTGTCCTGATGGAATTCTTCAAAGGCACATAAGATGCAATGGAGAATGCTTGTTTGCAATAAGATGAGGACCAGATTATTCAGGGACTAATCTTTCTCTTCGTTGGGCGAATTTATTGTGCAAATTTTGAAGCAGTTAAAGCGGTCTTGTGTGATGCGAAATCTCATCAGAAACTAGTGGCTATATCACTGAATAGGTGTTAAGTCCTGAAGACACACCACACTTAGTGGTCTTCACAATCTAAGCTACCTGCAGCTAGTGAAACTACGCCCTACAAGGTGTTTCACTAGCACATACATAGGCAGGTTATATAGTAGTGTCTCAAACTTATACAATTAAAGCAATTTCATATCAAAATAGCCAAAGTTTATGTAGTACTTCGTATAAAACATAATCATTATATTACACTAATGCATTTAATTTAAATTGAGACGCCATGTCTTTTCCTAACAATTAAGGTGCCTCAGATATAATTAATCGGGGCAAGACAAATTTCCGAAGACCTTAATCGCAGTAGATAAAGCATACCCATCTTATTTTGCGCACTGCCATTATTAGGCATAAACACAGAAAAAGAACATAACTATCTATATCCTGAAAAGCATAAATTAAATACTGCATTGTCTGGGACATTTTGGGAGATTCGGGAACCAGGCATCTTGCATTTTTCTACTTAAAAAATCAGCAGTCCTTCGGCCTGTTGTAGATCGACCCAGTATTTAATGAGGTTTGCACCCACATATCCAAGTAACTACAGCCTGAATGATCCAGCTGCCAGAACCAGACCCTAATATTCGATGGACTGCTACATTATAATTTAAATATGAATCTACTGCAGACACTTGATGCAATCTTCCACTAAATCGCTTGTACAATCTGCTACTAAAGCCTACATGGAGTACCCCTAAATTTTGGTAATATCGAGGTACTGAACTAAGAATTTAACATGTTCCCATTTTTTTCCGTTAGGATGGCAATGGTTACATCAGTGCAGCAGAACTTCGCCATGTAATGACAAATTTAGGAGAAAAGCTAACGGATGAAGAAGTAGACGAAATGATCAGAGAAGCAGATATTGATGGAGATGGTCAGGTCAATTACGAAGGTAAGCTATTCAAGATCCTAAACACTAGCTTAGTTTCATTGTGTGCTAGAAATTCTAATTGACCCATAAGTATCCAGCTCCGTTTGCCCGTAAGTTTCCTTTCAGTGGTACCAATAATAAAATATAGATTGTCATGTCTGAGGCCTTGTAATTTAGTAGGATGTGATGCCAGTGAACGTTGTGGAAACTGCCTTTTCAAAGTACACACCTATGCAAAATCCTGCTTCCTCAGACTAATGTGATATATACCCATACCCCTCTGTACGTTTTCTGGCGATACGAAAGCCTGCTACCAGCTTTAAGACATGCTCATTTCAATCTTGGCTAGCCCAGGGCATGTACAATGGGCATCTTGTAATGGATGTTCATATATTTATTTGAAACACCTTTACAAGAGGAGTCACATGCATGAACATTTAAGTTTGGCCATATTGTAGTGGCGTTTCAAAAATCTCCATTACGACATGGCTACAGAGCATGTGGAAACAAACCCATTTAACATGAGGACCATAGACATTCCTACAGTACGGTAGTATTGCATACTGAATGTTGAATGCCCAGTCTCCCAAGTCATTACATGGGAGTTTTAAAACCATACTGATTCAGTTTACCAATAAACGTTTTCTTACGACTGGTGTAGCGCTTTCCCACCCATATCAAGGTCTCTATGCTGTCTGGTAGTTGAAGTGTGCACTTATTTGAACTTAACTCGCCTGGTGATTTCGGAGATTTCGGAAGGAAGAGGCCAGGACTACTTTGTGAGGCATTTTACTTGGCTACCGGGAGATAGCTGTGGGTTTTTTTTTTTTTGGTATTCATTTCTTTATTAATTTCTTCCTATACGGTGTCAGTTTAATGCTGTCACGCCATATGGTGTACATACAGTACTATCCGCAACAGAAGGAATGCAAACCTGATCACTCATGTTAAGGTCTACAATTGGGGAAGTAGCAGAGACATCAGATCACAGGGACATAGCATTCAGTGTCATCTCCGCTCCACCCAGGGTGGACGCAGTTGCAGAATGCCTGTACTTGGATACTATTGATGAAGGTATTAGGCTAGAGTTGTTGGATTATATCCAATAGACCGGGCATGGAATGGGCATGCAAAGAACTATTTTCCTAACTATTGTGATCATTTGAAAGAGGACAGACTGTAGACTGACAGTCACCTGGTAGAAGTGATTCGCCAATGACCGGCTTACGGTTAAATAGGTATC
This sequence comes from Lissotriton vulgaris, assembly GCF_964263255.1. Lineage (NCBI taxonomy): Eukaryota > Metazoa > Chordata > Amphibia > Caudata > Salamandridae > Lissotriton > Lissotriton vulgaris. Next base: position 335,211,551 of record NC_141697.1, on the reverse strand, counting down.
AAGCTTTTATTTACCCTTTCTGCCACCATGGTTGTAACCTTGCATTTACCCATGCCGTATTCTGCATTTCTCTTGCTTCCTTGTCACCCTCCTTCTCCTATACTCTGGTTCATTCCTGCTGACTAGTATTATGTTAAGAAATGTGACAGTTGGTAGTGTTGTGGCTTCCACGTGAGACGCTACTGCAAGCTGTTCCTGAGCCTGTTATATAGTGGATTAAAGCTAAATTGTTTGCAACTCTAGTTTGCAGTGTTCTAGATTTATTTGTAACACCCCAACCCCATTGAGTCCCTCACTGTATGTCCTAAAGATTGTGGACGTGAAGTTCGTATCGATCATCCCATCTGTCCCGAACTACTATTGTGCTGTCTGACTTGTGAAACTACTTGTGTATGTTTTGGCCTGTGCTCAGATACTTGTTCATATCTTGCTCTGGCAAGCTGCACTTAAAGCATGGTGAGAGGCGCAGGGGGCACAGGGTAACATAATTCAATGGAATCCTTACAAGAACTGAATGTACAGCCTATGGGCTCTACTCAGCCCCTCTTGCCATTTGGAGTCTAATGGGTCTGCCTCAAAGGTCACCTTAATGTTGCAGTCACTTGCGCTGTTTCAAAAAGCAGGGATGCTGAGGCCTATGCTGGCATTTAATTCCATTTTGGCAGATTAATGTTCAATACTAATTTGGCGAAGTGAGGGTGTAGGGGTGGTGAATGTCCCTTGGTTTCACAAACTTTTTGACTAGACTACACATGGCATTCCGTAGGTCAGCAAGTAATGATTCTGTAACGTGATTCAGGGGTCCAAAGACCAGCCTAATAAAATGCAAGCAATGAGTAGATAGGGTGAGTTTCTAGAACTTTCGTCTCTAGGTGTCGTCCGGACCCCCCCCCCCCCCCCTTATATTTTGCTAAACTGTATAGCACACTAATCACCGTTAGGATGTCCAGGTACTTAAGTAGGTGAGTGCCCCTCAGAGTAAATCGAAGTGCCATGTAGTTAGTTTCTCGTCTTCCTCAAGAATTGAGGAGATGGCTCTGAAGGAGGCCATTCCATGCTGTACCAGTGTGGTGATGTTTCTTTGTATGTGTGCTTGTATTTGACTTGACTTGGCTGCATCTGTGTATGGGGAGCCAACGGAGATCTGAGGTGGGTTGAGGAGAGGGTTCGTCGTGGGAGTCTGAGTAGGAGTCCTTCAGCAACGTTCTGGATGGTCTGGAGTCTAAGAGCTGCTTGGAGATTCTGGCGAAGAGTGCATTGCCGTATTCTATCCTGCTAGTGATGATTGCTTGTGTGACAGTACTTTTGGTGTTCTGTGTCAGCCACTTGATTTTTTTTCAAAGTATACTTGGATGTGGAATCGGGTGGCGCTCACTGATTTGACTTGTGCCGTCATGCTGAGCATGTCACCCAGGGTGAACCCCAGATTTCTGGTGTGGTCGGTGAGTGTTGGTCCTTGCTCCGATGGCTACTAGGTGGCAACCCATGGAAAGGGCTTCTACCAGAAGACCAGTACTTCATCTTGCAGAGTTTGATTTCAAGCAGTTTCACTCATCCATTCTGCTACCATGATGTTGCAGTTGGTGAAGCTGTTTCTGATATTGGTTATCTTTTCTGTCAGGGAGAGGCTACTGAGAAATGGGGAGTAACTTGTTTCTGTCTTCCCAGTAATGAGCACAGCTCTGCTTTAGTGATCCGAGAGCACTCCCAAAAAAGCACTAGCCCATCAAAGGGCCATTATGTAGTGATTACTGTATCTCCAAATATTAAACCGAAACCGATCCTTCAAATGTATAAAATCCATATTTTCCTGGGACCTCGCTAACCTGGAGTCTTTTAAAAAGGAATCTGCTGAAGAGGTAGTATGGGCGAGTAGCCTTCTTTCTTTCCAACCAGTGTATTGGCATCAGTGAGTGGGACTCTTCCAGGTCCCTGTATTGGGTATTGCCAGTTGAACTCATTAGTGGGTGTAAACAAAGCACAATTCTCCTTTAAAGTAATTTCTATCACTTTGTTACTATTCACATGTTAACAAGCGTGCGTTCTTTAAATTATGTCTTTCTCTTTCTCTTTAGAATTCGTACAGATGATGACTGCAAAGTGAAGATCCCACCCCTCCAACTCTTTCCCTCTAGAAGAATCAAATTGAATCTTGTACTTACCTCTTGCAAAAATGTTCATTACTCATTCTGTTTCTGTATAGCAAAACTGAATGTCAAGAAAACCTACTGTCCACACAAATCTGCATGTAATGGTTGGTGGTCCTGTTCCCAAAAGATCAAGTTAAGCATCTGTTTTACAGTCTAAATACTTCGACCTTGATCAATAAGGAAGCACTTTGTGGACTCCTTAAAGTTCCATTTGCTAACTACAATGTTTGGGCTGGCCGGTTTTTCATGCATGCAGCTTGACAATTGAGCACAGTCAGACCTTTGTACAAAAAAGTCCACTACATTCTAGGGTGGATTCTATTTAAACTTGTAGTATACATTGTCATAGCTGGTTTACTTTCTAAATTGGTTTACACCTCAGAATGGTATGCAGCAAAATGGTTGAAGGGTGCATATTTTGAGAAATCCTAAAGGCTGAAAGGTTATTCTGTACTTGGCAGAGTGCTCCCAAAAATAAAATTTTCGATGGCATGTCTGTTTAGAATATTGATTTAACATTGTCTGCATCGCACTGTGGTGAAACGGGTGTTGGCCTGTTAACCGTTCACACAATTTTCAAATGAACTATCAAGGGAGCATCTTGGTACTCATGTTTTTAGGGTTCTGTAACATGACTTGGAGCTGGTGGAATACCTTAAATATCTGCACAACAATTAAACATGGCTGTTCAAGATATTACAATTATGACCATTCCAAGTTGTAAATGATAGTCTTCTTTTCCAATAAAAGACCATTAACTTAAAATGTTGTACTAAAAATGTATTCTTTAAAAAAAAATGGTAAATTGATTAAAAAATCTGTTACATGTTTGTATTTGTACAATTAGGTAATTGGCTGAGTAGAGATGGGTATGATGTCACAGTTTTTAGGAATTGAAATGCCTTTGGCGTATTTTGGCAAAGTATTTACAGAGCTACCCCTTAAAAGTACATACATTTCAAGTAGTTGCTCTTGGGCAGATTTTACTTGCTCAATATTTGAGTAGTCTACAGCTTTGAGCGATGTAGCACTTTTGCTGTTCAAAACAACCTGGATTTACATTTCCTATTGTTGGGGCGGCCAAAGGCATTTCTTGTGAAATCTAAAATATTTATTGGTTGCCGGAAATTGGAAAAAAAAATAGTTTTTATTTAGTGGCTTATGACCCCTTCGATAATGCTTCACAACTGTAGCTTGTTGTCCTTGCTTCTGCTAAGTAACCAACATACTTTTCCTAACCAGAATGCAACACATTTTTTTCGAAATGCCCATTTTCCTTAGGATCATTTATGCAACAAAGTTGGACCTTTTTAGGTTTGATTGAGAAATAGGTGTGGAGGGGTAGGGGCCAGAAGAGGGATCCGCATAGAATGCATACCTTTTAATGCGGGCTCTCGACTTTGCCATGGGTGATCATCAAAGGTTGATGTCTTAAACTGATTATCTTTGTAAAGTATTTCACAAATTACTCAACTGCATTCAAACTTGGCATACTGTAAGTAATATGGTTTAATGCATTCTAACATCCGCCCACCTGTTTGTATTTTACAGGGAATAGGTATTCTGCTTTCTGTTTTTAGGCTTGTGCCAATTGTTACGATTGCACCCCCTAAATTCTTACCCTCCTGCCCCTTTGCCTGTTAAGGGTTGGAGCGAGTGTGTTATTGATTCTAAGGTCTTTTTCTTTAATTACACTTCGGACGTAAAATGTGGCTCTCATGCACACAAACTTTATCAACTTGTTACTAAAGGGTGGAAAATGCGTCGGACATGGGTTCACAAAAGACCATTTATCATATGGCAAGTAGAAATACATTTTTGGGTTGATTATCCTGGAGTACTTCAATTTGGGAAGCTTAACACTAACTTGTCACTGGAAAGTTTCTATTTTACCAGAAAGGATTCTCTCAAAGTTAAGAAGTAATTTGAGCTGGGAAAGAGGAATTTGGCCATTGACCTGACAGTTTATGTAGATTTAAATTCTATTTAATTTTTTTCTTTGGGTGAAAGGTGTTCTTTGCAGTTTTTGCAACGGGGAACACCTGCACCAAAGCAATAAGTGTTTAAAAAGAAAATAACCAACTCGTTTTGTGGGTTTTCCACAACTTTCTTGCTGAGTTCATGGCAGAAGTCGGGTGAAGTGTGTAGCTGTTAAACCTTCTTTGAATGTTGCATATCAACATTTCATGATGGTAACAGGTTTTTCAATTGTTCAGATCCGAGATTAGTTATAACTGGGTTACTTTTAATTCTGATTACATTGCCCAATGTCGTCTTTGTCCGCTCAGTCTAAGCAAGGCTCATGCATTTATGTGGAAAACAGTTGATTTCTTAATTGATGTGTAAAGTATTCATAGCTTCTCGTACTCTGGCTCCTATGTAGCTTTCTCAATTACACTAAAGGGCTGCCCAAGGGAAACCGCAATTTGTTAAACAAATTTTCTCCAATTGACTAGAAACTTCGTTAGCAAATGCTGAGGCTGTACTTTGAAACTTCGTCGTTCAGCTTGCCGAATGAATTTTTTTAAAATCAACTTACTCTTGTAAATACTAGCAACATGGCTTGCATGCTTGTGTGTGTATATATATGCAGTCTACTACAACTAAAACTTGTGTTTTTGTACAATTGTGTGCCTGCCTCTGAGAAGCAAGTTGCTTTACACAACTATTCCTTAGATATCTGTATATCAAGCGTATTTGAACTGATACTTAAATGATTAAAGCTGCTTTATGCGGTCACATAAGAGGCGCTGGTCATGGCACTTGAAATTAACCACATTGGGACTACTGTGGATTATTTTCAATACATGTACTAAAGGTTACACATGTTGCATCTAAAAAGAAAAGTTGCGTATGTTGCATTGAAAAGATGTACATATTTTCGAATTATGTACTTTCTGCCATCTCATGACTATCCCTTGTCCCACCGGGCCCCACCTACTTGCCTGCTCCATATGCCAATTTGATATTTTGGAGAATTATTGGGCTGTTATCTCACTTGTGTTCGACTATCTCCAACCAGCAGGTCGGTGAAAAAAGGATCTAATTTCAAAACATTCCGTGTTCCAAAAGTTTGTAGTAATGGAAAGTTAAGCAACCTGCACTTTAAACTGTGAATGCAGGTACAAAGTTACGTAGTAACCTTTTGAGTGATTTTAGTATTTCTTGTAGTATGGAAAAGGTAGGTGGGGCTTGATGAAATAGAAAGGATGTACAGGTGTACAAATAGATGCATCCTTACTATGTCAAGTGTAATGTATATCCTGTAAAAAAAGAAAAAGCAATAAAAACACAACAGGGTAAGCGGTGGCTTTAATGATCGCATGCCCTGGGTGTGTTGAGGCATGAGGCTTGGCCAATTGCCTGCAACCACTGGGAAAGTGCCCTTGGCACAAGCAACCGTGAGTGACTTACAATACAAGATTTGGCAACCCAACAGACTGTGTTTAAATCTACCCTACTAAGGCTAAAAATCTGTTAAACACATTTCAATGAAAAGATGTGTCAGGGAACACTTTTTTGGGGCTGTTTTTCATTGTTTAACAGTTTGGAAGTTTTTATCTGATTGCTCCAGCAGTAAGGTGTATCTGCCAATAGGACCAGAGGGGAATCCCATTAACTTGCCAACATGTTTCTGCCCATGCCATTGGTTCATGCTTTGCATAATGTTTATACTGAATCCCTCCTGATATCACTTATGTGCTATACTAATCATTTTAAATTTAAAACATTAAAGAAACCTGCTTAAACCTCCTCCCTGCTGTATATTGGCACTTTGCATCACATTGGCAACTCCTGATTTCAGTGAAGTTGACTTGCTATAGGAGTAAAATATTGGCTTAAATGCATTTTCTGGCCAAAATGAATTTAATTTTCTTTCATGGTTAGTATTTGTGATCAAAGCTAATATTTTTCGGAAAGCCCACAAATAAATCTAACCTGAAATTACTTTTAAAATTTACGTTTTAGCTCCATCTGATTCAAACATTTCTTTAGAATGTAGATTGTTCTTTTTCTATTTGAATTTGTCCAAACATAGCTTACCTCTAACTTTGCATATGGGAATTGGTTCACTCTTCTAAAATGTATGGATGGGCAGAACTATAGCTGATAATGGGATTAGGCGAATTTTGTCTGCTGCCAATATGTATTTAGGACTTGGCGCTGTACCAACTCCAATGGATTGAAGCTTGGGAAATGGGTTACTCAAGATAGATTTTCAAGAGCAGATCGCGAGAGGTTCTGATACTATGTATGGTTTGCATGGTCCAAGGCATTGGGGAATAGAACTGTATGTAACCAAACTGTGAACCTTCTGTAAGATGTGAGAATAAAACATTCAAACTATTTGGTGTCAATCTGTTTTCTGTTTGCGACCCTGTGTTAATGCGTTCAGCAGTTTGTATCCTTTCGGGTAGCGCCCAACTCTTAATTTCATTTTTGGCTTTAGGGTGTTGATACTTTAAAAGGCGTCTTTTATTTTCCACATGTCTAATAACGAGACCTAATCCAAACTTGCTACTCAATTGCTTTGTTCGTACTGATTATTACATTGTTGCACACCAAGTCATTATCGAAGACTCCTGTAGTTTAGAGTCAGTACCTGTTGTTTTCTCTGTTCTTGCCTTTACTTGTTGCACACCAAGTCATTATCGAAGACTCCTGTAGTTTAGAGTCAGTACCTGTTGTTTTCTCTGTTCTTGCCTTTACTTACAGCAAGGCGAACGTAACCAAGAAAGATACTAGTAGAATTGCCATTAAGGTAGTTTTTAAGATGTTCTTGTTCTACATGGGCAGCTTTACTAGTATTTTCTAATGGAAAATGTAAATAGCTCATCAGATATCTGCTTGGCTCTTGCCTGGACGATCTTTTGTATATGTTTTGTATCGTTTTTTTAATTTTTTTTTTTATACCACTTCAGGGCAGGAATGAAAGCCCGCCAATACTAGATGTATTGGGGAAATCTATATTGTACTTGGAATTTGTACAATGGAAAGCTGACCCAATACTTCACTTGCAATCTGAATTTATGAATGGTTGAATACTGCGTGTGGGACTCCTGAAACGAGGTTTATTTTCTAACGAGGTTTTGAATTAAAATAACCAGGAAACTGGCACAGAGGAGACCACATTGTGTGCTTTTTGTTTTTTTTTCACTGCAGTTTGTAAAATCAAAGTACATTTGACTGAAACCACTACATCTGAAAGACACGTTAGTTATAGATTCCTTACCTTAGAATATTCCCCAAGCGTCGGTCTGGATCCGGAAAGTTTTCTGCTGAGCAGTACCCCTGCGCGCCGGTCACTAGCGTCTTAAGCCCTGGGATGACGTCACAGAGGCTACTTAGGCGGCACCCATGCGTGCTGACGTCAGTTCTTTCTTTTTCCGCGCCGAAAGCTCAGATCCGGATTAAGCACGTACCTCCGTATTTGTAATTTTTTTTTTACCACTTTTTTTGAGACTTTTGTCTCCTTCTCTTGTCTCCTGGTGCATGTAGTGATGCCCGGCTTTAGGTTTTGTGGGTCGTGCTGCCGTAATATGCCAGTGGCGGACCCCCATGATGTCTGACTCTACTGCCTGGAGACCGACCATGACTCCCGGGATTGTCGGGACTGCCGAGCTATGGCCCGAAGGCCTTGCAGGAGCTGTACTGGAAGTTAGTGGAGGTCCGGCACTCCTCTCAGTCGCTCCGGGTCTAGGGGCCGTTTGTGGGACTGCTCGCAGTACCGGAGCAGTCGCTCCTCTGACTCAGTCTTCACCTTCAGATTCCGGTAAGCGACGCCATAAGAAGAGTGTTCGCTCCTCGACCTCTCCCCTGAGGAGGACAGGAGCCTCTGGAGCCTTGGAGTCGGTGGATATGAACGTAGCTAGGCGTCATCACCTGGCGCCCCTGCCTTCTTGACCACTCGCCCCACGCTTGATAAAGACTCTTAAGAAGCTGGTCCAATATGGCAAGAGGTTCTTCTCCTCGGCCAGCTTGGGGTTAGTCTGTTAATGGCCATATAGTATGTTCCCGATCAGGAAGTAGGGAGTGGTGGTTACCACTACTTTCTGGTCCCCAAGAAGGATAAAGGGGGCCTGCGTTCCATCTTGGATCTCCGGGATGTCAATCGCTTCCTCCGGAAAGAGAAGTTCAAGGTGCTGACTCTGGCTCAGGTCCTGGCTGTCAATGTGCTGAAGTCGCACATGAGTCCCTCTCAGAAGCTCCCTTTCATCAGATCTGCTTTGGATTCGACGCAGTTTCTGGTTTATCCTCCCGAGCAGAGAGTCTGGGATATTCAGGCTATGATTCTGCTCTTTCAGCCTCTATCCTGGGTTTGTCAGGATGACCCTCCGGCTTCTGGGCCTGATGGCCTCCTGCATCCTTGGTGACGCATGCCAGATGGCATATGCAGGCTCTGCAGTGGGACCTGAAGTTCCAGTGGGCACAGCATCAGGGCAACCTGTCCGATCACGTCCAGATCTCGGAGGGCGCTGCACGACGGTTGCAGTGGTGGCTCATGAATCGCGATTGGGTCAGTGGCAGATCCCTCTCCCTTCCCCAACCGGAGCACACTGGTGACGGATGCATCCCTTCTGGGATGGGAGAGGCGGAGATCAGAGGCCTCTGGTATCTGGCGGAGTCCCAGCTGCATATCAACCATCTGGAGCTACGGGTGATCTGGCATGCGCTGAAGGCATTCCTTCCCTCTGTCCGCAGAAGTGTAGTGCAGGTGTTCACGGAAAACACCACCACCATGTGGTACTGCAACAAACAGGGCACGGTGGGATTATGGACCCTATGTCAGGAGGCTCTGCGCCTCTGGACGTGGCTGGAACTTCAAGGCATTACCTTGGTGGTACAACACCTGGCAGGTTCTTTGAACGCCAGGGCGGACGAACACCGCTGCCGGTGCATGGTGGATCACGAGTGGCGTCTGAACTCTTGACGTGGCACAAGGTCTCTTTCTGCAATGGGGAGAGCCTTGGTTAGATCTATTCGCCACCGAAGAGAACCTGCAATGTCATCCATTCTGCGCGTTGGAATTTCCAATGCAGCACTCGCTCGGCGATGCTTTTCGTCTTAAGTGGAGCTGCGTTCTGTTGTACGCTTTTCCCCCTAAACCACTTCTGCCCAGAGTGCTGAAGATCAGGCGCGACTGGGCCTGATCTTCAGCGCTTATTTTTGTGGCTCTGGACTGGGCTCGAAGAGTATGGTATCCGAGCTACTCCAGTATGAGCATTGATTCCCCCGATCCGTCTGCCTCATCGGGAGGAGCTTTTGTCACAGCAACAGGGGACGGTCCTCTACCTAAACCTGTCCGACCTCCTCCATGCGTGGAAATTGAGCGGCAACAGTTGACTGCTTTCGACCTTCCTTCCGAAACGGTATACGCCTGCCGATGGAACACATTTGTGGCGTGGTGCACAGCAAAGGCTGTGGATCCCCTTTCTGCCCCGCTTTCTGAGGTTTCTGTTCCTTCTCTCTTTGGCCCAGCAGGGCTCTGCGCTGGGCACTCTCAAAGGCGATCTTTCTGCAATTTCCACCTTCCTGAGGCTCCCTGATCAGCCTTCTCTTTTTAAGTCCCTGGTTGTTAGCTGCTTTCTCAAAGGCATTACACAAGTTTCCTACTGTGCCTTTCATAATGCCTCAATGGGACTTAAATATTGTCTTGACCATTCTGATGTGCGCTCCCTTTGAGCCTCTCCATAACTGTCCTTTACGTATTCTTACTCTAAAGACTGCCTTCATGGTTGCTATCACCTCTGCCAGAAGAGTGAGTGAGCTCCAGGCCCTTTGGTTCCAAACCTCCTTTCCTTTCTGTTCATCCGGACAAGGTGGTTTTAAGGACCAGTCCTTCTTTTCTGCCAAAGGTTGTCACGCCCTTCCACATCGGGCAGACCATAACTTTGTCCACCTTCTTTCCGTCTCCGCATCCTTCAAAGGAAGAGGAGAGGCTCCACCGTCTGGACCCAAAAACGTACACTAGCATTCTATCTGCAGCGTACACAGCAGTTCCGGTTGGATGATCAGCTTTTTGTCGGCTACGTGGGTGCCAAGAAAGGTCGGGCTGTGCACAAACTGACCATCTCCCGGTTGGCTTTTCTGTGCATCAAAGCATGTTACTCCTTGGCCAAGAAGGAGCCTCCTGTGGGGATTGCAGGCCCATTCGACCAGGGCAACTGCAGCCACTACTGCCTTGGGACGTGGCGTTCCCTTGCAGGACATTAGTCAGGCAGCTACGTGGGCCTCGCTGCACAAGTTTACCAAGCACTACTGCCTTGACAATCCGGGCCGGAGAGACTGCTTCTTTTGCTGTTCTGTGCTTCATGACTAGTGTAATCTTGTTCGCAGACCCGCCACCGGGCTATCTATTCTAAGGTAAGGAATATATCTCAAACGTCTCATTCAGATGCACAAGTTACTACTTGTGTAACAATATATCTGTAAGACAGTTAGTGATAGATTACTTACCGCCACACCCATCCTCTCCATTCTGCGAACTGATTACTAGTTTTACGGTCATCCCCTTTTAGGGCCCTAGTCTAATGCACCAAAGGTCAGTTTCTTGCATGGCTCTGCGTTTCGGCGCGGAAAGTAGTGTTCAGAACGGACGTCCGCACGCATGGGTGGCGCCTAAGTAGCCTCCGTGACGTCATCCTGGCAGTGACTAACGCGGAGCTGCACGACTCCACCTACTGGCGCACAGGGGTACTGTAAGCTGAAAACTTTCCGGATCCAGACTGACGCCTGGGGAATTTTCTAAGGTAAGGAATCTATTGCTAACTAATGTCTCTTACAGATATATCATTACACAAGTAGTAACTTGTGCAATAGCAATTTGTTTTGAAACCAATCTGCGAATTCTGCCCATTTACTAGAATGTGAAGCTCTTATATCCCTCCTATCCTTTCTCAATCCAAATAACAAACTCATATCCACGTTCAAATTAATTTCATGTCCCTATACTTATTCACCACTAGTCCTTTTTAGGGTCCGAAGTAGTTTGCTACTCTCCGAAAAGCCTCGTCAAGTGTAGTAATTGCTATATAAAAGCAGGTATAATGTTTCAGTTGAGCGCTAAAGCTACCTTAGTGCATCATGCACAGCAGGGAGTCTCACACTGTTTAGAAGATAACATTTAGAATTCTGATCCTGAAGGTTGACTCATAGGAGGAACTTTATTAGGGTGGAAAACCAGGTACAGAGCTTTGGTACAAAGAAGCTGAATCTCACTCATTTATAGTAGATGGATACCTTAGTGAGTAGGCAGACAACATTTCCAAGTCCACCATTGCTGGTATACCTTTTAGTGTAGGCTCTAAAGTGAGAGCCCATCTATTTCGATTAAAAAAGTTGCTCTTTTGGGAAAGGGGCACTGTAGAAGGCTTCTAAAATGTGTAAGGGGTAGTATCTTGAAGTCCTGAAGTAACCTAAGTAACAAAGGTTGGGTAGTACAGTTTCTTTATGGCAAATTCTTGTCTTTGTGCTTATCCAGACCAGATTCCAACACTTGGAGTTGAAATCTGCTGCATTTGGGTTGATAATGCCATATTGTAGGTTCAAGTGGCTATGGAGGGGAGGATCTTGCCAGTCAAAGTTGTTAGTGTTACCCTATGAAAACTGCAGTAGGTCCATATGTAACTATTGGTGAGGTAGGTTGGTGAAGTAGGTATTGTGAAACAATCTTGTGCAACTCGGTGTGCCATACGTGATAACATTGGGATCTATGGGACACTAACTGGTTTCTTCACAGACTAAGTTTTTATGAAATCCAAGGCGATATTGGACAGAACCACTCCAGAAAAAGAAGTTCCCAAGGCAATTACCAGAAATCAGAGCTCCCAAAGTACTTAACTTTTTCCTATTTTATACACTAACTTGTGTGTAGCTAGGAAAAAATTTCAGTTGTAGAAACGCGAAAGGCTACAGTTTTTACTAGATGCTAATTTCTTTCTCTAGTCACTGCCGCCTTTAATAACCATCATTGTCATAGTAAAGGAAAAGATCAGAGCCTTTTTGATGGATATCCCTAGGCAGAGTACCATCCAAGGGCTAAAGGTTTGTCCTGATAGAAAAATTATTTGGGGCTGACAACAGCCCTTGCCGTGACCTGTCAGGATTATGACTGAATTAAAGACTGGCTTCGGCAATTGAGAACTTGCTCTCCTCAACATTAATGCTGGCTTTATGTGCAAAATGCAAGAACTGGCCCGGTACTATGATTAACATGGACATCCCTACCGGTCTGGAACTCTACCAGAAGTAGTATGTTTACCACAGTGGTTTGTAAAGCAGGTAAAGATTGTGAATTGATGCTCAGTTTTGTGGTGGCAAAATCTAAGTGTTACTGATATCTTACTGCCAACTTGCTCAGCTGTGGTACCCTTGCTTCCCTCAATGAGGCTCATGTGGAACTGTTCTAGCCACAACGGAAAAGCCATTTTTAGGGCCCAGATGTCCTCAAATACACATCATATACCTGACCCAAGTGACTCAAAATATGTTGCTTCACCCTTAGGGCTAATTTCTGAGGAGGCAAACGCCTTTCCCACAGCACCTTAAGATGGAGACCAAAATGCTGACTCAGTAGTCCAATAAGTCTTCACCTCTGGCTGTTTTCCCCCTTTGTACAGCAAACGCCACTAGTCTTTTGGGTCAATGTCATTGCACTGTGGAAACTGGCAAACTACCAGACCACATGAGAGCCATATTCTGACTTGGTCAGCGACTGTTTGGATGCCTGCAAATGGATCCTTAATTTTGCTGGTTCCATGTGCATTCAAGTAATCCTGATTGCATGCTTTCTTGGAACGTAATAAAAAAAATTTAACACTGCTGGACTAAAGCTCCCTCGTGATCTTACTCTCCCTAACAAAGAATTGCAGCCAATATTCTAGGAAATGTCAAAGCTACTCCAGGGGACAATTCTCATGGAGTTGGAAACCTTCGCAGTCAGTTCAAAAACCTACAGATGTTCTCCTTTTGAGACAATTGTGAATCTATGGGTTGCTATCTCCAACAGCTGCAGATCCAGTTCCCACTATTGTCTGTCATTTCTTCTGTCTTAGAACCTCTTACACCACCATCTTCTATTGGAAGAAGAGAATCTCCAACTTTTCCATGAATTGGGTGGCGATCACTACCTAATCTGGGAGGGTTGCATCTTACCCTTTTTGTTTTTAGGTTTCGACCTGGCGATCTGCGCAAGCGAAATCTATTGTTTACAATATTGGCTTCAGGAACGTCCCCCGGCTCCCATTGGCTAGCTCCATAAATTCGGGGGCGTTCCCGCGATTTTTTTCCCTCTCCACCCACTTCTGATCGTCATCGCGGCGGTGGGTGTGTTATTTTTTTTTTTCGAGTCTGCCTGTTTTCTTCTTTTTACAAGTGTTTGTTGTTGGAGTTGGCTGCAAGATTTGAGTTCCCACGAAGCGATCAGGTTAGGAGCATTTTGTTTATAAATGTGTTTTCACTTTGTATGTTTCCCGTCTTATGTTGCCTGCCCTCACCCCCTCCCGCTGTCCGTATGCACGCCCTCACCCCCTCCCGCTGTCTGTGTGCCTGCCTGACCCCCTCCCCACCTCCCGCTGTCACGTTTGGTGCAGGTTCCTCACTTGTGCGCCTCCAAACACTCGTTAAGGGGGGCAGTGGTTATAGTGATGGGGAGTCAGATAAGGCCAATCAAACTACGAAATACAGTTCGATTTATAAACGAAACCCCGGTTGTCTGTATCATTCTAAACTTGAAATAGGTCAATCGCTATATTTTGAAAACCCGTTTTCGATTTTATTAGGTAGGATTGCAGATTTATAACTCGTACAACTTGTATGTTATTTGCAAATCCGCTTCAGTGATGAGGAGAGAACACATTCAAACGTGCACACTAATGCAAAATGTGCCTCCGTTTTCCTATCCATACAGCGCACAGGCGCCACGGTTCCTGCACAGCACTCACTATACATCGCATTCCAGATCTGGTTCACTCTGCTGTTCTGGACAGCTCTCACTGCACACATTGAAGATCAGCCCACACAGGGGACACACTATCTAACTTTGGAGGCATTTGTGGGCGTGAGTGGCCAGCGGCAACTACATTTTAAAGAAAGGAACGCACACCTTTAGTGGTTGTGGCTCCCCTTGCCCTCTGCAGTAGCAATCCCTATGTGAAACGAAGATCTGGGATTGCTTTCATATGTATACAAGAGAAATGCTGCTGCTTTGCTAGACCCCGGCAGGCCTGATTTTTCACACGCCAGAGCTTCATCTGTGACTAATTGGAGTGAAAGGGGAGCTGGGGGGATGGTGGTGGGGGCGAGACTGCATCAGAATACTCGTGGTGGGAGGTGCGAGGGTTTCACGTGTAAACATACAGAAGAGCACAGATGTGGCCTCGTTAAAGCAGGAAGAGCCATGGTGGTTCAAGTACTTTGTCGATATAAACCGAACGGTGGCATAGGCCACCGACATGTAAATACATCCGGGTTATGCATATAGTCAAGAGGATGATCATACTGTGTTAGGTCACGGTGTCGCTCTAGGACAAGGTGTTATGGCATAAAACATATTGGAAGGACCAGGAGTGACCTAAGAATGCTCTTTCCATGAAAAAGTGTGGTACTATAGGAAACACACTTCAAGTGGTCTGGTCGGTTAGTGGACTAATGCATCCACTGCAGGGGCCTGTGTTTTACCTCATGGTCACCGGTTCAAATCCCGGCGAGTCCACGCAGCCTCTCATGCATTCTGAGGTCGATAAAATGAGTACCGTTGGGTAACTCCAAGATACCCCGTTGGGGTGAACTTGCGCTTTACAAATACACATGTTGTGTTATGTTATGGTGGTAGTAGAGGCAGAATGCATAAGAAAAAGGCTTACACAGTCATTGATGAAGCCAGTAATTTTGTCTTTTTGTATAATGATAAGAAAATGCAAAGCTTCACTCGGGCACACACAACTCAAGGTACATTATGGAGAGCAGCACCTTGGCTTTTCCAACGCAAATAATCGTCACATCACAGGTGGCAGCAGCAATGCAAGCTTTCCTTCATACATACAGAACACGTGCTGCATACGAGGTAAATAAAATCAGCAGGACAGGGAGGCTGTGTATCACCTGTACGATGTACCTACAGATCACCGGCAGGGGTACATCTTGAATACAGTGTACAGTTCGAAAGGGCTTTTCTGAAATATTGTCTACATATCAGTGCCTTTCTTTGAGTATTTTTACTAGCGCACAGTCTTGAATACACTACCTTCTACAGGGACGCCTGCTGACTCTCCTCTTGATACTCTTCTGCAGGAGTAAATGCACAAGCCAGGTTTTATCGTAGTGCAAAATGCTAACTGAAATAGTTGCAATACAAATTGCATTTGCGAGAGATTAAGCTATTGCCATTGTAAATGACAATGCCATTTATTTATCTGTTTTCAAAACCAACACATGAATAAAAAGTTATTCATTCACAATGCCAATAGCTCAAACTTTACCAAGGGCGAAACCGTTGCATTGTAAATGCTTGTTCCTTCTTCAGACTGCCCTTGCTCTGTCATGTTGCGCTCCCCGACGCAGGCTCTGATTTTGGAGGCAGCAGTCCTTGTCACACTGCACAAAGCAAGTGTGAAGTTGGTGCCTCCGGAAGAAAGGTACAGGTTTTTGATTTCTGGTTCTCGATGACCAGGGTCTGGGACCCATTCTGTACCTGTAGAACCTGTTGATTTGACTGGCCCACTTAAATATGCTGTCTCTAAGCAAAGGTATGTTGGCCTTTAGTGAGAAGATTTGCTTACTTTCTTGGACCTCCAGAATGCCTATTTCCACCTTTTCAGTCCAACTTGCCTCTAGGTGTTTAGTGTGATTGTCAGTGGGGTACCAGACCTATTGTTTCACGATCCTGCCATGTATATGAATGACAGAATTACCTTTTTACTAAAGTGCTAGCCGTGGTGGTTGCTTCGCTGCAATGGTCAGGAGGTCATGTATTCACATACTTGGACAACTCGCTGGTGAAAGAGTCCCCAGCGGTGGTTGAAGAAAACCTTTAGTGCACTGGCTCTTCATGTTTCAAGCTTTACAGTCCTTGCCTGGAAATCTCGCCATTCCCATGCATACGCTGACCTTCACTGGGTGGTGCTGAACTCAATCTGCATGAAGTCTTTTCCCCTTGGGGCTCAGACACTCTGGGAAAGGTTTCTACTTCTCAGATTTCAGCTGTTGATTCAGAATCTCCTTGCTTATGTCTGCTAGTCCTTGTGCATCCTGTTGGTGCTAAGGGCCACATGCTGCATACAACTCAACGGTGAATAATGACTTACACATTAAGTGAGTCTCTTTGCTATGGCGCCGATCTTTAAATCCATCATTCTAGAGCTACCGTGGTAGAGGTAGCGCTCTAACCTTTTGGTGTGCCATCCCTTTGGCCTTCAATGCTGGCTGTCATGGATGCTGCCTCACCTTTAGTCTGTGTTGGGGCAGCGTCTAAGCATAAATGTGCTTGAGCTACAAAGAAGCATACCTCGTCATTCTTAACTACTGTGAGTGTGCTTCATTAAGATTGTCAGACACTAGTGCACTCTATTAGATCAACAGTCTGGACAGTGTGGGGTTGTGGACTCGTTCTGGGAGGTGACTTCATTAGTAGTGGGTGCAGTGGCACATCTTACAGGTTCCAACAATATAGTAGATGGCACTGACTCTCTTCAGAGGACCTCAAATGGGAGCCAAATCTCAGAAAAACAGAGGTGATAATCTCCATACTGGGGTATTTGCATATGAATTTCATCAATACAGCCCAGGAAAGAAAGCGTCTTCGGTTTTGTGGCAAACACTTTCCTCGAGGGACTGCTACTGGTTCAGTTTACCTCTGGGCCTACTATATGCATTTCCACTGATAATGCCCCTGTTTAATTTTCTGTGATTCGAATCAGCTGGGCTTGATCCTGCCTGACAAATCATCCCAGATTGGGTGAGGAAAATCTTGTATGACCATCTGTCACCCAGCCTTTGCCTGCCTCTTCCTGCAGAGGGTGGACCTAATCTCACAATAGTGCAGTGCATTAAATTCTTCCATTGCAACACCCTAACACCACTGCTGCATACCTGGACATTGAGCGGAGTGAGTCCTTTTGTATGCCTGCTGAAATTGCGTATGTCGTCTATAATTTTGCAGCAAGCTTCCCAGAAGCCAGTGATGTGTAGGGAGGTTTGGACATTTCCAATCTTGCCTTTGTCATCCTTCACTTTGTGTGGTCTTTTGTCCAACCGGGTCTAGTGGCTGTAGCCAAAGGGTATTTGACAGCCCTGCCTGCCTTCATAGGTCTTATGAGCAGGCATTCTCATTTAGATTGTCAGTAGTGGTGCACTTCCTAAAAGATTCTTGGTTTTCTCCCACTGTTCATTGTTCCTCAGTGGGATTTTAAACGTGTTGACTTTAATTATATACGGCCATAACTGCCAATGTTTCAGATTGCTGTGTGACATTTTCCTAAAATCAGTGTAATTATGAGGGACATTTCAATGGCTATGAGGGACATTTTCGAGAGCGAAATCAAACATTGAGGATGAGGGAAACCAATATCAGAAATTACACCCATTTGTGCAACCAGAAACTCTAAGACTATCTTAAACTACTGCATAGCACCTGAAATTTAAGGGCACTAACCGGAGACAAAATGCGTGGCTGAAGTTCTCAGTAATAGAGGGCAGGCAAGCACTGCAGCTGCTCAGATGATCTAACTGATGTGATCATTCATGACCGTACGCTAGCCTGAAAAGCAGATTTTATAGCATAGCTGCCAAGTTTTCAGATTGCTTATGTGTGAGATTTCCATTGTTTAGTGTAGTTAGGAGTGACATTTTACTGCCTTTGTGTGGCAAAATGAGACTAACCAGTAGAAATAAGCATTGAAGTCCACATTGAGTTAAATATCACAAATTATCACCCTTGGGGCAATGAGTAGCACTAGCCTGACAATTTTACAACAATCCGTGGCCTGTGACTGATAAAGTAATAAGGTAGAAAGGCAGTGTCAGGCAGTGTCAAAAAGGAATACAAACTATTTGTATAGAATCCGGTTTACAGAGTCTTCAAACATTAGAAAGTGCAGGTATTCTTCCCTGGGAAAGGTGGCAGTCGTATGGGCTTATCCCATTTCAGGGCACAACTCACTTGTGACTAGTGTGTCTCAGTAACTCACTGCCAGGATGAGCACCAGCGTGTCTTCTTTGGGCCGGGCCTGGGGTGACTGGAAGGTGCTCTTCAGTGCTGAATATTGCTCGGGCCTGGTGTGGCCTGCCTTGCTTGTTTAGCAGCAACAATTCTCCGTACACGCTAAAACCAGGCTACTGCCCACCACCCCTGACCTTGCACTGTGTGTGTCCTGGGACCAATCGCCACCCGTCTTGTCCCAGAATGTGACTGCCGGAATATAACGCAGGCAACAAGTGCATATTGTTATAGCCATAGAATGTGAAGGCTCCCGATTTGTCAAGTACTTTGGCTTATCAACTAATTTATCTTGGTTGTAATTTTAATGGCATAAAGACTTAGAGTTTTGAGTACCAGAACGAGGCAAAGGGGGGAGTTGTGATAGCGATCCAATTAGTAAAATTAATATTTGAGTAAAAATATCAGTCAATTGGCATGGGTGAACTGTAGGATTGTTGATATTTGTTGTCTAGCAATGATCAATTTGTTGAGCATAGAATTAAGAAACCTAAAAATGAATTAAAACTTATCTTTCCAGTTTCCACAATATTTAAAATGCACGGCTTAAGCTAATTGGAAAAAAGACTATGACCAGGTTAGCATAATGGAGTCAAGTTTTATTTTTCCATGGTACGTTTTTAAAGGTTTCTTAGGTGGCTAGGTGCTTGGATTTGACGGAGGCAGTAATGTGGAAACCTGTCTTCTAACAGTAAAAACTGGTTTGAAAGTTCCTCAGGTGCTGCAGCAAGAATGCAAGAGGTAAAATCTGTTTGCATTGCTGTGCGTGTGCCCAGCAAAGCAAGACCCTGACCTTCAACGCAGACTGAGAATTTAGCAGCCTGCTCACACTGGCTCATCCACACTTCTCTATAAGAGGCCAGCAGGGCCACCCGAGGGAGCAGGATACGATTTTGGGTGAAACCATGTTGACTTTGCTGGGTAACAACCCAACCCGTTCTCAACGCCTGCAGAGGTCCGATAATCCCCAAATGCTCTGAAGCTGCATTTAGGAGCACATTGTGATCAGAAAAGGTGTCGGAGATTTTTGCATGCGGGAATAAGCATTTTAGTGCCTTGATGTGGACACCAGCACGCGTTACTCTAACGTCTTATGTGTGGTACTTGGCAGGGCTGGAAGACTGGTAGCAATTTTGTCAACCTAAGAAGCTGGAGAGCTTCAGGTCTTCTGAGTAAGCCTAACTTTCATAGTTTTTCACTCTAAGTTGATCCTTTCCTTCCTTGCCGCCCATGGCGGGTACTGCCTTTTGTATGGACCAGTCAATTTCCCTTGCATCTTTTTTCCCCTAGTTCCTCATCCCACCAAAGAGGAAGAGGGGCACAGTGGTGCTGTAGCATATTCAATTGAACACTCAGCAGGACAGTATTCCACTCTGGTATTTGTTCTAAATTAATGAGAATTAAAATGAATAATTCTAAAATGTATGCCTTTACTCTTTGCAACCGACTCAAGCAGGTGAAGCGCTATTAACAGAAGATGCAGTAAACCTAAACGGGTATAATCTGATTACAAATCAAATGCAAATTTACACTGTCCCAAGCTACATCCAGATGATTGAACATTTGGTGCCACTGGATAAATCTGCACCCTTTGTTCTCGTGGAGAATATTTTACTCTGGGGTTCTCTGCATATCAAAAATTGCATGTTGCTTTTTGTGAAGTTTTGAATTTAAAATTCAAGACAGATTCAGAGATACTAACATCAGATTTATATCACATGATGTTTTTACAATATAGGTATACACATGCTTTTTTATTAATTAATTGTATTCCACGTGACATCTGCCACTGTGTAAAAGCCCCCACCTTTTATGGTTGAATAAGGAGGACCTTTTTAAGTCTCAATTTAATCCCAAAAGTGCTTCCACTATTAGTGGCAGGTCCTCCTTAGATTTAAACTGGGCTGGGAGGTTAGCCAGGGCTCTATTACGTAGTGTGTATCGCCCAACCACTGCTTTAGAGGAGATGGCAGCTTTAGTTTTTGACAGGCTGCAGTCCAACTCACTCTTCCCTGTACTCCATACACTGCAGTCTACTGTTAGTTTTATTATTGCTGTTAATAGTATGAGGCTCTGAGATCCCCCTGAAAGACTCAGTCTGTCACCCCTGCCGTAAAAGCTGGTATAAGTCAGCCAAGAGATACCAGAGACCCCACTTTGATAGAGGTTACAACCCCAGTAATCGGGGGGATTTTAATGTACTTCTTAATCCCGCTCGAGACGTGTCTAATTACAGTTAATATGTGGTGGAACCGCGTACACGGCGAGTAATGATCAACATGATCCATGACCTTGGCTTGTTGGATGTTTGGGAAGTCAAGGAGGGAACGGGATCTGGGTTCACCTATTTTAGCAAAAAACACGGCCATTCCTTGAGACTTTATTATATCCTCACCGACAGAGTGGGTTTGGAAAACGTGGTGGATATTTCTATTCTTCCATGTATCCTTTGGGATCATGCCCCTATAACTTTTGTGTATATTGGTAGCAAATTTAAACCCCTTTCTCGGTGGACGTTAAATAGAGATATGTTGCTCAATCAGGAGCTAATTAGCAACATTAAGGAATTAACTGCCAGGTTTTTTTTTGATAACGTAGGGTCAACTTCTCCTGACTATGTATGGGATGCCTTTAAGGCCTACATTCGCGGGGTGTTCCACAGTCTGATATCCTCTAAAAACAAGGAAGATAGGCTGAAATTTAAAAAAATGGAAATAGAGATATCCAGACTGGAAAATGCAAGGATGCACTGTCAACCCGAGGTAGTCCCTTTAATTCTTAAAGACCTAGATCGAGTTCGCTCTGAGTACAGAACTAAGTTGGAAGAAAAAGTCAGAGCCCAATGGGAGGTACATAGAATGGAGAATTATGAATATGGGGAAAGAGCAAGTGCTACCTTAGCTTGGAAGATAAAAGCCGTTAGAGCAAAGAGTAATATCAATAAATTAATAATTGATGAGGCTGGTGCAACGTCAAGTAACCATGAAGATATGCAGCAATGTCTTCTCTCTATTTTCTCAATTATATAAAGAGGATGCTGTACCAGATACTGGCCGTATTCAAGCATGGTTAAATAATAAAGCTTTACCACTATTGACCAGGGATAGCCAAGAGATGCTAGAAAGGCCGATCACTGAAGAAGAAATCGGGCTCAACATTAAAAAGATCACGAATAATAAGGCTGCAGGGACAGATGCCCTTCCAGGAGAAGTCTATAAAGTTTTGGATGAGATAATTATACCTAGACTACATGAGCTATTTAATTATATTTATATATTAGAGGGGGAAATCCCTCCGTCCTGGAAAGAAGCCACAATTGTGCTCATACTAAAACCTGGAAAGAACCCACTAAAGGTGGATTCCTGCAGGCCAATCTCCCTGCTAAATGCAGATTATAAGATCTTCACTAGCATCTTGGCAGGGAGATTGGTCAAGATGGTACCACAGGTAATAGATCAAAAGGGGTTCACTCCGGGACGATCTATACAAGAACAGACCCTACAATTAATAGGATGTATAGACCTACTAGTAGCATGGGCAGAGCTTCTGGCGGTGGCTGCATACGACACAGCTAAGGCGTTCGACCGCGTCAGCTGGATCTTCCTTTGGGAAACCCTCAGAGCAATGGGCTTTGGCCCAATATTTATAAGAACTTTAGTTAAATGTTATGAAGGTGCTTCGGCCACTATTCTCCTTAATGGAATACTAACACCGAGGTTTGAAATCCAGAGGGGTACACGTCAGGGGTGTCCTATTTTACCGCTGTTGTTTAACATATATATTGAACACCTGGCTCAAGCTCTTAGACTAGACCCTCAAAATACCCCCTTTCAAGTGCAAGATTTCAGCATTAAACTCGCTCTGTATGCAGACGATCTGCTAGTTTATACTAGTAATCCAACAGAGGTTTTTCCTAAAGTGGAGAATACTTTATGTGAGTTTGGACTTTACTCTGGGTATGCAGTTAATCCTTCCAAGACAGAGATAATGTGTTGGGGGATTGAAGGCTGGGAGAGGAGTGTTAGCACTGGATTTAAATACCTGTGGATCGTTATAGAGCAGGACCTGGCGAATATTCCCTTGACAAACTTGAGGAGAGTTTCGAAGGAAATTGACCATCTCTTCCTTAGGTGGAGGAATTTACCACTTACAATATATGGTCGAGTAAATTTAGTAAAAATGGTAATTTTACCTAAATTGACTTACCTGTTTAGTGCCATCCCTGGTAAACTTCTTGGGAAAATCCAGAGCAAGATCGGGAGCTTTATTTGGGCTAATAAGAGCTCCAGACTATCTTGGAAGAAGCTAAAGAGAAGGCTACTTAAGGGGGGGTTTAGCCTTACCTGATATACTGTGTTACTGCCTCACCTTCCAGTTTAAAAATGTCCGTTGCTTACTGGCTAGCCCCACTGATAACTGGGGGAGGATTCTGAAAGCCATGGTTAATCAAGAGGGGGGGGGGGGACTGGATTTTTGTATAAGTTCGGGCCCCCAGGTTTTTTGAGAAAGTCCGTCTAAAGGTGATTAGATCTGCACTCAATACTTGGCATACTCTTAAAGCAAGGTGGGGGATAAAATACTACTCAGACTTTGCCCCAATCTGGGACTCCCCGGGGCTTCCTGACTGTTTAAAAGATAGCCTGGCTGTTCCAATCGAGCGTGCAGGTACCCAGATAAGGTCTGATTTAATCTCTTCAGATGGGGTCCACCCCTGGGAGGTTCTGAGAGCAAAGATTGGGGATTCTTTCTCCCGATTTTAAATGTATACAACTTTGCTCATGGTATGCGGCAGAAAAGGCAAACATAGGCGGGAACTGGGAGGTGGAGTATAAGCTCCAAAACCCAACTCCCATGAAAAAGGAAGTTGGGATATGGTATAGAAGCCTACTTGATAGGGAGGATACTGAGCTTCCTTCACCACATCTTGTTTGGCGTTCATCTATATTAGAGAATAGCACTGCAGAGCTTTATTTATTATCTATTAAAAACCTATATAAGCATGTTAAGCCTGCCTCCCTGAAGAAAAATCATTTTTTTCACTATCAACAGGTTGTATTATACTCCCAAAAAAATTGCAAAGTTTGCCTTCGATCCACCTCCTCTATGCCCTAAATGTGGTTTGATAGAAGCAGATATGCATATGTTCTTTGAATGCACTCAGCTAAAGGGCTATTGGCAGAATGTAGAGCTGGCACTGACGGGAATTTTTAGTTTTAAGGTCAATCTTGACCCAGCTTTGGTTATATTTAGTTTGAGCCCTGATCTTGTAAATCGTATACCTAGCCTACAAATGGGTCTATTTCTAATGCTTCATCTTGTTAGCCCGAAGGGAAATATGTAAACTATGGAAAGATCTTGTTTCCCCTTCATACGAGAAGTGTGTCCGGGTGGCATTGAATATGGCAAGACTGGATCGTAGTGAAGGCAACATCTGGTTGCCCTTGGTATGTTGGGGCACGAAACTAAGGCTGGTTTAAGATAGTCTTATGATTACACCAAGCCTCGTACAAAGAAGCCGGCCTGGTGGGCCCGAAAGCGAACGCCGGAACATTGACCCTGGGTGTTCAGGATCGATGGGGTCGATTAGGTTACAATGGCAGACGCTTACGGTGGTATGAGGACAAAAAAAAAATCAAAAAAGTGCTCCTCCTTTTTCATGAGAATCCAAACACAGCTGTGCTCATAACTATTGGACTCCCAGATTAGGAAGCGCTCCTTTGGGTGTACCACTGACCCAGTTAGCTCAGGTTGTTGTGCATGCTCCTGCCGGTGAAGGGCTTCAGTTCTTGTGGACAGTGGTGCTGAACTGCAAGCAGGCTGTTGCATTGAAAGATCGTGGATTCAACTGGGACATTGAGAATGGGCTTCTTTGTGAGAGGCAAGATGGCGTCTGAGTGAGAGGCCGCAGCAGCAGCCTCCCTACTGGTCCTGCCTTGTGCTGAGCGAGAGAAAGTGGTAGCTGCGCTGCTGGGATCTTGGTTATATTGAAGGAGCTATACTGGATGTTAGAGCTATGACTCGTTCTTGAAACAGTTGAACTGTGCCTCCCTGCGCTAATTTGTTCATCTGTTAAGTCATCCAAATCGTGTATCCTCCATGCACTCCTCCGAGACTCTTCTTCGTGGCCGCTGAATAGGTGCGGTTTTGCTGCTCCATACACAGAGGATTTCGAGTTTGAGGCAAGAGGCGTTTTTGTGTCACTGGGGTGATTGAACATCAGCATCTGCATCCGTTATTGCCGGTTTCCGTGTGCCCCTGTGCTCTTGTGCCCTGTGCCCAGCGTCTGCTTCTCGGTGTTCAGTGTGCGGTGTGTCCCCTCAAAGACTTTAGAGCTATCCAGACATCAAAGGCATCGGACAGACAGTATTTTTACTACTACCTCGGCTGCCGGGCTAACTGGAGGGGAGCAGGCACCCAGGAAGCCTTGTGAGTAGATTCGAAATAGTGGATGAGGCCTGGAAAGAAGGGAAACAACAAGAAGCTGGCGTGAGTTCTTCTAATTACTATGACTCTGTCTGACTCAGACTCTGATTGATCAGTGCGATCTCTTTTTGAATATTGACCCTTTGAACCTTGTTGTGTGGCTGCATCGTCAGAAATATAAAGCAGCTATGTCTTATAGCTTCTTTTTTTTTTTATTTAACAGATCTTTATTGACAGCAAAGCCATTGACAGCACCAGCATTATCACATGTGCATGAGTAAACGCCGGGATCGACACCGGGTACACAGTACTTGTTAGATGTTAAACGTACACAGCCTTAGTGCCAGCATCCCGGAGGCCTGGCGGCAAAGTAGGAAGAAATTAGCACAACAATTCAAATCGAGGGCACCCAGTGCCGGTAGTGTACCGTAGTGATGTGTCAACTGGCAATCAATTGTCTACATGCTAGTCAGCGATCCAACGACTAGTGTACCATGTAAATGTAAACAGCTCCCAACTAACTCCCCCCCCCGCCCGCTAGTGTGTGTCTGTGTGTCTGCCTGACCCATCCCGTCTATACCACCTCCCGAGTGCCCCTATCCCGTGTCCCCACCCCGTCCCCCCCAGAAACCTACCCTTATTCCACCATCTACAGCAGCTCGTCTACTGGTTCTCACAGCTACCCTCAGTCAACCAGGGGCCTCCCCATTTCCGCCTCCCCCGTGTCCCCGTGCTCAGTATTGACTTCGATCTCTACCACTCTATCCTGTAGTTCCACCTCCTCCGCGATGTCAGTATCGTCCTCCTCGCCTCTCTGTTTGTACTCTTTGTAGAGGTCCCAAAAATTCTTGGGCCTGCTTCTGGGCGGAAGAAGATCGCTATACAGTTCCGTCTGTGTACAGCAGTACTGCAGGTCTCGTAGCCATTTAGCCTTGGTGGGGAGGGGCCCCATCATCCAGCAGGTCGCCACCACCCGCCTTGCAAGGAGCAACGCCATGTCCACCAGACGACGCAGTCCCGGGGCTAGCGGTTTCGAGTAACCGAGTAGCGCCAAGGCCGGGGCACGAGACAACGGCTCCCCTAACATTTGATCGAGTTCCGCAAAGACCTCCCCCCAAAATGCCTGCACTCCTGGGCACAGCCATGCCAAATGGAAGAAATCAGCTGACGGAGTCCGGCAGCGCTCGCACTCGGGTGAGGTGCGAAGGCCATAGCGATGGAGGCGAGCAGGGGTATAATACACTCGTTGTAAATATTTGAAATGCACCAAGCGGTGCCGTCCGTTTAGAGATATCCTGCGCGTGCTTGTGCAGCAGTAGCGCCACATTCCATCGTCTATGGGGGATTGTAGGTCCGCTTGCCAGGCCTCCCTGGCCTTCGACGGCTGCAGACACTGCTGTGTCACACCCAGCTTGTTAAGCTGTGTAATGAGTTTCGCCGCGGAGGTGGACTTCAGTATGTAGGTCAGTTCCGGGATCTCTACAGGTTCCTCCAAATCCGGCCCCAGCAGTTCACGAAAGGCCGAGCGGAGCCTGTGGTATTGGAATTTCTGTAAGAGGGTGTGTCCCGCCCCGGCGACTGCTAGCTGGTCCCAGGTTTTAAGCACCCCGCCCTCAAACAGGTCTCCCAGTTTGGTTACGCCAAGAGAACTCAGCGCCTTGACCACTCCCTTCTCACCAAGCGGGTCGAGCCACAGGGCCCATTCCACCGGTAACAGTGGGGAGTAAAGCAGTGTGCAGCCCCGTGAGCGCATCAGGCAATTCCAGGCGTGATTGGTCGCTTTCAGCGAGACCATCCGACCAATTGTGCGATCCGTGGGCAGGCAGACAGTAGCTGGTAGAGGGAGCGGATCTGCAAACAGCCGTTCCAGTATAAGGTGCGGGGTCCGTGCGTCGCCGTGCACCCATGAGTATAAGTGCGACGCCTGGGCGACTCTGTAATACCGTTCCAGGTCCGGTGCTCCCAGTCCCCCCATTTCGCAAGGTAGAATCAAAGTCTTCCAGCTAACCCTGGGCTGCTTCCCCCCCCAAGCTAATTTCACCAGCACCGAGGTGAGCTGTCGGAAGAAGGTCTTGGATAAAACCACCGGCAAATTCAGGAAGAGGAACAGAAATCGGGGGAGCACCACCATTTTTATAAGTGCAATCCTACCCGAGAGGGAGAGTGGGAGGCGAATCCACTTATCCACGTCCTCCACCAGGTTGTTATAGGCCACCCCATAATTGTCTCGAACGAGCACTTCCGGGTCCGAGTGAAGTTGTATGCCCAAGTAGCGAACTGAGTCGGCGGTCCATTGCAGTGGGTAGTCCATGTCGAATTGTCGCGTCACCGGAGTGAGCGGGAACGCAATCGACTTGTCCCAGTTTACTTTCAGGCCCGAGAGCGAGCCGAAGCGGACCACCTCGCGAAGGACCGCAGGCAAATTAACTTCCGGCTCTCTGACGTACAACAGCGTGTCGTCCGCGTAGGTTGATATCCCTATCTTGTATGTGGGGAAGCTAACCCCCTCTAAGCTGTGGTACTCCCGCATGGCACACGCCAGGGGTTCCGCCACCAGTGCGTAAAGCAGCGGCGACAAAGGGCAGCCTTGTCGGGTACCCCTGCTAATGTCTATCGGGTCCGTCACCCTGTCACCCAGGCGGAGCCTAGCGAAGGGTCGATGGTACAGCGCGCCGACCTGCTGAAGGAACTGTTCGCCCAATCCCAACTTGCGCAACACCCGAACCATGAAGGGCCATTCAACCGAGTCGAACGCCTTCTCCATGTCAAGAAATATCGCCAATGCGCTATTCTCCTGCTTAATGTGCTGCATCGTGCCTAACACTGTTCTGATGTTGTAGGTTAAATTCCTGCACGGGACAAATCCGGACTGTTCCGGGGCGACCAACCCGGGCACCAACAGGGCCAGGCGAGTAGCCAGGACCTTTGCGTAGATTTTGGCGTCTACATTAAATAGACTGAGGGGTCTATACGAGCCGCAGAGATCGGGGGGTTTACCGGGCTTTGGTATGGTGATTAGTAGCGCCTCGCGCATGGTGGTCGGCATTTCACCGTTCTCGCAGATGGCATCAAACAGGGTGATCAAGTGTGGCAACAGCATGTCCTTAAATGCCTTATAAAACCCAACCGTGAGGCCATCCGTGCCCGGCGCACTGCCCGAGCGCATGCTTGCCAGTGCCTCTACTATTTCGTCTGGGTGGAAGGGGGCCATTAAGAATTCCCTGTCCGAGTTCTTGAGGAACGGCATGGCTATATGGTCTAGGTAATCCTCCATCTCACCCTCCACTCCCCGTGTTTTAGTTCGGTATAGTTCCGCATAGTAGCTCCTGAATGTCTGGAGCACCTGCTCCTCATCGGTCACCGTGTCTCCCTCCGGAGTTCTCAGACCTTCTATGACCAGCGGTCGTCTGGAGTTACGAGCCATACGTGCCAGGAGCGCTCCTGGCCTCTCACCCTCCCCATATTGTCTCGCCGTGGCGTATTTGCCCATGTAAAGGACCTCTCTATCCGCCAGCGCCTGAAACTCAGACAGGAGTCGGGACATCTCTCCATCTCCCGTTTCGCCGCCCAGCCGCAGCTGCTCCGCCTCCAGATCCGCCATCTTCGTTTCCAGGGCAGTTAGGTCCCTGCGTATAGATCGCAGCACACCCGAATGTTTCGACATTGCCACCCCCCTGATGTATACCTTAAATGCCTCCCATACCGTAAAGAAGTCATCCACCGTGCCTATGTTAGTAGTAAAGAACTGCTCTATTGCCTCCGCCAGTTCCCCCCGGAAGGCCTCGTCTAGCAGTGCAAAGGGCGGGAACCGCCATGTGAAGGCCGGGATCCCCTTCCTGGGCGTTGCAAGGTGGAGGAGAATAGGGGCATGATCTGAGAGCGTGCGTGGGAGGACTGTGCACGTGTGAATGTTATTAAGTACCGGGGGAGTAGCCAGCCAGTAGTCTATCCTGGTGTGTACGTCGTGAAACGCAGAGTAGTGTGTAAACCCACCCGCCCTCGGATGCTTTTCCCTCCAAACATCCAGCAAGTCAGATTTAATCATCTCAGCCGCCATGTACGTGGCCGAGGCCACTGGCCTCCGGGCAGGGCCCGCAGAGCGGTCCAGTGATGGGTCAAACACAAAGTTAAAGTCCCCGCCCCACAGTACCCAAGGCTGTGCGTGCGTTCTTGCAATAGCTGCCAGTGTCTTATAGAATTCAGGGTGGTCATAGTTAGGACCATAAACGTTCACTATCAGTATGTCCATCCCCTTACCCACACATCGCGCCAGGACATATCTCCCATCTGGATCTGCGTGCACCGGTATGAGTCGCAACTGTGACTTCGGATTGACCCAAATTAACACCCCTCGGGCATGCGTAGTGAAACCCGCCGCCACAGTATTACCTGACAATCCCCTGGATTTGAGCATTCTGCTGGAGAGTGGTAGGTGTGTCTCCTGCAGTAGAGCTATGTCAATGTGATGTCTGCTAAGGTAGCGGAGGACTTTCCTTACTTTGCGGAAGTCGTTCAGACCCCGCACATTCCAGGTCATTAAATTCAGCCCATTCCGGGTGTGTGCGTTCAGAGTTGGTGTTGTATCAGCCATTGCTAAGTGGGTTCAGATCGTGGACCAGAAGATGGGGTAGTGTAGGACACAGTAGGGCACCCCGACCCATAAGCGCCCTCCGGCGCTCGCAGACAAGGACAGCAGAACACTTCAATTCACACACTTCACCGGCAGACCCCGTCAACAACCCCAACCAAACACCCCCCCTCCCCACCCCGAGACCAACTCCCACCCCAAGAACAGCTACCCACCCACAGCCGACCTCCCCCAACCTGGCCAGGCAGACCCCACACTCCCCCCCCCCATGTACCCCCTATCGGTGTAGTGTCAAATAGTCCGACACCCACTCCTCAGAGAGCAGCACCAACCAAAAGCTCGAGGGCAGAGCGCACCAATGCAGTACTCCCCCGACTGTTCCAAAATAGTGCAAGTACTGCCCCCCTCTCAGCTCCATTCAAGAGTCATTGCTCATGGCATGGTGAAAAGTGTCACTCAGCACCCCTCTGTCCGGCTCCCCCGGTTCAGTGTATACTGCCACCAGGCACACACCCCCTTACCAGCATCATAGGGTAACCAGGTTGTCCTTTCCAAAATCGTGGATCAGGCGCCATTGTGAGGCCGGGGTGCCCATATTGTCCGGGTCCGTAATCAGATTCGTGTGTAGAGGGTCGAACCCTCCCGCTGCCGGCGTTCAATCCTGTTCCTCCAGAGATACCTCCTCCTCGTCTTCCCGGCCACTCCGGTTCTCCTTCCTTTCCCGCATCCAGGTCTTAAGGGACTTATGCAGTTCTTTCGGGTCTGTAAAGAAGTACGACTTCCCACCAGTATTAATCCGAAGTTTGGCAGGGTACAACATGGCGTAGTCCAGGCCTAGCGTCCTGAGCTGCTTCTTGTAGGGCGCGAACTGCCGCCGTTCCTCCTGCACCTTGGCTGTGAAGTCCGGGTAGAGGGAGATATTCATGCCCTCATGCTGGAGTTGGCCCTTCTCTCGCGCCACTCTCAGGGCAGTGTCTCGGTCGCGATAGTTGAGCAGTTTCGCGATTATGGGGCGAGGTGGCAAGCCGGGCTGGGGCTGTGGGCCCAGCGAGCGGTGGGCGCGCTCCACAATGAACATGGGGGAAAAGACTTCCTCTCCCAGGAGTGCCTTCAGGAGTTTCTCCACATAAAGTTCCATTTTCCCCGTTTGCGTGGATTCCGCCACTCCCGTGATGCGTAGATTGGATCTGCGGGAACGTGCCTCCAGGTCCTCTGTCTTGTCCCTGATGACTGTCAAGAGTCTGTCGAATTGCTTGCGCTCCTTGTCCCACTCCATCTGGGCTTCCTCGGCCTCAGTGAGCCGACGCTCCGCCATGTCAAGGCGCTCCGCATGTTTGTCCACACGCTCTGCCATACGGTCCATCCTGTACGACAGAGCGTCTATTTTGGTGCCCACCGCCGCAATACTCTCCTGAATGCCTTTCTCCATGGCTGCCAACATGTCCCGGAGCTCCGTCGGAGCCTGGGTCGGAGCCGCTGCCGCACCCTTCGGCGATGAGTCCGGTGCCGGAGCCTCTGCACCTTTCGGGCGGCGCCGTTCAAAGGAGATCTTCCCCTGGTTCGCCTCGGTCTTCCCCATTGTGTTCACGATGCGTGGCAGTGCCCTGCAAAGAAGTGTCCACCACAGTTCACGATACCTCAGTGCCAGCGGTCTGGTATCCGATGCGTAGAAAAATGGCGGCGACAATGGCGGACAACGCCTCTCCGTACGCAATTTTCAGAACGGTCCGGTGCCAGACAGGGACCTGTCCTTTTCAGCTGTCCCAGGTGATACGTCCCTCCGCAGCCTCAGAGGAGAAGGCACAGCCTCCCGTAGTCTGTGCAAGTGAGCCAGGTTACCACGCCAGGTTCAATGTCGCCCCACCACGTGGCGCGGTGCCTCAGTTTAGGTGTTTCGTCGCTCCGCTGCTTCTCCAGTCACCCACCAGGGCAGTGCGGGGCAGTAAGGTAGAGGGCCTCACAAATCAGTGTTCGTGTCAATCTTGCCGCGGCTTGCACGGCGTGCGACAGCCGCCGGAGGTATGGCCGCACGTACAGTGACGTCGCCCGGCCACCTCACCAGGATAGCCCGCTGCTCTCGGCCTAGTCCGCCACAGGCGCGCCACCAGGCACAATGCCCCGGGATGTACAGGAATTCACGCACTGCAGCCAGCCAAAAGGGTCTTCGGAGTGCCCGGGGTGCCAGCAGATGGTTCCTGGCAAGTTATAGCTAATTCGAGCCCATTAAGGATATTTAAGCAGGATAATTCTGGAGCTTTGCGAGGAGCCGAGGGCTCACGCGTCCGCCATCGACGCCGGCTAGCTCCGCCCCCTGTCTTATAGCTTCTTCTCATGCTCCTCTCAAAACAGCCGATATAATTCATTTTAATCCCCTGCTATCAGCCATCACCACTGCTATTTTCTAAACTGGTTGTCAATTGTGTCATATTTGTCATTAGTACTATCAGTGCTGATTTGCCGGCCTACCTGACTGTTTATGTGCTTACGTGCTTACCTACCGGAACTGAGCCTGAATCGGGGAAAAAGAAAAACCCTTCGCTTGTTTAAAGCTTCATATAGTGAGAAGTCGTGCGAGGGGGAGAGAGCTGACCTACCTCTACCCTCGGCACATGGTTCACGGCCCCTGGTGCTCTGCACGGATCCTCTGCACCGTCCCTCACCGACCTTTGTGCACGATTTTCCAGGCAGTTTCCAGGCAGCTTTCAGTTTTCAGCTTTCAACAGATTAGATATGCTGCGCACCGGCTCCATTCATCGCCCACCGGCCCGTCTGCCTATCGGCGCGTCATCTGCTGACACAACGCAGGCAGTTAATTATCACGCATCGGGAGTGAGCGAGTTTTGTGATAGGTGCAGACTGCTGGTGACGAATGCTACACATGGGTGGTGTCAGGCAGAGGTGGAGTCAGTGGCAGAAACTAAGAGGCAGCAAGAGACTGAAGGAGACCGAGCTGTGCAGCTCAGGGCAAGGGACTAGGAAACCCGAAGCAGAGGAAGAAAACAAAACCTAAATTTAAACTCAAATATAAAGAGATCAATAAGAATAAGGCGCATAAAGAGTACAAGGCGCAGAATAATCCTTGGGGGAGCTCTGAAACACGCATATTCCTCATTTATTGCGCTATCTATGAGGCTAAAAACTCCAAAGTAAAGACAAACTGGACTTTTTGCCTGCAAGACATTCAGAAAGTAAAGGGTGCCCGGGCAACAGCAGTTGGTAACATAAAATCAACCTCAAATACAGCCGTAACTACAGCAGTGGTCACAAATAAAGTGGCTATAGCGAAAACGACAACAACAAAAAAATCAGATTTTTGAACTAAAATCAGAGTTAGAGCCAACGTTCGGAGATTCAACTGGGTGTATTGAACACACAAGACTAATAATACAATCCCAATTTCAGAGCATGGCCTGTAGTGATGGGAGTCCTGGAAACCCTGGAGCAGAAGTGCAAATGGGGTTGACGAAGGATGAATCCCCTGGAACATGCACCCAAGGAATTGAGAAAGAGAAAAAGTGAAGACGGCCTTGTAGGTACATCTGTGCCCAGTACTCTTAGGCTCGATCATCCAGAAAATGGAGAAACCCCTAAAATTAAAGTCAAAAGCTCCCAAGGTACCACAGGCAACCAAGGAAACTTGCATTTCCAGATCGCACCGGCTTCTCCAAAAAAAGAGAAACCGGAATAGACACATTGGACAGGGGCCCGGACCCGAAACTAGAGGAGCCAAAGCTAAAGAAAACAACGCCGAGTGTAACATTGAAAGAAATTCAGGGCAGGAAATGTTTGAAGGCCCAGAGCGAGCTAAGAAAACCTCACAAAAAGAAAGGGATAAAGTCAGAACCAAACAGAAAGAAAGATAGAAGATAAGAGCAGAGACGATACTACAGAAATAGACTTGCTGGTCAAAAAAGCGCAACGGCTAGAGGCTATAAAAAATTTGAAAGCTTCATCAAAAACCATTGGCGTGTCATCAATCTCTCAGCCTAGTATTTCTGAAATCTTTAGCCCATTACCAAAAGAAAGTTCGAACAAATCAACAACAAATATAAATCTAACTTGTAAGGCATATGATAAACGTGACATAAGTGATGTAAAAAAGCTAAGCAAAGACATCAATTAGGAATTTGTTGCAGGTGAAGAAGCGAATGACTCTCCTTCGGAGTCTACTTTGGGAAAGGAAGACACCGTGCCAGCAATAATGGTCAAAGAAAACATAACAAATGAGCTATCTAGTCAAATAAAATCCGGTGAGGTCAAATCATCATCACCAGAAGTAGTGCACAATGTAGAGACTATTGTGACACCAGAAGTACAAGATCATGCATTATTGTCAGAGAATCGCCAGTCACCGCTAAATAATTTAGCTATTGAGAAGGAATCTGACTCAGACATCTATGAGACTGGGATGTCCATTTCTAGTGAATCAAGTGAACTGATGTAGAGCTCGCAGAGCAATGTAGATGTACCTGACGAAGAAATGCATGATGGGCAAGATTTCTACGATTCTCGTAAATCCGGTAAAACGGGACTTAGCACAGATTCAAAGAAATATCTGGCGAAAAGGAGGATAAAACGTCAAGGAAATTATACAGCCGAAGATACTACCGACCCAGGTATTAATATTGATCACGCTAAAAAAACAAGAACACACTCACGGAAAAGCCCATCTGAGAGAAATACGGGAAAATTAATAGAAGAACCTCACAAAATTAAGGAAATAGAGGAAAGAAATCGGAAGTCGAAGGGAACCCCTTGTATCTTACCAGAACCATCATTGGGCGAAGTCTTAAATTCTATCAAGAACTTTCACGCTGATGTGAAAAAAGACAGCCAGAGAAACCATGTGGCCATAGAAAAATTACAAGGCGCAATTAAGAAGGTTGGCAGCACAAGTATAGAAATCTCAGAAAGAATGGCTTCGGTAGAATCGCGTACCGAATATCTGGAAACAGATGTTACTGAACTTCTAAAGAAAGAAAAAGAACATGACTGAATCATAAGGGATCTCATGCTAAAAGTAGAGGACCAGGAAAATAGGTCCAGAAGGAATAATCTGAGATTTCTCGGAATTCCGGAAGGTTTTGAGGCAAATGACGCGAGAGGATCTATGATTGGCCTTCTAAAAACTGCATTTCCAGAACTTGAGGCTTGGGATATGGACAAGGAGGTACAACGGGCCAATCTATTTCCCTTGATGCTACCCAAATACTTTCAGAAGCCACCGCAATATCAGAGGGCTATGCTAATCAATTTTGGAAACTATCTTCTGAGAGAAGCCATATATGATCTTGCAAGACCAGCTAGTCAGCGGGAACATAAAGGGTTTAAATGTTTTGTTAGACCGGATTTTGCACATCAGACTGTGGAGAGAAGATGGAGAATGCGCCAACTGTTCAAGCCCTTTGAAAAACTTGGAGCTACTGTCTATCTTTAGAACCCCGCGAGACTGAAAATCATATATAAAGGAACAACGAGAAGCTTCACTAGTGAGATTCAAGCCCAAGATTACTTGAGAGAATTAATAGAGCCTGGGGCAAGGAAGTCTGGAAAAATCAGTAAAAGTACAAATATAGACTGATAATGCACAATTAGCATTGTGAACTGGTGACTTTAACAAAAGTATATTTGGAGGAGAAATTGTGCACGGGGGGCTGATAAATATAAGAATTTTTGAATCTATTCAATACATACCCACTTAAAGTTTAACTATCACATTTTAGATACACAGGGTTAGGACAGGGAGGGTGCTAACGCGGGCGGATCACATGGACACCCACACCCGGGTACCATGGCACCTGGGGTTCCTCAAGGGATGGAAAGGGGAGCGGGGGTTGGGGGGCCTAGGGTGGGAAGGGGGGGGGGGTCGTGCAAGCAGGGACAGCTAGGTAGGGGGGGCAGAACAGGCTGGAAAATACTTACACTGGAGACACAGATCATACTAACCTTAGCAAAATGGAAAGAACTAAAAAAGCAAAGGGTTTTTTTTTCAGAGTATATGAGAAAAGCTCCAATGGCTAAGATTAGCATATTGTCAATGAACATATGCGGCCTCAGTGATATAAAGAAAAGACAGAAAGTCGCAGAGGGTTTAAGAATATCTGGGCCGAATA
Source organism: Lissotriton vulgaris (assembly GCF_964263255.1). Lineage (NCBI taxonomy): Eukaryota > Metazoa > Chordata > Amphibia > Caudata > Salamandridae > Lissotriton > Lissotriton vulgaris. The sequence continues at coordinate 335,176,064 of NC_141697.1, read as the reverse complement.
TCGTGTGTCTCCAAGAGACACATATTGAAGGGTCACAGCAATATCTGTTGAAATCCCTAGGATATCGACTTATAGCAGCTACATCACAGGGGACACGTACCAGGAGGGTCGCAATCTTAGCAAAGGGTGGGGGTTTACAATTTTCACGGTCCAAAAGGGATACTTTAAGTAGAATTGCAATTACAGAATGCCATCTTAATAATGGTAAAGATAAATTTACATTATGTACAATATATGGGGATATTATTGACGATCCGGAGGTATGATTAAGGTGTCCAACGAGCTAACTCACTGGCCCCTCCCATTGATTCTTTGTGGAGATTTTAATATTCATTTACCATATAATTGGTCCATAGATCCTGGGTTTATTTATCAAGGCAGGAAATCGAAGGTCTATCTCGCTCTTAAAGACTTATGTTCTCAACACGGCGTTCTAGATGGCTGGGCCATGAGTCACCCGGGCGACCCTGGTTATACTTATTATTCATTTCCACATTCAAAACATAAAAGATTAGATTATATGCTTCTTTCGAATAGCTTACGCTTTACATGTCAAATCAATAAACTACCTAGACTTCTGTCGGATCACAACCCGCTTAAGCTTAATCTAATGAAGGGCCCTGAAAAATCTAATATGAATATATGGACATTCGCAAGAGTGTTGCTATACAATAACGCATATTATTCACATATGAGAACATGGATTCCCACTTTCCTATCAGATAATATCTGGTCTACTTCCATCGACATAGTCTGGGACACTTTGAAAGCAGGGGTTAGGGGTGAAATGATGAAATTCTCCTTTCACCACAACAAAACAGAAAAACTAAAAATGGCTTCACTGGAAGAAGATTTGCGTAAAGCAGAAGAAGGACTTATTAAAACAATACAGGAAGGTAACCCAATTGCTAATGCAGAGCGCAAAGTGGCTATCGCAAAAAATAACATCTTGGCAATATTAACTGATAGAGCAGCTAGCAAGGCTAATGTCAACAAAGCTAAAATATATGAGCTTGGGGAACAAATGGGCCACCAATTAGCCGTCAGAACCCGCGAAGAGATATCTTCTGCTATAATTAAAGAAATTAGGGACCCGGATCTGGGTCTAAGATCAGATTCATCTGAAATAAGAACATCCTTTCAGAAATTTTATAAAAACCTTTATCACAAGGATAATACCGAATGTGGTGATCCCAATATTTATTTGGAATCATTTACCCCATCACACTTGGAAATTGCTGAACAGGAGATACTAGATGGTACAATTACTTATGATGAAATACTTCTAGCAATTAAGGGCCTTGCTAATGGAAAGGCTGCGGGCATGGAAGGGATTGCAACTGAATTCTACCTTAAATTCGCCCCTCAACTCGAGAATATCATAACCCTCCTTTTCCAAACTATCTTCTCCGGAGGGAAGCCGCCTAGGTCATGGTCCATTGCCAAGATAATAGTATTTCCTAAAAAAACAAAGATGAGAAAGAATTGGGCTCATATTGACCACTCACACTGATTAACGGGGATTCTAAAATAGATGCAAAAATACTGGCAGATCGATTGGCTCCCATAATTCATAATATTGTCTCAAAACGACAACATGGTTTTGTCCCCGGAAGGTCCACGATTGATCATATACAAAGGGTTATTTCCCTCTTTGATTATACAGGGGTGACAGGAGACCCTATGCCCCTCATATTACTCAACTCAGAGAAAGCGTTTGATAGGGTCTCCTGGAAATTCCTATGGACGGCCCTATCAAACTGTGGGATAGGCGGACACTATTTAACAGCAGTCCAACAACTTTATTTAAACCCCAGTGCCCACGTATTCATCAATGGGGCTCTATCGGAAAGCTTTGCCATCACGCGGGGTACAAGACAGGGCTGCCCCTGTTTGCACCTCCTATTTGCTATCTATATTGATGTATTTATACACAACTTGGAAAATAACAACTCAATTCCCCCAATTCAAGCTCGCAACGTAGAAACTAAATGTCTGGCATATGCCGACGATATAGCTATTATCACAGGTGACCCCAATAACGCCATTAAGTGGATAGAACAAGAAGCCCACGCCTTTGGCAAAGTCTCGGGTTATAAATTAAATCGTAGTAAAACTCAGATCATCATAAACAATAAAATTAAGATGCAAGATCCACGTATAATTAATAAAGCAATTTATCTAGGCGTGAGTATTAACGCTAATATCAAAATAATGGTTGACGATAATCTTAACCCTCTCATAAGTCGCACTAAGAAGGAACTACTGCGCCTACACAATTTACAACTCACTATTGGGGGGAGAGTTAATGTCGTCAAAATGTTATTTTTTCCGAAGTTTCTCTCTTTTTTTCGCACAATAAACTTAGAATTCTCCCAAACAGTTTTTAAAAATATAGATGATTTGTTTTCACGTTTTATATGGGGATATCATAAGCCACGAAGAGCACTCAGGTGGATCACTTTATCTAGAGATCGAGGGGGATGGGCACTGCCAAACTTTAAACTGTACTATTGGGCAACAGTGTTGAGATATAGTGCATACCTTTTGAAAGAAGACACCGATGTCCATAATATTCCCACTCCTCAAGAACTTATTTTGGGAGATGGCTGTGCAGGTTGTTTATGGCGTCACTCGAACAATGATTATTTTAAAAAGGTGAAATTCAAGACCATTTTTAGTGTTGTTAAAGTGTGGCGGAATGTTAAAAAACTAGTTGGTCTAGGACGTTATTCTTTTTATACACCTAGACTACAGAATTTGGATCTCCCGGAAATATTTCAAGATTCAATATCGAATAGATGGACCGAACTAGGGATAAAACAACTAGGGTGCTTTTTTTCTGAGAATGTTATCAAGTCTTTTGAAGAATTAAAAACAGAGTTCAAACTATCTAATAGAGATTTCTTCAAATACCTCCAAGTGCGGAATTTTATTTTAAAGAAAGGGGGAGGTCGCATCAAATTCCAATCGTGGCAAACTATGGACAAATTATTATCTATAAAAACCTCTAGCATTGGTGAGATATATGAAGGACTTAATTTACTTTTGCCAGACGACATGGAGAAACATACGGAGGAATGGCAAAGTAGACTTGGCATCTTTCCACGAACCTCCTTGGAAGCCTTGGAGATGTCAATATCAACCTTAATGTCCATGAAACTCCAAGTACAATTTTACAAAACATTTTTTTCACTTTATTACACCCCAGAAAAAATGGCAAAATGGGGGAACGGAAACTTGACACACTGTTCTAGGTGTTCACTTTCATCAGCAGATCTAACCCACATGTTTGCTACATGTCCTATATTAGGCAATATCATATCGACAATCTCTGACTTTCTTTCCAACCTCGCAAATTGCTGTATTAATATATCAACCAAAGAAATTTTATTAGGTACGTCCAACATACCACGACCACATTCAATGCATGGGCTTATCTTCGTGGCTATGGCTGTTCTCAGATTGTGCATTGCGTCAGCCTGGATAGATCCATTAGCACCTTCGTTTGTAGAATGGAGAACCAGGCTGTTTGCTACCTGCAACCTGGAGGTGGCGATTTATAGAAGCAAAGGGAGGACTAAGCGGAATAAGGGCATGATGATATGGGCACCTCTGCTAGACTGGATGCCGGAGGAATGAAATGTTTGAATCACTTAGGTTTTATATTTACTGTCCCTCTTCTCTTTTTTTTTCTTCTTTTATTATTATTATTAGCTCAGCTTCATGCACACTGAACAAATGTATATACTTTTCTTCGTATTTTCTATAATCAATGAAATGTAAGATTTTGCTACCTGCTCTGTGGGGGTGGGGGGGTAATGTCGTTTATAAATTTCAAATGCAAATAAAAAAAAAAAATTTTAAAAGAAGAAAGCGGACTATCATCACTTTCTCCATGAAGTTATGAACAGTTGTCAAGGGAGGCCTGCTAGAGACAGCCACATCTTTGTCTGCAACCTGGCAGGGGAAAGAAAGATGTAAGCACCTTAGCCTGTCACATTAGCCTGGAAATGAATGAGTTTTATGTTATCAAACAAAGTAAAGGCAAGAAGACGTGTGAGGCTACTCTGAATAAAGATGGAAAAACGAAGTACATTGGATCATGCGTTTAGGATAATTGAAGAAATTGAGGTGTTTACCATACATTGAGGGTAATTGCACTGGTCCAATGGAACGTAATACATGATAAAGCCATGCGCAGCTCTGTTAAACATGAAGAAATGATTAGCCTATTGAAAAAATAGATGGAACGAGGGTATATGAAGCTAAATTCATTATCCAAAGAGCTTTGTTGGGTGGATGTCGGGGGGAGGGGGGGTGGTGTTGACTTCTAGTGGATTAGCGTGTTTTATATGCTCAGTTTATTCATCTGGTTATTACCCCGGTGATGTCTAACAGTGCAATGTAAGCCCGAAAAAGTGGAGTCCTGTTTGGTTCCATTGGCAACCATGTTAACGGGTACTTTGCATAAATCACACTAGTCATAAGTTTGGCTGATCTGTGTCCTCAACTGAAAGTTCGTGGTGTTTCAATCCGCCTTCGGGACCTAAGGTGCAAGAAATATAACTATGTACACAGCATACACCAATGGCCCATTGCAGATCTTCATAGATGTTTACTCTGGGAAAAGGGAAGAAACACCTCTGGAGCACCCATCAGTCTAGTTTGGTCCCACTCTCCACCATCTTTAATTGCAGGGGACGTGGGAGGGATGGTTCATGGTTGAACTACACAGCTCCTCCATAGCTGGCTTTGCAAGTTTGTGTCTGGCTCTGACACAATTGAGCATTTAGTTTCATTTGGTGATTTATATAAAAAAAAGCTGTTGAATGTTAGAACTCCAGTCTCCAGAAGCACCAAGACTCGTCTGTTTTAGGCGAACAGACTTGGTCTAGAGGCGAGGGCACTTGCTTAGTAAGCACCGCAGCCTGTCCCCCAAAGTACTCCAGTATTTTTTATTTCAAAGTACTGAATGAGTTGTGATGGCACCAGAGAAGACTGCCTTTGATGGGGAAAGTCGACTCTTGCAGCTGGTTTATGGTAATTTAAAAATCGTGAATCCTTTTTGTTTGTGGCCGTGTTCCATGAGGAACCGTTCAGCAAGGTTGGCTCTGACTATTCCCTAGTAACAAATGGAAACCATTACCACAGCCATGTAGTCAAAGTGAGGGCATTTAGTGTTCTGAAGTTGAGCTAAGCATTACTAATCCATCTACCTGTGTTTCTGGCGGATTGAAATTTGAAAGTATGCATTCTCTTGGGCACACTGATGGTCATTGCTGAAAGTTTTGTTGTAGCGCTAAATCCCCAGTTTCTCTCTAGACCCGTTTCCTCTGCATCTTCAGATCAGGCGGGGGCAATGCTTCAGGATTGGGTCGTTTTCTTTCTTTCAAAATAGGTTAGCAGTAGTGGATGGCCTTGTCCAATAAAGTCTGTGCTTGTCACACGTGGATTATAAGGAGCAACCAGGAGAAATCTCTCACCGAGACACAATTCAGTAATGTACGATTGTACGTCAGCAATATCTTTTGCTGCACTGATGACACTGTTCGTAGTACCTTCTTTGATTATCCTGTATTTTGGAAGATGCTCAAAAACTTGTGAGTCCAATAGCACGTAATCATAATAGCATAAAACAAGCTTTGGCAAAGTCAACAGGCAGCACCTATGCAAGAGCTATTGGCTGTGCATGGCTGCTGTTCAGCATTGCAAAAATGAATAAGTTTACTTACCTTTGGTAACTCCTTATCTGGTAGAGACCGGATCTAGCCACAGATTCCTTACCGTAGAATTCTCCCCAGGTGCCAGACTGGATCTGGACATTTTTTTTTTACATCAGTACCTCTGTGCGTCTGTAGAGGATTTTGACGGACATTAGCGGTGTGTGACATTGACTGAGTTCATATATACCCTACCACGAGTTTCTTCTGTGGCTATTTGTTGTGCTGCCAAAAATACAGAGCAGCTATAGAAACTCCCAATGGAAACAGCGTGGCAAAAAAATTAAACACATCTTTGTGTCGAACAATCACAAAGTCTTGAAGGAAGGCACCTGAATGCCAAGAAAGGGATCTGATGGGTTACAAGACAAGCAGTTTGCATAGCAGGGAGGATTGGTGGGGTGGTAAGGACTGTGGTTAGATCCTATCTTTCTAGATAAGGTGTTGCTGAAGGTAAGTAAATTATTAATCTGAGAGATACATCTAGCTGCAGATTCCTTAGAATTAGAAACCCCAGCAACACCATCCCTGGTGGAGGATCTGCGAACGGAACCCACGAAAGATACCTGAATATCACTAGCCGGTCTGTAATTGAACAAAGTGACTAGGCTGTTTTAAGAATAAAGGGGAGGAAATGGAGACGCTCCACCAGAAGGATTGTGGGAAGCCTGTAGGGAGCTGAAGTCTACACGACCATGAAAAGCATGTGGAAAACATTACCCAAAGGGGCGGGATAGGAAAGTGCTGGAGAGAACACTTCATAGAAACAAGAATACTATATAGCCCTGGTGAAGGTATTCAAACCATGACTTGACAAAGCTGAAACATAAAGGACCACAGCCCTTACCACTAAGGTAGAGCTCTAGCTCCTTGTCATGGAAACTTGTATGTGAGCTAACCCTACAAACAGAGAAAAGGGGAATCTTAGAGCACATCCAGGACGAAGAGCGAAAACCAATCCATGCTGAAAACAAAATCATTACGAGAACAACAACGTTTGGTAGAGCCCACCCTTGGTTGAAGAAAACTCCCCTAGAGTGAAGGTAACCTGCCGGAACTATGTAACTTAAAGGCTCAGCAGAGTAAGGAAAAAAGAAATGCATAGGCAATGACCAAGTTAAGGTCGTACTAGAGCACCAAGAAAGTTACAAAAACATATATGCACACCCCTGTGGAAGAAGTTCAGTGCAACCATGCTTGCAATATGAACCCGTATGTTTGTGGCCACACACATACATATATGCACACAAGAATATCGGTAAATCACTAAAAGTATATTTTCCCCTGTGGGGAAGTGACACCCAGTTTCGCATGACAAACGGGGATACTGACCAGTGTAGGAGCAAGGAACGCCTATAGAATAGAGGTATCCATCGAAAGATACATATAATTACACACTTACATTGACAATCAGGTGTTTGTTAAGCAGAACTACTCACCCGTAAGGGTCTCAAGGCGCAATAGACCAAGGTTGAGACAACGGAGTGAAAATTATAGATCTAAAGATATTAGTACTGAGCTGGATAACCACAAACCTGATACTGTATATGAGGAGAGAGGGATTGGAGTGCACCACACCCCCCTGAAAATTAATGGCAATCGCCCCTGAAACAACGCTACTGACTGACAAAGCTACAGGAAATCGAAATAAAACTGCTGTTGTAAAACTCCTGCTATGAAGGGAATGAAGACAACCACCGGGGGTCCATAAAAGGTATGTATAATTGAAATAAAGGTCAAGACACGGAAGGCCGCAAAAGATAACATATCTCAAATCCAATAGACCTAGATATCCGGCAGAGCAAGACCTGACTGAAGCATCCGATAGGGGTGTGGGGTAAACATAGTGGTGTAGGCACCAAACCCTACAAAATGAAAAAGTCGAAAACAATGGATGGCTGTGCTTACAAGCACTACAAGGATTGAGGCTAGTAAAGAATGTCTCTACAGGATCTATACATAGCAAAACCTTCAGTATACCACGACTAAAAAAGGGGAAAATACCCACGTCTTCCGAAAGGGAGAGAGAGAAAAATTTCCTTCAGGCAGAAGGAATCCACATAAATAAGGCAGAAGTGGTGTAACAAGCCTTTGAGGATAGAATCCTTATCACATTCTATGAGGAGGAGGAAGAAGAACCTTCAAGAATAGGATGCTAAGAGAGACCCAAGCCCCCGTGGAAACCCAGCTACAGAAAAATGGAACCTTAATTTCGAAGGAGCACATGTTCCAGAAGAAAAACTGAAGATGAAAATCAGCCACAACATTGAAAAGAGAGCTAGAGAGGGTGAAATAGTGACATCTGAAGAACAACCAATATGTTACCTAAATGCTGTGTGTCGTCTGACTTGGCAAATAAATAATGCCTATAGATAACAAGGTTACAAGGTAGTGCAGAAAGCGGCGAGTAAGAACATCCTCTCAGGGATGAAGCCAAGTAAAGGCAACAAGGTCAGTGGCCCAGGACCAAAGTAACCTTGCAGCAGAGGTGGGATACAAGCCATTGCATTCGAGGGACCTAGATACCCAATGTACCACTGCGCGCTATAGCCTAACAAGGAACCCAAAAGATCAGTGCCAGGAAGCCTTCCTCAAATGCTTCGCGAGAGCAGAACAATAAGAAATGCCAACACACTAATAAAGGTCCTGAATTGGAACACTGTCTCAGATCGGAGCTGAAAATCTAACCAGGGCAAGGATCATGCCACTTGTTCCATTGCCTCTGCTATAGAAAGATGGACTCCACTGAAGGGAGGAAATGCCCCATAGTGATGAGAGATAACCCTTATGATGGTTTGGGGTCATATTGTGCTGCTGCAAGTTGAAACGCGCCATTTCTATGTTTTCAGAAGCAGATAAACTGAAGTCCTTATAAGGAATACTAAGCGTTGGAAACCGATCTCAAAATGCCTATAAGGCAAACAGAAGATGGTTCCCAACGAACAGGTAACAAGACAACCGTGCATCTGCACAATGCAAGCAAATTACCATCTATAGAGTTAGAACTTTGGTAGAAAACTAGCTTCAGAAAGAAGCCTGTTCGAATAGGCGCACATAGGGCCACCACATAATATACGTCCCAGATAACAAGAATTACTTGGATGTCACCTGTAGATAGAATGGGAATTTGGAAAAGAAAAGCAAATGGGCTCCGCCCTGGAATGGCTCATATGTGATTCAAAAAGGGATTACCTATACAAATCTAGTATGGGAGAACTAGGGAAGCAGACGATGCAGTTAAGAGTCTGCTCCACCCGGACTATCTCAAAATAGCCGCAAGGCTGAATTGGCATGCGTGCTGAACAGACTGGCACCATTAAAAGGCATATCAATCAAGGTGTCTTGAGCACCCTCTGAAAAACCAGAGGTGCGTAACGAGGCGCAACAACATACGCCACAGAAGAGGCCACGGCCAGACCCACTAAATTAGTGGTATCCATACCACAACAAATGATAAATGTGGCTGCTGGTTGCCCATCTTGGAATAATTGGGCAAGATAATCCCTGCTGTCATCCAGAACCAAAGGCAGCAGACGTGACCGTGCATGGAAAAAACGTCTGAGAACACAAGACATATTGATGGATCGTAGTGCAGAACTGGTGAAGGATAAAATATGCCTGCCACAAGTGTCTAGTCTTCTGGAATCTGTGAAGAGGGACATTTGGAAGAGAGCTGGAATAGTAGGAGGCCAAAGCAGCCTGTACCACCAAATTCTGATGAGTAGGGTGCTGGAGGAGACAGGCCGGTTCATTGGGGGCAGTACAGTGTCTGTGCGAAATAGACTGATCCACAGGGGCTCTTGTGTCTGGTTTAGCCCAAGCCCCCAACTAAATGTATAGAACTTCACTGTAAGGGAGCACCTGCTCCACCCCTGTCTGGTCCTGATGAAGGATGCCTATCAGGTAATGTGTAGTCCTTTCTTCTGAAGGAAATGTCATATCTTAAACCACAGAAACACGCCTCAGAATGTCAGCCAAGGTGGAGCTCATCTCCGAGGTAAGGCCAGGGGGAAAGGAGTGCTGAGGCCAGGAAAGACTAAGCCTCTAGCTTCACCCAGCTCAGTCAGATGACTATCCTGCAAACGACTCAGAAAATTAAGATACGCTTGGGACAGCACAAGAGTCGAATACGCTGTCTGACTGAAAATGCCCCCCTAGTGGCACATTATTAACAACTTAACCACACTCCTGAGGATATGAGATGGCAAGTCATCGAGGTGGTTAAGTTGCCGGAAAGGGGTGGCTTTGAACAGAATTGAGTGTCGTTGGATGCTACGCTGTAATAGCATCAATCAAGGCCTGAATTCTATGGAAGAGTGTCACTCGATTGTAACTAGTTGAATTCGGGAATGTAGATTCTGATTAGTCCCTGTACAACTCCTTGCAATATTACTTTTCAGCATATGTCTTTTCGTTGTAATTATGTGTATTAAGTGATGACACACCTTCCATTATCTTGCAGAATGTAAATGTAAATGTATGTATGTATAGGCATTTATATAGCGCACTACTTACCCGTAGGGTCCCAAGGCGCTTCGACCGCTGCGAAACCCTTCCTGGCTTCCCTGAAAGATGGTCCCTTAATGGGTATCTCCAGGGTGAGACCAGGCATCCCCGGCGGTCTGGTGGGGCCGTTAGTGAAGATGAGGCAAGCTAATGCCCAGAGTTGCCGAGTGTAATCGCTGGTCAAAGTGGGCACCGAGGCGAGAGAATTATCGAGTCCGCTGACCCTGGTCCAGAAACCTGCCGCGCCGGGATTCGAACCCTGGTCCCGGGCCGTCCTCTGCTCTCGGGTCTGCCGCCTCTAACCAGTGAGCCACACTACTTCAGAATATGTCAGTATGCTAACAATATATGACACTCCTATCATGTATGCTCTAATGTTGCATCCATTTGCTGATATGTGTAACTAGACTTGTTCAAAGGAAAATACTTCTTCGAACCATGTACATGTTGCTAACTGTTCTGCTTTTGCAAGACCCACCTAGAAAGTTTTTTATTATGCATGATCACTGGGGGTTGGTTATTTATTTTTTACATTTATAATTTCTTTCACTAATTTTCTTACTACATTTGGGCTGGATGCCTTATAATTACCGTTCGGAACATTGTCATTGTCATCAGTGAGTATGACAGTGGCTTTGCTCACTGGAAGCAATGTCAGGCTTTAATGCGGTGAGGTCTTCGTATTAAGGTTTTCTATTTGTACTTCTGGTGATTTTAGGTTTCCAATCAGATTATGGAACACTTGTATGTTATTTCCGTTACAAGTGGTTGTTTCGTTTTTTATACTTGTCAATACTAAATAATGGACATATCGTCAGGCTTGATGGCGGCGCCTCTCGATGGGGCCTTTCTTGACCCAACATGGCCGTGCACGTTTCCAGGCGTGTGCCCGTTTTCTATTTCTTATACGTTTCACCACTACAGGGAAGAGTAGCTTGTGGGTGGATTGGCAGAGCTGTTACCGGTCGCCTGCAACTTCGGCTTGTAAGTTGATATGACGATAGTTTTGAAACCTTTTGAACTATGCGGCAGTTCATTAGCCGTGCCAAAATCCGCCTTAGGTTTGCGGGTCATATTAATTGAAAGGCTACTCGAACGCATTCATGCGTTTTGAAACGGCTTGTATCTGAGTGAGATTGGTTGCTGAACGTGCCTTTGTGTTCCAACAATCGGCACACTTTATATCTAAACTGCTCATCGGTCCCCTTTTTATACGCTGAGGGCACCCGTGGGTCATGTTATACAACGTGGGGTACAATTTTTGTCATCTATGAAACCCCCTTCTGACTAAGCTACCGACGACATAATTATTTCTTACATGTGCAGATACATCATGGGTATCCGCTCGGTGTTCTTTACACCTTAAGCTATGGTGTACTATGCAGTATGACATTTGTTACATGGCACTGTATACACCGATGAGTGAGTGCTATGCCTCTAAGGCAATAGATGTGCATAACCTATAAAGAACATGTATCTATGAAATGCTGTAAGTGGAGGCATTTGATATGAATCGTTGCCTGAAGCTACACCAGAGTATAATGCAGTAATAGTTGCCATTACATTTGTTTCTGTTTCAGCTGATTTATTGAGCAGACTGACAGGCATAATTAATGTTCCGGCAATTCGAGCTATGTTTACACAATATTGAATATTAGGGCTCTCAATCATTGGAGTGCTCCAAACTTGCAATTTCTGAAGTAAGTGCATCACTGACTTTTTCAGTTACCATTCTAATTTCTTTGGCCTGTTGGATAGGCACTAAATGGATACCTGTTTTATTTCAGGGTTGAAATCTCGTCCACTTGCAAAATTCAATTCGATTGGTTGGCTGTTTAAAAAGGTCATTTTCTATATTGGCTTAGTTATGTGGATGATGATAACACAAGTGGTGTGGTGTTGGTCGCCCTGTTCTCCTGACTTATGATCTTCACTGAATTCCTCTTTCTAGTCTTTTCCTCTGAAGAAGCCTACCTCTTAGAATGTAATTTAATTTTATGTTTTTATTACACAGAACCTGTACGCTCATAATTCTTGTCCTGAAGATGACCACGTAGTTTCCATGCGGTTGAAACGTCGTTGACGCTATTTGTGGCTGTAATTGTTCTTGTAACAATAATGTTTGTCTGTCAGCCACTAGTTTGACATGTGATTTGTATGGGTTTTGTTCTGCCAACTTCTTCTTGAGCGTTATTGTCCCTTATGAACTTTTTTTATGATGAATATGTATATAATAAATTATAATGGTTTGTGAAAAATTCTCAATGTGTGTACATATAGGCTTCTTCTTCTTTTTCATCCTCATTTTGTGTGCACCTCTAATGTTTAGTGTATAAATGTTAATTGTGTTTTGTTTTCACCTAAACCTTTTGTTAGGTGTAATTATCCTGCAGGGGAGGCTGACCAGTGTCAGATATGGGGTGCAGAAACCCCAACTCTTTGCCATCACCTCCAAAGCTGTGTCTCTCAGAAGAAAAAACAGGAGGGGGCTCGACAGAGAGTAGCGGAAGGATGTCTGAGCCCGGTCGCACCACCGCCATTTTGCCTGACACTGTGCAGCACCAAAGCAGTATTGTTGCGGCACGAAAGCGCCATTGTCGTGGCGTTGGGAGAGGAATGTAGTGTGGCACCGATATGTGTCCTCGTCAGCTGATCTGTTACAGGTTCCGAAGGTGGGAACCCCAAAGGGTTGTGCACTAAAACAGATTCGATAATGGAATCAGAAGGCCTAACTAAAGCAGACGGCGAACCCGCCGGCTTTTACACAGTCAAGGTACTTTACACCTCCTTCGGACCCAAAGGTGCTCCAGGGGAAGGTGAAGACGAAGACCCAAAGACAGTGTGAAGAGAATTATAATATTCCCGCATCTGAGTCAGAGTCTCCCTGGCTGCAGGAAAGGTAGGGCAGTGCAGAGTGGACTCGCTAATCAACTCCTCAACCGAAGAGTGGGAGGAGGCAAGCTAAGAGGCGCCTAGACTTACCTCGGGATGTGGATGGAGAGTGATATCCATGGAACAGCTCCTGGAATGGATACGTGAACGGACCGTGGGGTGAGGCGACCAAGAACGACGGGAATCCTGGAAGTTTGTGGCAGCTGTTCAGCTAGGAGTTTCTCATGATGTTCTTGCAGCGCCTTCAGTCGAAGTTGACGACAGGAGTTGCACTCCTCAGTTATGGTGCTACCCCAGATGCCACATACAAATAGAATGCAGGTCTGTGGCCGACATTTGCAATCCATGTGACCCACAAGGCTTGAAACCTGAAGACATTGATGTAGAAGGCATACTGTTCAGTCGATGAAAACATTGAAGTAGGCCAAAAAACAGCCCGAGGAACCGCTACTATATCCGAGTTGAAACCACAGAAAAGTAGAACTTGGCAGCAGGGGAGAGCTTATATGGACTCTGTCGACGACACACCCGGAGGACAGCATCGCTACGGAGTCATTCAACACAGAGGTACTGCTGTGGATTTGATTCAATACCCTATAATGTTGTTTATTTATAATACGCACCCAGTCCAACCAAAGTGTGCATAGACTTGCCTCTTAGTTCACTACTGGCATTTATTTTCAGAGTGGGAGATAAGAATCGATGTTTCTGAATTTGTTTGTAAACTATCACTTAAAAAGAAAATACTTCTCAATGCATTGATGTATTATATGAAATGAAATGAAAACCACATTTATGTAGCGCATAGCTACCCAGGGGCATCCCAGCGCTATGACAGTAGCAGAGAAGGGCAGCCCAGCACACTTGGTGAAAGAGCCAGGTCTTCAATGATTTCCAGAAGGCTAGATGGCTGGATTCCCTCCGTAGGCAGAGGGGAAGGGTGTTTCACAACTTAGCAGCATTGTAGGCGAACAGGCGGCCGCCACTTCCGGCCCTCCTAATTCTGGGAATAGCGGCCATATGTAAATTGTCAGAGGGCAGACGCCTATTCACCACGTAAGGCTAGACCATGGAGTGGTTGATCGTGGAACCATTCGCAGTTAGCATCTTGTGGGCAATGCACATGGCCTTAAAGTTAACTCTCCCGAACAGGTAGCCAGTGGAGTGACTTCAATGCGGGCTTAACGGTTTGCCGGTTCGATATCCCAACACGCATCCTTGCAGCGCAGTTTTGCACAGTTTGGAGCTTTGTGAGGGTTGAGACCGGAGCTCAGAGGTACAGGGAGTTCCTGTAATCCAGGTGGGAAAGAAGAAGGGCCTGCACCATAAGCGTTCTCGCACGGAAGGGGAGAAGTAGAAGCACTTTACAGAGCATTCTGAGGATGCCGTAACAGGAAGCCGCAACCTTCCGTGCTTGGACCATAAAGCTGAAATCCTGATCCAGCCAGATACCTAGACTCTTCATCTGGGTCGTAGGGACAGGGCCCATACAGGCTGGCCAAATAGCATCTGCCTTGAGAGGGATGTATTGCCAAGGTGCATCATCTTGTTCTTATCACCATTTAGCTTTTAGTATGATTGATTCATCCATTTGACTACCTCTTCTAGGCAGGGACAAAGGCCGATAGAGGCATTATCAGAGTAGTTTAGCGCTACGACTAGTTGGGTGTCGTCAGAATAAGTCACTATATGAACCCCAAATGGGAGCACGATCTCTGCAAGTGGAGTCATATAGACATTAAAGAGGGACGGACTAAGGAACGACCCCTGGGGGACTCCGCACTGTAGAGGCAGAGGTTTTGAGGAAACATCACCCTCAATGGCCTGGAAGGATGTCTCTTTCAAGAATGATTGCAGCCATGTTAGAGCTACCGCAGTCACCCCCAAACTTTTGAGTCGATGAATCCGAATTTGGTGGTTGACCGTGTCAAAGGTTATGCATGTTAATGAAATACACTTTTTGATTTTTGCAGAGACCTTATCATATTCTTACACTTTTGCTGCAAGATGTCTTTAAAATGAAGGTGTTCCTAAGTTGTGCAGGACAACCTAGTTTATTCCTTCCTTTAACTTGAATTAACGTTAAATAAAGGCTAAAGTGGAGTGGTGCAGCGTAGATTGCAGTGGTGTGGATTGGTGCAGAGTTCAGTAGCACAGTGTAGATTGTTTCAGAGTAGAGTGGTGCAGGGTATAGTGCAGTGGTGCAGAGTGCAGTGGTGCAGAGTAGATTAGAGTGACATAGAGTGGACTGGCATAGAGTGGAGTGGTACAGAGTAAAGTGCATTGGCATAGAGTGCAATGGTGCAGCGACGAAGAGTGCAGTGATGTAGAGTGGGGTAGCGTGCATTGGCATAGAGTAGAGTGATGCAAAGCAGAGTAGGAACAGTTACAGTGGAATGGTTCATAGTAAAGTGCAGTGTAGTATAATGTGGAGTGGTGCAACGAAGTGTGCAGTGTGGCGAGTGGTGTAGAGTAGAGTGGAGTGGGGTAAAGTGGAGTAAGCATGGTGTGGTAGTGCACTGCCATTACAGATAAAGCATATTCAATTGAAATTATCATTACATTTGCACAGACATACATTTTTACTTTAGTGCACAAACGATAATGTATGGAAATGTCATCTCCTAGTGTATTCATTTGTTTGGATCTATTAAAATATTTGTTTCCATTCCAACACAGAATAACCCCTAGTAGCTAGCATGAGTGTAACACAAATCTCACTTTGAAGTCAGAGAAATAAAAGTAAACTCCAAACTCCCTCGGAAGACTGAGCCTAACATTTGACCTCTGTCTGTGAATGCACAGCAAATGTGACAAGATGAGAACAAAATGTTAAGGCCCGTTTACAGAAAGTGAGAACTCGGAAGGATACAGTAAATAAGGTATGGGCCACAGAAAGGATGAACTTAAGCTGGACAGTCTAAAACAAACAAAGCCTGAAAAATGGAAAGCAAGAACATGTGAGTTACAAACCACAAACCACATAGCCAATAGTAAGCAATGGACAGAATGCATTCCCAGGGGAGCTTTCTGAATGTCCCCAAAATGGTGTTAGTATGCTTTGACCTAAAAAAAACTAATTGCACAGTTGGAGATGTTTGACAAAATATCTAGACTTTGAATGTAGTACTTTATTTTTTTCTTGTGACCGAGACCCTTGAATAGTAAGGTATTGTGATTTTTCTTGAAGCCACTTTTGGTCCTGATTGGCTACTATCTCTTTTTCTCGGCTGAATATGCAAAGAAGGATTTTATGAGGTTAGCCATAATTGGGTCCAGAAGGCTGGGAATTAATGGCATGATCGGTTTTGCTTGCTTCTTGGCCTGCAACATTTCAAAGACGATGGATGTCTGGACTATTACAGTGATGATTTAGATGTTAAACTTTCTCGCTCCTCTTGGTAACTTTGTGGAAGGCTACCATGTCTTGAACAAGATACCCTTGATGGACTTGACTATGGAGATTGAGGGAACAGGGCAAGTCATTTGGGATCTGTGTCCCATGTCCAGGTCCTATGACGCCACTTAGATGATGTATCTGGAGTTCTCTTGCAAAGATCTGGATTGACCTCTTATAGGACTATCTCCAAGGACTGTTCTATGTGGGGTTTTCTCGGATGCTCCTGTCTTCC
The DNA here is from genome assembly GCF_964263255.1 of Lissotriton vulgaris. Taxonomy (NCBI): domain Eukaryota; kingdom Metazoa; phylum Chordata; class Amphibia; order Caudata; family Salamandridae; genus Lissotriton; species Lissotriton vulgaris. The sequence continues at coordinate 335,159,311 of NC_141697.1, read as the reverse complement.
TTGCTCATTTGTGGGGCGCTTACGGGGACACTTGCAGTAACTGCTTGCACTTCCCTTTAATAGGAATGTTTCTTTCGTGCAATATACTTTTCTTTACTTGATGATTGATAAGTAGGCAGAGGGGCTGGAGTGGCCTGTGTCATTGGTACCAGTTGTGTTCCTGGCATGAGGTAAGAGTTGTGTTGTCATTGTTCAATGCATAAGACTCCAATTAGTCGGAAAAAGGAGAATGCTGCAAACTCTTCTCTGTAACATTTGACTTGATGACGGAATGCACCCACAACCTTCTGGTTAAAGAGAGAAATACTGAAAGTCCTCTACTGCATTAGCTCTCAATGTCAAGGGTTTCCTCAATGCCAACCTAGCAGCTATACACAGGGAAGGAAAAGACCCTGTAAAAACAGAGCAAGTGCTGTCCCTAATCAGCTCAGAGACAAAGCCCCATCTCTATCCTTCAGTCTTCTATAAGACATACAACAATTATCGCAGGCTTTCATGCTGTAAGAATCCAAATGATTGGTTAAGGCAGCTTCCAGAGTATGGCTAGCTTTACGCTGTTATACAGCCAGCTCAATTGCTGCTTTTCCTTTAGAAACATGGGTAGGGAGGTGTCTTCAGTCAGTTGGCCTTTATTAGACCTGAACTTCCTAGCGTTATTCCAAGCACATGACCATCTTCCATTGGCTACTGCTAAAAAAAAGGTTGAAAAGGGGAAAAAGCTTTAAGGCATTTTCTGAAAGCTATCTTATTTTCAGCTGGCCTCAGAGACTGGGAGTTGATTCTAGGCCCTTGCTCCTAGAACTGAAAAGATCTTCTTCCTCTGATCCCAACCAGAAATTGGAGATTTGAAGGAGTCTAGTACTAGTGGATCTTAGAATCCTCTGAGTATTATAATATTTGGTTCATGTCAGAAAGATATTTCGGTCCTCTTTGATAAAAGGTTTTTGAAACTATAGTCAGCGATTCAAATAAAATCTGTTTATGTACCGGCAGGCTATGAAGTCTCCTCAGCCCCTCTGATATGGAGCTCCTGCAAGAGAGCTTGAGCACCAATCTTACGGCCACATTTTGTACCACTCTAAGCTTATTAGTTACATATCTTGAGATGCCTAAGTAGAGACTATTACAGTAATCAATTCTTGAGGTAATCAGAGTAGGGGCTAACTTTTCTCTAGCTGTTAAAGAATTAAATCCCACTGAATCCCATTCTGAGAATACATTATGTTTCCAAAACAGAAGAATTTCTGTTTTCTCCATGCTGCACTTCAATTGATTGCATTCCATCCATCTGATAACTTGGGTAAAAGAATTCTTGAAATTCTGTTCAGAGCTGAAGGAATTCTTATCCAGAATCAGTTGAGTAGCATGTACTATGAATTGTTAATTCCAAACGATTCCTTTAGAGAAATCAAAGTTGACATGTAAATGTTAAATAACGTTGGGCTAAGGGGTGAGCCCTGCTTGACCCCATACTTTTGTAATTTTTCTCCTGACGTGAAAGGACCAGTTTTAACCACCTGCTTCCTGTTAGCAAGAAGGGATTGAAACCAGGACTAAGTCTAACCACAAATTCTATTGTTGGCATTCTAATAACAGTATATTGTTTTTAAACAATGCAATCATTCCCCCTGAAGGCATGTTTTCTAGCTCATAATGTTCACAATTTGCAAACGTATATTTGAAATACACTTAGTGGGATAAACATAACTTGGACTGTTCTTTGGTTTATAAACATTCGAGAGAATACCATGATTGAAAAATTGGGTAGTCATAATATGATTTGCTGGCAATTTGTTAAAACTGTTTTAGGAGTTAATTTCCTAGAGTGTGTTGCTACTCCTTTGGATGCCTTGTCTTGGATGGCCCAATTATTTACCAATAAACTTCATTATTCCCAGCTCAGGTCTTCTTTAACACAGCTCTTATTGCACAAGGAAGAATCCCACCCATAAAGAGTTATTTTCCTTTACAACTTAAAGAATACCCCTATTGCTGTGTTTCCTACTACTGAAATGCCTTACTATAGCGGTCTGGTGTCTGCGCTGCTTCTCCCTGGTGGCTCCACTTTGGTTGCTGTAGCTTGAGAGGTGTCGTTCAGTGCTAGTTAAAACAGGCCTTGCAATGCTTGTGCTGTGCCAGTGCTCCAGCTCCCATTGCAACTTAAATCATGCCTGTCTAGACAGCCTGTCTCAAGGGTGTGGATCACCTTCTCCCGGTAAGCACAGCCTGTCTCAAGGGTGTGGATCACCTTCTCCCGGTAAGCACTATTATAAGGAGCACAGGGGGTGGAGGCAATGGCAGTGGGTGGAAGGAAGTAATGACACCTGAATTTATCTGGGTGGTGCTTTGCAAAAAGGCTTTTTCCATTTCTATTTGTCCTTATGGACTTTATTGGTGAAATTTGAATTTACTTTGTCTTAGGCTACCCTCAGATTGGTAAACCTAAGAAGAGTTGCTGAAATGTTCTTGTTCAATGGAGTTCCTGGCTCCAGATGCTCATGAAATTCAGGTTGTTGCCTAAAATCAAGGAAGCGTTTCATTGGTATCAACATTAGCTTTATGCCAAATGTTGTGCAATTAAGTGGTGTATAGGCAGCCATGTGATATTACTTTGTTAATGAGATGGACCCAAATAATGGAAATCAACCATTGATCCCTAACCATGTCTGAATTGTTTCTCATTTTTGGATATTGGAAGGCCTATTTGAAAGGCATAGTAAGAATCACAGGCTAGACATCCCACCCCCCTGAGAAAGTCAGAGGCTGACGGCGAGGCAGTGACCATAACTCCAAGACGCAAGCAATGGACCTGTATGTGTGGTATGATAAAGTGAGAGTGGGATCGCCTTAAGAGTTGCTAGCTCTCCTATGGCCAGAATTCAGCACCTCACCAAAGGGCTCCTTGATGTTGTTGTATGCCTACGCCAGCATATTCAACAACCTGTGGCTTGACACTAAATGTCCTTTTCTAAACAAATTGCAACAAAAGCTTTTCACAGATTTTCTGCTCCTAAATAATTCATTCTAAATAGTGCATAAACAACTCTCTTGAAATCCTGTCCAAATGCTTAAGGTGGTGTCAGATGAACAGTGTTTATATCTGAAACTTACCCCACCAGTGCCCTAGTTAAGGGATCTCTTTGTCAAAAAGAGATCCCTTTAGCCCACGTCTCTCTGAGCCAGTCACTTGAGATGAAGTTGCCTGAAATACCTCCAGCGCTAGGCAAAGCCTGACTTGCTCTACCCTAGCGGCCAACAGACTCAGATACTGCTCCTGGCTCTGCGGACCCTTCACCCTAACCTTCCACTCACCCAGATTCAGTTGAATACCCTCAATGTCATTGCAGGACAAACCTGAGAGTTTATTGGTGACTCTTACTTCACATAACAAGCCAAGGTTGTCACTAAAAAGGTTCCTTCACTTATGTCTACTATGTAAAATCCTTTCTTTGTCCTCTTTCTTCTAAACACAGCCCTTGCTTTCTGGATGGTCACCTCTTGACTAGGTTATTGCAGTAATATCCACCCAAGGCTAAGCAAATGATGATCAATTTCAGAAGGCTCTAAATCTGAATGGCTGGCACCATAACTCACCAACCTTTTGATCATTACAGCTGCTTCCTGTTAAAGAGTTCAATTCAAAATAAGACACTGCTGCAACCATATACATTTCCTTGTTCCCACAAAGAACCACATTGTTGTCATGTGGCCATGCAAAATACCCCAGAAGACCCACCTATAATAATCCATACTTGTAAAGCACAAACATATCACCCCTTAAGGTTTCAAGGCGCGGGGGTCGTTTGGGAGATTAAGTGAGCTGTTGCCCAGAGTCACAAGATGTTGAGCTGAGCTGCCGTCAGCACTGGGGGTCGAACCGTGATCCCGCGCTCTGGAGTCAGCCGCTCTGGCCATTGTGCCACACCCATCCTTCCTCTTGAGCACACCTCTTCTGCTCTTCTTGCTTCAGTCTGGTCAGATGCTAAAGACTCGACATTTCTAAGCAGACTGTGGTTGGAGCAGCAGAGGCTGACCCATTACTGTAGAAAGGTGAACCTCAAGACTTTACAGCCTGAACTTAAAATCTAAGGGCACGAGCCTAGGGCATGAGCTTAGCTAATGTATGCTTTAACCTACACACAACATGTCGCGTGACAGCGGCTGAGCTGAGACCTTCTTCCAAATGCATGTTGCAAAAGAAAACTAAGTAATTAAAAAAAAAAAAACAATTTCTCTGCAAAGGGCAATGTATGCAACAGTCCTCTGCACAGATCTCCCACAGACATTCCCTCTGCTTAATGGCCGAGACTGACCACTAGTTTCAGGCATGAGCAAATGAAGCAAGGACCAACCCTGGACACTTGAACAGCTGTCAGTTATGAGAGCTTTCTTCTGTCCCTATTGGATACCACACTGTTCTGTTAAGGGCCCTAGAGGAGTCTCTGGCATGCAGAACTACGGCTGGAGGGCTGCCTGCAGTGCTGCCAGTAGTGGAAGGTTAATTGAATGGGCATGAGGGTGGGCTCAGAGCCTTTGTCTTTCTGCATCTGTTTGTCCTCATTTGTTTAGAGGATGGGCAAAGAGGAATATTCTCTCGATCCTGGCGTTATTACAGGCCCTGATAGAACCTTTAGCTCTCAACCCGATCATCAGTGGCATGATAGCGAACTTGCATAACAGTACAATACTTGACATATTTTCCGGCATTCTTGTAGGAGGCCCTGGCATAAGAAGAAGAATCTGTCCATGTGAGGCAGTGGTAAATGCGACTCAATGAAATTAAATGCTTGTTGTAAGAAATTAGGTTACTGGTTGTGGGGTGAAACCCTTCTCAAGCAGCAACCACACTTCTTGTCAGGGTCGGACACAAGCAAACCCCAAATTAACCTGTGTTCAGCCCTCTATTACCTTGGCACAAGAGCAGTCAGACTTAACTTAGAGGCAATGTATAAAGTATTTGTGTAGCACTTTAAACATTAAAAAAGTGAAAAACACAAAAAAAAACACACAAATTTAGAATAGAGTACAATTTAATAAACTATTTGATACCAAATCGACAGAATCCAATTAGTAGAATCGTAGATGTGCAATTTCAAAGTTTTAAGTAAAGTTAGTGCCTAGAAGCACAAAGTCCCATCTTGGGTTATCTGATTGCGTCAGACTAGGGCAAAGTTACAAGTTCAGACCGAGCTCAATGGAGTGTGGGCCAGATACAGGGACCAAGTTAGATCCGCTGATCATAGTACCTTAAATCCTGGTTGTGGAGCATTGCAAGATTGGGTGTCGAGGTTGCGTCACGCATCAGCGGTTTTGAGAAGCTACAGAGCTGCAATGTGAGGTCTGACATCTGCAATGCATCCTGCTGCATCGTTCTCCCCACAGGACCACAGCTGGGCTGACAGAACACCTTCAGACCCATCTCCAAGGGTCAATGACTGGGGTAATACCACTTGGGGGTAGGACTCGCAGCCAATAGAGTCCAGGTGCTTGGAGCCTTTTCTGTCCCCAAGGCTCTGATCAGAAGGCCACCCAAGTAATCCTTGGAATCACTCTGGTGGTCCTGGGATCAAAATGCAGGTCCAGTCCTTTTACTTGGGCAGCAGGGCACAAAAATAGTGGTTGTTCTTGCAGAGCAGCACAGCAGTCCTGAGTCTTCCACAGGTACCGAGGTGTACTGAAGAGTTGGGCCCATTATTTATACCTGGTGCCCACTTTGAAGTAGTAGAAGGTTCTGGAGATTCCACCCACTGAGGTGCTTGGAATTTCCTGCCTCCCTGCCCTGGCTCCAGCTTGTCTGGGGACATAAAAGACTAGTGTTAAAACTCTTTGTGAGTATGTTTGATGAAGCCTTTGTGATTTGTAAGTGTCGTATGTGACAGCTCCACCCCATCAAGTCACAGATAGCCTTCCTTGCCAACACCTATTCCCCCGTTGTCTCACTGTATGGGAGTAATACAGAAAGGCCAACTTCCAGCTACACCTAGTCTTGTGACCTAGGATGCAGGCTGCAGGTACCAAATGGTTGACACAAGAAAATGTCTACCTTCTAAAAGTGCCATTTTCCGAATTGTGACTTAAAATGCAACTTTACCATTAAAGAGTATTTTAAATTACAATTCATTATACTCCAAACTCAACATTCCTATCTGCTTCCAATTGGAAGTTATCACTTATTAAATACAATAGGTTAATCAAATGTTATCCTATGGGAGGAGGGCATTGCAGAGGCAGCAGTCTCACCTTGACGAATGTTGGACTACAGGGAGCTGTTCCTGCTACCACGCCATTTTGAGAACACACAACTATGAAACTAGATATCACTGAAGTGTGTTTTTGAATAACCCCGATTGAAAGGGACATTTACCCACACCTACAGAATCAAGGTAAGATAGAGTGGGTATATATATGAGACCAAAGGTCCTGAAGAAAGCCATGTAGACCCTTGGGAGGGCTAAAAAGAAGCTGAAACATATTGACAAGTATGCAGTGGGGAGGGGCTTGGCCTAAAGCCATGGCAGAGTAGACATGTCTGCGATCACTCCCATTGATCGAATCCTGTTTATAATAATCCCCGGCCTCTGAAAACGAATACTTCGTGAGCCACATATCTACAGGTGGCCCGGCCTCAACAGTGTCGAACAAGGTCAGACGATGGGGATCCAACACGGAGAACCGCTGCAACAAAGTATCAGGTGCCGGCCGCCATCTTGAATTGGCCCCGACTGGGACGGAAAGCAGCAGTGGGAAACTTGGATAGCAGCCCAGCAGAAATTTGGACCGTTTCGGCGCTGTCCTCCGCAAGTAAGTGTGTCCGCGAAACAGCACAGGAAGCGGCAGAGAGACCGCCAATGGGCGGGTGGCCGGGGGAGCGGGGGAAATAAAACGGAACATCAACTCCTGCAAGTAGAAGCGACGGCCAGTTGATACAGACCCCAGAGGATAGGTGGTGCCGGGAAGGTCCAAGAGGGAATGTAAATCCAAATCAGAAACCAAAATGTCTGCCCTATATGTTTCAATTAAGAGGCTCACAAAGAGTCCTATAATAATAGCATGCACCACTTCGAGCTCACTTGTCAAGAACTACACATAAAATTTTAGACGCACCTTCAGAATAGATATTTTTTATTTTCATTTTTCATAATAACAAAGTGATGAAAAAAGTATTCAAAGACATCATCATTTAAATATATATATATATATATAACACAATATTACACTTACAGCTAAGAAAAATACACAGCCCCTGGGCACCCTCTCATCTTACATTCATATTTACAGACTCATTCCACTAGGCCATACTCACACATTCGGTTCATCCATCCACATTCACACAATCCAAGGACCTCACAGCCTATCGTAGACAATTACACTGAGCTTGTCCTGCAGTATCCTCTCAACAACTTGCTGGGGGGAGATATGATATTATTAGCAGGACAGATGTTCACCACGCCAACGCGCGTTTCGGTGCCAGGCCCGATTTACGGCAGCAGGGGCTGTGTATTTTTCTTAACTGTAAGTGTATTATTGTGTTATATATATATATATTTAAATGATGATGTCTTTGAATACTTTTTTCATCACTTTGTTATTATGAAAAATGAAAATAAAAAATATCTATTCTGAAGGTGCGTCTAAAATTTTATGTGTAGTTCATGACAAGTGAGCTCGAAGTGGTGCATGCTATTATTATAGGACTCTTTGTGAGCCTCTTAATTGAAACATATAGGGGAGACATTTTGTTTTCTGATTTGGATTTACTTATCCCCTGCTAGTCTGCCCTTCATCTTCTTCAGGGGGCCCCGAATTACATTGGTGACCAAGAGGGAATGTAACCAGGCGGCTGGGGTCGATGATATTGGAGGCTAGAAGTTTCAGACGGGCACAGACGGTTGTTTGACCTGTGCAGACCCTTTTTCCAGGGGAAACTGAACCTTATTTAGCACACCGACCTCAGGCCTACTGAAAACAAGAAGTGGATTTGATCAGAGAATTACACATAATCTCTAAACTGTGAGGAAAGGAAGCACAAGAGCCTTGGATCACTGGTAAGACAAGCTAAGGAGTGTGGTTGGGGGAAGGGAAGGAAGAAGATAACCAGAGCACAGGAAACCTGCCTTTGCTGTCATCCAACTCCGGATCTCCGTCAGACCCATGCCCACACCACATCATAAATAAAGCCAGCACCACCATCGTACCCCATCTCCGGAAAGCCATCAACATCTTCAGCGAGACAGCTACCTTTACGGAGAGCTAGAAGCACGCCAAGATCAATGCATTACTCAAAAAACCAAAGGCGGAATCCAAGGACCTCAAGAACTTCCGGCCCATCTCCCTGCTCCCGTTCCTGGCGAAGGTCATCAAGAAGACCGTCAACAGACAACTGACCCGATACCTTGAGAAGAACGCAAAAGACACACAATTGATGGACAGAATGCAGAACAAATCAAAACATTCACCCCCCAGTCAAGAGATCTGGGTTAAATCCATCATTCTTTTGCTCACCACGCCACCTCAGTTTAGACTTGGCCATATGCAAATCAATCTTGACCCTGTGCCTCATGGGAACAATCCAGCCGAACTGCCAATCCAGGTCCTCCCTGCACTGGAAACAAGCATCCTAGGACCGGTTTCGGGGTTTCACCCCTCTTCAGCAGGATAGCTTGATTGCAGTGGCACAGTGAGCCCAGGACCCACGTCTGGGCATACCTGGCGCACTTAGGGCGAGAAAGCAAAAGACACACAATTGATGGACGGAATGCAGAACAAATCAAAACATTCACCCCCAGTCAAGAGATCTGGGTTAAATCCATAATTCTTTTGCTAACCATGCGACCCAAGTTTATACCTGGCCATATGCAAATTAGTCTTCACCCTGTGCCTCATGGGAACAGTCCAACCTCGAGGAAAACAGCATCCTGAACCCGTCTCAGTCCAGGTTCCGCAGCAACCATAGCACCAAAACTGCCCTCATTGCCGTCACCGATGACATCAGGGCTCTGCTGGACAACGGCGAAACGGCGCCCCTCATCCTCCTTGACCTGTTAGCTGCCTTCAACACTGTCTGCCACTGCACCCTACGCACATGACTCCACAACGCTGGGATCGGTGACAAGGCTCTGGACTGGACCTCCTCCTTCCTCTCCGGCTGAACCCAGAGCGTCCGCCTCCCCCTTTCCGTTCCGAAGCCCCCGAAATAATCTGCGGCGTACCCCAGGGCTCATCCCTCAGCCCGACATTTTTTAACATCTACATGGCACCGCTCTCCCACGTCGCCTGACCACACGACCTCAACATCATCTCCTACGCCGACGACACCCCGCTGGTCGTCTCCCTCACCAAGGACCCCCTCACCGCCAAAGCCAACCGCCACGAAGGAATGAAGGCCGTCGCAGAGTGGATGAAGAACAGCTGACTGAAGCTGAACTCCTCATCCTCGGCTCCAGCCCCTCAGCCTGGGACGACTCCTGGTGGCCGACCGCTCTGGGAACAGCACCAACACCCACCGACAACGCAAGCAACCTGGGGTTCATCCTCGTCTCCACTCTCTCCATGACAAAACAGGTCAAAGCCGTCTCGTCCTTCTGCTTCAACACCCTCTGCATGCTCTGCAAGAACTACAGGTGGATCCCCACCGAAACAAGAAGAACGGTCACCCAGGCCCTCTTCAGCAGCAGGTTGGACTACAGAAACGCCCTCTACTCAGGAGCCTCGGCCAAACTCCTGAAATGACTTCAACGCATTCAAAACACCTCTGCACGCCTGATCCTCAACATCCCTCGCAGCACCCACCTCACACCCCACCTGAAAGACCAGCACTGGCTCCCCATCAACTGGAGGATCACCTTCAAACTCCTCACCCATGCACACAAGGCACTCCACAACACCGGACCAGCATACCTCAACAGACGACTCACTTTCTACACCTCAACCGCTAGCTCCGCTCCACCGACCTCGCTCTCGCCAGCGTTCCCCGCATCCGAAAAGTGACCTCCGGCGGCAGATCGTTCTCCCATCTTGCCGCTAAGACTTAGAACACCCTCCCCATCCTCCTAAGACAGACCCAGGACCTGCTAATTTTCAGAAGACTCCTCAAAACCTGGCTATTTGAGAAGTAGCAGCACCCCCTCTGTGCCTTGAGACCCTCACGGGTGAGTAGTGTGCTTTACAAATGATTTATTGATTCATTGAATATTGACCCAGTAGACTCACTACTAAGAAGCACTTGGAGGGAGAGGCAGGGGACCCAAGAAGCCAGGTAGACCAGCAGAAACGCAAGCTGGTCCAGAAAGTGGAAAGAGCGCCGTAGTAAGAAAAAGACGGTTTGTAAAAAAGGAAACGCAACGTCCATTTTGCATTAATACCGGAGATGTCAAACATACTGGGAACATAGTGGGAAACAACCTTGCTGTTACAACACTCAACACGATGGTGAAGGGCAAAGGTAATCGAGTGGCTCAGACCAACAAAATCTCCAACTCCGCACACCCCATGCCTGCAGAGAATGAGATACAGGCAATATCTTGGACGGCCTAGCGGAGAAACCACAAACGGAGTTCCATCTATAGCTGATGTACTGACAGTGATCCACACTACACAGGATAAAATGGTACATAACATTGATATGGTGGCTATTGAGGTTAATCTGCTGAGTTGTGATCTCCATAAAGTATTAGAAAGAGTCATGCTGATTGAACAAACGGTGCATACACTGCAGGAGGAGGTCCAAACTCTTTGAGGCAAGGTGACAGATCTTAAACACAAGATGATATGACTGGATGAGCGGGCAGAAGACACGTAAGGAAGGTTGCAGAGGAACAATTTACGATTTCTCGGATTTCCTGAAAAAACAGAGAATCCGTCTGCTGAACTATTCCTGGAGAACTGGCTCACAGACACAATGGCCCCATAAAACAGTCCAAGCTTTTTACCATTGAAAGAGCCCAGAGAGTATTAGTGCCTCCGCCTAAACCAGGAGCCTTGCCACTGGCAATGATAACCAGGTTCCTTAATTTCCAGGATCGGGAGGCAATTCTGCAAAGTACAATCACTCGAGGGCCATTTATGTTTGAAGGGCACCAGATTTCAGTATACCCATATTATACACAACGAGTACAGGATCAAAGGAAAACCTTTTTAGGGGTGGAGCGCCACCTCAGGGACCTCAATCTCAAATACAGTCTCCTATTTCCCACCAAGTTGCGGGTCGAGCACAAAGGAAAGGTGCTGTTCGTCTTTTCGGCAGGAGAGGCCGGCGACTGGCTGGACACCCAGGGCTGACCCACGGAAAAAAGGCCTTATCCGCAGCCCCATTGAAGGGCAATGGCACCAACAGACCCCCATAGAAAACAGGAACGCAACCTGCAACGCAATGTCAACCATACGAGAAGCACTGGTAGAATTTGGATGTACCCTGATGGCACACTTCAAGAGTCAGACACAGCTGGAGGCTTGTCCTCGCACCCCATAGGTGGGACCATCTCTTACATGACAAGAAACCGTTACGCTACGCTATTCACTCAAGCAGCAATAGACTGCAAAACTGAAACCTTGAAGTAATATTGGAATATTGTTGTTGATTTGTTAACGATGGGGGAGGGAATGGGACGGAACGTACCTACACCTGGGTTGGGAGGGGATCCCGAACTGCCCAAGGGGAGGACATGGTCTCAAACATGGTTGGGAATGGGAGTTTACCTCATTTGATACAGTTACCACTGAAAAGAGTCTACATGTTTTGGCACCTCATAACCAGAGAAGGGGCAGCTGAATGGTTGAAATAGCAGATAGCGAAATGTACATGGTATGGCACCCCGTGATGAAGCTGATCACATGGAATGTCCGTGGTCTTGCAGCTTTGGATAAGCGCAGAATGGTGCATGAGTATCTGAAAAATATGGTGTAGCTGTTGCATGTCTGCAGGAGACGAATATATTGGGGGAATCAATACCCTGTCTCAAAAAACGTTGGAGAGGGCAACTATATGCTACCTCATATTCTGGGTTTGCCAGAGGAGTCCTTACTTGGGTGGCCCCGAGGTCCCCTTTCAGTGCTTACACCATGTGATAGACACCGAGGGTAGGTATGTTATCCCGCACTGGAGGTTAGACGGAAAAGAGTTATGCATTATCAACATATATGCCCCCAACGCTGATTCTTCTACTTTTTTCCATGATGTACTGAAAGTGGCGGCCCCATAACTGGGGACTTATACGCTGCTGGCCGGAGATGTTAATTGTATCCTTGACGGTATGATGGACAGACAAAGCCCCATACTAACACACGAATGACTGAGACCCTACGTGATTGTATGGGGGAATACAGCTACAAGACGCATGGCGACAACGGCATCCAACAGCATGACAATTATCATGCCACTCCCCTACCAAGGATACTTTTATTGGACTAGACTATTGGTTTCTCTCGGCACCACTGGGGTCTAATGTCCGAGATATAACCTATCTCCTTGGTACCATTCTGACCACTCACCTGTACTGCTTAACCTAAAAGGTTCACAACCCCAGTCACTCATCCCTCTCTGGAGACTGGCCACCGAAGCGTTGTCTGACCCTCCATTCGCTGCGGTGATCTCAGAGGTATAAAAGATTATTTTAGGGAAAACTGAGGATCGGCATTGAATAGAGCAAATGAATTGGAAGCCATGAGAGTGTATGTATTAAAACATCATATGGGGTGAAGCGACAGTTAAAAACTGATATAGCCACAGGGGAAAAACGAATAGGGGAGCTCCCAAAAACCCCACGAAAATTAAAAGCATGGCAGGAAGCCTGAGAACCAATACTGCATGATCTGGGCAGACTGGAAAAACACATACACACACAGATTAGAGATAAGCAGAGCAGGGTGGTATATCCGCAGACAGCAATAGTCGGAGCTCTTGTGGATCATCTGGAGGAGGTGTATACACGAGTCGCCCATCGCAGGATAGGATCCACAAGTTTTTAGGTACTGTTGAGCTCCCCCGGCTAGCGGCAGTGGAGATGGAGACACTGGGGGCGCCAATACAAAAAAAAGAGCTCATACCAGCCATCCAGCATCTTAAAGGTGCTGATGGCATTCCTGCAGAGTTCTATTGAAGGTTTGCTCTACTGCTGGCTGACTATCTGCTGGAGGTGTACAACGAAGCATGGGAAACAGGTGTACTCCCACAGTCTATGAGAGAGGCGCTGGTAATCATGAAACCTAAACCGGACAGAGACCCTCACTACCTAATTCATACAGACCAATCTCCCTACTAAATATTGATGTTAAAATATGAAGTAACATCATGGCAGTACGACTTCTGCAGTGGATGCCACGCATAGTTCATACAGCCCAGGCAGGATTTATACCTAAGCGGACTGCATTACATAACCTGAGAAGACTAGCAAATATCTTGCACGCTCTCTGCCTAATGGAAGAAGAGTAGGCTTTTAATTCTGTGGAATGGACATATTTATGGCAGGTGCTACAGAAGATCGGGTGGGGAAGGTCTTTCTTAAGTGGACTAAGGTACTCTACACAGCTCCCACAGCATGGATAAAATTGAAAAGAGTGGTATCTAGACCTGTGACGCTTAGTGGGGGTACCCAACAGGGTTAGCCGCTCTCCCCATTATTGTTTGCGCTGAGTATAGAGTTACTGGCGGCGGCCGTACGAAACAGACTGGGGGGGTCTGACTGGGCGGGCTCGAGCACCTGGTGTGCCTGTACACGGATGTCACTTTGTGTTTTTTTACGGATGCCCTCAACCTGTGGAGAAGTGTGGCTCAATGGTTAGAGTGGCAGACCCTGATGCAGAGGTCTAGCCCGGGACCAGGGTTCAATTCCCCGCCTCGGCGGGTCTTGGGCTCAAAATTCCACGGACCTGATCATTCTCGCCTTGGTGCCTATTCCAATCATGGAGTCCCACTCTGCAACTCTGGGCAATAGCTTACTTAATCTCCACAATGGCCCCCACAACGCTAAGGATGCCTGGCCTCCACCTTGGGGGTGCCCAGGAGTGGACGCCTCACAGGGAAAGCCAGGATGGGTTCCACAGCGGTATTTGTACAAGCGCCTTGAGACCCTTGCGGGTGAGTAGTGCGCTATACAAGTATCAATTTACATTTTTAACCGTTCGCGCCCTTGCTGACAACCCTACGGGGATTCGGAAGGGTATCTGGCCTTAAAGTAAAGTAAAGTAATTGGCAGGCTAGCAGGGATACCGTGAGCGGAACTAAAACCAAGCGATTTGCAATGGACGGGGGACGGAACAAGATGTTTGGGAATCCCACTGGCTAAAACAGTGACCGTCTACCATGACCTAAATATAGGGAGGATAGTGGAAGGGATAAGGGAAACTGTCCATTTCTAGCGGGATCAGCCACTTTCCCTAATGGGGAAAATCGCAATAAGAAAAATGATTATCCTACGAAAGTGCTGGGTCGTCTACCAAATCCCAAAAACATAAAACGAAGCATAAGATTTGTCACACTGGGATTAGTGATAGCGAAACGTCGCATAGCGATTAGTTGGCTCAGGCCCAACCACCAAAGATAGAGGACTGGATGGGAGATATGAATGAATGGACAACTGCCGAAAAAATGCGAATGAAAGCAGTGCAAACAGATGTCAAAGTGGAAGAGGACCTAATGGCATGGGGTCAGATGCTGGTAGACCTTAACAAAAATCAAGACGAAGACATTCAGGCTACTGAGAGCGAAGTAGGGAATGGTATGGGATGGCAACAGCAGGATGAGTAGATGACACGCAGAGGTGATCAATTTTGGTCGTTGAGGTGTAACAAAAGACACATCAAGACTCGATTGTAGTATAGATCGAAGTTCGGGGGAGGGTGAGAGAGGTGAGGCGGGGGTTGAGTTGGCGTTGGCATAACCTATATAGACAGTGTATAATGCATAACATGTTCATGATGAAGGACGAAATAAGTTCGATACTCCCCATGGCGGGATGATTTATGTAACAGAACATTAGAGTATGTCAAATGCTATATGATAACACAAATGCCAATAAAGTTTATTTTAAAAAAATAAGTATGCAGTGAGGAGGAGTAAGGGGTTGCTAATAATCCCTGTCACCACCATCCCATTCTTCTTGCTAACCCTGGTCGCATAATCAAGGAATAAAGCATAAAGCAATATATCCAAGTCAGTTTTAGATTTCACAATCTGCAAATATAATTTGTTGATCCCTTTATTATTTTTATAGTATTCCCCTTCCCTTTGCTCCAACCCAGGCATTGGTTTGCACAGAGGTGTCCGTTAGCAAGCTCTATGATGAAGCATGCCACAATTTGTGGGTGAGGGCAGTTTTTCCACACATAGCACATTCCACTTAAACTTAATAAGTGAGAAGTTTACATTCCTACCTCTTTTTATGTGTATAACGTTTTTGGGGGGAGGTTTGGGGAAGGAAGTTGTCTTCTTCCCCCTTCTTTATGTGTGTTGGATCCTATGGGAGAGACAGGCCTTGCTGTAATGCAAAATTAATGTAAGAGTCTTGTCTAACTTTTTTAAATACAATGCACCCTGCCCTATGGGCTGTTTAGGACCTACCCTAAGGGTGACGTATGTATTAAAAATGAAGGTTTAGGCCTGGAATTCTTTTTATTTTGTACGGTCGAAATGGCAGTCTAAAACTGCTAACACGGGCTGCAATGGCAGGCCTGGGACATGTTTGACAGGTGACTTAAGTGGGTGGCACAATTAGTGATGCACGCCTACTAGTAGCATTTCATTTCAGGCCCTGGGTTCATGTAGTACCACTATACTATGGACTTACAATAAAATGGCCAATTTGGTGCAAGCCAATTTCACCATGATTAAGAATCAGAGCACAAACACTTTAGCATTGGTTAGCAGTAGTAAAGTGTTGAAAGAGTGAAGGCAAATAGTTTGGGAAGCATCCTACAGTGGGGGCCAAGTCCAACACTGGTATTTCAAGAACAAGTTTTATTTATGAAATTGACAGGTTTTGTTTTAGGGAAAAGTTAGCTTATTTAACCAAAAGAAAGATTTTGTATTTGATGAAAAAAACATGTATTCTCATAAATTGGCATGATGTCGGCAGACAAAAAAAAGAATTAAAGATATATATTGAAATTGTCATTTAAGGGGAAATGAATTTTGGATTGTGGGCTCTAATGCAAATTTTGGCTTCTTGGTTCAAGGGAACAAGTCCTAGGATTGACATTCCATTACTTATGTAGTTTCATTCATTATTTCTGTTGCTAAATAATTTTATTATATCCTTACTCCTCTCTGAGCTCTAACATGTATGATTTGTATATTGTGTATGCTGTCTGGTTCTTACAATTGATGCTACAACTGTTGTGTGGAATATACTATTTATTCAGTGTAGACGTCCTGTGGTTGACAGATTTGTGTAACATTAGATTTTCAAACCTGCATCTTCTTAGTAGAATCTCAGCCATCCGTAGCAAACTAGGAAGCAGCAAAAAATTAAATGAATTTGAAATGCAGAAGCAAAGAGAGATGCTATATACATAAAAAAAATGATAATTTCATGTGAAATTGCATAGCCCTGTTTTTTAACTACCTGCAAAATTTACAGCTCTGAAGCCAATTTGTATATCTATGCTCTTTACAAGCTTTTCTTTGGATGTTGAGCCCTAAACATCCCTGAGAAGGGTATCGCTTGAAAGCATTGGAGTGATGCATTAGTTATCTGATTGCGTCAGACTGGGGCAAAGTTACAAGTTCAGACGAGCTCGATTGAGCGTGAGCCAGATACAGGGACCAAGTTGGTCCGCTGATCAAAGTACCTTAAATCCTGGCTGTGGAGCGTTGCAGGATTCCGGGTCGAGGTTGCGTCACGCAACAGCGGATCCAAGGAGCTGCAGGCTAATGTGGTGTCTAATGCACTATATGGACACATTTTTTAAACCTTTCCCATGGGAAGATAGGCTAAGAACCCCCTAAGTTTGACTCTGGAGGAATTCTGTTTCCCTTGCTTTACTCTTCAACCCGATCTAATTGTAGGCAGGAATTTAGCCGTGCTACTTTTAAAGTTCACCAGTTGCCATTGCCACATAATGATTTTGATTCAAAATAGGCCTTTTGCATCTGTTCGACTGTGTCAGTTTGAAGAATAGTAATCATCCTGGAGTACTGCATGCTCCATTTCACCTCAAGAGCTGCTCCTCTGCATGCACTTTCCTATCTTTGCTATGCAAAGGGTTCTGAATTTTCTCCCAATTTGCACAAAACCATTTGCAAACAAAAGACGCATAAGATACCGCTTTATGCTGCATTCATGCCTCATTGAACTTTACGCTGCATCCACGTCTCATAGGCACCAGGCACCCCAAGGGGATGGGGTCCCACGTGCCTTTTCAAGACTTGAGAGGGCCTCTCGCGCGGCCCCCTCCCCTTTAATTTATATTTTGGTCCCAGGTGATGGGGTCCCCACTGCCTTTTTAGGCGCGGGGGCCACGTAGCTCTTCCCCTTTTTAATGCATTTCGGCTATGGTGGATGGGGTCCCTTGGAGCCTAATTAGGCTCCAGGAGGGGGCACGGCCCCTCCCTTCTTTATTTTACTGCAACCTGTCAGAAACTCGGGGAGGGGGCCTCACCAAAATAAATAAAAGCATCACCCTCCCTCTAAAGGGTTATTTGTTTTGCTGCAGATTCGGGGATCCTCTATGAATTTGTGGCAAAATTCACCCCAATCGAGGTCCTAGCCTAGTCAGTCAGGGTATCCCTACCCTGCCACCCATGTCTTTTTTTTTTTACAATTCTTTTTGTGGGGTGAGGCGATTGGGCAGGAATAAGGAGGACATGGGGATGGCTATCTTTGCAACAAGCGAGAGCCTTCTGGGAACCTGCAGCTGCAGTAAATATGACTCACCACTCCTTTACCATTTGCAGAATAGTTGAAAAGATCTAGAATAAACCAAGAACTAGATTTCATTTTGGTATTTTTAGGTCTGGCTTAAGCCATAACCTTTTGTTTTGTTAAAAAAATATTCTATATTTTTCTATGTATATATATATATATGTATATACATAAATAAATATATATTTTATATAAAAAATGCAAAAAAGAAACAGAGAACTCTGGGTAGTTCTCAAGTTTAGGTGGAAAGCAGCTCCTGTATGGAGCACTCTCAACACCAGCACTCTAGATCTGCTCACCTCAAATGTCTGCTTTTCTATCAAAGTCTTTAAGCATAGGATTAGCACAGTGCTATCCATGCCGAGATAGAAATGGGCAAAGTCTTTTGCCATTTCTACAGCAAAGTTTTTAAACATACAACTATCACAGTGCTGTCCTTGCCGAGCTGTAAAATGACAAAAGCCATTTATCACTCCAGGCACAATATTACAGCTTTGATTGGTAAAACACCAACCAAGCCAAACTGTAATGAATAAAAGCAACCCCTGACACAGTGTTTCGCTCTAATTAGAGCTCTTCAGAGAGGTATAGCGTTGTCCAGACACAAGGAAGCACCTAGTATAAGTAAAATAAATACCCTTTCAGGCATAGAGTGACGAATAAATTATGCAAAAAAGAAGCAGAGAACTCTGGGTATTTCTCTAGTTTAGGTGGAAAGCAGCTCCTTTATGGAGCACTCTCAACACCAGTGGTATATATATATATATAAAGATATATTGTTTTTACCTACTGCCGGTTGTTAGGACTAGTTATGACCTTGATTCCAGATGAAAGCCCTATTTTGTTATGCCAATAAATATGGCGCAGTTTGACAAATCCTCAAGAAATGTTAAAAACTAGTTTGCCACTCACTTCATCTGCTGTCTTGAAAGTGTTGGGGTGATCCGTCAAATGGGGGCCGAGAAAATAGGGAGGAGTCCTAAAGCGCGTGCTCCCACTGCAATTTCCTATAGGGATTTTAGACACAGCTACAGCCTGAACCGAATTATACCAAATTTGGCGAAAGGTAGATATTGTTTCAGAGAAGTGTCTTTTTCTAATTTTGTGTAAATCCGTCCAGTAGTTGCGAAGTTATTAAAAGAAAGTCAAATTTGTACATATAGGGGTGTGGATCCTGTGAGGATCCGACAGTCCCTTTGCTGCATTCTGATTGGCTGCCAACACTTCAACCAGGAAGTGTTGGCAACCACTTACATTCTGGTGTATCCCACAAAAATTGTTAAAAAAGGATAGGGGGCAAGGTAGGGATATCCAGACCCCCTAGACCTCTAGGGGTGGTCCCACAGGGACCCTGCCAGTGCAAAAAAAGTTATAAAAAAGAAATATTGCCACAAATGTGCAATGGAGTCACAAATCCACTGTAAAATCCCAAAAAGAAACCAAGCACGCTCTCCCGTATTTGTTTTTTATTATAGCCCTTGGGTGGGCCAAGTCTTGGAGACATACTACAAAATTAGGAGGGGGAGCATGGGCCACCCCTCCTAGGGCTTATGAAAGGCCCGGTGACGACCACCTCCCTGGGCAAATCACAGTAAAATAATGCCGGGGGACTGCGCGACCACCTCGCAGCCCAGGGGACTGCCAGCTTCCCTGGGCAAATTACA
Organism: Lissotriton vulgaris; assembly: GCF_964263255.1. Classification (NCBI taxonomy): domain Eukaryota; kingdom Metazoa; phylum Chordata; class Amphibia; order Caudata; family Salamandridae; genus Lissotriton; species Lissotriton vulgaris. Next base: position 335,139,792 of record NC_141697.1, on the reverse strand, counting down.
GTAAAATAATGCGAATGGCGTGAGCGGCCCCCTCGCAGCCCCGTGGACCACCAACCCTCTGGGGCACTCTAAAATATGCATGCAGGCAAGCCTGCTGGGCCCGCCCGCACCCCAGCGACAGCCACCTCCTTAGTGCAAATTACAATACAATAATACCGGGGCCTGCACGCCCCAACCTTGCAGCCCCTGGGACCGCCACCTTCCCACGGCAAATTACAGTAAAATAATGCAGGGGGGTCTGCGTAGCCCCTCACAGTCCCTGGGACCGCCACCTCCCTGTGGCACCCTAAAATATGTATGTGGACGTGCATGTATGGATGATTCACTGGGTGCGTGACGGAATGTATATGTGAGTGAGTAGGTGCCTCAGTGAATGTGGGGGTGAATGACTAGGTTGTGTGAATGTCCGTATCAATATGTCAGTTGGTGTCTAAGTGGCTATATGGGTTAGTGAGTGGGCACATGAGTGGCTGTTTGGATGATTAGTTGGTTGTCTGAGATCCTGCCTGGGTGTATGAGTGTCTGTGTGGGTGAATGAGGGTATGTATGACTGCCTACATGGATGAGTGACTGAGTGAGTGAGTCAGTGATTGTATAGGTTAGTGAGTGAATCAGTGAGGGGCTGTATGGGTGACTGAGTGTGTGTATGGCTGTGTCGGTGAGTGAATGGATATATAGGTGAATAACTGCATATGTGAACGGCTGTGGAGAAGTGTGGCTCAATGGTGGAGAAGTGTGGCTCAATGATTAGAGCGGCAGACCCTGAAGCAGAGGTCTAGCCCGGGACCAGGGTTCAATTCCCCGCCTCGGCTGGTCTTGGGCTCAAAATTCCACGGACCTGATCATTCTCGCCTCGGTGCCTATTCCAATCATGGAGTCCCACTCTGCAACTCTGGGCAATAGCTTGCTTAATCTCCACAACGGCCCCACAACGCTAAGGATGCCTGGCCTCCACCTTGGGGGTGCCCAGGAGAGGACGCCTCACAGGGAAAGCCAGGATGGGTTCCACAGCGGTATTCGTACAAGCGCCTTGAGACCCTTGTGGGTGAGTAGTGCGCTATACAAGTATCAATTTACATTTATAGGTGAGTGTTGGAGTACATGAAGGACTGTACGTGTGAGTGAGTGATTGTGAGAGTGGCTGTACGGGTGAGTGTGTGCCTGCATCAGTGACTGTATAGGTGAGTGAGTATGTGTTGTATCTGTATGTATCAGATAGTAGGTATGTGTATAACTATAGGTGAGTAAATGTCTGTGTTATTGACTTTATGGGTGAGTGAGTTGGTGTGTGAGTAGCTCTATGGGTGACTGACAGTGTGTGAGTAGCTCTATGAGTGGATATATCAGTGGGTGTATTAGTGAGTTGGTGAATGAGTGGCTGTATGGGTGACTGAGTGGATGTGTGTGGAGACCTATGAATCATTGAGTAAGTACTGGTATGGTGTGTCAATGGTTTTGAGAATGGTAGTGTGGAAGATGGAGTGGGTATATGAAAGGTTATATTGGGGTATGAGTGGGTGCATCAGCGATTCTTATATGATTGCATCAGTGACTATCATAAATGCTGAATTTCCCTGGTTTTGTACAAGCGAAATGTATTATAACATCTGTAACCTTTGTTTTTTCAGTAAGTTTCTCAGGTTTTTTTAATGCTGATTCCTAACTATAATGTCCCTATAAACTTTCGTTTTTTCAGTGAATTTCGATGGATTTTAATGTAGTAGTCACGTTTGCAGGGAGGTGGAGAGAGGAGCCCGGGCCTATGACCAGGAGGTACCAGGAGGGCTTTTGGCCCTGAAGCTCCCTAAGGGGTAAAGTGGATTTCATCCCCCAACCAGTAGTGCGCCAGGAGGTGTGGAGAAGTGTAGCTCAATGGTTAGAGTGGCAGACCCTGATGCAGAGGTCTGGCCCGGACCATGGTTCAATTCCCGCCTCGGCGGGACTTGGGCTCAATTTCCGCGGACCTGATAATTCTCGCCTCTGTGCCTATTCTAATCATGGGTCTCACTCTGCAACTCTGGACAATAGCTTGCTTAATCTCAACAAAGGCCCCAACAGTGCTAGGATGCCTGGCTTCTCCTTGGGGATGCTCAGGAGTGGGCACTTCACAGGGGAAGGGCAGGAAGGGTTCCACAGCGGTATGTTTACAGCGCCTTGAGACCCCTTTGGGGGTGATTCATGCGCTATATAAAAGCACTACATTTACATTTACATTTGCAGAGTTGTGGGGAAAGGGGGCATGGTCTCCGAAGACCTCTTAGCAATCCCGCTGTGTGGGGCTTACTAGAGGTAACAGGAGGGGTAGTTGGCCCCCAAAGATGTCCTTCAGGGCCAACTACCTGTAATGATGGGATGACACTGTGATGTCATCTAGAATGGGAATAGATTCTAGAAGGGAATGTTACAGTTTTCAAGGGATATTGAGTCAGTTAGAGCGGGGACTTAGAGCTAACATGAGGATCTGTATCCAGCTCCAATAAAGGATATATACAAGCATATTCTAGTGAGTATATTTATTATAATGGCGACGATAGGCGGAAGAAACATGCAAAAGAGACTTACGGAATGCTGATTTACTGTGAGGAGTCATCCGTGTGGAAGAATCCTGAAGCAGTAAATCAAGCGAAAAAAGGAGAGTTGTGAACGTCTACAGTTGCGATTGGCTGCTGTATCGTAAGTGCTCCTGAGGTGAGGTTGCGACACATGAGAGGCACTCAAGAGTGGAGCAGAAGAAGAAACGGTAAGTGGAAGGCTGAGTGCGCGCGCAGGAAGGACGAGTGCAAACGCCGCTATTAGCCAGAATCCACAGACGTGTATGTGAAGTAATGCGCCAGCGCACATGAAGGCAAAGAGGAAAGCGATATAATGAGCATACGTGGCGTAATGCGCATGCACGAAGGAAAAGAAAAGCCATTTTAAAGTCAGGCAAAGTAGAAAAGAAGACAGAGGAGCGCAAAAAAAGTGGAGATAAAGGAGGAAAGTGAAAGTTAATTAAAAATATGGAGAAAAAGGTTAAAAAACAAAGGGAAGAAAGGCAAACTGAAGAGAATTAAAAAAGTAAGAAAAAGACATTGGAAACAACATTAAAAAAAACATGACTACAGAAAGTGCAAGTGATGAAATGACTGTAAATATGAGATCAGAAATGATTAATGAAGAAGAAGGTACGGGAAGTATTTTAATCACAATTTAAAGAAGACCATTGCCATTCGATTTAAGTGAACAAGAAAATGTTGCGCAAAGATGGGAAAAGTGGACTTGAAGATTTGAACATTTTTAAAGGCAACATGCAAAAAATATACATATGAACAGACAAAGGATTTATTACTTAATCTTGTAGGAGACGATGTTGAAGATTTATTAGTCACATTTCCGGAGCATGAAAGAAATACTTATGAGGGGCTTATGAAATGTTTAAATGCAAAATTTGATCCTCCAAGAAATTTGGATTTTGAAAGATATAATTTTAGCATGGCATGTCAACGAGAAAATGAGACAATGGACGATTTTGTAACTAGAGTAACAAAACTAGTAACATTTTGTGAGTTTGATAAATTCAGTAATGAAGAAGCAATAAGGTAAAGAGTAATAGAAGGATGTAGTTTAATAAAATGTAGGAAAAAACTTTTGGAAAAAACGTATAATTTACAAGAAATATTGCGCATGGCAAAAACAGAAATGCAAGCAAAAAAGCATGCCACAAACATGGTAGATGAGGGAATAAAAGCAATTGAACAAGTATAGGAGAGAAGATAGAAGCACAAGTCAGAGGGAAAAGACTGTGCTACAGGTGTGGATGTCAGTTCCCGCATCAGAGAACATGCCCAGCAATAGGACAACAGTGTAAAGAATGTGGAAGGTACAATCATTTCGCAAGTGTATGTAAATTTAAAAAAGAGTTTGGGACAAAAAGAGAAAACTGGAAACAAACTAATCTAAATGCAAAAAAAGTGGAAATATGAGATACGCGAGACAAATTGAGGGAATTGAAGAAGACTTTGAAGAAAGAGTAGAGGAGTCAGAAACATTATACATGATGCAAGAAATCAATGAATTATCAGGAGAGAAAATATTGAAAAAACAACGTCCGTAGACTTAATGGTTGGATCTCAAAAGGTCCCATTTGTTTCTGACAGTGGAGCAACATGTAACATAATGTGCATAAGTGAGTACATGAAAATGAAAGAACAACCAAGTTTGAGCCCATTGAATGTTAGTGTTTTCCAATGGGGTGCTAAGCATCCTGTTTTATGTATAGGAACATTTGAAGCAACGCTGCAATACAAAGATGTAGTAAGCAAAGAAGACATACATGTGTTAAGAGGTGAAGTTCCAGGACCATGTTTATTGAGTAATGTTACTGCTCAATTTATGGGTCTACTAGCAATGAATTGCAACATATCACTGGTCATCCAATTTTTAAAAAAGATCCAAAATTATTTGAAAGACTGCGTGAATTTAAAGAAAAATAATTACTTTGCATATGAATGAAGCAGTAAAACCAGTGGTGCAAATGCATAGGAGAGTACCAGTTCACATGCAGGCCAAGGTGGGGAAGGCAATAAAAATATTGCTTGAACAAGATAACATAGAAGAAATGTGTGGAGCAACACCTTGGGTATCTCCCATTGTTATCATTCCAAAAAAAGAAACGGACGAAATCAGAATATGTGTGGATATGAGAATTCCTAATACAGCCATTGAAAGAGAGTGATATCTAGGCCCGCACTTAAATAATAATATGATTAGTACCACAAATGGGGAATGGGGAAATACCTGCACAGGCTGCGGACTTTGCTTGAAGCAGCGGTGGGGGCCACGACTCAGAGGAGAACCGCACTCCCCCTTTACTTTGTGGCATCTGCATCATCTGTATCACCTCTCGCGGGAAACGTTCGAACTTGGGGATTCTTGCGACAGGAAGCGATAGAGAACTACAGTGCCCACAAGTCACCTGGGCACAGAGACAGCCTCCCGCCACGCCCTCCACAGGTGGATATAATCTGCCTCCTAACCCCGCATCGCGGGAAATACCTGCACAGCCTGCGGACCTTGCTTGAAGCAGCAGTGGGGGCCACGACTCGGAGGAGAACCATGCTCCCCCTTTACTTTGCGGCATCTGCATCATCTGCATCACCTCTCGCGTTTCCCGCTTTGCGGGAAACGCTCGAACTTGGGGATTCTTGCGACAGGAAGCGAGAGAGAACTACAGTGCCCACAAGTCACCTGGGCACAGAGACAGCCTCCCGCCACGCCCTCCACAGGTGGATATAAACTGCCTCCTAACCCCGCATCGCGGGACGAGCCGGGCGAAGCCTGGTCAAAGGGCGAGCCGTCTGTGGCCGTCCGGGGCAGGCCGAGGCTAGGCTGGGCCATCCACCTGACGCTCCACCTAACGGACAGTAAGAACTCTGAATTCGAACTGTTGTATTCTAACTCTTTTAACCAACTTCTGTTTTTATAACTTACCTTGTGGCCTTTGTGCCTACACTTCACTTTCTCTTAAACAGTCAAGCTTTGTTTTTTACTTCTAGTAGGCCCTGTGTATGAGTGGGTCCTATTAAGGAAATATTTCTTTATTTCTTTGTAGTTTAGAAGGGACAGAGGCAGTCTGACTTATGATATGAACAGTATGGGGAAAACATTAAGCCCTCCACTTCACGCCCTAGGACCAGGCAATTAGCAGCCACGACCCAACCACCCCGACCCTTACTGCTATCGATCTAATGCTCTAGAAAACTATAGTAGCAGTAGCAACGGCCATCGAAAATACGGAAAGGCGTTTATCCATAACCCCCGTAATGGCCTTCTCTCAGCCAGAAGGGGATGCCTCCATAGTGACTGCCAATCCGTTTAAGTCTACTGCACTTCAAATGCCCTCTTTTTTTGAGTTACCGTGTGCCCAGATCGCACCGGAGGTGATTGTTTCTGCCCCACCCTCTCCACTTATTCTACACCCAGTAGAAATAAGTGACCCTAAGCCCAGTCCCAAACGCAAAAATTCAAAACCTACCAGAAAATACGCAAAAAGGAAAGCACCTCCATCTACTGGCTCGCAGACTGAGCCTGTTCCTTCTCCCCCCCTTTCTGGTCCAACTCTTTGGGTTTCACATTTGATGATTGATCTGCAGGTTCATATTGAACAGATCATTAGCTCCCAAGTAAAATCTTTGTCATCTAGATTAGATAGAATCCTTTCCCTTATCACTAACAAATGTCCAAGCAAACCCCAGCCATCTAGCTCACAGGGGATCCCGGTTAGGAGAGACAGCTCTGGTACTACCTTGAACGCCACTACGGGCATGGGTTTGGGGGGAGGTATTTCAGCTACTAAACGGTCACATGTTATGGCCCATGTAGTCGTGCAAAAATCCCCTCTAGCATTAAGCAACTCTGGTGGTTCCTCCTGCCTTTCTGTAGTACCAACTGTAACTGCTCCACCAACTTGTGTCCCGCCGGACCCCCCCCGGTAGTACCTGGGAAGCTGCAGTCTGCTGGTAGTAGACCAGTGTCTGCTGCTTCTCTGAAACCACAGGTGGATAGCCCAACTAAACCCGCACCTCGACCTCAGTTACCGCTTGAGGCCATGCCTTATGTGGTAGTACTTACGGGAGTGCCACCCCTGGAAACATCTACCACTGAATCTTATCTGGAGCTAAAAAATAAAATTATTTTTGGGCTAAATAGGCATAGACCATTAGCGGGACAGGGGAGATCTTATTTGCATGTAGAGTTAGCTGGCTGGGAACTAGACGCAAGGATATAGGAGGTGACTGTGTGATCATTAACTTCAGGGATACAGAGGTGGTCAAACACATTTTAGGAAGTGGCGGGTTGGAAAATAAGGGTAAAATTTGCACCCGCCATCTGGGGTACTTCTATCCACAGGCCATGGTGCAGCACTCCCCCCCCCCCTCCCCCCTAGTGGGCATGACCTGAGTACAATCTTCCAGTGGGCAATAGATATAGGGCCCTGAATTGTGTGGATTGACTACCTCTACCTGGGGATGATGATCCCACGGCCATAAATTTCCCAGAGAGGCAGATTGAGGGAGCTTTATTGGTGAAGCTGGGCCTGCGGACCTAAATCAGAGTCCCCTGGCAGCCTGTATCTCAACCCCTCCGCCACCCTCGATCATGAATGTTCCAGGTGGGGGGTGGGAGCAAGGCACTTATCAACGTCGCGCTCCGATACCCCCTGACACACATCCGGAGGCCTCTAACGTGCCAGTATCGCACTGCCACTCTTTAATTGGGTCCTGGAATGTAGCAGGGCTGGGGGCAAAGCTGATTATCCCGGAGTGGGAAGATTTGATGGATGATTACGACATATGCCTATTTCAGGAAACCTGGCTCCTGTCTCCCCCTCTAAGGGTAGGATTCGCGTCCTATTATATACCGGCAGTTCAGGGTCTCAGGGGAAGACCTTCGGGAGGACTGTGTATCTGGGTGGCTGTGCACCTGGGGTGCTCAGCCAAGGTAGTTGACACACACAGCCCAGACTTTAAATGGGGCAGCAGTTTTTTTGAAATTAGATTTATGTAAAGGCTACCACCAATTGGAAATTGATGATCAATCTAGATACATCACAACGTTTTCAACACATTTAGGACTATTTAGGTACAAGCTATTATATTTTGGAATTTGCTCGGTGGCTGAAATTTTCCCTGAAATAATAAAAAAATTAATAAGGCCAGTACAAAACTGTATGAATTACAGTGATGATATTTTGGTATTTGGAAAAACTCAAGAAAAACATGATCAAGCACTGGATGAAGTATGTAGACAGTTGCAGAAATCTGGGTTAACTTTAAATTTAAAGAAATGTGAAAAAAACAAGAAGGAATTTACATTTTTTGGACATATATTCTCAGCAAGAGGAATGAGACCTGATCCTGTTAAGGTAACAGCTTTAAACGCAATAGAAAGGCCAAGAGATATAACAGAATTAAGATCATTTCTAGGTATGGCTAGTTATTGTGCACGATATGTAAAACATTCTGCAACAACAAGTTCTCCGCTCAGAGAATTATCAAGAAAATGACAAAGATATCAGTGGAATAATGAGTTTGAAAGAAGCTTTTAAAGAAATAAAAAAGGAAATAGCAAATTTAAAATATTTTGATCCACATTTATGTACAGAACTCGTAGTGGATGCCAGTCCTGTAGGATGAGGTGCAATTTTGGTGCAGCACAAACCTGGAAGAGAAACACCTAGGTATGTAGTTTCACATGCAAGTAAGAGTCTTTCGGAAGTTGAACAAAGATATTCACAGCCAGAAAAAGAAAGTTTGGCGATTGTTTGGGCATGTGAACACTTTCATGATTTCATTTTTGGAAACTCATTTGTAATCATTACTGATCATCAAGCTTTAATATCTATTTTTGGGAACCCAAAAACAAAGATGCCACCAAGAATAGAAAGATGGTGAATGAGATTAATGGATTACGATTTTAGAATCATACATAAACCAGGAAAAGAGTATAATCCAGCAGATTATTTATCAAGGCATCCACGTAAAACATTGAGTGAACAACAACTAGAAGTGGAAGAATATATATGTTTTATAGTCAGATCAGCAGTTCCAGGGATTGTGAAAGAGGATGAGCTAATAGAGAAAACCAAAAAGGATGGCACACTTCAAGAAGTAGAAAAGAATAATACATGAAAATAGATGGAAATTAATAAACAATGGAAGTAGATTTGAGATAAATATTAACAAACAAGATATACTAGCATATAAAAACATAAGTAGTGAATTATCTGTGACCTCTTCTGTAATACTTTTAAGAGAAAATAAAATAATAATTCCTACAAGTTTACAATGCCGTGTAATTGACCTAGCACATGAAAGTCATCAGGGAATCTCTGCAACAAAAAATTTCTTGAGAGAAAAGATGTGGTTTCCAAGGCTGGATAAACAAGTGGAAGAGGTTGTTCAGTCTTGTTACATATGTCAATGTACTTCTAGAGAAAAAGGGATTGAAGAATTGCATATGTCAGAATTACCGGATGCTGTATGGACAAATGTAGCAGCAGACTTTTATGGACCATTAGATTCCGGACAATACTTGTTAGCGATAATAGATGAATATTCACGTTTTCCTATTGTAAAAATGATTTCATCAACGTCCTCGGCAGCAGTACTCCCAATATTAGAAGAAATATTTTCAACGTGGGGAATTCCTAATGTTCTAAAAATAGATAATGGACCACCATTTTATGGAGAGGAATTTAGAAAATGTGTAAGTTACCTAAGAATAGTGCATAGAAGAATAACTCCAATGTGGCCACAAGCAAATGGAATGATAGAAAGACTAATGGCTACGATTAAAAAGGCTGTGCAAAGAGCAAAACTTTCACAAATATTGATAAATCAAGCATTGAGTCAAGTTTTGAGAGAGTACATGAATACCCCACATGTATCAACAGGAAAATGTCCATCAGATTTAATGTTTGGGCAAACAAGACAAACTCGTCTGCCACATCTTCCAGCAATTCCACCAAAAGATCACAAGGAAATAAAAGAGAAAGACAAGGAGGCTAAAAGAAAAGATTAAATACTATGCAGAAAGTAGAAGGAAGTGTCAGTCAAGACTATCAAATTGGTGATCTTGTACTAGTTCGGCAACAGCAAACAAGAAAGTCGCAAAGCAGATTTCATCCTGCGCTGTTGGAAATAACAAGAGTTAATGGAACAGCAGTAACTGCAGAAAGTGATGACAGAATAATAACAAGAAATAAAATATTTTTCCAAAAAAATTAACCAAATGCCTAACAAAATAGTAAACAAAATGAAATGTTAAACAGAAGATCAGAAAGAGTTACAAAAAAGCCAAAGAGATTAATTGAACACTGTTGATTTTATATTTATTTATTTTTTGGGGGGGGGAGAATGTAATGATGTGATGACACTGTGATTTTTTTTTGATTTTTTTTAAATATATTTTTATTGCAGGAATCAGTAAATCGTTACATATTCGACCAGCATTATAGATCAAACAAAATCAATGAAATGCAACCCTCCGTCCCCCAGCAGTATGTACCCTTACACAGCCATTCAGCCCACAACCCTACGGTCGGGCGGCGAAATTCAATGGGGCCTCAGCAGGAAGGCGAAGCTGGTCCGGATGATCCACTGTCCGTCATCTGCTTTTCCAAACAAGCCTACAAAACCCAGAAAGAAAACCCCACCCTCAAAACAATATGAACCAAATTAACGCCTACCCAACCCCGCCATCAGTGCACGGTAACAACCGCATTAGGATCTGTGAGAGGACCCATGAGGAAAGTAACAGAGCTGTAAAGTGCAATCGTCTATCGGGACTCAGGGCGAGCTGCTTCCTCACTTTCGGAGTCGCTGGGGGCGCAATAATCCCTGAGGGCCTGTACTAATGTCTCCCATTCTAGCGCTGCTTCCTGTGCCTTCTCGTTATGCTGCCTCCTAGCTAGCTGGTATCTCAGTGTGCTTTCCCCCGCTGCCCACTTCAAGAGTTCGCTGTGCCACCGGCTCCCCGTCGGACCAGCCCGTGCCTTCCAGTTCCTGGTCACCTCTCGTTTAGCAAGGAGAAGCCCCAAATCGATGAATTTGCTGGTAATTTTGTTTTTGGGGGTATGTGGAAACCAGTGTAGGAGTCCCACTGCCGCATCAACCGATAATGATCTCCCCGTCACCTCCTCCAGGGTCTTCCCCACTTCTATCCAGTAGGAGGACAATCCCGGGCAGGACCACAACATGTGGAGAAGGTCTGCTTCCGGCGCCGGGCATCTGGGGCAGTCCGCCGAGCCCGTAGCAAAATATCGTTGGATTTTCGCCGGGGTCAGATATGCCCTATGGAGTACGTAGTAGTGGACCAGTTGAAAGCGGGCGTGGCGTGTGCCCTTCCAGGCTCGCCGCACCAGTTGGGACCAGGTCGTCTCCGGGATCTCCTTGCCTATGTCCTCCTCCCAACGGGTTCTCAGAGTAGTGAGGGGGGCCAGCCCCTCATTGATCAGTCTACCGTAGAGGCAAGTGACCGCCTTCACCGTACCCGCAGACATCATGACGTATTGGCACACCGGAGATATCGGGGGTTCCTCTTGCCCGCATTTCCAGTGCGCCTGGATCGCTCGAACCAGGGCCGAGTGCAATAGAAAGTCGCCGCGAGGAACCTCGAAGCGATCAATAAGCTCCTGAAAGGGTAAGAGCGCCCCGTCCTCATAGAGGTCACCTACCAATTGTAAGCCTGCGTCCTCCCAGTTTGCCAACCGTGACCAATCACCGCCATGGGGCAAGGCCGTCAGCATCCCCAAAGGTATTTCGGGCGCATACGGTATTCTCAGGTGGCCCCGGGCGTGAGCTCGGTTCCAGCATAGGCGAATGGTCTTCTCCTCTAGCGACAAGTCCTGTAAGGCCATACGTTGTCGCAGCGCTATGAAGGAGAGAACATGCCTGGCCATACCCCTACCTCTCCTGTCTTCTGGGCCCCGAAATTCTCGGGCGATCTCCTGGGTGAAGGTCTGGAGCTGCGCCGCTAAGTAGTACTTTTCAAAGTCCGGCACCGCAAGCCCACCCTCGGCTTTCGGCCTCATCAGGGTCTTGAGGGCCACCCTTCGGCGGCCCGAGCCCCAGAGGAATCCGACTATCATTGATCGTAGTAGTCTAAACGTGGCCGGTGGGACCCAGATCGGTAGCGCCCGGAAATAATACAGCAACCGGGGAAGCGCCACCATTTTGAGCAGAGCGATCCGCCCTGCCACCGAGAGCGGTAGTGTAGCCCAGAAGTCCATACTTCCCCGTAGTGCTCGGGTGCCGCGGGCAATGTTCCCATCCAGGAGGTCAGATGGTTCATGGTAGACGTACACCCCCAGGTACTTAAAGCAGTCAGGTTCCCATCTAATCTCTCTACTGAGAGCAGGGCTAGGGGTGCCCTTGCGAACCGGGAAAAGACAGGTCTTAGCCCAATTCACCCGGAGGCCCGAGACCTCCCCAAACGTCGTGAGCGCCGTCGCAGCTCCATGCAGGGCAGCAATCGGGTCCTCAAGGAAGAGCAGCAGGTCGTCGGCATACAGCGAAATGTAGTGTGGGCCCGAAGGTGTCCACAAGCCATTATAATGGGCTCCCGATCGGAGGTGCAGCGCGAGTGGCTCCACCGCCAGCGCAAAGAGAAGCGGGGATAACGAACAACCCTGTCTCGTGCCTCTCTCCACCGGGTATTGTGAGGAAATCAGCGGGCCCGCCCGAACCCTGGCCGATGCAGAGGCATACAGGACTGTGGTCCATCTGATGAAACCCTCGCCAAGGCCGAACCTCCGTAACACAGTGCTCAGGTAGTCCCATTCCAGGCTGTCAAAAGCCTTCTCTAAGTCTACCGATAGGACTACCGGGCATGGGGCATCCACGAGCGGTTCTCCCAGCAAGCGGAACAACCTGCGGATGTTCATGGTCGTGTTTCGCCTGGGGATGAATCCAGCCTGGTCTTCATGTACCAGAGAGCTCATGTGACCCAGCAGCCTCGAAGCCAAGATGCTGCTCAGTATTTTATAGTCAACCGTCAACATTGATAAGGGACGGTAAGACCCCAGATCGGACGAGTCCCTTCCTGGCTTGAGGAGGGGAACCACTAAGGCCTCGCACATTGAGCCTGGGAGCCGACCAAGCCTCTTCGCCTCTCTATATACTATTAATAACCTTGGGGCTAGGAGATCAGCATAAGCTGCATAAAATTCCACAGGAAGGCCGTCTAGGCCCGGGGTCTTATTTCTCGCCATCTTTTTAATGGCGCTGCGGATCTCTCCCAGTTCTATGTCGGACACCAGGGCCTTCGCCACGTCCTGCTCCACTGTTTGGAGCTCCAGGGGCCGTAGATAATTATCAAGCAGGTCAGGGTCTCTGACAGAGCGACTGCGGTACAAACGTTCGTAGTAGTGCAGGTAGCAGCTCAGAATCTCAGGCTGAGTGTGTACCACGGTCCCATCCGCCATGCGCATGGACGTCGTCAATGAGGACTGGCGCGTAGGGTTGGCTAGCCATGCCAGCAACGCGCTCGACCTATCCCCCTCTGCGAGGGACCTAACCGTGTAGGCCTTGTAGTCGAAACAGCGCAGCCGTTCGACCTCCGCCGCTACCGCCTCCTTCGCCTCCGCCGTGCGTTCCTGAAGTTCAGGGCGCCCGGGGCGGCGGAGTTCCAACTCGCGGAGTTTCCGATCCGCTGTATCTAAGTCGGCAAGGATAATTCGCCTCATGCCGACCTTCTTGGAAATACAGTATCCCCTCACCACCACCTTAAAAGCGTCCCATTCTAGCGCCCTCGAGCTCGCGGTGCCCCCGTTGGACACGAAGTACTCCGAGATCTTATCTCCTAGGTCCGCTTTGAAAACGCTGTCCTCAAGGATCTCGGGACGCAACTTCCAGGTGGGCACCGCAGGCACCCCAGGAAACCAACGAAGGTCTAGCAGGAGGGGGTTATGATCTGAGATGGTCCTGGCCAAATATTCAGACTGGACCGCCGCTGAAACCAGTCCAGCCGAGCCAAGAAATCCGTCCAGTCTAACGTGTAGCTCATGTAGGCCCGAGAAGTAGGAATAGTCCCTAGTTGCGGGGTGTTGCGCCCTCCAAATATCCGTTAAACCCCAGTGTGTCTGCCAGTCCCTACGACCTTTAGCCACACGGCGAACCGGAGAGTCAGGGAGGGGCGGATGCGAGCGGTCAGTTTCCACATCCACTACTGAATTGAAATCTCCACCGAGCAGGAGGGGCCCGGAGAAGAAGTGGGCCAACGAGCCCGATAACCTGGAAAGGAAGGCAATCTGGTCTATATTGGGAGCGTACACACAGCAAACGTTTAGGTCCCTCCCTCCCAAAGTGCCCGAAATGGCCACATAACGCCCCTCTGGATCTACCACTGTTTTCGTGACCTGGAAGGGAACCCCAGCTCTAATCCAAATCAGCGCCCCCCCTAGCATACGCGGAGTACGAAGTGCAAAAGACCTGCCCCCTCCACCTACGCTGTAGCGCCGCCCCTTCCGCCTTGTTCAGATGGGTCTCCTGCAGCAGCGCCATTTGTACCCCTCTACGCACTAAATAAGCGTGGACTTTGTGACGCCTAGACATGGTGTGGAGCCCCCGCACGTTCCAAGTAATGCATTTCACATTAGCAACATCAGCCATTGTCCCATATCGTTCGTGCAAAGTCTCCCCATCCGGGTCCCAACAAAGAAAGAGCATCAATCAACCTAGCACTGATGGCGGCCATTTTCCCCAGAGGCTAAACAAGTTAAAGAGATTTATGTGATAGAGCAAACCTTTAGCTTCTATCCATAGGACTACACTCCGTTGTAATATTCAATCTGGCAATGTTGCCAGTTTGTGTGTGTGTATGTCAGTGTCACCACTACGCTTACAGGTATGCCCTCCCTTCCATGTATGTAAAAAAAGGGGAGGGGAGGTTGACAGTGTCTCACGGAAGCAACACCAAGGGGAGGATTGTATCAGACTGGTACTCGCCTGATTCCTCACTTCTCATCATTGACTACTGTCAACCTTTTAAAGAAAAATGGGAGAAAAAACCAACATAAAGAAAGTGCATATAGGTCCAACAACCCCGTGGTGTTGTGAGTGCTAGAAACCCAATGTGATATCATTGTGCCCCATTACGTGAAAAACAACAAAATACCACGCTAAAAAGAGTGCAAACTAGCTGGCAACTCACAATTTTATTCTGTGCTGCTAGTTCACTCTGATTAAAAGTCAACCGACATGTTTCATCACTATTACTTTTAGTGATTTCTTCAGGGTTTAGTTGATGGGTCAGCGTTTTGCATGCACCTTTCACACGTCTTCCCTTATTGTACCTGTAGTTCATGGTGCGACACAACAGACATACACACACATATTAAAAGTTTCAGCAAGTGACACTCAGCCCAGTACTCACTTACATCTGACAAATCTCGGCTGTATCAATTTACCAGGTGGCCTGTCGAGATGAGCCTACCCGGCCCCCGTGGAAGACTGCGTCACGAGTGTAGTCCCTGTCTGCGTACTGGGATATTCTGAACCGCCAAGTGGTCGGTATCTGTTATGAAAGAGTAAGCCAAATAAAAAGTACTGTGTCTCCTAGGGCCCGTCTCCGTCGACTCACGGGGACCCAGGACCCTATGCAGTCCCTTAGCTCTTTCCGTTATTTCCCCGCTCCCGCTGGTTAAGCCATTGTAACTCCTTACCGCGTTGGTGTGCAGCTCACGTCTCCGACTCACCCTCGTGTACTGTGGAGACGCCGGCCGGCTGTTTACCAAGCCGGTTTCCGGGTCACGTGAGCTGACGCGGCGTGCCGCGTCACGTTTCTTTTGGGCGCCATCTTAGACTGGGAACTTTTCAAAAGAAAGTGGGTTATATTGAATGCATTGCCATTCGTTTTGTGTCCTATTAGAAAACGAGGGGTAATTACCGAATCGCACACAATACATGTACTTTTGTATACCATCCACTATTTGTGTATTTTGATGTGTATAAAAACGGAAAATTAATAGGGGACATTTTGAAAGCAGGAAAACATTTTTTAAAATTTTTTTAACAAAGGCAGCATATTTTGAAAAAGGCCGCCGTCGGCTGTGATAAGGTAAAGCTCCACAGAACCCCTTGTGAATGGGTTTTATAATCCTGCCCAGAGTGTTGTGATACCCAGGTATGGGGGATACTAGTCCGCCGATGATGTTTCATGAACCCCCATTAGATTGTTGTGCTTTTATTGGTGTATGGGTGTTTATATTCCCTGTATATCTAACACCATTTTGCCCAATGAGTACCACTACTCGCGGGGTGATGCAGTTGTAATGATGTGGGGAAGTACTCTAGGTCATTGTGACCTTGTTCCATTCAATGACATCGTTAAGGCCTTGATCAGCTGTTAGCTCTTCATAAATCCAGCGTGCTTCTTTCTTCGCTAGTCTGTTGCTCATACTATGTACCTCCCCGTGTAATCTCTCCAACACAGTCCAGCGCAGATCTCTAGGTTGGTGTTTCAGACTGGTAAAGTGTTGTACCAGTTTGGTCGAGAGTTTTGCTGCTCTTATGGTGCTGAGATGTTCTTGGATCCTCACTTTGATTTTTCTGGTGGTTAGCCCGATGTAATATAGGCCACAGGGACAGCTTAGTCTGTATATTACGTTACACGTATTACAGTTACTAAAACTGTTTAGATACCACGTTCTTCCGTTGGTCCTGGTGATGGAGTTGGTTTTCACTGTCAGAGGGCAGACGGTACATTCCCCACACGGGTAGTGGCCTGGTGGGAGATTAGAGTTTGGCTGTCTGACTTGTGGTCTTGTATGGACCAGCCGGTCCTTTAGACTGGAGGACCGCTTAAAGGCGAACCTGGGTGGGGGCATCCGCATCGAGTTGGTACTAAGAATGTCCCAATGTTTTCTGACGATTTGCCGGATCTTGGCAGAGTGGGGTCCATAAGTAGTGATCACTGGGATACAGTCTGTTTTCACTTTTAGTTGACGCTCAAGTAGGGCTTCTCGTGGTGTGTTGAGAGCTCGTTTCTTGGCCTGATTTATCGTTCTGCGCGGGTATGCTCTGGCCACAAGTTTATCGGCCAGTTCTTCTGATTGTTCTTTATAGCAGTTGGTGGTGGAGCAGTTTCTACGGTATCTCATGAATTGTCCCACCGGGAGATTATCCCGTAGGGCCCTGGGGTGGAATGATTTATAATGTAGCAATGAATTTTTATCTGTAGGTTTTTGGTGTACAGATGTAACAAGCTTGTTGTTTATAGCATTGATGTCCAAATCCAGATATGTGGCTTTGTACCGATCTATATTCCAGGTGAACCTGAGGCAACCATCCAATGTGTTCAACCACGTGAGAAAGCTATCTAGATCTTCAGAAGTACCCCTCCAGATACATAGGATGTCATCTATGTATCTCTTCCAGAGGACAATGTTCCTCTGGAAGAGATTGGTGGCATGGTAGATGTTGTTAGCTTCGAATAGACCGACGTAAATACACGCCAAACTGGGGGCAAAAGTAGCCCCCATTGAAGTCCCAGACGTCTGCAGGTACAGTTGGTCTTTATATGTAAAGAAATTGCGGGTCAGTGCTAGTTCAATACATTGTAGGATTAGGGTCTGTGCTGTGTCATAGAACCACTCCAGCTCCCCCAGGGAGCGGGCTGCTGCCACCAGCGTCGCCTCCTGGGGTATGCTGGTATAAAGGGACTCGATGTCAATAGTCACCATTAGGTTTTCCTCAGGGTTATATGTGACTGATTGGAGGTGTCTCAGGATGTCGGTGGTATCTTGTATGTATGAAGGTTGAGTAATCACACATTCACGTAAAAAGAAATCCGCAAATTGAGATAGCGGCTCGAGAACAGAATTGATGCCCGAAACAATAGGCCTGCCTGGTGGTGGGCGTTGTGGCTTATGAATTTTGGGCACAATATAAAATGCCGGTATTCTGGGGGATGGATTGATCAGAAAATCTGCCTCCTTTGCTGTAATCCATTTCTTTTCTCGAGCAGCCGCCACCATTGTGTGTATCATCTGTTGCAAGTCTGGGGTAGGGTCTCTAGCCAGAGGTCGGTAATGTTCCTTGACTCCTAGGAGTCTGCTACACTCAGCTTCATAGTCAGAGGTATTCATTACCACCACTGCTCCCCCCTTATCAGCCGGTTTAATGGTGATAAGGTCATTGTTTTGTAATGATTTAACCGCCAACCAGTCCGTCTTTGACATGTTGCTGGGTTTGTTGGGGTGTGGTTGTTTTTCTAGGTCCATGATATCCTGTAGGACTTTCTGTTCAAAAACTGTAACTTCCGGGCCCACTTGATGATTCAGAGGTGTGAAGTTCGAGGGGCGTCTTAAATCTGTGGAAAAGTTCGAGTTGGTCGTAGTGCTTTCTCTCCCTTCAAAAAATTTGCATAGTTTGATTTTTCTTATGACTCCATTGAGTTCGCCTCTTAACTGAAAGCTATCATGCTTAGGAGTAGGGACGAACCCGAGCCCTTTGTTGAGCACTGTATTCTCATCCGGTGTTAAGTGATAATCCGACAGATTAACCACTATGTTGTCTTGGGGAGTTATATTGGTGTTCGGCCTCTGCTGCGGGTGATCCTCGGGGAGTAGGTTTGCTGGTTTGTGTTGGACATGTGCCGGGCCCTTCCTCTGCCTCGGCCTCTCGTATTGGTCCCTCTCTGGTTCGACTGGTGCTGTCCTAAAAAAGCTCTAAATAGGGCTCCTAGGTCCTGGTCGGATGTGCCCTGGGGTTGAAACCTCACTCGGGTATTACCCTGGGGAGGTTGCATTTCCTGGTCATCTTCCTCGCTACTTGTATTGTCGAAAGCCCAGTTCTGTGGTGTTCTCCTAGGTTGTGGTCTGCCTCCCCTACCTCGTTGAGGTGCTGCAGCTTGGGCTTTGGGTTGTTGATAGTATTCATCCTCTACATATGGGAAAGCCCATTCATGACTGAACCTCTCCAGATTCCGTTTAAGGCCTTTTATCTTTTGGTTCACCATATAGGTTTGGTATTCCCCCAGATCAGTTTGTATTCTGGCTAGTTGTTCTTTAGCATCAACGATGGTGGTATCATTTTTTATAGTGGTTTCCATTTCCAAAATTTCTGTGAGTAGCTCCTCACTAAGGCGTTTCGCTGTGTTAATAATTAGAATCAACCAGTCCCGGGTACATTTATTCGCTATGTAGCTCCAGTCTACCCGGAACTGTTTATCCTCAAGGAAGATTTTAGGTTCTAATCTTACTAGTAAACTTGCGGGGGCTGCCCCGGCTCGGAGATACTCAGTCATGAGTGCCCCATGTAGCGCTATTCTTATTTGGCGTTTCCTCAGTGTTGATAATTTTTCCCACTCATCCCTAGCGGTGTTAGTGCTACCCAGTGGAGTGTCTGGTAATAGAGATGGTCCCTCGAGGATGTTGGCTATATGATCCTCGGTGAATGCCAGACAGAATTTTGCCATGATGCTCACGAAACCAGGCGTGAAGTGAAAGCTGAAACAGTCAATTTTAAAATGCACATATGCAAAGTCCCGGGAGCTACTGCCTCAAGACAATGTATTACCTTTGTGTGTGCGAGTTTATATTTGTAGGCTCTCACGGCTAGACTGCCGTACTCAACACTCTTACAAAAAACAGGAGCCAAGGGGGAAACAGAGACAGGCCGCCCCCCACTCAAAAGTCTCTATCACCAAAGTGGCCTGCTCCTGAGTTGCTCAGAGGCTAAACAAGTTAAAGAGATTTATGTGATAGAGCAAACCTTTAGCTTCTATCCATAGGACTACACTCCGTTGTAATATTCAATCTGGCAATGTTGCCAGTTTGTGTGTGTGTATGTCAGTGTCACCACTACGCTTACAGGTATGCCCTCCCTTCCATGTATGTAAAAAAAGGGGAGGGGAGGTTGACAGTGTCTCACGGAAGCAACACCAAGGGGAGGATTGTATCAGACTGGTACTCGCCTGATTCCTCACTTCTCATCATTGACTACTGTCAACCTTTTAAAGAAAAATGGGAGAAAAAACCAACATAAAGAAAGTGCATATAGGTCCAACAACCCCGTGGTGTTGTGAGTGCTAGAAACCCAATGTGATATCATTGTGCCCTATTACGTGAAAAACAACAAAATACCACGCTAAAAAGAGTGCAAACTAGCTGGCAACTCACAATTTTATTCTGTGCTGCTAGTTCACTCTGATTAAAAGTCAACCGACATGTTTCATCACTATTACTTTTAGTGATTTCTTCAGGGTTTAGTTGATGGGTCAGCGTTTTGCATGCACCTTTCACACGTCTTCCCTTATTGTACCTGTAGTTCATGGTGCGACACAACAGACATACACACACATATTAAAAGTTTCAGCAAGTGACACTCAGCCCAGTACTCACTTACATCTGACAAATCTCGGCTGTATCAATTTACCAGGTGGCCTGTCGAGATGAGCCTACCCGGCCCCCGTGGAAGACTGCGTCACGAGTGTAGTCCCTGTCTGCGTACTGGGATATTCTGAACCGCCAAGTGGTCCACTTGGCGGTTCAGAATATCCCAGTACGCAGACAGGGACTACACTCGTGACGCAGTCTTCCACGGGGGCCGGGTAGGCTCATCTCGACAGGCCACCTGGTAAATTGATACAGCCGAGATTTGTCAGATGTAAGTGAGTACTGGGCTGAGTGTCACTTGCTTAAACTTTTAATATGTGTGTGTATGTCTGTTGTGTCGCACCATGAACTACAGGTACAATAAGGGAAGACGTGTGAAAGGTGCATGCAAAACGCTGACCCATCAACTAAACCCTGAAGAAATCACTAAAAGTAATAGTGATGAAACATGTCGGTTGACTTTTAATCAGAGTGAACTAGCAGCACAGAATAAAATTGTGAGTTGCCAGCTAGTTTGCACTCTTTTTAGCGTGGTATTTTGTTGTTTTTCACGTAATGGGGCACAATGATATCACATTGGGTTTCTAGCACTCACAACACCACGGGGTTGTTGGACCTATATGCACTTTCTTTATGTTGGTTTTTTCTCCCATTTTTCTTTAAAAGGTTGACAGTAGTCAATGATGAGAAGTGAGGAATCAGGCGAGTACCAGTCTGATACAATCCTCCCCTTGGTGTTGCTTCCGTGAGACACTGTCAACCTCCCCTCCCCTTTTTTTACATACATGGAAGGGAGGGCATACCTGTAAGCGTAGTGGTGACACTGACATACACACACACAAACTGGCAACATTGCCAGATTGAATATTACAACGGAGTGTAGTCCTATGGATAGAAGCTAAAGGTTTGCTCTATCACATAAATCTCTTTAACTTGTTTAGCCTCTGAGCAACTCAGGAGCAGGCCACTTTGGTGATAGAGACTTTTGAGTGGGGGGCGGCCTGTCTCTGTTTCCCCCTTGGCTCCTGTTTTTTGTAAGAGTGTTGAGTACGGCAGTCTAGCCGTGAGAGCCTACAAATATAAACTCGCACACACAAAGGTAATACATTGTCTTGAGGCAGTAGCTCCCGGGACTTTGCATATGTGCATTTTAAAATTGACTGTTTCAGCTTTCACTTCACGCCTGGTTTCGTGAGCATCATGGCAAAATTCTGTCTGGCATTCACCGAGGATCATATAGCCAACATCCTCGAGGGACCATCTCTATTACCAGACACTCCACTGGGTAGCACTAACACCGCTAGGGATGAGTGGGAAAAATTATCAACACTGAGGAAACGCCAAATAAGAATAGCGCTACATGGGGCACTCATGACTGAGTATCTCCGAGCCGGGGCAGCCCCCGCAAGTTTACTAGTAAGATTAGAACCTAAAATCTTCCTTGAGGATAAACAGTTCCGGGTAGACTGGAGCTACATAGCGAATAAATGTACCCGGGACTGGTTGATTCTAATTATTAACACAGCGAAACGCCTTAGTGAGGAGCTACTCACAGAAATTTTGGAAATGGAAACCACTATAAAAAATGATACCACCATCGTTGATGCTAAAGAACAACTAGCCAGAATACAAACTGATCTGGGGGAATACCAAACCTATATGGTGAACCAAAAGATAAAAGGCCTTAAACGGAATCTGGAGAGGTTCAGTCATGAATGGGCTTTCCCATATGTAGAGGATGAATACTATCAACAACCCAAAGCCCAAGCTGCAGCACCTCAACGAGGTAGGGGAGGCAGACCACAACCTAGGAGAACACCACAGAACTGGGCTTTCGACAATACAAGTAGCGAGGAAGATGACCAGGAAATGCAACCTCCCCAGGGTAATACCCGAGTGAGGTTTCAACCCCAGGGCACATCCGACCAGGACCTAGGAGCCCTATTTAGAGCTTTTTTAGGACAGCACCAGTCGAACCAGAGAGGGACCAATACGAGAGGCCGAGGCAGAGGAAGGGCCCGGCACATGTCCAACACAAACCAGCAAACCTACTACCCGAGGATCACCCGCAGCAGAGGCCGAACACCAATATAACTCCCCAAGACAACATAGTGGTTAATCTGTCGGATTATCACTTAACACCGGATGAGAATACAGTGCTCAACAAAGGGCTCGGGTTCGTCCCTACTCCTAAGCATGATAGCTTTCAGTTAAGAGGCGAACTCAATGGAGTCATAAGAAAAATCAAACTATGCAAATTTTTTGAAGGGAGAGAAAGCACTACGACCAACTCGAACTTTTCCACAGATTTAAGACGCCCCTCGAACTTCACACCTCTGAATCATCAAGTGGGCCCGGAAGTTACAGTTTTTGAACAGAAAGTCCTACAGGATATCATGGACCTAGAAAAACAACCACACCCCAACAAACCCAGCAACATGTCAAAGACGGACTGGTTGGCGGTTAAATCATTACAAAACAATGACCTTATCACCATTAAACCGGCTGATAAGGGGGGAGCAGTGGTGGTAATGAATACCTCTGACTATGAAGCTGAGTGTAGCAGACTCCTAGGAGTCAAGGAACATTACCGACCTCTGGCTAGAGACCCTACCCCAGACTTGCAACAGATGATACACACAATGGTGGCGGCTGCTCGAGAAAAGAAATGGATTACAGCAAAGGAGGCAGATTTTCTGATCAATCCATCCCCCAGAATACCGGCATTTTATATTGTGCCCAAAATTCATAAGCCACAACGCCCACCACCAGGCAGGCCTATTGTTTCGGGCATCAATTCTGTTCTCGAGCCGCTATCTCAATTTGCGGATTTCTTTTTACGTGAATGTGTGATTACTCAACCTTCATACATACAAGATACCACCGACATCCTGAGACACCTCCAATCAGTCACATATAACCCTGAGGAAAACCTAATGGTGACTATTGACATCGAGTCCCTTTATACCAGCATACCCCAGGAGGCGACGCTGGTGGCAGCAGCCCGCTCCCTGGGGGAGCTGGAGTGGTTCTATGACACAGCACAGACCCTAATCCTACAATGTTTTGAACTAGCACTGACCCGCAATTTCTTTACATATAAAGACCAACTGTACCTGCAGACGTCTGGGACTTCAATGGGGGCTACTTTTGCCCCCAGTTTGGCGTGTATTTACGTCGGTCTATTCGAAGCTAACAACATCTACCATGCCACCAATCTCTTCCAGAGGAACATTGTCCTCTGGAAGAGATACATAGATGACATCCTATGTATCTGGAGGGGTACTTCTGAAGATCTAGATAGCTTTCTCACGTGGTTGAACACATTGGATGGTTGCCTCAGGTTCACCTGGAATATAGATCGGTACAAAGCCACATATCTGGATTTGGACATCAATGCTATAAACAACAAGCTTGTTACATCTGTACACCAAAAACCTACAGATAAAAATTCATTGCTACATTATAAATCATTCCACCCCAGGGCCCTACGGGATAATCTCCCGGTGGGACAATTCATGAGATACCGTAGAAACTGCTCCACCACCAACTGCTATAAAGAACAATCAGAAGAACTGGCCGATAAACTTGTGGCCAGAGCATACCCGCGCAGAACGATAAATCAGGTCAAGAAACGAGCTCTCAACACACCACGAGAAGCCCTACTTGAGCGTCAACTAAAAGTGAAAACAGACTGTATCCCAGTGATCACTACTTATGGACCCCACTCTGCCAAGATCCGGCAAATCGTCAGAAAACATTGGGACATTCTTAGTACCAACTCGATGCGGATGCCCCCACCCAGGTTCGCCTTTAAGCGGTCCTCCAGTCTAAAGGACCGGCTGGTCCATACAAGACCACAAGTCAGACAGCCAAACTCTAATCTCCCACCAGGCCACTACCCGTGTGGGGAATGTACCGTCTGCCCTCTGACAGTGAAAACCAACTCCATCACCAGGACCAACGGAAGAACGTGGTATCTAAACAGTTTTAGTAACTGTAATACGTGTAACGTAATATACAGACTAAGCTGTCCCTGTGGCCTATATTACATCGGGCTAACCACCAGAAAAATCAAAGTGAGGATCCAAGAACATCTCAGCACCATAAGAGCAGCAAAACTCTCGACCAAACTGGTACAACACTTTACCAGTCTGAAACACCAACCTAGAGATCTGCGCTGGACTGTGTTGGAGAGATTACACGGGGAGGTACATAGTATGAGCAACAGACTAGCGAAGAAAGAAGCACGCTGGATTTATGAAGAGCTAACAGCTGATCAAGGCCTTAACGATGTCATTGAATGGAACAAGGTCACAATGACCTAGAGTACTTCCCCACATCATTACAACTGCATCACCCCGCGAGTAGTGGTACTCATTGGGCAAAATGGTGTTAGATATACAGGGAATATAAACACCCATACACCAATAAAAGCACAACAATCTAATGGGGGTTCATGAAACATCATCGGCGGACTAGTATCCCCCATACCTGGGTATCACAACACTCTGGGCAGGATTATAAAACCCATTCACAAGGGGTTCTGTGGAGCTTTACCTTATCACAGCCGACGGCGGCCTTTTTCAAAATATGCTGCCTTTGTTAAAAAAATTTAAAAAAATGTTTTCCTGCTTTCAAAATGTCCCCTATTAATTTTCCGTTTTTATACACATCAAAATACACAAATAGTGGATGGTATACAAAAGTACATGTATTGTGTGCGATTCGGTAATTACCCCTCGTTTTCTAATAGGACACAAAACGAATGGCAATGCATTCAATATAACCCACTTTCTTTTGAAAAGTTCCCAGTCTAAGATGGCGCCCAAAAGAAACGTGACGCGGCACGCCGCGTCAGCTCACGTGACCCGGAAACCGGCTTGGTAAACAGCCGGCCGGCGTCTCCACAGTACACGAGGGTGAGTCGGAGACGTGAGCTGCACACCAACGCGGTAAGGAGTTACAATGGCTTAACCAGCGGGAGCGGGGAAATAACGGAAAGAGCTAAGGGACTGCATAGGGTCCTGGGTCCCCGTGAGTCGACGGAGACGGGCCCTAGGAGACACAGTACTTTTTATTTGGCTTACTCTTTCATAACAGATACCGACCACTTGGCGGTTCAGAATATCCCAGTACGCAGACAGGGACTACACTCGTGACGCAGTCTTCCACGGGGGCCGGGTAGGCTCATCTCGACAGGCCACCTGGTAAATTGATACAGCCGAGATTTGTCAGATGTAAGTGAGTACTGGGCTGAGTGTCACTTGCTGAAACTTTTAATATGTGTGTGTATGTCTGTTGTGTCGCACCATGAACTACAGGTACAATAAGGGAAGACGTGTGAAAGGTGCATGCAAAACGCTGACCCATCAACTAAACCCTGAAGAAATCACTAAAAGTAATAGTGATGAAACATGTCGGTTGACTTTTAATCAGAGTGAACTAGCAGCACAGAATAAAATTGTGAGTTGCCAGCTAGTTTGCACTCTTTTTAGCGTGGTATTTTGTTGTTTTTCACGTAATGGGGCACAATGATATCACATTGGGTTTCTAGCACTCACAACACCACGGGGTTGTTGGACCTATATGCACTTTCTTTATGTTGGTTTTTTCTCCCATTTTTCTTTAAAAGGTTGACAGTAGTCAATGATGAGAAGTGAGGAATCAGGCGAGTACCAGTCTGATACAATCCTCCCCTTGGTGTTGCTTCCGTGAGACACTGTCAACCTCCCCTCCCCTTTTTTTACATACATGGAAGGGAGGGCATACCTGTAAGCGTAGTGGTGACACTGACATACACACACACAAACTGGCAACATTGCCAGATTGAATATTACAACGGAGTGTAGTCCTATGGATAGAAGCTAAAGGTTTGCTCTATCACATAAATCTCTTTAACTTGTTTAGCCTCTGAGCAACTCAGGAGCAGGCCACTTTGGTGATAGAGACTTTTGAGTGGGGGGCGGCCTGTCTCTGTTTCCCCCTTGGCTCCTGTTTTTTGTAAGAAGGCCATTTTCCCCAAGCAAAACTTAACAACCCCAGTTCGATCCAAACCCCCATCCACCCTCCCCAGAACAGGACCCAAATAGTACCATCTAGTTCCCATCCAAACCATACCCTCCAAAAAACCCCTGTCCCCGACTAATCCTGCGGTCGCCACCGTAGGAAGGCCTTAAGGGCCAGGACCGCGTTGGCAGTGGGCCCTTGATGCCCCGGCTACCAGGACTAAAGCAAGCCCAAAACAGTACTAGAAATCCTCGGGGCAAAAGCAAGGCACCCCACCCCCCCTTCCCCGGGAGTCAGCATCAATCGTCGGCACCCGCCACCCCCGTTTCGGGCCCCCACCCAAATGGAGGTAGCTCACCCCGTTAACCCTGTCCATCCAGAAGTTCCTCCACCGATTTCGGTGTGATCACCGGTGCGTGGACGCTATCAGTCACCGATTCCTCGGAGTCCGTCGGTACCCCCTCGTCACCAGGGTCCGCTTCCTCTTCGATGGCACCGTCTCGTGAGCCAGACAGCGCGGACAACACCTCCAGCACTCCCTTCCGCTCCGTTGATGTCTCCGCAGTTGAGGGTCCGCCTGATCGGCCACGGCGACTCCGAATCCTCTTGGATCGCCGTCTCTGCTCCGGCTCTGCCACCAGCTGAGATGAGGAGCTGAAGCCATCTTTCCCGGCTCTATAGAGTTCAAGCCAGTTACAGACATCCTCCGGGGTATCAAAGAATTGAGTCTTGTCATCGACAATTATGCGGAGCCTTGCAGGAAATAGGAGCGAGTATTGGATGCCCTCGCTCCGGAGCTCGCGCTTGACCGCCAAGAATGAAAACCGCCTGCGTTGGGTTTCATAGGTGTAATCCGGGAAGATGTTCACCTGGCTGTTCGCCACTTTGAATGGGCCATTATGTCTGGCAGCATTGAGGATGAGGTCTCTGTCCCGAAAGTGCAATAACCGTGCCACCACCGGTCGCGGGGCACGTCCCTGTTGTGGTGGCCTCACTGGGACTCTATGAGCTCGCTCCAGGGTGTAGAAGGAGGATAGCCCCTCCGGGGCCACCGTGTCTCGGAGCCAGGCTTCCAAGTATGCCACCATGTCGCCATCCTCAATCTTCTCCGGCAGGCCCACCACACGAATGTTGTTTCGCCTGTTACGGCCTTCCGCATCTTCCGCTCGCTGCTCCAGGGCAGTAATCCGGGACAGGGCATCCTTCATAGTCGCGGCCAAGGTTCGCTGCGCCGGTTCCAAGGTTTTCACCGAGCTCTCCACTTCCTTGACCCTGTCCGAAAGCTTGCCGTGATCCGCTCTAAGGAGGCCTAGTTGCAAAACTCTCTCCTGAGGCGGAAGCCGGGAGATTTATGCCTTTTTAAAAACTGCTTTTACTCTGTGTTATACTTGTGATTTTATACCTAATCTTCCAGCCGCTACGAGCACTCTTCCACCCAGCTGATTGATAGCTGACGCGGACCAGGGTTGCCTTAGCAACGCCGCTCTTCGGCTAAAGCCACGCCCATCTTGCGCAGGCCACGCCCCCTAGCCTCGCTGCTTAAAAGCGCGCGCTGAATCACAAGCGTGTGTTGCAAAACTCTCTCCTGAGGCGGAAGCCGGGAGATTTATGCCTTTTTAAAAACTGCTTTTACTCTGTGTTATACTTGTGATTTTATACCTAATCTTCCAGCCGCTACGAGCACTCTTCCGCCCAGCTGATTGATAGCTGACGCGGACCAGGGTTGCCTTAGCAACGCCGCTCTTCGGCTAAAGCCACGCCCATCTTGCGCAGGCCACGCCCCCTAGCCTCGCTGCTTAAAAGCGCGCGCTGAATCACGAGCGTGTGTTGCAAAACTCTCTCCTGAGGCGGAAGCCGGGAGATTTAGGCCTTTTTAAAAACTGCTTTTACTCTGTGTTATACTTGTGATTTTATACCTAATCTTCCAGCCGCTACGAGCACTCTTCCGCCCAGCTGATTGATAGCTGACGCGGACCAGGGTTGCCTTAGCAACGCCGCTCTTCGGCTAAAGCCACGCCCATCTTGCGCAGACCACGCCCCCTAGCCTCGCTGCTTAAAAGCGCGCGCTGAATCACGAGCGTGTGTTGCAAAACTCTCTCCTGAGGCGGAAGCCGGGAGATTTATGCCTTTTTAAAAACTGCTTTTACTCTGTGTTATACTTGTGATTTTATACCTAATCTTCCAGCCGCTACGAGCACTCTTCCGCCCAGCTGATTGATAGCTGACGCGGACCAGGGTTGCCTTAGCAACGCCGCTTTTCGGCTAAAGCCACGCCCATCTTGCGCAGGCCACGCCCCAAACTTCCCCTATGTACAATGTACCGGACCCGGAAGCGCAGCGGACGAGCGCAGCGGGCGCGACGAATGCGCGCCGAAGGCGCGCATAAGGCAAGCTCATCTGCGCTCGTCCGTGCCGAGACCGGGCATAGGGCCACCCCCCCTGATCCATCACTCCCCTATCCCGTCACCAGCTCCTCTTCAATAACGTATACCTCGGCCCAACTCCACAGCATCAAGCAAACAACTAGGTTCACCCACTCTCGACCTCACTTCAACTATAACAATCCTAGGATCGGACCACTCAAGTGCCCCACTTGCACCGAGACCTTACCTACTCCGGTTACACTCTCCCCACCAGTGACAGCAGCACTTATAAATGTAAGATCCCTGCCAAAACACAAACATGAAATCGCCGATTTCATTGATTCTCATCAGTTAGATATATTATTTATCACCGAGACTTGGGGAGACGAGGCCTCTGGCCCTGACTTCAGAGACGCTACACCTAACAACTATTGTGTGTGTAAGTTAGACAGACCTATAAGGAAGGGTGGAGGAATCGCGATTATTTACAGAAACCACCTTAAAATAACTACAGCAGACACAACCTACTCGGAATGCGAGGCACTCCTTTTCTCGATAGGACTCTCCAGTAAATCTACATTTAAAGGTATGCTGATCTACCGCCCCCCAGGATCCAGAGCTAAATTTCTATCTCGCTTGGATCATATAATCGAGATGTCAATTGGATCGCCACAGTTTACCATTTTAGGCGATTTCAATTTTCACCTCGAAGTCTCAGAAGACCCAGACACCATCACACTACTTGGAGATTTAGAGACAGCTGGTCTCACACAAATTGTTAAGGAACCTACGCACAAAGCAGGACATACGTTGGATGGACTTTTCACCAATAACCCTGAGATCTCCATTACCGAGGTCATTCCTTTAGTCTGGAAAGATCACTCCGCAGTATGCTTCTTTATTTCCATTAAGCCCACTCCTCCCCTCCTGACTCCTCCCCAACCCACCAATTTCAGAGACTGGAAAAACATAAATCTCGAACGTCTCACCCAGATGATACAGGACAGTCCATTGCCTAATGAGCAGGATCCCACAGCAGCCTCAGATACCTACTTGGAGAATCTGATCGAAGCCTGCAATATATTAGCACCGACCAAGACCTCCCACCGTAGTACAAAAGTTCCTTCAGCCCCTTGGTTTTCTGAATCGCTCAGACTTCAGCGCCAGTACTGCAGAAATTTAGAACGGCAGTGGCGCCGGAATTTCAATACACCCGATATGATTATTTATAAAAGCGCACTCTCCAACTATAAAAAACTCATAAAAACTGAGAAAACCACGTACTATACTAATCAAATTAACCAGGCCAAAAACTCCTCAGGGAAACTATTCCAAGTAGTTACATACCTGTCTATTCCACTCGCACCCCAGTCAGATGGATCACAAGCCCTCTCTGATGCATTGGCAAATTTTTTCGAGGACAAAGTTAGAGCCATCTTTAACACGTTCACACCTGATGCATCGCGCATCTCCTCGCACACTACTGCTGATAATGCCCCCATATTCGCAGCTTTCGAACCCACCACCTGTGAACTCATCCAACCCTTGGTCGCTCGAACCAAATCCGGTTCACCTTTAGACCCATGCCCTCCAGTCATTCTTAACCTCATCCCGGAAGTGATTGCTCCACCTTTAACTAACATCTGCAATGCAATGTTTGCATCTGGTGTCTACCCCCCAGTTTGGAAAAAAGCCATAATCAAACCGCTACTGAAAAAACCCAGTCTAGACCCTCTCCTTCCTCCCAGCTATAGGCCAATTGCCTGCCTTCCGTTCCCTGCAAAAATCTTTGAAAAGATCATGAATTCCCAGCTGTCAAACTATATTCACCTCAACAATCTACTGGATGACACCCAATTTGGGTTTCGCCAGGGCCACGGAACAGAGACGGCACTGCTAAAGGCAGCAGACGAGATTAGGTCCACGATGGATAATGGAGGAGCCGCAGTTCTTGTACTCCTGGATCTGTCTGCGGCCTTCGACACGGTCGACCATGCCACCTTGATCGACCGTGTCGAGGCCATAGGAATTACAGACAAAGCTAAGGACCTTCTGGCCTCATTTTTGTCAAACCGCCCGCAAACAGTAAAATTGGGCAATTTTACATCTCATACCTTCTCCCTGCCATGTGGAGTACCGCAGGGATCCTCGTTAAGTCCGACACTATTTAACATCTATGTGTCGGACTTGGCGAGGGTCATAAAATCCAGCGGAATCTCCCTCACTACATATGCTGACGACACCCAACTGGTGTTGTCGATATACAATGATGGAATCTCGGTGGCAGCCAATTTCCAAGCGGGAATGAGGGCAATAAGCTCCTGGATGTCATCCAACTGTCTTAAACTTAATTCTGATAAGACAGAAGTGATGACATTCGGGAGGCTGCAACCTACATGGTCCCCACAATGGTGGCCTCACCAGATGGGACAACCCCCAGAACCTGTGACGAAGGTACGCAATCTGGGTGTTGTCTTTGATAACAAGTTATCATTCCAGCAACATGCCAATGCGGTGGTTTCTTCGTCCTTCCACATAATGAAAAGGATAAAAAAAATTGATTCCATATCTACCTTCTCATGCAGGCAAAACACTGATCAGTACATTAGTGTTCTCCAAAACTGACTACTGTAATGCACTGCTACTCAATGCACAACAGAAAGTCCTCAACAAATTGCAAACAGTGCAAAATGCAGCAGCCAGGACATTGCTATCCATCCCCAAATTTGCATCGGTCTCCCCTTACATCCGACAGCTACACTGGCTACCGGTGAGGAGCCGTGTCAAATTCAAAGCTTTATGCATAGCATACAAAGCTATTCATAATCACGGCCCTTTATTTCTAAAAAATGCTTTTCGACCGCTTGAACACACAAGAACCCTACGGTCATCCTCAGCGCACTTACTCATAGTCCCCCGCACAAGGAGGGCCAACTGGGGCGACAAACGCTTCTCTGTAGCCACAGCTAAATTATGGAACACACTTCCTTTACACATCAAGTGTGCACCGACCCTCCTCAACTTCAGGAAAAAACTAAAGACATGGTTATTCCTTGCCTAAACCTTCTATTCACCGAGAGTTCTGCAACCTCAGCGCCGAGACACCCACGGGTATTTGCGCGCTTTAAAAATCGGCAAAATAAATAAATAAATAAATAGGCTCGTCGCCACCTGGGCAATGTCCTGCTGGAGGGCTGAGCGTGTGGTCGCAATCGCCTCCAAGACGCGGTCAAATTGCTGCTGCAATGGTGCACCACCAGAACTCTCCGGGTATCCACGTTCCTCTTTGTCCGGGGTCTCCGAGTCTGAGGCGGCTGGGGTAGTCCCCTTGGCTCCCCTTGGTTTCCCCATGTCGCCGGAGGCACACAGTGTGGATCCAGGGACAGGCGCCACCGAGTGCGGGCGTCGGCTATGTCTCTCCCGGTTGCTGGTCTTCGGGTCGAGCGCCGGTGATCCCCGTCTCCAGGGCCTGTTGGACCTTCTCAGCTTCGGCTCGCGCCACCACCACGTCGTCTGAGGGCACCGAGGAGGAGGCGGAGACAATCGGCGCCAGGTCGGGCAGGCCCGTTTGGCTGATGAGGTCCCGGAATGAGGGTCACCAACTCCACCGGATACTTTGTGGTGCCAAGGGGTTGTGCCTCCCATGGGAGTGGGTCGGTCAGGGAGATGCAGCCAAGTGCGGCGTAGGGAGTGGGCGCTACGGTCAAGGCCTCCAGGCGTCCGCGTGCCGGGATCCGCTATAGCGAGGGCATCCGACCATCTAGGTACGATCTCCGTTGCCAGAGTTCAATCAGACCGATATCCAGACCCTCATATCACAGGGAGGCGGAAGGGTGGAGGGTGCGCCGCTGCTAGTGGTGCTCCTCCAGTCTAATGGTCCCGGCCAAGGGGACAATGAAGTCCGGGCGCCATGTTGGGTCGCACTCCGCGGTTCCACAAACTTCGATTTTCCTTCGGGTCACCACACGTTCGGGCTGCGCCAAGTGCCCCGGCAGGTCCCCGTCGGGCCGATCAACAGTTTGCGGGGGTTAGGGTGCCCCACGGCCTCCGATTTACAGGATAATCCCGGGCTCAGTCCCGGAGCCGAGCTCTCAGGCGACCATCGCCATCGGCGCCCAAGCCACGCCCCCCCATGTGATGACACTGTGATGTCATCTAGAATAGGAATAGATTCTAGAAGGGAATGTTAAGGTTTTCATGGGATATTGTGTCAGTTAGAGCAGGGACTTAGGGGCATATGTAGGTAGGCGTTTGCGATCGTTTGCGAATCGCAAATGGCAATTTGGTATGTAGGTGCCACATAGCAAAATAAGGAATCGCAAAAACTGCGATTCCTTATTTTGCTCAAGCATTTAAGGAATCACAATTTTGCGATTCCTTAATCTCTATGTAAGGGTGCCTTTAAAATAGCGATTTGGGCTTAAGGAATCACAAAATACCACCTACTCCAAGTAGATGGTATTTTGCGATTTCCTTTCAAAATGATTTTTTTTTTAAATTAAAAGTGCCATGTGGCACCCAGACATGCCCTTAGGGCATGTAGGTGCGCTACATCTACTTACAGGCACATTCCAGGGGTGCAACAGGTGTCCTTTGGACACCCTGGCACCCTTGGAATTGCGATTCTCATATTGCGATTTTCTCATAGAAAATCGCAATTTAAGAATGTATCCCCATTCATTCCTATGGGCCTCTTGGCCCATAGGAATGAATGGGACACTCATTCCTTAATTGCGATTCGCAATTTGCTAATCGCAATTAAGGGATTTTTGAGATTCACAAAAAAATTGCGAATTTTTACCTACATTCCATTTTGCAATTCTCAAATAGTGATTCCTTAAAAATCGCTATTTGAGAATCGCAAAATGTGAATTACCTACATATGCCCCTTTGGGACATATGTAGGTAATTCACATTTTGCGATTCTCAAATAGCGATTCCTTAAAAATTGCTATTTGAGAATCGCAAAATGTGAGTTACCTACATATGCCCCTTAGAGCTAACATGAAGATCTGTATCCAGCTCCAATAAAGGATATATACAAGTATATCCTAGTGAGTATATTTATTATACTACCCCTCCTATTGCCTCCAGTAAGTTCCAGACAGCAGGATTGCTGAGACCCGGCAGGGGACCACAACCCCTTTCTCCACCACTCTGCAAACATGCCTCTTGGCATACTACTAGTAGGAGGATGAAGTGCCCTTGGCTATTGAAGGTCCTTGGGGGACAACTACCCCTCCTGTTACCTCCAGCAAGTCCCACACACTGGTTATGCTGAGAGGTTTTTAGTGGTCCCGCCCCCTTTCTCCACAACTCTGCAAACATGCCTCCTGGTGCACTACTAGTTGGGAGATGAAGTCTTCTTGACTATTGAGGGTTCTTGGGGGCCAGCTAACTCTCCTGTTACGTCCAGTGAAGACCCACACGGGTAGACTGCTGAGAAGTCGTCAGAGGCCATGCCCCTTTCTCCACCACTCTTCAAACGTGTCTTCTGTCAGACTACTCACTGGGGGAAGCAGTCCACTTTAGTTCTGAGGCCCTCAGGAGGCAAGGGGACCTCATTCCCCCACTAGTGCGCTGAGAGGCATGTTTGCATAGTGGTGGAGAAAGGGGGCATGGTCTCCAACCACCTCTCAGCAATCCCACTGTGTGGGGCTTATGGGAGGTAATAGAGTTCTTGTTGGCCCCTAAGGACCCTCACCAGCCAAGGGGACTTCATCCCCCAACCAGGAGCACGCCAGGAGGCACGTTTGCAGAGTAGCGGAGAAAGGGGGCAGGGTCTCTGGCAGGTTTCCGGCTTCTATTTAAATTTTTTTATAAAACAAAGGGAGGGGAGCCAAGCGGCCCCCCTCCCATTCCATTTTTGGTCACATGGACCCCATCCGCAAGGGCCTGCATTTTTACTTTTTATTTTTTTAAAGAGGAAGGGAGCTCACCCCATGCCGATTTTAGCCCCATGGACCCCATCTGGAGGGCCTGGCCACTTCGTTGTGGACCATGGGGGAGCCTGCACCCACGTTCCCTGTCGGCTCCCCGCCTCCTGCAGGAGCCAGCATGGCTTTGAGACCCAGGGAGCTGCTGACATCCAGCTCCCTGGATCCCAAAGCAATGTTTGTTTCCCTACTAGTTTCACTGCGGGCATGGAAACAGACACTGCTCAGTTTTCAGCAAGCAAGATCATTTTCTGCCCTTGTTTGCTGAAAGTAGAGAGTTTGCTATGGCTTGGTGGGAGAAGCCATAACAAACTGCAATGTCCTCGGGGTGGGCATCCTGAGACATTGCTGAAGCCAGCCTTGTAGGGTGGCGGTCCCCAAGGCCATTTAGGGCTCCTGAGGGGAGCCATGCGTCCCCCCTCCTTTCTTCGAACTTTCCCAGGGGAGGTGGGGTCATCGGAGGTCCACAACAGACTCCCTTACTTATTCTATTTCTGTCCGGGAAGGTGGTGGTCCCCGGGCCTTCGGCCTCACCTGCATTTTTTTCTAATATAGTATGTGCCCCGGGGAGGTGGCAGTCCATGGGGTAGCAAAGGCAGCCCTACGACCTCCCTCTCATTATTTGAAAAAAAGAATCCATAGCCATTGTTGTGAGGTGTATCCACCAATGGTGGGTGGCTAGTTAGGTGATTGGTTATGTTTGACACACATACTGTTGGCCTGATTGGCTTCTATCACCTCTTATCCATTGTGCCATAGACTGACAATGAAGAAGGAACTGGTACCTAGAATTGTTTTAAATGGAAGCTATGTTTACTTTTTTACCCTTCAGATATCCCCTTCAGAGCTAACTCAGTGAGAACTGACAGAGAAACATCTTTATTCTTTCCGAATGCAGAAGGTATCTGCTCCAACGTCAAATGAAGGATTCTGGAAAAAGGGGAATGGACTGTTCAAGGGAGCTCAACTTTGATGCACTTCACAACACACTCTTTGCAGTCCCTATATGCAGTGGGTCCACAGACTATCAATAGACCCCTCCTCGGCAGCCCTTCCCCAAGGTACCAGACAAGTCAAACCTCCACTCTAATTAAGGTTAAGAGTTCCAGACACTGACATCAAGCCAGACACTCACAAGCATTAAAAGTGAGAGGTGTTGCATGCACACTGATGGTGATCAGTTATTCCATTGGTTAAATCTCAAGACCCTCTCAACATATTTTGCGTGGGGGTACTGTCACTTTGCGCTATTCTAATAGTCCTCCAATTGATGGTATTATTCTGAGAACTGATATTGCTGTCTCATCCATAAATTGTAATCTCATATACAAGTGAGGTATCTACCAGGGACAGAGATTTCAGGGCAAATTATCTACACTTTGCTACACCACAATGCAGCGCCAATTCTTAATAGGGGTTTATGTTCCAGTGCAAAACATTTTTGTGTTAGAAAAAAAATGCTTTTTTTAGGACATACAGCACTTTGCATTGTTTTGGGCAACTATGTGTCAAGGAGGTGTTCCATGGGTAGTACTTGAGCATTTCAGCACAATCACCGTGATTTTGGATTCAATGCATAGCCACTAAATGTGTTAATTTAGACTTTGCATAAAAAAACGGTGCCTCCTTGAGACAGGCGAAAAGTTGAACAAATCTTTTATTTCTCCTAACACACCACACATTGCATGTGTGCCACACTGTAAAGCTTACAGCCAGTGTATTAAATGTTTTAAAGGTTGTATAGGTGTAGGATTTTGCACTGGAATTGTACCTTTTTGATACAAAACCTACGCTAGACAACACACACACACCTTTGCACCATGATGTGTGTGTGGGGCTAGGCAGTCAGTTTGTGCACATGTGCATGGATGAGAGCATCAACAGGCATAATGAGTGAATATGACTCTTCGCTATTCTCTTCCTTGCTACGTTGCACTACAATTCAGTTAATCCGCCACTTCAGTAGGTCTAAGTATTTAGTCCTAAATATAAAGGTTGTCCATTAAAATCTGCCTGTTCAGCTCTAAGTCACCAAATGTACCTGTGTGAGGCTAGAGCTGGGGTCTGGGGATTTTTCCTTTTCAAATATTTATTGAGCAGTTAACTTACACCATTGCGGCTAATACTGCAGGCGGCTGACTACATCACCCATTTCCATCAACGTGCAATGGCTCGTGAGAGAATTGGCTCCAT
This sequence comes from Lissotriton vulgaris, assembly GCF_964263255.1. Lineage (NCBI taxonomy): Eukaryota > Metazoa > Chordata > Amphibia > Caudata > Salamandridae > Lissotriton > Lissotriton vulgaris. Next base: position 335,103,415 of record NC_141697.1, on the reverse strand, counting down.
AAACTACTGCAAGCACAAGGGTTAGTGCAATTTCTCTTGTTAGATGTTGTTTTGCAGCCTTAAATTATGGATCGTATCCATGGCAACGGTGATGTCTTCTTTGTTGCCTTGTTGATGTTCCTGAACAAATGGCACTTGCATTTATAGTCTGAACAATGCCAATTAGCAAGGCTAGATTTTAAGCAATGACTGTTAAATTGGTTTATGTGCTATGTGCCAAGTGCAACCCAGAGCACAAGGGCACAGATACTTGGTCCTGAATCAGGCCACGTCTATCAAGACTGTCCATTTCCTTTCTTAATCCAGCACTTGCAGGCCATTTGCGCCGCACTGCACAATTGTGCGTTGATCTGCGGGCTCTTAAATCAAGTAAATCAACGCCATGCTTTAGGCCACATTAATGGTTGAGCAAATTCTTAGTAAAAAACCCAATAGTCTTCCATTGTCTCTACGCTCTCACACTTTCATTCTGAGATGTGGGCTCCACTAAGGTTCTGTTATTGCACCTAGTAGTTGCATAGTGTGGAGCTGCTGTTGGTGTGACATCGCTGGCAGGCTTAATTTGTGCAGATGGAGATTTCTGGAGACAGGCACTTGTTTTACTTCATCAGATGTTGACCCCAAAGCAAGAGAGAGAAGGCGAGGCAGATAGAGAAAGTGATGAAAACTTTGACAAAGAGAGAAGGCAAGGATAAAACCACAACCTGGGAACCAGATGCAATGCTCTCACACTTGATGTTACAGATGCAATTACAAATGATGTAAATAATCTTACAGATGAGATTACGTATCATATCACCCTTAAAACGTTTAAAGTGAATATAGTATTATTTATTATTTTCAATATGTATGGGTGTTTTATTATATTTAGCGATCCTGGTTTTATAGTATTTATTTGTTTAACATTTTCGTCTGCATTTATCCATATTTATTTTTCGGTCATCTCATTGAAATGTATCCATATTTATTTTGTATTCTGTGAATAAATGGAGTCGTAAATGGTGAATGCATTTAATTAACTGGATGCACTCATACTTTGCTGCCTGTCACATTTGAGCAAAGTAAGCAGCCAAATATAGCAAAATACTACACCTACAGGTAAATATCAGAATTGTATACCAAATATATGTTAATCTATGCCTGTATTCAGGGAAATCTAAACCTGTTTTTTTAACTTCCCAAGCTGTCTATCGGCTCAGCTGTTGTCCTGGAAATCACAAAAGAAGCACGATTTTCCGTATTTTTCCGCTTTTAGGAAGCAATACAGACAAGAAATGCATTGTTTTCTGTCTCTTTTTATCCGTAAAAATCAATAGAAACAGAAAACTGTGAGCCTTAATTATGTTGTACTTGTAAGTGTTATTAATTAATGTAATAAATAGTGTGAAATCATAAGCATAACATTTGGATGTGGGTTATGGTTTTGATATCTGTTGTGCAAGTTATGGGTTGCAATCCCAACAATAACATGCAAATGTCAGTGGTTTTTCAGCTTTAATTCACAACCGTAACTCCTTCTACGGTTTTTTGGAACACATGTTAAAAAAAATTCTAACCAAAGCCATCTTGACTTGAGCCTTCAGTTTGTTTCAGTGATTCTTTTTTGTCATATACTACATTAACAGTTACCTGCATCCGACAAATCAAGTGCAGCCAACCCCCTCTGTGCTCGGCCCTCCACTGTGCATTTTGGGGGTGGGCCACAATATTTGGCCATCAGCCTGACCCAGCGCACAACTCTCGGCGAGAGGCCTACTACTTCTGCACATGGAGATTAGGGCCCAGCACCCAAACTTCAGCCTGCATTCAACCTCTGCTTTGCAATGCATAAACTCCTGGTCAATATACGAATGGAAACTATGTTACTGCCATTTAGGAAAAAACTCAAAACCATCTTGTTTACTGAGGCTTTCGGCTAAATCCACACAGCGTGCTGACTACTCCTGGGACCAATGGTCCTCGGTCCATGCTACTAGCGCCTAGAGACCTATGGTGATTGGCGCTCTACAAATATAAAATAAAAATAATAATGCCTTTGGCTGTGTCCAGTAGGGGTTGGCCGCAGGGCCACCCGCTGCAAGCCTCAAACCCTTGTTGCACAGAGCCTCAGAAGACTTGTGGCCATTGGTCAAGCGCAGCTGTAAAGCACTGAGGGGCAGATTTACAAGCCCCTTGCGCCACTTTTGCTTTACTTTTCCTGTGTTAAAAGTGACGCAAAAGTGGCGCAAAAGTGGCGCAAGGGGCTTGTAAATCTGCTCCTGAATACTTTTTTTTCCCAATTGTTTCATCATTCACAAATCCTGAGGCCCCATGAGGATCTGTGAATACAAGTACTGTCCGGGAATATGAATCCCAGCATAGTATTCACTAATCCTGTGGAAGATAAATATTTCTTTAAATGTTTTTTTTATTGTCAGAGGTCAGTTGCCGCCCACCACAACCAATGGACCTGGGAGTCAGGATAGGTTTACCCTGTCTCCTTAAGCCCTTTCTCTTTTTATTTTTTTATGATCCAGAGCGCAGTGCACTGTGATAGGTAAATAGGGCTGCAACAGAAATTTTTCTGAGAGGGCCAACCAATCAGAGTGTAACAGATTCTCATATCCGTAATTGATGGCAACAGTGTATTCCTATGTTAATTTGCTGATGCTCATGGATTTGAATCAATAAACTGAGTATGCATACACACCGTAGAGTGTTTGCTACTTTCTTGATGCAGAAGTGTGTGTTTCGACAATTATATATGTATTTATATAAATTGTTTATGATACTATTCTTAAAAGTTTGTTTTAATAAATATAAGTATTTCATTTAGATTGTTATACCATACACTACAATATTAAATTTGAACTGATATTTTAATGGAAACCTAGGTTATTGTATAATTTGTTTTTAGAAAGATTTTTCCAAAAGATTTTTTAAAAACACTATTTTTGCCTATGACTGGATCTTAGCATCCTTATCCAAACACTGCTCTCAGATCTTACCATCTGCAACAATAGTGGCCATTGAAGCAAAGCACGTCTTTCTTCGAAGCACGATTCAAGATTTCCCTAACAGTCCTATTTGCTTTTATCCATCGTTCAGAAATTCATTAGCTCAATTAACAAACCAATTCCTTCCTTTGCTTCCCAAGAGCTTTGAGACTTCTCATTTCCGAAATCCAAGGCACCCAAGAAGAAAACTCTTCTCCCCCATTAAAATCAGAGACATCCAACAAGCAATCTTTGCTTACATTCAAGCCAACCATTCAATCCGAAACCCCCTTCTGATTCCCCTGTAGTCTGCCAGTTAATGATTGTTAGCAACACACTTGAAAATGTGTTCACCCCACTCCTTAGCATAATTATAACCTTTTGAGCTTTCACTTTGGCACCATTTCACTTCTTAGCATTCATCACTGCATGGCTGCACTTATTACCACATGTCATTGCCCTATGTATAATTCCTATTAAATCATTGTAAAACGTGCAAATTCTAGGTTCTGTTGCCACTTTGGCAATTTATTTGAACCACTAGAACATTAACTTTGAGTTAGAAATTGTTTTTTTCATAATATAACAGATTTAAAATCCATTAGGCAATAACAATCCTGTGTTTTAAAAAATGTTATTGACACATTTCAGTGAGGTTCCTTCTTGGACCACATGGTACCATGTAAATTCCTTAATTACGCTGTTCCCTACTCATTAGCTGGCGAGTATGCTGACACACGAGCAGTACTGGTTTTCCACATCATCAGCACATCTCACTCATAGCGGTTGTTAACCTTTTGATTTCTGTGAATCCCACATGAATCACTACTGAAAGACAGGGGCCCCAACCTAAGTAATTTCTGCAATGTGAACTACAAAACAATACACACACATACAGAAAAAAGAATCCATCAAGAAAGTATAGAAGTTATGAAATATGCTTATTATTCCACACAAAAAAGCAGAAATCAAAATTGAAATTTTACAGGAAGTTTGTAGCTTTTCAAAATGTAGATTTATTTCTAAAAGATGAAGCAATGTCCTAGACTCTAGCATATCACTTTGTCTTTTTTGCTCCTAATGCGTTTTCTTTTTGTCAGTGTGTACCAGTGCTTCAACGGAGACCACCAATCATCCAGTCTTGAATTCCGTTTGCTGTCCTTGCTCAGCCTACACAAATTCAAGGTCAGGACACGACTAAGGGCCTGAATATGAGTTTGGTGGTGAGGAAGCGGACTGCCACTTCGGCGGCCCGCTGCCGCACCGATTACAAGTTTCCTTGTTTCTGGCAGGCTTTTTTTGGCGGTCCCACAGTGGTGCTTCTCAAAATGAGCACCACAATGGGAACACAAAATAACAGTTCCTGCAAGGCATGTATTGTAAAGTCTGGAACTGGGGTGCATGCACACAGGTGGGCACATGTCGTGCCCCTGCATGCATCTTCATACAAATGGGCAACAGGGGGCCCTGTCTGCCCCCCTTTGTTTCAGGACCACCAGCCTTTTCATGGAGGAAAGACCTCCATGACACCGTTGGCAGTCCAGAAACTCGTAATATACATGGCAGTGCTGCAGCTGCACCACCAGCAAATTACTGAAGCCATGACTGCCACGCCACCACCAGGGAACGGCAATTCCCTGGCGGCTGTGACGATGCAATGGCAGTCTGACCACCCAACTTGTAATGGAGTGGTCAGACTGATGGTGCAGCGGTGGCTGGACCGGTACGCCCCCATGAGTCTGGCTGTCCTCGGACCGCCAGACTCGCAATGAGGCCCTTAATGTTTAGCCTCCAGTTTCAAATTCCTGCACATGTACTGTGTTTTAAATTGTTCTTTTTATGTGCATATACTTAATGAATCTGTTAATATGTGCTTACTATACAGTGAAGGGGCCCCTGAGCAGCCATCACAGGCACCAACAGGTCCGCAGACCCCAGATTAACAAGCATTGGCAAAGCCAATAGGTTGCGCCTGTGAACGAGCTATTGGCTTTGTCAGTAGCGTGGGGTGGTGAATGGGGGGCTGGTGGGGGTGGAGAGGAGGATGATAAAAGTAGAGCTGACAGGAACACTTGTCTTGTTCAATGATACGTTTTAACGTGTATCTGTCATAGTTACTAAAAATAGTTTGTTACCTATTCAAAGAAAGTAAACTACGAAGTATGTAGAACATAGGCTGATATGGGTTCCTATTGTAGACAACCCATGATGAGTAGTAAAAGTAAACTTAGAATAAGCACTTTCTTTAAAATCGCAATGAGTTCTCAAAAATAAGCATATGTGTGTACCTATTCAAAGAAATAGTCTCAAAAGCTGCACTAAATTAACCAAACAAATATTTGTTTGTGTATAGTGACTATTGTATGGATTAAGCTTCACTCCTTTTAAAAAAAGATAATAGAGCAAAATGACAGAACAAGCAGTGATGTGGGGGGAGGTGGGGCGGACAAGCAGTGATGTGGGAGGAGGTTGGGTAGATGGGTAAGCACCAACAGGGGTGGAAGGAAACAACAGTGAAGGCGAAGCAAAAATAAAGTACCTCAATCAGATTAGGTTAAGCGGAAGGAAACTGAATTAATCAGTACTTGGTCCATGCTCCAGCCAAGAGACAAACACACAACCAGGAAGTTAAGTAAGCATGAACTGACCCATGTGAAGCAAGGAAATGAGAGGGACAATGGTGTGAACCAATGGTAAGCAATGGGCGGGCTGCAAGCCCCCTTACTGTATACAATATCTTTCACAAGCAAGAGTGCATTTGCTAGTAGAGCACGCAAAGTTGCAGGCGAGACCTAAAAACCATTGCTCTAAGGGGAAACTTGTTGGTTTTTTGAAAAGTTCCATTTGTATCCGTTTACATAAGATTCCATATCTGAAGTCTTCTGTCATTGGGATATAGCCTAGTAAAGGGACTGCCTCTGTCGTAATTGGCATGGCCGCGTTAGCGATTAGCTGAAACTACACGTTTTCCTCCTTAACTTGGCTATATATGAAAACGCCATTTTGAATGTTGCGGCGGCCATCTTAGACCATAAGCGGCCTCGTGGCCGGCGTGCCCTTTAGTCCGTTGTCCGTACCACTGACCACTTCAGTCTGCCCAGCAACAGGCTATTTTTAGTACTGGTCAAGCTTGCACATGCGCAGTCCCAACTGACCAGTTACCCCTCAGGAATGTGCGCCAAACTGACCAGCGGAGTTGTGCCCCCTCCAATGAGCTGGCTGTGTTCCAAAACATGACCATATATGTACATGAATGTGTTCTAACTTGTGCCGCCTATCTTTTATTGCCCCAAAACTGTATATAAATCGGGGTCACACCGGTGTTCGGTGTGATACCTCTTGCATTACCGAAGGGTGCTGTATGAGTGTACCACCACCCCATGGGGTCTTAATAAACTTGTTCTTTGCCTTTTACAGTTTCCGTGCCAACAGTTCTTGAGTGTAAGTGGGTTATCTTCGGAGCATGTAGGCCTTGGGAACCCTGATTACTACAAATTGGCGACCACGAAGGGACTCATCGGCGACTCGGATGCCCGAAGGAGAGGTCGTGACGAAGGCTTGGAAACTCGCCATGGACGCGCGCTGCCACTGAGTGACCCGAGTCTTGGCTCCCACGGTGTTTCTTCCTTTCCTTCCGATCTGACCTTCCAGGTGGCGCCGGTCTCCGACTGAGTTTTCGAGTGTCTGCGTTGCTGGGAAAGTGCCGTTTGGCTGATTTGATCACAAGACCTTGGCAGTTGGAATCTGGACATTTGAGAATTTGGGTAAGATTTGTGTTCGGGAAGGTAGTCTTCGGACGCTTACTGAAGTTCTATGATTTGTGTTCGGTAAGGTAGTCTTCGGACGCTTACTGAAGTTCTATGATTTGTGATCGGTAAGGTAGTCCTCGGACGCTTGCCGAAGTCCTACGATCTATGATTTGATTTGAGTTAGCTAACGTTTGTGAATTTGTGATCTTTGAACTTATATGTGTAGTGCACTTCACATAGGCAGGCATGTAGAGATGTTTCTCTAACTTTGTTTTTTCCTCTGAGCGGCACATTTGTGGGAAGTACTGTAAGTGCCATTTTGTACGGTGTCACGCTTTTGTGATACTTTTTGAACATGCCTGTTTTCAGCACACTCCGAGGGATGTGCTGTCTTGGAAATGGTACCACAATTAGGTTAGCAGAAGCACAGCCGGCTCCCCCAGAAGGAACACCAAACCGTGAGATGTACATTAAATTTGGCCTTCCCCCTATTATGTACAGCAAATTATGGCATAAGTACACGAAAACCGATCCTGAATTGCAATGGCCTCTACATGGGTCGTTCGATTTACGTAAAGTACAGTTTGTGGAGCAATGTTTGTTTCAACGCAGGTCTAGACAAAACATGTTTGATTGTGTGCGAATGTGGGAGAAAGCGGTGCGTGAGCGAATGAAACGTGAAGTTGCCTTGGCGGACAAAGAGCAGCGCAAGGCTGCTCGGGATAAGGCTTTACAGCTTGAGGAAAAGGAAGCTCAGGAGAAGAAAGAGAGGGAGGAACGGGAACGTAAATTGCAAACGACTGGTCAATTTCCTATTCGCCGACCGCTTTATCCTGTCCTTAATAATGAAATTGATGATTTTTCATTGCTAGATCGGTCACCGCCTCCGTACGTTTCACCAACGGCTCCAGCTGAAGATTCGGGAGATGATGGGCAGGATAAGTCGGAAAAGAAGGGTATATCCGCTCTCAGGTTTACTACGGAGAGGTCCGCACATTTACGTAGTTGGGCTCGTAAAGTGAATAGGAAATGTGTTTCTCAGAATGAGGTGATTGCGGAGAGGAGTAGGTGGTCGGATCTTGAATTAATGTATTTTTTGTCTAATTTGGCGGATGAAGTTGTTGCCGCGTATCGTGACCTTTCAGACACGTTAGAACCTAAATCTGTGTCAGTACATCGTGAGAATTTGGATAAAGGTTTATTTGCTCTTTCAGATGTTGACGACCTTTTCAAGCAACTGATCCAGCTGCGGGATGAAACAACCAGATTGCGGGAGGAGCGAAAAAGGAGGCAAAAGGAGGCCGAGTCGGAGCCTGACGAGCAGATTAAACAGTGTTCTCTCCGGGGTTCAGATAAGAGTTCTGCATTGCATGTTATGCCTATGCGTGAAGCCGCACCTTTGTATGTCCCTCCTAAAGGGCAAGGTACAGATGAGGATAAATTGTCAAAGGATGCGAAGGGGTATTTTGTATACAATTGGGTGTATACGCCTTGGAATAGAGCAGATGTCATGGCATTGAAAAATTCTCTACCTGACCTTCGAAAAAATCCGGCGGTATTTTATGAAGGGGTGGAAGGGGCTATCTCGTCTTGTGTGATGACTCTTGTTGACATAGATTTGTTTTTTGGGCTAATTCTTCCACCTGATATGTGGAGGCAAATTCGTAAAAATAATGATGAAACAATACTGGGGGGGACATGGAAAGAAATAAATGCTGCCGATTTAGATAGGGAACCGGCATGTAAGCCTTGTCAGTTAATTCTAGATCTTCCGGCGGCTATCTTGATTAAATTAAAAACGCTTGTTCCTTCTAAAAAGATCGATTGGACTATGTTAACTTCGTGCAAACAAAAGCCTGATGAAACGGTTTCAGATTTCTTTACACGCTTCGAGGAGGCATTCCATGATTACAGTGGTCAATCTTTAACAGATGATACGGGTCGGCATTTGTTCGTAGATAAGTACGTGGCTAATCTCCTACCGGAGATTGCAAAACGATTGAAATCGAGTGAAAGTTCCTGGGCCACGGCGACCCCTGCGTCTTTGTTAACTATGGCTCAGTATTATGAGCGGCAGGAATTGGAGGCTAAAGAAAGTGTTGATAAAAAGGCGAAAGAATTGAAAACGAAGGTGATGTTGGCGCAGGTTCGGGGAACACAGGGTAGAGGGAATGATAGAGGTAGACGAGGTGGAGGGAATACGTCGTATGGTCGTACGGATATAGCGGAAGATCAATGTGCCTACTGTAAGGAGTTTGGGCATTGGGCTGATGATTGTCCGGTACTTTGTGAACAGCGTAGTCAGCGTGGTCGAGGAGGTGGTAGGTCGAGAGGAGGTTATACGGGAGCGAGAGGTGGCGGAAGTGATCGTGGAAGGGTTGAGGAAAGGGGCCGTGGCCAGGATGAACGTAACACGTTTGATAGACGAAATCAATATCAGATTTCGGAGGGTGAGAATGTGGAGCACCAGGATTATGTGCATGCATAGGACTGCGTAGGATGGGGTAAGGAATCAATTGAAGTGCCGGTAGATCAGCAGGGTCCATATGTAACAGCGGGTATTCTGGGTTCTACTGATCAATTTCTAGTCGACACAGGAGCTACTCGTAGCGCTTTGTCGAAAAACTTGGTTCCGAGGGCTCCCCTGTCTGGCGAAATGATTACATGTGTAGGGTTCGATGGCACACCCTCCCCTAGCCCATTGTCAAAGCCCCTTGCACTATGTCTTGACAAATTTTTCAGTTTTGGCCAATTTTTGTTATCCCCCCATACACCAGATAATATCCTGGGCATTGATTTGCTTAAATATTTTCGAGCAACGATACGGTGCGCTCCTGAGGGAGTGCGGGTTATCCTGAATGACAATTATCCTGACCCAGATAGGTTTTACACTATCTTAGACATTCCAGCTTTGGCCTCTCTACCGCACACATTATGGGCGACCTCAGATACGGATGTGGGAGAGATGCGTATTCCACCAATACACATTACGGTTAAGGAGGGGGCCCCTCTACCACGAGTGCCACAGTATAAGATTTCGAGAGAAGGTGAAATTGCATTGACACATATTGTTCAGGATTTGATCTCTGCAGGAGTAGTGGAGGAGGTCCCTTATAATGTTTGCAACAGTCCTATTCTTCCGATCCTTAAGAGAGATACTGACGACAAAATCTATCGCTTTATTATTGACTTGCGAGAGATCAACAAAATTGTCATTCCCCAATACCCGGTGGTGTCCGATATTACGACCTTGCTTACATTGGTCCCACCAACGGCCACAACGTTTAGTGTAATCGATTTGAAAAACGCGTTCTTTTCCATCCCTGTCCATCCTGATAGCAGATATTTGTTTGGCTTCACGTTAAATAATAAATCGTATAGATTTTGTCGTGTTCCCCAAGGTTATACTGAAAGCCCTAGCATCTACAGCCAGGCTTTGAAAAGACAGCTAGATTCCTTTGAGTTGCAGACTGGCGTTGTTCTCATCCAGTACGTGGATGACCTTCTGCTTGCTGTAGACTCTTATGCACAATGTGAAGAAAGTACAATTGCGTTGCTTTCCTTTTTGGCACAGAACAATCATAAGGTTTCGAAGAAAAAGCTCCAATACTGTAGACCTCAGGTGACCTACCTCGGTCATCTGTTGTCTAAGGAGGGGCGTGCATTAACATCTGATCGAATTCAAGCAATTTTAGACACACCAGTCCCCCGCACGCAGAGAGATGTACGTGCCTTCATAGGGTTGACGTCCTTTTGTAGACAGTGGATCATGGGTTTTTCACACATCATAAAACCTTTGCTAGCGTTACTGTCCAAAGCTACACCAATGCCCCTTGAGTGGACAGATGAATGTCAGAAGGCTTTTGAACAGTTGAGGCAGGCCCTTTGTTCCGCACCCGTGTTAGGCACACCAGACTACACGAAACTTTTCACATTGTACGTGCACGAGAATGATGGGTGCGCGTTGTCAGTGCTAGTGCAAGTACACGGGGACAAGCAGAGACCATGTGCATACTTCTCTGCCATTCTTGATCCTGTAGCACGAGGGTTGCCTGGGTGTTTTCAAGCGGTAGCAGCAACGGCAGTAGCCATACGGCAGAGTGAGGGAATAGTGTTATCGCACAAACTGCTGGTGTTAGTTCCTCACGCAGTAGATGCTCTGCTAAACCAAACAAAGAACCAATACCTCACGAGTGCACGGCTAACAGGATATGAGCTGACGCTTTTGGCGCCACATATTACACTGAAAAGATGCGCTACTCTGAACCCTGCCACTTTATTGCCCTATCCGGTCGAGGAGGGTCAGGAAGAAAAAAATCACGATTGTGTTTTCCTGACCGACGAACAGACAAAGGGTCGTGTCGACTTACAGGATGTGCCACTTCCAGATGTGGATGGGGAACTGTGGGTTGATGGATCGTGTTTAAGGCTGCCAGATGGTACGACTTCCGCAGCCTATGCGATCACGACACTTAAGACAGTGGTAGAAACAGCTAGGATACCACAGAAATCGGCTCAGGCAGCAGAGCTGATAGCCTTAACAAGAGCCTGCGAGTTGAGTGTTGGCCTATGTGTGAACATATACACAGACAGCCGATACGCCTTCGGAGTAGCACATGACTTCGGGCTACTCTGGAGAGAGCGTGGGTTTCTGACGTCTCATGGAGAACACATTATGCACGGAGAGCTAGTGCGTGATCTCCTAAACGCGTTGCTTGGCCCAAAGAAAGTAGCGATAGTAAAATGCAGTGCCCACAAAAAGATCACGGATAAAGTGGGCCAAGGAAATGCCTTCGCAGACAGCATAGCGAGACAAACGGCTATGTCCCGAACTAGCTCCCCTATGTATGTGATACAATCGCAGGCTGAGCGATGGAGTGATGCTAGAGCAGAAATATTGGATATTCAAAAATCGGCTACTGAATCAGAACTTACGGTATGGGCAACAGATGGGGTACTAGATGATGAGGGTTGTTGGAGATGCAAAGACATGGAGAAATGGAAATTGCCTGCGGCTTACTTGCAGGCGATGGTCCAGATGACACATGGACTGGCGCATGTCGGAGCTCTTGCAATCACTCGACTGTTAACACGAGTCTGGGAACATCCCGAGATTGCGAATACAGCTAAGAGAGTAGTGCAGACCTGCCTGATTTGTTTACAACACAATCCTGGAAAGGGGACCCATACTCCGAAAGGAGGGTTCGTTCCACCTTCTGCACCATTTGAGGTACTCCAAATGGATTACATCCAACTCGAGCGCTGCAACAACCTGAAGTACGTCCTAGTGGTGGTATGCGCCTTTAGCAAATGGGTTGAGGCCTTCCCCACGAAAGACAATACAGCTCTAACAACGGCTAAGGTGTTGCTTAAGGAATTCTTTCCTCGCTTTGGAGTTTGCAAATTTCTGTGGAGCGATAATGGGCCTCATTTTGTTGGGAAGATTGTGGAGTATGTACTGAAGGGGTTAGGGATTCAGCAGAAGTTCCACGCTGTGTTCCACCCTCAGTCGGCAGGTCTGGTTGAGCGGTACAATGCTACGTTGAAACTTAAACTGGCCAAAATTGTGGCATCCACGTCGTTGAAGTGGCCAGATGCGTTGCCGCTAGCACTGCTCTCTCTTAGATCAGTACCCCATTCACGAACTGGCCTTACACCATACGAGGTGGTGTTTGGGCGCCCCATGAATATCTGGGGGGTGCACAAGCCGCGATTAATACATGATGTGCCTTGTGTTATGATGAACGATTATTTGGCACGATTGACAAATGATTTGCTTTCTATTCATCAACAGGTTCGAGAAGCGCTCCCTGACAACTCTACTGGAGAGGGCCATGATCTTCGCCCTGGTGATCATGTGATGATCCGATCGTTTGAGAGAGCGAGCAGTTTGGAGCCAAGGTGGAAGGGCCCCGAGCAGGTCCTCCTTGCGACCCGGACCGCTGTACGAGTGACCAACAGAAAGCGGTGGGTGCACTCGACACACTGCCGCCGTGTCTCTCCGGATCTGGTGACTCCTGCTGTGCTGACTGACTACAAAGAGATTCTGGAGAAAGAAAAGAGCCCAGCTGTGACGTCGGCCGAAGTTGAGGGAGCCTTCCCGGACCACGCTGTTGCCGGACGAGAGCACTACAACCTGCGTCCCCGATAAGAAGATTTTTTGGTTTTTGTATGTGACTGGTTGGTTACCGCTCCAGGTTTGTTAAACGGAAACCGGGAATTCCAAGGGGGGGGATCAGTTCTGCCAGTGTAGCGACACCCGTCTTGGCCCGGAGAAGAAAACAACGGCTACCTCGGAGTTCAGCACCGTATTTTTCTTTTTTAGGTATACACGCATGTGTATTTGAGACTTTGTGAACAATTTGAACTATTTGAGACTTTGCAAGAACTTTTCTGAACTATGGCATCATCAGCATCACGAGATAAGCGAATCTTGGGTGCCATTCTCTTTGTTCTGACTATTGTGGTGATAGCTGTAATAGCCTGGGTAGTTGAACTTGTGGTACCTGCACGTGAACATTTGCTGCCGACTACCCCGGCTCCATCTGAACATTTTCACTTTACCTTACCCTACCATGAAGAACGACATCGGCAAACTTATCTGAATAACAGTTTTATTCAGATTCTTCATCACACGCATAATATGACCAATACTTCTAATTGCTGGGTGTGTGGGATGTTACCGGGGCATCAGAAGAGAGGGGGCACCCCACTCATTCCACTCCCGTTTTCGCATAATGGATCCTGCAATGCCTGGTACACCCGCCTCTTTACTTTGAGATGGCCAACAAAAGGGGGGGTGCTTTTCCGTTTGAATAAAATATGCTCCCATGACAAGGATGGGTTTCCACGGGCTGAGGGTACTCGATTTGAATGGGAAGAGTACAGGCCCGACAACGTGTCCGCCCCGCGTGTGTACAGCAATCAAAGAAATATCAATGTATCCAGCTCACATGTCATTAACGTCATTGCTACTAAAGCCGATTTGTGTATTAGAAATAAAGGTTCGATTGCGGTGGGGAAAAGTGAATGTAACACCACACTTACTTTTGATAGCCCAAATGGCATCTCATTTGTAGCATCTCGAAACACGTATTTTATCTGTGGAACAAAGGGTTATCATCAGCTTCCATTGGGATGGTTGGGCACGTGCTATGTATCGTTTGTGCTACCTCCTGTATTCATTGCCCCACCAATGTATCACAATGACTATATCTTTTACCACGACTTTGTCCTGAATAGAGTTAAGCGGACTGTTGTTCTGGATGACATAGACCAGACTGATACTGCCTTGCAACAGTATGTGGACTTTAATTTGGGACTATTTTCCTTCGTGGGGGCTGCGTTGAACAGCCAGAAAATAAGACGATTGACACGTGTTGTCGAGGCTGTAGCGAATGACACTGCTATTGCCCTAGGAAACATCACTGAGGAACTACAGATTTCTAGAATAGTTACGCTCCAAAATCGGATGGTGCTGGATGTAGTTCTGGCTGACCGTGGGGGGGCATGCAGAATTATCGGAAGTAGCTGCTGTGTGTACATACCGGACAATTCTCCATCTGTTTATGATGCCATATCAAAGCTCCATAAAATCGCAGCTGAGATACATCCGGACAATGGAACTTGGACACTTTCAGGATGGTTCTGGTCAATGCTTACTACTTGGGGCTGGAAACTGTTAACGATTCTATGTATAATTGTGGGGGCACTGTTCCTTGTATGCCTATGTATCCAATGTGGCCCAGCCTTATGTTCCATGTGCCTATCAGCTTGCATTCCATCGAGACGAGCTCTTGCCTATGACAAAATGATGCTTCATAAAGAAGTAACACAAATAATGTTAATAGACATCGAGGACGAACATCCTGATTATGTTCACTATGAGGTAGATTCAGCTAAACGCTAAAAGGGTCGTCTGTCGTAATTGGCATGGCCGCGTTAGCGATTAGCTGAAACTACACGTTTTCCTCCTTAACTTGGCTATATATGAAAACGCCATTTTGAATGTTGCGGCGGCCATCTTAGACCATAAGCGGCCTCGTGGCCGGCGTGCCCTTTAGTCCGTTGTCCGTACCACTGACCACTTCAGTCTGCCCAGCAACAGGCTATTTTTAGTACTGGTCAAGCTTGCACATGCGCAGTCCCAACTGACCAGTTACCCCTCAGGAATGTGCGCCAAACTGACCAGCGGAGTTGTGCCCCCTCCAATGAGCTGGCTGTGTTCCAAAACATGACCATATATGTACATGAATGTGTTCTAACTTGTGCCGCCTATCTTTTATTGCCCCAAAACTGTATATAAATCGGGGTCACACCGGTGTTCGGTGTGATACCTCTTGCATTACCGAAGGGTGCTGTATGAGTGTACCACCACCCCATGGGGTCTTAATAAACTTGTTCTTTGCCTTTTACAGTTTCCGTGCCAACAGTTCTTGAGTGTAAGTGGGTTATCTTCGGAGCATGTAGGCCTTGGGAACCCTGATTACTACACCTTGGTTACTGAATATAATTTAACTGGTTTTAGCTTCTCAGATAGAAGTTTTCCTTGAATCCCAACACTTTCTGTATCCCCTCCAGACTACAACCACATCTGTCATCAGACTGAAACCGCCATACGATCCATAAATGAAAACATTCTGTGGAACACTGAGGAAAAATCCTTCTTACACAACATGCTTAACCTGTCTGTTCCATTAGGTGGTCACCTATTGCGTGTGTTCACTCCTTCATCTCCACTCAAGAGGAGTGTTTCAAAATCAACTTTCTCCATCATTCACATTACCTGTTATTTGTCCCTTTTGTCACGGCTCCTAGTAATTCACAGTCATCTTCAAAATCTGCATGCCACCACTCATGCTCCTGCTGAAAGACTTTGATCTATCCTATCATTCACATGGTAGGACCAGAGGCTTAGCCTTGTCAGTAAAATGGGCTTCAAATTTTCCAACAATCACGCTGGTGAAAATACATTACATGAGAAGCAGGTGGTGGGGGGGGGGGTCTTTAAGAATAGTAGGAAGGGAGAGGAGTGTGGATTGTGCGGGGTACTTAAAACAATATTTTTTTAAATAACCCTTTTTAATTCTTTAAAAACAGAGGCAAGAATGTGTGTGTTTTTGTCTGCATGTGGTTGTAAAAATCCCAAGTGAAAACCGTCAAACATCTCACCATACCCTACTTAAACCTGTACCCAACTATTTACTACAGTATACCTTTATTACTTTATTAAGGGGGGTGTTTCCCTCTCCCCAACCCGAAGCTATGTCCCTCGGTAGGATATATTAACCAGTTCTTCCTTCGTATCATGAGTTCCTTTGACAAAGTTGAAGATGCATCACAACACCTTAATCTATTCAAAGAAGCTAATTAAACCTTAATGGATTCAGAATCGAAGTCATCATGCTCGTGGGGCACAAACAGCCTAAATAGCCAATAGCCTTTCTGGATCTATGCTCCCTTTTTCCAGTTCTCAAGTACAGTAAAGAGGATGTGTTCTCACAGATTAATACATCTAAAAAAAAGTTCATTCTTCTTTGGTCATCTTCAAAACGCCCTGCCTTTCATTCCCCACCACATTTCATAAAGGGCAGCCAGCCCTCTGATCAACTTCAGAGAGTGGCTTATGACAGTGTCATCTACTCCAGCCTTCATGAATGTGTCCTCACCTACCTTCAACACATTAACAATCCAGCCTGAATGCAGCACTTGGAAAACCGGGTCACGGCTGTCTTTTCTCAGATCCCTAGCGCAGATATCCTTTCATGTCAGAATTATATCCCGAGTTTTTTTGTCTCACCTTCATTTCATCTGTTGCAAAGCAAGCTTTTACCTTTGTAAGAGAATGCTTCCCCCTCCAAAGGCGATCCTTGATATCTGTGAATCTCCTCCTAACTGTTTCCTGCAGATTCATCACTAAGGCAAGCAAAGGTTTGTAGTTGCAGCTCCTAAAATGCTTAAAATCATTATTGACTTATCCAGATAATTGTTCTCTGCTGTTTGCTATTTCCCAGAAATGATGTCGACCCAGCTTTTAATTATTTGTTATCCGTCATCTTGCTCTGTTCTTGCCCTGTTTGCACCTGTTGGCAATTTATTACAGTTTGCTTGCTACAAATAAATAACTAAGTTCACATGATCAATTTAGACTTGTACCGATGCAGCATATCTCAGTGAATGACTCCTACGCTCCTACAATTGAGAAAGAAACTGAAGGCCCTTCTCTTCTTCAAAGAGCACTATAATCTGCCTCTTGTAAGAGATCAACAATCATATGCAGGCGCCAAACCTTCTTTTCTCTGTTCAGCACTTCTCTTAGGTTCAGCTATTCAAGGACCAACATACACCCTGTCATCTTAAGGGATTTTGGGGCTCTGGGAAATACATATTTTGGGACTCGCATTCAGAAAAACGTTGAATTTTATTACCTATTTTTTATTACTACAAATCTACAAGATGCCAAACACTGTTATATTGTATTTAAACTTTCACACAAAACAACAGAAATGAATCTTGCCTGAGGCCCAGAAATCCTTAAAATGACACAGGATAGAGAGAGTCATAGGGAAAGGTAGGAAGAGAGAGGAAGATAAGTTCTGATAGAAAAATCTATGAAATAGAGAGAAAATGAGAAATATCACTTTACCAATTTGCCCCTTAGAAGGTGGGGTTCCTGAGTAATTGCTCATGTTGCCCTTAACATGTCTCTGAATGTAGACATGCATTCATAAGTCCCAATCAAAATGCTGAAGTCTTGGCCTAGGAACTAACTGTGGAAACTGGATGCAAAAACAAATGCAGCCAGTTTTTGCTCCCATTCCTTCCCTTCTAGTCTTCACAAAATACCTTAAATGCACTGATCTGTTATATGCAAAGGTTTAGGAGAAATCTGTTTTACAATGTGGGATGTTTACTTCAAGAATGACACCCAACTCATCCTATCCTTGATGGGCAAGACAAAAACCACCAGAAGCAACTTCACCACCTACATGACCATGGTAGCAGACTGGATGCGAACCAACTGATTGAAACTCAACTCTGAACAGACGGAAGTACTGATCTTAGGCAAAAAGACCTAGCCATGGGATTCCACCTAGTGGTTGTCGGAGCTAGGAAAAAACACCCACACCCACAGACCACGCAAGAAATCTAGGGCCTATCCTCGCAACGAGCTCAACATGACTGCTCAAGTCATTGCAGTGCGCACCTCCTGCTTTCACATCCTACGCATGGTGCAATAGATCTTCAAATGGTTGCCTCAGGACACCAGATGGACCGTCATGCAAGCATTCATCATCAGCAGGCTGGACTACTGCAACACTCTCAACACCGGAATCTCCAAACCATTTCTACACAGACTCCAGACCATCCAGAATACCGCCACAAGACTCATACTCAACCTCCCATGCCACACCCACATCACACCTTGCCTTAGGAAGCTTCACTGGCTCCCCATTCACAAGCGCAGTCAATTCAAACTTCTCACGTACATGTACAAAGTAATACACATCACAGGGCCAGAATACCTGAACAGCCGCATACACTTTCACCAACCCACCAGACACCTACGCTCTGCCTCACTCTCACTCGCAGACACTCCCCTCATCCGCTGAAGCAATACTGGAGGTTGCTCATTCTCCTACATTGCACTCAAGGCATGAGAACAACTTCGCTCAACAAATCAGAGCCTTCTTCTCACTTCTTGAGTTCTGCAAGAAGATGAAGACCTGGTTCTTCAAATAAGGTCCTTGAGACCACACACCTATACACCTGCCCAAGAGCCTGGATACCCTCTACGATGATTTGTGCGCTATACAAATCAACACAACACAGCTACTTAACATAACATCTCTGTACCTTGATAGGAACCTGCCTCATGTCCGTTCCTGTCAAGATGCGAAAAGGTTGGTGGATAACTGCCATGGGTTTTGACCGCTGGTCACCAAACCTTAACAAACGTTTTGTTTCTCATAAACAAACTCACAAAGTGGGAGATTGTTATTCAAAAACAAAATAACTAATGACTCTCACACACAGGGAGTTTTACCCTGTATGTGAGATGCAAATTTGTTTTTTACCGGAGACAAAATAACAATATCACACCATCCGCACTTAATAGGGCAGGCGATGGAATACCCTTTCTCTGACAGCCCCTACTCTGGTGGGCCATCGGAGGACCCTTTCCATCGAAAGAGCCAAGGAGAGCTCAAATGACAAAAATCTGTACACCAATCTCTAAATCCGCCAATAGGTCACATTTTGTAGGAGTACTGAAGTTTAAATTTCATTTATTAGGTGAAAGTACTTAACAGACTTTGACTGCGGTGAAGAGAACGATCAGGAAAAGGGAATGGCTAGTAGCCTTGATCTGAAGCAATAAAGAAGAACAACGTCTCTTCGAGGCAGGCTCGATCACTGGAACCAAAGTTTAAGAGAAACACTCCAGCGGAGTGAGTGAGAGGGGGACCAGCAGAGAAGCCGCAACACAGCAAACCATGCAGGAATAGCCACATCGCTGGAAGAGAACCCAGTTGGTGTCAGACATTATGGGTCACTTGACAATTCCCTGGTCAACAACTCAATAGAGGAGGAGCTGGAAGGCTGGTGGCTCCCTCGCTGCTCCATCAGGAAAGGTGCCCATACCTCTTCACAAACAGGACGAGCCTTAGCACAGGTAAGTCCTGAGGAAACATTAGAAGGTTAGGGAGATGGGAGAATGCCATAAAAGGGAAAAAGAGACTATGAAAGACACAGCTGATGAAGAGTGATAGAAGCTTGACAAAGTTGTGACTAAGGCTGCGTGTGTTAAGCCCAACAATTTGCTTCATTATTTCTCTTTGGGAAAATTGTTTTGCAACCCTTTTCTGAATATTGCGATGGATGCAGACTTACAAAAGGGATCTTCTGCAGAAGGCCTGTGTCATCCTTTTTTCTATGTATAAAGCCGAAGTGGTTCTGAAAAGCATAAAAGTCGAACCTTGGAAGGAAAAAAAGATGGGATAGTGGCTCGGATGCTGGAAGCCAGTGACGACGCACCTTCGTTGGCAGGCCTCAGGGTTCCGATCCTGATGTTCGCCGCTGATGTTCAGCGCTCGTGTCCTGTGCTCGGTTGTACTCCAGGCACTATTCTTGTAGTTGACTCTGTGCAGCGCTCGTGACCTGTGCGCTTTGGTGCCTCTGCAAGTGCTTTGGTTGGTTGTTTCGCGCAGCGCTCGGTGACGCTGCTTGCCTCGTATTTGTTTCTGCTGGCGCTTTTGTTGTTGTGCACCTCGAGATTGTTGTCGGAGCTTTGCTGATCTGTTTGTTTACTGTGCAGCCATTTTGTTAGGACCCCTTGCAGACCCTCCCTGCACCTAGATCCCGCCTCCCAGCTGACCCTCCCACGCTCCGCCCCCTCCACTCCCCATTTATGTCAGATGTCCCAACGCGCAGCGTCCACGCGCTACGGCCGCGCCGAAGGTGCGCCAAAGGTAAGCCCGTCTACGCCCGTCCGCGCCTGGACCGCGCCCAGCGCCAGACCCCCTGGTTCCCGCAATGCCCAGCCCACTCGCATCACTTACAATGCCACCACCCTCCTATCCCTTAACCCCGGCCGCTCCCCCAACTGCGTCCAAGCCGCTCCTGGACACACCCATGGACCCTTCTCATGCAACTCCTGCAAGTTTGACGGCACCAAGACCAACTCCTCATCCACCAACACCAAACAGAGACCTGACACCAACCACCTAAAATGCATCCTGCTCAACACCCGCTCGGTCCACAGACATGCCATCGACCTCTGGAATCTACTAGACACCATCTCTCCGGACGTCGCCTTCCTAACAGAAACATGGATGAATGCCTCTTCAGCCCCAGACATCACCATTGCCATCCCGGAAGGATACAAGATCATCCGTAAGGACCGCATCAAGCAAACAGGAGGAGGCATCGCTATCGTCCATAAGAACTCCATCCGCATCTCAACCAACTCAGACGTCAACCTTGCCAGCGCCGAACACCTCCACTTCCAGATTCACACCGACCCCAAGACCACACTCAGAGGCACCCTCCTCTACCGGCCCCCAGGTCCCCGTGCACAATTCAGTGACGACATCACTGACTTTATCACCCCACACGCCCTCCCGTCCGAGGACTACATTCTATTGGGAGACCTCAATTTTCACCTGGACAAGAGCAAAGACAGCAGCGCCATCCACCCTTCTGGACAATCTCGCCAACCTCGGACTCAAACAACTTGTCACTACCCCCACCCACATTGCAGGTCACACACTCGACCCTATCTTCACCTCCAGCAAACATGTCTCGTTCAGTCACACCACAGCTCTCCATTGGACGGACCACAGATGCGTTCACTTTATCTACAATAAGACCACAATCCACAACCTTCCTCAATCCACCCTGCGAAGAAATTGGAACAAAATCACCATCGACCACATCTCCTCATCGCTTCTTCTAAACCCCCCCGCCCACTCCTCAAACCCCGACCAAGCAGCCATTAACCTCACCCAATGGCTATCCAACAGCGCCGACATCCTAGCACCGTTGAAAAAACGTCAAATCAAACTAAGCAGCAAAAACGCCTCCTGGTTCAACGATGATCTTAAGAAATCGAAGAAACTCTGTCGCTCCCTCGAGAAGGCCTGGAAAAAAGACCCAAACACCAGCACCAGGGACGCCTTCAAAAACGCCACCCGCATACACCACCAACTAATCCGGTCTGCCAAGAAAGCCGCATTCAAAGACCGACTAGACAACAACGCCCACAACAGCAAGGAATTATTCAACATCGTCAAAGAATTTACCAACCCATCAGCCAACTCCAACGACATCACCCCCTCCCAAGCCCTCTGCGAATCCCTAGCTACCTTCTTCCACAACAAAATCGCAGACATCCACAACAGCTTCGACAACCGACCCGGAGACCAACCCACCCAACCTTCTGCAGGACCTTCACCCCCCTTGAACATCCTTAATGACTGGAACCCAATCTCCACTGAGGACACCATCCGCCTGATGAACTCCATCCACTCAGGATCCCCAACTGACCCATGCCCTCACCACATCTTCAACAAAGCAGACTCCATCATAGCACCACACCTCCGAGATGTCAGCAACTGCTCCCTCAATTCCGCCACCTTCCCGGAAAGCTGGATACACGCAGTACTCAGCGCCCTTCTGAAAAAACCCACAGCTGACCCCACCGAACTCAAAAACTACCGCCCCATCTCGCTCCTTCCATTCCCGGCCAAAGTCATCGAGAAAGCTGTCAACAACCAGCTTGTCACCTTCCTCGAAACCAACAAATCCCTCGACTCCTCACAATCCGGCTTCCGAGCCAAACACAGCACTGAGACTGCACTTATCGCAGCAACTGACGACATTCGAACTCTACTGGACAATGGAGACACAGTCGCCCTCATCCTCCTCGACCTCTCCGCTGCCTTCGACACAGTCTGCCATAGCACCCTTCTACAGCGCCTCAGAAACGTTGGAATCCAAGGAAAAGCACTGGAATGGATCACCTCGTTCCTTACCGGAAGAACCCAGAGAGTCCGCCTCCCACCATTCATGTCAGAGGCCTCTGAAGTCATCTGCGGTGTACCACAAGGATCTTCACTCAGCCCCACCCTCTTCAACGTATACATGAGCCCCCTTGCGACCATCGCTCGCCAACACAATCTCAACATCATATCCTACGCTGGCGACACTCAACTGATCCTCTCTCTCACCAAAGACCCTAACACCGCCAAAACCAACTTACACGAAGGAATGAAAGAAGTAGCCGAGTGGATGAAGCACAGCCGTCTGAAATTGAACTCAGACAAAACAGAAGTCCTCATCTTAGGCACCTCCCCCTCTGCCTGGGATGACTCTTGGTGGCCAGAGGCCCTTGGAATAGCACCCATCCCGACGGACCACGCACGGAACCTGGGCGTCATCCTGGACTCCTCACTCTCGATGACCAGACAAGTCAACGCCGTTTCATCATTTTGCTTCAACATTCTTCGCATGCTCAAAAAAACATTTCGCTGGATCCCCACCGAAACTAGAAAAACGGTCACCCACGCACTGGTCACGAGCCGTCTGGACTACGGTAACACCCTATACGCCGGTACCACCGCAAAACTCCAGAAAAAACTCCAACGCATCCAGAACGCTTCAGCCAGGCTCATACTAGACATCCCGCGTAAGGAACACATCTCTGGTCACCTGAAAAACCTCCACTGGCTCCCCGTAAATAAGAGGATTACCTTCCGCCTCCTAACCCACGCACACAAAGCACTTTACGAACTTGGACCCGAATGCCTCAACACACGACTGTCCTTCTACACCCCCCCGTCAGCTACGATCCTCGAACCAAGCCCTTGCCACTGTACCTCGCATCAACAAAACCACCATGGGAGGTAGATCCTTCTCCTACCTGGCAGCTAAAACTTGGAACTCTCTTCCCACCCACCTTCGCCTCACTCAGAACCACCTAGCATTCAGAAAACAACTTAAAACTTGGATATTCGACAAGTAATTCCCCACCCTTCCTCAAGTGCCTTGAGACCCTATGGGTATGTAGCGCGCTATATAAATCACTTGACTGACTGACTGACTGACGATACGTTGATTCTATCCAAAACGCCGGCTGGCCTGCAGCGAGCTCTAAACATTTTCGACCTCTTCTGTGGGGAGCATGGCCTGGAAGTCAACGTGGCCAAGACCAAGCTGATGGCTTTTACATCAAAACGTAGACCCCGGTTAAAAATACTCTTGAATAACTGTAAGCTTGAGGTGGTTACTGTATTTACCTACCTTGGGATACAGATAGAAAATTATTCAAGATGGTCCCAGCATATAGAAAAGGCGGTTTTGAGGCACCAACAGATCTCGGGGGCGCTTAGGGTTGAACACAAAAAGTCGAAATCCAAGCCTATAAAACCCGTCTTGGCTGTATATGATGCCAAGGCTCTTGGGTCTGCCCTGTATGGGGCTGAGCTGTGGGGGTTTGGGAATCTCCTCCCCTTGCAGATATCTGAGAATAGGTTCCTTAGGGGAATCACAGGACTCCTGCAGAGTACACCATTAATCCCACTTGGTCTTGATCTAGAGAGAAGATTAGTTAGCAGCCAAGCGAGGTTGCGCCCGATTCTCTATTGGAGACGCCTTTGGACTACCCCGGAGATCTGCCATTATGCAGAGGGGTTCCAGGCCATAATCAAAGCTGACACCTTTCACAAGATAGTCTGGTTAAAAAAATCTCAGGACTGCATTAGGTGATCTTGGCCTCTCTAATCAGTGGGACAATCCGTCTGGTGAACCCTTCCCAAGTAAAAATATGATCAAAGGCTTATACTGGGATTGGGTAGATGGAAGACTCTGGAGTAAAACGAGATCTGACACAATGACGGGGCGTTTCTTTGACGTCAAATTGTATCCTGCATTGGAACCATATTGGGACAGCATTACCAACCCAGGGGATAGGAAGCTTTTCTTCCAGCTAAGATCAGGTGCCCTCCCTCTAAGATCATTGACAGGCAGGTGGAGGAGTTCGACCACCTCTTGCTGCGCAGCCTGTGGTGCGGCAGATGAAAGTATAGGCCACTTTCTATTCTTATGCAAAGCTTACGCCACACCGAGAAGAGTATGGCTAGCTCCTGTCTGTAGAAATCTAGGGACATCTAGGGGTGTTGAAGCATTACGAATACTCTGTACCACCACTGATATGCCTATTGTCCTAGGAACAGCAAAGTATTTGGGGTGGGCATGGTCCATTAGACGGAGGGCAATCTCTACTAATGTAAATTGACTGGAGTATTTTTTGTGGTTTTCGTGTAATCATACATCAAAGATTTTTTATGTTTATGTCTGTACAATTGTTTTACAATGTCGTATAATTAGGAAAAATCTTTTTTAAACAATGTATTTTAAATGTATGTTTGTGCTTTTATGAGTATAATTCTCGAATAAAGCTTTGATGAGCTTATATATACACCTACCTATCCTTTTCTTTTGAGGGGATGACCCTGGTGTAGAACTCCTGGGCTGCCATATCATCTTCAAAGGACTGCATATAATAGAAGAACTGATGAAACATCTTGTTTAATTAACTGTGGTAAAAGGCTGTAACAATCTAAAAATGTAAAAGGGACTAGAAAAGGCTGAATTAAAATAATTCCCCATAAGAAGCTCTGCCTTGTATTATTTGATGCAGGGGCTTATGTACATGAAAATGCCAGAGCGCTATGTTATTCCAAGATTGGTAAAGCTGCGCTCCACATTTTAACCCCTTG
The DNA here is from genome assembly GCF_964263255.1 of Lissotriton vulgaris. NCBI lineage: Eukaryota > Metazoa > Chordata > Amphibia > Caudata > Salamandridae > Lissotriton > Lissotriton vulgaris. The sequence goes on along the minus strand of NC_141697.1, from coordinate 335,078,413 downwards.
ACCGCAGACTGGATTTCCCCGTGGTGCGGGAAAATCCTGCGCGTGTGCAGATCGGACGGCTTGCAGCCGTCGGACACACACGCCCACCGTGATGTCGGATGGCCGAAGGCCGCCCAACACAGGCAAGGGGTTAAAAAGACAGGGATGCGCCTTATTTACTAAAACATGGTGTACCCCTGTGTTTTCCCTAGTGTAGGTGCTCAAATAAAGCAGCCTAGCACCAGTGTGGGTACCCTACCACCATGTTGCATGGGTGCCTGCGCTGTAGGGGTGATTGTTTATAGGCAGGAAGGCACACCTTCCTGCACTTAAACAATCAATATTGGTAATTTGCTCTTTGTATGTGTGCTGCAGCATGCAGCAAACATAGAAAGAGCAAAAACGAGGAGAAATTAAAAATTTCACTCTTATCGCCATTCTAGGACCAGGTATTCCCATGCCTTAGTTTTTGGTGCTGCCCCAGGATTGTAACTCTGGGGCAGCATAAAAAGCAATGGGTACTGCAGTGGAAAGCCCACTGCAACACTCACTGATTGCACGCCCCTTTGCCGCAGAGGACTGCGGTGGAAAGGGGCATATTTATAAGGTGGTGTCAAGCCACGAAGTGTCTTACCTCCACATTGTACATATGGGGAATGCCACTATGCCAGTGAAGCATCAGAAAAAGTGACGCTCCATTGACGATATGGGCTTGTAAATATGCCCCCAAGCTTCCACACCTAGTTCTCAATGAAACGGAGCTTGTCTTTGTTTTGGCGGGCGAGACTTTACCAGGCTGTATAGATCCCACCAGGCACCAAGGGATGGTTTTATTTCATAATATTCCAAACAGAAATATTGTTTGACATAAATATTCTGTTATAAGTCTCGTTTACAAAGATATCGACACCATGGTTGTAGATTTTATATTATTTACTCTTATGGGTCAATTGTTTTTGTAAGCGATATTTAGAATGGAATATTTGTGTCAGGCGACACTCTGCCAATAATATTCTACACATTAAACGGTATGGAAAGTCTGTCTCACTCTTCCCGGTGGACGCAAGGGAACACCAGACACCTGACACCTTGTTTACTCTGTGCACACTGCAACGCCTTTCTCAATCAATCAATCAATCAGGGAATTGTAAGTACGTTACTCACCCGTAAGGGTCTCAAGGCGCTGAGGGGGGTGTAAGTCCGCAGATCTGTTTAGCCGAAGAGCCAGGTCTTGAGGGTCTAAGCCCCTCCCAAGGACTACGTCACCTCTGCCCAAGCCAAGAACATTGGGAACCCCCAGCGGGCCTCTCTCCACCTGAGGCTCCCTCTCTTCAACCTGCAGTTCCCAGGCTAGAACTGGCTTGGCTTCAGCAATCTCCCGTCCCCTGTACCCAAGTAGCGCTTATGTTTTTCGAACACTCTACTAAGTGGGGATACAATTTATGTGTTCATTGCCAGTGTTAAGAATACCATCAACCGGTTTGTTTTGGGTTAAGAATGTACAAATGGTTGGTTGGTTTGTGAGAAAATGTTCCTAATTATTACTGGTAATCTTCGTTTATGGCGCCCAGAGGGAGACGACAGGAGTTTGGCTTACAGCATGCGCTCTTAAGTAGTCACTGGGAAGAGGTCACAGGACATTAATGTAATGCAGCCATTGAAAATAATTATTATATGATTTGTTAAATAACAAAAGATATCGATTTGTTTCATCTGTGTAGAAAAAACTTTATGATACTACTAATAAGTACATTTTATATACGATTACTTCTTGTAGACCATTGATATGCTTCTTAGAATTAGCAAACACATTCCTTATTAATTGTACAGCTTTGCCTCAGTTTTTTGTTCAAATAAAAAAATTGACTAGAATGCATTAACATTGGGGCAGTTAGTCTAACAAGTGATTGATTGGGGCTTGTTCATCTCAGTTTGTAGGCTGATGTTTAGCTGGTTTTCAACTGGGCTTTCTTTGTGCTTGGAGCTTTCCTGGTCTCCCTGAAGTGGGTTTGACTTGTTAACAGATGTTTAAATGCTGGCTGGGTTGAATCCTTCTGAGGTTGATAAACTGAGCACCAATGACTTTTGGTAATAGTAGCACTTAAAATTCAAGGGCCAATCGACTTTACACTTTGTGGTATGCACTAATGTGATTGAAAGGTGGTTTGCTTTTGCTTATTTTTGTACTATATCTCGCATTCACAGCGTTGTGCATCAAAGAGCTATAATTTATAACCAATAAAACAAAACTCTGCTATGAAGAGATGGTAGGCCTGGTGAGCTTTTAACAGCCTATCCATTATCCATCACCACCCACCCAAGCCTCCCTCCCCCCACTTATGAACCTGTGGCGACGTACGCGTTTAATACCGCGCCTGTATTTAATGTAATAAATTGAGATCTGTCTGATCCTGTGTGCCTTTTCTGCCTTCATCCTGGCGCCCACTTCTGTTCATTCATCATAGAGCTGCCTCGCCGCCATGATGGATGACACAATCGCTCTTGACAGCATTCTCTCCTTCTAATGATCGATTTGGGTAATGTCTGTAAGAATACCACTGATGGCTTTCTGTATCCTGTGTCTGCTCAGCCAGCATCACATTTATGTTGGTGGACTGCGGGGAGTTAAAGCCATTTATAAAATTATATAGATTTAATTAAAATAGAGCTATTGGATGAGATGGGGCTGCTAATAAATGATGCCACAAGGGAGCTCGCGAAATAGCTGAGGAGGGTAAATGGAGCTAACACCTCTTGCAAGGCGTGAATTGTGATATTATTGGAAATCACATATTATATTAACTAGTGGTGTGCCTGGAGGGAAGGCTAATGGATGGGTCAAAGAAACATTATTTATCATTTATGCTAGGGCCACGTTTCCGTAGGAAAAGTATTTTTGGTTTGCTTAGGATAGTTTGACAAATCTTCGCAAAACTTTTTTTTTAAATGTCTCATCTACCTTAGTTAATTAATTAATTAATTAAGTATGTGCTTATATAGCGCTGGAATCACTCCCGAAGGGGTATCTCTGCGCTTCGACCGCTGCGAAACCCTTCCTGGCTTCCCTGAGAGATGGTCCCTTAATGGGTATCTCCAGGGTGAGACCAGGCATCCCCGGCGGTCTGGTGGGGCCGTTAGTGAAGATGAGGCAAGCTAGTGCCCAGAGTTGCCGAGTGTGATCACTGATCAGAGTGGGCACCGAGGCGAGAGAATTATCGAGTCCGCTGACCCTGGTCCAGAAACCTGCCGCGTCGGGAATCAAACCCTGGTCCCGGGCCGTCCTCTGCTCTCGGGTCTGCCGCCTCTAACCAGTGAGCCACACTACTTCCTTCTTGAAAGGTTTCAGTGTTATCGTCAAGCGGGGAATGGTGAAAAAGGGGTGTCCCGAAACGTGTTTTACGCATTCATTTTTCCAAAGGAAAATTCAACAGCAATATCGCAAGAGCTGCTGAATGGAATTGCACAATATTTAGCAGAAACCAAGTTCTTAGTCTGGAAAGTGTGCTTTTTGGGATTTGATGTAAATCCGTGGATTCGTTTTTGAGAATTTGAAGCGCAAAACGTATATTTCATGCAGTGGAGTATCCGCAGAGCTGACAGATCTTAAGATAAGGTCAGATTGGCTGCCACCACATCAACAAAGATGGAGCAGCAGCCATTTTAGAACTCAGGGACTGAGTCCACAGTCCTGAAAAGGTAAAAGATGTAAGAGTCATGGTTGGGATACCCTGCCCTCATAGAGACCCTTCCTGGGCCAAACACAATTTTCAAAAAAAATGATTTTAACGCAAATGTGCAGTGCATCCATATAAATATTTTTTAAGTACAGGTTCTAGCGCTTTAAACTCCCCCCTCTCCCCCCTCCCCCCCCAAGGTGGGGGAGCAGAGCAATCAGTTGTTATGGGGAGGTTGCGTACAGCCCCCTCCTTGAGCTTTTTGAGGCTCCAGAGGCCCCATGCCACTGGGCCGCTATTTTTAAAATGGGGAGGGGGCTGCACCCCTCCTCCTCGTACCTCTTAGAAGATCCTGGGCCCCATACCCTCGGGCTGTTTGCAAAATAAAGGGAATGAGGGCATTTAACCTCCCTCCCTGAGACACTGTATTGCTTTGGGCCCCATTCCCTTGGGCCATTTGCAAAATAAAGGGGATGGGCATGCAACCCCCCTCCCCGAGCCACTGAAGTGATCCCATCCCTTGGGCAAGGTGATATTTTGGGAGGGGGCATCTGGCCCCCTCTTCCCAATCCGAACACTGCCTCCGGTGACGCCATTCCCCAGAGCCTGGTCAAGCAGTGTCCCAGGGACCCACTCCCCAAGGACACTGCTGTTCCCTGGGGCACCAGGGCATCCTCCAACAATGTAAAAAGTGGGCAACTCCTACCAGGGAAGCTGGCAGGGGCTTTGATACAACCCAAGTGGCCACCAACACAATCTGGTCTGTTGGCGCCCCGGGTGAGCACCGGGACACCCAGCAAAAATTTAAAAAGTGTCTGGTTCCTCCCAGGAGATCAAGCATGGGCAACGGGGGCCCTGAGGCTCCCCCTTCCCACAGCGCCCAACGAAAGAGACTTTGTGTATGCCTGGTTGGGTACTGGGGCACCCACCTGTACAGTAAGTGGCTGGCTCCCACGAGCAGTGGCAGCTTCTCCGCTAAGGCGGAGGAGCATTGCCCCACTGCTTTGCAGCACTGAAATAAAGAAAAAATAAAACAATACTAACGAGTTCATTATAATTTTATTTTTTCCTGCTGCAGCAGCTCTGTGAGCAGGGTGGGGCTGTTCTGGTGACAAGAGGAGCAGGGGGAGTCGTGGTGGCACACTGTAAGTGCCCATGACTGTTTAGCCGGCTGTCTGGGGCCGGTTAAACAGTCATGCGCACTTTACATGTTCTCCACCCAGGCTGCTTTACAGCCTGGAGGGATAACATACCCAGGTTCCCATTCCCTGTACCACGGCGCTTTTGCAGCATTGTGATTGGCTCGTGGAAGCCTCAGCCTGGGTGCTTCCTGTTTCTTTCCGGCCAGGAGAAATGAATGTGTGACGATGGAGGGGAGGCGTGACAAGGGGGGACGTTTTTAAAAACTCCTAGTTCCATGCCGGCCGCCACTGCCCACGATCCTCCTGCAGCACCCAACGTTATTGTGCATGTGGGTTCCCTGGGTAGGCACTGGGGCAACCCAATTTGTTTTTAATGAATAATAAATGAGTGGTACTAGCTTGCTCCTTTATTATTCACTGCTCAGGCTAGGAGCACCCCGTGATGCGCTAGGGCTTTTGAAAATAATATATTTGTGGTGTGTCGCTACTGGGAGTGCAGCAGCCCCCCACCAACATTAAAAAAGGCAGTAAGTCTCCTGGGTCATTGAATTCATGACCCCAAAACAGCTTAACATATTTTTTAAAGCACTCTGATGCTCTTTAGCTGCATTGCAGGTTACCCTTGTGGTTATCTCCATGGCTGCACATTGTGTCTTTTTGTAAAACATTTTTCAAGCCACAAACACAGGTTTTAAAAAAAATACTTTATTTAAAATTATTTAAGACAATCACTATTATTACTCATTGCAATATGTGAATTTATCAAATATACATTTGATTTGAGTTATTGCTGACTTTTGGCTAAAGCCAATAGGTCTGCTTTATATACCTTAAGTCAATAGGCCCACCGCTGACCCCTTGATAAAGCCAATGGGCCAATAACTTTCTGTATTGTGATCCTTTGATGAAGCCAGTAGGTCTGCCTTACTTAAAAAGTGATGCTTTATAATGTTGCTCATGGTCAGGCGGAGCCACGCCTTGTGCCCGACCCCCCCACTGTACATGGCGGGGAGTGGCTGCCAGCAGGGGTTTGTCCCTTGCCACTCCAGAAATGCCAGTGTCCATGTTAAAATATGATGTTACCTTGTTGTTGTTCTCTTAGCACACAGACTGGCATTAGTATGCCATTATAGTGCTGTTTGGGGGTACCTCTGCCTACGTTTCAGGGATTCCCATTGGAGAGCAGAGTCTAAGCCATCCTGTGATGATATGTTATGGGTATTGTTTCGTGGCTGGTCTCTGGTTGGGTGACAGTGTCATACTTAATGAGCTTTAGTTTTGTTATAGTCGGTCTCTGAGAGATCTGAAAGAGGGGATCTAGCAGTCGGTTACTCATATATATAGTCTACGATTAGAGAGCATCTAGGCCTGAACTGGCTGGCGGTGTGGACGTTTATGTGTAGTCTGTCATCGTGGCAAATGTCGTAAGCAACTTGATGGCCTACGATAGCGAATATCACAGATAGGTTACGTGTATGTGGGGTATTGAGTTTAACATGCAATGCTAGGTGTGTGGCTCACCTGAAATCCTTGGTCTAGATATGGAATGCAGCAACAGGGCAGAAGAGGAGGCTACCCTCACAGAGACATCATAGATGCCCCTGAGAATCCAATGTTAATGATAACCCCATTGTCCAGCTTGCTATCGACCAAGTAGCCTCCGTAAGTCACAATATACCTTAACTAAGGAAAAACTGTGTTCAGAGATCCCTGCCATAATTCCTCCAGCTCTGCATCTGGCAAGTACACTTATCCAACCTGCTGCTGTGGTCTCATATTCTCCTCTGCCTTTAATAGATGTTGGTACCAGATTGAAACTTCCTTTTTCCTTGTCTGGGGTTCTTGGAGCTCCGTTTCCAATATATTTGACTCTTACTTAGTATACTCCTGAGATTTCAGCTATGCAGTCAACTAATAGTATTTAAATCTTGACAAACCACCATTCATTATCTCCCTCCAATTGTTTCAGGGTAGGACCCTGCTTCCTTCCACTACTTACTACTACACTACTTACTTATACCACTATCTCTCAACGGTTTCGCTAAACGGTCTGTTATACACTCTGGAGTTCCAGTGGAATCACATGTTGAAGACAACTTGCTATAGTACGGGATCCCTAGAACCGTTCTAATCTCATACCATATTATGGCAGTGGCCTATAAACACTTCAGCTGCACCTTCTTGAAATACTTAGGTACGCCACATTTGTAGGTAAAACTCTCCTACGGGAAACCCGCTAACATTGCCATGTACATAACCCCAACACACATCTCGCCTTGGTGCAGGAGCAGCATCCTCATATTCTTCAATTGAAATGCCCAACAGTATAGCTGGACATCCATGAGCACTAAAAGGGTTTACCCCGCTTATATAATCTCCTCCTTAACTTCTTCCAAGAGGGCCTTATTCCCTTAACAACCCATACTCTTCCTTGGATCGTAGTAAGCTCTCTTTTGTCTAAAAGTAGCGGGATATTGTCAAACAGATAAGTACATACAGGCAAGATTGACATTTTCACTATACATACTTTTTCATTTACATGCCCATACATAGTTACGGGTAGATTCTGCCATTTTTAATTACGTTATCTACATCTTCACTAACCCTGTCCGGGTTCACCGCAGTGATTTTATCCAGATCCAGAACTATTTTTTTCCTTAGATATTTCATTTCTTTTCTGTGCTCATCACCCTCCCACGTTAAGTTCCACGTCATAACTTTAAATGTTGTTAAATTTTCCTTATACCCTGAAAGGCTTTCCAAATAGATTTAATCCTTGTATTATTTGCAGGAGGGCACTATTTATCTCTGTGGTATAAACCATTAGGTCATCACCATATAAGGCTATTTTCCTCAAGAACAATCTCCATGTGAAAGGTTAGATGTTATCATTCAGCCTTAAACTTTGAGCCAGAGGTTCTATGTTTAGTTCGAAAAGAAGAGGAGAAAGAGGGCACCCTTGCAAAGTCCCTCACAATAATCTTACAGGTTAGATTAACTTGTCATTTACTAGCACTCTTGTCCTGAAAAAAGGGTAGATCTGCTGTAATACCCTGGAGAATGTCTCTCCTATTTCAGAATGTTCTAACACAGTCATTAAATATTCCTAATTAACCTGTGTGAGGAAGAACTCACCGTTGTAGCTCCATGGGCAGTTACGCCTCTTAATTCCTCAACGGATTGCTCGGACACAGAGAGTTCCACTCCCAAATCTGAAACTCCATGCCGTCTTTCCGTGTTCCTACAGAGAGCCAACGATAGTCAGGACCCGGAAGGGGTTGGACATGACCCAGGAGGTACACCTTGTGAGCCAATGAAAAGGCGAGTTTACAGGGACGAAGACGCGTCGGGTTGGAAGAGGAACTCAGCGGAGGAGACGCCAGCCGAGGAGACGCCAGCCGAGGAGACGCCAGCGGAGGAGACGTCAGTGGAGAAGACGGAACCTTTGCAACGGAACCAGACCAGCGGAAGAAGACTTCGGAACGACGACGGCGCCGAAGAGGAATCGGACGAACCGTGGTGCGAGGACTGGTGGAGTCCCCCGGAGGATGCTGGAGAGCGGCCGTGACTCTGGAGAGTTACGGCAGGGCCGGTGAGTGGGGTGTTACAAGGGACTGAGGGTAGAATACGAAACAGTGATGTTAGATAAACTGGTATTCTGACTTAACGGCCGTGTAACTCAGTTGTCCTGACATAACGTGTTTGATAAACGGAGAAGTTTGGTTTGACTCGTGAACCGGGTGGTTATTTTGAGAAAGTGTTGAACCGCTCTTTTAAGTTCATTGACTGTTATAGGTTACGCATCCCAATAGGATGTGGTGACCGAGAGTTCATATTTGTTTCAATTGATGGTGTCAGTATATGACCATTGCAACTCAATTCATTTCAACCTTAGCTAGCTTAGCACATGTTACGTTCTCTGTTAGTTGTTCTTTTTTCTTAAGTCTACACGGAAATTATTGGAAGCAAGACACGTGGTGTGGTGACGGTATCCTTCTATACTTGTTACATAGAATCAGTAGTCTGACGGCCCCTTTCTTTTTCCGCTTCTTTTATGAGCCTCCGGGGAAACCCTGAAGACTCCGAAGACGAGGAGCCGGGAAACATCTCTAACACAGCCCCTCTACCAGCGGAAGAAAAGGACGAGGACATTCACGTTGATTCACGAACCTTTACTCATCCATCTGTTATTAATAAACAACCCATTCGAAACTATCTTCTGCCTCCACGCCTGTTTATCCGACCTGCGCTCCCACAAGTGGTGTCAGAAGTGGGATCGCAAGGCGTGATGGAGGCCGCACTCGCCAAAATGGCCGAAAATCAAGAACACCTGGGAAAGGTGATGGAACGGTTCTTGACTGTGGTGGAAGAAGACCGAGCGAAAATACAGCAAGTAATAACTGGTCAAGGACAAACGCAAGAGACAGCACTGGGAAAACTGACAGAGGCTTTGGGACAACAGAGAGGTCCTACAACGTTGCCCTCCGTCGTGTTACAGCGATAAGTAAGTGGAGAAGACCCCGATTTCTTCTTTACTAACTTTGAGAGAATGGCGACCGCAGCGTCGTGGCCTGCAGATAAATGGGGCCAGTATCTAGGACCCTTGCTATCAGGTGATTTACAAGCCGCTTATCAGGCGGCAACGGTACAAGGCGGCGTCGCCTACACTGATATAAAATTTTTTATCATGGAACGATTAGGAATTGACGATGAATCATATAGGCAAAAGTTTCGTCAAATGAAAGAAGGTCCCCAGGAGACACCACGAGCTTTGTATTTCCGAGTAAAAGACATGGCCGATAGATGGTTAAAACCCACTACCACCGACAAAAACGGCATCATGGCAAAAATCTACTTGGAGCAATACTTAACTTCCCTCCATCCTCCTATCCAAAAATGGGTTCGACAACAGGCCAATCTTACGCTTGAGACAGCAGTAGAGATTGCAAGTGCTTACAGTAGGGCGCAAGAACTCCAGAAAGGCACTGACTTTACAGGGAAGACAAGTGGTCCTGTGCTCCATCGACCCCCTCGCCCACCTCCACAGAAAAAACCCGAAGTATAGCCATTGTACCCGGATCACCCATAATACGGGCCCCAATGGGACCTCAGTGTTGCCAATGCGGAGGTATGGGCCACATAGCAAGATTTTGTCCACAAAAGGAGAAGGAGGAACCCATGGAAATAGGTGTGGTTCGTAATTATTATTGTTCTTCCTCCGAAAGAAAACAACCCCCATACCATTGCACTGTATCCGTGAACGGACAGAAAGTAACAGCCTTAGCTGACACGGGTTGTCGACACAGTGTGGTACGGCCCCAAGACCTAGGTACACACATTGGTCCCGTGGATGGAGCAGTAGCAATCAGATGTGTGCACGGTGACACAAAACCCTATCCAACTGCACAAGTAAGGATACGACACCCGAAAGATGAAGGCACTACTCTGACTGTCGGGTTAATTCCTCAGTTACCCGAACAAGCAATCCTTGGGACTGATTATCCAAAGTTAGACCAATTGTTGCAGGATAAGCCACACCAGGAAGAGGAGTGGTTATCAACTGCCCCGTTTTCACAAGACGAGGAGAAAGAATGGCCGGAAGCGAAAACACGGAAAAGCAAAAGACAAAGACGTGCAGAGAAAAACAAAAATCATGTCGCCTTGCCGATAACTGTGGATGAAAATCCATGGGAAACAGATAGAAGTTTCCATGCAGCTCAACAGGAAGATCCGGCATTGCAGGGAGCATGGAGTCAAGCACTCAACGAAGAGGACCCCCAACATGTATGTCCTTACTTCTTTAAGAAACAGGGTTTGCTATATAGAAAGGGAAATCCAACACAGAAAGCTCAACTGCTAGTCCCTGAACCATTTAGAGAAAAGGTGTTATATTTGGCTCATAGTCATTTACTTGGGGGACATTTTGGTGCCGAGAAAACGGAAAAACAAATCTTAGATCTTTTTTATTGGCCTGGGATATATCAACAAGTGAAGCGATATTGTAGAGAGTGTCCCATTTGTCAACGTAACAGCAGATACCACCCACCCAGAGCCCCCTTACAGCCTCTCCCAATAATCAGCGAACCTTTTAGCAGAGTTGGCATGGATATCATAGGGCCCTTGTTACCCTCACGTAGTGGGTGTAGATATGTCCTAGTGATTGTAGATTATGCCACCCGGTTTCCCGAAGCTTTACCCCTGCGGAAACCGGATACCACTAATGTGGCGAAGGCCATGATTACTGTCTTTTCCAGAGTAGGGTTTCCGAAAGAAGTCATAACCGATCAGGGAACCCCGTTTGTATCCCGACTAATGAAAGAGGTGTGTTCCTAGCTAGGGATCAAGCAGATACGTACATCAGCCTATCATCCCCAAACGGATGGTCTGGTCGAAAGGTACAACTCCACTATCAAAGCGACCTTAAAAAAACTCCTAGCATTAGAAACAAGAAGGTGGGAGGATATGCTGCCCTTGGCTTTATTTGCCATTCGTTGCAAGGAGCAGAAAAGTACGGGCTATTCTCCCTTTGAGTTATTGTATGGTCATAAACCCCGGACCCTACTCGAGATGGCACAAGAAAGGTGGGAGACAGAACCACACAATTCGAAACCCATCACTGAATATGTGTCAAATCTTAGAACTCATTTGAGTCAGATAAGGACAATTGTTAGAAACAATTTGGAGGAGGTACAAACAGCACAAAAACGTCAGTACGATAAAGGTGCTAAAGCGAGATCATTCCAAGTAGGAGATCCTGTATTATTGATGATGTCGTCCTCTGACCACAAATTATTAGGACAGTGGCAGGGACCTTATATTGTGGTAGAGAAAGTGACTCCAGTGACTTATCGAATCGAGTTAGACTCAATTCGACATGTGACCCAAGTGTACCATGTCAATTTACTTAAAAAATGGGAAGGGCCTATCCCTGACATTGTGAACCTGGCAGAGACGGAAACCACTTCTTTTGAGCAGTGCATAGATCCAGATTTGGATATAACGTTACGAGAGAGATTGACACAGGTATTACAACCGTTACAAGAGACATTTTCCACTACTCCAGGCAGGACAGGCTTTATAGAACATGCAATCAGAACACCACCTGGGAAACGGGTTCGATTACGACCTTATAGAATTCCTGAAGCCCGTAGACAGACTATAAGGGAAGAAATACAGAAAATGCTACAAATGGACATTATCGAACCATCCATGAGTGAATGGAATTCACCAATAGTTCTCGTTCCCAAACCGGATGGGTCAGTACGCTTTTGTATTGACTTTAGGGAGGTGAACAAGATATCCGAATTTGATACTTATCCCTTACCAAGAGTCGATGAGATGGTGGAAAGAATCGGTCAAGCAAAATATATCAGTACTCTTGACCTTTGTAAGGGATACTGGCAAATTCCACTTCGCAGAGAAGACCGTGAGAAAACGGCTTTTTCTACACCCGATGGGTTGTATCAGTTCAAGGTTCTACCCTTTGGATTACATGGAGCACCAGCTACTTTCCAGAGGGCCATGAATGTGATATTGCGACCACATGAGCGATATGCTGGCGCTTATATTGATGATATAATCATCTACAGCGACACATGGGAACAACATTTGAGTCATCTTTGCAACGTAGTTCAGTCTCTAGGAAAATATGGGTTACGGATCAATCCTGCCAAAAGCCATCTTGCATCCCAAACAGTAAGGTATTTAGGATACTTGTTAGGTGAGGGAGTAATTAGACCCCAGACTTCCAAACTCACGGCGATTTCTCAAGTTCCTTTACCTCAGACAAAGAAAGACTTAAGAGCCTTTCTGGGACTGTTGGGATACTATCGGAGATTCATTCCCCAGTTTTCGCAAAGGGCGGCCCCTTTAACCAATTTGTTACAAAAAAATTGTAAGACTGAGGAAATCCTCCGACATCCCTCTCCTGAAATCAGACACGCGTTTGAATCTCTGAAAAACACCTTGACCCCAGAAACCGTGTTAATCAGTCCAAATTATTCACTTCCTTTTATCCTACAAACGGATGCCTCCGACTTGGGTATTGGGGCAGTCCTATCGCAAGATACCCCACAAGGCGAAAAACCCATCTTATACATAAGTCGTAAATTGTTTCCAAGAGAACAGAACTATGCTACCATTGAAAAAGAAGCCTTGGCGATTAAGTGGGCCATAGAATCGCTGAGATACTATTTGGAAGGTAGGGAGTTCACACTGTTTACGGATCACGCTCCCTTAGAATGGTTAGCTAGAAACAAGGGACATAATGAAAGAGTACTCAGATGGTTTCTGGCTCTTCAACCTTTTCGGTTTTGCACCAAACACAGGAAAGGTAGGGACCAAGGCAATGCAGACTTTTTGTCTCGTTTCCCTCAAGAATCATCCCCAAGTAGTAGGACAGCAAGGGAAAGGGGATGTGAGGAAGAACTCACCGTTGTAGCTCCATGGGCAGTTACGCCTCTTAATTCCTCAACGGATTGCTCGGACACAGAGAGTTCCACTCCCAAATCTGAAACTCCATGCCGTCTTTCCGTGTTCCTACAGAGAGCCAATGATAGTCAGGACCCGGAAGGGGTTGGACATGACCCAGGAGGTACACCTTGTGAGCCAATGAAAAGGCGAGTTTACAGGGACAAAGACGCGTCGGTTTGGAAGAGGAACTCAGCGGAGGAGACGCCAGCCGAGGAGACGCCAGCCGAGGAGACGCCAGCGGAGGAGACGTCAGCGGAGAAGACGGAACCTTTGCAACGGAACCAGACCAGCGGAAGAAGACTTCGGAACGACGACGGCGCCGAAGAGGAATCGGACGAACCGTGGTGCGAGGACTGGTGGAGTCCCCCGGAGGATGCTGGAGAGCGGCCGTGACTCTGGAGAGTTACGGCAGGGCCGGTGAGTGGGGTGTTACAAGGGACTGAGGGTAGAATACGAAACAGTGATGTTAGATAAACTGGTATTCTGACTTAACGGCCGCGTAACTCAGTTGTCCTGACATAACGTGTTTGATAAACGGAGAAGTTTGGTTTGACTCGTGAACCGGGTGGTTATTTTGAGAAAGTGTTGAACCGCTCTTTTAAGTTCATTGACTGTTATAGGTTACGCATCCCAATAGGATGTGGTGACCGAGAGTTCATATTTGTTTCAATTGATGGTGTCAGTATATGACCATTGCAACTCAATTCATTTCAACCTTAGCTAGCTTAGCACATGTTACGTTCTCTGTTAGTTGTTCTTTTTTCTTAAGTCTACACGGAAATTATTGGAAGCAAGACACGTGGTGTGGTGACGGTATCCTTCTATACTTGTTACATAGAATCAGTAGTCTGACGGCCCCTTTCTTTTTCCGCTTCTTTTATGAGCCTCCGGGGAAACCCTGAAGACTCCGAAGACGAGGAGCCGGGAAACATCTCTAACACAGCCCCTCTACCAGCGGAAGAAAAGGACGAGGACATTCACGTTGATTCACGAACCTTTACTCATCCATCTGTTATTAATAAACAACCCATTCGAAACTATCTTCTGCCTCCACGCCTGTTTATCCGACCTGCGCTCCCACAACCTGATCGAAGGCTTTCGCTGCATTCAGACTTAGAACTGCTAGAGGGGAACGCCTGCCCTATTGTTAGATTGATTGAGTGTCATTGTGTGTCAGTTCCAGCAAATACCTCTCCGGACAGGACGCCCTTTTGATCTTCATGTATCAAATTACCCACTGCCTTACTTAGACAATTGGCTAAAATATTTAAGAAAACCTTGTAGTGATATAGGGTGATATGACTGACACTCAACAGGATTTTTATCAGGTTTCAGGATCAGAGAGAAGATTGCCTCTTTCAGGATGCTGGTATAGGTGAGACTTCTGATAAAATGGAGTTGAACAGCTTTATACAGATAGGAATTACTTTCCCTGCTAACAAAATTTACAATTCATTAGGGATCCCGTCTGGTCCTGACGTTTTTCCTCTTTTAAATTTCTTTATTGCTGCCAAAATTTCAGTTACTCTTATTTCTTGACTTAGAAATTGCTGTTGTTCAGACGTAAGCCTCGTCAGCTGTTTATCCTTCAGCCAGCTTCCTAACTTTTAACTGTTTTACTCAATATCTTCAGAGTATAACTTTTGGAAAAACGTAAAGAAAGCTCCTTCTATACCTTGATTGACCTCTCGTTGTAATCTTTTTTTTTTCATTCTTCAAGTAGCTCCTTAATATAATTTCTGTTCCTTTACAATCTAGCCTTCCACGCCAACAGCTTACCACACATCTCCCCATACTCCAATTTCCTAGTGCTACTAACTTTCTAAAGCTGCCTCACCATCTTCTCCTTCTTTAATCTAAATTTTGACTGGAAATTCTACAGAGATTGTTCTTTCTTAAATCTTTAGCTTTTTTCTAGAGGAGCTGATTTTAACACTATCTCCAGATTAGCAATCTCCCTCTCTAACTATGGCACCTCATGTTTCTCCTTTTTATCCAGGCACCCAATATACTCTGCTGAAACAGAGACGCCCTTAAACAAGCCTTATATGCGCCCCACACCGGATGACTTTGTTCCTTGCCCAAATTCCAACTAAAAAATCATCAGTTTTCTTTCAACCCCCAACACTACCTCTAAATAAAAAAAAAGCTTCCTGTCAAAAGTGCATCTCGTATTTACCTTCCGCTCAGACCATTTGATTTGCAAATATGAGTCTACATGGATACTCCCCAGTAACAGTGCGCGTTACAAAATCATTTATACATTTATACATTATACATGGTCTGATACATGAATGTGGAGCTGTTCTATCTTTTGCATCCTCTCTACTTCCTTACATTCTATAAGAAAGTAATCCAGTCTGGAGTAATGACCATGTTTCTTATTATAAAATGTATTGTCTCTACGCTTATCCTCTGTCCTGTGCCTTGCATCACATAAGCTAAAATTGCCTATCATGATCAGGAGATAGGCTCACATTTTCGAAGAGTTAACTTGGGAGCGGGTTGATGACCTATCTAAACTGTTCTCAAATAGGATATTAAAATCCCCTCCAATGTTTATAGGTGATCAAAGTTCCAGTAATATGGATAAAAATGTCTTCAGTGGATTAACATTGTCAATATTTGGGCCACAATAACCAACCAGCATTAAAAAAAATTATAACTATGATCTAGGCAATTATCCATCGTTCACCCCCATCAGATTTATACCTCATTATCTCCAAATCTGTGGTTGCCCTGATGATAATATCTACTCCTTTGGTGTAGTGCTCTTAATCAGTGGCTACAACTCTAGTTCAGCATAAGATCTCTACACTCTTGCCTCCAGAGTAAGTGAGCCTCTTGCAACATAGCCACATTTGCATTGTTTTCTCCTTAGGAATTTCAAAATCCGACGCTGCTTTTTTTTCACCCATAAGCCATTCAGTTTAAGCATAGTATTGACAATGTCTGATCATTAGTTCTGAACCTGACCCCTTAGAATTGATCTAATCTAGGTTTCACCTGGCATCTGCTTACTGCTATTAGAGGACATATATGTTTATGTTTTTCCCCATGTGCTCCCTACCTCGTGCAAACCCACCCTTGGGAATCCTTCCAGCTCTTCTTCTTGGCATAACATATGCCTATTTGAGTCCTCCTCTGTAGGCATTCGTGAATCTTGAATGTTTATTCTATTTGTTTCCCCAAATCTGATCCAATGTGTATTATATAAATCTGGGAAAGTTTTCTTTTCCTGCTTACTTTCAATATCGCTACATATCTAAGTTGCACACTGGCTCCGCATTTCCTCAGCTCCACCACACGCTTACCTAGCTCCACCTGCCTGTCTTCAGTAGCACGAGAAATGTCAGCTTTAACTGAAGAAGTAATACCCTGTGACAGGAGGCTCTCTTTCTTTAAAGCTGAAGCCAGTATCCTTTATTATACTATGTATGGCAAACAGTTTACTAGAATTTTATGAGGGTTTCTTCCACCCAGTGTTTAACTTGAATATGTCCCCATGGATCCTTTGAAGTTCATGTGTGAGGCATGAATAAGCATGAATAGAGAAGACAGCAGGAACAGAGGCTCAATTCCTAGGCTGTCATTTAGCTAACAACTCCAAAACGTTTGAACCATCGTGACAAAAATAAGTTTGACCCTCAAATCTGATCCGCAAGGTTGCAGGTTCCATTAGAGAAATTGCCCTGATCTTTCGTAGAGCTGGGATATGCTCCCGGAGCTGCCAACGTCTCACCACAGTTTGACAGCAAAAGTCT
Organism: Lissotriton vulgaris; assembly: GCF_964263255.1. NCBI lineage: Eukaryota > Metazoa > Chordata > Amphibia > Caudata > Salamandridae > Lissotriton > Lissotriton vulgaris. The sequence continues at coordinate 335,061,382 of NC_141697.1, read as the reverse complement.
GTCTGGACAAAGAATTCCACCTTAGAAGCCTTAATGGGTGACTTTTGGTAGGGCTGCTCAATAAATCTCCAGCTGTAGTATGAAATTTCCTACATAAATTAGATTGACCTGAGAATACCTAGAGAACTCACCCTTACTGGGATGCCTAAATGGAAAACGGTGTGCCCTCTGTATCATACTGTCAATGTCCCAGTCACTCAATGTAGGAAAAGATTCTGGAAACAGGCAAACAGCAGAGCACCTGAGGTTGTCCCCTTCTGGTATACCCAGAATCGCAGATGATTTCTAGGACACTTGTTCTCCAGGTCTTCCACCCTAGATAAGAGACTGGAACAAGGGGAGCCATGCTGGCTAAAGGATGATCGACTCTCTTTGACTACTGTGTGGATGGCAGTCTGGGACGTCTCCACCTCTCCAATGTGAGATTGAATAATATAGATGTTCTTTGACAGCTTCCACAAAACCACCTGAGTATTTAAACGGAAAGACTTCAATGCAGGAGAATCTTTTCAATGCTCCTCCCTATGCTGCAAGTGAAAAATATAGATGCAGGTGATGACCCCAACGAGGAGCCCCCCCCTCCGCAGAGGCCATATGCTTAAGAGTAGGCCGATTGACATCTAATGGAATAGTAGAGGCAAAGACACTGGTGGAAAGCTATTGTTAGGTGTTAACACAGTTCCATCCGGGTCCCAAAGTAGCTCCTCCTCCTCACCTAGTGAAGAGACAGGGCCGAAAATCCCCTGTTCAAAGGCAGCCATAACAATGTTCTCCAAACAGGTAGCTGACAAGTCCCTAGCATCCCCTCAGGACCACTAAGGCAGATGGGACAGTAGCAGGATGAGTGCCTGAAGTCATGAGAGATCTTCTCGGGGGGCGCTGGACAAGCGGTATAATCATGAGCTGCTTGAACTGTTTGATCGTCATTATCGGACATGCTGACCTAGTCAGAGAGAAAATAAAAGGCCTCCTGGACATCTGCCCCCAAGAAAGCAGGTTCCTATGGCAGTACCCCAGAGATAACTGCTACCCCGAGCTGTGAAGACTGTACCATGTACGCCTGCATGTTTCCTTTTTCAGGCTTATGTGCCATGGCAGAACCCACGTCGGCCACATCCAGTTGAGACAGGGTAACATCTGTCGTGGAGAGAGAGGAAGCCTCAGCACCCGCAACAAGACCCCCCACTGCATGGTACTGAGGGTAAGGGGGGCAAAGGGAGTATACTCTCTAATAGCGTTCATAAGTCAGGCTCAGTATGAGGGGGGAGGGGCAAAACATGTGGCAGAGAGAGGGAGAGGGGCGACAAAGTAATCTAATGTTTTCTAGGAACGCACCCACCTTGCCCCATCCCGCCTGTTATTGCTGCGGGTTGAATCATACCAGAACTCCACTCTCAACTCCGGACCTCAAAAGTAGGAATCAGTGACATTGTACTTAAGTGAAAAAGTATTTTTTTTACCAGGAGGAAGCAAACAGTTATCCTTCCCCCTCTTAAATCTGAGCCTAACAAGATCATCTGTGGTGTTCCGTCGGACCATGTTTTATCACCACTATTATTTAACATATACACTGGCGCATCTGTTACATTCAGCTGGATCTCAATACCATATGTACCCTGCTCTACAAACATTCCCCCGTTAAACCTCCATAGGTATTAGCTGAGTCACATCAGGAGGATCTTACAAATGCCTTAGCCTTTATTCTGCGGTCGATGTCATCTAACTTCCTGAGGCTTGGTCCATCAAAGTCTGAGTTCATCACCAGGAATAACCATGTTAAACGGAATCCATTAGCCTGGTCTTAAATCCTGAGCTCTGCAGTGTCCGCAACGCTGACATTCTCACTGAGACAGATCTATCTCTGGAGGTACAGCTAGTAAAGATGCCTAGCTCCTTCTTCGAGCAGATTAAAGTGCTAAAAAAGATTTAGTTGATTCTGAACATCATGTGCCTTTTTCCAATGCTTCGGCTGGTCTATAGTAATTGAATCTACCTGGTCTTACAGACAAACTGATAACAATGTTGCAGATGGTTCCGAATTCTGCAGTAAAATGTGTCACCCACAGCAGAAAAAAAGGATCATTCAATTCTAATTTTTATTTTTTTGCATTGGATGGCTGTCAGAGACTGTGTGTGTCTTGTGTACGTCTCCTATTATCTTCGACTGGACAACCACAAGCCACCCCTGTTTTTATGACATCCAAACGTGGTCCTTACAGTGTACTTTGCAATTTACCAACCATTGGTTGCATCACTATACTAATTCAACACTAATCCTCTATGGGTCCCGGAGTAGTGTGCTACCCGCCGAAAAAGCACTTCGACGCCTCGTCAGGGGTAGTAAGCGCTACATAAATGCAATTACAATACAATACAATACATCTCAACTTTTGCATTGTATTGTAGATTTACATACCGCTTACTTCCCGTGACGGGCCCATAAGGCTGTGTATGTCACCACAGGAAAGGCCTGGAATTACCTTACACAGGACCTATGTTCTCTTCCTCACCTACAGTTTTTTCACTGTATGCTAAAGACCATTCCACTTAATTATTAAGCAACAGCAGTTCTCCTTTGTTTTTCCTCATTCTGTATGCATATGGAGTTTTGGTATTTTATCAATAATGCCAAGAAACTACGGTGTGTGTGTGGAACTCTACCAAACAAATACATTATAATAACATTACATCCTACGCTATGCACATCTCACCAGGCATATAAAGAGTGGAGCAAACATGAAGTGCATCTTTCTGACCTGGTTGATTCTTTACTATAAACAGATTGCCAAGAAGTTAGTGGAGTTTGCCACTTGGAATGCAATAAATCCTTGGGTCGGTGGCAGGGCCTATACCTGCTTTCAGGGTGAATTAGGCAAAGGGAAAACAGCCCTGGGGAAGAAGCACACAGCGTCCCTATAAGCACAGATATGATTTACTGCTGTTGAGAAATAACGTTTTTGGATGCAGTGTCTTACTCTGATGAGCGGCAATATTTGCTGAGGTTCTACTCAGAACTGCTTACAAAGGCCTTAACGGTACATTTGAAAGATTTTTGTGTAAAATCAAGCGTTTAGTTCCAGTTCTTTTGAGGGCACACTCCTCTCAGGGAGCTGGAATCACTTGCTCTGCTCCCTACATTTCAGTCCTGAGATTACAATATTTCCCAGGGCTGACTGTATCTCTGAGTACAGTTTTGGGCTAGAAGACATGGCATTGAGAACTCACCTCGCGAGACTAGGAGCCTTGAATAAGCAGAACAGGCTACCCCTTTGTTGTATGCAGTTATGGTGTATGCTAAATGAATTCATTGTGTCCAGTGTGGCAACACAGGCAGTTCAGCTTTGGAGCCACCTTTGCCCTCTAACATATATGCATTCCCTGTGACTCAGTATTAAGTCATGTGATGTAGTGTCATATCATGTTAAATTACATGTCACGTTACGTTAGGATATGTCATGGGTTAGGTTTTGTTATGTTATATTATGTTATGTCCATTTAAATTGCACATAACCTGCTATCACTATGGGCTCATAACAATGCTGGGTGTTTGGGGGTGCCTATCCACACGATTCTGGTGTCCACTTCAGACTATAGTCTGACTCATCCTGTGACAATGTCTTTGGATATTACATTTTGCAGAATTGATGGGACTGTGTGGTATAACCTTCCTGCTGCGAAGTAAGGAAGTGAATATATTCTACATAAGTACCCTGGCCGCTCCCTGCAGCATTCAATAATTGCATCAAATCTAAATATTCAATGCTAGGTGCTGCAACCCTTCTCAGCATGTTGTAGTGTGGTAGTGTGACCACCTCCCTCCAGGTCATTATGGTCACTGTTTCTAGTTCGGACTTTTGTGTGATAGCCAAATGCATTCTGGGTATTGTTGTCTTGCTATGCCTCATTTGAATGAATTAGCCTAGCACACCTGAAATCAATGATTTGTAGGTGAAAGGTTCAGAACTGGGGGCCATGTCCATAATGACCTGGTGTGGGGTGGTCGTCCTAACCCCATAAACTGATGAAAACAAGCAGACGACTGCCAGTGGTGTCTAAATAGACTCACATGGACAGGAAGCCACATGCCATGGTTACCTGACTCCCACAGAAATGAAAGAGCTCTTCACTAGGGCACAGGGTGCGGGGCCAGATACCCCCCTCCCGCCCGCATAGTTTACATCTCACACCCTGCATCCCATTCATCTCATCTGTTCACATGCACATCACTGCAGCTGCCTTATTTCCATACGTTCTTGTCCTGGCCAGCATCCCTCTGCTCAGAAGCAGCCGAAGGCTCATGAACTGCACATCACTCTGAGATTGATTTGAGCTGAGCACAAGGTCCTTGATCGAGATACACATTGATTGATGGCCGGGGGTGAGGAGGGATACATCTGCAGACTCCGCTGCTGCATTGGCGCGGCGCAGCAGGCGAAGACGCAATGAGGATTTTTCAGTGAGGTCAATTGAGCTGCTCAGAAGAGCCTCTGCTTAGTCGCCATTTTTGGCAATGTTCCCTGCTGCACCACAAGCTAGCAGGTTGCCTGATGAATGCACTGCAGCAGGGACCAGTGTGAAGGAACGCTGGCAGGTTTGTCCATTTGCAACTGGTACAAAGCTGCCTGTGTGCTCGAAAGTTGACTGCTGACCATGTAAGCCTGTAAGACAGCTTTCTTGGATGACTTCATGCTACTGAGAACAGTATGCAGCGTACAAGTGACATCTTTACACCAGTTTACATTCCCTCTACAAACAGATTCACAAGATACTTGATGTCCTGTACAAATGGCACATAGTCTAAGTGGATTCAAGCTGCCCCCAGCCACTACAAGTGCATTTTATCATCAACCTTTAGTTAATATAGGTCTTCCACATTGAAAACTACCCACAATGATCATGTGGTTCGACACTATATCAAGGTCAATAACAATTTCCTACAATTGCATTGAATCCATACATCACCAAGTACATTTATTATTTTTAAGTCTCCCCTGAGGCAGGGCAGGCACTGTCGCTTGCAAGATCTTTTTGTTACTTAAAAAAACCTACATGCTTGAAAGGTGTGTGTGGGGGGACGACAGGAGGGGTAAAGTGTCATCTGAAAAATAAAATGTTTTCCAAACAAAAAAACGACATTGCTGTGCTTCAAAGACAGAGGTCAAATCACAGATTATGCCTTCTGACAAATTGCTGCTTATTTTGTTTTTAATGGATATTGGTGTTTAACTTCTCTTTCTGCAAAGTGAAAAGATTTTGTAAAGTAAACTATGTAACAATCTGGCTGTGATGCAGAGTATGAAAGTAAAGGCTATAGGATGTATTTTTTTTATTACATGCAACAAAATGTAAATACATGTACATGAACTGTACAAATATTTCGGAATACATCAGCTGTTAGGACATCCCAAATAAAGCACATTTAAAAAATATTATTTTCGTGTGATGGAAACAAAGACTTTAATAGGATCAAATCAAATCTATACTCGTTACTTGGTGATGCACAGTGGATAAACTTTTGCTGAAACTCTATTTCCTCATATAGTTTGTGCGCTATATTGCTTTGTCAGTAAAACTGGACGTCTGTGTATATATGGAGATGTTTAAATGGCAAATGTGCTATATTTTAATGACAGTTTGCACCCATACCAATCTTTAGTAACATTGCTTGCAACAGTATGCTTTAAATTGCTAACCCAGCTATACACACCCATACCACTCTTGCTAAATACATTTGCTACACTTGTTCTTTGTGTGGCCCTTGGATTGTTCTCAATTCCCATGACTTCAGTGATGTACCCTAATTGTTCTAGCACCACTGCATGGGTGGGATAGAGCAGGGTGAGAATGTTTTATTTGCTGTGCACCGGTCTCCTCATCACAACCAGAGGCTCTGGTAACCCCACTGTGTGTTCCGGGGCTTTAAGTGGAATGAAAAGGTGGGGAGGAGGGGCCTTAAAATGGGCGTGTCCTATGTAGTTAAGTGTGTGGCTTAAACATTTAAAGTAAAGGCTTGTGATTTCCAGTGTGCCATCTGACCTGTATTTTTGGTTCCTCTCCCAGCTTTCTGTTATTGCATTCAGATATACAGCACAACAACTGACATACACCTAAAACCAGCCAGGACTATCGGCTTTGTCTGTGGTTGTTAGCTGTTTAAGATAAATGAGTAACAACAATGATTTTTCTGTAAATAATTAATATTGAAATTGTTTTCATTTTGAAATCACAAAACTGAATTAAACATTACCCGGGTCTGTGGAAGGGGTAGTGGTCTTCAGGGTGACTCAATCACTCCTGTTAGGGTAACTCTGTTAAACATGTCAGTCAATCAATCAATCAGGATTTGTCGAGCGCTGCTTATCACCCGCAATGGTATCCGGGTGCTGGAAGGAGGGGGAGGGCTGCTGCTGGTCCCTGTTAGTCGAACAACCAGGTTTTTAGTCCGTGTCTGAGTTCCTGCAGGGTGGGTGAGGTCTGGAGGTGGAGTGGGAGACTGGTCCAGGTTTTTGCGACCAGGTAGGAGAAAGAGTGGCCGCTGCTTCATCGGAAGCACGGGTGTGGGCGAGGGAAAGGGAGGCAGAGCTCATGTGTCTACTGTGTGTGTGGAAGTTCAATCTGTGGTTTAGGTAGGCTGGTCCTAGATTGTGCAAGACTTTTTAGGCGTGAGTAAGCATTTTGAACTGCCACCTTTTGTGTACGGGGAGACAGTGGAGTTGTTTAAGGTGATGGGTGATGTGGGCTCACTTAGGTGGGTCGAGGATGAGCCTGGCTGCTGAGTTCTGGGTGGTCTTCAGTCTGTTTAGTAACTGGGTGGTGACTCCCATGTGGACAGAGTTGTCATTGTGCAGAACATGTGTGCTCTTTTTCTCTCCATATCTCCGCTATCTGCATATCTTAAACTCATCTCTTTCCTCTTCAACCCTGTCTTTTTACTCTCTCCTTAATGCACTTCCTTGCATCTCCTTCCCTTCACCACCCCAAACACACACCGCACCCACTCACCAATAAGCACTACCTTTACTTTTACTTTGTCAATATTTTGACAACTGTGCAACTCCTTCACAACCATGTACACATAATCACATTTGCAAATGGAACACATGATCACTGCCCTGCATGCTCTGCAGAGAGGCCATGGTTTGGATGACCATGTATTGCGAACACCTTTCTCACCCACTTACAGGCGCTGTGAGAAACAGGCATTCAACACCAACTCCAGAACTCCCATGGTGGCCCATTCTAAACAACCGCAGGGACTTATTTCAAAGTATGAATTGTACAAGAGTAATATGTTACATGAAAAATATAGAAACACACCATACTGGAATTAGCCAACACTCCAAGGGGATGCAAGATTAAGTAAAACACGTGGAATGTAAAAAGAAATTAATTTGCCAACATTAACTCTTTTTGACATTCATCGGTCAGAAATCGATCAGTGCTTTTGGCTACAAAGTTAAGAACATTAATTTAGGGCCGATGGGGACCTATTTTAATGTCCGTTTTTCGCCCACTTAAAGCCCTGGTGTTTTTTCCCAAATTGCATCTTGGGATTTGGAGCAAAGTATATGTAGGTTCTCTAACGCTACCAGATACCTCCCCAGGCCTACTTACAGTAAATCTTAGTACACCTTAGGAGGTCCGGCTGAACAAGGTGCGGGCTGCTGCATGCAACTGAATGTGCTGATTGGGTGCTGCAAAATGAACATCATATCATCTAGTTGTTTTGAATGTGTTATTAACCCCTTCACTGCGGCGGCTATTCCGCCGCAGTGCTAAGGGGGCGGGGCAGCCGCATGCTGGTGACGGAACCGCTCCGTCACCAGCGTCGGTGGCGCTGTGCTTATGACGGAGCGGTTCCGTCATGGCCCGCCCCGCTCAATAGAACGCTCAGCGCAAGCGCGGAATTCGCACCGCGCATGAGCAGCGTTCGGGCCATGACGGAACCGCTCCGTCATCAGCACAGCGCCACCGCAGCTGATGCCGGAGTGGTTCCGTCATCAGCAGACAAGGGGTTAAACTACCTTGATACCTCCCATGAAAATGTAAACAAAAAGGGCTCAGCTGGCAGCGGTGGACGTCTTAACAAAAAAGACAGGGATAACGGAAATAACATCACAATCTTTCACCATCGCCTACATTAAAGGGATGACCGCTTGTCCCACCCTAAGTCCCTAAAACACTATACTATTCCAAGCTGATTAGGAGAATAGCAGGAAGTGGCCAGCAAGACAGTCTCTGTGAATTAGCTCCCACAATTGACATCTGCAAACTCAGGATCAGATTCATCAATGGATTGCGTTGCCTTTGCGTCACTCAAGGTGATGCAAGGGCAAAGCAATTGTTAAGTCAGATTTACCAAACCAAGCAAGGTGGCCTTGTGCGGCTTCGTAAATCTGGAGTAATGCAAGGCGACCCAAGTCACTGCTTTGCATTAACCCCTCCCCTGCTGATGACGGAACCGCTCCGTCATCAGCCGCGGTGGCGCTGTGCTGATGACGGAGCGGTTCCGTCATGGCCCGCCCGACCCGCCTGTGCGGCGCGGATTCCCCACCTGCGCTGGGCGTTCTATTGAGCGGGCGGGGCCATGACAGAACCCCTCCGTCATAAGCACAGCGCAACCGACGCTGGTGACGGAGCGGTTCCGTCACCAGCATGCGCCCGCCGCTCGGCCGCCCTCCCCCTTAGCACTGCGGCGGAATAGCCGCCGCAGTGAAGGGGTTAATCTGCGTCAGGAAGGTGTTACATGGGTGGAGAGTGGGTGTTCCCATTCATCTAAACACGCCTTCTGGAGCATTGTCAGATTTACCAAGACTGGTAAATTTGGAAATGTGTCAAAATTGTACGCCTTCGTGATAGAGGTGCAAGGAGAAGAAATATCTTTATTTCTCTGTGTTGTTTCCTCTTTCTAAGTGTGTTGCATTTTGAAACCCACTTAGAGATAGGAAAACGCCTCTAAAGATTGTTTTTGTGCAGGAAAGTGTCCCTTCCTGCACAAAATCAATCCTGCCTGCAATGCAGACACCCTTGCAACATAGTGCAAGGGTGCCTGCATTGGTGCTAGACAGCATACAATGCACCAGTGCAGGAGAGAGAGCAGGAATGCACCATATTTTGACAGATGTGGCGCATTCCCGCACTCTCCATTTGGCGCAGCTCAGCAAGTTGTCTTGCTGCATTGAGCTGCATCAAATAATGATCATTCTGGCCCTTAGCCTTCCTGCCTTCCATAGTCAGTAAACTGTGTACCCTTATATCACCTAATAGTAAGATCTAATATTTACAGCACTTAGAATCTCTATGCAGAAGTATATAGAACGTTATTGAAAATGTCTCTTAGAGCCATTTTCACTTTCTGTTATTGCTGCTGACTTATGACGCAGAACCAAGCAGACAGCAATGTCCCTGCTAAGGGTATCTAAAACATGTCAAGGGCGGGGGTCTTCCTAAAGTAAGGTAAGGCTTTTTCACTGGCCTGAATAAAGGTCCATCCTTGCGTATAGAACTGCAAAGTAGCAAATAAAGAGTATTTAGAGAGAGAGAAAAATCACATAGTGTATAGGAATTTGGATGAGCAGGAGACCGCCAGAGTACACCTAGATCCTAAATAGCATATTTAAGTATTGCAAGAGGTAGGGAATTGCCATGGTGGGCTTAGAGGACTAGCTATACCTAGGGTGACCAACCGTCCGTAAATTTCACGGACAGTCCGTAATTTCGGCCGCCTGTCCGTTGTCCGTGAAGGAATCTCTAACGGACGCCATTTGTCCGTCATTTTAACAAGGCACCGGTTGCTCCACCCTAAAGCCGGCACAGCTTGCACCCACCAAATTCTTCACTCCGATGCTGCACCAAAGCTCCTCAGATGCCCCGCAGCATTGGAGAGGCCCAGCGGGATAGCAACCCTCACACCTCCAGCCCTTGATGACCTGTTAAGTGGTGCTTCGAAGGTGACTGAGAGGGAGGGGCTGCCGGGTCAGGAGCAGTGACATCTATTCACATGCAAACAGCCCTGAATGTGTCATGTCTCTGCTATTTAGAGGGGGGCTCACACGTTCCATTTCGACCCAGGGCCCCAAACACCCGAGACTCGACCAGATTACACCGAGGCAGCACGTGGTTCTCTTCACAGAGCGTAATTACTGTCACTAAATTGTAAACACACCTCGGTTCTTCTAACATGCAGTCTATATTGTAAGAAAATAAAGAAATGGCACAATCGCACCCACACTGATTAACAAAGTATGGAGGACAATCAGTTTAATCTGTTCTCTTAGAGTATCTCCTATAAGTACTGTACATCACAGTGGGGGATGGCATTTTGGACAGAGAGCCTGTCTTCTCGTTGTCTTGTGCAGGAGGGGACGAGGAGCCCAAGATGATACTAGAATACTGCATGCCAGCCCCTGTGCCCACCCTGGTGGATCCTGTTCCCTCTCCTGCCCTCCCCTCAGTGGTGGCTCCAGTCCACCCCTGCCTGTGATGGATCTTGTCCCCCCCCCACCTTTTAATGGCTCTTGTCCCCCCCTGTGATGGCTCCTGTCCCTTCCTATAGTGGATCCTGTCTCTGTCCCTTCCTATAGTGGATCCTGTCTCTGCCCTGGGTGGCTTCTGTCCCAGTCCTGGAACGGCCCCTGCAGCGAGGGTGAAGTTCTTGATGGGCCTCTTCTCAAAAGGGCTCAGTTCAAAATTAATATGGAAAGGTCGGCGAGTAAGTAAGTGAAGGGATGGGTGAATGGCTGGATGAATTAGTGAAAGGGTGAATGGATGAATGAAAGATTGAATAAATGGATAATGAGAGAGGATGGATGGATGAGTGAGGGGAAGGATGGAGAGAAAATGTAAATAGCGTGATGTATGGGTGGAAGGGTAGCTGGATGATGGATGAGGGGAAAGATGGATGAGGGGAAGGATGATGGATGAGGAGAAGGATGGATGGATGGAGGGGAAGGATGGATGGATGAGGGGATGGATGGATGGATGGAGGGGAAGGATGGATGGATGAGGGGAAGGATGGATGGATGGAGGGGATGGATGAGGAGAAGGATGGATGGATGATGGGTGGGTGAAAGGATGGATGGATGATGAGTGGGTGGGTGAAAGGATGGATGGATGATGAGTGGGTGGGTGAAAGGATGGATGGATGAGTGGGTGGATATTGGGTGGGTGAAAAGATGGATCAGTGGATTGGATGGTGGGTGGGTGAAAGGATGGATGAGTGGGTGGGTGGATGGTGGGTGGGTGGATGGTTGGGGGATGATGGGTGGGTAGGTGGATGAGTGAAATGATGGATGGATTGATGGATTGATAAGTGCAAGGGTGAATTAATGGACGGATGAGTGAAAGGGTGGATGTAAGGATGGAGGAGTGAGTGAAAGGGAGGGTAGATGGACAAAAGGATGAATAGATGTTTGAAGGAGTGAAATGATAGATGGATGAGTGATAGGGTCAATGGATGGATTCATGAGTGGATGAGTAGATGGATGGATGGGTGGGGGATGGATGGATGGAAGGATGGCTAAGTGAAAGGGTCGATGGAGAGAGAAAGGGAGGATGGATGGATGACTAAAATAGTGCATGGGTGGAAGGATTAGTAAGTGAAAGGATGGCTGGGTTGGTGAAAGGGTAAATGGCTGAATGGATGAGTGAATGGATGGATGGGATGAAGAGTAGATGGATAAGTGTACAGATGGATAGGGTGAAAGGGTGGATGGATGGATGATGGATGAGTGAAAGGATGAATGAAGGGATGGATGAGTGGAATGATAGATGGAAGGATACATGATGGATAGGTTTGCAAATGGTTGAATATGTTTGGAAATGGCTGGGCTTACTTATGTACTACTGCGCGACCTCTGATGTGTCTGTAAAACGTACCTATTGTCCTGAAGTTTTGTTCTGAATTTTGACCTCCTGTCCTGAATTTGTGTCCTGAATTTTGACCCTTTGTCCTGAATTTTTACACTCACCGTCCTGAATTTGCACCAATGCCAGTTGGTCACCCTAGCTATACCGTCACTGTGAATCTGTTTATATTGAAAATCCACCTGAAAAACATAGATTTTGAAAAGAATTTACAGTTCTTCAAAGCGATCCGAAACAGTGGAAAAAACATAGGGGCATATTATCAAGACAGGCGATAAAATTATCGCCGCTTTAGCGACAGAACTGCCGCTAAAGCGGCGATAATGTTATCGCCTGTCTTGATAATATGCCTCATGTTTCTCCAACCAAAGGACAGGCGTTAAATGGGATACGATCATTGCCTTTAACAGAGAGTCTGATACCACCAAAGGGCGCTGATACCTCTAAAAAGCTACGCGGGGGGCGGAAGGGTGTGGTCAAATTGGAAAGCACCGGATGTTTACCCTCCTCCAGCCGCCTCGCGCCTCCTCTCTTCTCAGGCTCAGAGCAGCGGCTCAAGCCCACCTCACATAGAGACCGAAGAAACCGCGGACGGGTCAGCAGCCGCGTCGCAACGGCCCAGCCGGGCCCGCAGCCAGGGTTCACGGCTGAGCTGACTCTGCTTCACCTCCCCGCCCCCTGGCACCGGCAGAGCCAGGCAACCACTTATCACAGCGCGGAGCACTTATTGCTGCATTGCAGGGTCCCTGGCGGAGGCCCTCGCAGACGGGGAGAGGTAATTGCAGATGGAAGCGCAGGTCAGTCTGTCACACAGCCGGCACCTGCAGCCTCTTCTGTTGCCCGGCGCGGGATAACTGCAGGGTAGATCAAAAAACATAAACACAGCTGGCGCGGGCTGTCTGATTAGCGGCCCAAAGGCAGGGCGCAAACATTTAGACTGGTGATGTGCCCGTCAGAGACGGGTAAACGGGACAGCAAAGTGAAGACAGTGTCTGCCTGGCCAGTGCCCCAGAGCCTGGCTCGAGGGCCCAAACAATAACCCTGCAATGATCCAGTCTCTAGAGCCCACCTTCCTGAGTACTGTTTGTACACTTTGTGGTTTATGTCGTCTTTTGGGGTTGGCATTGTGCCCTTTTGATGCGTCATGGCTGGTTCATGACTGTCAACCCAGTAGGGAATTTTTTGCTTTTTTTTAGCTTTTCTGCCCCTTTTTAGGCAGGGCCAAGACTACAGTGCATATTGTTGGTCTCAGGTGGTTAAATGTAAACAAATAAGATGGTGGCTGTAATCTGGCCAGGAGTAGTAATGAGTCTTGGCCCAGCCTCTAGAGAGGACAGTCTATCTTGAACTTCTAAACTATGTGTCCTGTGCTCTGGAATACCATCAATATAAGACGTGACGAGCCTGGTTTGCATTTTAAAGGACTAAAACAAGGAGCTATGGGCCCCAAGTTTGGGTATACTTGTGTCACCCAGGGTGACTCACTCAGCAAAAAAGAAAATGTTATGGAAGGAATTGTAAAGCTAATGTCAGCACCCTGTTATTAGTCCGTGGCTGCCTGAAGTGTCACAAAGGTGGCACTGAAATGTCACTCAAAATCATTACCAGCAGTGGCGTAGCTTCAGGGGGTGTTTGGGGTGCTACACCCACCCCTAAAATGTATTCTATAGTTAATAATCGAGTACAGGTGCTTTCAGTCGGATATGATGAGGTATCTATTGATTTTTTTTTCTTTACATACACACAGACAAAAACACACTCACTCACTTTCTTGTCTCTGTTTTGAAGGTCTTAACATTTTTTTCGTAGTTTGAAAAATATAGTGTTTTTTTTAAAGTAGATATGCCAGCGTTATTGTTGAGAAATCTGAAGTTCACGCCCCCCTTCCAATCTTATTGACCAAGCGTTGCCCCCCTGGCTACCTGTGGCTGAGATTAATTTAGGCAGTCCACTTGCACTCTTTGTTGTTCACATGGCTGGGATGATAGGGAAAGTCAAATTCTCCCCAGCAATTAACGTTAGACACAGGAAAAGTTCTGGATGGGAGGATATTGAGGTGGAGTGAGCTGTTTGGGTCACGGTGTCCAATGCAGGTACAAAGTTGTCTATCCATTCTATAATGCAAGGCCATTAGACTGGAGAGTCTTGAGGGGTGTCCACCTACGAGTCAGAGGTGTACGAACGTCATTGAGTGTTGCTCTGAGGCAGAGGCGCAACTAGAGCCACATTTCAGGGGGGGCTAAGAAAACATTTCCGGGGGCGGGGGGGAGTGAAACTTTAGGCAATAGGAAGAGTGTAGCTGCAGGGGCTCTTGAAGGGGTGAAACAACATCAAAGCCTCTTAAACAAGCACATGGTCTTTAAAGACCTGTGAAGTGCAAGGGTGCGGCTGTGTGTGTGCTCGGGAGCCGTCTGAGCCCGGGCTGCCACACATGACGGGGGGGGGGCTGAAGTCCTTTGATTCCTATGGGTGTTGCGCGCCTGCTCTGAGGGGCCTATGGATGGCACTAAAAAGGTGTCTGAGAGCAAGATATGGGTATGTGAAGCATCCCTGAATCTCTTCATGCTACCGTCTGTGGGATATTACATGACTGCCCTTGAGGAGAATCCAACAGAAGTGCCTTGAAGGAGCAGAACTATTCCCATGACATTGGAAAAGTGAGTGGCACCATGTATTTAGCCACCATATCATCATTCAAACATTTATGCTAGCAGGGCAAAAAGAAAATATGCCAGTCGAGACCCCCTAGGGGTGTGATAGGTAGTCCCCCAGAGCTTGGGGCCATCACACAGGGGATCCTAGAAAGTCAATATGCCTTTGTCTCAGTCAAGGATTAAATAAACTGTAAAGTAACAAGGTTTTACCTTTGGGGAAATGCATTCTATCATACATGCATTCACTCATTTGTCCACCACTCGTATGCATGAGCCCCATCCTGAGTAATGTACCACAACGTTTACTACCACAATCATATGTTTAATAGAATAAAAATGTTGTTTCAAATTACACTGTAAATATAATGTAACCTAACCCTTCATATATATTGTAAAACTCATATTTTTTTCATGAATTTAGAAAAAGATTGCTTTTGCATAATAATTTTCCATACAAAGTTAATATCACAATAGAAAATAAAAAGCATAGACAAAAAAAGAGAGAAAGAACACAAGACAACACACACAGTCTTTGTAAAATGCTAAATAATACAAGTAATCAGATACAGGCACAAGATCCAGAAACAATTCTTATCTAATATGCTCGTCTGATCCACAGATTTTAGCACTATATATGAGTCAATGTGTTTTGGTGGTTTGAAGCCAATACTGACCACCACCTTCAAGACAACAGAATATCTCTCACATGTCAATATTAATTATTAAAACCTGAATTTAAACATAAGCACTCCAATTGCCTAACAGATCATTGAAATACATGATTATATATTACAATTAAAACCATTAACCAAAAAGATTATATACATATATAATTGTGAACTCAGATACCCATTTGATTCTATATATTCTTGTAACAATTTTCTTACTCGGACTTGGTGGTTCGCCAGTTCGTGCTACAGTACCATTCATTTATTTTTACCATGACTTCTTACATCTCCCAAATGTTCTTCACATCCCATACCACATTTAGTCCAGATTTTTGTTTACCCTATAAATCATTGTGCCACAATCCATTCCTCGCAAAAACTACTAACTCGCACACATAGTGATGGTGTGGTGTCTTTATATATAAAGACTTGCCAACTGGGTACTAGCTTGGTACTCCTTCGATCTTTTCATTACTAATCCAAAGCCGCTGTGCTTATTGGTAAATGGCCCAGGACATTTGACTCGAGCGGATACTTGTGTCCCCCGCTGAAACAATCACTACGGGAAACATAAACATACATTGAACTCTTAACCCTCCATTTCTCAAGGTTCAGCCCTAACATTGGTATTTCATTCAACCTCATTTGGGTAGATACATATTCCTACCTTCCTCTAGGAGGTTGTATCCTGTTATGGTGAATTGAGGGATCTATATAGAATTCATCAACCTCCAGTCTTTCTTGCCAATGCAAAATCGGTTGTGGGGCTGCTGGTTGCCTGATCAGGCCTCCCAGTCCCTAAAAGCCTCTACTGTCCGATCCCCTACCATCCACTACAAAGTCCGATCCTAGCCGCCAGACACCAGCACTAATAACTATGCTCTGAAACTGTTAGTTTTGCATAACAAAACTTTGCCGACTTCTCGAACTGCGACCTGGAGCCTGGCTGATCTGCCTGACATTGGTGGCGGGTTGCCTCATGAGGCCTGCCATGCCTTCTGCATCCACCTGATGGACCTATGGAGTCGAGTGGCAGAGGCCCATGAGTGGGCAGTTCCAGGGGAGCTGTGGCGCCTGGGCGGTGATCCTGTTTTCTGCCCGAGCCTAAGTAGTGAGCTGATCGGGGGGTAGGGGGTGGGGGGGAGGGGTTGCAGCGATCCTGCGGTGAAGATCAAGTCGGCGCCTGAAGCCCTGGTATCCGCTCTGTTCTATGCCGGCTGGAGAGCCACAGCCACTGCCAGTGCAGAGGTGAGCAGCTGCTTGGAGGGGGCGGCGAAGGAGGTGTCGGGACCCATGACCTCTGAAGACACTAGTGGGCCGTATCACAGAGGCAGAAGAGCACGAGCGTGACTCGCGGGGCCCGCACAGTCGAGCCGGTGGACTGCAAACAAAAGACTTGCGTGGTGAGAAGCGGTGTATTGACTGGGCTAGGAGCGGGGATCCGGCTCTCGACTGAAATTTGTGCATGGTGCCGGCCCACTGGATAGCACTGGACAAGCAGGGACCCACTCAGAGAATTTCTACTGCTACATCCCTGATAGTATTAAACACCTGCAAGTGCAGGGACCCTGCCCCCCCCTCCCGGTGTAGATCGGTAGTGTTGGAGTAATACCCCCTGGGAAGCAACGGAGAGCGAACTTGGCAGTTGTCTTGAGCTGCAGTGAACCTGCAAGGTCTAGCTGGCCGTGACCATTTTACTACTCAGAAGAGTGTGGGAGGTACTGCCGGAATGACAACAGGCCGCAAGGTATGCATTTGACACCCCGGCAGGCAGTTGTAAGTACGGTACGCCACCCCTGCACCTCATGCAGAAGACTACACCCATCACCCTAGCTACAACAAGTACCCAGGCACTACAATGACGGGGAAAGGGCCCCATGGGCGGCCTTCAGACCAAGCTGGACAAGTATGCGGTTACCAGAAACATTTCAGCTGCAGGTGGCACTATGGAGCATTTGACCCAAGAGGCGACTGGCCCCACTGATGTTGAGACGCTCATGCTCCACAATGAAATGGCTGCCATCCAGGGAGTGCGCACAGCACTTGAAGGTAAAATAGACATAATGAACTCAGAGCTCATGCTGGTCATAGCAGACCTGCGCAATGTAGAGGCCAGAGTTCAAAAGGTGGAAGCAACAACAACAGCTTTTGTGACCGACATCCACGCTTGAGACCCAAGGGGCCGACTTGCGGAGAATCACGACAGACCTGCAGGCCTCGGTTGAGGACGAGGAGGGCCACTCAAGACACAATAACATTAGAATATTTGGGGTTCCAGAGATGATGGAAGGCCCTACCCCTGATCTCTTCGTCGAAGATGTAGTGCTGAAACAACTGCAGCCCCATCCAAGTTCTTCTCTGTCATGAGAGCACACAAGGTGCCGGGTCCAGGGGCTCCCCCGCGTCCCAGTTCGATTATCAAGACCGTGATGTGGTTCTGTAAACTGCTCGAAGTGCTCCACCTCTCAAATACTATAACGCCACCATTACATTTTTTCTGGACTTCACGCTTAAGGTACAAAGAATGCGCCAAAAGTTCCTGGGCGTAAAAAGAGCTATGAGGGAAAAAAACATTAACTACTCTATGATGTTTCCAGCCCGCTTAAGGGTCATGGCAGAAGACAAAACATGGTTCTTCTCCTTGGCGGAGGAGGCCGGGGACTGGATGGAGGGCGGGTGGAGGGCCCCAGACCCCAAATCACATAATCGCCAGGCACAGCAGAAACATGTAGGGATTACCCGTGATCAACAGCGCCTCATAAATGGTTTTGGAAGCAGGAGCCACTCCCCCCACCGTGATGAGACCTGAGCATTGACTGGGAGACAACGATCTGCATGATGGTCTTATATGGCAAGGAATGGTTATGAACACAAACATGGTAGTAGAAAAACTGTCTACACCAATGGAGGCTGTCAAAAAAAATGGGTGAAAATCTGGGGTAAATGGAAAGACTATTGTTGGGGCCTATTTACCCCACCCCCGGCGCTTCCCCCACATACATGGTATTCCAAGTGGGAAAGTTCCAACTGACTGTAGAAGGTCTAGGTATGATAAGTCTAGATCTGGTTACAATACAGTGTCACTAATGTGGTGTTTTTTTTATGTTTTTCCCAGTTGTACTGAACACGAATAAAGAGATTTTTTTTAAAGTGCTGTAAAATCACAGCTGCTCTGTTTTGTGGTGTATTAGTATGTACAATGTTAACCTTCAGTTTCCAATTAACCGGCCAGTTAACACATTTTAGGGCTTTCCAGGCATAGTTATTAGTAAATGAGAAGCCCCAAATTTTTCTTATGAGTGCTTATAGAGATGGCCCATCATTCAGTGTGTATCAGTTACCACAACTTGTTCAAGTCATTCCTATTTCTTTCTAACTATGGGCATCTCAGCAGTTTATCAACAACTTAAAATCCAATTCAGTTGATAGCACTCCACATACGAGCTCTCAGTGGCTGATACCCCAGCCCTATATATGTTTGGGTGTAGCAGGGCTCAAAAAAATCTCAGTAGACCTGCAGGTCTAGTAACTTCAAAAATCTACTTGATCTAACTGTAATGCACTTGACCTCTGTGAGCAAATGTGACAAGTTAACAAGATTTAAAGGCATTTTTATTGCTCATTCACTTTGTGAGCAATAAAGATGTCTTTAAATCTTGCTTTTTTGTCACATTTGCTCTGCTTTCAGAGACAGAGGTCAAATGTCAGTCTTCCTTCCTCCTAAAAAATAGCTCGCCCTAATTAAATCTGGCTCGCAAATGCTAGTTGGCGAGTGGATTTTTCGAGCCCTGTAGCCTATCAGTCAGACTTAGTCAATGTCCATTGGGTTGTATATAGTCGTTTAGACTTCATATAATAGATGATTATAGCCATCAATTAATGATTTTCATCCAGTCTTTTCTCAAATTAAGTCTGTTCCTCATAGTGTTGAGTCTGGAGATATACCATTTTCCTCTTAACTTTCTCTTATGTTTAAGGCATCCAACCCTCTTGTTCCATTTCATTTTTTGTAAAATAAACCTGTGGAAATCTAGGTATCCATATTTGGCTTCTATATAATGTTCAACTAGGTGGACACTAGGTTTTCCTGTTTTTAGTGCTGACTTGTGATCCAACAGGCGGAGCCTTAACTCTCGAACTGTTTCACCCACCTATCCATATCAACATGGGCATAATAACAGGTAAACAATATTACTACTCCAACAGTTGTCAAAGCTTCTGGATGGCATTTTGAAACCATTGTATTCTCTCATCTTACTCACTATGCAGTGGTCACATATAGTACAGTTACCACATTTAAAATTACATGTAGCTCTCTTGATTTCTTATTTAAAAAAATGTTTTAATTGAGAGAGTGAGAGAGAGAGACAAAGAAAACAACTTTCTCTTCCCACACATTTTATCCCCGAATACCCCCCACCCGGGCCCACATTTATATTGATACATAATTAATTCCGTCCCAGTAGTGATGCATAAACCTTCAAAATGCTCTCATTGTACATATAGAATAGTTAAAGTGGCAAGAGCAAAACTGTACATCTAAACTTTACATTCCTGAATCTTGATACTTAGAAGCATAGATATTTAAATGACGGCAAAGACATAGCCATAAAGTGCTTAGTGCATAGTGTAAACAATGTTTTTACATGCGGTACTAAATCTTTTTCATCAAACTCATTGGTACCTTTGGTATAGCTCCCTTCCCCATACCATAACACTTATTCTGTATTCCCCCTTAGCAACCCGATTGTTCAGCCCAGTCGGATACAGGCTTCCAAATTTCTATTCCCTTCTTCTTCGCCCTGTATCCCTTTCACCAAAATATAGCTTTTTCCAGATTGTATACAGCCAGTAAAAGACCCCTCCATTGCTGAATTGAGGGGGGTGCTGGATCCAGCCAGGCTGATGCAATGCATAGCCTATACACAGCCATTGCTATAATTAATAAGGCACCTCCTTCCTTTTCAATCAGCCTAGATATTCCAGCAATATTAATGGAGGGTCCAGCTCGACCTGAAGCCGTGGTTTCTCTTTGAGAAATCCCTTGATCTCCTTAATCAGAAGGTCCAGCTCTCTACAGGTCGCAAACATATGAACCATATCTGCCTTATAAAGAGCACATCGTGAGCAGTGTACTCTCTTCATTTCTAAGGTGGCTTGTTGTTTCATTTTAGATTCTCTGTATGTATGTACCAAAGCATTGTGTACTTTATTTGGCCTGAAGGCGAAAAGTATTTTTTTCAACTGCGTCTCCTCGCCTTCATTCAAAATATTCCAGTTCCTGTTCACAATGTTTTTAATCTAATTGCTTACTCCAGAAAACTGACTTACAAAAACTATCTTACTATTTTTACGGTTGGTGTGTATTCTGTTAAACATGCTGTCTTGGTTATAGAAAAGGGCTCTTTTAAAATAATGATTTATATGTTTTTCGGGTAACCCCTATCTTTAAATAAAATTCTCTACAGTTTCTGAATGTGTGTAGAAGTCATTGAGTAAGGAACAATTTCTTTGAAGACGAATAAATTGTCAGAAAGGGATATTATCACACTGTGTTCTAGGGTGGTAACTAGAGTAATGCAAAAGGGTATTTTTGTCAGTCCGTTTCGTGAACAATTCAACCTCTAGTTGTCCTGTTATACTCTTGATGTAAATGTCTAAAAGGTTCACCCTAGTTTTGCTACAACGGGCAGAGAATTCAAGGTTTGAGTCAGCCAGGATTCAACATTCCAAAACTTCTTCCAATATCTCACTAGTCCCCTCTTATATGAAGAGAATATAGTCTATAAAATTATACAAATTCCTTACATTCTCTGGAAAAGGGGCCAGCTCATTAAAAATATGTCTAGCCTCAAAACCACTCTTATAAAGGCAGGCCAGACTTGGGGCAAATGTGGCCCCCATACTGGTCCATTTAAGTTGCAAGAGTAATTCATCCTTGAATAAAAAAAAAATATTTTTTAACACCATCGATACACATTGTGTAATGAACTCCTAACTGGCACCTTGTATCTCCTAATTTTCTAAAAATGTTTAAACTACTTCAATTGGGGTATGTTTGTATACAAAGCTTCAATGTTGAGGGTAACTAAAATGTGTATATCCTTGTTGAAGCTTTTTTTCCTCCAGTATGGAGATATGTGTGAATCTTTAATGTATGACTTTTTCTTGATACCAAAGGTTTTAAAAAAGCAGTCCGCATATTTGCTTAAAGGTTCCAAAAAAAAGGGAACCTAAGCTACTGACAATCGGACTCAAAGGTGGGTTCTTTTCATTCTTATGGATCTTCGATAATCTGTAGATCACTGGAGTTGGGTGATTGTTGTTCTTTAAAACCTAAACTCCTCCTCACATATCCAATTATTATCTTCAGCGGTCTCTATTAGCACATCTACTTCATTCCTCAGAGCAAGAAGTTTCCTAGATGGAACTTTTATCAGTGTTGCTCAACCTGGAGGGGTTTCAATACTCTATCATCATAGTCCATTGTGTCTAAAATCACTACTCCTCCACCCTTATCGGCGGGCTTTATGGTGATGCGACCATCATTTTGAGTAAGCGTAGAACCTCTCTCAATTCACTGGACATGTTGATGGGTTGCAAATGGGGATCACTAAGGAGTTTTTGCACATTGATCTCTACTGCTCTTTCTAATATTTCTATATTTTTGGTGTCTTGATTTATGGACGGTGTAAATGTGGATTTTGGTTTCAACTCATCTTCTCAACCGGTTGTGGTTGACAGCCTTTAAAAAATCTATTCAGTCTAATCTTCCTAAAAAAGGATTTGAGATCCTTTTCTAGTTCATACTTATTGAAATTTGCTGTGGGAGCAAAACTAAACCCTTTTTCTAAGACTACCTTTTCTACCCTGTTTAATTCTTTTTTCATAGATTGATAATGGGAAATGTATTTACCTCCAATATTTCTGATTTCCTTATTTTAGGTATTCCTGTGGTGGGCAATTCCTTGTCATTTGCCCCTGCCCCTTTTCGGGTTGTTTCTTTGTCCCCTTCTCTGTCGTTGTAAAAAAAAAGAAAAATAATAGGAAATAGAGGTATGTCCTGCTTGTTCTTCCCGGGATGGTCCCTCGTACTTACTACTTGACCCCGATGTGTTGTAGAAGGTTACATGTTTCTTGCAACTCCTCAAGTACACGGGCCTGGTCATTGGTTGTCTCTCCCATCCCTGTTCTTTTCTCTGTTCATAGTATTCTTTATTTAGATATGGGTATGCTAATTCCATCCTGAATTTGCTAACAGATTTCTTGAGTTTGTCTTTTTGTTATTTAGGTATTCCTATACCCATTTACCTGTAGATCTAACTCCTCCAATATTCTTTTAGCTTCATTCAATCCTGTATTATCTTTCAGACTAGATACTAACACTTCAATTGCCTGTTCACGCTTTTAAACGTATGCCTTAACTTTCATTCCAACAGCTTTTAGCTGTGAATCATCAATGTCATGTTCTTTCCAACATGGCTTACCTTTTCAGTCAATAAATTACTAACTGCTCTTTGGTGAATTTAATTTCACACCAGATACCACTTTTATTCTTCATATATGCAACCATACTAGCTCTTTCATATGAAAGAGCGAAACACCAAGGGCCATATGCATCAACAAACCATTTTGCGATTTTCTAAATGCGAGTCCTTGTGATTCGCAACTAGAAAATCGCAAAATGGATTGCATGAAAGTGTGTTTTAACACTTTCTGCGATTCCTAGGGGATCGCAAATGACCTACCGCAAGAATATTAACGAGGTAGGTCACAATTCAGCAGACCATGTCCGTAATTACTTTTAAAATAAAGCTAATTTTTTATTTTTTTGTAAAGCAGCCCATTTTCCTTAAAGGAAAACGGGATGCTTTCGAAAAGAGAAAATTAAAACATGTTGTTTCATTTTCTAAGAGCAGGCAGTGGTCTGTGGGACCACTGCTTGCTCTTAGAAAATGCATTTACAGTCATTCACAAAGGGGAAAGTGTCCCTTGGGGACCCCTGCCCATTTGCGAATTGGTTACCACCTACTTGCAGTAGGTGGTGAAATGCAAATGTTTTGCGACCGCATTTCGGTCGCAAAACATTCATGCATACCGATGCGATTTAGTATTAGGAAGGAACGCCCTAAACACGCCCCTTCCTAATAGAGAATCGCAAACCCATTTTACGATTCGGTACAGGTTACCAAATCGCAAAATAGGGTTTGCTGCATCAGAAGGGCATTTTTTTGCGTTCACAAATGGTTGACTCTGCGAATCGTCCGTTTGCGAAGGCAAAAAATGCTTGATGCATCTGGCCACAAGGCTTTAAAATTATGTGCTGGAAGGGTAATGGTGTGACCATGAATTACAAGGAATAAAATACTCTTGATTATTGATTTTAAGGATAGTACAAGTCACCTTGGAGTTCCATGACCGTATAAATTAACTCTGCCTTCAGCCTAGTTCCTCTATATGATCACGGAACAACTTGTTGACTTGCAATATCTTTATAATATATGAACAATGGTACTTTATCCCATACATATCATACATAGTTTTTATTCCTGAACTATCCCTCTATCAGTCTTTGTTGTGAACCACAAAAATATTGATGTTGCTCCCACCAAGCCTACCATTTTCGACTTGACATTCCATATGCAGAGTTGCCTACTGCACCTTAGCCATTGGATCTTATGGCTTGATGCTTATTAGTGTTCAGCGAGATTGTCGCCAACACACACCATTACCAACAGGGTTGCTGGGCCACCAGCTACCTCACGCTTTTGCTACATTAAATGAGTCCTTACATCTGCATCTGCAACTTCTGTGGGCAAGCCGGCTGCAATTTTGTTTCCACATTTTTTCCTCATGATTTGTTTTTTGAATTTTGGTAGACCATTATACATACTTTATCATAATTCTCAATCTTATGGTCTGCTCTTTAAACAAAGTTTAATGTCCTATTCTTACAATAGTATCTTTTGATCAGACGATTTGAAGTTCAAAACACTACTTGTCATCATTGTATTATCTAACGCTGATCACTTGTTGATTTCTATCTGAAGCTGCACTATGGGCTCGCTTAATCTTCTGACTTTGTTTCTTCATGTATACCCTTCGTTTTAAACGTAATTTACTCTTGTTTGAGCACACTTCCCTATTGAGTGTGCTCAAACAAGTGGAGGGGTGTGGCTCACTGGTTAGAGGCGGCAGACCCGGAAGCAGAGATCGGCCCAGGACCAGGGTTCGATTCCCGACGCGTCAGGGACTTGGGCCATGGTCAGCGGACTAGATAATTCTCGCCTCGGTGCCTACTCCAACCATTGGTCCCACTCAGCAACTCTGGGCAATAGCTTGCTTAATCTCTACTAACGGCCCCGTCAGCGCCGGGGATGCTTGTCTTCATCTTGGAGATGCCCAGGAGGGACCATCTCACAGGGAAAGCCAGGATGGGTATACAGCGCCGGGACGCCCCTTTGCTGGGGCAGCTGTGCGCTTTACAAGTATACGACATTTAACATTTAACATTTGACTGGTACTCATACCTGTTTTAGCAAATACGCATTATGGCCTAGATTTACTATGATTAAGCATTGGGGTTGCGCCACTTTTGTGGCGCAGCCCCAATGCACATCAATTTTGGCATTTACTAAGAAAGCAGAGCTGCTTTGAATGGGTTCGAAAATACAAATCAATGCAATGCTGCGCATAGCACTACCTTGCATTACTTTGCATTGGGTAGGTGTTACGTAGGTGGAGGATGAGCATTCTCATGCATCCATGCATGTATTTTGATGCCCACACAGATTTGCAAAGATTTGTTAACCTGGGTTTGTGCCAAAATTGTGGGCATAGCCGACAGAGGCATAAGGAGAAATATCTTTTATTTCTCTTCGTTACTTCCTCTTTCAATGTTTGCTGTTTTCTGCAGCATATAAACAAAGAGGACTATACCTCCTTTGGTTGTTGTTTTTGTGCAGGAAGTGTGCACAGTCCACCAGAGCAAGGAGAGGGCAGAAATGCTCCATATCTATGTAAATGTTGAGAATTTCGACTTTCGCACACAGGAAGTTCCCTTGCTGCACAGTTTTGCATGAAATAATAGTAAATGTGCCTGTAGATCTCCAAGCATTACACCATTTAATTTTGCTGCATGCTATTGTGTAGTGCGTATTTGCACACATTTAATTTCCCCTTCTGGCCTTCCTTTTCAGATTACCGACATGAAGTGATCTTGTCTGCCCACAGGACAGCACTTTGTTACCATGCCTTGTGATGGGTTAATGATATTGATATTCACAAATCATTACGAATGCTCTCCTTACCCTCTTCATGGAGTAAGTTATCCTTTAATTTTTGGCTCTATTGAAAACCATAATTGGGTGTCGGATCACCTAACGGTACCTTATTTTAAATCCAAATTGATATGTGACTTTGAGTTTTTATTTATTCCTGGAATATGTTTTACTACATCAGTGTTATTTCACAGTTTTGGACTAAACAGGTAGTTTTATGTTTTGTTTGCTAGCCTTGCTTCACTTATGCCATGTACTCCCACTTGTGTTATTCCTTCCGCATTGCTTCTCAGCCACTTGACAACCTTTATTTGGACTATGTGTTGATCTACAAAAGCCTGTTGATATACGTACTACTTTTATGAGATGCATTTACCCTGAATACCCACAATTTGAAGTGAGCTCAGAGGAATCAACATGGTAGAACCTTATTATTACTTCATTATATTCTTGCAAAGTGTCGTTGGTAGCATCAACATGGTTCTAGTTAGGAACATGTTCAACTAAAGTTAGTCATAGGTATACCTAATTTCGTATCAATCGCTATTCTAATTTTCTTAGCCGCAATTGCTTTATTACTATTTTTTGTGTCCAACACTTAATATTGGGCAGAGCTTAAACATAATGTAAAAACAATTCTATGTCAGGAACGGAGGCTCAGATTATGCTTTGTCTTTCTCCGCTTTATTAACATATCAAATTTCATAGCAGCCAGAAAGACCTATTGCAAAAAACTTCCATAAAACAAAGGTAGAAATGAGCAAAAACATCAACTCCAATGACACCGAGGGAGGTCTCCAACTTCATAGTCCTTCCATAGTGTCCATGAACAGACATAGTCCTTTCACCCTGTTGTTTCCTCCTCTTGCTTTGCTGCTTCTCAGCCAGTTAAGTCGATTTTCTTGTCTGTGGTATATTTCATTGATTAACTGTGATTCTAGCTGTATTTGGTCCTCTGGGACACGCGCTAAAAAAAGTGTTGCCTGGGGCGGTTTATTTTCATTCTGGACCTTTGTCTTGTGTTTTTTTTCCTTTTCAGGTCCCCGGTCCAGCCGTGGGAGCGTTTCGCGCTCATTACGCGGCCGGCGCCATTGTGGTGGCGGTGCTTGAGATTCCCACTGGTCTGCATCGCAGTGCCTCAAAGGAAGAGCTGCGCTGCAGGAGACGCGTAACACAAGCCTTGTTTCCGCTGCCTGCACGATACACCCGGCCCGGGTCTGTACTTTTCCCAGCATTTTCTCCTTTATTGACGCCTCGGCAGGGGTCCGTATTGCGGGCTGAACCCACGGTGACGCCTGCGGGCGATTTGAAATTTGCACTTCCCCTGGATAATTTTTTGACAGTGCTATGAGGTAGCAAGCCCAGTCAGGTGTGATCCTGAGGGCTCGCGCATTGAGGTACGTGCAAGCCTGATTGCAGGCCTTAGGTCTACCCAAAATATTGCAGTCCTCAGGTCTGCCACTGATATTGTCTGGGTTTCCCAATTCCCAACATATTAGCGCGCTGCGCCTTAAAAGTTGTTTTCCCCTTTTTAACCCCTGCAGAAGTTGAGGTTGGCCTGTGTAGATGATGGAGGTGCAGAATACTATATTTGAGGAGGAGGAGTCTAAAGAGTATATTCCGTGGGACTACGATTCCTGCGATGCCATAGACTCCTCCATTTACAGAGTGGTCAACAAAGTGGTGGAGTCTACGGAACAACGCCTGTCAGACAGGATTGTTCAGGAGTGCGTCAAATTAGCGCAGGCATGCGCTGTACTGCCCTCAACTCTTTTGGAGCCCTCAAAAGGAGAGGGCCCTCCGCCTCCTAAAAAGAAGTGTTCAGAAGGGGTGGATTAAGACGCGTTTGCACGCCTTAAGATTGCCTTCCTAGCGCAGGGAAATTCCTCCTCCCCGACCCCTCCACCAGCTCCAGAGTCCCAAGGTAACCAAGACCCGGCCTCTCCGAAGCCTGATGAGGACTCTCAGGGGTACTCCGAGGACGAGGCGGGCCCTTCACGCCCATGGCGCCCAATGATTGCCCCTCCTCCAGCCCCAGAGGAGGACTTGGGTATGTTGGACCTAGACAAGATTATTCATCCCAGCTTGGCAGCTTTGGGCTCCTGGTGACAAGGTAGCCAAGTTTGTCGTGGGTCGCCCTTAAAAAAGGAGGCTCTGGGTTGCCTTAGAGCAGAGTGCCCGAGGCCTACTCTTGAAGGGAAAGTTGCTTTCACCCCGGAGTTAGACTCCAAGATGGCCACTTTCCTGGCCAAATATATGAAAGACCCTCGCAAGGGCATAGATAGGTCCTGGCGTTCATGCCAGGATCAGCTTCTCGATGCCATTGGCCCTATGACCACAATTTTGGACATGGTGGAGAAAGCAAAGGTGACAGGATCCCCTTTCTCACTGGAGGTGTTGTCGAACTGGGCTCAACGGGCCCTTATCTTCATGTGCAACGCGAACTGTGCCCGGTCAACAGAGCGTAGCCGCTCTTTGCTGATTAAATTAGACCCCAAGCTAGGAGATTTAGTTTCTTCGGAGGATGGCGCAGGGAGGGCTCTTTGGGGACCCATTCATGAAAGAATTGGGAAAATTTATAGCAAATTTTGCCTCCTTGGATAAGGCCCAATCCAATATAAAAAGGGTCTTCAACCCACAGGTTTTCCATGGGGCCGGCCGAGGCAGGGGCCACTCGGTCGGCCATGGTGTCCAACAAAATCCCCCCAGGGGACAAGGTTACGGTCACAGACAGTATAATTCCAATGCAAGTTATAATAACTTCTACCCAACAAGAGGCCAGCTCTTCAGGGGCTGCGGAGGATTCAAGAACAATACCGGAGGTGGCAATTCCAGCGAGAGTGTTTTACTGGTGGACCAGGTCCGTATTGGGGGTCGTTTAGCAGCTTTCCAGGATGGCTGGGCAGCCATTACATCAGATGCATGGCTTTTACAGACGGTTCAAGGTTTTCATATAAAATTTTTCGACCATCCTCGGCAAGAGAGTTACTCTTGTCCCATTTGCTTCACAAGTCGCTATGCACAACTGATCAACGAGGAAGTCTCTGCACTGTTCCGCAAGGGGGCCATCTGTCGTTCAGCCCTGAATCCCAAAAGGTTTCTAAGCAACATATTCTTAGTAGACCAATCTGATGGGGGTTGCAGCCCCGTTATCAACCTTAAACAGTTCAACGGGTGGTTGGTGTACCGCCATTTCAAAATGGAGGGAATCCACCTCCTCTGGGATGTTCTACTTCCATCCAACTGGATGGTACAGCTGGACTTTAGGATGATTACTTGGTAGTCCCGATTCAACCTCCTCACCAACGGTTCCTTCAGTTTTGCTGGAGAGACCTAATCTACGAGTTCACCGCCCTTCTGTTCGGTCATTTCTCAGCACCATGGTGCTTTACCAAAGTGCTCCATCCAGTGGTGGAATTCTTCAGGGCACAGGGCACAGGGCATGCGCATCGTGTAAATGGATGAGATTCTACTCATGGCACAGTGCCCCAGGAACTTATCCCAGCAACTCCAGCAAACGGTCTCCCTTCTGCAAGGACTGGGGTTTGTCATCCATGCAGAGAAGTCGGTCCTCAGCCCTTTCCAGAAGGTGGTTTTTCTGGGGTTAGTGGTGGACTCCATCCACTCGTCTCAAAGTCTTCCGTCCCGGAAGATGGCCAAGATACGGCACGAATTGCATCAAACCATTGCCAGAACTCACACGTCCCTACGGCCAATTACCCGGTTGGTGGGCCTCCACCCCTCCTCCATCCAGGCAATCTTTCTGGGACCTTTGCATTACCGGGCACTCCAGTGCCTCAAAGCTCACCACCTCAGGAGAGGTTTGTCAGTCGGTACCACTTTCTATGGAAGCTGAGGAGGAGATAGTGTGGTGGCTGACTCACATTGAAGCATGGAACGGCCGGGCAATTTTCGGCTCTGTTCCGGACCTTATTGAGTTCAACGGTAGAAGGTCAGGCTGGAGCGCCCGTTGTGGGGATTTCTACACCGAAGGCGTTTGGTCATTAGATGAGCAGAACCTTCATATTAACTGCCTAGAGCTCCTAGCGGGTTCCTACGTGGTTTGCTGTTGGACCAGTAACAGGGAGCATTCACTTGTCCTCCTAAAAATGGAGAACATTTCCGTGGTCCATTACACCAATCACTTGCGAGGTCCTCATACACGAGCCTTAGCAAACCTAGCAAAAGACTTCTGGTTTTTCTGCTTGGCCCATAATCTCGGTGACTGCGGAGTACCTTCCGGACAAGACAATCAGGTTGCGGACTGACACTCAAGACACCTCCACGATTCCAGTCTGTGGAAGCTGGACCCTCAGGTCTTCCGGTGGTTGGAGAACCTGTAGGGGGCTTTTTCAGTGGACGTCTTCACGTCGCGCCTAGACAATCAAGTTCTGCGGTTCTTATGTTGGAGATCGGACCCGATGGCCTTGACCATGGACGCATTTCTCCAGGTTTGGAGTCAAGAGAAGGGTTACGCATTTCCCCCGTTCGTTCTCAATTATTATGAGAGCAGCGGCCCAGATTCGCTGCCAGGAGGCAGAGATGGTGATGGTGACTCCGTGCTGGAGATCACAAGTTTGGTTTCCGGCTCTTCTGGAACTTTCTTGGGATTCTCCAATCCTACTCCCCCCTGTTTCCTCCACTTCTTCTGAACCCGGACAGAGTACCGCACCATCTGGTAACCCAGGGCTTCCTGCAGCTCATGGCATGGCCGCTTTCAGACAGCGATGGTTGCCGCCGGGCCTTTTGGAAACAGCTGAGAGTCTCCTGTCAAAGGCATGGGCGGATAGCACTACCAAACATTATCGGTCCGCCTGGTCAAGGTGGGTTCATTGGTGTCTTTGAAGGGGGTTGGATCCCTTGGTCGCAGGTGTTGTTCCAATTTTGAACTTCCTGCGAGACTTGGCAATGGAAGGTCTGGCTTACCGCTCAATAAATGCATCTATCTTGGCAGCCGAATAAATATCTTTAAGGAACTCTCGGCCAAACTGGCAATGCTTCTATGCTTAGTCTGCTGCAGGAGAGTTTCAGATGTCCGAGCACTAGACGTTACAGTAAAAGTTTTTTCCCACGAACGTGGTAGTGTTCATGGTGGGGCGGTTCACTATGTCACTTACCTGAACAGTCTTGTATCCAGCCTTTCCGGATGTCCCAAAATTGTGTGTTGTGGGCTGCCTCAAGGCACATGAAGAATTAACTCAAGAGTTGTGCCCTCCGGGCGAACGTAAATTGCTTATTGCCTTAGGGAAACCGCACAAGGCTGTTTCTTCCCTCACTATAGCCAGGTGGGTGCGTTGGGTCATGCAAGAAGTGGGCATTGACACAAAACAATGTGGAGCGCACTCAGCAAGGGCCGCAATGGCTTTGAAGGCTTTTTCTTTGGGCGCCCGTCTAGAGGACTTGATGCGGGCAGCGGATTGGTCCTCGGAATCGACATTTCAGAGATTTATTTCCTTCTTGTAGTAGAGGTCGCTCAGTTAGTGGTAAGTAAGCTTTTAACTAGCATAATCTGATCCTCCTGTTCTGGCATAGAATATAAATTTGCCTAACACCGTGAAGGATAAGTTTCAATTCTGTTAAGGATACGGAGGCAAGGATTATCCCACCTGGTGCACTGTCTTGTGCGAACCCACTCGTACGATGGTAGGTAATCGATTCATGTTATAAGAATTTGTAATTGGGCGGATAATGAAACTGTCACGTATGGGTTTTTGTATGCATTGCTGAATCTTTGCTTTCTCTGAAGTTGATTTCAGTGGTGGCCGTACGCTGTCTGTTTTTCAGAAAACGACGGTTCGAAACAGGACCAGTGATGAATTGGCTTGCGCGCGCGAAGAAAGAGGAGGAACCAACAGGGTGAAAGGACTGTGTCTGTTCATGGACACTATGGATGGACTATTAAGTTGGAGACCTCCCTCAGTGTCATGGGAGCTGATGTTTTTACTCATTTCTACCTTTGTTTCATGCAAGTTTTTTGAAATATGTCTTTCTGGCTGCTTTGAAATGTGATATGTTAATAAAGCGGAGAAAGACAAAGCTTAATCCTCGCCTCAGTGTCCTTATTAGAATTGAAACTTATCTTTCACAGTGTTAGGCAAATTTCCATTCTTACCAAATCCTAATATCAAGGAGTAATAGTACTGTGCTATTCTACAATGAACACCCCTATGTTTCCTGTGGTTACAGCTGTAGGATCCCACAGAATCCTAATGAATTACAGTTCTCATTCATGTACATGCTGACCAAAATGCACAAAGAAATGGGCTTAGGAGGAACCTGGTGAGTAAAAAACAAAAAAAATACAAAATTACTCTTGAGGCAGCAAACATTTCCTTCAGCTGAAAGGTAGCACTTGAATCACATAATTTGACCAACTTTACCTTTTGGCGGTTTTCATTACCTATGTAATCACCCACCACTGGCTAGAAGCCCAACCTTGCAATGGTTTCACATATAATCATGAAACTCCTACAAGAGGACACAGAAAAATTGCAACTTTAACATGAAATGTTGATTAAATAAATTCCAGAAAGTTAAAGAATGCTTTTCTAAAAGTGATTTTCCTGAAAGATGAATTTTCAAGTGTAGCTAACACGCTGGCACAATCTTTTTAATTTTGTTCCAGTTTTTTAATACAGCCAACTTATTTCGTTCAAATTAACTTCTTTGGGGTGAAAATGGTATTAGTTTAGGCCCATCCTAAAAATAATTCATAGAGAATTAACAGTTTGCCATTTTCAATTCATAATGGTATAAGCAGATATTAGCGTTATCAGGTATCAGTTTTAGCATCCTACAGTAGGAATTCAATACTAAGGATAAAATTGTCGAATTGTGAATTTTCAATAGTTTCCTTTTTGAATGGGCCTAGACCACTAACATTAGGCTATATGAGCTATGCCCTGAAGTAATTAATTTGAATAAAATGCGTTGGTTGCATTGGATTTAAATTTGTAATTCAATAAAGATTATTTTTTTACTATATCAAGGCGGTTTCCTTTTTATACATTGGGCTCCAACGGATTTGACAGGTGCTTTGAATTGAGTGTTCCCTTCCTGATTGATATCTTTCATTTTATCTGCCTGAGCTTTAGTATCTTGGGTAGCTGGAACTGTTCAGGGTTGCCCCTATATAAACAGTGGGGACGGATTTGGATTTGCTAAATATTTTTTGCTGAACTGTTTTTGTAAATTGTTTGGAGTTGAGCATGTTTTGCTTACCTTGATACTGGAACCTGACAGACGCCTCTGGCTTCTAGCCTGGAAAACAAAGCTGTGACAGTGGGCTCTCCACAGTCACCGGGCTACACCTGAATGCTCCGGGCCGCTTGATGTACCCACCCACAAGGGTCTAGACAAGGCGCTTCCCCTAAAGAAGGGTGAATTGAATGAAACCATTTGAGATGCAAACAGAACTGCCATTGCTCCATAATATGAAGCAGAGTCCAAGAATGGACATCCGCTTCAGGAAATTTATTGGCCTCCTATAGAGATTCTTTGGGTTGTTAACTCCACAGCAGCATAGTTACTCAGTGGGGTGTTGTGCCAGAACTGATGCCTCATCAACTGAGTATTGACAATGCCTCTCGTGTGCACTCACACATCCTATCTCATAGTCAAGGTTTTGTTTGTGTAACCTAAGGAGAGTCTCAAGCAGTGGTCGAAATGGGGGAGATCTGAGGGGCACGACGTACCCATACCTTTTAATTTATGAAAAACAGTGACCCTACTTTTTGTGAAAAGACAACTGGCCCGGGTGGTTAATTCCAAGAGCTGAAATGCTTCAGCTCAAGTGTTTGGCAGGGAGTCTTCTGTGCTATGAAACCGAAGGATGGTCAGACAGCTAAAAAAAGCCCTCTTGACAGGTTGCCTGCTTGCTTGAAAGAAATGAAATTGTCCATAACTTGTTAATCTGAAAATGTAAAGGGTGCTTCGAAGTCGGTATTGGCTATAGTTGATGGAATCACGTGACACTTCCCAAGGACTCAGATTTATTCTTTTTGAGTGGTTTTGCAAGGGGGTTACCAGCGGAACTGTGAATTGTCTGAGTATTACTAAAATCTATATTTTGGAAGCACTTTTTTGGTTTTAGCCCTTTTTGTCCATTTTGTAGCAACCTATCTTATACTGTTTGTAATGCAAGTTTAAAATAATGACTTCCATATCCACAGTGCTTTCTGTCACTGACTGGGACCTCATAGCACTAAACACACACAAGCCACTATTCTCTACTGCACCATCAAAGATTCAATGTAGTGGCTCTCTGGTTACAGACACAACGCTTTGCAGTACTTTAATAGAGTTTTCATAATGTTTATTTGATCTGTACCTTATTTTATTAGTAGTTACCAGAAGGTAAAAGACAGAAAAAAGTTTCAGAATATTTTATTTTTTACCCTCGCATTTGACTCTGCCCGTTTGCGCACAGTATCACAGTTCCCATACTTTTTTTTAAAAATCACATTGACCAATCGTCTCAAGCCTGGAACTTGGGAACACCATATAGTGCCAATATCGGCCCAAACCCAGACCTTTCTTCATACAACACACCCCTCCACCAATAACCGAGACAACACAAGTTGATGGAGAAAGTTGTTGTAGTTTTATTAGCATAAACATTATGCTAACATGTTGGGTTATCTTACGGGCGATCCAGAGCAGGCCGCCTCTCGCGACCCGCCCACCTGATGAGCCATAACCCCGCGGTGTTGACCGTCAGGGCGTTGTCAGTTTTAGGGGGGAAGGTCTAACCCCTCCCCCGGCGAACCTCTCGCCCCTCCCCCTCGGGGGGCGGAGCGTTGGCAACCCCTGGTTGCTCAGGTACACAACCGCCCGAAGGACTAACGGGGCGTCGTCGGTCCTCCAGGATCCACTTTGGTTCTCCCTGGGGGATAATTCGCTCACGCACCCTTCCGGTGCTCCTGTAGAGGGTACCCTTCTGTACCTTCCTGTATTGGATCGCCCTGTAACTCCGCCTGCAACACAAAGACAAGTCATTAGTAACAACAAACACCCCCCCCCCGATCTGCCCAAGAGCAGGGTAAGCGGATGGGCGGGAAAACGCCGGGCAGTCACTAGTCCCGCGATGCAGGGTCAGCCTGGGGGTGGGGGCGAGGGTCAACTCGCTGCTGCGTCAGGAACAAAGAGGGCGCTTGACCCTCGCCCCCTGGGCTATATAGCCCTTCATCCCCTCCCCCAAGAACAGGAAGTGACATCACGGGGGACCACTGGTCCCCCCCCAACCACTAGACCGTTCAGGGTCTGTGCCATCCTATGGCACTAAGGGTGGCCGCCCTCGTAGGTGGCCACCTTTGGTGTCCCGGGGCAGCCTATCATAGTGCCAATATCGGCCCAAACCCAGACCTTTCTTCATACAACACACCCCTTCACCAATAACAGACACAACACAAGTTGATGGAGAAAGTTGTTGCAGTTTTATTAGCATAAACATTATGCCAGCATGTTGGGTTATCTTACGGGCGATCCAGAGCAGGCCGCCTTTCGCGACCCGCCCACCTGATGAGCCATAACCCCCGCGGTGTTAACCATAGGGGCGTTGTCAGTTGTGGGGGATGGTCTAACCCCTCCCCCGGCGAACCTCTCGTTCGCCCATTACTCACGCCCCTCCCCCTCGAATCGTCTCAAGCCTGGAACTTGGGAACACCATATTACAGTTGTTTTCCAGAGATCCCCAGGGCTTTCATTGGGCCAGGTCCTTACAGGTCTCTGACCCGTTAGTCATTAAAAACGGGCTTTGAAAGGTGTCCCTATCAGCACTAAATTCATGTCCTTAACCTCACTGGCAAATAACACTGATCGATGTCTGAGCAAGTAATGTAAAAGAAGCTCAGGTATTTCAGATTGACCTCCTGTTTATATTTCACATATTTGACATAATCTTGCACCAAAATACCAGTCGTGTGGCACGCTATAGGAATCACACAAAAAATGTGTTTTCATGTTTAAGCCACCTCTATAATTAGAGAAGCCACGCCCCCTTTAGAGGCCCCCACATTTTTGCTCCCCACTTAAAGCCCTGAAAACATTTCAGGCCATTTGTGAATGTCGATGCAAAGGCCCCTCAGAGAGAGCGCTTTTATGTGGCGGCCTCGAGAATCCCAGCGCACAGGGCGCCCAAGAAACAGTCCTGGCCTCGTGAACACCATCGCTTCTAGGAGCCTACTGTATCTGACAGCGCGCCCCTGAAAATACTCGACTCCTTGAGAGTCCATTTATGTGTCTGAAATGGACTATATTTGCCTAGTGAATGTCTGTGGCACGCTCCCAAAGAGAGTGCCCGGCTTAGGTTTTGAGAATGCTAGTGCACAGGACTCCCAGTGGGAGTGCTTAGGCGGCATCCTTGAGAATGCCAATGAACTTGAGAGTCCTGGTCCTGTTAGATGTCAGTGTTTGTCTTTGCTCTTGGAGGAAGCATGACAGAGGCGTACCGCAAAATTATCGGTCCCCCTGCAGAATATGAGGACGGGCCCCTTAGTGTCCCGAGTCTCACATATCTTTATTAGCCTTGGGATGAATGGGGCAGCTGAAAAGTCCCCCCCCCCCCCCCCCCCCACACACACACACCTTGCACCACAGGGGCTGCTGAACTCGACCTCATGAGCGTCAGTGCGCGTGGCTGTCGAAAAGACAACATGGGTCTAGTCTAGTGAATGTAAGAGCGCAGGGCGCCCAAGAGACAGCTCTGTCAGCGGCCTTGAGAATGCCAGTGCGCACAGCCTCTGCAGATGTACAGTCCTCACCGAGGACGAATCTGAGCAGGGTGAGTGCCAGGTG
This sequence comes from Lissotriton vulgaris, assembly GCF_964263255.1. Lineage (NCBI taxonomy): Eukaryota > Metazoa > Chordata > Amphibia > Caudata > Salamandridae > Lissotriton > Lissotriton vulgaris. Next base: position 335,025,121 of record NC_141697.1, on the reverse strand, counting down.
TCCTAAAAGACAGCCCCGGAAGAGCCATGCACCGCGTCTCATCGATGCACCTCTCAGTTGTAACTATAAACAACATTTTGTACTCTGCTTGTAACCGCGCACTGGCAGCACCGCAGAAACCACGGTGATGTGGTATTTAAGGGATGGAAAGAACACGAGACCGTTGTTCTTGTGCCTCACCTCCACCTCCTCCCCACCCCCCACCGGCGCTACCTCATATGGCAGAGCAACCCCCTGACACCACCGCAGCTGCGCCTGGAGCCCAGAGACAGCGCTCCGCTAACGGCAGAGCCGCGTATCCTAGCAACTCCAAAAAAACGGTATTCCGGAGGGCCAAGCGGAACATTTATCTGTATTGTGGAAGAAAATCCCATAAATCTCGGTAAGTAGGTTAGAGGGACTTTCATAATAGTACATTTAGCCGAAACCGTCAGTCACCGAATCCGGGCCCTGCTCCAGCGTGCAGTGGGGACCGTCCGTGTACCCCAAGGATGGGAGGCAGTGAACCAGCCTAATTTACGATCAAAGTCTCACTGCACGTTCGCGGTGTTTCTGAGGATTTCCATCGTGGAGGGCTGGAAAAGAAGCGCCGGTGTCCAGCTGCTTAGCCTCGATGCAATGAACCCTAATGCAGGGAAGAAAACTGCGATGCTATTATAGTAACAACACGAATGATGTGCAGTCAGCCCAACACACCCCTGGACCCCAGTGTCACGGTACTTGCTGCACTAATGATAGATACACCACTGCTTACGGCTCTCCAAGTTACTCATTCTGCCTGCCTTTCCTGCTTGATTCCTCATCTGTATCCTTCTCTCCTTTCACCGCCTTCATCCCTTTCACACTTTCCTCTCTGTTCCTTTCCTTGCCCACTCGCGTCTCCTCTTCTGTGTCTCACCTATCCTCATCTCCTTCCTCGCTTTTCCAACATCCTGTTTTATGGCACTCTTCTATTCATCTCACCTTTGCCTTTTTGCTCAGTCTTCTCTTCTTTATGTTTTTTCACTTATGGTTCTTTCCTTCTTCCTTTCTGTCACTTTCCTCTGCATTTTTTTCTCTCTCCTTTTATTTCATCCCTTCTCTCTTCTTTATTTCTTCCTCATCCACTATTCCGTTGACACATCTTCCACCCTCTCCAAAGAGTAATTACAGAATAAATCCCCAAGGCATGCGCTATGTTTAAAAAAGTCTTAACAAGCAGCCTCTAAAATAACCTCAGCTGGTTTAAGGCAGTGTAGTGTTGTGTGAGTTTGTAATGACGGATCCTTTGTGGCCCCTGAGGGACTCTGTGGAACTGTGACATAAGCATTAGACCGTAGTGAATTCAATTCAGGGTTAGAATGTTGAGTTCATGGTTACACACAGAAAAATGTGTTATACTAATCTCTGTTATACTAAGCTCTGTGTGTGGCGTAGTCATTGACGAATACCTGGGGGGAACACTACAACTGGTGATGATAGGGAATAAGTAACACAAAGATAAACATTACTCACCCAGAGTGTTTGCCGTGGTCCAGCAAATTACTCCTACATGCCACGTGTGCCTCAGTTGAAGTGTGAAATCGAATTTTGGCGTATGGGGAATCAAAGCTCATTCCCAGTTCCATATAAAACATTTGAAGTTGAGAAAGTTCACTGAGAAGTCTACACGTAGGTGACTGAAAACTTGCTGGGAAGGCTGCAAAGAGAGGTACTGTTCTACTACGCAACTTAAAGCCGTATATCATATGGAGTGATAACACTGCAAACAAAAGCTCTGCGAGGCAGAGATCAACCAAATGTTAGATAGCACAAAGGGATGCTTCCAAGCAACGAAATTCAAATACTTAAACAGTCTTCTGCTTGACACAGCTGAGCGAAGAGAGTAATGTGCCACTGCGGAGGGGGAAGTAACGCCAGAGGATGCACCATGGGTTGTGCTTGCGGTACTGTCCATACCCGAAGTGGCCCACCACCAAAGCTGTTGGGTGGTGGTCGGTACAACTCCCAAGGGCTCCTGAAAACAAAGGGCTCTCATGGAGACCCAGAGGGAGATCAAGGTTCCAAGTGCTGTCCCAGATGACCCAGAGGCCAGCACAGCACATGGCTTTAGAGATGGTATGGATGAAGCAGGTCCTAGGGGGCAGCGTACAGTGTCAGATATAACTCCACCCTCAGTGTCAGCCAATCTTGTAAATGGTTACAATGCTGCTGCCTTCTTGAAACCACCACAGCCATTCAATACCAAAAAAAAGTTGAATATTGGCGACAGATGGACTGGCTGGATAGAGACATTTGATTATTTCATTGATTCAATTGAAGAGGCTGATAACTAGTAGATTATCCACAAGCTTACGAAAGTACATAGAGTTTAATCTCAAGTTCAGTCTAGTGCCAAATGTTTATTATGAAATTATCACCCAATATTGCTATTGCCTATAGTGGGCAAGATTGCAGAAAAACATGTGAACACCATGATCTCTACCTTTCTTGAAAACAAGAATGTCATCCACTAGACTCAGATGGGATTCAGACCTAAACACAGCACTGAGTCCGCCCTGTTGATGGTCACGAAAAAAACCTCAAATCTATCCTTTATCAATTGAAAAATTGTGGCTGTGGTACTCTTAGATTTGAGTGCCGAATTTGATATGGTGATTCAAAGACTGGAAAATGTTAGAATTGGAGGTACAGTGAAGCAATTTGATACGGTGATTCAAAGACTGGAAAATGTTAGAATTGGAGGTACAGTGAAGCAATGGATTGCATCATTCCTGAGTGATAGGACCTTTCAATGTATGGAGGCCGGCTTTAAGTCAGACTCTCTTTCAGCATCATGGGGAGTCCCTCAGGGGTCCTCCCTGAGTCCGACTCTTTTTAATATTTATCTTAGTCCTTTGGCCCATATAACCCAGGAATTTGGTATCTCCATCGTGTCATATGGGGACGACACGCAACTAGTGTTCTCAATTTCAGACTCTCTCAACTCAGACAGACCATCGACAACTTGTCCCTTGCCTAGAAATAATTGGATCATGGATGGCAGACTGTAGATTCAAGTTGAATGGGGATAAGACTGAATTGATGATTCTGGGTAACCACTTCAATCCTCGATCAGAGATCTTCTGGCCAGCCAGCTGGGGGCCATCTCCTCCCCCCAAAACAGCCATAAAAAACCTAGGTATGTGGCTGGACCAGAATTTAACAATGGAGGTACAGGCCAAAAAATTATCTGGCACCGGTTTTGGGATAGTACGCTTGATAAGAAAAATTGTATCCCTACTCCCAGAGGACGCCTGGAGGACCATAGTCCATGCCTTAGAGATAGCAAAGGCTGGATTACGACAACTCTCTTTTCCTTGGCTCTCCCAAATATGTAACAAACAGATTACAAATTGTTCAGAATGCAGCTGCCCGACTGCTACTGAACATACCCAGACATCAGTCAAACCAGCATTGAGAGAATTGCCTTGGCTCCCGATTCAAGCCAGAATCAAATTTAAGTCCTTAAGTCTGGCCCACCGAGCCATGTATGGGAGGGGCTCTGCCCTTATCCTAAAGGTGGTTGCCCACTATTCTCCCCATCGACATCTTAAATCAAGCTCAAAATTATTAATGAAAGGGACCACAATCAAAAGAGCCAGATGGGGTGGAAGATCCTTCACCGATCTGGTACCAACACTCTGGAACAGTTCAGACCCAGAGCTTCAACTCACTGAAAATGAAGCATCCTTTAGAAAAAAATTCAAGACATGCCTCTTCCCATAAGACTAAGTGCTCACTGCCTCTACTTCTGCATCCCCTCAGCGCTGAGATGCCCAAGGATAGTCACGCGCTTTAAAAAACTCATAAACATAAACATCTTCAGTCAAGAACAAAAGAAAGCCGGTGAGACCATTGACAATTTTGTTGAGAGACTGGATACACTCCTTAAACACTGTAAGATCAATTAATTTAATGATGAGGAAACTATATGCCTCAGAGTGATTGACAGATGCTTGTCAGATTGGTTCAGACAACGAATGCTGAGAGAAACTCTTAGTCTGGAGCGAGTTCTCATGGCTGCTAGAGCTGAAGAGCATGCTGATCGGCAAGATGCTGACATGGAGGTCGGAGGTGCCCAGAGTAAGTCAGTCATGAATGTGAACAGTAAGCCAAAGCACAAGGCCGAGGGACACAGAAAAAGAAGTTGTGCTTCAGGAATGGATTTTCTTTTCCACACAAAGGTAAATGTCCCGCCATTGGGCAGATCTGCAAAGACTGTGGAAAGGTAAACCATTTTGTGACACTTTGCAAGGTGAAGGAAAAAGTAAGGTTATCACAGAGCAAAGACAAAATGCCCCGCTTAAACGTTCCAGAAGCGAAGTTCGATGAACACCCATAAGGCCAAATTACCACATCAGCTGAGGCAGACACTCATCGAAGGAATTAGATTGACATCTAAATCTTCATCAAACAGTTCTTCAGTATCAATATCAAGTGAAAGCGAAGAAGATGGCTGTGCCATGTCGATGTTTACCTCAGAGAAGCATGCGCATGTTGAACTGGCCTGGCCCCATGGGAGGAAAAACACCACTCCAAGAGAAATTGGCATAACAAAGCACCAAAGTCATTTCAACATTGTTCAAAGATCACACTAAAAGTCAACGGTTGCTCAATACCTTTTATTATCTGTAGTGGTGCATCAATGAAATTATGCTTGAGGAGAAATATAATGAACTGTCTCAATTGCCCAGACTTACACCATCGAAAACTAAAATGTATACATGGGCTGCATCGACCTCGAGCGCCTGTTTACTCCGCTTGAGCTCCGCTGCTGATATGGAACTGATATCCATGAAATATAACATGAATGGTCACCACGAAGTAGTAAGTCAGTTCCCTTTGTTTCATGGGTTGGAAAAACCCAAGCCTATGAAAGTCCAATGATATATAAATGAGGACATCCATCCTATTGCTCAAATACACAGATGAATTGCCTTTCACTTACAGGAAGGTATTGAAAAAGATCTTGAATCTTTATTTAAACACCTTATCATAGAGCATTCCTCTGGTCCACCTCCATGGGTTTCTCCTATAATGGTAGTACCAAAAAAGGACAGTGAAGGAGCTGTATGCATCTGCGTGGATATTTGTCAAGCGAACAAGGCAATTGAAAGAGATTGACATCCAGGTCCGCACATTGCTGACATAACACAATTGAATAGTGCAAAGGTATTCTCTCACTTGGATCTGAGTAAAGAATATCATCAGTTGAAACTCACAAATTGCAAGTACATTGCACATATTCTACACATGTTGGTCTGTTCTGTTACAAGACAATAACTTTTGGTGCATCATCAGCTGCAGAGCTATTCTAAGATGTCACATGGGCCAAAAATCCGTTACGCTCGCGAACTTTGCGGATTTTCGGCAATTTCGCGATCCGCGAATCTCGCGAAATTCCCGCAAATTCGCGAGCGGGCAGATTTATTTTTTATGAGCATATAGTCCCACCAGCCATAGAGGAGTCCCATCAAAGTTTAGCTCTGTAGTCACATACCTACCCCCCACATCAGCAGTGTTGCTGCCTACTACATAGGGGACCCCAGGGCGATGCATATGAGCACTCCGTGTGCATATGCCGAGGAGGACATGTCGTACACCTGTGCCACCACTTTAAACAGACTTTATGAAGTTCAGTGGTGGTTAAAAATGTTTCTTGTAATATGGTGACATCTGTGTGACAGCGTTTGAGGAAGGCATCTATGCAATACCACTAAGTAGGAGTGGCCATACCATACCAGATCCGCAAAATTCACCCATACTTATTCGACATATCATACAGCCTGTCATGAATGCTTTCAATTACAGTGATAACATATTGGTTTTCGGAGCTACACAGGAGCGTGACAAAGCTCTCACACAAGTTTGTCAGTTGCTCGCTGATGCTGGTTTAGCTTTGAATGCAGAGAAATGTGAGTTCCATAAGACAAAGTGAAAATTCTATGTCCATATATCTTTTCTGATAGGAGCATGATACCCGATCCAGCTGAAGTGCAAATGCAGTAAACTGCCAGCCTCCCACAAGATGTTTCCATGTTACGTTCATTCCTTGACATGGCCAGCTATTCCTCTAGATACATACAAGATTTTGCCAGTGTCAGTGCGCCATTAAGAGACTTAACGAGAAAGAATGTTTCTTTTCTTAGGTCACATGAATGCTAGCAAAGCGTTCAGAAAATCAAACAAGCTATCGAGAATGCTACTGAAAAGGCATTCTTTATCCAAAGCTTCATACTGGTGTTGTTGTTGACGTTAGCCCTGTGGGGTTGGGAGCCATCCATGCACAGCACAGTGGACACCCAAATGCTCAAAGATGTATTGTGGGATATGCAAGCGAAAGTTTGTCCCAAACTGAAAATGCTTATTTGCAACCTGAGAAAGAAAGCTTAGCAGTGGTGTCGGCTTCTGAACATTTCCAGGTATTCTTGTATGGGAAGCCCTTAACGCTTGTGACCGATCATCAAGCTTTGTTGACTATCTTTGCTCATCAAAAAGCAAAAATGCCTCCTCTTATTGAACGTTGGGGTCCGCAATTGCACGAGTACAACCACACCATTGTCTAGGGAAAGATCAGAACCCTGCCAACTACTTCTCACAAGTGCCTCTACAGTGTCCTGGCACCCATTTTTAAGACCGCGGAACCTATATTTCATAGTGAAATCAAGCACCCCAGCTGCCATTTTGTTGAAACACATTATCACTGCCACAAGTCAAGATAGTGGCATCTCGAATCTGAAAGACATTATTACACATCAGTCTTGATACCAGCACCCTCAACATCTTACCAGAGACCGTGAATATCAAAAGTTCAAGAATGTCAAAGATAAACTGTCTGTTACTCAGAAAGGTTTTATTCAAAGAGGTTTGAGAATTTGTCATTCGCGAGAGTCTGCAACAACACATAATTGAAGTATCCCATGAAGGAAATCGTGGAATTGTTGCCATCAAACAAGCTCTCTTAGACCGAGTCTGTTTTCCACACCTTGACAAGAGAGTTGAAAGAGAATTAAAGGTCTTTCATCTATGCAATTTCCTGTCATCGAAAACCACTCAACACCCATTAAACATGTCAGAGTTACCAATTTATGCATTGGAAAAATATGCAGTGGACTTCTTTGGTCCTTTTGACAAGGTACATCACCTTATGGTGATTTTTAGGTCTCTCCGGTGTCCAGCGAAAGACCTATTGTTGTTGATTTGCCGGGAATGTTGGACAGGGGATAGGTACGTGCTTCCCCTCGGCGATTTCATCTCGTGGACGTGCACGTCCAGCCCTGCGCCGTGCACATCTCCTGTTCACATTCCCAGCAAGTCAGCCTCTCACCGCTCTCAATCGCGTGTGCACACACACAGCCACACTCACACATGCACACACACACGCGCCCACACACACACACGCATGCACCCACACACACACACACACACACACACACACACACACACACACCCCTCCATCCCTCCCCCTTACCTCACCGGGCATTGTCGCTGAGTTGGTGTCATCTCTGCATCATCTGGCACACGCGGGACTTCTCATGGGAGCCCTGCAGAGCACTCGAGCTCCTCTGCCAGCACGACGCGGAGCTCTCCGCTGGTCTTCACCCGGACCCCCTCCTGGGACCCAGGACTACAGCTGCCGCTCTTCGCTTGGGCGCCAGGGCTCGCTCCTCAGAACGAAAGTTTGGAATGGCGCACATGCACGGGCAGCCTCCCCCCTTCCAGGTCTCCTCACAGCCTGGATACTGAGCTTGCTGTCAATAGTGATCTTCAGTGCTCGCTGCGGTGGCTGCTGTCTCTTTTTTTGTTATTTATTTTTTTATTTATTTAATGCGTTTTGATATGGCGCAGACTTTATCCGAAGGTGTCAGAGCACTTGTTTTAATTGCAGATCTTGTGTTTAGGGCCGTGTTGAATCTATTCTATACTGTGCCTCTCGATCGCGGAGGAGGCATTGGAGAGACTACCTTGAACTTTTCTTCAGTTAGGATGGTCATTCACCGTTCGAACCCCAGTTAAGACAAAGGGCAACCTCCACATTCAGTTGAAACTACTTGTAATTGGTGAAAAATAATTTCTACTAGAGTGGTTTCCACGTGCAGCCTTCATTGTGGCCTAGCTTCTATTAAAAGTGCCATTTCAAATTGTAGGGCACAACTCGCCATGTTTTTGCTGCACAGACAGGTTTGGATGCTGCCTGAATCCTTGTTTTGATTTAGCGCGCATTGTTGAATATCGGTGCTTTTTAAGCGATCCCGTTTCCCCACAAAACTGAACGTGCATAAAATACTCTAAAGCGGGTAACTGCAACTTTTCTCAGTTTGATCCACAACACTCCTGTGAACCTTGTAGCCGTGAAGCGTGTCCCCGGAAATCTAGTGTCAGCTGGCTGTGTCTGCTGGACAGCCTGAAGGGCCTGACCCCGGCGGCGGCTGTGCGCGGCTGCCGCCCTCTAGCGACAATTGCATGCTGAGCAGTGGCTGCTGCAGAGACCCGAGTCGCGCATGGAGGGTGACCTGAGCCAGCTGTATTATACAGTTTAATTCACAAGTGACGATGTTCTTAATAGCACTTCAGAACGGTCAGGTCCTTAAGAACGCCTTCAGTTTATAGCGGATAAATGCCTATGGGACAAAGAGAAAAGTGATTTGCCCAAGATCACATAGTACTGTCTTGTGTTGAATCTGGGAATATAATACTCGTTTTGTCGGAGCAGCGCTGACACTAAATAGAAAGGGCGCAGAGACAGCATGCGTTCACCCCCAAAAAGCACGAGTCGCATTTGTCGTACGTAGATGCCGGCTGTACTCGTTGCATCGTGAGTGAGCCTGCGATGAGATGTTGGTGGGGAAACCTCGAAAGTTATTTACTGCTCTGTAACACAATATGTTAATTTGATCTTCACTGATTTGATTCGCCTCCTGCTCCTTCTGCCCATTGCATTAGCAAGCCTCCGAAAATAGTATATTTTGTGGACATCTAAAAAGCTCATTTCAGCAGCATTCGTGTGTGGGATGTGATTTCAACCCCACGGTCCTCTCTGCGCCCCCTGCCCACCGGCGATGCCCTGGCCCTTCCAAGGACGTGTTATGAGATTTTACAGCGGAGCGTAGAATATCTGCGCCTCCAAATGACCCCGGGAGGAAACAGCTGTTTGCATTCTCCAGAGGATGTTTGAGGACTTTCGTCCATCTCATGGTGTGGATGGAGCATCCACACCATGAGATGGATGAAGAAAGCAGCATCATTTGAGACCTGGTGTACCCAACCTTTAAATATTGCGTTTCTATAGTGGATAGGACATCTCCGTTATCAGCCAAGGAATTTCACGACCACCGCTCACGCAGTGGCCCAGACCTCAGGCTTCACACTTAACTACATTCACGTAATTTGAGCAAAAATGACTTGATAAAATATTTCAAGAAGCTGACATGGACTACAAACAAAAAATCTGATATCTCTCTTGGTCACCTTTAGCGACTTGCACAAGAAATTGAAATAACCCTGCTAACCGAGAGGGACGACAATCTGTGTTGGATACATTAAAAAAGATGGACCTGACAAGTCTTGTTGCATTGCACAATCGTAACTTGTCCTAATAGAGGAAGCAGAGCGCACAAATGTACTACTACCTCTTATCACACAGAATAAGAGGCCCACCACACAACAGACATCCACAGCATGGTGGTCTGGGGCTGTGAACACTGAGGAGCACATGCTCACTTCAACAGACATTTGTTGGCAAAACCTCTTCCAAAGCAACCTGACACAACTGAAAAAAGCCAAAAAGAAGAGCACCAAAAACATTTAGCAAACACTAATAAAAGCAAAACTAAAAAGCAACCTTCTTACAAACAGAATTGCTTAAACTTTACTCATTTCTGGAAAAAAAAGTTAAACGTGGCTAGATCACTGTTTGAGAGAGCCCTTCACCAGAAAATTAGAGTGCAACAGTCACCGTGACAGAAAGGTGGGGGATTGGTGTTGTGTGTGTGTGTCTGGCTCTGTGTGTGTGTTGGTCTGTGTGTGTGTGTGTGTGTGTGGCTCTGTGTGTGTGTATGTGGCTCTGTGTGTGAGTGGCTCTGTGTGTGTGTGTGTGTGTGTGTGTGTGTTTTTGAAACAAATAAAATTAGTTATTTGCAATGTCAATAGCTCCAACTCTCGTAAATACGCAACCTATTGCATTGCAAATGCAATAGGTCGCACATTTGCAAGAGATAAAGCTATTGACATTGTAAATGACAGTGCCATTTATTTATCTGTTTTCAAAACCAACACATAAATAAAATGTTGTCATTTACAATGCTAATAACTCTAACTTTTGCAAAGGTGAGACAGTTGCATTGTAAATGCTTGTTGATGAATACTCCTGTTTTCCATTGATCGAAGAGCTCTCATCTATCACATGAGAACGTGTCATTGAGAGGTTAGACAGCATTTTCATGACCTGGGGCGTTCCTGCAATCTTAAAGTCTGACAAAGACCTACCTTTCAACAGTCGAGAATTCAGAGACTTTCTCTGTCACCTTCATGTGAAGCATCAGAAGAACACCCCTCTTTTGTCCACAGGCCAATTGCCTTTTTAAACGTTTCATGGCACTCTAAAGAAAGCTGTCCTGAGTGCTGTAAAGCTCAACCTTCAAGTTGTCTTAAATGCCACTGTTCAAGCTTACCGCTTGCAGCTAAGGGTACCCCCAATATATATATATATTTTTTTTTCTCTAGACCTTAAAACAAGCTTACCGCTTGACCCTCACTCGATCACAGGTGAAAGCCCTGCAACCTTGATTTTTGGGAAAGCCATGACGACCAAGTTACCTCAATATATCAACCGAAGAGCAGATACCAAGGAAGAAACACACTTCAAAGGCTTGGATCTCAAGGGGAAAATGAAGGACTGTGCAGACAAGCGTTGACATGCAAAACATGTCACATTCACCATAGGAGATCAGGTTCTTGTTTGTCAGCATAGAAAACGAAAGTCTGATGCTCCTTTCAATGGTGAACCATTTCATGTTGTGACCAGCTAAGGACATATGGTAACATCCCAATGTCCTGGGACGTTCATTACGTGAAACTCCTCACATTTCCGACATTTAGCTCATCGCTCGTCAGGCACTGATGTAATTGTAGAGACTGGGTTTGAAAGAACAAGTGAAGAACCCCTGGCTGATGCTGTTTCTCCATCACCATATGAAAATAGAAATATTTGCCTATGCCTCCGAGCTAGTTGGAGTACACACTAGTTCATGTACAAGTAAACCACAATTTATTAGTTTACCCAAAACAGTTTATGTTTTCAATTTATACTCAATTTACAAAAGAGAAATTCAGAAAAAAACAGAACTAAGACCACTATCAACCTCATGTCTTAGCCATATACAATTTCAAAAACACTTTATACATATATACAGTGAGCCAAACATATATTAGACAATTTGACAAACAGTGACTTTTTACCATAAATAAATATCACCATGAATACATATATAAAACATGGACCACATAACCTTGTACATTTGTGAATGAAAAAGAACTCTTACAAACATTTATAGAACACGGGGAGAAAAAAGAAAACAATGTTTTCAAAAACAGTTCAACTCCCACAACCTGAACAGGAGCTAATCAATTAAATTTCAGGAACATTGCCCATTTCTGTGTCAATAACAATGGCCAACTAGCCAGTGAACAAGAAAAAAGGGGGTGCCGACGCGTTTCGAATCCTGATTAGTGACTTGCAGGATTCTCGTCAGGGCAGTGTGAATCTAGTCCATGGGAACTGTTTAAAATAAAGAACAAAACAAAGTGTTTACTATCGAGCGAGTCCTCTAGCCACTACTCTCAGAACGATGCGAGTGCCAGAATAAAGCATACCTTGTGTTAATCCTGCCCACAGTCAATCCTGTTTATATGGGAATGTCGTCTAGGCTTTATGGTTTACGCTGCAACAGAGTAATGAGTATGTTAAGTCCTACGTGGGTACACGAGGGGAAAACCTACTTGGACATGGATGTCGAGCTGCTGTTTTTTACCTGCGTTATTCTTGGAAACTTTGCCACTCGGTGCCATATCTTAACCACTTGGGGTGAAGTTCGTATACTTTCTGAAATAAGGGGACAGAGCGCGATTTAATACACTGCTCCCTTGCTAGCACGCTGATAACCTGCTGATTGTCATTACCAAAACTAATTCACTTACTTGGACACCGGTCCGCGGTGACCGCAGTGGGGGTTCTGATTCTGTAACCGTGTTTCTCCAAACAATGAGCCGCTTAGTGAATCTATGAGGGTAAGGAGAGGAACGTGTTACCGCATTATTGGGCTGTTATGTGTGCTTAAAATCTGCAATGGTGGCAGTTCCAATTGTTGGCCGCTTCCGTGCTTACCGCAAATATTCAAAAGCCTCCGATCAGTGTACTTGCTCCAAACCGACAGACAAAGGGATGTGATTGTCCCTGGCAATCGCCGGTTTCTCCATCACCAACATCAGTCATGGACAATTCTACTGTCTGTCCCCAGTTTCCCGAAAAACACTGTTGGGATGTGTAATCCAAGCGCCAGAAAGACCAATTGAAGAGCTCTAATTGTACGCATTTAAAAAAAAAAAGTAAAAAAAAAAAAGAAAAAATAATTTTTAACTGAGGGTGAGATGTAGTTTCATGTGAGTTTGTAATGAAGGAACCTTTGTGGCTCTTGATGGACTCCGTAGAACTGTGAAGTAAGCATTAGAGCGTAGTGAATTGAATACAGGTTTAGAATGTTGAATTCACAGATACATGCAGAAGAATAAAAGTGTGTTACACTAAGCTCCGTGTGTGGCGTAGTCATTGGCGAGTACCCAGGCTGGGGAAGCCGCTATAGCCAGGTTGCCTCCTTCCACCTCTGGGCCCTCGGGTGCCACTGTACCAGATACACCTCTGGTAGCCAGACCCTGCAGCAGCTGCTGGTAAGCTTTCGACATAGTCTGACAAAAACTACACCAAGCAAAGTGAGGGATCCCAGCCTACCTCAACGGGTGTTCAGTGGAAGTTAGAGGGAGGTCTCCCAAATAAAATTTTGGGGAAAAAATGGAACTAAATGGTGCATTTTACATGACAGTTTCAAATAAAGAGACTAATAATTGATAGGCAGGGCAACTGGAGCTATGCAGCAGGGGAAGACCAAATTATGTGGCAGGGCTGAGTAAATTATGTGGAAAGAATAGGCAAATTATGCATCTTAATGCAGAATATTTTGTAATAGCTTTACTTCATTATTCTGTCATTTGTACACTTGTTAACACTGCCTGTGCATTGAAGGCACATCATTAGTACCAGTTTAATATCTAAATATAGCAATAAGCAACAGAAAGGTGACCAGTCAACTTTTACAAAGGGCTTTCCACTGCACAACATAGTGTTGCTGTGTTTTTTAGTAATTTTTGAACCGTCTGAGCTAGGAACACGTTTTTGTCTATTAAAATCTGCAGAATATGCAGCAAATGACGGATTTCGTGGAAATTGCGAAACATTCATAATTATGTGAAAAATTCCTTCAGTCGCATAATCACATAATTCCAGTGCCCCTAGTCTTAGGCTGCATAGGTAGTTCTAAAGAGTAATTTTGGCATACAATTTTGACACCGATTCTCTAAAAAAATTATAGTTTTTATAGGCACCTCCAAAGGACCACTTCACAAAATTTTCAATAACATTATGGGATGCCCTACAAACCAGATCATACCCAGAGCTGTTGGGGAGGTTTGAAGAATCTGGGCTTTTCGCCACACAAAAACCTTGAAGAAATCCTTTAAGCAGCATTATTTTTAGCAATAATTGATGTGCTTAACCCAATAAAGATAGTCGTTTCCCAATGCCACGAGTCATGCAATTATCACCTGGGTCTAACCCTCACATACAGCCACCCTCCCCAAACATCACTCACGGAAGAGTGGAGGAGGAAGGCCACCCCCTCTATCTAGGCTAGCCTGTACTCAAAAAGGGCACAGATGCTGAGCAGGGAGGCTTAGAACGCTGGGCAGTTGACCCACCCCAGTTTTAAGATGGATGCTACCCATGCTCCATTTTGGTATCGCCTTTTGCACTCCTCCCTATATTACTTGTCCTCACTGACTTCTCTGGCCGACAGTCATTCAGTAAGACATATACGTTCCAAATGTACCAGGAACAAACCTCAGACACACATAACCCTATTTAACTTATCCTAAAAGTAAAAAAGACTAAAGGACTCCTTTAAAGTTTGGTGAGTAGGCTGACAAGTGACTAGGAGGATGGGGTGCCAACTCTGGATGACAAGCAGTGGCTGGAACATCAAATGTAGGGTTTCTCGCTTGGCCAGCATTTTTGTTTACAACCTCGAGGTTCCCATCTCAAAGGCAGAAGCCACTTTAGTGAATGAAAGTGTGGAAGCAGGTCTGCCAGGCCATGGTGAAAAGGCAAACATGTTGGGACAGGAACGTCCTGTGCATGGTATGCAGGCATGTGCTGCCCTGAGTGCCCAACAGAATGTGAAAGTAATATCCTGACCTTTTGATTGACCCTGCAGTCATGCTAATCTAGAATGTGCATATAAGCCCAGGCTTCCCCATGGTAATATGAGATCCAGAAGGAGAGACTGTGCAAGCCAGGAAGCCCAGCGAGCTTTAGGCAGTAAAAACACCAGGAAGAAGCTGCATGCCAGAAGGAGCTGTCTGGGTTGTGCGGGGCCTCCCAGTCTCCCTAAACAATTCCTGTTGTGAACTATGCCTAGACATTCAGCTAAAAAGCTACAACATGTTGTCTGAAATCCCTGCCTTGGGCCAAAAGACTGGTGCTGCCAACCCTACGTTGTGGCTGCCACACACAATGAGCTGCCTTTGCAACTGACGTGGAAGCCAAACCTGTGGAACATCTGGCCTGGAGACTGTATTTGCAGAGACCGAGCACCCATTTGCCTCTGGGCTGGGAGGTCACCACTGCAGGAAACAAGCGCCGCAGTTCAGGCCTGTTGCTGATCCTCTTTCAGAAGCCTGTGTGCCGGAGCACACCATCAATGATGCAGTTGTATGAGCAGTTTGTCAGAATGCATTGTTAGTGCCACAAGAACCACATCTTTCGTGAGTAGGTTGAGCAGAACCTAACCATTCAAAGACAGAGTGAACATGCAGATGGGAATCTTAGACTGTGTGAACCTGTAATGGCACGAAATGATGAACTGATCTACGCATTAGCAAGTGGGGGTCATCCAGAGTGAACTGCCCCATTGCCTAATCAATGTCTTTGCCGATAAAACTGAGTTACTGTTTTTTAATCGGCCTTCCCCTCCCCAATCTGAACTATGGTGGCCTTTACAGCTTAATCCTCCACCACTTCCTGTGTCCTCGGCCAGGAATCTGGGTTTCAAATTTGACAACACCCTCTAATGCAAAACCCAGATAGGACATGTGTCCTCATCTAGCTTCTCGAAAATGAAGGCGTTACGGAGATTCCTCCACCTCCTACTAATGGACTGTAGGAAGACAATTGTCCCTGCCCTTATAACATCACAACTGGACTACGCTAACAGTCTATATCTGGGCCTACCAGCCTACCTGTTCAGGAAACTGCAAACAATACAGAATGCAGCCGCAAGGCTTATCAGAAATGTCCCGCTAAGGCATCACATCTCCCCCCACCTACGTAGCCTACACTGGCAGCCCGTGAAAAAAAGAACACCATTCAAAGTACTCACCCTTGCTTACAGGGCAATAAACGGAGTTGACCCCCCTATCTACGTAAAGAATCCATAAATCCCATCATACAAGGAAAGGAACCTAAGATCCAATCATCTTGAACTTCTCGTCACCCCTCGCTTTGCCAAAGCTAGAATGGGAGGGCAGCCCTTCCCCGTCAGAACCACGATCCTGTGAAACTCTTTGTCCGAACACATCAGAAAGGCCACCTCAGAGTCTAGCTTCCGAAAATCCTTGAAGACATGGCTCTTTAGTCTTCCTTAGCACCCTGCGGACTCCACATACTCACCCCGCCTCTTTCTATGTCTCCGCTGCCAGCGCCGGGACACTCCTGTTGGGGGTAGCTGCTCGCTCTATAAGCAATGTAATAATAATAATAATAATAATAATAATACAGGGAATCGCAGACATGAGAACTTCTAGAGCGCTGAGTGGGTACTTTAGGTGGTGTAGTGTTACACTGAGATTCATAGAAGAGAATATAACCGTGTAACACTGTCCTATTTACATTGTGTAGTGTCCTGTTGCATGTGAGATTACAATAAATTCTGTTACTGAGATAAGCACGTGGCTGGAAAATACATTATTGTGTTTTGTTTGACAGTTGAGTTGTGAGCACTTGTCCCCACACTACCTTCCTGAGAAACCTTTGACTGCTTGCCCTTGGTACCCTGAGTGTCAAGTGTACTTGACCCAGTTTGCAGACCCCCAGTAGGACACATGTGACAACTGACCACAACGTTAACTCTCCTAGGACATTGCACATTATCTTACATGAGATGATTAATGATGACATGTCCAATTGCCATGATATACAATTCATACTCCTGCATCCATAGTACTTGAAGAGCATGCCCTTTGCCACGTATCATGACTGACGCCATGCAGTGCATGTAATGAACACAAGACTTGCTCTTGGGTCATGCTTTTTTCTGGTACTCCTGCCAGCAGATCGTGCTTCTTTCTGGGCATGGTCTGTGGCTTTCAGCCAGGTTCTGCACTCGCCTATCTGTACTTGCCATACCCAAATGGCATTGCCGTTGGTGGTGCCCTGCAAGTACGATGTGTCAAGCATGGCTCTGTCTATGCCTACCTCCTGCACTTTCAGTACATATGCCTACAGGGACGCCATTTAGCCTAAGAGGAAAAAAACCACACACACGCCTTTTTTTTATTGCAGGGCCCATGCTCTCCACACCACCGGAGTCAAGCTATCCTGGCTGAAGACGGCTGATAGCCAGAAACCGGTCCTAGGATGCTTGATTCCGGTCCAGAAAAGACATGGCTTGGCAGTTCGGGCTGGACTGTTCCCATGAGGCACAGGGTCAAGGCTGATTTGCATATGGCCATGTCTGAACTTGCGTGGTGTGGAGTGCAAAAAAACGACGGATTTAGGCCCAGATCTCTGTACTGGGGTGAATGTATGACTTTGTTCTGCATTCTCTCCATCAATTGTTGTTTTTGCATTTGTCACCCCGAATGGGATGGGTATGCTCAGACGTGAGTCCCATGCTCGCCACACCACTGGAGTCAAGCTATCCTGGCTGAAGACGGCTGATAGCCAGAAACCGGTCCTAGGATGCTTGATTCCGGTCCAGGAAAGACATGGCTTGGCAGTTCGGGCTGGACTGTTCCCAT
Organism: Lissotriton vulgaris; assembly: GCF_964263255.1. NCBI lineage: Eukaryota > Metazoa > Chordata > Amphibia > Caudata > Salamandridae > Lissotriton > Lissotriton vulgaris. The sequence continues at coordinate 335,007,757 of NC_141697.1, read as the reverse complement.
GAGGCACAGGGTCAAGGCTTATTTGCATATGGCCATGTCTGAACTGGGGTGGTGTGGAGTGCAAAAAAACGATGGATGTAGGCCCAGATCTCTGTCTTGGGGTGAATGTATGACATTGTTCTGCATTCTCTCCATCAATTGTTGTTTTTGCATTTGTCACCCCGAGTGGGATGAGTATGCTCAGACGTGAGTCCCATGCTCTCCACACCACTGGAGTCAAGCTATCCTGGCTGAAGACGGCTGATAGCCAGAAATCGGTCCTAGGATGCTTGATTCCGGTCCAGGAAAGACATGGCTTGGCAGTTCAGGCTGGACTGTTCCATTGAGGCACAGGGTCAAGGCTGATTTGCATATGGTCATGTCTGAACTGGGGTGGTGTGGAGTGCAAAAAAACTATGGATTTAGGCCCAGATCTCTGTACTTGGGTGAATGTATGACATTGTTCTGCTTTCTGTCCATCAATTGTTGTTTTTGCATTTGTCACCCCGAGTGGGATGAGTATGCTCAGACGTGAGTCCCATGCTCTCCACACCACTGGAGTCAAGCTATCCTGGCTGAAGACGGCTGATAGCCAGAAATCGGTCCTAGGATGCTTGATTCCGGTCCAGGAAAGACATGGCTTGGCAGTTCAGGCTGGACTGTTCCCTTGAGGCACAGGGTCAAGGCTGATTTGCATATGGCCATGTCTGAACTGGGGTGGTGTGGAGTGCAAAAAAACTATGGATTTAGGCCCAGATCTCTGTACTTGGGTGAATGTATGACATTGTTCTGCTTTCTGTCCATCAATTGATGTTTTTGCCACAGGGTTCAAGGCATCACTTTCAACCAAACTTGGCGCCAAGTACATATATCAACTCTAACAGCACCCTTGTGGGTGTACCCAGATGGTTCTGAGAAAAGGCCATGGCTCTTGGCCATACTGTGTACCTAATACGACTCTCTACACAAGTTAGATCCTGCTTCTAAGTTCGTGCCTGTGGGTATGAAGAACAGGTATAGCCTATGTCCATGTTCTGTTCCCAGTACATCTGCCTGCCTGTATTAGTGCTGGTCACTGAACAGGTGTTATGGCCTTCAGCAGTGCCCTTTTTTGTGCCTGTGGTGTGTGGTCCAGTGGCTATGTTCTAGGGGCACTGTGAAAAAGACATGACCTTTGGTGATGTCCTACTCCCATTACTCAAACTGAAATACCCATGATGGCAGTAGCCATATGGCGTGGCCCATGGTGATGGCACTGTAGCCATGCACACAGAATGCTCAGGAGAGGGCATTAGGCCATGCTCAGCACACCTTACCCCTAACCTCATCCACATGTCATAGGCCCTCTCCCATGTCCTGCACCATGTGTCTATGCCTCATTCGGAGTATGACATACAGCCTCTGCTTTGCTTGGTACAGGGCATGTCCGCCTGGCTATGCACTTCACCCTGTATCCCTTTTCTTCTTTCAATTGTTTGTATCAAGATTACAGATCTTGTCAGTCCAACTGAAGACTGGTTGTGGTTTTTCAGGAGCAGAGAGAATCCGCTTCTGTCCCAGCAAGAGAAGTAACACAGATTAAGATAATGGAAAAATTTGGGTCGGTGAGCAAGAGACAGGCGAGGCCCTGATGATAAGGCAGCTTAGCACTCCACAGGAATTCACAAAGACTTGCTAAACCTTTTGGTTTCTACAGAAAAAGCTCACAGCACATTAGAAACAGAACTTTACCAAGCGTAAATCACTCAAAAAGCTCATACTCAATATGGCGCTGACTGGGCTCAAGTAATGAATGCTCTGTAACCAGACTTTCCGCTACCAGGATACAGACAGCGAACCGAAGAGCTGGGAGCGTCGATCCAGCAAAGCTTCAGGTGTGGATGGGATGTTAATTCGGCCCAAGACAATGGAAGAACGACAACTGGAATCTCAGTACTGCGGTGGAACAAAGGGAAGAGGGAAAACTGTTAGGTCCCTGCCTAAACTGAAGCTAATAATGGAGGGAACCACAGGATGGGAAAAAACAACAAATGTAAGGGAACCCCAAGTGGGTCCAAACTGATTCGAAAGTGGATACACTCCCTCACCCTCTGTTATCGAGTATGGTACTCCATGCATTCTGTTCTTTTAACTGTCTCTGCCGTCTCATAACCCGGAAGTGAAATCAATTGCTGACCCTTCCGGGATGAGTTTGCATCATCAACTGCAGAAGGCCTTCTCTGTTTCAATATTCCTGTTCTCCAGAGTCTCCAAGCCTGGGTATGGTGGTGCCACTGTTGTAATGTATTAGGACTCCAGAAAAACGATATCCTAACTGGCTGGAAATGTATTTCTCTAGGCTGACCCCAGGAAATCCCAGAGTCTGAGACTGATTCCTGACAAATTCATGCGGTCATTGCCTGTATGTACCACACAAAGAAGCAGTCATTTTGGCGTTGCCTGTGCCCAGTCCCATTGCTATCTGTTTTCTTCAATGTTTTGGTGTTCCTGCAGACTCAAACCTTGGTTGGTGGCTCTTGGTAGCATTTCGGCCATCTTGAGAGAATAGATGTGTGCTACATTCTGCATATTCTGTTACTGCGTTTATCGGGTTTGTCATTATTACACCTTGAACTTTACTAACATTTTTAAAAGGGATATGTCCACTACTCACAGGTATGCAGGGGTTCCCTGTGAGGGTGAGGCATCTTCATATATTGGTAACCACCATTATATATAATCTCCACTCTCTTTCTAGATTAATTTCCTCCACTCCCTTCTACAGTCTCCTACCCACCCTTGGCCTCACCGCCTAATATATGGTGCCTTTTCCTCTCTGTGTTTCTGGCTCCCAGTCTCCAATGGTTAAGCCAACTCCTCCATTCAACACTGGTAATTCCTGTCATTAGTATTTTTAGCCTCTTCCCTCTATCCCTGTCAGCATATCTTATGCTGCTGTATTCTCTCTGCTTTCCACATACCTGCATGCTGCCACACTATGCAAAACGTTTGCAGATGCTAAACCGTTTTAAAAGTAGGGGTGTGTTGACTGAGCACGGGTCTGTGACTGGATGGTGACATCTGGATGGGTGTGGTGGTTCCTGTCCATGTCTGTGGGATGGTCGTCCCTGGCTATACAGTGCTGTGCCTTCACTTGGTTAAGGATCCAGTTGTGCATTGGAACCAGGCGGATTGGCAGGGGGGTGGACACTGCATGTGGTTGTTAAATTTAAGTTGTCTGAGGCCATTGAGTTGAAATTTGCCCCTGTGAGAGAGCGCCTGTATGAGGTGCATGCCCGTGGTATGGTACCTTGCATCCTTGACCCACACACCCAGAGAGGATCCTGGTGCAAATTCATGATGATCTGGAGGCTTTTGTATATTTTCTACAAGTCTCAAGTCTGTCTCTGCATCAGTTCCAGGTGGGTGGAATTGTTGTACATGCCCCCCCCCCCCATTTCAAGAAACCTGCAATACACATATGACTGTGTAGATCAACTAACCCATTATTCTAGGAGCAGAACTTGCCAATGTCAACTCCCCGCTGTGTTGCCATGTGAGACAACCTACATGTTGTCCTCCACAATAAAAGTTGGCACCTGGAATGTTGTGGAGTGGAAATTGTTTAGTGGGAGAGATGGTTTTCACCTGGTGTTTCTTATTCATGAAAAAGACGGGGGCAACTGAAGTACTTTTGTCATTATGGGATGGTTAGAGGTTAGTCCTGCAACCATGCCTCTTTTTTGGGGACCTCAGATTTGCAGTCCGTAGGGGCACCCTATGAGAGAGAGACTATTGGGCATCAGTGGGGTGGTCGCTGATGTGCCACCCTTTGTGGGGCCAACAAACTCCTCTTCGTCTGTAGTGTTTAAGGCTGCAAGCTGTTTGTCCTCTGGTGCTTCAAGGAAGGGGAAATTACTGTTTGCCCTTTGACATTTTAGAGTGTATAGAGACATGCTGTCTCAAACAACAAGAAATATTAAACTGGAACTGTTTGGCACAGATGACACTTAAACTGAGAAAAGTTATGACATACCTTTAGCATATATGAGTAGCTGTGGCTGGTATAACATGCGTAGAAATAGGATAGTCCTTTACGTAGTAGTGCCATGGATGCTTTCCTTATAGATGGACCACTTGAAATCAGCTGGTCAGCAGCAGTCCCTACAGGAGGCTTTAGACATGTCACTTGATGTAGTAGTGGAAGGAAAGAATAATGTGACGCTTTAGAATTCTGACAACTGAGATGGTTGTGTTGTTGCTGATCAAAGTAATAGGGGACTATGGCATATTCCTTTCACGTGGACGAAATGACAAATAGGCATGTGTTAGAAAAGAGGAAGGGTGTGAATGAGATGCAAATGTATATAAAGTGTTTTGTCTGTATTAGAGTCCTGGAGTTACCTGACCCACAGATGGCAGAGGGTTGGACTGTTGCTTGTAGAATATCTTCTTGGGTGGGCTGTAGTGTGGATTCCAGGGGATGCTGTGATACAGCAGCTGTAGACAGTCACATATGCAGGGTATTGAAATATCATAGCAGTAAAATGGAGGGTATAGGAACATGTTAGTGTTTTATAGTAATTAAAGAGAGCTGTATACTGGGTGACAGATGCTAGAAGAATGGCCACAGCTAGAGGCAGACACTGACATGACTTGAGACATCGTGTTAGGTACTGTCAAAACGCACATCGCTCTATGGATGGTTGCATGAGGACTTGGGCAGATTGAGGGGGTGACAGGAGATCTATACTTACCAATGAAGCAGCTACAATTAAGGATTTTTTTAACATAATGGCACAGACTTGAGGCCTATAACTTCACCCATTGCATGTGTTGGTGAGACATGCCAAAAGTGGATCATATTGTATTATAGAAGCACATTTTCACTATCCTCACACTTATGCAGAGACAAATAGACAATTATTTACTGGCATGGATTTTCACTTATACGGTTCTGTCGGAGTCAACATGGAGGCGCAGGCAGTGCAGCAGCGTTTAGGTGGTGGTAGGTGATTTAGAAGCTGGCAACACAGAACCTGCAAATTAGGAGATGACATTATGGTTCATGAGCATTTTTTAAACCTAATCAATTACATTTCTACGTATCTATAGACCAGGTGCATTTATGGGAGTGTTGTGCTGTTGCAATCAAAAATGTGCAAGAATGTGGTTGCAACATTGACAGCAGTGAGGCATACCTGGCTAGGTGCTGGGGAAGCAATGATATGCTGGTCTTTGTTGAGCCCTGCCACAGAAGGCGCTGATGCTGCTCCAGCTGTTATCTGCGATGCACCAGAGAAGAGGAATGTAGAAAGGAAGCTAATAAGGCATCGAGCTTAGTATGATTAGTGTTCATCCCACAGGGATGAGGGGAGGAGATGGATGTGGCAGGCTGTGCGTGCGTTAGTGACATGTTTGGTGTGTGCCTATATCTGAATGGAGAAATGTGTGTTGAGGACAGTATTACATGATCGGGCAGTTAGCATCTTGTTAAAATATATAGTTTTTTTTCTCTCACATGAGAAGACTAGGACTAGGCAGGCCACGTAGCAGAATCGATGCATGGCGATGATATGCTCCTTGAGGGAGTGGAGACAGGCAGAACCCAGGACCACCACCAGTGTGAGCCTTTGCCACCTTTGAAGCTTCTCAGTATCCCACCATTTATTTTAACACCCCATCCACAAAGCTTACAGAGTCTGTGACCACCTGTTCCATGGCTGCCCTCCTCCCTCCCCTGGGTGTTTGTGAAACTACTAGACCATTTAGTTCCCTGCAGTTACCCACTACAAAGTTTACTCTTCTTCGAGTGAAGTTTCTGTTCCTCTTAAATGGGATGGGCTGGACGATGTTAGCAAGGGGAATACAGCGGAGCCCTGAGAGGGTGGGGGCGGGTGTGTGTGTGTGTGTGTATGTGAGGTGTATTTATGTGCTGAAAGTCTTAGGGGCCGAGTTAGAGTTTGGCGGGCGCAGGTAAGTCCGCCAGTATGGTGGAGTACTTTACTCCAACCATGACGATGGTTCTCCACCCTCCAGATTTAGAGTTGTACGTCAGCCCTGCATACAACCCTAAGTATTGGCAAGAACCGCTACCATGTGGCTTCCTTTCAGTGTATTAAAAGTTTGAAGGACATTACAGTCAAAATGACGGTACTGCCTGTCAAACTTTGGGCATGTTTTTTTTTTTTCTAAACATTGAGCCCCACAGCATGGGAGTTTTCTCCCATGGTGTGGGGGTCATTTAACTGTTTTTACTGTCCCTTACTACCACTTTTTTCATGGCGGTATCGAATTGTATAAACTGGTGGTTCAATCTGCCGCTCTAAACCGGGCAGGCGGCCGAATGCCACTTACTCTGTCTGGCCATCAGTGGAGTATGTCAGCCACAGACAGGAAGCAGCCTCTGTCGCAACCTACTGTAGATTCACCCATCTGTAAATGAGGCGGGCAGGCCTGCTGTCTGGTGGAGAGAGTACTCGGTCGCCCTCTGCTCAGAGTTGCTAAACTCCTTACACCCAGAGGTAGGCATACATATATATGTGCGCTGATCTCCATAGATTTAACTATGTGATTAGGACCCACGGTACTGTCAGTCCCGATGTATGTATTTCATTTTATTTTCTAATTTTAATGCTGCACTGATTGTTTTAAAACGAATGCTCTGCGTGTTTTTTTAAGCAAAATTCCAGCTTTATTCAAAGTAATGCAGACACTTTAGACCGCGGCCTTTACTGTCACTGAGTGTCAGCGAAGAGCAGGGGTTGTGACAGACAGAACTCCTAGTGGCAGTCTTTCCGCGGTGTTGTATTTAATTCATCTACAAATCAAGTACACCTCAGTGGTTTATGCGAGTGGAGCAGAAGACGAGCTGGGTACTTTCTGCCAATAAAGGGCGGGCTGGAACCGCATCCTGGAGCGCAGGGCCTGCGCCGTCCCGCATCAGACAGGCGGTGAAATCAATCCACGAGCAGAGAAATCATTTTCCTTTATGTAACGGAGATGGAGGGACAATGGCGCGAGCGGCGGTGCCGGCAACAGGATCCGCGTGTCCGCTCTTATCTTGGCACGTGGCACTCGGCCTCTCATCTGTCCCCGCGTCCATTGTAACAGAGACACAATAAAACGTGCCGCTCCGTTAGCGGGCGGTGCGCCCACAGTCGAGGGCCGGAGGGCCGTGGATCCGTGCACTACAATTTTTACTTTGTGTAATTTACAGTTGAGGAACAAAACTGTTATCTTGCATGCGGGACTTCAAGCCCAACATTTGAGCAAATCAGCATTTACTAAAAAAAACACGGATACAACAATTGAGTGGAATAATGGTATGATATTTTTTTTTTAAACGAGTGACCAACATTACCGGTAATCTCACTCACCGTTTTCACTAAATGAGAGGGACTTCTTTTGGAGACAGTCTACCCAGCTGCCCTAAAAATATTGAAAGAAACTTGGTTTCTTGTTGACTATAAGACCTCTACTTTCACCCTCAAAACTTGTGTAAATACCAGATGGCCGCCGAGGCGCTGTGGGAGTAAGTCGCACTCAGACCCCTCTCCTGCCGATGAGTAAAAACTTCAGGCACTAATGATGAACTGTAAGCAGCATGCAATCCGCAGCTTTGATTTACCACGGAGGTACTAGTAGCTTTGCAAGCCTACTCAAGAAAGCAAAATTGTGGTATTCCAGAATCTTTAAAGTACTGATGGCAGAGATGAGTACTCGAGGGAAGGAGAAAATACAGCAACAGTTACCCACGTCTAGCGCTACAAGTAAGGAGACAACACAAAAGGAAGCGAGCAGATCGGGCGCTATCCCTAAAACAAAAGTGCCACCTAACAACAAAAAGACAACCCCCACTGTCTCCACCTTAACAAAAACACAGCTACGAAAATTGGAGAAAGCCGGAGAAAAGGAGAAATCGCTGAACCACAACAAAGACACGAGAGGCGCTAGCATTGCGCCATCAATCCGGGATGCAGCGGAAAGAAAGAAAACCGATACCGTATATCGGCAACCCTCAGTATCCGAGGTCTTCGGCGCCAAAACTCAAGCGGAGGCATCAGGAAACCTAGGATCATCAGGAACTTTGCAGAACACGGCAATCATGCCGCCCGCCGGCTCGGCTCAGAACGTCCTCGAGGACGCAAGCCGAAGCGTTGCCAAGCAACCAGGGACTACGGAGCTCACGCTTCCTGCGGAGCCTCCAGCGGAGCGTCAGACAGCAGCTCTGACACAGGCAAACGGCGGCGCTTTGGAACAAGATCAGACGCTGGAGTTACAGGATGGAAACCAAGACCCGGCTAAAGAGGTGAGAGAGTCAAACGGTGGGGGTGCGATATCTAATACAGGACAAATGCTCGAGGCTCTTAAAGAGGTAGAAAATGAAATTCGGGAAGAGCAGCTACAAGATAAAGACAAAGAGAATGCTACACAGGGGACATATAATGATAATATGGCAGGTATGGATGGCGCAGAAGGGGCTGAAGGGGCTGATGGTGAGGGGTTCTTTTCTATCCCAGAGGAAACAGAATCAGAGTCAACATTGGCAAGCAGTGAGGAAGAGAGAGACTTATCAGGTTCATTCTCGAGCTCTGAAGATAGCGACAGTTCTAGAGGGAGAGGCACGCAAAAGAAGCGCAAAATAGCAGCGAGAAGAACAGGCTCTCCCCAGAACATGCACAAGAACATGCACAAGGGAACAACTAAAAGGCTTGTATGGGACTATTCCGCTACCTCCAGTATGTAAAAAGAAGATGAAAAAGAGACACAAAATGATGGAGGGAAGCTGGATTTGATGTTTGCCACATTGAAACAGATACAAATGGAGGCAAGGGTTGAAAGTCGAAGGGCCAGGCATGACACAAAAAAAATCCAAGCCTCAATTAGGAAAATAAATAAAAAATTTGAAGAGGTGGAGGAAAGAATCATCGAAGTTGAAGAAAGAACTGGTCGCTTAGAAGACGAAGTAACTGAGTGGCAAGCATCTAAAGAGGGACAGATCAAGACCATGGAAGATTTGCAGTGGAAGGTGGAGGACTTGGAGAATCGCCAGAGGCGTAATAACGCCAGACTCCTGGGAATAGAGGAAGGGATTGAAGGCCAAGACCCCAGAGGCTTTGTCGTCAAGTTGCTAAAGGGAGCATTCCAGAGGTACCATGGAACTGGGAACAAGAAGTGCAGAGAGCCCACAGATATCCACTCTTTGTAAGAAAAAATCACAAGGAAGGCTCAGGAACGCTACCCAGGGCTATGTTAGTTTTTTTCGGAAACTTCCTGGCAAGACAAGAACTAATGGAGAGAGCCAGACCTGATGCCAAAAAATCGGTGGAAGGGGTAACTTTTTTTTTGCGAGACCTGACTTCTGTCACATAACAGTGGAGAGGCGTTGGAGGCTAAGACAGTTGATTAGTGCGTTTCAGTCCCAAGGAGCAGAGGCATATCTAATGTTTCCTGCGAAACTGAAGGTCATAGTAGCAGGTCGCACCAGAATGTTTTTTTCTGAAATAAAAGCGGGAGAATTTCTGACAGAACTAAAAGAACAAGGGGGGACTCGAAGAAAATAATTAAGGATATTTGACTAAGCCTGATGGATAATGTAGTAGATGATAAGAGGGGAGGAGAGGGGGAGCGACTCTACAGTGCTAAGCGGACACGCATAGGTCAGGGATGACCTATTTGCCTGTCACAGGGGGGGAGCAATCGGGGTGGGGGGTCTCAAAGGGGGGGGGAGAGGGAAGGGAAGAAGTCACGGGTGAAAGGTGGTGGTGTAAAATAATACAGATTTGTAAAGTTTGGAGTGAAGCAGATAAAGAATGCATAGAAAAAGACAAAAAAGTAGTTCTGAGGCTGGCAAATGCTAAATTAGAATCATGGCAGTTAGGATAATGACGATCAATATTTGTGGGCTAAATAACATGGAGAAAAGGCAGAAGCTCTCTTCACTGCTGCGATTCTGGAAAATCGATATAACTTGTCTACAGGAAACACACATAGCAGTTGAAGATAAGTTCCTGCTTGGCCAGATGGGATTTGAGGTTCTTGCTAGTACAGGTCAAGAGGGAAGAAATAAGGGGGTGGCAGTTCTGGCCAGAAAAGGCGCTGTTAAAATTAAAAAGAAAAAAGAGGATTCTGAAGGGAGATGGGTGATGCTAGACATAGAAACAGCTGCGGGAAGATATACTTTGGCCTCACTATATGGTTCAAACGAAGATGATCCGGAAATATTAGATTTTATTGATAGGGAGTTAGCCTTGTGGCCAGAGCCTGTGATCTGTTGTGGGGATTTTAATATCAATGGATTGAATGGAGTAATAGATACAAGTGGAGGCATGTATCAGGGAAGGAAAAAAAAGGTGCATAAAGCTGTACAAAACCTTGCTAGACATAATGCGTTGGTGGATATATGGCTGGAATTTAATCCCCTAGGCGTTGGTAGTACTTTTTATTCAGCGCCACATCAAACAGTAGCCCGATTGGACTATTTCTTTATCTCCAGCTCATTAGTTAGCAGGGCTAAAATAGAATGTCTCCCAAGAATAATGTCGGACCATAATCCGCTGGTATTAAGTCTAGCAATGACACAAAAAGCAGAAAAAGTAAATTCGACATGGACGTTTGAGAGAGGTTTGTTGAAGGAAGAGGACTATATTATAAGGATGCAAGAATGGATGATCCAATTTTGGGATATAAATAGATACTCAGCCCCGGCAGATACGGTGTGGGACAGCTTTAAAGCAGGAATAAGGGGAGAGACATTAAGCTATACGCTACGAAGAAGTAAAAAAGAAAAAGAAAAGGTGGAAGAGGAGATTAGAAATTTGATTGTGCTGGAAAAAATGCTATTGGACGCGATAGAAAGACAAGAGCCCATCGAACAGATTTTAGTGGCTATAGAGGCGCAGAAGGCGGAAACAGGGACCACCTTGGCACAAAAAACAGCAAGAAGATACCTAGCAAATAAAGAAAAATGTTATGAATATAACGAGAGGATGGGGCATCTGCTTGCAATCAGAACGAGACAAACGCTAGCTGCAGGTGAGATTAAAGAAATTAAGGACTGCAATGGGAGAATCGTTAATAAAGTTGAAGAGGTACAGGAGGTGTTCAGAAGATTTTATGAGAGGCTATATGAGCAAGATAAAAATGATGGAGAGATAGAGACAAAAAGCCTGGAATACTTAAGGCAAGGCTTACAAGAGGGGTTGAGTATAGAAGAAAGGGACAAATTAGATATGCAGCTAACAGTACAGGAGATAAGGGATGCAATATTCAGCTTACCTTCTGGTAAAGCAACGGGACAGGATCAGATCCCGGTAGAATTCTACAAAAGTTTTTGGGAGGTACTAGCTAAAGATATCTGGTCAATCTGCTGCTTGGCACAGGGAGGCAGAATAGTTCCTCAATCTTGGGCGGGCGCTGATATAATTGTCATCCTGAAAAAAGATAAACCCCCCACTGAGCCGGGCTCTTATAGACCCATCACGCTGCTTAATGCTGATGCAAAGATATTCTCTAAGGCACTGGCCAATAGACTGAGTAAGGTGATAGAGAGGGTGGTGTCCCCTACACAGCATGGATTTATACCGGGCAAAGGAACTACTGAACACACCAGACAGTTGATTACTATATTGGATGCTGAAGCGGCCTTAGGTGACCCTGTCGCGGCTATCTTTCTGGATGCCGAGAAGGCTTTTGACAGGGTCTCTTGGGTGTACCTATGGAAGGCTATGGAGTGGGCTGGTATTGGTCGAGGGTATATAACCGCAGTCCAGGCACTATATAAACATCCTAGTGCTAGGATACGCATTAACAGATCATATTCCAATGCAGTACAGATCAGACGGGGGACTAGGCAGGGATGTCCAGCTTCACTTTTACTATTCGCAATTTACCTAGATCCCTACCTGAGAAGGCTTACAAAAAATAGGTGGATTAAGCCAGTCATATTACACGGAAAGGAGTATAAAATATTTGCCTACGCAGACGATGTGGCTGTGATAACACCTACACCAGAGGAGTCACTGGTCGAAATAGAACAGGAGGCAAGAAAATTTGGGGAGGTGTCTGGCTATTTAATAAATAGGGGGAAAACACAAGTAGTTCAGAATAGACATACTACATTTGTAGATGCAAGAGTTGTTTCAGACACAAAATACTTGGGTGTTAAGGTGACGGCAGACTTGGAAAAATTAGTAGAGATAAATATGGAACCATTACTAGCCAAGGTCAAAAGCAACTTGGAGAGGGTCAATAACTTACACTTGACTCTCATGGGTAGAATCAATTTTATTAAAATGGTTACTTTTCCGAAATTTCTATATTTGTTTAGGGCAATTCCACTCTTTATAGAAGGTATATGGTTTAATAAAATAGAATCAGTAATAAATAAACTAATTTGGGCACAGGGGAAGACACGCAGGGCATACCGGTTTTTAACTCTATCACGAGAGAGGGGAGGTTGGGGAGCACCTGATTTTAGACTTTATTATTGGGCAACAGCTCTACAATACTCCAAAGGACTACTAGGTGGAAGTGCTCAGGAGGAGGAGGGGAGAAAGGGTCCGGCGAATGTATATGAAGCCCTCTTAGGTAAAGCGGCTGAAAACGCTTTAGTAACAACAGTGGACTTCGCATACTTTAAACATACAAGATTTAAGACCCTGAGTGCGATTTATAAAGTTTGGAAAACAATAAAGAAAAAACTGGGACTGGGAAGGTACAACAGGTACTTAAGGCTCTATATGAATAATGATCTACCCATGGAAATTTTCTGTGACACAGTTATGAAGGAATGGGAGGAAAAAGGGATCAAGAAATTGGGGGATTTAATGGACGCAGGGGGAGCAATCTTGACATTTCAAAATATACAGCAGAGGTATAATATAGCTGGGAACACCTTCTTCAAATATCTACAAGTGAGGAGCTACTTCCACACAAAAACAGGGGGTGCAGGAGGGATGGAGAGCTGTAGGATAATGGATTACCTGGGAAGTAGCCTCTTATGCTCAATAAGACGGTTGTATGCAGAGCTTCAAGTTTATAAAATAGACGACAGAGAGAAATACAGTAATAAATGGAGAGAACAGGTAAAGGCACGACCGGAAGACCTTCAAACTTCCTTAGATTTTGGTCGAACTATTTTACGCTCAGCTACACTTCAAACTCAACATTATAAAACAGTTTATTCATTATATTTCACACCGGCTAGAATTGCCAGCTGGGGAGGCTCCACTGGAATAACGTGTCCAAGATGCAATTCTACACAGGCTAATATAACACATATGTTTGCCAACTGTCCGCAATTGTATACTTTAAAATTGGCAATAGAAGAGTTTCTGGAGAAATCACTAGGAATAAAAACTAAATTAACTGAGGAGTTGATAATTCTGGGGGTAAGCTTAGAGGAAAATATAACGTATCCAGAATTCTTATTCATGGTTACTGCAGTATACAGGATAATTGTAGCTAAAGCATGGAAGGAGAAATCTGCACCGTTGTTTCAGACTTGGGTAGCAAGACTACTATCTACATACAATCTAGAGAGGGCCATATATGACAGAAAAGGGAGGAAGGCAAAAGTTCTGGGGGACAAGATATGGCTTCCCATTGAGCAATGGAAATGTAGGAAAATTGTCTCTGGTAGTAATTGAGAAACTCGTTAGCTTCATAAGCTTAATGGAGAGGATGTAGGATGTACTATTCTTAAGATTAGTGGTTTTGGTTGTTTCTTTACATTGTTGTTTTAAATCTGCATTTTCTCTTTTCTTTTCCTTTTTTTAATACAAATCTGTATTTGTTGTAAAAGACTGCGTAACGTTGTAAACACACTGGATGTAAAAGAAAAATGTGGGGGGGGGGGAAAACTTTTGAATAAAGATATTTAAAAAAAAAAAAAAAAAAAAAACTTGTATAAATACCAATGCCAACAGGTCTGTCATGCAATGCTCATAGTTTGAGGAAAGACGAAAAGGAACGAGGCGAGGCGAGGAAGGGAAGACTAAGAGCAATGAAGATTACCATCACTACCCCTCCCCACTTCTTCCTCATAGACCTCGCTAAACGAGGATATACCGAAAGATCCCATCCAAAGTTTTAAGAAATATACAAAACCACGCACATGCTGCTCAAGATGAGTTTTATTTTCATTAAGACCAGCAACTTTGTGCTTTGGCTGTAAAACTCAAGAGTCTGAGGGTGAAAGAGACACTCATTACGTCACCAGCCTGCAAGGAATTCTGAAGTGAAACTGATGTTCAGGTAGCAACATTGGAGTAGGTAGGCTAAAATGCCCTGTTGGGTTGTTCCGAAAGCTGTTAGACCCTCTTACAGGGCTTAAGTCGGGGTACCATACGGGTGGACGGCGTCCCACCACTTATTTTACCAGGAGCTCGACAACTGGAGCAAATGGACTCACACATTCACTCTTTATCCTCTCTGTGGAGAGATCGGAGCTCATTCAGAACTCTGCTCACGCGCTGGCTTCTCTGATGCAATTGCATCTAAGGGGTGCACAAGGGGAGGCAATGAGTCTGATGGTGCAAGCCACCTTTCGTGACATCACTTCCTGTTGTGACGTCAGCGTCCCCCCACTTCTTTTCTTAGGACTTGTACCCTGCCCTCTTATATCCTAGTAGAACCTGTAAGATCACCAGGATAGCCACACAGGCTTTTCACCCTTCCTCTACAGACTGAAGATGGCAAACACTGCCTCATAAAATATGTAGTTTACTGAAGACAAAAGGGAACACATAATACAGAAAAGCATTAGCTGTATCCATTTTGTTCAAGATAAATTCTTCTGGAAAGACCGGGCTCTTATCACAGAATTGGAAGAGCAATGTCTTGATTGACATCAACGATTCAGAAAAGGGGGTGGTGATGAACAGAGTGTCTGAATTAAGCAGACCACTCTTACCCAGTCCAAAGATCAGGGCTTGATCCATCACCGTTATTTATCTCACTGCATCATCCCAGCTCAGAACCTGGCTATATGCAAATCAGTCTGTCCCTGGCCCAGTGCATCATGGGAACAGGGCAGACTAAACTACCAAGCCAATTCTTCACCAGAAAGGAGACAAGCTACCGGGGACCGGTTTCTGGCATTTCAGCCGTCTTCGGCCCGGCTTGCTTGAATCCTGATGATGCAGTGAGAAAGGGACTCATGTCTGAGTATACCCTGCCACACCTATAGTGGCCAAAAACGATTCAGAAAAGGGGATGGTGATGAACAGAGTGTCTGAATTAAGCAGACCACTCTTACCCAGTCCAAAGATCAGGGCTTGATCCATTACCGTTATTTATCTCACTGCATCATCCCAGCTCAGAACCTGGCTATATGCAAATCAGTCTGTCCCTGGCCCAGTGCATCATGGGAACAGGGCAGACTAAACTACCAAGCCAATTCTTCACCAGAAAGGAGACAAGCTACCGGGGACCGGTTTCTGGCATTTCAGCCGTCTTCGGCCCGGCTTGCTTGAATCCTGATGATGCAGTGAGAAATAATTTTCCTTTATGTAACGGAGATGGAGGGACAATGGCGCGAGCGGCGGTGCCGGCAACAGGATCCGCGTGTCCGCTCTTATCTTGGCACGTGGCACTCGGCCTCTCATCTGTCCCCGCGTCCATTGTAACAGAGACATAATAAAACGTGCCGCTCCGTTAGCGGGCGGTGCGCCCACAGTCGAGGGCCGTGGATCCGTGCACTACAATTTTTACTTTGTGTAATTTACAGTTGAGGAACAAAACTGTTATCTTGCCTGCGGGACTTCAAGCCCAACATTTGAGCAAATCAGCATTTACTAAAAAAAACACGGATACAACAATTGAGTGGAATAATGGTATGATCTTTTTTTTAAAAACGAGTGACCAACATTACCGGTAATCTCACTCACCGTTTTCACTAAATGAGAGGGACTTCTTTTGGAGACAGTCTACCCAGCTGCCCTAAAAATATTGAAAGAAACTTGGTTTCTTGTTGAGTATAAGACCTCTACTTTCACCCTCAAAACTTGTGTAAATACCAATGCCAACAGGTCTGTCATGCAATGCCCATAGTTTGAGGAAAGATGAAAAGGAACATAATTGGGCGAGGAAGGGAAGACTAAGAGCAATGAAGATTACCATCACTACCCCTCCCCACTTCTTCCTCATAGACCTCGCTAAACGAGGATATACCGAAAGATCTCATCCAAACTTTTAAGAAATATACAAAACCACGCACATGCTGCTCAAGATGAGTTTTATTTTCATTAAGACCAGCAACTTTGTGCTTTGGCTGTAAAACTCAAGAGTCTGAGGGTGAAAGAGACACTCATTACATCACCAGCCTGCAAGGAATTCTGAAGTGAAACTGACGTTCAGGTAGCAACATTGGAGTAGGTAGGCTAAAATGCCCTGTTGGGTTGTTCCGAAAGCTGTTAGACCCTCTTACAGGGCTTAAGTTGGGGTACCACACGGGTGGACGGCGTCCCACCACTTATTTTACCAGGAGCTCGACAACTGGAGCAAATGGACTCACACATTCACTCTTTATCCTCTCTGTGGCGAGATCGGAGCTCATTCAGAACACTGCTCACGCGCTGGCTTCTCTGATGCAATTGCATCTAAGGGGTGCACAAGGGGAGGCAATGAGTCTGATGGTGCAAGCCACCTTTCGTGACATCACTTCCTGTTGTGACGTCAGCGTCCCCCCACTTCTTTTCTTAGGACTTGTACCCTGCCCTCTTATATCCTGGTAGAACCTGTAAGATCACCAGGATAGCCACACAGGCTTTTCACCCTTCCTCTACAGACTGAAGATGGCAAACACTGCCTCATAAAATATGTAGTTTACTGAAGACAAAAGGGAACACATAATACAGAAAAGCATTAGCTGTATCCATTTTGTTCAAGATAAATTCTTCTGGAAAGACCGGGCTCTTATCACAGAATTGGAAGAGCAATGTCTTGATTGACATCAAAGCTGGTCTAAACTTTCAAAGTGAAGGTTGTACTGGATTTCAAATTCAGCTCATCAGAAAAAAATTCTTGTTGTAAGGCTCATAGTTAACAAGAGAACCAATGCACCAAATTCCGTCTGATCCACTAAAACAAGCATTAGCAAAGCTAATAGGTCTTGCCTTTGGGACCTCTTGCCTTTACTTTTTGGCAATGCAATACAAAGCATTTTGCCAATGCTGTACAGCATCAGCCAAAAGAAAAAATAAAGTAAAATAAAATTGCAATGACATGGCTGCTGCTAGCAGCCACATAATTTCCAAAGGTTACGCATGTATTTTGATGATCGGCGCATACGTTACAATGCAGAAGTTTGCCTACGAAATAGCAGAAAAGTATACAAAAATTGATGAACAGAATGCTTGAATTAATCTCAGCCACTGGTTATTACTCGGGCCGCATCCCAATCCATTGTTATTTTGCACACCATGCCACCTCATTTTGGTCCCTGCTAAATGCAAATCAGTCTTGACCCTCCTCCAGTGGGAACATTCCAGCCTGATCCGGAACATAAGCAACCCAGGACTGGTTTGGCACTTGTTATGGCCTCGTAAGCCAGGTATGCTGGTGCACCCTCACAAAAACATATTTTAAAAAAGGATCATGGGCGAATAGGGAGTGGTTTTAGAGGGGTTTGGGAGAGGTAAAATAAAAATAAAGTTGGGTTTGGGAAAGGCTGGCACAAACAGCACATGAAGGAGAAAGCATCACGGTGGGCGGGGGAGACGCACACAAGAGAGAGAGCAAACCAGAGACTAGTCGCAGTTGAGTTTGGCTGTGGGACGAAGCACATGAGGGGAAGAGAAGCACAAGAGTGCGAAGGGGAAAGTTGGAAAAATCATGCACCTTCATGGAGTACTTAATTAAAAACTAAAAAGAAAAAGGTACTTCCCTAAAAATGAGAGGTGGAATGATTCAAGTCAGCCAATCAAACGGATGGTAAAGAGGCTTTTTTCCAAGGAAATGTCAAGCACAAGAAGAGGAAGGAAAGCCATCGAATAAGAAGCAAGCAAGTGAGAGTTGCAAGAAAGCAAGGGGTGGGCTGGAAGGCATCAAAAGTTTTTGGGAAAGCCCACAAAAGTTCTTGCGCAATCAGACAGCTTGTGCTGTTTGGTAGGCGAGACCTAAAAAGAGCAGACTTTCTCAAAGGCCTCTGAAATGCCTGCAATACCTATAATATGTTGCGGCATAGAAACAAAAACTTCTCTGTGGGGCCTGTATCCTAGGAAACCGCCCTGGCTACCAGTAAAGCTTTAATAGTTGAATTCTGAACAAGTTAGACCGCAAACTGCTGTTCCTTTAAGGACCTCTTTTGATGAAAATTCAGCTTCTAAAAAGGGTCCCACTCCTAAGTATTCAGTCCCAACATATAGTGAAGTCCAAGTCTTTTGAGTTTATCAACCATAGGGCCAGGATTCCATTAAACGTGATTTGCTACACCTTGTAAAGATGACAGCATTGTCAGTGAACTCAATCCGTTCATGGCATAACTACACCATGTACATGACATTTCTGAGGCACATTTTATCAGTAGAAGTGCCATCACTTGCAGGGCAGTGGAGCTAATGGCTGAAGTGGGATTAACCATTGCAGCAACACAATGCACAATATACTACACCAGGGTTTGTCAGAAGGGTAACCAAAACCTTTGCCTATGTGCTTCCATGTAGCACAGTGCATAATAGAGGCTTTTTAACATAGTGTAATACCAATCCACTCTTAAAGGTCAATTGGCATAAACATATGCTTTTCACAAAACAAAATGCATAATAAAGAGAGCAGACTTATGGCATCTGACATAACTTTTCTCAGTGAGCCAATGAGGGCTATAGCCTTCATCATAACTTATCACCATACCAACTCAGACCTTGTGCACTGAGCATAAGATTTCCCATAATGCCTGAAAATGAGTGCATTTCAGTGCCAGAACTGGTGGGTCAGTCTCTTATTTTTGTATTTTCTCGATTTAAAGGTCCCTTTTTTATTTCTTTATATCTGATTTAGAGCATCCTGCATCTTTCCATACCGCAGCAATCTTGGAATCGTATTTTCAATAGCGTGCTTTAATTTTCCCAGAAGGCCAATCCAAGCAGCATGTCAAACATATTACATTGATACAATAATGATACCTTATGTACACTACTTTTCCAAGATGACCACCCAGTCTGATGTTTACTGAGCGGCCATGTTGGAACAAACTGGGCATACTGTATCATTGTTTTACCAGTCTAAGATGTCTGACGCATTGCCACTCAATGTAGCTTCCAAGTTGGAGCTTTACAACAATGATAAGCTGCAATCAATACCATTTCAAGATGGCGAGCAATGCAATGATTACTTTTTCATTTAGTTCGGATTGAAAGTATTTCTGCCATGCTTAGGTAGTGGCATTTGTTCTTTGGTCCTACTTTTATCTCACATATGCTTGATGAATCTATGTGTGTTTTACTGTGGATGGCGAGTGGGTAAATGCAAGAATGAGCTGTATGTGATGAGGGTGCATGTCTGATGAATTATTGAGTGTCCAAACTCACCAGAAACTGATGAGGCACTTTCAAAATACCTTACCCTTCATAGAACACTGCCAACACTAAGGCCATTAATCTAAGTATTGCAGCGCTTGTGCCAGTTGTGAGCAACCTACCATTTCTCTGGATAAATTCCCCACGACCCAAAATATACATTTATTGCTCCACATTCTAATCTAAAGAAGCCCTCTGATTCTAACATCCTCTCTGACTATTAGTCAATTGTGGGACCTGCTTTGCGGAGGTGTTAGAAACATTTATCACCCACCAATTTTCCATACACTTTAAGTTCAATGGACAGTTAAACCACTTCCAGTCAGTATTCAGACCTTCCTGGCAACGGAGACAAGTTAAAAATTAGTGAAGAACAACTGAGTGCTCCAGACCTGGGTAATCCTTCGTCCAGGTCCTAGTAGATCACACAGATGCATTCAGTGCCTTTGGCAGCATGGATTGGCTAGCAACCGTTGCAGGATATCTCCAATGCGATCGCCATATATTTTTTCTACCAAGTGCAGCTGTAAACAGAAGTCTTGCCTCTCCTTCACCTCTTTGAAAAGATCACATTTGTATTTAAAACTGGTTCAGTTATTGCAATCTTTCAAATCTTTATTTGATCCATATACAAATAGATCATAAAAGCATAAGTTCATTTATCAATTAACAAAGAGAAAAAAATAAAATAAGAGATAAAAATAGCTCGTTTGACTTTTTAAGTGCCTTAATAAAACCTAAGTCATCTGTACAATACAAATACTAAGTATTTAAAATTCATAGTTGTAGGTCCCTAGCCCTTCTATTCCTCCAGCAGGCCCACGCAAACGATGCTACTGCATAACAGACACAAGGATTCGGGAGAGCTTTTAAAAAGTACAGTGCCACTCTGCATTGATCAAAAAATATTCCCCTTATAATTGGAAGGAGGACCCTTTTTAGGGCTCGCCTGCTGTGCGCATGCGCATAGCTGGCGAAGCTCTATAGGGGCTTAAACAGCGTTTACCCAAGCACGATTCCACTGGCGATTCCACGCAGTGCATGTGCTTTTTAGGTCATTGCGCAAGCCCTAAAAAGCGCGTGCACAATGCCACCAGCCGCCTGCCTGCCTGCCTCGCATTACCACATCAAAGGCAGCCCAGCCTCCCTCCCACAGCTTCTCTAATTATTCACGGCCGGCCGGCCGGCCCGCCATACTTTCAGTTTCACCTCCCCCCATGGCCGTGTCTCCTTAGCGTTTCAAACGATTTGGGTTTTATAATATAAGCTGCTTTTCACTTGTTAAATAATTGTATTTGATTTTTTATAACTATTGCGATGTCTGTTTTTACTGTTTGTCCCTTTGCTAGACTTGCCTTATTACTAGTAGGAGTATTATTGGGGTTTCCAGAGATCCTTTAAAAAAAGGAATGAGTAAAATGGCATCTGTAAATGTTAAGAGTAATTTGATTAGACTCGAACTTTAATGCAAACGCCGTTTTGAAGAGTTGCTTTCCTTTTTCACCTCTATACTTAATATACTCGTTTGTTTGAAAAGGACGAACTTCTCAAATATGCTTTTGCTTCACCTTATTCTGTAAGAATACTAGTGGTAGTAGATTTCTTGTACTTTTTATTTCCTGCAAATTAACTGAAGTGATAAGATCTCATTGAAGCAAGTGATCGCGCTATAGCAGTCTGTCATTGCATCTAAACTGCAAAGGCTTTTCTCCGAATGAACCTCTCATAATGGCAATGGTAGTTGGGTGTGGCACTTCTGCTGCTAATGCACTTGTCGATGCTTTTCTTTTGACTGAGGTTTCGTAGCCGTCCAGCACTGCAGCAGCCTGCTCATCACTAACCCCGGCACCCCTTCGCCTACCGATGGAGAGTAGGTAGCCCGTAACGAAGGTTGCTGCAGCAACAGGCCGCTTTGGGTGTGAAGGCTGGGAGGTGACGAGCACACATGGCAGGCTGTTTGACAAGCAGCCGCAGCCAATGTAAAGCGAAAGGGAAGTAATGTTCGCCTTAGAGCAAGGAGGGGTGAGGCTGGGCACATTATTGCAGACACTGGCAGAGTAGCCATACATTGTATATTTTTACGCCGCACGCATGACGTAGCATTTGAGTTAAGTTTATAGGGATGACCACGGTTGAAATACGTCCTATATAGGTTTGCTGCCTGTGTTGTGGTTTAGTAACGTCGTTAACCTCTTTTATCTGATTGGGGATACTTTTGTTTGCAGACTTGGAAGGCATCCAGTCCTTGCTTTCAAACGTGTGTGTGTGTATATAATATGTATGTGTGTGTGTGTATGTATGTTTATGTATATATATTGCACACTACCTCGTTTGGACCATATTCGTGTAGCACGGGTCCTGTTGCTTATAGCCTTAAAATAAAGAGCCCTTTCTACTCTGTAGGTTTTAGAGAGCTTTCTGTTACTAGTGTAAAATCCTTATCCACAGAATGCTGTAGGACTGAATAATTTGTATAGCGATACATCACCCCATGTTAATCTACAGAGCACGATCAAGTTTGGTTGGTACGGTATAGGGGTTTATTTGGCATGAATCTAGTGTTGTGGTAAGATGCAAAATTGTTTTGAACCGAAAGGGCAACGATGTAAAACGAAAGCTGCTGCTGTATCCGGTCATGTATGCATTTACAGATTCGTTTTTTTTCCAAATCTGGTATGATGGTGTCTAAGCACAGCTGTCCTGTTGTCTTTTACTACATTTAAGAAACTCGTTAAATAACCCCGTAGTGAAGACACGTGGTAGCTCCTTCCCCAACCCACTTAAACAGACAGTGTAAATGGAGAAGGGAATATTTCTTCCCTAATACTGCAAAGCCTTCCATAGCATGTGAATGCAATTTTTTTTACACATTGGTGTATCTTTTATGGGGATGCGGGTTTAGACCAGTGACCACTTTTTAATATACTATTTTTTAACTAAAATGTGCACCCTGCTCCTCCACACACCCAGCCCCGACTTCTTAAGATGACCAGAAGTTTAGGAGGGTTTAGAATGCCAATTAGGCACTTACCTTTCTTTGAGTTTGTAGCCATTTATTATTAATTTAGCAAAGGTGTGTGTTTTTTGCATTATGGTCCATTTTCCTGGTGCTCGATCAGTGTTTATCGGTGGTACATGTTCTTGTGCGCCCCCCCCCCCTCCGTAATTATGTTGGGCTCATTCTTTTATCTTGTACTGCGTGTGGTTTTTGAGAGGACTGCTGTGTGGAATTGATTAATCCTTCTCAACAGTTTTTAATACCTAATACCTTTAAGGCCCCCTCGCTGCTTTAACTGAACCACTACAAGTAACTTATTCAGAAGAAGCTTGGTGCATCTACCGTGAGTGATTGGTTGAAAAGTAAACAATTGTGCTTTTTGCTCTGTCTGGGTTCTGCTTTCACCGTTCATTTGAATGGGTCTTTAATGTAAACTCCGACATTTTACAGCATCAAGGACTTAAAGTCTTGTTTTACTGACTCGATCTACCAGCGTATAGCTCTTCAACAGGTCTGCTCTGTACTCTGCTTTACCGCATGACACAAATGGGACCTTTACTCAAGACTGCCAACAAATCCTGCTCAATTGTTTGTTCTTATGCTCCTCAAAATAGGTCTTAATAAACATGCTATACATTCACCCTACTCAAAAAGCCCCCTCCCGATCTGTCATCTTTTGGGTGGTATTTATTTTTCATCAACATTACTGAAAATCAAGTACTGTTCACATGCTTCGGTCTCCGAGCAGTATTGTTATATTGGTGCAACAGTCTGATCTATATGCATAGTTCATCAATGTCATTGTCTTTCTTTTCTGATGCAGTCAGTATTCTGTTCTCTTCTGTATTTAGGAACCATGGTGCTCTTGGTTTCCTGGGGTAGGTTACACTGACAAAAATCACTAGCTAAATTGTTTTTTGAAATTGCAGCTTTTATCTGAAGTGTGTGTGTGTGTTTGCCAACTTCTTTACAAGCCCCCCTGGCCATCAGGGGGCAAACCCTTTGTAGTCCTAAAGTATGCCCATGGGTCCTCCACATTATCTACCACACCCCAAGACATTAAGGCGGTGCATTTTGCCCCTAGGAATGGGAAGGGAATTGTTTTCCTTGTATTACTATGTAGTGGGTAGAACTTGAATGAAACCACCATGACATCCACCGCCACATCCACAACCACATCCACCACCACCACATCCACCACCACCGCATCCACCACCACACCCACCACCACATCCACCACCCCATCCACCACCACCGCATCCACCACCACCACCGCATCCACCACCACCACCGCATCCACCACATCCACCGCATCCACCACCACCACCACATCCACCACCACCACCACATCCACCGCATCCACCACCACCACCACAGCCACCGCATCCACCACCACATCCACCACCACATCCACCATCACATCCACCATCACATCCACCATCACATCCATCATCACATCCACCACCACATCCACCACCACCACATCCACCACCACTTCACCACCGCATCCACCACCACCACCATCACATCCACCATGACATCCACCGCCACATCCACCGCCACATCCACCACCGCCACATCCACCACCGCCACATCCACCACCGCCACATCCACCACCGCCACATCCACCACCGCCACATCCACCACCGCCACATCCACCACCGCCACATCCACCACCGCCACATCCACCACCACCACATCCACCACCACATCCACCACCACATCCACCACTTCCACCGCATCCACCACCACCACATCCACCACCACAACCACCACATCCACCACCGCATCCACCACCACCACATCCACCACCTCATCCACCACCACATCCACCACCTCATCCACCACCTCATCCACCACCTCATCCACCACCTCATCCACCACCTCATCCACCACCGCACCCACCACCACCACATCCACCACACCCACCACCATCACTTCCACCACCACATCCACCACCACATCCACCACCACTTTCACCACATCCACAACCACCACATCCACCACCACCACATCCACCATATCCACCATCACCACCACATCCACCATCACATCCACCACCCCCACCACCACCACATCCACCATCACATCCACCATCACCTCCACATCCACCATGACATCCACCGCCACATCCACCACCACATCCACCACCACCACATCCACCACCACATCCACCACACCCACCACCACTACATCCACCACCACATCCACTGCAACCACCACCCCATCCACCACTACCACCACCACCGCATCCACCACCACCACTGCATCCACCGCATCCACCACCACATCCACCACCACATCCACCATCACCACCACATCCACCACCACCACATCCACCACCACATCCACCACCACATCCACCACCACATCCACCACCACATCCACCATCACCTCCACATCCACCATGAAATCCACCGCCACATCCACCACCACATCCACCACCGCCACATCCACCACCGCCACATCCACCACCACCACCACCACATCCACCACCACTTCCACTGCATCCACCACCACCACATCCACCACCACATCCACCACCACCACCGCATCCACCACCGCATCCACCACCACCACATCCACCAGCACATCCACCACCTCATCCACCACCTCATCCACCACCGCATCCACCACCACCACATCCACCATACCCACCACCAGCACTTCCACCACCACATCCACCACCACTTTCACCACATCCACCACATCACCACCACATCCACCACCTCCACCACATCCACCACCACATCCACCCCCACATCCACCACCATCACCACCACATCCACCATCACCACCACCATCACATCCACCACCACCATATCCCCCAGATCCACCACCACCACATCTATATGTGTGTGGCTCTGTGTGTGTGTAGGTGCAAATGCAATGTTCTTGGATTTTCGTCACAATAAAATACACTGAACATAATCTTCACAAAAGTTATTTACAAACGTTTAAGCTATTGCCATTATAAATTACAATAACTTTTATTTAAGTATTAATTATTTACAAAATTAAAAGCCATTGTTATTTGTAATATCAATACATCTAAGTCACGTAAATACAACACACATTGCATTACAAATGCTATAGGTGTCACATTTGCAAAAGTTAAAACTATTGACATTGTAACTGACAAAGCTATTGATTTTGCTACTTTCAAAACCAACACATAAATAAAAAAAGTGTCATTTACAATACCAATAGCTCAAACTTTCCTAATGCGAGACCTATTGCATTTCCAATGCTTGTTTTCGGTGGAATAAAACTTACAAAAAAAGACCAAATGCAAATCTGATTGGGGTGAACAATTGTCGCAGGGGCAGGGGCCTACATCAGAATGCTTAAACCTTTTTTCTGGAAACACAAACATCAAATGGGTTAGATTCAGGCGAAAGTGCAGTAAGATGAATCTGTGCTGGCTACTGTGACACGGGAAAGGTAGCAATAGCCTTTCTCCATTCTTAGTGGAATTAAATTATGAGCTGCAAGAGCCTGGGAATGCCTGTTCCTTTCCATGCTGTCATAATTTGCCTTTTCTCGATAAATGTCAATTAGTTTCTGTTTAGATAGCTTAATGGAAGATGTGGGCTTACTGAAAAGTTCTCCTTGCCCTGCCGCATTTAATTGCGACTCCACATACCTAAGCCAACCAATCCTGGTATGGCCCTGAGACCCTGACAGTCTCTAATTAAACGTTGGGTTAAATTGATGGTAGCCCTTCGCCAAATCGAGTGCCACAGGAGAACGGGGGCCACTCTAATGGAGTCCAACAGATATGGAAGGCCCAGTGTCAAATGTAAACTATGATTCGCTGTTGAAGAAGGTAGCGAGACCCTAGATTTAAAAAAAGTGTCTTCCACTATCTGCGGTTGATCCATTTGGGACATTCCCCAAACTCCAGCCCCATAGGTTGCCACCGCCTTCACTTTAGCTAAATAGATGTTCTTAATAGTATCCAACGGGCTGGCACCCAACTTTTTGGCAAATCCCTTTATGGCCTGTAGACCTCTTTCCATACCCAGTGATCTTGCTGCCACCAGTTATTGCAATCATATCTACTTAGGTCTGCTGCAAAACTCATTATCAAAGATTCAGAGTCCAGAAGTATGCCACTCATCTCTTGTTGGGTCTGAGACACCTTGCACACACCAGCACTAAAATGCTTCTGTTGGCTCCACATAACATAAACATCGCACTTTTAAAATCTTTGTCTCATCAACAACTTCATTTACTCATAGGGCACACAGAGGAAATATAAAAGGGAATGCATTAGGAGAAAACGCTAGCTTAGCTCAGGTGCAAAGTACGAGTTCTCAAAGAGTGGAAGGTTCTGGAACTGTGGGCTAGGGATCCAGACCACCCATCTCCTTGTGAATAGCATGAGGACGAAAAGTGGGGCGATTCTATCAAAATTAGAAGCTCGTCTGTAATTTCTGATAAAAACCAGTTCTCCGATTGCTCTGTGTGGAACCCCAGGTCAGGACGTATCTCTATACTGCAGGTGACTCTTGGGCTAGGGAGAGATTGAGACAACGCCGTACAGAGCAGTTAAGTGCTTGAAAGCTGAGCTTATAAATTACAGGCCACAGACGCGATAACCGGGGTCACACACAATGCCTGCTGCATTAATGCTGTTTGATGCTATCAACAGTGGACATTGTACATGAAAGGGGAGCTTTGAGACATGACTGGCCTGCAGCCACCTTCTTTCTAATGTGTCATTAGGCCAACGAGATTCATCATTATTTCAGCAGACCAGGAGGAAAGCTAAGCACAAGCCATCTGCTGCAATCCGCTGGGCTGCACTGAAGCCTGCAGAAACACACTCCTCTCCTCAAGTACTTCCAAGTCATATTGAAGTGATAGCCTTGGCGAGGATGAGCTATGGAAATGAAAGAGGGAACATCACATTCACTAATCCTGGGGAAGGGGCTGCACACGGACTAGGCAGGGTAGAAGACCCGTACTTGCATTAGGCATGGGAGAGCAATGACCATATATTAACTTATATTTACATATCGCTCACAATATTTGTGGTGTTGTAGACAAGTGTAAATAACACATTTTACTACTATCCAAATCGATGGCACACGGCGGGTTAACATCTAAAGCAGGGATACCCAAAGTACGGCCCGGGGGCCACATGCGCCCCTCCTGACCTTTTAGTTGCGGCCCCCTGGTGAACAGCATCACTGGCCTGCTGCTCACTTGACAGAGCAGGAACATTAAAAAAGCTGAGAAACATACGGGCACATTTTATTTACATGTTAATTAAAGCAATGGTAAAGAAGGAGCCCAAGAAAACTTACCTTTAGGAATACCTTTAATTTAAAAGAGATGTTGCACTAAACATGTAAAAACATGATATCGTTTTTTGAAGTT
This sequence comes from Lissotriton vulgaris, assembly GCF_964263255.1. NCBI lineage: Eukaryota > Metazoa > Chordata > Amphibia > Caudata > Salamandridae > Lissotriton > Lissotriton vulgaris. The sequence goes on along the minus strand of NC_141697.1, from coordinate 334,979,893 downwards.
TGCAGAGTTCATTTTTTAACATGCATGAGTGTTTTACCGTAGTAGATCAGATTGTATCAGTGCATTGAGATGCATTTATTAGCAGTAATAGTTTTCAAACGTGATCTTGGAAACATTCATGCTGCCCCATTCTGAAAACAATGCAATTAGTGAACCAGAAGGCAAACCATTTATAACGGTGCACCTTGTGTGTAGCCTTGGCTGTTACATAATTGGAACAACATTACAGTTTATTAAATAAAACACCAGTGAAGGTTTTGTACAGCACACATCCTGAACTCGTACATATTTTAAGGGGCTCCCATATGCGAGTAAGGCAGAAATAGGAGGGAAAGTAAATTAACCAATTGCCTTGAATCGCACAATTTCGTCACATGGGGAAGCCAGGACTGAAGCCAGGTTTTCTGGTTTCACATTTTGCAATTCAGCCACCAGTTGATATCACTTTCCCTCTCACGTTTTACATTAGAAGTTAATGGTATGACTTTCATTCTTGGTGCATGAGAAGGGGGTTGATGGCAGACAGATGTCGCATGAAGGCTTGTTTGTTGTCCACGTCATGCATCTGCTTCCTGTCCCCCAGGGGTGGTGGGTGACATTTGAAAGTGGTGGGGCGCAAAGTGATTTGCATACAGCAGCATAGCGAGCGAGCGCAGCGAGCCCGAACCCCAAAAGGGGGGTTTGGGGGGATAACCCCCCCCAAGAAAATTTTGAAGAAATATCGTGCATTTTCAAGCAAATTTGAGAAAGCAGGAAGGTTAATAAAGCAATTGTGAAAGTGCAGTTATTACATTAATAGATGGCATAACATAGGTAGCTGCTTATTCAGTATAACCACAGAGCTTCATACATTCTGTCCTATTATGCTCCGACTGAATCCTGTCACCAGGCCAACTGGCTCACTTTCAAGAACAAGACCGTATTCAAACCACTTACATGGACATACAAATCAGCAAATGACATGGCATTCAACCTACTCTCTGACACCCTACCATGCTACACACCAACTCGGAACTTTAGATTCACCAATCACAACTTTCAAATCAGCAAATGACACGGCTCTCAACACCCTCTCTGACACTCTACCATACTACAAACCAGATCAGAACCTTAGATCCACCAATCACAACCTTCAAACAACACCAAAGCCACCATGTTTGCCTCCTAGTTCTGGGACTTTTACATCTCTGTCCTTCTACACTGAAACTCCACATCACCCAATATGTGGCCCATCCAATCTCTGCAGGAATTTCAGATGGCATTGAAAAGACATGTGCTTCAAGGAAAAAGCACAGCAGCATGGCGGATGGCGACAATGGCATTTAAAGAACGTGCAATACAAAATAACGTTATATGGGCAAACATTTTTGTTGTTTTCCCCAAACATTTTTTATTAAGTAAATAGAACACTATGAGCGATCCGTACAGGAGAGCTGCATAATTGTGGCCAATTGACTACAATCCACAATCAAGGGGAGAGGATGTAGCCTTACGGCTAGAGCGGTCCGCTTCGAAGCTGGGTAACCTGGTTAGAGTCTCAGCAACAACACTCTACATCCTGTGATTCAGGGCAAATCACTTAATCTTCCCGTGCCTACCAATAAAAAAATGAAGGTGTTCATCTATAACAAAACTGGTGCTCATGTAAAGCGCTCTGATACCCGATGTCTCAGGTCTAGTTTGCGCTATATAAAACTCAAAAAAGAAAAAATCTGAACTTCAAGGTCTGCTTAGCCATACAATATGACTATTCAATGATCAAATTATACAGGTCCTACACACGGTCACTGCGAGGAACCTATGAAGCAATGACTGATGACTCATATGCCTTCCCCATAGGCCGATACACCCAGGAAGCAGCACGTGACTCTTGCTGTAGCTACTCTGTGAGTCACTCTTTTGGAATGCTCAAGAGGAACTGACCCTTTTCTAAGCGGAACAGCTTTGAAAAAGCGTAAAGAGAATGAGCTATACTCTGTAATGCTAGGAGTGTTGTCTTTATATCTTTGGCACCTCACCTGTTCTAGGGCCCTCCGGTACGCATGCTTGAGCCTGGAACTTCCCATTATCAGAATAAGTGAGTGGCTGTGGTTGTCTGCTTGTTGGTCTCTGGTGTTTGTGGCTGTGTGCATGTGTGAGTATGGTTGAGTTTACATGTGCTGGTGTTTGTGGCTGTTTGCATGTGTGAGTATGTTTGCGTTTACATGTGCTGGTGTTTTTGGCTGTTTGCATGTGTGAGTATGTTTGAGTTTACATGTGTTTGGGAAAAGAATTACAATCAATGCAATGAACTCCCCACTGTATTTATGTCCTGAGTAATTTGCCACAGCCTCCTGTGCTCTGAGATATCTACACAACAATATTAACCTCCTCCCTGCAGCTAGGCAACATGCAGAAATGCAATTTCATAAAAACTCATACTTACAGGCCTCGGGGATAGCATTTATACCAGATAAAAGCCAGCCACTCTGTTTCTATTAATGTCAGATTTCTGCATCCGTTATCTCTCTAAGGAACCATGACCAAGGCTGAGAGGTAAAGTGGGTGTAAAATTAGACTTTAAATTTGCTTTTGAAGTGAGATGAAATCCAAATATTGGCAAAGCGAATGTGTTTGACTTTTATAGTAAATACAGATACACACCATCCAAGCACATGTTGACTCGACATAGATGATACATGCATGTAAACATCCATGCACTCTCAGACTAACACACCTACAGTACCACATGCATACATACCATCGGGCAGACCCCCATGCCGACAGAACAACAGACCCCAGGCAAACAGAACAAGAGACCCCCCCCACACACAGAACAACAAACCCCCATGCACACAGAACAACAGACCCCCCCCCCAGGCACACAGAACAGCAGACCCCCAGGCACACAGAACAATAGACCGCCCTAGGCACACAGAACAACAGACCCCCATGCACACAGAACAACAGACCACCCCAGGGACACAGAACAACCGGCCACCTGGCACACAGAACAACCGCCCCCCTGGCACACAGAACAACAGACCACCTCAGGCACACAGAACAACCGGCCCCCAGGCACACAGAACAACAGACCCCCCCAGGCACACAGAACAAGAGACCCCCAGGAACACAGAACAAGAGACCCCCAGGAACACAGAACAGACCCCCCACACACAGAACAACAGACCCCCCCCACACACACAGAACAACACACCCCCATACACACAGAACAACAGACCCCCAGGCACACAGAACAATGAACCGCCCTAGGCACGCAGAACAATAGACCGCCCCAGGCACACAGAACAACAGACCCCCAGGTACACAGAACAACAGACCCCCAGGCCGACAGAACAACAGACCCCCAGGCCGACAGAACAACAGACCCCCAGGCACACAGAAAAACAGACCCCCAGGCACCAAGTTCCCTATTCCTATTGAGCAGCAGTTCATGTTAGTAAACGGAACGCGTGTCACGTCGAATCGGACAGCTGGAGAAAAACAGATCGGGTGTGCCCTCAGTCCTGGTGACAAGGCCACACATTAGTGTGTCTGTGTTATTCATCAGGACAGCGACATGTGGCACACATGACATATCACACCCAGTGTCTACATACTGCTAGCACTGGGACGTGTCTATAGATTAAGGTTGTACAATAAAGCTTTTGTTCTAAAAAAAAAAACAATAAACGGGCAAGACAGATTACTTTTGCAGTTTTGTACAAAGCAAACTCTTCCCGAAGGTATTGGAGGGTTTTACATTACAGACAAACAAATTCATTTTTGATAGGCACGGAGAGATTTATTAAGTGGTGTACCCAGAATGGCATGAGGTTGAGCCAAGGTCGAGAATCGAACCTTGGTTCCCGGTTGCAAAGTCGGTAGCTCTGGCTCTTACGCCACATCCTCTCACAACTTCTAACCGAAAACAGCCTACAAGGATACGCCTGAACATATTTTAGACACAGTTTGGCGCTAATTAAATGAAAAGAGTCTATGTGGTATAAGAAAGAGAGTTTTCGCTGCCATAAAACACACCAGACCGGGTAATACATTTGGTTAAAACGTTTGATGTTATCTTTATAAAGCACGGACTAATGCCCGAAGGGCGTCTAGGCGCTACAATCTGATAAGAAAATGAATGGGAAAAAATAAAGAGACGACAGCAGATAAGTGAGGACATTGTAGACAGAGCCTACAGGGTGTCCATGCACTCGGCAAAGTTAGTTCTGATGCTCTCAGGCTCTCTTTATGTGTGTCGCGCGCTTGTTTGTCTCAATTGGTTGATGTGATGTTTGCTGCTAACAAAATTAGCTAGGACAGAAACGCTCACAAAATGTCCGCCATTTGAATTGTTTCAGCACCTCTAGTAAGAGAGAATGAAAGCTGTTCTCGGTCAGGCCTATATGTTCCCGGCTCCGCTGACGACGACACGTGTTTCCGTGGTGAGGGCGAAGTGGCGAACCCCTTCTCAACGCAGCGTTTTAAGCACTATTGTGTTCATTTACAAGTGCTTGGTGTGTGCTAAAGGGCTGAGTAAGAAAAGGCCGTGCGTGAAGCTCAGACCCGCCATTGTCTGGCAAAATTAAGTTTATTGAGCCTGATAATAGCGCAGTCAGTCATCCAAAGAGGGTGGAGTGGCACCACCATTTACTGGGCAGATATTTGTGTATATGGAGTTGAGGCACGCGACACCACTTCCTTAATATGAATGTATTACACACTGCACCCTTTATTTTTATTTATTTATTTTATTTATGGGATTTTATATAGCGCGGACTTTACCCGAAGGTGTCAGAGCGCTTCACAGTAGGACCAGTAATGATACAAGAGGAAACAATTACAAATGAACAAATTAGAAAAGCAAACGTTAAGTTACATGGATCAAAAGTGACAATAGTGAGCAACCAAAATACACCCTTCTGTTATTATCTGGTGAAATGGACCTAAAATTCACGTCATCTCCCTATGATTATATTAGTATATGGATATATTACACATTGCACCCCTCTATTATTATATATACCTGTGACCTAGGAAATCCAGCATTGCTCTTTTAGTATGTGAATTTCCGGATATATTAAACGCCACACCCCTCAAATGGTATATGTACACGTGGATTTACAACACACAGCGTCACTCTATTATCATGTGTGTGCGTGAATTTGCGTGTGTGTGTGCTTGTGGTCCTAACACACACCGCAGCAGGATGAAAAACAAGGTAATTGTTAATTTATTTTCCTGCCACAAGCCGACCCATTGTAACATAAAGTAAATATGTGCATAGTAAACATTGACACCATTGTTTTCCCAGTGGTTTATCTCTACTAAACAAAAGCGAGGCAGGCATCTACTGCTGTTAATAGTTAAACCATTAATCTGTTAGTTTAGTGAAGCCAGGCCGGCCATCTTTCTTTTGGGCAGAGCCAAGTTTACACACAAACCGTGCAAGGGAAGGCTATTTCTGGCAAACAAAGGCATGTGTGACTGAACCTTTAAACGTAAACAGCTGCACGGAAACAATAGTTGCTCTACTTACTCGCCTAAAAATGCCCGAATTTGGTCTTGACAGTACGCCAGGTAGGTGCCCCAGTGCAGAGTGGAGTTAGAGACGAGCAGCAAGCGTCTCCTCGACCCCATTGTCCGCACGCCGACCGACCCTGCAGGAGAGAAAGAGGGAAGCTGTCACACCTGCCTTCGGGGGAAGCGAGTAAATGCCCGCCTTTACTCCTGACACATTCCGAGCGGTGGACTAGCCAATCCTGGCGCTGCATGCAGCGCCAGGATTGGCCAGGGGGGCCCATTTACTACTCGCTCTTTTTCAACCTGTTTCAGCGGCGGCGCTGCTGTAAGAAGCAGCACCCCCCTCGGTCCCTCTCTATGGGGAAAGTCTAGCGCGTATGCTCGGGCAAGGTGGCACCTCAACTTGTCATGCGCAGTACTCCTGCAGCTGAGTGTGGACTGTCACTCAAACTGCAGCAGCCCCACCCCCTGCGCCCTCCCGATTGAGTCAGGTGTGTCCCACTGCCGGCGGATTCCCGGCCAGTAGCGCTAATAAAAGCACAGAGAGGTAATTATTGTCAAAAATACCACAGTGCGTCCATGTGGCTTAGTGGGGCTACGCCCCTACGCCCCAATGGACGCACCGTGCCTGCTGTCCCCCTATGCCCACCTTTTAAACTCTGTCCCTTGCATTGTTGGCATCAATGCGGCCCTCAGGCATGCTACAGATAGTACTTTGCAGCCCCTGGGCAAATGTTTACGAGTACCCATGATCTAAAGGATGAGAAGGCTAGGTCAGCTCTACTAGGATTCTAACCTGTAATATGTAATTTACACTCTAGTCACAAAGGGGTCACAGCACAGGCACTTGCCACAGAAGTGGGCCAATTACATACAGTTGCTTAGCAGGAGGACAGATAATAGGGATGAAACAAGAGTGGCACAAGCACTAGCAATGGAAGAGAGTTTGGCATATGTACCAAGAATGGAAGAGGAACTGGCACATGCTAAGATTGGAAAGATACTGAAACATGCGCTAAGAACGCAAAAGGCAGTTGAACCTGTGCTTAGAATGGAAGGAGTGTAACTCACAAACAAGGAAGGACTATGACGGCCACCTGAAAATAAGGCTTCTCGGGGAAAAAAGGAAGGGGAGAAAAAACGTGTTTCATAGTGGAAGACCCACTAGGTTGTTAAGATTGCCCTCACCCACTATTAGTGGCATTCTTCATCATTGGGCCACTGGCACGGCCTGGGGCAAACCAACGCTCAGGGTGGAGTGTGTATTTTTAAGAAAACTGTTTTTTGCGTCAGGATCTCTGTTACGGAAAGAAAAATAATTCAAACTGTCTAGGTGGGTACCCCCGTTTCTTTAATATATGGGCCCCCCTTGGCAGGATTAAAATTATGCGGGTGTATCAGAGTTATTATGTCTTTTTTTTTACCCGATCTGTTTGTATCGACCTGTTTCAGTCAAATTCAACTGCCCTAATGGGTCAATGGCCTTCCTCAGGATACAGATCCCTTATATTAAAGACCCTCCTAGTCAAACGCTAGATGGTAGGGATAAAGATATTGCAATACTTGCCCTTAGTAGACTCACTCTGAGACGTTGCAAAGTTTCAACAGTGTTTCTCCGAACCTGGGTACAGAGTGGGGACGTCGCCCTGTAATCACACTTTCGCTAAGGTGCGGCATCTCCTCAGTCGGCCACTCTGAGCCCTCCGATGATTACTGGGGGACATCCCCACTCTGTCCCTGGGTTCAGAGAAGCACTCATGAAGGGCAAGTATTGCCGTATCTTTATCCTACCATCTAGTGATTGACTAGGAGGGACTTTAATATAAGGGATCTGTATCCTGAGGAAAGCCATTGACCCATTAGAGCAGTTGGATTTGGCTGAAACATGTCAATACAAACAGATAGGGTAAATACCCACATAATTTGAATCCTGCCAAGTGGGGCCCATATATTAAAGTAACTGGAAACGGGGGGTACCCACCTAAACAGTTTTAATAATTTTTCTTTCTGTAACAGGGATCCCACATGCAAAAAACTGTTTTCTAAAAAATACGCTCTGCAGTCTGAGCGTTGGTTTGTGCCAGGATGTGTGAGCGGCCCAATGATGAAGCATGCCACTACTAGTGGGTGAGGGCAATCTTAACAATTTAGTGGGTCTTCCACTATGAAATACGTTTTTTCTCCCCTTCCATTGCTTCATTTTCTCCCTGAGCAGCCCTATTTTAAGGGGGCCATCATGGTCCTTCCTTGTTTGTGATGTCCAGTTTTTATTTTGGAGTGAGGGAAGGCTCAATCTCTAATTCCTTCCAGTTGTGTGTTTTTAAGAATAGAAGTAGGCCTGGCATGCACTCAAAGAACAGAAGAGATATTTGCACCTGCTAAGAAAGTTACATTTCCGAGCCAACAAGAAGGAAAGTTGCACTTCTATTAAGGACAGGGAGGCTAGGATTATCCATATTAACTTCCTTAACCACCTACAGCAGCCAAAGTTCACAAAAACGCAATACACATAACACCATGGGTCGGAAATACAAAACATATGGTCAAGGTCCACCTATCCGAGTTGTAACTCTCCAAAAAGATGGCTCCCCAAACTCCCATCACTTTCTTTCACTGCTTGAAGTGCAGGGGAAGGTTACTCTGATTATCTTTTCTCCTTCCCATCTGAAACTGCAAGATCAACTATAAAAATGTTAAGCACTTTTGGATAAGACCCATTATTCCACAATATGCATTTAGCATCTGTTAAATCATTGAAAATCATGTAGCATATCAACAAGCGCAATGTGTTTTAATGAACAATCCAAAACAGCATTACCTTCTTAGACTAGCAGGATTACATTCTGCACGGCTGTGAATGAGGGTGGGATAATCCTCGCCTCCTTGTCCTTAATTGAACTACAATTTTCTTTTATGTTAGCCTGGAAACTTTACATTCTTTGGCAGGACTGTAGGCTAATATTGTGCCTGTTCAAAGCTCACTTACTATCAACATTGCAAAATCCCAAACTGGCTTAAAATAAAAACTCCTTTGACGGCACCGACCACACTTTTGGATCGGGAGATGCTGCCTTCAATGTTGCCTATGTTGAGGACCAGTAGACATAGAGTGGATGAAACAGAAGGGGGGAGGGTATCCAGGGACATGAGCATACTACCTAAATTGTATCCTCTTTACTTCGCAACAGCAGCATGTTCTTTTCATTAGTTGGTTCTATTCAGTTTCCTTCTTTTCGATGGTTCACTTACTGGATTTATGAGAATGTGATTCTTGTATGTATGCCATATTGTATCCTGTGCATATACCTACAATGACTCTTTATGCCTAATTTTAGCTGTTGTGAACCAAAATAAGAAAACTAATAAAGTTTGTTCATAAAAAAAATCTAAAAGAACTCCTTGCAAGTGGACTCCAGTGACCAGTCGACTTCACTCAAAATGTCTTCTAACCTTGCATTTATAGTAAGCCATTGCTCCGGTGCAGAAAGAGCTCCAAAACGGATCAAATCAGTGCTGACTCCTGAATTTGGATGAGGAGACAACTGCAAACAACGTCTTGTATGATATCAGCAATTGTTTAACACCCCAATTCTCATAATTCTCACTCCTGCAAGCATCTCAAGTATTGCACTGTACACAGTTTTTGGTTGACCTGGAAAGCTGTGATTTGGTTCGGCTGGCAGTTGTGAAAACTTAAATCATGTTAGTGTCAGGTTCATACACCCCGGTGTAGCACAGTGTGAATCACCACCTATATAACCAAGTATGTACTAATATTTTATAATCAAATGTAGGTGTTGTTTTACAGTTCTTTGAAGCTTGGCACTGAATATGTTTGCTAATATTCATGGCTCAAGTAGGCCATAAAGCCAGAATGTTCAGAGTTGTACTTGTGCACAGTTTTTAAACTCGTAACCTAACTTTCGAACTTGGCAAGTAAAAGCAGGATGGATGTGAATAGTGATCCTTATATTGCATGTTTGAATATTTTCTCCTTTAGGAGAAGATTCTGACACCTGCACATCAGATACGATTTCACTGGGAGTAACAAGTTTCTGTTACTTGATTTAGGGCCATATGTATCAACACATTTCCCCGTAGACACAGAATGGGCAAAACCCTTTGATACATCTGGCCCTAAATCTTTTGACTTGTATTTATAGAAAACAAAAATGCAATGGCTTCATTTGTGTGCATTTTTATCTCTATTCTCCAAATTCCGTTTTCTAGTGAGAGACCTGGTCAGTTAAAAAGACCGTTGTTCCTTAGCTTTTGCTGTGCTGCCTACTATCTTGCATTAAACGCTAGTTGGACTTTGGGCTTCACTACTTTTGAGTTTTATTTTTTAACACACTCCTGAACATGACCCCATTGGACTAAACGAATGATCAATCAAATCCAGTGTTTCATTATCTGAAATACTCTTACATGAAATAATACACAGCAGCATAGTTAATTTTGTGAACAATTGCTTTTGGGACAAAGGGCTTTAGGCCAATTGCAGAAGAGGTTCAGAATCCTGTTGACGTTACATAACCCAAAATAATGGAGTGTAGGGGGACTTGAGAATCTAATCCCATTTAAAAACTGGCAAACGAAGGGATGTCTGCCTACCAGTTTATCAGCCACCTTCGCGTGAACAGCTGAAATCTTGGATCAGAAAGCATTCACAATCGTCCTTCAGGGACTCGGCTTCTTCAAAGGAAAATGTAGAATGAACCCAAGGCAGCTACCCCAGGAGATCAAAATCCCTTTCTACTATTCCCCAACCACACCAATAATTCCAAGGTGATTGATATTGTTTGTGGGTGCATGCCTCCCAAGACTGTTCGATTAAGGAAGCAACCCATTGGCCTTGTAATCAATGTCCATGGGCCCCCGCCATTCCCTCTAAAGACTGATGGTTGTCCCGACACATTGGATCAATCTCTCCCTTGGCCCCAAAAGATCTCAGAAGTGAAGTAACCAAATTAAGCAATTGCAGGACCTTTCTATTGGGACTAGGATTCAAGCTAGGGTCCTCTAGACTGGAGACACCGGAATCCATTCTGCCTGCTGACACATGGTTCGCACTACAATAGATCTTTAGAAACATGGAAATTACACAGCTCAACCGACTCAGTTGCTGCCCCCCCACCCCCTTGAGCCTTTGACTTGAATCCTTGGATATGTCTGCAGCCATATCAAAAGGCTCCTGGTCAGAGAGATCACTCTTCCCATCAGTCTGGTTTGAGATGGAGGGAGGCCATTGTGTCCTGCAGCATCATTGAGTAACTTATCTACCCTGAAAATTACACTACTGATGTTTCCGAGCAGGCAGAATACCTGGTAGGCACACCCGTAAGAGTATTTTGGGATCCAGTGGTTCGCTCGACTCCTTAGCTGTCTCAGCCTTCTTCATAATCTCATTTAGGAGCTGTGAAAGGATTAAATATTTTTGCTTGTGTGCATGCCAGGGCCTGTATATATCTCATTTGGGGTATTTTGTATACTTCCCCAAGAACGTCACCAGCGCCGGACAGGGAACTTAAAACAGCCATAGCAAAAATTAATAATTCAGCCCCCATTTGCAGAAGTGCTAATGCGCGCCAGAAACAAAGCAACTCTTTCAAGTTGTTGCCGGGATGGCGTAACGAGCACCACCACTACTGGAGGCTGAATTGGCCTCCAAGAGTCGAAACCGGCCTCCTGGGGCTGCAGCCTCCCGGGGTATTGTTCGCTTGCCCGGCTGGCCAGTCCAGCCATGAACGTCACACTTTTGACATCCAGTTCTGCAGTGAGTGTCACTATACCCTCAATGGAAGCCCCAGGGCGTTCTGCAGGCAGGGCTTGTTATTTCTGTGCCACGAAGCTGATGTTGTCTAGGTAAATAATAACTCTGACCTTGCAAGCTTGAAGCAAGGCCGGTGCTGGTCGCAGCTGCTTTGAAAAACACCAAGAAGCGGATGGTAGCACGAAAGGGAGGAACTTGAGCTCCGATGCCTGTTTTTTTCACATAAATAGTAGTAACAGTCTGTGAGGACCGGTAATGGGGACAAAGAGGTTGTCCACTTTCAGATGCAGGTGTGTCATTCAAACATTCAAAAGGTGCACAGAAGATGGATGCCTTCCAGCATGAAATGTTTGTAGAACTGTCAACCATCGAACTTTCAGGTTTGTAGCAGGACTGAAACCTTTCCCTTTCTTTTTGACAAGAAATAGGTTGTTGAAGACCCCTCTTGGATGTAGAAAGTATTTTTGAACTGCTCCCTTGGGCTTCAGGACCTGTATCTCCTGATCTACTAGAGCAGTTAGTTCCTAAAAAATAAATGGGGCTTGTCCTTACCGGTTGCACTGGAGTGCCCTAAAACTCCATTCAGAATTCCGGAATACTTTGCAGACTCCATGCGTCCAAAGAATCTTCCTGCTACCAGTTCCTGCAACCAGCTAGATACTTTGCAGTTCTGTCCCCCCAGTTGTACAAATGAATGAGGTAGGGATCTCACTAGCAGCATTTGTGGTCCCTCTATACCATAGTTACCTATGCTGAACCATTCTATTCCAGACCTTGACCTGAATGGAAAGAAGAGACTACATCTTCTTTACCCCTTCCAATCCCCTTTTTAAAGTGTTCTCCCCTTGGGGACTTTGCATTTGACCAATGCCCACCAGTGCCCCTTGCTGCACCTGACCCCACCGAAAATGCATAGGTTCAAAAACTCGCTTTAATGATGACTGTTCTCTTCTAGCACAGTAAAGATCAGGACAAATTTTCCTTAGTCATGGACCAAGGTGTCGCCGAACAGGCTCTCTATTACTTCCGGTCCCACCTCCAAGGAGGCCAATTTTGGATCGACCTTCAACAGAATGGACTGCCTTTGCTCTGTGAAAATTATACAGCTGATGTTTCCGAGCAGGCAGATTACCTGGTAGGCAAACCTGGAAGAGTATTTCAGGATCCAATGGTGGTTCATTCGACTCCTTGGCTGCCTCAACCTTCTTCATAATCTCAGTTAGGAGCCCAGACTGGTGTAAAAGTTTTTCTTTGTGTGTGTGCCAGGGCCTGTGTATATCTCATTTGGGGTCTTTTGTATACTTCCCCAGGAACTTCACAATCTTGATATCCAGTTCTGTAGTGACCGTCACTTTACCCTGGAAGCCCAAAGTCTTTCAGCCCACCAGGCAGATCCTATAATTTCTGTCAAGAGGCCATCATAGTCTGGTCTGCGTAAAGTTGGCCTCTTTGAGGGCACAACCACACTTGGCTGAGCTGGTATTTCAGACATCCTTAGGATTAAAAAGGCCATTGTCATGATCCCAGTCTTTATAGGGGTTTTCTGGCTCCTTCATGGGTTTTTTGGTGACCTTCCTGACTGTAGCCGGTCCCTCACTTCTTTGAGCCTTCGACTTGAGTCCTTGGATATGTGTTATTCCATATCAACAGGCCGCTGGGCAGAGAGATCACTGTTCCCATCAATCTGGTTTGAGCGGGGAAGGAGACCATAGTGTCCTGCTGCGTCATTGAGCAACTTATCTACCCTTGCCTTGAACTCCCTGCACACTTTCTGAAACGGATTCTCTTCATGTCTGAGTTTCAGGGCTCCAGAGTCTCCATTTGGAGACCACCTGCACCCTCAGATTACATGCGAGTAGGTGCATTTTCTGGATGCTATGTAAACAGGGTGGTGGCCTTCCGTAATTGCCTCAGATACTTTCTTCACTGTCTCCACTGATCTTTTCATTGTGACATCTAGCCTGAAGGCACAGTCTAGGTTCATGCCTTCCACACAGTCTGCTTGCATGTAATATTTATGATCCTGTGCTATTATCTGTAGGCCAAAATCTACATATGTATGAGGGCTACCACCTCAAACTACCAACAGTGTCCAAATAAAATCTTCTTAGCTGCCAGTTACCGAGTTACAACTAAATGCACTTACTAGGTTGCCTGACCTAAACAGCTAAATTAGTGTTTGCCAGACTGGACCACAACCGGGTCGTCCCTAGCCATCCATATTCTCTCATCTCAGACTCTTCAGTAGTTAAATGTGAGCTCCATGGCTGCTCATAAAATGGCGAGCATTTACTGTGGGGCGGAGTAAAGTGGCAAAGAGGCTTGCCCACGTGCCTCTCCGGAGGCGTTCTTTGAGTGAGAGGCAGTTCTTTCAGCCAGTGTGTGAGGTTGTCCAGAGACTGTTAGCTGTGGTCACTACTTGTTAAGCAGAGGCAGTGCTCAACGCAATAGCTGGCAACTTACACACTTGCTGCCCTGACCTGATTCTAGCATATCCTTAGCCCCACCAGAAGCTGCTCAACCGGTGGCGTAACAATAGCCCACGCACTCCGCCTCTCTGGCACGGTGCAGGGGCGGTGAACCCCTGGGCTGAGAGCTCCTGACAGGGTCCATGTACCTTGCAGCCACTCAAGGACCCCCCGGCACCTTCTCCCTCCCCTTCAGTTTCATTACGCTACTGTGCTAAACTTCCACCACCCAGCATACAGATAATGTGAGACAAATATATACAGTATGCCCACCATTTTAACATTAAACTATATTTTGCACATACAAAAACCTTTCTAACCATTGTAACATAGAGAATAAAAGTATACTTATCTTCACTGACACAAGCAACATATAAGGCAGATGAGGAGCACCACAAAGCTATCTTAATGCATTGTCATACTGGAATTGGTGGAAGTTGGCCATGTATTTCATTGTTCAGAGCCATAGTAGTTTTGTGGACCTTGTGGTTTGTGGATTTTGGCTACTATGAGGAGCAAATGAAATTAATAAGCTTATTCATAGCCTCCAGTTCGGCCACTGAATAGAAGAAGGAATTGGCACGTGCACTAAGAACAGAGCACACGTGCGAGCAATGGAAAAGGGACTGGTATATGTGCTAAGAAAGGAAGAGGAGCTGGCACCTTCTAGGAATTGGAGAGGAACTGTCATGACAGATGCACAAAGAACAGAAGAGGAAGTGGCACGTGCTAAGAATGCAAGAAAGGGTGGGCGTGTGCACTAAAAACAGCACATATACTCTATTAAGGGCATAGGAACGGGCACATGCACTTAGAACAAAGTGACTGGCACAGGCACTAACAAACAGAAGCGGCCTGAACATGCACGAGCACGTACTCTAGGAAAGGAAGAAGGATCAACACAGTGACTAGAAATGATGCGAGTACTTTACATACCAGGGTCAGAGTGGGGAAAAAAGGCCTGGGCACCAAATTAAAAGTGGCCACATTAGCGACCCATATGTCCCATAATTTACAAATCAGGCCAGGTTTGCTCTTGTACAGACTTGTTGAATAAGTATTTTGCAAGGTACAAGAGACTGGTGTTTGCTGCAGTAAAAGTTTTTTGGTAATATCAAGGAAATCAGCAGTAAAAAATGGGCCCATCTGGCCGTAAAACCGGCCTAAAAACGGCAAAAAAAAACAAGCATTGGCATTGTGAAAAGGTCTCACCTTTGGGACATTATAAGTGTTTAGCCATGCAACAGTTGATGTTTCACCAAGGATCTTGTGCTGCATAATTAAATACCTATAAGGTCCCAAAGGCGAGACCTATTGGCTATGCCAATGCTTGTTAAGTATTCCGATTGGTTGAGCCAATGTAGCTTTCCATCCAGGGTACCAATTCCTTTTTATGATAACTTTTTTCATAAAGCCATATTGTCCATAGCAAATAGTAGATGATTATCATCCAATACAATGTTTGTCATTTTATCAACATATAAAGGATGAAAGGCTGTACTGGCCCCATCAAAATGAAGATTGCAAACATATCTATGCTGTAGATGCATGAATCCAGTGCACGGTTAGATAACATCTCACCCGAGGTGGATTTAACCCCTTCACTGCGGCGGCTATTCCACCGCAGTGCTAAGGGGGGAGGGCGGCCGAGCGGCGGGCGCATGCTGGTGACAGAACCGCTCCGTCACCAGCGTCGTTTGTGCTGTGCTCATGACGGAGCGGTTCCGTCATGGCCCGCCCGCTCAATAGAACGTGCCGCGCAGGCGCGAAATCAGCGCCGCGCAGGCGCGGCGGCCGGGCCATGACGGAACCGCTCCGTTATCAGCACAGTGCGACCGCGGCTGATGACGGAGCGGTTCCGTCATCAGCAGGGGAGGCGTTAATCACTGGAACTTCCTGGGTTGGTGGTTGGCAAACTTAGCAACCTCACTTACCTGCCATGGACACCCCTCAACAGCCCTGCTTCCGTGCCACAGACGGCTCTTGTGAGACTCCCTAAATCCAGCCCCTTGCATGTCACGCGCGGATTGATAACGGTAAACACAGAGGCTTGGAAAGGCGGCAGGAATTTGCTTTTCAAATTGTAGCCGGGGCCGGTATCCAAAGCGAGGCCACAAGAATTTCCCTTTATCAGTCTCATGGACAGACTGCCCTGATGTTATATGAACCCTTTCACTGCTGGACAGACCCACGCACCCTCATGGACAGGCTGCCCTAATGGGATATTAACTATTTCACTGCTGGACAGACCCACGCACCAGGGACTCAAGTGGGATGAAAAACTGTGGTGGGTGGGGGGGGGGTCTCTAATAGGGGCGGTTACCAGTCTTCTTAAAGAAACATTGTTGGAGGAATTTCTGTCCGAGAGGGTGAATGTAGAGGGGGGCAAAGAGAGGGAGCAAGCGAGAGAGGGAAATAGAAACAGAGAGGGCGGACGACTGAGTGGCCGGGACGTGTGGGCGAGGAGAGAGAGGGAGATGAGGTAGGGAGCAGGAGGTGAGCCCGCGAGTGGTGCACGCGCGTGCTTGGGAGAGCAGTCTTCACTTTTCAAGCACTGCACTCATGCTGTGGCGCGCCAGTGCTCGCTCCCTCAAGGTGGATGCCGCCACAAGCATGAGTGCAGTGCTTGAAAAGTGAAGACCGATGGCTAAAGGCCCTCCTAGAGCAGCGCATGCATGCTGCCTAGGCGAGACCTAAATAGTCTACACTCTAATCTTTCAGACCAACCCACCAGGCACTGCCTGATTGCCCTTTAGGCCAGTCCTACCCTGTTACACACACAAAATTGCGAGTGCTAGGGGCATGCAACATAAATGTAAGAGGGACTGGTACCTGCATGAAATGGAAAAGGCAATGACACAACAAAAAGAAAGGTAAGAAAAACTAGCTAACATATGGAAAATGGCCTGAGACAGAGTCTGAATGAACAATTGAATGCAAATATACTTTCAATGGAAAGAGGACTGGAACATCTTAGAAATAGATGAGGGACTAGCATATACCCTAGGATTGGCCGGCAGATTGGCAGATATTGGCACATATTATAGGAATAGAAGAGCAGATTATAAATACATGGACTAACACATGCTCATGATCACACACTGAACTGCTCTCTGACCAGAAGGTACCTATTGACTGCATATAATTTTCTTCCCCCATCAGCAGATCACTGGTGATGTAGTAGACATAATCTAAGGTTCTCCACCGCCTCTTAACTGGGCATGAAACAAGCTATGTCCAGGCTACAAGACACCATTAGGTGTTATGCTGCCTCTTAGGTGCACATCAACAATTTCTGAGGATGATGATACCAGCGACCACATAGAACAATATATTGTCCCCTTAAAATTCACTCTTTGAGGACTCCGAGGCCCTCTGGTTTTCCAGGGAGATCATAGCCGCAAAACAGGATTTATAAGTAGCAAAGTTGATGGAACATGTCACAGTAGAACATCTATTTGGCATTTCTCAGGATCGCTAAAGGATGCATTAGCGATTAGTCTGGGGACAAGAATGCTTATATCATCCTGAAGACTGGTTTAGCATAGAACTATCCTGAACAGCTTTGTTTAAGGCTACTAAATGAAGAACTAAATATATTACAATTGTCACACGCAGTTTAAAATGTTAAGCCCACCTCTGTACAAGCTGGATCCTCGCAACCGTCTGTCGGGCTTGTCACAGCCCAGTAAACTATCTCTTCAACCTTAGCACTATACCTTTCTATCATAGTACACTGTGGTTTGACTAGACAAAAAGTAGAATTTAAAGGTTTATCAAGTAGTATTATGTCATTGGAAAATTGCTGTATCTAATTGCTTCAGTGAGTCTTTAGTGGTTACCACTAAACTGCTAATATCAAACGGTGAGAAATTCTAAATCACCAGCATAATTGTGGGCTTCTCTGATTCCCCAGTGGCCAACTACAGCAGCACTACAATACTGTGTTACTCGCATACTTGAAAGAAGCTGGAAGGTTGCTGAAGAAGCATGGACTTTGTACAGAGTAAGGACAATTCCCCCTCTATCAATCAATCAGGGGTTTGTAAAGCGTACTACACACCCTTTAGGGTCTCAAGGCGCTGGGGAGGGTGGCTCCGTTGGGGTCTAGGGAGGGAAGTTTATCAGAACTTGGTACTGCGTGAATATAGGTATCAAGAACGTCTGTGAGAGTCCATCATACACAGCAGTGACTCAAATTAGTGTACATAGGAATCATTTTATTTCTTCACTTTCTTAGCAATTGATTCCATTTTCATTTAAGTATAGTTTAGTGTACTTGTTTTAGGACGCTTGATACCCCAAAGAAAAGTACCTATCCATGAATAAATTGTAATAATTACAACAATGTTTTAAATGGTGAATACTTAAATAATGAAAATGCAGAAGAACGAATCTAGTTAAGGAAGTATGTTAAACGTGACAGCAACTGCCTTGTTTGTATCATAAAATGCACTTGTGGAGATAGGTAGGGAAGAAGACAAATCCATGAAAAACTCCTTAATATCCAACAATTGTGGTTCAAATTATAGAAACATTAAGTGGAAATAAAGTTGGAAATAAACTTTAAAATACAGTATTAAAACGTGAACCTTGTTTTGTTGATTTTTTTGCATACTGTTTTGGGTTGAACAGCCCTATCAAGTTTTCCAAGTTCGTGCGTGATGTGCTGGTCCAGCCCAGGTTTTTTATTTTTATTTTTTATTTTTTGAAAACCTTTATTTGAAGAAATGGATGCTTACAAATACGGGCCTACAACCCGGGGGCCGGCCACGGAACAAAACTGGAAAGCACCATTATCAATTAAAGGCATAGAGTGGTTAGACGATATTATCGAACGCTGCAAGTCCATGATACTAACTAACTGGAACCACTCGACATAGGATCAAAGGAGGTTAATTTTTATATATTGAGAGAATAAAGGATCAGTTGTATAGGTAGCAACCTGGTGTACGTGGCGGGGAATACAAACCAACTATATCATAGCAGTACAGCCACAAAGCAATAATCGGAAAAGACCAGAGCATGCAAAACATAGGTTCGCTTACAGTTCCTCATTGGTAATGTCCACGCGCGACCTCATGTACCCAGGGACAAACTGAACAGTATTTCCGTAATAATAAAAAACCCCACAGGGAGACAGATAAATTGCAATCATTATACAACCCAACCTCGAGAAATAAGAAAACAAAAGTACTAAAAAGAGGAAGTGTGGGGACTCCACGTTACTGTACCCGCCCCACGGTGGCAATGGTGATCAGTAATACAAATAGCGAACGTGCTTAGGGGCGGGGCAACTAATTCAGGATAAACAGAGCCATGGGTACCATATTACATATAATACCTATTCCTCCCCCCCAGTAACTTACCCAGCGGGACTACGTACAGTCGTGGAGATCCAAGAAAAGGACACAAAAGAGCCATAGAAACAAAGAACTATCTAATAGACCCTAATCCACCCGCCCCACCCTGCACCCCTGCAGAAGGCTACGGCCTACCCCCCCCAGCAGCGTGCCTGTCTCCCTAATTATGAACCCGAAATATAGAATGAGATGATATAGAGAAAAGGAAAGAGAAAGAGAAGAAAGAAAAGCCTGGGGAGAGGAACCATGTAGCACATGGCGCGGCCCCCGCCCCCCGCCCACATAAACCATGAGCGTGGCCCAAAACGAAACTGGCAAGTGTTCAGTTATACGTAAATATGAAGGAATCAACAAAGTATCACAATTTGGGGCAGTCCATAACTCCGTTCACCGATTAGTAGTCCTCTGAAGTAAGAACCGGACTCATCCTAGTCCTTTCTTGGCTAACGCCACGATGTGCGTTGATGCAGTGGGCATAAAACATGTCGATGAGAAAAGGCCGTGGAAAAGTCGCTGGACGATCAATGGAAGCAACCCTTGGGACCTCCTCTGCCGATGGCAATGTAGGAGCTGTTCACGGCAGTCGTGTATACCAGTGTCAAGGATCACCAGCGGTTCTACCCGCTCACGTATCGGATCATCGCTACCCCAACCAGAAAGCGGGGAACAATCAACGACCACCTCGGGCCCATCCGCGTCCTCAAGAGACGACCCGGAAGCAATGGCGGCCATCACATCGTCCTGTACACAAGAGTCCCGGGCCATGGTCGATTTCCAATTCTTCAACGCTTGCAGGACGTCGCCAATCGTGGGTTCGCGCTCACCAGTGCAGGCCCAAGCGGAACACAAGGGCAAGGAATCGGCATCCCGGGACGTCACACAGGACCTGGCATCAGCTGCCATTTTGCGACAATTACGCCGTCTCTTCGGAATCATCTCCAGGGGTGGGCTCACCAGTAGAGCCCCCGCGGGATCCCCCTCAAGCGCTCAAACCGCACCCACGACGCTAAAATGATGACCACCAAAAGAGGGGGACCCGCCGGCGACACCGCTCCGCTAGAATCACTCTCCGCCACCGAGCGATGGAGTCCGGTACGGCCGGACGGCAACAAAGGGGAGAGCCACCAACACGGCGTCTCCCACACGCAACTTGCCGCACACCACCTCTGGAACACCGGACGGTAGTCCCAGGCGCGTTCATTTGCCTCCGGGCTCTTCGCACATCGGCATCTTCCGGCTGGCCCCAATCCTCCACTCGAGGCCGCCGCCGGCACCGTCTCGCCGGCAACTCGCTAAGGGCGAGGCCCCGGTCTCAACCCCGGAGAGGCCGCACTTTACGGGAGGACGCCGCTGCGGACCCGCTGAGCTCCGGATCCACCAGGATGGATGGTAAGTGACTGCCAAGCTTTGCATATAAGTTGTTGTCCTTTTTGGGCAGGATTAGTGACAGGATATTCGAATTTAGGCAGGTAGGACTGCGGAGCCGAGCTAACGTGCGGCCATCTCGATGTCGAGCTTGGCTCCTCCCCCCAGCCCAGGTTTTTTATTTGGTTTTTGGGACTTGTGGTCTTGTTTATGCCGTTATAAAACATGACTGCAAGTGACAGAATTCAAAGAAAAAAAAAACCTTGACTGGACCACCACATCAAGCATAGACTTAAGATACTTGGCAGCTATATTAAAGAACGCTTATACATCTTACCATTTATTGAATTAAAACAGAATTTAAAAGTTACTACTCACTAAGGTATTGACTGTTTGGTTATCGATTTATCTAGCCTGCTCGAGGAACACAGAGATTTCCAGACCAACCAACCCCGCAGGGTAGCAGGTGTGTACCCAGAATGGAAACGAAATGCGGAAACCTGAAGAACTATTTGCAAATTACGGTATTTGGATAAAACATTTTCTGATGTTGATTGAAGTGTTTTGTTTTTTCAGTGCGCTTATTTGAATATGTAATAATGCTAGTAATTTATTGATCATTGTTTGGTAATTTCAGAATGAATGTTGACCCCCTGTAGAAGCGAAATGCATCGGGAAATTTGCAGGAGTGTTGAACTATAATATATTTTTATTGATTGGGTGTGTAGCCAATTGATATTAAAGTGCAGACATAAAATGATTTAAATGTTGACACAAACGAGAGAGCAAGAAAACACGGTAAAGAAGGTGTACTCTGGTCGGGACAAACACAAGCAGAGGAAGGAAAGCAATCGGATAAGAAGCAAAGAAATGTTAGTTGCAAGAAAGCAAACCAGTGATAAGCAATGAGCTTGCCTTAAGCCCAGTGTAAGTTTTTGCCATGGTTCACAAGTAGACAATGGACAACTAAAAGCACATGAGATCTTAAGAGGGCGTTACTGGAAGCAAGGGAGCCTTTAGGGTAGCTGACGTTTTGTTTCTATCAAAAAATACCCTACCCCAGCAGCATTTTTAAGAATCCACAAAGAGGCAAGGGCCGGGAGGGCACACAGAGGAGAGGGATACAAGAGGGTAGTGGGGAGATCAGGGGAGAAGGAAAAATAGGCGGGAGTGAGGGAGATACAAGAGGGCAGGGTTGAGGTGACTGAGGAGTGCAAAGAGGATGAATACATTGGTGAAAGGGAGATAGGAAAGGGTCGTGGACGGGGTAACAAAGAGTGTACAGTGGAAGGAGGAGGGGCTGGAAGGGAGAAAGCAAAACAAATGGGAGGAAGCCGGCAGCAGTGGACTGAGAGTGTAACACTGGGGAGGGAGTCCTTCAGGCAGTTCAATTGAAGCACTAGGGTGGAGGTGGAAGGATACACCCAAAACAGACCCTAGCATTGGGTGATAGATGAATACTCCACTGGGCTAACCCAAAGCATAATTGGAAAAAAGTCACAAACCAATGGCTGAATGAGGTTAGTTGAAGAAACCCAATGGTTGAAAGGGGCAGGCCCAAGACCCACTCTATATAAATTGTAAGCAATAGATCTGTTTAATAGCTGCACTGTCAAACCCCAGATGTATATTTTCTTACATGTGCTTGGAGCTAAATTACCCTTTCACTTGTCTAACTTAGGAAAGTTGATATTGTGCAACAGGCCCTAAAATCTCTGTGGCAACAAGGCTCTTTGTGCATAGACTTACGTAGCCCGCATTAGGTACCCATGTGGATCTTGTTTTTGGGTTGCTCACTCCATTTCCTTCTGAGTGTTCCACTTGTCTGCTACGAGGTTCCTGAAAGTTTGATCGCTTGCTGTCATTGTGGCAGGGGCATAGCAACCATTAGTGGTGCACGTGCAGTGGCACCAGGGCCCAGACATGTAATGGGCAAACAGCAACCAGCTTTTGACATTTTCTTACCCCCCTACTAGAATAAAAATCGAGCCGGTTTCCTTGTTTGCAGGGCTCATGGCACCCTAGCTATACCAGTGGGTTCTAGAGTGGACAAGGAAAGTCGGAAAATACAAGTACATGTTGATTCAGGATTGGCCAAGAGATATTTTAATTTTGATATATTATAGATAGTCATTCCATGGTGTGGAGAATGAAGATGATGTGATTTTGGCAAATAAAACTTCTCTTCAGTGACACTCAATGTATTCCTTCTTCACGTACAAAATCTGGCATTAGTGGTATGCTTGTTGTCATTGTAGAAGCTTGGATTTGTTTCTTGCTGTCTTGTATGCATTACCCTAAAATTATGCTGGTGTCCTTCATAGTGTATTCGAAGTACATAGGTTCTCCTTTTGTCACTAACAAGAAAAGGTCTGGGTTATACTCTGTGGAGCTTGAGGACACCAAGGTGTAATGGGAGAATATACACCTCAATTAGCAAAGATGTGTATGTTAAAATAATTGCCACCCTGGCCTGTGCCAATTACAGACTGAAGTGGGTGGGAGATCGCTCATTCTCCTACATAGTACCCAAGACATGGAACAACCTCCCTCAACCCATCGGAGCCTCTTCCTCACTTCTTGAGCTCCACAAGAAGCTGATGATCTGGTTGTTCATATAAGCAAATTGGGACCACACACCTACACACCTTGCCCAAGTGCCTGGGAACCCTCTCAGGTGATTAGTGCGCTATACAAATCAACATAACATATTATAACGAAACAGAGTTGTGATAAAGTTAAAAAGACTTGCTGATACCCAAAGAATTAATGCTAAATGTCGCCTTTAACCTTCTAGAAAGAGATGAAAAATGAAAAAACAGAAGTGGAACATCATTGTAATTATCTACCCCTCTATCATCCTTTAGGTAGCATTGTACAAGTGCCATCGCACATTGGAGAAGTGTGGCTCTATAGTTAGAGCGGCAGACCCTTATGCAGAGGTCTGGCCTGGGACCAGGGTTCAATTCCCAGCTCGGCGGGTCTTGGGCTCAATTTCCTCGGACCTGATAATTCTCACCTCGGTGCCTATTCTAATCATGGGCCCCACTCTGCAACTCTGGGCAATAGCTTGCTTAATCTCCACAATGGCCCCAATAGCGCTGGGATGCTTGGCTTCACCTTGGGGTGCCCAGGAGTGGACATTTCACAAGGAAAAGCCAGGAAGGGTTCCACAGCGAAATGCGTACAGCGCCAGGAAACCCCGGTTGGGGTATAAGTGTGCTTTACAAGTACAAATTCATTTCATTGCCTGTCACCCCCGTGGACTAACAAATTGTGGAAACAGACTACTACAGATTATGCTGTTTATGGAGGTCTGGCTCCAGTAGACTAGAATGTGTGCCTCTGTGAGTTAGGAGCTGTATGCGCACTTGCCAGTGTTCTCAACATATAGGCTAGTCTTCTTTTGAGGGAAGGGTGGCAGAAACTCACTGGAGTGCAGGCTACATCTACACATTTGACTGCCGCCCAATGATCAGGGAAGTGAATGGAGTAGACAAGCTAGAGATGGTATTTTCTAGCAACATTGGCAAGAAAGGCATTTTGAACACAGGCTTTGTTAAGGACAATAGTGAATGATGTCTGTTTAAAGTAACGTATAGAAGAAAAGAAAACGAAAGGGAGCCTGAGCCCTCAATACTTTCATGGGCAAACTTTCAGCAACCAGAAGAACTTGCTTGAGTAGTTTTTTGTTTGTTTTGTAGATGTGATCACATGCTATTGAATGGCATGAACTCTTAGTTCTTTTTTGGGGGCTCTGTTGGCCCGGAGAGCTTGGGTACACTATTACCAGTCCCTGTTGATAATCCAACAATCTTAGCCGCATTGTATATTTGTGTCTATTTAATTTTTATTTGTATTATGCTTCATTTTAGGCTTTGTATGTATTGTATTATGTTTCGTTCCGATTGTGTCAATATTGGTTGTTTAGTTATTTGTATATGTGCCTTCAAGCTTCTTTCTGTTTTCATTTTTTACGCCTTATAATAGTAATATAAACCAAGCTATTGGTGGGTAGCCGAATACAGTGAGTGTCTTTTCTTGGTCCATGATGCTGATCATTCTGGCACGCTCCAGGCAACACAACATGGACTCATGTTTCTCTTCCAAAGATGATGGCTTGTAGGAGTAATTTAAAAGTGTACTAATGAGGTGTGGGGTCCGCCTGTGCTTACCGTGGCCTTTGTAGTGGTCACCAGTTCTGGGCCTAGATCGGCATAGGAAGTGACCAGAGCATCATCATATGTGTAGGTCTGACACAAATGTAAAAATCTGTTTGAACGCATGCGGCCCAATTTATGAGTGCAGCCTGATGAGTTTAGACAAATCAATGTGCTGCAGGTAGGCTGGCATGTGTGCTTACTTTGTGGGTGCATTTGAGAGAACATTTAAGATACGTTTATAGTTTTATCATATTTTATACTTTATTATGCACACTCTTGTAACAGGGGCTGCCATTTGTTTTTATGTGTTTATTATATAAAGCTTGTTAATTACATTGCTTTTGAGTCACTGAAAATTACATCTGAAAAATATATATTGCTTTCTGTTATCCATACAACCAACACAACATGGAAATTAGCATTTCTTAATGGGTACAAGAGGAAGTAAAAAGTTTGCACTTTGATGTGGATGTTTTACAAACGTTTATCTGATTTTCCAGTGTAGACATTTGGGCTCAGCAGACCTGATTATATAACCTGCTTTTCCTATGCCCTCACGTAAACAGGGTTTGTGGCCCTGTGTGAGACGGATGCAGTTGCCATGTAGGGAAACAAATCAGTCTCAAATGTTAGCTGCACATCTTTGTGGTGTGACTTCTTGAAGCACAACATTATTACACCTCATTGAGGTAAAAAATACACATAGCTTGAATAGTAAAAAAAGAAATGCAGGCAGCTGGCCGTACAGTCTGACCCCAACAACTGCTCATGTGGGCTACCGCCGGCTTCAGACCCATGGAATCAGCTGGTGGAACAGGTACCTAGCCACAAATTAGCCTGTGACCATGGGGCCAGGCCTCCTCTCACACCTAAATGAAAATGAAATACTTTGCCCAGCCGAACCCTGGGCCAGCGAACTGGTGGGTACAGCCTCTCCACGCCGGGAGCAGAGGGTAGCAGATTCCATCCTACAAGCCATACAGGCATCCCGGACGTCTCTTAAGTCCAAGATTGGGGAAGTGGGCATGGACGTTGCCCACCTACACCAAGATCTGTGCAACGTTATTGAGAGAGTATCCCAAGTTAAGGGCTGCATCTCTACTCTGGAGGACTCCTCTGGGGAACTCCACTCGATGGTCGGCCAATTCGCCTCTTTGCTAAAATTGCTGCAGTGCGCAGAAGACGTGGAAAACAGAGGGTGTCAGAACAAGCTGCGACTCGTGGGGTTACTGGAGGGAGTGGAGGGCATTTCACCAGAAACTTTCTTAGAATTATAGATCCACTCCTGGCAATCTACAGAGTTCCTCTCCCAGTGCTTCACCATTGATTGAGAGGGCGCACTGGGCCCTGGCACATAAACCCCCTCAGGGCCCCCCACCCAGGGTCTTCATCGCCAAAGTTCTCCACTATGAGGACAGAGATGCCATTTTCAGAGGTACTCTGGAATGTGGCTCCATACACTTCGAATCCTCCTGTATCCTAGTACTCCCAGAGTATACTCCCATCGTGCAAAAACAGAGAAAGTCCTTTGATCCTGTGAAACTAAAACTGAAATCATTGGGTCTTGCATACATCTTCTGTTCCCAGCTTGCCTGAAAGTGATCCACAGCACATGTACACTCTTCTTCAGCACTCTTTAGGAGGTTTGGGAGTGGGTAATACAACTGTAGATACCGATTGTGGGGATCTTGGCAGCCGACATACCCCCACTAGGGATGTATCCCCTAGATCTATAGACCATACACTTTTTTAATTGATAGTCAATGATATGCCTTTTGTTTAGCAGTCTTAAGCCAGCAGAATTGTATCCTGCATGTTATGTAGCGGCAGAACCGACTTAGCCCTGTTTCTTTTGGGGTGAGGTTGTTAGTGTTTATAAGGGGGACTGATGCTTTTTGGGTGGAAGTATGGGGTGAGCTGGGTGGGGGCACTAGGGACTATCCTGTGTTTACTTGTTTTTTTTCCATTTGTTCATTTTGTTTTTCCTATACCCAGTGCACCTGGTTACAACACGGCCACATAAGCAACGCAAGTCTATCCCACCAACATCACTCTGGTCTTTTGAGCACACATTCGAATACCTGGTGAGTGTGCTTCCGGCCTCGGGACATACACATATTCTACCTCAATACCTCTCATGTCAGTGGCAATGAGAATGACATGTAATGTTAAAGGCCTGAATGACTGTATCAAATGCAGTGCCGTGTTCCGATTTATAAAACTTTACTTTCCAATGGTCCTGTCTTTTCCGCAAACACATCTACTGGGCACATAATGCCCCAAGTTGGCCCGCTTTGGCTACAAAATAGTTTTCCACTCCAGCTATATCTAAGGATCACGTGGTACCGCAATCCTTATCCACAAAAGCTTCCCACTTGCTATCACCCACTCCGATACAAATACCGCTGGCAAATAAACTCTAGTACAAGGCCTTCAAGGAGCGACCCATTACAACTTCCTGTTCATGTTTATCCCCCCAGAGCTAGTGACGCCCACCCTCATTGAACTCAAATCCGGGATCCTTTGTCTCCCTCTGCTGGGCCGCACCATAATCTGGAGGGGCTTTACCGCCATACCTGACCCCTGAGGTGACTTCACCGGCCTGAGAGCAGCAACACAGCACAGGCCCCCACCTCTAGCCCAATGGATTACCTCTCTGGGACTCTGTGACCTCTGGAGGACTTGGCTTTCTTGCGATGCTGCATACACTCATAGTGCACACAGATGTTTATCTAGGCTGAACTATCTATTCATGCCTGCCATTTACCTTATGCACACAAAATGAGTGGCTATTTTACTGAGGTTTAATCTCTCTCCACGCCCCAGTTGCACTGCACCAAAGCCTAAGCAGAGATGGTCTCAGACCAACGTAGGGGCTTAATGCTTGGTAGTTACGGGACCCCATTGCACCCTACACCTACAATACGAATTGACTACACATTTTTAACTCAACCAGCAGTTGGATGACACACCTGGGACACTGTAGACAGCAGGAAAGGTGGTTGTGTGGGTAGAGCTAGAACATTCCACTATGGCCAGGCAAAAATGTGCTCTAGGCTGCAAAACTAGCATATGAGACGTCAGCTGACTGTGGTCCAGACCTTATTGCACCAGCTATGCCTTCAGGGGGGTAAAAAATTTTGGTTCGCTGCACAGGCACAAGTCTCTGAATGGGTTGAAAAGACTGGGAAGACTTATTGGCGACATGAGCTCCAGGCTGATCCCTGAGATCCGGCGCCCCTGTGGTGCCTCACTCCAAGCCTCTCTGGAGATTGCTGCCGTGTTTGCTGCTTATTATGCCAATTTATACGCACAGCAACATCGTGACCCACGCAAAACCACACACACTCTTATTGCAGACCTCCCCCTCGCAAAACTGTTGACAACAGACGGGTAGATGCTTGACCAACCCATTACCCATGAGTAGGTCTCCGCAGCCATCACAGATATGCAGACGGGTAAAATGCTGGGACCGATTCAGATGCTTAATGATTGGCTCTTTAGAGGGCACGAGGACCCTGCCTTTCAATTAGAGGTGCCCCTCATAGGTAAACACCATATTGAAGGCCTATTATATGGTGACCCCATTCCGAAATCACTGCTGAACCTGATGCGTGTACCCATTCTGTGTTGGCGGGCGATCTTCTGGTGGATCCGTTGGGCCCAAGACCTACGCAGGAAGCCCCGCTCTGGCATGGCACATGGCCTCTCAAGACAGCCCATCTTTAGGGTTTTAAGTGTTGGAACACCATTGGAATTTCAAAACTGGGCAATGTCTGGAGCGGCTCCCACATAAACTCCTTTGCAGAGCTACAAACCAAATTCGTTCTGCATAAGTCACAGTTTTACACCTACTGTTATGTAACACCCTTATAACCTACAGCCCCACGCTGTCCGACCTGCCCCAGTAAAACTCCCTGGAACCCAAGGTCACCATGGGCCCGCTGGGAAAGGGCACTATCTCCATGATCTAGAAATCACTGGTCGTCAACACCCAGACCCACTTGTTGAAACAGCGGGTGGAGTGGGATGGATCCCTCTGGATAAGAGAGACTGGTGTGATGTCAGGATGGCCCTGAGAGAGCTATCCATCTCGTCCCGCCCCTGCCTCATCATGTTAAATTATTTCCACCAGGCCTACCTTACCCCTCAGCGGCTAGAAAAGGTGGGTGCACTTTTTAATACGACATGTCCCGGGTGCGCCATTGAGGTCTGTGGACTCTTTCACATTGTCTGGAAGTGCCCTGTTATTGCCCAGCCTTGAGATAGGATCTTTTCAACACTTTCCCAAATCATTGACTGGCCAGTCGACTGCTCCCCCTGTCGCTCTACGGGGGATCATTGAGGATGTGAGGGGCCCCGTGGGTGAAGGCACCTTGGGGGTCACAGTTGCCGAACGTGAGATTGCGTAAAACTGATGAGCGAACTATGTCCCCTCGCAAGCTGAATGGAGAAAGGCGATGGACAGGTGTGCGTAGTTAGAGGAACCCATACACACAGTGAGGGTATATCCCCACAAGATCTAAGGGAGATGTGGGGAATATTACAAAATACTTGTGCCTTAGAGAATGCTCCAGAGAGCTATCCATAAATACACTGTGAAACTCGTAAATTGTCTTAATTTAACAGCTCAAAATGTTTTTCCCCTTTTTTGTTTCATTCCCTTGTCGCCGCATTTGCTGCCATATTATGGCAATTCTATAAGCTCAATAAAATTTTCTATAAAAATGCAGGCAGCTTCTCTTCCACAACTAACAAGACAGGCATTTCCTAGATTGCCTTATTTATGGTGAGGTGATCTTGCCAATTTCCGGAAATGCAGAGCAAATGGTGTACCACTGGCTGGCTCTGTAAACAGTAAGAGAGATATGCAACAGACACCTTAAGTGACTGGGCTTCATTCACAGGTCAGGGCTGATGTTACTCCCTAGCAAATTAGGAAGGTGAGTGGTTTTGCATTAGCAGGTGTAGATGTTCAGAGGCTAATTTTGAGATGTGCTTTGTCACTGTCAGGGCTTATGGCAACAGTGAGCTGGGCCCTTGCTCTGGGCTCCTAGATTTAGAGTGGCACATGCATAGCTAACCTTGTGAGCTGCATTGCATAATGCTTTCTTTCAGGATGCCGGTTCTGTTCATTACCCGCTCCTGGCTGTCTATTGAATAGTGTTTTCTTTACTTTCTTTACCCTCCCTCTGATTCTTTTATCTCCACTCCCTTTTCCCTCACCCTTGTCACCTCCCATGGACTCTCAGGTCCAGTTTAGCAACTGAATAGGGGATTCAGGTCTGCGACCAAGGGCCAAACGTGTCTTCACAGGCCGGTCACTGCTTCAAGATGTTTAGACAAGATCTGTGAGCCCAAAAGCCCCCCCCCCCCCCCCCCCAATATCATCATCACCAATGAGAGCGATCCAATGGGTAAGGGATGTGGAGGAGGATCAGAAGGGGTGCCAGATTTAGTTTTGCTGGGGCGCTGTCTAAGGAAGGGTCGGTCCTATGCAGAGGGACACTTTTGCACAACGTATCTGGTTTATACAATGATTTCTGACGGGAGAGAGACACCACTGCCAAACTTTGAACATTTACTTGACAAGACGGTGACACCACATGGTGCAGGGTGCCCTTGCTAGTCGTCCATTCACCCATGCCAAAGCCTGGGCCTGTGTACATAGCAGGCCTCTGGAATTCAAGGCCTTATTCTACTTTGAATCAAATTAATAATCTGACTTGAAAAGTATCTTTCAATCCATAGAGAAGCTGTAGAGCAGAAGAGAACTGCTACACTAAGATGCAATGCCTTGGCAAAGTCAGACATCTCTGCATCATATCGCAATACCCTTTTTAAGTCTGACTATAGACAGCTTTTTTGTTCATTGAAGTGGTACTTTTAGACATGTCAGAAGTTTTTGAGTGGCCCAAGTCAACAAACTGAAGTATGCCCTTCATAAAACAAGGTGCTGTTTCTAATTTTTAAAAGCATCTTGCAAGGAAAGCGAGTACATAGCAGATCCGGAATCTGGTGCCTTTGGTGGTATTAGCTGTGTTAGCTGCCTCGTCATTAATAAATATGGTAGTTTTTATAACATTTGTAAATATATGTGGCAGCATGGAGCTTAGGGCCCTTAAAATGTGGAGCATGGAAAATAAGTATGCTTCTGCTGCACCCCTCCTCTTCTTGGGGGGGCTGGGTACTTTCTTCCTTAAAATACAAGGTACCACCATGAAACCTGTCCATAGGGTCGGAATTTGGAATGGGCCAGCTAAGCACAGGGTGCCAGTCTTCAGAGGAGCTCATGAACCACGCTGCATTGGGGTCCTGTAAACAGCAATGACCTCTATATTGGCTCCAGTGACTGAGTTTAAAGCGCTCCTAATCATTTTTAAAGTGCCATGGTTGATGTTTTAACATACTATCAGCTCCCTTCCTTATTCTCCCATCTACCCCTCACCCCTGCCACTGGCTCCAGTGACTGAGTTTAAAGCGCTCCTAATCATTTTTTAAAGTGCCATGGTTGGTGTTTTAACATCCTATCAGCTCCCTTCCTTATTCTCCCATCTACCCCTCACCCCTGCCACCACACATCAATACATCCTCCTCATCCCAACAAACAACTTGGCAGTAGCCTGCTTGAGCCACGCTGTGGGTGATTCAGATGAGCCGGGTGAGGGCAAATATGTTTGTTTTCAGAGGCAAGTCATTGCTTTGAATGTAGCCAGCCATGGACTGACCTGTGAAAAGGGCCCCCCTGCTGCATCGTTTTATTCACGAGCAGTAGCGAGGGTGGCAAATTTCTTTGCGCCCAGGGTGCTATCTGAGCATCAGCTGGCTCTAGTCACTGTAAATAAGCCTGGGGAGAGCAAAGTGGAGATTGGGGGTTAAGAAAGTGAACAAGCAATGCAATAGGTCTCGCATTAGGAACGTTTGAGCTATTGGTATTGTAAATTACATTTTTTTTATTTATGTTTTGTTTTTGAAAATAGCGAAATGAATAGCTTTGTCATTTACAATGCCAATAGTTATAACTTTCGCAAATGTGACACCTATAGCATTTGTAATTCAATATGGGTTGTATTTACGTGGCTTACATGTATTGATATTACAAATAACAATGGCTTTTAATTTTTTTTCAATAATTAATACTTAAATAAAAGTTATTGTAATTTATAATGGCAATAGCTTTAAGTTTTGTAAATAACTTTTGTGATGATTATGTTCACTGTATTTTAATGTGACGAAAATTCAAGAACAGAAGTGAAATATTAACATCTTTTTGTTACATTTGTAATAAAGCTTGAAACATTGAGAGAACATATTTGAACCAGGTGTTGTTGAATGGTTGCACAGATTGATGCTGTGGTGGCGCTGAGTGTTGTTGTAATGGCGAACGAGTGATGCTGTGGCGTTCAGTGATGCTGTGGTAGCACATAGTGATGTTGTGGTGCCCCTAAGTGATGCTGTGGTGGTGCAAAGTGATATTGTATGCTATGCTATGGTTTGTTTTGCTATCCTATGTTTTGTTTTGTTATGCTATGCTACGTTTTGCTATCCTATACTTTGATTTGTTATGTTATGCTATGCTGTCTTTTGTTTTGCTATGCTATGCTTTGTTTTGCTATGCTATGTTTTGTTATGCTATGCTATGTTTTGTTGTGTTTTGTTAAGCTATGCTATGTTTTGTTGTGTTTTGCTATGTTTTGTTATGCTATGTTTTGTTATGATATGCTATGTTTTGTTATGATATGCTATGTTTTGTTTTGCTATCCTATGCTTTGTTTTGTTATGCTATGCTATGCTCAGGTGTGCTATCTTATGCTTTGTTTTTTTATGCTATGTTATTTTTTGTTGTATTTTGTTATGCTATGTTATGTTTTGCTTTGCTATGCTTTGTTATGCTATACTATGTTTTGTTATGCTTTGCTATGTTTTGTTGTGTTTTATTATGCTATGCTATGCTTTGTTTTGCTATGCTATGTTTTGTTATGCTATGCTTTGTTATGCTATGCTTTGTTATGCTATGTTTTGTTATGCTATGTTTTGTTATGCTATGCTATGCTTTGTTATGCTATGCTATGTTGTGTTGTGGTTTGTTATGCTATGCTATGTTGTGTTGTGTTTTGTTATGCTATGCTATGTTTTGTTGTCTTTTGTTATGCTATGCTATGTTTTGCTTTGCAATGCTATGTTTTGTTATGTATGCTATGTTTTGTTGTGTTTTGCTATGCTATGCTATGTTTTGTTGTGTTTTGCTATGTTTTGTTATGCTATGTTTTGTTATGCTATGCTTTGTTTTATGTTATGTTTGGTTATGTTATGCTATGTTTTGTGTTTTGTTATGCTATGCTGTTTTGTTCTACTATGCTATGTTTCGTTTTGCTATGCTTTGTTATGCTATGCTTTGTTTTGTTATGCTATGTTTTGTTATGCTATGCTATGTTTTGTTGTGTTTTGTTATGCTATGCCATGCTTTGTTGTGTTTTGCTATGCTATGTTTTGTTTTGTTATGCTATGTTTTGTTTTGCTATCCTATGCTTTGTTTTGTTATGCTACGCTTTGTTTTGTTATGCTATGCTATGTTTTGTTATGCTATGCTGGTGAGGGTGTGTGAGGGTGAGTGGGGGTGAGGGGGTGTTAGGGTGAGGGATGTGAGGGTGAGGGTGTGTGAGTGAGGGTGGGTGAGGGGGTGTGAGGGTGATGGTGTGAGGGTGAGGGGTTGTGAAGGTGTGAGGATGAGGGGGTGTGAGGGTATGTGGGGGTGTGAGGGTGTGTGAGGGTGAGGGGGTGTGACGGTGGGAGGGGAGGGGTTGTGAGGGGGAAGGGGTGTGAGGGGGAGGGGGTGTGACGGTGTGAGGGGGAGGGTGTGTGAGGGGGAGTGGTGTGAGGGGGAGTGGTGTGAGGGTGAGGGGGTGTGAGGGTGAGGGGGTGTGAGGGTGAGGGGGTGTGAGGGTGAGGGGTGTGCGAGGGTGTGGGGGTGTGAGGGTGAGGGGGTGTGAGGGGGAGGGTGTGGGGTTGTGAGGGTGAGGGTGAGGGGGGTTGTGAGAGTGAGAGGGTGAGGGTGCGGGTGTGTGAGGGTGTGTGAGGGTGAGGGTGCATGAGGGTGAGAGGGTGTGTGTGAGGGCATGTGAGGGTGAGGGTGAGTGAGGGGGTGTGACGGTGAGAGGGGGTGTGACGGTGATAGGGTGTGTGAGGGTGAGGGTGTGTGAGGGTGAGGGTGTGTGAGGGTGAGGGTGTGTGAGGGTGAGGGTGTGTGAGGGTGAGGGTGTGTGAGAGTGAGGGGGTGTGGGGGTGTGAGGGGTGATGGTGAGGGGGTGTGAGGGTGAGGGGGTGTGACGGTGAGGGTGGGTGAGAGGGTG
Source organism: Lissotriton vulgaris (assembly GCF_964263255.1). Classification (NCBI taxonomy): domain Eukaryota; kingdom Metazoa; phylum Chordata; class Amphibia; order Caudata; family Salamandridae; genus Lissotriton; species Lissotriton vulgaris. The sequence continues at coordinate 334,945,906 of NC_141697.1, read as the reverse complement.
TGTGAGGGTTAGGGGGTTGTGTTGGGGTGTGAGGGGTGATGGTGAGGGGGTTTGAGGGTGAGGGGGTGTGTGAGAGTGAGAGTGCTGGGAGGAACACTGGATGCCCAACAAAAACAGGCGCTAAACAATCCAAACCAGCTCCCAAACAAGGGAATGCCGGAAAACAAATGGAGGCGTGAAAACCTCCTAAATGTAAGACAAAAGGAGAAAAAAGCACTGCAGGGTGCCACAAATAGATCGCTTTGAGCTGCCCATAAGAAACTTGTATGGGAGCAACGCACCAAACGAATAGAGGAAGCGTGGCTAAAAATCTGCTCTCTTCTTAAGGAAAAAAATCCAGATCCATTCTGGAGCTACATCAGTCAAGCCGGTAACAGTGGCCAGTCCAAGGAGAACGGGGTACCCGAAAACGTTTGGGTGGATCACATCAATCAGCTCTACAGGAGCGGGTCAGGGGAGTCGCCAGTCTTCTCCTCACCTCAAGTACCAAATCATGATAACACCCAGGGCTCCGGTATCTCTGAAGTTGAAGTATATAAGATCATTAGCTGCATGAGGAATGACTGCGCGCCAGGGCCAAATGGAATACCTGCCACAGTTTTCAAACAAACCGTTCATTCTGGGCAGAGCTCTTCACACCTCTCTTCAAACTAGCCTTCCTTACAGCCACAATTCCATCCACCTGGCAGGGCTCAATATTATACCCACTTTACAAAAAGAGCAATCGTTTAAACCCGGCTAATTATAAGCTAATAGCTTTACTGGATATTGAAGCCAAGGCCTACGCTCGAGTCCTGCTGGTTGAACTTGAAAACTGGGTCATAGAAAATAGTATTCTTCCCCACACTCAGTCAGGCTTTAGGCCAGGCTGTTCCACAACGGACAATATAATAGCACTGTCCTATCTGTCCTGGAGAGCTACTTTGGCCAATCAACTACCGTTATTCTGTTGTTTTGTGGACTACAGTGCAGTGTTCGACAGAGTCAACCGAGGGACACTATGGAACAAACTATACCTATGGGGGATACCATCTGCTCTCCTCTCTGCACTGATATCTCTGCACCAGAAAACCTGGGTAAGGATCAAAACAAGTGCCACAACAGTATCTGCAAAAATTGCAACAAAAAATGTCCTACAGCAAGGCTGCGTATTAGCTCCGCTATTATTCAATCTTTATACTGCCGATTTGCCTAAAGAGCTGGCAGGAGCATTATTGGTTGCCCCAAAACTGGGTGGCACACGCTTATAGGTCATGCAATACGCTGATGACATTATCATTATGGACCATACAAAAACAGGCCTATAAAGAGCGCTCATTGCCCTTAATGAATATAACATAAAAAACAATCTTTCGATAAACGAATCAAAAACCAAAGTCATGATTTTTGGGAAACATAAAAAAAAGAAACATCTGTCCTGGCGAGCAGGTGACCTGCATATAGTTACCTGCTCTAGCTATAACTATCAAGGAGTGTGGTTTACCGAAAAGGCAAATCAAGCCTCTCATCTCCAACATCTTCACTCCAAGGGAGCAGGGGTTATTCATAACCTGAGGCGCCTAAACCGGCAATTGCACAGCCCGACAGCTGGGCCAATTTTAAGGGTCCTACGCGCCAAACTACTCCCGGCAATGTCCTACGGCCACTTGGCCTTCCCTGGCAAAATGGATTCATTTTTAGCGAACTATTAAATAATGGCCTATAAGAAAATATTTTCGGCTCCCCAGCATGCAAGGAGGGCGAGGCTGAGACTTGAGCTGGGCCTGGCAAGCGCAGATCTTCATTGTCTGGGAGATTTAATTAAATTCTACATCTGTATCCTACGCGCTCCAGCTCAATCCATGAAAGAGCAACTGCAATCACTGTTTACAGATGAACTCTCCCCTTGACACAGACAGCTGCACTTGGTTATTTCCACATTGAAGATCGAAATCATTTATATGAGTTTGCTAGCCCTCCCAGTTCACGACTTTAACCCGCAGTGGGCTCGGAGGAATGGCCAACTAACATGTAGGCTCTGCAGTTATCCATATGAACCCTAGCTACATTTGTTATGTTGTTGCCCCCATCTTGCCAATGATCGCCGACGCCTACTGGTTCCAGTTTTTCAGGAAAAGCCACAGAGACATTGCGAGGAAGCATCGGATCTGTGCTTCTGTAACAACTCAGCCCAAGTTCTAGTAAGAGCTGGGAAGTTTGTTAATATTATTTTAACTGCACTGCACAATGCCCAGTCTTAAGAAACTGACAAGCTCCACTCTCATTGCATAAATTAATGTCGATGGAAGCTAAACTTTCAGTAATAAGTATTGTGACACCCTTTGCTATTGTCCTTTTCTTTTCATAATATACACCTTCTCTTGATCAAATGTCCACTTGTGATGCTGCCCTTTGGACCTCAAATGCATCTGCATTTCCAGATCTATAAATGTGTACATAACTTTTACTAATTTTACCTATTTTTAACATTTTACTGAGTATCAATATGTCGCTAGTATGTTACAGTTTTAAGTAACTGTTTAATAAAATGTGTGAGGGTGAGGGTGTTTGAGGGTGAGGGTGTTTGAGGGTGAGGGGGGTGTGAGTGTGAAAGGGTGTGTGAGGGTGAGAGGGTGGGTGAGAGGGTGAGTGAGGGTGGGTGAGAGGGTGAGTGAGGGTGAGGGGGTGTGAGGGTGAGGGGTGTGAGGGTGAGGGGTGTGAGGGTGAGGGGGTGTGCGGGTGAGGGGGTGTGAGGGTGAGGGTGTGAGGGAGGATGAGGGGATGTGAGGGGGTCAGATGGTGTGTGAGGGTGAGTGAGGGTGAGGTGTGTGCGGGTGAGGATGAGGGGGTGTGAGGGTGAGGGGGTGTGAGGGTGAGGGGGGGTGAGGGGGTGTGAGTGAGGGGGTGTGAGGGTGAGGGTGTGTGTGAGGGTGAGGGTGTGTGAGACTGAGGTTGAGGGGGTGTGAGGGTGGGTGAGAGGGTGGGTGAGGGTGGGTGAAGGTGAGAGGGTGTGTGAGGGTGAAAGGGTGTGTGAGGGTGAGAAGGTGGGTGGGAGGGTGAGTGGGGGTGAGGGGGTGTGGGGGTGTGAGGGTGAGGGTGTGTGTAGGGGTGTGAGGGGGTGAGGGTGAGTGGATGTGGGGGAGTGTGAGGGTGAGGGGGTGTGATAGTGAGGGGGTGTGAGGGTGAATGTGGGTGAGGGTGTGTGAAGGTCAAAGGGTGTGTGGTGGTGAGAGGGTGGGTGAGGGTGAGAGGGTGGGTGAGAGGGTGAGTCAGGGTGAGGGGGTGTGAGGGTGAGGGGGGTGAGGGAGAGAGGGTGTGAGGGGGTGTGAGGGTGCAAGGGTGAGGGGGGTGACGGTGAGGGTGTGTGAGGGTGAGGATGAGGGGTGTGAAGGTGATGAGGTGTGAGTGAGGTTGAGGTGTGTGAGGGTGAGGGTGTGTGAGGGTGAGGGTGTGTGGGGATGTGAGGGTGAGTGAGGGTTGTTAGGGTGAGGGTGAGTGAGGGTGTGTGAGAGGGGGTGAGGGTGTGTGAGGGTGAGGAGGTGTGAGGGTGAGGGTCCGAAGTAAATGGTGGCAGGGCAGACATCATAAGACAGAGAGAAGAGACTGCGTTGTGACTGCATTGGTCAGTTTCAGAATCAGGAGGGGCAGAGTCAGCACAGTCTGCAAGGGATTAACGTGTCAAGAGGCAAAGCATAGCGGATGTAGCATTGCAGCTAGCAAGTCGAGTGTATTCAAGCTGTGTGTCCCTAGAGAGATGGCAACACAGCAACAGCATTTGAGGAGCAAAGCTACTGTAAAAAAGCACGGTAGGCTTTCACTTTTGTCCAGAAAAAAAACCAAGAAAGGTGCAGAGAACGCCGAACAGAACACGGCTTCCCTGCGAAATGGATGCAAAAAAACCCCAAGCTCTCTGCATTGCTGTGGGGACTGGGGGGTGGGGGGGAGCGGGAGCGCATTCCTTTGAAGTCTGATGCCAAAGCTCAGACAAATGGTGGTGTGCGATGTACATAAGGGGGAGTGGCAGACGTTGACTTCTGATGGGGGGCGGGGGAGCGACAGACTTTGAAGTCTGATGCCGAGGCACAGATAAATGGTGGTGTGTGAAGTGGCTGGCTCTGTGCACTCGCATAGCTCACATGAACTGTACGCGATCCGCAAGCTAGGTAGACTTTTCTTTTCCCCTTACTATAATCTTGCCTATTTATCCCTGCGGGATATAATAGGCGAGACCTAAAAAGCACACTGGAAAGAGTAAGAAAATGCATGTACTCGGAGGGAGTGCTGGAACACAAAGAAAAAAATAGTTCCATAAAAGTGAGTAGTGGAAAGACACAAGAAAATTGGAAGTGCTCCAGAGAAAAGGGGAAAGACAAGATGGCCAGGGCTACCCACTGAATAAGAAGCAGCCAAATGTGAGTGACGTTAAAGCCAGCCAATGGCAACTAGAGGGAATGCAGCAATCCTCTCTATGTTCTTTATAAGCCTCAATATGTAATTTGCAACGACAGATCTTTGTTGCCTGGTAAACTCGACCTAAAAATTAGGTGGAAGCCTGACCACTGCCAATGCACCCAGCTCAAAAGGCTAAGCCTTGATAGCAACTGGCGGTGTTGTGAAACAAAATTCTAAATCTGCTTTTGGGAGGTGGATCTCAATGTTTGCACTGATAAAGTAAATAATATTAACTAATAATTAGCTTCTTTATCTGAGGGAATTTTCTGATTGCTGGCCGAATATCTTTATGAGAAGCAGGAATTGTGTCCTGGGGAGGGCATCCAGTTATCTGGGCACACTGCTAGGTTACAACTTTGCTTGATTATTTTAGCGACAAGAGTTAAGGACTTAACCATCCTCTATGCATTTACTGTCCGTCATTCGTCTAGCGAGATCCGGAGGTGGAATGCCCTTGGCTTCTTGGGAATAACAAGCCTAGGAAAGAAGACACTGATCGCACATTTGGGTTGTCATACATAAAGGGAATTCCAGAGAGTGTAGTAAATCGTTTCAGCAATTATGTCTTTAAAATGCCTACAAGAATTGGGCAAGCTACGCTCATGTCAGATCAGGTGATAGTGATGCTGTCCCAGCCCTACCAATCTTTTAGAGCCAACAGCATTAAATTACTTAGGGGATCTAAATGTCTCCTGAGGGGCAGATCCGCCTCCCTAATTATTTTAGGCGCGTATTATTCCAATGAAATCCAAACAGTTCATTTGAAAGGTCACCAGAGCAGGATTGGGCTCCCTGCCCACCGGGCGCACTTTATCCGCGAGCCCTGCCAAGGATAATTGACTTTGCCCTGGTACTTTTAACTCCCATTCATGCAAAGCACGTCCTCGAAAGGAGAACCGAGGGAAGAAGGCGTCTGAGCACGGATTACAAGACTGAGATTATAAATAGAAAAGGGACAGGCCGCAAATAGCTCTCCGCTTTTGCTGCCAACGCGCATCACCTTCCTCCAGCGATCATGCCCTGATACATCCTCCTCGCATGCAACGCTTCCTACAGATATCGCTTTCTAGAATAACTTCCGGGTCACTGTCCCATTAGTCGTGAGTATATTCATAGTTCATCAGCTGCAGAGACAGCTTGACCATGTGACCAATGAATGACTGGAGGAGGCGTCGCAGGAATGGGGGTCCTGGCAGTCTTCGTGAAAGTGAGGTTCAATGGCATCCCGGTCCCCGTCATAATATAACCTCTTCCTATAGTGGTTAGGCCGCTAAAAAGCGACTTCAGAGCGCTCAGGTTTGATCGTAAAAGTAGTGCTGCAGATTGTTTTATATGTCATGCTGAAACAGTAACCTGTATAGCGCATTAATGTAAGAAGGTATATAGTGCAATGTAAAAAATGTAAATAAATGCACAAATATGCATATATTCGAGATGATTTCAAAGGTTAATAATGACCAGATGGGGTAGTGAACAGCCTTTTGTGTATGGGGAATGGGTTGCAGGAAGTTCTGATTTTGTTTGCATATGTATTTTAGTTTTCATTTTTTTAAATATAAAGTATGTGTGTGTGCGTGTGTGTGTGCGTGTGTGTGAGTGTGTGTGTGTGTGTGTGTGTATATATATATATATATATATATATATATATATCCATATCCACACCACTCCACTCCCACTAGCTGGTTGCTTGCGCTTTCTCCCAGAAAGAACGTGGTGCACAGACCCAGGTTAGTGCCAAAATTCTTATTTAATCAGTTGTTATTCTGTCGGCCGTTACACGTTTCGGTACACAACGTACCTTGATTACATGATATATCTATATATCCAAAACTCCGAGTTCAAGACAGCAGGTACATCGCCTTCGCCTTTACCACAACGGACACGGACCAAGTAATAGTGCAAACTCGTTTTTATTCCTTATTCCGTCGTCATAACGTTTTGGCTCGTCCGAGCCTTGTTCACGTGATATATATATATATATATATATATATATATATATATATATATATATATATATATATATATATATATATATTCTGAGCCCATGCGCTTTGACCACCTTCAATGATAAACTATAGCTGTGCCTGGCAGTAGGGTGCGTGGATGGGTGTCGTCACAGTGGGTTACTGACGAATGACACACTACATCTCTCTCTAACCTAGATTAAAAAAAACCATTTGTGAACACAATCCTAGGCCGTGTCTTAGAAGGTCAGTTACCCACTCATAGTTCCTCTGGCTTTCAGATGGCTCACGGACTCATTGCAGCTTGGTGTCACTACTCTGGTTTACAGGGAAGGCCTGGTTTTCTTTGGTGTGGTCTGTGCTTCAGGAGTTGATTGGTACTGTGGAGACTGGAATGACTATTCATCCACTGTTGGCTCATTCAGGTCATCCCCTAGGCGGGACATTTCTTGAACAATGAGATGTTCCAAGTTACCGTCCCACACTTTACAGTGCCATGGTGTTGTTTACCTAGACCACCTGCGAGGGTTCACCTTCAAACTGCAGTTTGAACTTTGCTCCTGGGTGCCGGTGTCTCACGAGTGCAGCATCATTCACTCACATTTCCCCGTATTTCGCTCTTCTTGGTCTGAAGGCCACATTATTGTTCTTCTGGCGTAGATATTGACTCATGATCTGGTCAAGAGGTGTGGACTTTAATCAATCAATCATATCATTTGTAAAGTGCACTACTCACCCGTGAGGGTCTCAAGGCGCTGGCGTGGGGAATGCTGCTACTGCTCGAACAGCCAGGTCTTGCGGAGTTTTCTGAAGGTCAGCAGGTCTTGGGTCTGCCGTAGGTGGATGGGGAGGGTGGTCCAGGTCTTGGCGGTGAGGTGGGAGAACGATCTGCCACCGGAGGTCGCTCTTCGGAAGCGGGGGACAGTGGCGAGGGCGAAGTCGGTGGAGTGGAGCTGGCGGGTGGAGGTGTAGAAGCTGAGTCGTCTGTTGAGATACGTTGGTCCGGTGTTGTGGAGTGCCTTGTGTGAGTGGGTGAGGAGCTTGAAGGTTATCCTCTTGTTGACCGGTAGCCAGTGCAGGTCTCTCAGGTGGGGTGTGATTTGGCTGCAGCGAGGGGTGTCGAGGATCAGGTTCTGGATGCGTTGAAGCCGTCTCAGGAGTTTGGCCGAGGCTCCTGCGTAGAGGGCATTTCCGTAGTCCAACCTGCTGCTGACTAGGGCCTGAGTGACCGTTCTTCTCGTTTCAGTGGGGATCCACTTGTAGCTCCTGCGGATCATGCGGAGGGTGTTGAAGCAGGAGGAGGAGACAGCGTTAACCTGTTTAGTCATGGAGAGGGTGGAGTCGAGGATGACCCCTAAGTTGCATGCGTGGTCAGTGGGTGTTGGAGCAGTTCCCAGTGCGGTCGACCACCAGGAGTCGCCGCAGGGGTGGATCCGAGGATGTGGACCTCTGTCTTCAGAGTATGAGGACCTCTGTCTGTCAGAGTTCAGCTTCAGTCGGCTGTTCCTCATCCATCCAGTGGTATGATGTAGCAATGGTGCCAATTTGTGATCGTCTGATCAGCAAGGTGGTTGAAGCTCTCTGACCAATGGTGGGATGTTCCTATACATTCGTAAGAAATTGTCCTCTTTTCAATGCTATCCTCTTGTTCAACATATATCTTTAGCACTTTGTTTAATGGTCTCGTAAATGTGGTGGTGGGTTTCCAATGTTGTATTCCTAGTGAGTCGAGGTATTGTGATATTCAGGCCTTTGGGAGAGTGGTCCATAGTCTTGCTTCAGAATGACTGGAAGCCTGAAGATGGCTATGTTCTTTTCAAATTACGGGAACACATTTTCGAAGGACCTGAAATGCATATTTTGACAACCAAACCGGAAATCTGGTGCACAAATCAATGAGAACTAAAATATATTCCCCATCTGGTAATAGACAGAAGTCTGAAGTAACTTCTTTGCAGGTTTAGGTCCACTCTTTGTCAGCGCTCACCGGAATGGGGCGTTCAGACCCGCCGGTCGTATGGCATGGACAGCATTCCCCCAGGGGAGGTTCCACCACGGCATCCATGCAACGCAAACTTTTTCCCTTTGTCTGGTCTTCGTTTTTTATCCCTTGAATACCTTGAAGTACAAGATGGACAATGCAGTGTAATAGGGACTGGGATACGATGATCTTGCTTCAGCACAACATTATTTCCCTCTGCCTCAATGATTTCACTGCAAGCTCACCACGATGCCAGAAATATGACTTTGCTGATGGTGCATGTCAGAGAGGAACATCTTCCATGAATTTGTCATGGCTGCATTTTTTGCTTTCTAAAGACGTCTTTCTGTGTCTTTTGTTTCACTGACTGATACTGTCTTAGAGTAAGCTGTGTGCATGACAAAGTCCTTAACATTGTTTGTTTGCAATTGTTGTGTAGATGATGCACCTTGATTCTTAGGGCCTTGTTTTCGATTTTGAATACTTCTTTTATGTCTCCGATAGGTCCCTGCTGATGAAGGTGATGGCCCCCTATTTGCCATTGTTTGGCTCTTGCATGAGGAATAGTGGCGGCTGCTCCGCTAAGGTGGAGGAGCATCGCCCCACTGCTCTAAAGGGAAAATAAAAGGACACAGTATGATTATTATCATTTTAGTGTTCCTTTTGCAGTCAGTGGCTCTAGGGGAAGGTCTGACCAGAACAGGGGGAGGAGTGGTTTGCACTCCCTAAGTGCGCACGACTGCCTGGCTGGCCCTCTTAGGCCGGCCAGACATTCATGTGCACTTTACATCTTCGTCACAGGCTGTAATGCACAGCCTGGTGAGGAACATGCCCAGCATCCCATTCCCTGCCTGAGCGCTGAACCACAGTGCTCCGACCAATCACAACGCTGCATTGCAGCATTGCAGCATTGTGATTGGTCTGGGTGCTTCCTGTGGCCAGACTCGGGACAGGACAAAGAGCACAGAGGAGAGACGGTGGCTGGCCGTCTTTTCAGGTAAGTGTTTTTTTTCCTTTTTCCATACCCGCAACCCCCCGCCTCACCAGCCGGGTCCAGTAGCAGCCGCTACTGATGAGGACTGCACCCAGTCCTACCAGGCTGGCATCCACAAAGAGTTCTTTGTTTCGAGTTGGGTTGAAACATTTCTTAGCGTGTTGCTCCGGAGAAGGTCTGTGATCAGTTGAAACATTCTTTGTAGTGCTTCTCCCAGCATCCATTCCTAACAGGCCCTAGATTTAGTCTTTGATCAGAGTTTTGAGAGGTTCGAATAGGATGGTTAGATTATGGTATAAATCTGACACAATAATTTCACTTTTCAAAAACATTTGCATTTCTGAAGTAATGTGTGGGAGGGAGCAGCACTGTTGTTACCAGCTGCTTTCTGGGCATCAACACTCATCCCTTTGATGGAGAAGATATAAACATAGAATTGAATTTAATTTCTTGTGAGCTCTCATGTCTTTTTGGTGTAGGTCTAATAGTCTTTGTAGGGCCGTTCTAAGGTGTCAATTATGTTACGTAATGCTGATGGCAAGTCAAGAAGGTTTTATATACCTGCTTCTTTCAACTAGTTGGTGGCAGGTTGTGTTGAGATCTAACTTTGAAAAACATTGCGATACATTTAGGTCGCCGATGAGATAGTCTGTGGTCGGTGTTGGGTGTTGCTCCTTTTTAACAGTATTATTTGGGAGTCTCATATCTATGTATAGTTGTATCGATCCAGGGTGCTTTGGCTTTGTCACTACCATGGGTAACATCTGTGGTGTGGAGCCTGACACTTTTTCTGTGACCCCTAGATCAATGCTTCTACAACTCTGACTCAGTTAAAGGCCTTAAGTGAAATAGTATGAGCTTGTGCCTGAGGACTGTTGGTTGGTTGGTGTCATCAATGTGCAGCTTTAACGAGTGCTTTTAGGCACCAATCCCTTGAAATAAGTGCATGTGGTTAATCATGTTCAAATTGACGCTGTGGGCAAAGTGAATGCGTTTTAATTTTTTAGATGTGGTGCAAATGAGTAGCATCCGATGCCTATATTGTACAGAAAGAACTTCTCTGGTGAGAGGAATTGGATGTAATAGCTGTATAAGCATAGATTTAAGAGGTCGTAGAAGTCCTTTCGGAGCAAATTGACTTTGACTCATGATGTTGACTGATGCCTAGTTACAATCAGGGTGGTGACTTTGGAGATTGGCTGCTGTCTTTTCTTCTTCATTTGCCTGGTTCACAAATAAGAAGAGGAAACGTCTTAATTGTTGTCTTAATCCTCAAGGGGGTATCATGCCATGTCCCGCTTGGGTGAGTCTTCATCAGATACATTCACCATCATACATAGGGGCATATTTACAATATTTTAGCTTAGGGAAGTGCATCAATCCTTCTAGCTGCACTGTCTTTAAAAAAATAAAATAATTTATTAACCAGAAAAAAACACAAAAAAAACAAATGCTTCAGAAAACATTACATTAGCCATAGAGTGAGTTTGGCAGATAGAGATACAAAATTTTACCACAATTCAACCCTCCCACTAGCCCTCCGGCTCCACCCGTCTAATATAATTCACAATCAATCAACAGTAGTCTTGAACATGCCTGCGGACCATTACGAAACTGGGGACTGCCCAGTTCTGTAACCCACCCAGGCCCCCCTTATCTTCTCCCATTTGCATGGGCATCCCCTTCTCTGATATACTGCCTGCTCAGCCCGTTGGCACTAATCTAAATAATTTTCCCAGGAGTCCACCATTGGGACTACACTGGAGCCCCATGCACAGGCGATGTTACATTTTGCCACCTTCCCCGCCAGGGCGAGCCCTGTTGTGGCCTATTTGGGCCATACTATTTCTCCTGTCACCCCCAGGATATGCCATCTCACTTCAAGTGGGACCTGCTCCCCCACTACCGATGTCATCACTCTGGCCACACTCTCCCAAAAGTCCTGCATCTTGGGGCAGGCCCAGAATATGTGGAAGAAAGTTCCAGTCTTGCCACAGCCCCTAATACACTGTACCGAGGTACAATGGCCCATGTAGTACTATACAGTCCTCGAGGCGTAAGACCTGTGTAGGATGTGCAATTGGATCAACCTAAATCTTGCTCGTACCGTTATCTCTCTGGGGCTCTGCCGGGCCTCTCGCCAGGCATCTTCATCGAGGAGACCCACATTTGATTCCCATGCCGCCCACAAGGGACCCAGACAGTCAGGTGTATTGTTAATTAGTTTTTTGTAGGTGAGGGATACTGCCTTATTAATCATTGGGTCAAGGAGAAGTCTGTACTCAAGTGGTATATACTCCGGTATAGAGTCACCTTCCTTCAGGTGGCAGTGAAGAGCGTGTCGCAACTGTAAATATCAGAAGTGTTCAGTCATACCCATTTGGAACTCTGTCTGAAGACCTTCTAATGTTATCATTTTCCCTTTTATCCATACGTCCCCCAGGAGATCAATGCGTATGCTACTCCACCTATGGAAACACTGCGGACACCTTATCTCTATTAGAAAGTCACCCTCCCAAAGTGGTGTTTGCTTAGTAAGTCTGGCCCCCCAACCGATCATTTTGGTCGCCTTCCGCCACACCATAACGACCATCTGAGTGTGTATCGGAAGAGACAGGGTGCCCCTTCTCCCCCACTAGTAAGCAGCCAAGTAGCTGCCCGCTCCCATAGCAAAGCGGTCAACCCGGTAGGCAGGCTCCTCAGACGGCAAGAAGACCTACACATTAACATTAACAAGCTGAGCTGCCCAATAATATTTTTGGATGTTTGGTACCGCCAGACCCCCTTCGTAGACCCCCCTACTGCAATTTCTTTAGAGCAATCCTAGGGCAGCCTCCCCCATAGCAAAGTTCGCTGCTCAGATTTAACTGCGCGGAAGAATGCTTCTGGAATCGGGAACAGGGTATTTTGTATGGCGTAGAGGAGACGCGGGAGGGCCATCATTTTGAAGAAGACCCTCATTTCCATAAGGGAGACCGGTAAGCGCCAAAAATGGGCCACATCCCCTTTCAACCGATCTAGCTGCAAATGTACATTTAGCTGCATGAACTCCTCCTCCGTCGTGGTAATCCAAATGCCCAAGTATGTAAGAGTTCTTGTGTACCAGCTTTTTACATGCAGACGACAGAACCGATGGTTCCCCTGCAAGAGTGTTTGCCAGGGATTTGTCCCAGTTTATGCGATAACCAGAAAATTGACCAAAGGACCGAATCTAGCTGCACTGTCTTACATCAAAAGAAAAGGGCAGGAACGCGCCAGATGTACAAGATACGTTACAAACAAGGGGGTTATACTCAAAAAGTCACTGGGACTTGGGTGAAAGTATAGTACAGGAAAAAGGGGTCCCAGAACGTATAAGTAAAAGAGAAAATAATTTTTTTTAGAGAAAAATAGACATTAATACAAAATTAGGAACATCATTGTTATTTAATCACAATGTGTAGACACATAATACCATAGAATAATAAAAGCGAAATTCAACGCAATAAGTGCCCCAAAAGGGAGATCAGTTGGGGAGGGTTGTGGTGTTGGGAAAAGTGCAGGGTATCTAGGGTAGTGACATAATAATGGTCAAAAGACCTTAGTAAGCAATGAGATTGATCTAATTTATAAAAACACACAAATTGGATTAAAAAACAAATCATGTAAATCATGCCTCCAGTAGTATACAATCAATGATAGTTATGGAAGGAAGCTGATACATGGACTGCTGGTCACATGAAAGGACTGTCGACATTTTGACCCACGGAAACTGTAGGCAAATGTGGGTGCCTTACTGGGGGGTCTTCATCAGGACGGGGGTGGGGCGGAATACCATGAAACAGCAAATGATATCATGGTATATCTGGTATCTTTGGACAGAGGAACATCACAATGGCTGAGTGGGAGGACGGGCTGAGTCACCTTCCTTAGTCACATAGTCTGAAGCAGTAGAGCCGCCGCGGTGCGGTCGGGCGTTGGAGGATAATTGTAGAGAACGATACAACGGTATACTGAAGGTGGAGCCACACGCCGTGAAACAGTCGGAAAAGAAGTAATCTGCTGGCTTGAGTGAACCACGCCCAAAATGCAGTTGAGAGATGCCGGTCTGCATTTTGGACGTGATTCACTCAAGCCAGCAGATTATTTCTTTCCCGACCGTTTCACGGCATGTGGCTCCACCTTCAGTATACCGTTGTATCGTTCTCTCAATTATCCCCTAACGTCCGACCACACAGCCATTGTGATTGTTGCCTACAATTTCCGTTGGTCGAAACGTCGACAGTCCTTTCATGTGACCAGCAGTCCATGTATCAGCTTCCTTCCATAATTATCATTGATTGTAAACTACTGGAAGCATGATTTACATGATTTGTTTTTAAATCCAATTTGTGTATTTTTATAAATCAGATCAATCTCATTGCTTACTAAGGTCCTTTGACCATTATTATGTCACTACCCTAAATACCCTGCACTTTTCCCAACACCACAACCCTCGCGCATATGAGTCTGTTAATCAGATGTGCACAATTGCTGAAATATTTATTCTTTTTTCTTCATATATCATGTGTGCATTACTCCATCCGTTTCCATTTGATAGGTACATACAATAAAAATTAGCTGGAGATATCCGTGCTATAGTAAGCCACACCTTTATTAAGGAAAAGGGCGAGTTTATAGCACAGTTATTGTTATATCGATTATTGTTTTGCACATCAGTGCTGGGTACGAAGTTGTCTGTTTAGCAAATTATAAATGCTAGTTCCCATAAACAATGGTAAAACAAATGATAATTATTTTGTTCTTTGCTGTTTCTGTCACCACTCAATAATACTGAAGACACATCAAATTCACTACAAAGCGAGTATTTTTAAATGTTACCATACGTGAGCGCCACAGTTGAGCACCTCCCAAATGCCAGGCGTGCAAGATTAGATATTCACCACAGACCAGAACAAACATTGGCATAGTCAATAGGTCTCACCTTTGAGTCCTTATAAGTGTTTAGCTATGTAACAGTTGATGTTGCACCAAGGATATTGTGCTGCCTAATTAAATACTTATAAGGTCTCAACGGCGAGACATATTGGCTATGCCAATGCTTTTTTATCATTTATCCCTACGTTATAGAGCCTTTTTAGGTCTCGCCTGTCGATGCGCATGCGCATCGAGCTTGCGAGACTATGGGGGCTTAAACAGACTTTAACCAACTTGCAAGGAATCGTGGCGATTCTTGCAGTGCCCGTGAAATTCAAGCTCAATGCGCATGCGCATTGAGCTTAAAAGCGCGTGCACATGCCCCCAGCCGCCTGCCTTGCATGTCTTTTCCCTCAGGCGCACTCCTCCCACACCCCCGCTCCGCCCCCTCCCCTGCCTGCCGTGTCGCATTTCGAATCGCCGTCTGTTCCCTCAACCGCACTCCAGGCCCCTGCTGCTTTCACACCCTCTCCCCGCTCCGCCCCCTCCCCTGCCCGCCGTGTCGCATTTCTCCTCCCCCCTCCCCTTCTCTGCCTTCCCTCCGTCTTGTTTTTTTTTTTTACCCGCTCCGCCCCCTCCCCTGCCCGCCGTGTCGCATTTCTCCTCCCCCCCCTTCTCAGACTGTCCGAAATAAGGTCTTTAAAATTTGGCGATTTTAGAAACAAGCTCGTATGATACATAAAGGCCACTTTACATCTAATTTGAATTAAGGCTGGCAATACGCCGGACAGGTGGTCTCGGCAGATAATTCGCTTAGTCAACAATTTGTAGGAGTTATAGGAAAAGAGCATATGGTTCGATCCACTAAACACGTTAATTTGCACAGCGCCTAGGCATCCAGCGTCAGGACATGCATTGGCTACCATGTGTTTCCTAACCAACTTCATTCGGGATTCTGAGGTTCCGGGATGTTACGGGCCATGTGTGCAGTAAACAGAAGTGCTGCCACAGCCTATCAAACACTCCTCCCTCATATAAAGTTAATGTATTTCGCCCAAAAAACTTGTAACCCATTACTTTACGGCTAGGGATCTACAACAAGCAGCAGCGACATCTCAAGTGCTCACTAGTCTACCACACTCTAGAGTTGAGAGCACAGCACGCCAACAAGACACAAGTAGTATTGGGAAGGGGGCGTTGTTAAGAGGATATTACTGGCAAACAAACAAATACACAGTTATGTAATAAAACCATTCACGTATGTTACTTCCCTCAAGAGCAACAAGGCAGTTGACATCGACTTCCAGTGTCCATATCCATTCAAAAGGACAATTAATTTACAACGCGAGTAAAAAGTTTAATCAGATTTGTTGAGCTTTTATGCAGCAGTGTTAATGTATGCTCAATACGAGTCTGCCCTACTCCAAAAACGTTTAAACTGTATTTATTTAATCAGGCAAGGCAATTGGTACACAATATAGGCAAAACATTATCACATGGCTTTCACTATTTACGACTACTGACAAATACATGTCAGTGATGGTCATGCGGTTTACAGATGGATACCGTGCAATTTTCGTCCTTTTAAAATAAGCTAAATTGCATCGTGATCCACCCGACAACAGCAAAACATACATGGGGCCAGATTGACTGAAGCCCGACGACAAGCCCACCTTTCCTCCACAGGCCGGGACAAGTGCAATACTTTAAACATAGTCACAAGTAATGCAACAAATCCCCACCCATGGAGAAGTCAGCATGAAACTTACCTGTTAGAACAGATCGTGTCCTTCAAACATCCAGCGTTGATTTTCACTGAAACAATCAATTTTGCATGGATTTGCACAGCGACCTACCAACAGGCTGGATGCAAACCTGCAAAATTAACCATAACAGCATGTTGTGTGTTCCTCTGATCTTTTTTCCAGCACTTCTCTTGCACTAAAACAGAAATTCGACGGATTCGCTTGTTAAAATGTGAGAACTATTGCATTTTGTTCATGCATTTACCAGGGTCTCTGCACCAACTGTAATTTGAGCGGCAATGCCCCTATTTCTTTACACCCATTATTTTACTCGTTATAGCAAGTACATAGCTGAATTTGAACAGACTCGTTCTTTTATTAGATGAATACATCTAAGTCACGTGCATACAAAACATGTTGCTTTACAAATGCTATAGGTGTCACATTTGAAAAAGTTTAAAGTATTGGCATTGTAAATGACAAAGCTATTAATTTGGCTATTTTCAAGACCAACACATTAAAAAAAAATTGTCATTTACAAAACCAATAGCTCCAACTTTTCTAATGCGAGACCTATTGCATTTCCAATGCTTGTTTGTATTGTGACAACTTGGTTTGACTGCAGGAGCTTCTTTGCGTTGTTTATTCGACTCTGTCAGTCTGTTGCTTCCTGACTGCTTCCACTGACTCACGTTGATAGGGATTTGATTCTTAGGCTTTCTTTGGTAAAATATTGGGAAAACAGAGACTTCATTTGCTCTGCACACATACTTGAATGAATGAATGAATTAAGTTCTTGTATAGCGCAACTGCCACCCTACGGGTATCCTGGCGCTCATACTTAAATTGACCAACCTAAACACAAACCGGTATGACAGCGGGGAGCAGGGCTAGGGTTCGGTCCTAGGAAAGAGCCAAGTTTTCAGGCTCTTTCTGAACTCAGCCAAAGAGTTGGCTTGTCTGATATTCTGGGGCAATTCGTTCCATAACTGAGTGGCTGCCACACTGAAAGCCCCCCGCCCCCATCCTGGAGCGCCTAAATCTGGTGGTCGTCAGCAAATTTGCTCTAGAGGAGCGGAGTTGCCTTTTAGGATTGTACCAGGTGAACTTCACTTGCAGTGGGACAGGACCCAAGTCATGTACTGCTCTGTAAGCAATACAGAGTGATTTAAAATGAACCCTTTCCTTAATAGGCAACCAGTGAAGGTCTCTCAAAGCCAACGATGTGGAGGACCTACGTTGCCTATTTAACACCATCTTTGCCGCCATAGACTGGACTCTCTCCAACTCCTGGAAGATGTATTGCGGTGCTTCCAAATACAGGGAGTTGCAGTAGTCCAGCCTACTCAGCACTATGTTCCTCACTACAAGGGAGCGCGAGTCTTCAGAGAGTAGCGGAAGGATCTGTTGTAGCATGCGCATTAACCCCTTCGCTGCGGGCGCGATTTTACCACTGTGCGGTAAACAAAAGAACAGGGCAGGGCCGTGACGAACCCCAGCCGTCATCCGCACACGAGCACTGCGGAGCGTGACGGCTGGGGTTCGTCACCAGCATGGGAGGGGTTAAAGAAAGGCACACAATAACAGTTTTGTTGGCTTGCGACTCCATTTTGAGGTTACCGTCCACCAGAACTCCCAGATTGTGCACCGTTTTGACTGGAACCAGAGGCTCCTCCTCAGGAGTGAGCCTGAACTCCAGAGGTAAATGTTGGGACAATCTGGCTGTGGGGCAGTATACCACCTCCGTTTTCCCCCCGTTGAATTGTAGAGAGTTTCTCCTAAGCCATCCAGCAGTCTGACGCATGCACTCCTGGAACGTATCCATGGATACTGCTTGCTTCCCCTCCAGGGAAAACACCAGTTGAGTGTCATCAACGTAGCTGACCAGGTCAATGCCAAAAGATGTAATAATGGGGAACAGGGGCTGTAAGTAGATATTAAAAAGAATGGGACTGATCGCTGAGCCCTGCGGTACCCCCTGATGTACTGGAGACTTACTGGAGGTGAAAGGTGTCATAGTCACCATCTGCTGTCTTCCTGATAGGTAGGACCGTAGCCATTGTAAGGCCCGTCCTGACACCCCTATCCTTTCCAGCCTTTCCACCAGTACTGCGTGGCTCACCGTATCGAATGCAGCTGACATATCTAGTAATTCTAGGATGGTATCATTCCCATTGTCAGCACGCATCCGTAGGTTGTCTAATACGGTAGCCAAAGCGGTCTCGGTACCGTGACCTGGGCGAAACCCAAATTGATCCCTATCCAACAGATGGTTATCTTCCAGATGGCATGAGAGACTTTTGCTAACTGCTTTGCATTGATAGCTCATGCAATCTCATATGGGTTGGTATACACATCTGCTTGGCTCAGTAAGAGTCTACGCAGCTGCAAATAGACATCCTTGTTTGAAGGTTCACTCATCTCCTTGTTGAGATCATTTTCTGTGTAGGTGCTCACCCATAGAAGACGTCGATCAAGTTGTCCTCCTTGTCCAGATCCTACCTCATCTTGAAGTGTTCAAAGTTGGGATTGGGTTAAAATATGCATCGATTGCGACCACTCCTTTTGAAATAACTTGAAGATTTTATCCCCAGTGTAGTGTAGCATCAAATATCTTTTGATTTCATTATCCATTTCTTTTGTGGTCTTAAATGAGTTGTTAAGACAAGCTTTACACACTTTCCATCATGTGCAGGTGCTGCCAGCTCACTAAAGGGCTGGAACAGATTGGTGGTGCTGTCCCCGTTCCTATATCACAAGCATTAATTTCAACTTCATGCAGCCCTGCCATTAGTTTGCAGCAGCACTGTACATGCTAGGATGTGTAGGCCCATAATTATCTTGGAATAGATAGAACGTCAGGTTCCTAAATTCAATGTGCTATTGCAGCTGGTAGGCCGGGAATGCATTAAGATGGCCCTCATAGCATGCAGTTGCTCACTTGGCAACTGGATGCAGCATGTAAGTGGTCTTTCCATGTAGGTGTGAAAATGATATATCAAAAAAAGTACCCTGGGCAGTACATTATAAGGATTTTGCCTGTCAACAGAGGAGTTCCATGACCAAGTAGAGCAACAACAGAGGTCCTTTATAAGGTAATGACATTTTGAGGTGACTTGCATTATCATTTTAACAAATGGGAGAGGTTTTTTTCCTAAATAATAAATTGCCACATCATCACCTTCCCACACACCACTTAAATCCTTGGTGTCTTGTTCTTACATATTCATAGCTGACAGTAAGAATAAAAGCAGATTCTGTACTGTGAAATTAAACACACCAAGAAGCAGTCAGTCATTTTTGCTAAAATGTATTACAAAATGGTTAACATAAATCAGATTAAAATGTTGTGGTTCCCATTGTGTAAAAACATTAAGAGATTTTGTCTTCACAGTCGTCACCTATAGCATGGAAGACAACAAACATGCTGCCATAAATATCTTGTTTCTACTGATCCTTTTTCATTTTAAAAAAACGTATCAGAAGAAGCAATTTTCCAGTCCCCATTTTCCTTTATATAAACTGCAGCTTTAATATTGCTCTGTGGCCTGGCTTTGACCTGACAACTGGCTCCTGCAACAGGCATTGTGACATCGGAACTCAGCTGTAATAATGAATTACAATTAAGCAGCTACTTCATTTCCTATTACACTGTGTCTTTGGCAATGCTAAGTGACAACAGGCTTATGGTGTTGACAGTGATCAGATGGCACATGACAATGATGAGTAACTGATGGCATTTACTTGTGTGATGTTGGCTGACCCTTATCCGTTTCAGATACGGGATCCGTTGCTGGAGATTCTTTGTTAGTCACTTCATGCGCAGCTGTCCTAGCAATGTGTACTCCAGCAATGTTTCATCCAGGGTTAATGTTGCTTGTTGGCGTGGTCTTTCTTCTGCTATGCATTGTTTACCAGTTTTAACTTGGTTCAGTATCTGAGATCAGATCATCTTCTCCATAGATCTTTTGTTCTGAGATCTGTGATACTGACTACAGTTATCTCAGCCTGAATCATGCCCCATGTGGTATTTATGCGATATTAGGAATCTTCTGTGTACTTTGTTTCGAAAGGTGTATCTTCTTCTGTGACCTCTACAAGGCTATTCAATTCCCCCTCAAGGAGACACTTCTTTCTCTTCATGATTTTTCCAGGGTATCCAGTACCTACTACTTTGGATCACTTCCTACTCACTGTGCCTCTGTTTATGTCAGTTTCTGTTCTCTAACTGCTTTTGTTCCTCTCCATCTCTCTCTTTTTAGGTCTTGCATAGACAGCGCATGCGTTGTTTCTTTAAGACATTTTGTTTACTGTTAGTGGGCTTGGAGCCCTCCCCACTACTTACCATTTGTAGGCTTCAAATCCACTGTCAATTGCTTGCATCCTGCTTGTCAGTTCTGCGGTCGGCACTTCCCTCTTCTTGCCTGGGCCCCTCCTCATGAGCATTGCCCAAGCAATTGTGTAGTTACACGGCTTACACGTTTGTGATCTATTTTTTTCTTTTTGTTGAGCGACTCTACAGTGTCCATCTTTCCTAGCTGTCTCTGTTGTTTGCATGTTGTTTTAAGCTGCCCAGCTTGTTTACGGCCTTATTACGATAACGATTGGACCACCACCGACAGACTGTCGTAGACACTCCGACCGCCGACAGCCCTTCGGTCGACCACCCAATTACGATCCCGGCGGTTGGACCCACAGAGGTCAGAGGAAGAGCCCCACCTCAGCTAAGATCAGTGATCCCAATGGAGCGGCAGTTGAACCCTCATTCCTGAATGGTGGCAGTGCCGAGGCAGGCACTGCAGTCGGGATTAGGATCCCTTTCCAACAGTCTTTTCATCACAACGGTCGCATCATAATGCATCCCCTTAGTCTGCCTTGAAATCCTGTTCTTATTTTGTCTCATTTGCTGTGCATTCGAAGACAGACGTCAAATGTCAGACTTTGACTTTGACTTTGTTTCATGAGGAAACTTGGTGTTTACTTTTCTTTCGCTGACTTCAAAGTGAGAGAATATAAGTGACCATCCATCCTGCTGAGTACCCATGTGAGAGGACAGGTTGTTGGATGTTGTCTTTTGTGGTGATATGTTGCTGGTAGAACTTTATGATGTCACCTGGAGTGTTGACAAGCGTCCTGTCCTGAGTGTTCCTTCAGTGGCCGTTACCGCTTGTGCCTTGGCTGTGCCAGCTGGGATGCCTCTGTACAACCCTAAATAAATACTTTAATCTTCACTACGCTGACCCATCATCATTATTTCATCTTTTCTAGCACACAAAAGAATTGAACTGTGCTTATATTTTAAAATACATCAGAATGAGGACCATAGAAATGAAGCAGATTTTTTTGTAATTCTGAACTGTGGTGAAAACAAATATATATATTTATTGAATTTCATTAAAGATTAAAACAGTAAGAACAGTTGTGCTACAAATTCATTACATATACAGTGCTATCATCGTACCCCAAAACCCTAACCTCCCGCACAAATTAGAAGGAAGAGCAATTCTCTCCACATAAAACCGAGATATGACTGTGATTACGAAATGAGGTAAATAGCACCATGGAGCAAGTGAGAATCTTCATGAAGGGGAAGATTGTAGATTGGGCACAGAGTCCAAGAGGTTGAAGGGTGAACGGCATCTCCATTTTGCCCAGTGAGTTCACCGTGCTCAGCACAAGTAATCGCGTCAGAAGAGGCTTCCACCGGGGCATGCAGGACCAGATATGTCTGAAAAGGGTCCCAAATGTCCTGACGTCTGGAGATGGGAGGAAGTAACTCAGCATATAAAGACAGTTGCTCATTACAGTAAATGGGATCAGAAAGTCACTCCTTGAATTTTGGCACCCTCTCCCGCACCCCAGCAACTTTGCATTCAGCCAATGACCGCACAAGCTCTACATATTTCCTGAAGCCAGCTTTGAGCTCATTGACATGTCCAAGAAGCTGGGTCATTGTTAGGACTTGTCCTATCATGAGAGAGACTGGAGCTCCCACCTCACCAGAAGGTCTGAGCTAGCTCACAGGACTACGCCAAGTGAAGGAAATCCGCCCGGTTATTTCACATCTGGTACATTCATTGTCCGGTCATTGGCCATATCTATTTAGAGGGGCCGGAGTATTATATAACCTATGAAAAAATTTGTAATAGATGATACAAAGCCTACTACTAGGGGCTACCTGCCCCGTTTGCGCGCTACAATATTTCCATTGCTTGTCTGTTTGGACAGCCCCAATATCTGCCTCCCATTGTGCTCGAGCCCAGCCCTGTGAACCAGGATATTCCGCTTGTGCCGTGCGATATAGTAGGGGTACTAAGTGTGGAGAATCAACATAAAGCATGATGTGTAAGGTGTTAAAAGTGGGAGGCTCAGCCGGGAAATCTGGTGTGGCTGCCTTAACGTTATGTCTCAGTCGGATGTATGTAAGATTTCTAGTGGGGAAGCCGGTGCCTCGCTATGAAATCCGCTTGTGAAGCGAAGGCGCTGTCGTGATATAAGTTACCCCACTGTCTGAAAATACGCCTTTTGAGTTGAAGTCTGTGTAAAGACTCATGAGTGATCGGCAGCAAATGAGTGATGGGAGAGAGTGGGAATCAAGGAGCGTCTTACCCATTTCGCGGCTATCCTATGCCATGCCTTCGAGGTACAGGCCACCGTGGAATCGGCAAATAAAGGGGTACCTGAGGAGATCCCCCAAACAAGCATTGAAAATGCAATAGATCTCGTCTTCATTTAAGTTAAAGCAATTCTGTTTGTAATTAGGTTGCTTTTTCGCTTTGCTTTTATTTTTATTTTTTTAACTTTCATGTACATAACATGCATATGTATGGGTATATGTATGCATGCATTCATATTTGTATTTTTATAGATATGCAGATGTGTATATATATATATATATATATATATATATATATATATATATATGTAAATATATATATGTAAATATATATATACACATACATATATATAAATGCATATGTATATATATACACATATATGACCTTCACCTCCTTCCAAAGAACGAGCAGCAACCCCAAGGTAGGATTAAAGAAGCACGTTATTGTTAACATGTCCATGGCGAATGCATTTCGGCGTGTCTGCCTTCCTCAGCGCCCCTCCTCAAAATGCTTCTCAGCTGCGATGTGGATAGTCCTGCCTTAAACGCTGTTGAGCTCACCATGCTCCGCCCCCAGATGTAAAGCGGCCCTCTTGTGCAGTCCAGGAATCAAGGACTGCATGTCCCACAATGCTCGCTGTTGTTCATTGCGGGAGCAGAGATGTTCCGCGGGGTGACACATCCAGAGTAGGTGTAAAGGACAGGCGCAGGTGTAGAAGCATCCTGGGAGGTAAGGCACGTAAACAGTCCGGTACCCCCTCAACTCCACCTTGTCACCGCTGCAACCCTTCAGCCAGGAATATAACACGGGGGCCAGCACAGGAATCCCGGTTGCCCAAAAAGGAAGTGGAATCACCTCCTTACCGCAGTCTTTTCCCAGCGTCGGGGTGGGTTCACGAACAATATTGCCAACGCAATTAAATGAAGAAATGCTCCACGGAGCCAGCCAGAATGTTCGTACCACTTGCACGGCGGGGGAACGCTGAAATGCGCACTGGCGTAGCGCATTAATTTGTGACCTTCACCTCCTTCCAAAGAACGAGCAGCAACCCCAAGGTAGGATTAAAGAAGCACTTTATTGTTAACATGTCCATGGCGAATGCATTTCGGCGTGTCTGCCTTCCTCAGCGCCCCTCCTCAAAATGCTTCTCAGCTGCGATGTGGATAGTCCTGCCTTAAACGCTGTTGAGCTCACCATGCTCCGCCCCCAGATGTAAAGCGGCCCTCTTGTGCAGTCCAGGAATCAAGGTCTGCATGTCCCACAATGCTCGCTGTTGTTCATTGCGGGAGCAGAGATGTTCCGCGGGGTGACACATCCAGAGTAGTAATATTTTTTTTAACTTTCATGTACATAACATGCATATGTATGGGTATATGTATGCATGCATTCATATTTGTATTTTTATAGATATGCAGATGTGTATATATATATATATATATATATATATATGTATGTAAATATGTATATATGCACATACATATATATAAATGCATATGTATATATATACACATATATATGTACATATGTGTGTGCGTATAGAGAGATAGAGAGGAGTAGGGAGAGAGGTAGAGAGAGAGGATAGTGAGTAGTAGAGAGTGAGTAGTAGAGAGTGAGTAGTAGAGTAGTAGAGAGTGAGTAGTAGAGAGTGAATAGCAGTGAGTAGTAAAGAGTAGCAGAGAGTGAGTAGTAGAGAGTAGTAACAGGACTAACGTTAATACAGTCAGGTTTGCAAATGTTTCCTAATGCTCAGCTGCAGTAGTTCTAGTTGTCCTAATGAAAATAGTGATACTGCCCAAATTATTGTATATTTTCTTAAACATACCTGTGGCATTGACTTGCTTCTTCCTCATGCTGACAACTAAATGGATTTGTTTTGCATGGACAGGGACACGCCACACTTGCAGTGACCATACCTTTCTCCAAAAGGGGCTTCGAAGCCCCTGATATGGAGCTGTACTATTTACGCACTCAGCCCCACCATGCCATCCCTTGGTATCAACCCACTCCATTTCTTGTGGGCCGTGTATGGGAGCGATCTATATCTGCAGCTAGATCTGTGTTGAAGTTACCGCCCCATAATAGTAATGACAGCCCTATGGTTGTGACGTGACCCCGGAGACTATCAAAGCACGTGGGGTCATCTGTGTTTTGCCCATAACAATTGACAGTTGTGATGTCATGGGATAGTAATTTCCCGCACATGATGATGTATCAGACCTGTGCGTCACACAAGGAGCCCTGTGGTATGTATTGTACTCCCTTACGTATAAATGTAACTGTCCCGCTTGTGTATGAGGAGTATGTGGAAAACAATGGCACAAGGCCCATCTGTCTGAAAAAGTCGTACCAGTGGCAGTACCCAGGCGAGTCTCTTGACACAGAGCGATGTGAATGCCATGTCTATCAAGGTAGGACAATATATGCCTGCGCTTGCGCTGGTCTCCTAGACCCTTAATATTCCATGTGATGCATTTGTAAGGTGTTTGTAAGAGGGTGGCGTTCACCTTCTGTACGTTTATCATGTTACGGCAGGGTAACTGAGTCCATTTCAGAGCAATCGGCACAACATATAAGCACAAACAATCCCTGAGCCCTCCACCTCCACTGATGGCCCAATATAATCAGGAATATAATACCTCCCCAAACGTAACTTTGAGGCATCTGCAACGTAGATAACTCATCCAGTAACCCCAAGGAAAGGAACAAAAGTAAAGACACAAACGAAGCATGTAAATAAGGAGTATCCTGTAGGGTGTAGCCAGGTAGCCTGTGGGGTTTGTCCTTGTCAGGACGAGGGTGCCCAGTGAAAGTATGTTAAAAACCTCCATGTACAGAGATGTGTTCAATGCCAGGAGCAATTAAAGTAACCCCGGCGGAGAACTCCGCTCCGCCCGCAGAGTGTGTGGAGATTTGCCTACTCCACGTTCCGCTGAGAACGCGGAGTAGGCAAATCTCTGCAAACTCTGTGGCGGAGCAGAGTTGGCTAGACCCCTCCTCCCACCCCCCTCCATTAACAATTGCTTAAAATGTAAATAAAACGACTTTTTAAGTAAATAAAAACTACCTTGGCTGCGGCATCCCCGGGCTGCTCTCCTTCTCTTCATCGCCATCTCTGGGGAAACTGCGCATGCGTGCGTGCCTGAGAAATGCGCATGTGCTCACACGCAGGCGCCGTTTCCCCATAGATGGCGATGAAGAGGAGAAGAGCAGCCCGGGGATGCCACAGCCAAGGTTAGGGGTTTTTATTTACTTTAAAAGTTGTTTTATTTAAGTTTTAAGCAATTGTTAATGGGGGGGTGAGAGGCGGGTGGCGTATCGGAGCTCTACAGAGTTTGTTCTCAACTCCGTGGCCCTCCGCGTAGCCCTGCAACGCCCACTACGCCCGGGGTTAAATTAAAGGACAATGGGAAATCATGAATGTTGAGTCTTTGGGATAATAGTAATATTACTATACTGCGGTACAAGTTCATGGTTCTGTCCATGGGGCTAGGTCAGCATACGGCGAAGCAGCCCAGGAGTAGGTAGGTGGTTCTGAACTCTCATGGTCATTGGAGATATTCCTTCGCTTGAAATCCGACAAGTGCTGAGGATTGGTAAAGATGTGATCTTTGCCATACTTTGATATCTTAAGGCGTACCAGGTAGAGCAATACATATGGAAGTGGGGAAAAGGAGTTGGCGCTAAACGGGATGCTTAACATTCTTTCCACATAAACTTCTAGTTTACCTGTGTTGGCTGATTCTGGCATGCCAACTATGTGAAAATGATTGGGGCGGGATCTCACCTCCAATTCTTCATTTTTCGCTGCTATCACTTTGAGCACCTTCTCCATGTTAAGTAGTGAATCCCATTGAGATGACATAGTGTCCTCCACCACTGATACATGTTTTTCTGCCTCCTGTAGTCGACTATCATGCTTGACAAGTTTACAGGTGATGGCATCTACCCTTGCACTCATGGAGTCCATTTTGGTTTCAATAGAAGTCAGGCTCTGTTGCATCCTCAGAAGGAGTGCTTGCATGTCCGCCATTTCAGGGGGGCTGTATGAGAGAGACCCACCTCCTCATGGGGTTCCGGCGATTATCAAAATGCAGTTTAGATTGTCGACCCTCGGATTTGCCCATGGTGCCTAAGGATCTGCGGCCAGACAGGCACCACAAGGAGTTAGATTGCGTTGAGTAAGTAGATGTGGTAGCCACTAGGGTTGGCGTGTGAGAAATAGAGCTGTCCAAAACCAGGTCCCGTCTCGTCTCCACATGTGAGAATATGATAGAGGGGCATGAGGAGACCCAACCTTCTCAGAAGGAGGTATCCTTACCAGTCTCAGCACAGCAGCAGCTTCCCCCAGAACCAGGTCTCAATGGCAGGCAGCCCCCACACTCATTCAGGCTAGCCCGGGATGGTTGCGATTCAGTCTAGCCCCAACAACTTGACGTGGAAGGGATGCACCCACTTAAAGGCCTGACACTGCGCACAAAACATTGGCAGTCTCCCTTATCCACAACTCGCAGGTAATTAGCCCCCAAGAACAGTCTGCAACTTGGGACCCCCAAAAGGGATTAAATGGCAAGGTTCGTTGCTATTGTTCTCCCTTGATATGGGGCAGCCGGTCCGTTGTCTTTCAACATAGCCACAGGTCTCATAGGACCCCGAGAAAGTCAGAGAGCACCCTGGAGATCTGTGCAAGTATTGATGGAGGGCAAAGAGGCCGGGTCCAAACGAATGCCCCGCAACTGGGTTGCAAGCCCCCACCCCCACAGACAAGCCACTCTTTCTCGCTATAGGTTGTAAACAACCTGCACCCGCTGGGCCGGCTGCCTCGCAAGTCCCACTCACCTCTCTTTCAGCTGAAGGCCGGCCCAATAGTGCTAATTATCCTCTTTGTGCCGCTGCAGGTTACAGACCAGGTTCAAATAACAAGGGTGACGGTGCCACACAAAGGAATGGGGCATGGGCCTCCAGGCCTGGTGCCACATGTCTCTGCAGTCACTAGGCCGCAGGTTCCACAGCACCCAGCTCAAAGGGTGGCCAAGCGAGCCGCAATGGCAACTCAGAGGCACCTCCAAGCCCCAAACAGTCCTGAAAGGCAAGGGTAGCATGGCTCCAGGCATCTAGCCATTTGTTCCTAACCGGGGGCCCCCAGCACCTCCGGATAATCGCCCCGAAGTGTTAGGGCAAGGCTGCTGTAGCTGCCATGCCATCCAGCAGCACACAGGCCGTGGGAGCCACAGGTCTGGGATGCAGAGGTCCCCAAAGATGCTGAGGGACCTCCCTGGAGTTCCCACTCGGTCTCAAGTGGACAAGAGTTCCATGGCCCCCGCCGTAACGGCCATTAGGGGTCAGTGAGGCAGGATGATGGTGGATTTTTGTTCCTGGTATGCCAAAGCCTCCCTTAGGTGCAGCTATCTTGGGCAATCGCACGCTGGATCTCTCCTGGTAACAAATATTTTAATATGATCAAACCAATACACATTATCATTTGCTTGCCGTAAAACTGTATGTCTGTGCAAATGTAATGTCCATTTTCAATTGGAAATGTGTTGCCTGTAATGGCAGTGCGCTATCACATCTTGCATACTCCACTCTATGCCTATCAACTTTACACTCTTCCTCTCTACAACTCTCTACACCACTTCACTCTACAACACTCTGCTCCAATGTATGCCATGCCACTCCATGCCATGCCACTCCATTGTAAAACACTATACGACACGACTCCCCACCCCACTCCACACCCCTCCAACTCTACGCCCCTCCACTTCCTTCTACCTCACTCCACTCCAATCTACCCCACTCCACTCCAATATACCCCAGTCCACTTCACTATAATCTACCCCACTCCACTACAATCTACCATTACAATATACCATACTATAATCTTTCCCATCTACTCCACTCCAGTGTACCCCACTCTGCCCTAATCTATCCCAACTGTACTCCACTCCAATCTACCCCACTCTAATCTACCTTACTTCACCAGACCCCAATCTCCCCACTCCATTGTTACCCTACTCCAATCTCCCCCAATCTACTCCACTCTACTCCACTCCAATCTATCCCTCTCTACTCTACCCCACTTCACTCCAGTCTACATCACTCCAAACACACACTACTCCAGTCTAATCCACTCCACCCCAATCTACCCCAGTGAAGTCTAGCCCAATCTATTCCACAGTAATCTACTTCACTTCAATATACTGCACTTCACTATACCCCACTTCACTCTACCCCCTCCAACCTGCACTACTCCAATATACCCCACTTCAAACTACGCCACTCCAATCTACCCCAGTCTACCGCACTACACTCTACCCCAATCTACCCTGCTCCACTCCAATCTAGCCCACTCCATTCCATCCTACCAAACTCTAATTCACCCATTCTACCGTACTCCAAGTAACCCACTCTACTTCAATCTGTCCCGAACCACCCCAATTCATCCCACTTCACTATTTTCAAATCTACCCCATTCCAATCTACCTCACTCCACTCTACCCCAATCTACTGAACTCCTATCTACCGCAATCTATCCAAATCTACTCTTATCTCTCCGAATCCACCCAAACCTACCCCACCCCATTCCACTCCCGTTCACCCCACTCCACTGCAATCTACCCCACCCCACTCCAATCCATCCCACGCATCCTCGGCCTGTACTTACCAATGTAAATGTCCACTAGTTGTGTATGAATTATTTTGTGAAAATTGGTGATTCCTTACTTTTATAATCCGATGCTTCATGCATTCTTCACTATCCACTGAGTTTTGCGATAAAAAAGATAGTAAGCTATGTCTATCCAACTCCCTGTCTGCAAAGAAAGATACCTTTGGCTCAGAAAATTGAACATTAATCTTTTTCGAGACCTGTTTGTTTACCCTTAAACGATGTTCTCAAAAAAGGAGCAAAAGGTGCATGTTTACGTCACTTTTGACTCCAAAGTAATGCATTTTATTTGTGTTTCGAGAGCGATTCAACATTTGAGTTTCCCAGCGCTTCCATTGTACATGTTGCATAAAATCTGCAATGTGATGGTTCTAATATATTTGAGCAATTATTGAGTAGCGGTTAAACTCTGTTGGTCCCCAAAGTTATGGTGTCAGAAGTGGTGTGGCTGGGTTCCATCTATTTGCACCTTGATCGATTTCACATTCATTCACTGAGTCTTTTCTGGCCGGCTACTTTGATCCTCGACTCACCTCAGCTGTGTCTTCTTTGCTAGGCTTGTGACTAAGCAGTACCCCTCAATCCTCTCCGCCTTCCATAATCTCAGAAGTACACCTAACATACGCTCCGGTGCTTTCATACCTTACGGACACTATACTTTTGTACAAGGGCCCCATATTTATTCCTCCCCTTGTCCAACCTCCGTGAAATCAAGGGCACACCTGGGCGGAAACCAAATATTTATTGCCTGTCCTGTTTTATTGTTTACTGCACTATGTTACTAACCTTTAGTGGCGGCTGCTGTTGAAGAATAGTAGTGGGGCTGCGTGGGAGAGAAAAAACGCGAAAAAGATAAAAGTACTTACCTTTCAGCTGCTGCCTGGTGCTCTTCTGCTCCTTTCGACTCCCGGCATTCCATGGGCTGGTGCACAAGCTCCCCTACGACAATCCAAATGCTGCTCTCATGCTGGTATTACTGTTACCCAGCATGAGAGAAGCGCTGGGATTAGTCTGACCGGGCTGGTTTGGTGCTCATTTCATTTCATTCATTTCATAAGGCTTTATTCGCTACATAAAAACAATGTCCATAAAAGCACATAATAATTTCCATAACAGTTTTACAGTAACAAATATAAGATCATGGTAGAAATTACAAGGACAAAAATAAATAATTAAAAAACCATACTTTTCCTTGCATTAATTGATTTGAGAAGGAATGTGGCAGTAAAAAAGCAAACATCAGGATGATGCATGTTAAAAAGCAGCCTCATGGATTAATGTACAGTACCAACACCAAACTTGACCAAGACAGGCTTTAAAAAGGCTATGCGAAAATTTCTGTGCTGAATTGTTGTCACAAGGGGCACGGACCAGCCGGGTGCATATTGGGGGAAGGGAAAGCCACCAAGTTGTGCACAATCCCAAACCTCAGCCTCGTTAAAACAAACCGGTGGGAGGCTCTAGTCACTTGGCTCAAATATAATTGATAACCCACACTCTCGCTAATCTGCCATAGAACACACAAGTGGATAATTTGCCACTATTGCTAATCCGCCTCTCTGACTTGTGGTTCATAAAAACATTCTTCATTTCGATTTCGGATAAACCTGAGGCAGCATATCTATCCACTTTTATATTAAAGCCATAGATTTCTTGATAGCTACTAATTATAAATTTTATCCACGGAATCTTAAGATGGTTATCAACAGAGAGACAGTCACTGATAATAGCTCTATTTAGGGCTGTCTCCTCTTTCTGCCAGATCGAACGCCATAACATTAATGGTCTTAAAGAAATCAGATCGGACAGATGGTGGATTCCGAGCTCTCTGTGGGCTAGATCATTGGAAGCAGATTTAGGCAGACACAAAAGTCTCTTTAAAAAGAGATTTTCCTCCACTTGTAAGCTCCCGGCCGATGCAAATCCCCAGGCCCCGGCCCCATAGAGGGCAATGGAGAGACATCTCGATTGATACATCTTTAACATGTCTCTAATCCGTTTGTCCCCTAGTTTGGTGGCAAATTTAAATACCCCGTGGGCACTTTTAGCCATCTTGGCCTGCACATTAGTAAGCTCGCTGGCCCAGCTACAGTTCTTAGAAAAAGTGATGCCAAGATAGCAAAAATTATCCACTTGTTGGACCTTGTGCCAATCGATAAAATATGAATGGGGTTTCACACGCCCTGCCCCACATGCCATGGTATAGGTTTTGGACTTATTAATAAGTCGTTTTCTGTCCCTAATGAAGAGCGAAAACCTATCCATCAAACGTTGAAGGCCTATGGGGGTCCTAGACAATAACACGGCGTCATCCGCGTATAATAATACCGGGACGTCGAGATCGTTCGCTTATGGGGCGTCGGCCGGTATCGCTTTTAAAGCAGTAGCCACTTCATTGATAAAAAGAGTAAAAAGCAAGGGGGCGAAAACACACCCTTGCCTTATTCCTCGCCCAACCTTGAGCTTTGTAGTACACTCCCCGCATGTACCGTATCGTACACTGGTACGCAAGTTATCATAGAGTCGGGCCAGGAAAAAGACGATACCCTCCGGTGCCCCCATTTCTAGCAGTTTGGGCCAAAGGATGGAATGGTCCACATTATCGAAGGCGCGACTCAAATCTGCAAAGCAGAGATAAGGAAAGCCAGTCTTGGCCGGAGTATACTTTGTTCTAAAGTCCCTCGCCCCTTTCTAAAACCATACTGGCTGCTGGCCAAAATGCCATTTGATTCAGCCCATTCTTCCAGCCTAACTAATAGCACCCTGCTCATAATTTTCACCGAGGAATCTAATAGGGAAATGGGGTGGTAATTCTTCACGTCCCCCCTATCTCCTTTCTTATAAATTGGTATTATAATAGATTCCTCCCACGTTGGTGGAACACCGTTACATACAGCGGCGTTAAAAACGTTGGCTAACATTGGGCCCCATAGCTCAGGGACTAATTTATAAACGTCGATGGGCACCCCATCGGGTCCCTGAGCCTTACCCCCTTTACTGGAACTAATACTTTCTAGAACCTCAGTTATGGTGATATCCAATGGGACAATAGGCCAACAACCGTAAAAATCACCCAGTGGCTTGTCTGAGTTAAAAATAGTGGAAAAATGAGTTACCCATGTTTCCATATTAACATTTGATGTTATTTGGTACCTTGTCATCTTTGAGAAACGGCCAGTTAACTGTGGCCCAAAATAAAGAGCAGTTAGATGTTTCGGCAGCCTGTGCCAGTTTATCCCAGGCCTCTTGCTGTAACTCAATCTTCCTGCGTTTAACTGCTACCTTGTATACTTGTCTGTGCTGAGTTACCTCGCTCATGACTCTAGGTCTAGCTGCCAGTGCCACTTTTAGCTCCTTTAACGCGATGGTACAGGCATGATCAAACCAACCCCTTATGTGGTCTGGTTTGCCCTTAACATTCTTAGTAAATTTACTATCGATAGTGAGATTAATATTTATAAAATTCCGGACGGTATCGACGGTAACGTCAACACTCTCAAGGATAGCAATGATTTCTCCTAGACAGCTTTTTACGATTGAATTTGACATCATTTCAGCTTTGTCCCCTTTCCATCTGATTCTGATTCCATTCGGTCTGTGTGGTTCTATGTTAGCAACAATACCCATGTTAGGTACAAGTTTTTCTTTCCAGAGGGTAGCCTCGATAGTGATACAGTTGTGATCGCTGAGTATGTTATCCACGACCTTCGGGGCCTTACACCGTGGGATAAGATTAGAAGACATACAGATGAAATCAATCACAGTGTTCGCGTTCCTACCCGTAAACGTGGGGATCGTATAACCTAGATCGTTCTTCGCATTGACGCTCAGTTAGTGCCTGGGAGCCTACACCTGTCCTCCACCCGGGTGTGTAACACAGCTTCGGTTGGAGAAACCTAAGTGCGCATGTTGGTTTGGCCATCCTAACGCAGCCGGCCAAACTGACATGCGCACTTACAGTGCCCACCACTCCTCCTCCCTGCTGCTGTACGTCAGGATGGCCACACCCCGCCCTAGTCTCTGCTTTTTGAGATGAAGAAAAAAAATTATCACATTGTTTTATTATCATTTTATTTTTCATGTTTGCACTGCTGAGAGAGCAGTGGGGCGACGCTCCTCCGCCTTAACGGTGGAGCCGCTGCTGCTAACCTTTGCCTCCTCACAGGTAATGGTGCCTGCCGAAAAGCTAAAGTGTGGGGGGGTGTTGGAATTAGGGGAAAAAAAATAAACTTACTTGTCAACACCAGCCGCCTTGGTGCTCTTCTCCAGCTCGCCTCCTGGCAGTAACTGGTGAAAAAGGCTCTCCACCCAATCCTGGCGCTGCTCTCACAAGCATGAGAGCAGCGCCAGGATTAGTCTGAGCGGCCCGATTTGCCAGTTGGACTGTGCCTGGGAGTCTGTGGTGTTTTTCCAACCCATCTGTGCAACACAACTGGGTTGGAGAAACCTAAGTGCACGTCTGTTAGGCCGGCCTAAGACGGACAGCCAAACCGACATGCGAACTTCACAGGGCCGATCACTCCTCCCCATACCATGGTCCGGCCTTAGCCCACTCTACACTGGGATCTGGTCGGTCGGTCAGTCAGTCAGCCGAAAATGATCACTTTATTTTTTGCTGACTGACTCTGACAAGTGAGGCGACGCTCTTCTGCCATGATCGAGGAGCCTTCCCTGCTGACAGGTGGAGGCAATAAATACTAGTGTTTGCCCCATACAGGCTTTCTCCCTTGGGTATGTCCCACAATTTACACAGTGACAGGTGTAGACGCCCCTTGAAAACCCTGTTAACCCGCATGTACCTTGATGAATATATTCCAAATTGTGAAATTTCATTACAGCAACTGCCAATTTCGACTGGAAGTACATACTCACTGTATTAATTTTCATATTTTTTTATTGCAAACATACCTGCTTTGTACTCCACCTTTGAGCCTGCTTCACTGCAGGCAGGGCATAGGCCCCCTTCCCACCGGTGCATCTGCACGCCGTGGCATACCACCTCCTGGGATGGTACTGAGACCGATGTTTCGCTAGCCATCACCTATATTCCTTCTTAACCCATCTTCTACCTGTATCCTTAGATCTTTTTTCAGGTTTTCAGCAGCTTGCATAATCCTTTGCCTTTTTAGGGATTCACAGGTTTATTTCGGAAACAAGAGGACGTTTTTGACCCTGTTCCTAATATTTATCCTTTCTCTTTGCATAAAAGAGTGTCTTTCAAGAGCATATCTTTTGTAATCAATAAGTGACCTTTGGAATCTTTTAAGTCTAGGTTTTCCTGTATGTAAATTTCAGAAGTACAATCTAAAAAAATCGACAGTGATAAGGCAACGTAAGTATCCTAGCTTAAATATTTTTTGTCTGCATGAAAGGGACCCACAAACACGGCTGCAATTTACTTCTGGAGCATTGATTGTTTATATTAGTATTGAGCAACAACTTACCTCCAATGTAGTAGTCAAGTACTTGTCTTCTTTTGCAACTGCTTAAATATTTAAATCAGGGCCATTGGAATTATGCAGCAGGAGAGTATTAAATTATGTGGCAGGGTTGACTAAATTATGTGGCAAAAAAGGCAAATTATGCAACAAAATGAGCATATTTTATAATTTTGTCATTTTTACACGTTAATACTGTTTGAGCAAAAGTTTCGCCTCGTTAGTAGCAGTTTAACTCCCAAATACAGCAATATGCAACAGAAAGGTGACCAGTCAACCTTTGTGAAGGGCCTTACACAGTGTGGTAGCATGTTTTGACATGTTTTTAGTTACTTTTGATCAGTTTAAGCTAGTTATTTCTGTTAAAATGCAGATTATGTAGCATCTGATTGATTAGGTGGCAGACGCAGTAGATCCATATTTATACGGAAATTGCCACAGCCGCGTAATCGCATAATTCTTATGGCCCCGGTTATAGTTTTTTTAAACGGACATATTGACGCTACCAAAGTGGTTTATTGAAGAAATCAAATAGGCAAAGTCTTATCACACATTGAAATCCTGATGTAGGAGTAACTGGATAAACCTATTGCAAAAAATCAGATATGAAGAAAAATGGTTACTTATTAGAACAAAACTGAACACCGTATTCTCAAAGTGGTATTCCCTATTGCCGTTTTGCTCTGCGCTTGTGTTTTTCAGCTGACTTTTATTAGCTGCATGTATCTAGTATTCTCTTCGCTGTTAGCCTCGGATCCTTCAGATAGCGAGTGCACTGCTTCTAATTGCTACATGTCTTATTTCATGGTGTCTCACAAATTCCCAATTTTTATATAAATATAATATTATCATTTTATTTAAAAACTATAAACCCCTCATCAATTAATCCCTTTATTGAACCCTTGCACATCGCAGTCAATCCTGGCATTCTGTGTAGACTTCCAATTAAGCCGCAAACCCTGATCTGTCCGGTGACGACATTCCCGAAATCCCTCTGTGTGGAGTGCACGCCGTCATTTGGCTGCATAACACCTGCCCTGTACGTGCTGCCATAGTTATCTGGCATCGCAGAAGTGTCGAGTTTGAGAATTAGGCTTCCGGCGTGTTTATTCCGAGTAAAATTTGCAGCCAGACTCGCGGGCCAATGGTCGCCCCACGTCCCTCACTGCAAGCTCCCTGTTTGCTGGAGCCCGTAAGATCAGGGAAACACCATGCTGACCCAGCAGAAACGACAGCAACCTCCATAATTATCCTGCTTGTTTCCTTTACCTTGCAGCTGCCATGGCAACGGAAGAGCAGCCAAAGCACTGCTTATGTTTTGCATGAGGGGTATGTGCATTAAACAAGACATTGATTTTCAGCAGTTTTTTTAGTAAAAACTATCGGTTCTGTTTCTAGCAGGGGCAGGTGTCCCAAATTTGGTTTCCGCACAAAAAGACCTTACATGGTGCTGAGCGTTGGTTCGCCATGGGGAGTTGTGACCTAAAATTGGGCCACACGTGGTTTTGGTGGAGGAGGGGGGGGTGTTTGGGGGGGAGGCTTACGAGCTTCTGGGAAGTATGCAAATTAGTACAGAAATGTATCTCCATCGTTACTGCTCAGCAGGCTTATGTTGTTGTTTCAAAAATAGATGCTGGAGGGGATTCAGATATGAAGGATTAGGAGTTATCAGCTCATTATAGCTGCTAAATATGGGGCAGGTTCTTTTCTTCATGGAGACCACCGTAACATTAAAGACTTAGGGGACGTGATGGGCAAGACGGCAAAGAAACCACACTTGGCAGAGAAACCACACTTGCTGAAGGCTCCGTCCCGCCTGTCGGATTCCTGCCTCAGTCACAGCGGTACCCTACCCGAATTTGCCTTGGACCACACCGGCCTAAATGACCACTTGTTTGCTGGCAGAGGTGAGTAACGGGTGAGTAACACAGGTGACGCGTAAGTCTGACCCTGACAGGAGAGACTCATCTGACCAACTCAAAACGCCCCAGCCCACAGGACTCTGTAAAGCGAAGCACCTGAGCAATAGAAGAGGCTGGTAGTGGGCATGGTTTATGCACCTCAGACCCTGCAGTGGTGATTTATAGCAGATGAGCAGCCTGGGGATACCTGATGCTATTTCCCAGTGACTGATGAGGGACAACAGACCAAACACATGCATCAAAAAGAGGAGTGGTGGACCCAAAAGCCATCCTCCGGCCCCCAGGCTTGTATGAGGAGCGCAATAGGATGCTCTGTACTGGATGTCCCACGCTCCACATAGAATCCTGAACAAGACAGGCTTGCAGCATGCTGATATTGGACTATATCCCAATTCAATCAGTCCACTCGCCTCCATGCCACACAGAACCCTCCATTGCAACAATGAGACCCCAGAAATGCCCGTAATGGGA
Organism: Lissotriton vulgaris; assembly: GCF_964263255.1. Taxonomy (NCBI): domain Eukaryota; kingdom Metazoa; phylum Chordata; class Amphibia; order Caudata; family Salamandridae; genus Lissotriton; species Lissotriton vulgaris. Next base: position 334,908,783 of record NC_141697.1, on the reverse strand, counting down.
GCTTGGCAGCAGCAGGGGTGGCTCAGTATGCTGTGGGGTGTTGAAGTCTGTGGCAGCTGAGTCGTACTGATGGGCCCCTGGAAATGGTGCACTGACGTGGCAGAAGCAGAAGCTAGACCTGGGTCCGACTCAACAAACAGTAGACCGCGTCGCACACACAGTAGCCATTAGACATAACAAGTAAGGAAGAAGCAAAACACTGTGTCATATCTGGCTGGCATAACTTCAGTGGAGAACTGAACCAGCAGTTAGCATGGGCAAAAGCACTTAATTGTAGGACAATGCAGAAGCGAGCAACTCCTTTTAAAACGGGCAAGCCCAAAGCACAGAAAGTAGGGAACCCGGGAAGACAAGGAGCACCCTTGTAGGAAATTCAAAGGATAAAGCTGTGCAAGAGAAAGGGATGAGGATGTGACTATGCCCTCCAAAACAAGCTGGATGCCTTATTAGCAGTGGTCAGAGTTTCCAGGGAAATTCAGAGTCGAAAATTGATGGTATCACAACAGACTTAATGTACTCCGAGCAGACCAGGAGAAAGTCTCTGGTAGGGTCACGGAAGTGGAAGAAGTAGTAACAGGTGAAACCAGTGGTGCAAGAGGTCAAATAGCAGATCTCCTTGAGCAAGTCCGCTAAATACAATATAGAGTCAAAGACATGGAAGGACTTTAAAAAATAAACAACATAAGAATGTTAGGCCTCCCAGAAACAGTAGATAACCCAAGCATTGAGCTATACCTGAAAGAATGGATCACCACACAAACTGTACCATAAATCCAGTTCTTTTCAATTGGAATAGCACATAAAGTACCAGTGTAAGCACCAGAAGCACCTGCGCATTCAGTGGTAGCAAAATCACTGACCTACAGAGACTAAGCCTCCTACTGCAGCTACCACGCAGCCTAGGACCCTATGAAGTACAGGGGTAACAAATGATTCCTGTTCACGAATTACACAGAAGTTGTCCAGTAGCAGCGCAACACTTTCCAGTAGGTTAAAAGTGCCCTTACTTCTCTGAACCTGCAAATTATGTTGCGATTTCCTGGCAAACTCAAGATATTGGATGACACCGACCTTTACTTTATTTACTGTTGCAGAGGTGGCCAGAGAATGGGTGGATATATGGGCAGAGTACCACAACATGAAAACCGAAAGCTTTCAGAGAACCAAGGCTTGCAAGCCACAATAGAGACAGAAAGCAAGAAATCTCACTGCGGAGCAAGCCACAAGTGAATGGGAGGACACACAGCCTCGAGTTACAAAATGGTAGATAAGGGCAGCCAGAGAACCAAAAGACACATCAGAGATAGCCATAGTTATTATACCTACGACTTTGACCAATGTTGAAAATAAATATCATTACCCTGATCTGCTCACTTAAGTCAAGCTGACAACAGTAGACTTGCTCAGCTAAGGAGCTCCGGTATCAAAATGAGGCTCACGTTATCTCAATGTACAAAGGCAGGGCAGCAATATCCAGAGAAGCCAGGTTAATGTTCTTGTTGAATCAAAATATGAGACGGCAGAGCAGGACAGTACAATATAGCAGATATATAGGCCCAGAGCAGAGACATTTGTGGGTTGTAGGGGAGGCATAAGTCATGGAGAGAGGGAAAACTCCAAAGATACTGCACACATGCAATAGCTTAAAATAGTTCATGGGGATGGATACATCTGAGGACGGCCCCCTGGAATGTAAGGGGACAGGGTAATATGGTAAAAGATACCGGATATATTAATCTCCACAGACTAGGGATGGATTTTGCATGGTTGCAGGAAACTCATCTCACAAAATCCAAGGAAATTAGATTACATAAGCAGTGGAATGTCCAACTGTTCTGTACAGCATATTCTATCTATGCAAGAAGTGCGCTCATATGGATCAAACCAGGGCCGGGCATTTGTAGGACACCAAAGAGGAGGCAGGGGTGTAAACACTGAAAGACCTATATGATGGAGACTTTTACATATTTTTGTCAGTCTGTAAAACGCATGCCGAATAGGGATGAGGGAGGGAAAAAAATAGTGACACAACTTTAAGTGGCAATGATAAGCAGGACGTGCCCATCATTCCAGTTACTGAAAGACACATGATCCACAGATCTTGGGAGTGAAATCACAGAAGCAGAGATGGTGAGAATTGTGTGATACCCAAAGCAAATTTAAATTACAATTCCAGATGTTGCATGGTCCTTATCTAAAACCCCACCTACTCCACGGGATGTACCCTGCAGTACCAGACCAGTGCCCCAGGTGCAACAGCTGGAATGCCAATCTGTTGCACATGTTTTGGAAATGTGCATCACAATGGGAGGCTGTCAGACAAGCAGTTGAACACGCCACAGACAACAGGATTCGCACAAACCCAGAAACTTACCCCTGTTGACTCTGATTCCCCGAACCAGGAAGAATAAGACAGCGACTAAGTTCACAGACCTAGAGTTTCTTTTAGTTAGAAGAGCAATTGCCATGCAGTGGAACAAGTGGAAAGCCAAAGACCCCCTACAGATAGAGCAATGGAGAGGGGAGGACTACTTAAATCGGGGGTGGCAGAATATACAACAATATCAACTTGCAACACAACTTGGGGCGCAATCCTACAGAAGTTATACAGCAGAAACAATGATAAGTTTACTCGAAAATTGAAATGAGGCATCCCCCATAAATATGTTGACCTGTCAGGTTCAAGGAATGTTGATGATGCACAGGTTATAGCCCAGTTGTGCACCAAAGAGGATCACACAACCAAGCAGGCACAATTATTAGAGGCACAGCCTGGCAAATGAGCAGCCTAAATGGGGACCTCTGCTCTTCGTGCCTGAGCACCCCTCCAATCTCCTCCAGCACTCACAGCGATAGTAGATACATTAAGCCACAAACCAGGCTTAAACAATTACAGGAACGGATCCCAGGATCAAGGTGATGGGCTAGGGCCAATGGAGGAACGTTTTGAGGGATTGTTATAAGAGTTAGGAGACTGTATATGTTAAATAAGAAATGTTCATGCAGCCATTGCATTTACAATGTGATTCTGGAAAAAGACTTTCAAAATATTATATATATATATATATATATATATATATATATATATATATATATATATATATATATATATATATATATATATTCACTGAAAAAACCATAGGTTTCAGGGACGTTATAGTTGGGAATTAGCATTTAAAAAACCTTAGAAATTCACTGAAAAAAACATAGGTTTCAGACATTTTGTAGTTAGTTGGACATTTCACTCATACAAAACCATTGAAATTCCCCCGTTATAGTTAGTTCAGCTAACTATAACTCACGCGCCCGCAATGCACTACTGATGACGTCACATATTACATAACTCATGACATGGTCAGTGACATCACTGATGACATCTCAAATGACATCACTGATGACATCATCCAGTGAATGTGCGTCTTTCTGAAAAATAAATATTTTTTATATATGTATATCTAAAGGTCGATGGGAGAATAGATGGGTAAATAAGTGTCTAAATGGATGTTTTATTTGTAAAATTGATTGTATAACTGACTTATTAAGTGTATCTTAGTGAATACATGTATTAGCGAGTAATGTTTAAATATGTAAATATCTGTATCAGTGTCTCACTTTGTGTATAAGTGGCTGCATGGGTTGGTAAGTAGCTACATGAGTGTCTATATGGGTTATTACTTGGTTTTTTGAGTATCAGTACGAGTGTCTGTATGGTTTGGTGGGGGGTAATATTTAGCGCATAGATGCATGAATGAGTGACTCACAGAATGTGTTTTGAAGATAGCATGTGTGCAGGACTTTATGGGTAGATGAGTGTGTGTATGGGTGTGTTAGTGAGTGAATGATTGTCTCAATAGTATCTTTATGAGTAACTACATATGTTTTAAACTAGTGTATGTGAGTATTGATGCATATAAGTGAGTATATGTGAGAGTGAGAGATTGGAAGAGTTCCTGTATAAATAAGTGTGTGTTTCTATAAGTGATTTTTTAAGAGAGTAAGTATGTGTACGTTTCTGTAGAAGTAAGTGTAGTGGTGTGTGTATAGCTGTATATGCAAGTAAATGGATGTTTGGTAGTTTATTTGCATGTGTGAGTATGTGTGTGAGTAACTCTATGGATGAGTGTCAGTGTGTAACAGGATGTATAGGTGTATGAGTAAATATGATGAGTGAGTACATGTATGAGTGACTATATAGAACTGTTGGTGAATGAGTGGATGTGTATGTAGATGTTAGAATTACTGAATAGTTTGTTATAACTGGTATTGGTATCTCCATTTTTTTGAAAATTTTAGTTTCTATTTTTGAATGTGTGTAGTAAAGGTTATATTAAGGTGAGAGGAGGTCTGCCACTCTTTCACAAGGATGATGTAATCAGTGATGTCATCAGTGATGTCATTTGAGATGTCATAAGTGATGTCATGATTGATGTCACTGACCATGTCATGAGTGATGTAATATGTGACGTCATCAGCAGTGCATTGCGGGTGCGAGAGTTATAGTTAGCTGAACTAACTATAACTCTAATATAATGCTAATTCCGAACTATAGCGTCCCTGAAACCTATGTTTTTTTCAGTGAATTTCTAAGGTTTTTTAATTGCTAATTCCTAACTATAACGTGGCTGAAACCTATGGTTTTTTTCAGTGAATGTCAAAGTTTTTGTAAATGATAATTGTTAAATGTATTAATTGTTATATTTTTTTATACTGATATACTACATTGTTTTAAACTATTTATTTTTTAGATATTTTAGTTTTTAAATTACATTACATATTTTTAATATAAATTGAAAAAAATGTTTTTAAAAATATTGAAATTGTAATATTTGTTTATTTTATTTTATATATTTTTTTATTTATATATATTTTATATAGCAGGCAATGATATCCTATGGAAGGAAATTCAAGTTATTGGTAAGTACGGTTAAAATTACTTTTCAGGATCAGTACTGGGCTGAAAGATGCAGCACTGAGGTCTCCTGATAACAGGTGAGTAAATCGGAATTTGTAGTTCGGCTGATTTTAGAGGAATATTTTAAAGTTCCAAAACTCCACACTTAGAAGAATTTCCAAGTGAAACCAGTCAATGTTAGCCTATGGAAGGAAATTCAAGTTAATATAAGTAGGGTTAGAATTACTTTTCAGGATCAGTAGTGGCCTGAAGATGCAGCACTGAGGTCTCTCCTGATAACAGGTGAGTAAATCGGAATTCGTAGTTCGGCTGATTTTATATGAATATTTTAAAGTTCCAAAACTCCACACTTAAAAGAATTTCCAAGTGAAACCAGTCAATGTTAGCCTATGAAGGAAATTCAATTTACTGGAAGTATGGTTAGAATTACTTTTCAGGATCAGTACTGGGCTATTTGGCCCTCAGGGACCATTAGTATTGAAAGAAAATTAATTCCCCAACTTAAAACACGCCACGGGGCGCGTTTGCACAGTGGTGAAGGAAAGGGGCGTGACCTGAGGTGATATGTGTGCAAACGCGCCCTGTGGCGCGTTTTAAGTTGGGGAATTAATTCCTCCTCCATCCTGAGGATCCCTGGGGGCCAACTAGCTGACTAGGTAACTCCAGTATGCGCCATTGGGCTGTGTTGCAGAGAGGTGTTCAGAGGCCATGCCCCTTTTTACAACACTCTGCAACGCAGCTCTGTGGCGCTTACTTGGAGGTACCTGGTGGGCTAGTTGGTCCCCAGGGAACCTGAACCTCAGGATTGACAAGAAATTAATTCCCCAACTTGAACCACGCAACAGGATGTGTTTGCACACATGTGAACTCAGGCCCCGCCCCCTTCCTTCACCACTGTGCAAACACGCCCCTTGGCACGTTTTAAGTTGGGGGATTAACTCCCCTTGAATCCTGAGGGTGCCTGGGGCGCAACTAGCCCACCAGCTACCTCTAGTAAACGCCACAGAGCTGTGTTGCAGAGAGGTGTAAAAAGGGTCGTGGCCTCAGAACACCACTCTGCAGCGCAGCATCCTGGCGCATTGTGGAGGTTCCTGGTGGGCTAGTTGGCCCCCAGGGACCCCCAGTATTCAAGGGGAATTCATTCCCTCTCTGCAAACGCGCCAGGGGGTGCGTTTGCAGAGTGCTGCATGAAGGAGGCGTGGCCTCCGGCGCAATGCCAGTGTTTTTCATTTTTTTTTTGCCCTGGGGACCCCATCCACCAGGGCTTGCCTCCTAATTTTTTTTTTTTATAAACAATGGGGATGGGGGGCTGCGTGGCCCCCCTCCTGAGGCTTCTTTTAGCCCCGGGACCCCATCCCCCGGGGCTCTGCCTCGTTTTTTAAAAAACATTTGTTGTGGAGGGGGGCCGTGTGGCACCCCTCCCGGTCCACTTCTGGCCTCGGGGACCCCATCCCCCAGGGCCTGGCCTCTCGTTGGGGACTGTGGGGTGGTCCTCCCACGGTCCCTGCCGGCTTCCCACGTCCTGCGGGAGCCAGCATTGCTTTTCTACATGGGGAGCAGCTAACATGCTGCTACCCATGTAGAAAAGCTGTTTGCTATGGTAGTCGGGAGCTGCGAGGCTCCCGCCCTACCATAGCAAACTACAGTGTCCCGGAGGTGGGTACCCCGGGACACTGCAGGAGCCGGCCCTGGGGGTTGGCAGTCCCCAGGGCCACCACAAGGCTCCAGGAGGGAGGCCGCGGCCCCCCTCCCAACATTTAAAAGCTGCAGGGGTGGTGGTCACGTACCGCCTAATTTAAAAATGTAGTGCCCCGGGGAGGTGGCAATCCCTGGGGAGTGTGGGGGGGCTTGAGCCCCCCCCCCCACACAGGTTTTTTTATTTCTTTTTTTTTAAAAAGAAGCCCCCCATTATTATAAAAAAAAGAAGCCCCAGGGGATGGCGGTCCCCGGGGCTGCAGGGGGGCCGTGAGCCCCCCGCATACGTAACGTTAAAGCCCCGGTGGTGGCGGTCCCCAGATTGCCCTCGGGATTTGGACCCCGGGTGCTAATTACAAATAAAGCAGGCTTCGGTTTTTTTCCCCACGGGATACGCGTATCCTACGCGCATCCCGTGATTTTTTTTTAACAAAACATTTTATTTTGGCCTTGAGGGTCCTTGTGGGACCCCTTGAGCAGGCCTAGGGGGTCAGGGTGTTTCTACCCTGCCCCCTTTGCGTCTTTTGCGCACTTTTTTTTCAGTTTTCTTGTGCCTCGGTTCCGAGACACAAGATGGCTGCCAACACTTCCTGGTTTGGAGTGTTGACAGACAGTTGACAGCCAATTAGCATGTAGCTCGTGCTCGTAAAGCTATGCGCATGCTGCTCGGAGGATACGCGTACCCTACTTCGTCCATAGATATATTTATGATTTTACTTTTGATTTTCTCAGGAACTACTGCACAGATTTACACCATTTAACAAAAAGAGTGATCTGTGAACAAAACTCTACCTTTTTGCCAAATTTGGTGTAATTCCTTTCAGCAGTTCGGGCTGTAGCAGTATCTAAATATCCCTATCGAAAATTGCATGGGGAAAACACGTTTTGGGACCCCCCTTTTTTCTCGGCCCCCGCTTGACTAATGATCCCGTAACTTTCAGGATAGGAGCGGGCGGAGCGCCCCATCTTCTGGAAAATTTTGCGAAGATTTGTCGACCGGCACCAAAGTTATTCCAAATATAAGGTTGCGGATTTCCTGTGGAAACTAGGTCCTAAATATAACTACCTACTGGTGACCGCCAGTAGGTAATATATATGTATGTAATATATATGTTTTTTTCTTTCAGCAGCAGCTCCTCCGCAGTGGCGGGGGAGTGTCACCCCACTGGCTCAGAGCCAGCAGCGGAAAGATTAAATGATATTTTACTATTATTTCATTTTGCAACTTCTGGCTCTGAGCAAGTGTGTGCAGGGAGGGGCAGGGCCGGGCCATGCGAGAGGGGAGGAGGAGTGGTAGATGTGCTCTTTTAACTCAAACTGACATGCGCACTAAGTTTCTCCAACCCAACTATATTGTACAGCGAGGTTGGAGAAACAACCTCTCGATGGCCTCTTCTCTCCACCCGCCTTACCGGTCTTTATCTCTGTCAGCCGCCACTGTATTCTTTCCAATTCTCGTCCAACTTTTGCTCTGGCGCGCTCACTTATTGGTGCTGGCGTTCGGATGACCGAATCCCCCGTGTTCCATTCAAACTAAAAAGACGTCGCACTTTCAGAGTCCAAGTAGAGGGCAGTTTATTTAAACTTAAGAGCAAACATAACGCCTGATACGTTTGTGGCGCAAGGTGTGAAGGACATTATGAGTCTGTACCTTTGAGATGCTCTACAGATGTAAGTTTTGGAGTTTTATGTGTTTAGAATATGGTAGTTGTGAAGGGGGTTATAAGGTTTTATTCTATTGTTTAAGTCACTGGTCGACTATATCACACATTTGTTTAGGAGAGTCACTTGTGAAATGGTTTAAGTGGTAATGTGCGTTTTGTATACAACACTCAGTGCACGGTTTGATTTTGCACTTTGGAGGTCTGGGCATTAAGGTACTGATAGGACTGTTGGCTTTAATGTCGTTTTTTTGTTGGTATGGGCAGTCCTGATTCTCAGCCGGCTTAATCCACGCATGCTGTATTGATGGTAGTAAAGCTTTGGCTTTGTGTCCTGTACAGTTATGTATTAACCCTGTCCTGAGGAGGCCTAAGAGGATGATAGGCTGAAACGAGGTCACGTCGACGACACTAATAAGGAGGAGTCAATAGCATTGTAATGAAGCTTGAAAACCATAGGGTGTCACACTAGAAAAAATTGGATCAGTAGACTAACTTTGAAGTGTGTCACCTGGACTACCTCCTAGTGGTCTGTCCAGAATTGTATGGAAGACACTAGTAAAGATTTATTTTGTAGGGTTATTTTGTTATATTTGTTTTTTTTCATGTACAGAATGGTGTGATATATGCCATATTTTTGTGTTCATTTATGAGGTGCTATTGTCCATGTAGGATATAACTTTGTATGATATATTCATTGAGAATAATAAGTGTGGTGAGGGTAAATTACATGTACTCTACCCAGTAACTGTGTTGTATTTATTCCTTGATACCATCTGTCTTCCTTATAATTTCATTTGTGAATAGGTTTAGTAGTCTCTCCTTGGTACTGCCCTGTCTGCATTTGTAACCTCCCATAACGACTGGACTTTTTACTTGTGTTGTACACGGTCTGCGTTACGTAGTCGGTGACCCCTATTTTTTTAATGATCTAATCCCTATTCCACCCACGACATTGCAGCACGCCGCATGCTTTTATATTATTAGTAATGTATTTTTTGTTTATAGCATGGCACTCCACATTGGCAGCCGCACCTTTGGTTTATTGTTGCACTGTAGAGATGCTTACACAACACATAGTTCCTATCCTGAGCCAGCAGAGTGCGAGCTCCAAATGACGGCAGTCTTGATGGAAGGGCAGCCAAATAAGGACACCCTTTTCCATGTGGCCATCTGATGCCTGTATCAGAGCTAGCGTCCATGCCTTGCAAAGTGCAAAGAAGGGAACACCAGCATTATAAATAAATAAGTAGGTATGTCGATGTATTTCTGTTACAAACCTAGCGAAGACATAACCGAACGGGGAGCAGTGGGGGAGAGCTCAGAGATCCAAATCACTATATTTTCCATGAGGGGGAGCAGCCAGTGTGTTCTTTAATTTATGAGGGATAAATGTGATTTGAAGAAGTGAGTCTTCAGTTTCTTCCTGAATTGCAGGCTGTTTGGTGTCAATCCGGAAGGTAATCCAGAACCTAGGTACTTAGAGGCGGAAGTCATAGTCCGTCTTTTACTTCTTGTATTTAAGATTGTATTTAAGATTTTCAGAAAGCCAACTGGGGTGGGAGAGGGTTCTTCTTATGTACATGAAGATTATGGAATTCTCGTCCTGCAGAACAAAAATCCAAAACAAATTTACTAGAGTTTAGGAAAGAGCTAAAAACTTGCCTCTTTTCCAAATAATTCTGTCAGGTTCTGGATTTTATCAGCCTGTCAGTCTCTGCTTAGCGCCTAGATACCCCCGGGTGATAGTCACGCTTTACAAATTTTTATTTTCATTTCATTGTATTTCATTCTCAATTATGGGGTTTCCCGGATTCTGGTATGGTGACAGACAAACAGTACAACACTAGTTATAGTAGGCGGTAGCTGTTGCACCACATTAACATCTGTAATAGGCCATACATTCGCTGTAATTAGAGCTGATCTATTACTTACAGCAATAGGTGGAAATCTGTGTGAGTCTTTTAATGGATGATGAGCGGGTGAGTGGAGATGTCCCCGCGAGTATCAGTCAGTCACATTTCCCACTCCTAGAGTGGAAAGCCAAATATCGACCTTTATTTCCCCGATCTCCGAAAGGAAAGAAGTAGCTAATAGGTCTGGTTTGGCCCTGATTTAGAATATCTATTGGAATGGAGGGCAGGCTATTAAGGTCTAGCACTCAGCCATCTCCACTGGCTCCCATCGGGTATTTGGTAGGATGGAATGGAAAGTGATTCTGTGAGATGCAGCAAAACAATTTCTTTTCCCATTAAAGGATACTACAAAGAAAACGGCGGATTGAGGGGCAAAAATAGAGCAGATCTGGGGCTATATTGCAGACTGCTTGCGCTGGTCAAAACCAAGATAAAACACTTCACCACTATTTTGCTACTTCAATGATGCAGAATAGAACAAATACAGCTTGACCTAGTCCATTTTACAGAAGGGTCAGTGCAACAGGGCAAACATAAAGATAGTGGATTGTGGAGATATTGGAAAACATGACTAGGGCGCATTTGTGTTTCTTATGAGGGCCCCAGTCCAAAAAAGTCAATAGAAGAAAGGCATTGTGTACTGCTAAGAAAGGCATTGTGTACTGGTTTTCATGTTTATGTAAGGAACTGATTTTGCCTCAAGCATAGTCCCATCTTTCACATTTGAAACATGGAGAATGTGTCTACCTCTTATTATATAATCATGGGAAAATAGTGTGCAATCTGTTCGGTCCATATTTTGCCCTTGTACAAGTACTCCTGGCTCCATTCTCAATTACTCAAGCAGCGACAATGGTGCAAACATGTTTGATCTGTTTTGTTTGTGCAAATACGAATTTTCTATAACAGTGCCTCAGGGTTGTTAACTGAGACCCCGAGTCGAGGTGTGTTTTATTGTGAGGATTGTCTAAAATGAAACCCGGTATACTGCAAATGACTCTTCTGTATTTCAATGTACTAGTTGCATGTGGGTGTTAATAGTTGTGTATATATGTATTTACCAATAGTTGTATAGCGTAAGCTAGGAAGAAAGGGGTAGAGCACTGAAGAGAAGGAGGGCGGGGGTCAGGGCTAAATTTCAGTATTGATCACAAGAGACAGGTAAGGTGCTATCATGTGGGTTTCATTTTCCAAGAAGACGGGTGTATTCATTTTTTTCCTGAATTGCAGGAAGGTTAGAGTATAGTAGTGATGTTGACGTGTGCATATGAAGAAGACCTGTCTACTGTTCTTTAACCTATTACACTTCTTTTTGACTTGTCTGGCTATTGCTTGGCTCCAGGCGAGGAACTGTCTGCATGAGAAAGTCAGTTTCTTGGTCAAGAGCGCAGGGTTATTGTTTCCCATGACCTTGTATGTGATGGTCTTCAAGATGGGCCGGGATTTGAGGCAGAGTTCCTGGAAAATTGTCTTGATTTGGTTGGCCCTTGATGAGCTGTGCTGCAGCGAGCAGGATGCATTTAAAAAGACGCTAGTGGGGTATCACTGAGGCCGCTAACGAGTGTTTGCTCCATCCAGGTGGGAATAGACTATGGCTGACTCTGTTGTTCTGAAATCAGTTGCTGAGAGTAAGGATGTCAAGTTCTTTGAAGGGGATGCCTGTGTGCCATGTGACTGCCTAATGTTCTTTGTTCTTTAAAAAGTATGTGCGCACATGCTACTTGTAATAAAGCAGTCTTAGCTGCTCAGCCTACCAAATCTTATCTAACTCTTGTTGCCCCAGCTGGAACTCTCCTGGCCATAGGGGATTAGAGAAAAACAATCCCCAGGAGCCGGCCGTTCCGCTTGCCCCCTGGAGGACCTCTTGCTGCCGCGCTATTCATTTCAATTATTGAATGAATTGAATTATAAGTGAGGCAGTGTGGATGAGCCATTTGATCTTTGGAATTTAAACCCGTTCTCCGGAGATTCACCAGTTTTTTGGAACCCAGGAGTCGTTTTATAATTCCTCCCTACAATATCTCTTTTAGAACTGGCCTCCATAAATTCAGTGCCGATTGCTCGGTCTTATCTGTCATGGAGTAGTGATTCTAAGGTGGTTTTTCTCTTGTGTCCCACTTACACATCTGATCGCCCTGATGAAGGTGTGACCCACTCTGCGTTAGACACCGAAACGCGCTTTGGCGTTGAACTACCTCGTGTATCCGGATCTAGCTACTATCTTCAAACCAAGAGAATGCACGAGAGCTCCTTCTTGTTGTTAATAGCTGTCCTTTGTATAGGATGTTGACCACCATGTAAATGTAATTGTATGGTCTATTTGTCGGCCAGAGGTCGATGACTGTTTGAATGTTTGTGTGTGAATGAACTTTGGAATGAGTGTTGGTTATGAATGTTGTAATGTGGGACCATATTCATATATATTTGTCTTATCCAAACTGATTAACTAAATGAATGTCTATAATGAAAATAAAAATGTATATACTTTATATAAAAAATTCTTTTGTATGTTATCCCAGTTTTGTTGATTAATGAGTGACCCTAGTGGGCACATGTGATATTATTTGTAGACAGGTTGTTTTTCTCTAATCGCCTTGGTTGTTTCCCCCCTGTTCAACCTGTCCATTATTTGCCTGCAGGAGCCCCCTTCTTAGTGGTCACTCCGGGCCATAGAACATGCCTTCAGGTTGCATTCCAGACAGAAAAAAACAGGCAAATACACTTATATGGGGTAGGAGCACCGTTAGATGCGCGCTCCCCCCTCATAGCGAGCAACAAAGTGCTCGAATAGCACCCTGTCTAGCCTTGACCTAATTACTGGGGGTCTCAAGATTCCAGGTCCTTACCCAGGATCCTCACTTACTACGCTGGTGACAAACATAGTACTCAGCACCAGTCCTGTGGTAGTGTAAGAGTTTAGGAGTACTTACTCCAGTAGACTCTGGTCCTGAAGAATTGCCGATTGACCCGCTGGGGGCAGAAGGGTAACATGTCGACCGCATACACATATCAGACCCTGTAGGATCATTGATAATCCAGCCAGGGTGCACGCTTCTTTTAATTAGTTTAGTACACCCCACAAATAAAATGAATTCCCTCTAGGGCAGTACTAAAACCTATTTTACTCCACCACTCACACTCACACACTATCTATTTCACTTACCCTCACGCGCCTAACGGCTGTCTCTTAAAAGATCTCCAGCAAACAGCTATTCACGGGAGCCCCTTGGGCATTTCAGCGCCGGGCCGACGAGGAGCACAGCCCAATGATGAAGCATGACATCCTTCGTGGTGAGGGCATTCCATAAGAGACATGTTCACTTACCCTTTCTTGAGGAACTGCACATTTATCTTTGTTTCAAACACACATATACACACACACACTCCACACCACACACATTATTATAGCCTAGTCCCCACAAGGATAGTAACACAAACGCGCACACACACACACTCAACCATACCACCCACTCCAAGCACAAACACACCCTACCTCCCTACAGCACTTACATTTGTTTATTTTGGGTACAACCCATAAAACTTTGAAATACACCAAAGTAAAATGTCAAAATAATTCACATAAATGGTGCAAAGTGACATTGTCGTGGATCTGTAGAACAGCGTCTATTTGTCAGAGCTGCAAGTAAATAACGGAACACTACTGTTCTTGAATTGTCCATCACTGAACCCAAGATCGACGGTGATCGAATTTGGAGTGCCACAAAGATGCGGTAACCCTATCCCAATTGGACCTGTACATACCTGAAGTAACCAAGTGATCTACTACTCATGAGGCCTAAAACATCTGACAAGGCCTCCCTATAGTAGCTTAACTCAAGAGACCCCATAATCTAGCCCAATCTAGCCTTAGAGCCTCCACTCCAGCATTCGGGGAGGGCCTTTATCAAGGGAGCGGACCTTTAATGGCTGTTAGAGCCCACTACTAAGGGCTCTAAGGCTATTAGAACATTCCACCCCTAGAGGGCAGAATGTTCTAATTTGTAAAACAAAGGCCTCATGGAGCCCCAATCCCCTCGGGCTTCATGAGACCTTTGTTCACAGCAACAGTTGTGAACAAACATTGAAATGCTACTGCTCCAGGCTTCTACCAGCCATTAGAAGTCCGGAGCACTCCATTGTCTTCAATTGAGCTCCCAAAACTCCAATGCTCTAATACAACAATGGCCATGACTTGGAAAATGAGGCAAAGTCCATAATCCCAAGGCCCAGGTACAAATAGTCTTCAGGGGTACTACAAGGTAGTCTCAGTTGTTTATAAAAACACCCTTTTTTCACATATGACAGTTGTGTGACATTAGGGTAGCCCCATAGTTGTTCCCCATAGAATAAAGCGTTCTGGCACTGTACCTAATAAACCTCGAGGGTGACGGATATCAAGTGCTCACTATTTTCCCTTGCAAAGCATAAAGTTGTGTCTGCCCTCTGTGCAAGGAGGTTCCTCAACCTTGATATATCGTTTTTCCCTTTATATCAGATGATACCCAAGTCGCTACGTATGCAATATCATACATCTATTCAAGGGATAACAAATATGAAAGTGGTAGGCGCACACTTCAAATTGTAGACTAATAATGACTCGAATAATGTCATGAGCCCACCTTCGGTTTGTGTTCAGATTTACAATCACAATAGGTCAAAGATGGTACAAACTATACAGTACTGTACCATTGGAAGAAACAAACAGCCAACGCGTGTTTCGTCCATGCTGGACTTTGTCAAGGCTATAATGGCAAAATGAATAAATAGTTCAAGGAATTTATAAACCATGATAAATTATGAGAACGTGATTTGTGGAATACTAAGGACCTGATTCACAAAGGGCCTCCGCACTCGTGGCAGAGGCCCTTCAGTCGTGGGCGGCTGTACTGCACTCGGGGTAACGAGGACATGGGTTATGTTGTTTTTCTCTGCTTTAATTACGTTGATATAACTGCTCCACAAGATAAACCTGTTCACAGCTACAAGTGGTCATGTGGCATTTCTTCACTCAGACAAGTCTTTTTAGTAAGCAAATCCTTTCATACTGTTGTTTAATCCCATACTTACAATATTTTGAAGTTTAATATAGCATGAATATGACACATGGGATTTAGGGTGCTTTACAAGAGAACCAGAATTGAATCAAGGTTGGGATTCAAGCCTGGTTCACCATGTTCCAAAGCGTGCAATTTGTATCTGTGATATAGACCACAATGTTCTCGCTGGGTAGGTACAGTCCTATATAATTCAATATACATTTATACAGGGCATTGTTGACCTGCATCTCTGCAGAAGGCTGGACCAGGGCTGTGTAATCTGTAGTTAGGTAAAACAGTGTTGAAAGCACCTACCACCACTAGAGCGAGCCTCTTTTTGCCACCCCTATCATCCTGGAACAGTTGCAGTCTAGCATTGATAAAGTTCAATGTTGTTGATTCAGCCGTCTGCTCGGTGGCCCTGTTGTAGATGACAAAACTCATTAGTTGGTTTCCTGCCTTGAATATTAGTAGCAGCTGCTGGATAGCTTAATGGACACAAGTAATTTCTCTAATTCTACAATTCAAATCATTATGCAACCGGATCGTTAGCCCTGCCAAATGGTTTACCTCCTGGTCCTTTTACCGCTGGAGTACTGAACGCTGTACCCCATTTTATGTACTTGGCTTATAACCCAGTTGTCTTGAAAAATACAGACTGAATGATTGGCTACAACTTCACACCACTCTGCAGCGACATTGGACATCCATCCAGGGAAAAGGGCTGGGGAGGAACACCTTTCTCCCTGCTGACCATGTGTTACAGTGTTTATTTTTGGACCATTTTCTTCCATTGGATTTGTTGAGGGCTGAAATGAGACTGTGTTTGTCCTCCTGCAGCACAGTGTCTTTTCTCTCATTCATGTTTGCCCTCCTGCCGCACAGGGGCACGCGGTGGGCCCGGGGGCATTAAAAAAAAAAAGTATGTTGCTGCTGCTGGGCCCGCCGCGTGCCCCTGTGCGGCAGGCCCGGTAGCAAGGTGGGCCCGCGGCGGGCCGGAGGGCATTTTTAAAAAAAGATATATGGCTGCTGGGCCTGCCGCGTGCCCCTGTGCGGCAGGCCCAGTGGCAAGGTGGGCCTGCCGCACAGGGGCACGCGGCGGGCCCGGGGGGCATTTTAAAAAAAAGATATATGGCTGCTGGGCCCGCCGCCTGCCCCTGTGCGGCGGGCCCGGTGGCAAGGTGGGCCCGCCGCACATGAGCACACGGCGGGCATTTTAAAAAAAAGATATATGGCTACTGGGCCCGCCGCGTGCCCCTGTGCGGCGGGCCCGGTGGCAAGGTGGGTCCGCCGCACAGGCGCACGCGGCGAGCCCGGGGGGAGGTGGCAGTGAGCTAGGATAGGTGCCCTGGGAAGGCCGCCGCGTCAAGCCTGCTGTAACTCTTTTTTCTTCTTTTTGTAGGGTCCCGGAGGGAAGAATCTGCTAGTTCAAGAGCCGGTGCAGGACACAGGTAAGTTTTGTCCCCGCCGCATCCCTGGTGTGTGACGGTCCAAGGGGGGCATTCTTTTGGGGCCAGCTGGTTACGCGGGCCCACGGGGCACATGTGGGTGCTGTGGTTTTTAAAGATGCCAGCTGCCGCAGAGCGCTGGTAAGTTTGGGGTTCTGGACACTCCTGGGGAGTTTCCTAAATCTTTATTTTGGTTCTTTTGCAGAGTATCACAGGGAAGTATCTGCAGTTTCAAGAGCCATAATTGGGCCACCTGCCGCAGCGCACTGGTACGTTTGGCGTTCTGGACACTTCTGGGGAGTTTCCTAACTTTTTTTTTTGGTTTGGGGCAATTGTCATGTTGTCTGTGGGAAAAGGAACTGCAGTTTCAAGAGCCATAATTGGGCCACCTGCCGCAGTGCACTGGTAAGTTTGGGGTTCTGGACACTTCTGGGGAGTTTCCTAATTCTTTATTTTGGTTCTTTTGCAGAGTATCACAGGTAAGAATCTGCTGTTTCAAGAGCCATAATTGGGCCAGGTGCCGCAGAGCGCTGGTAAGTTTGGGGTTCTGGACACTTCTGGGGAATTTCATAATTCTTAATTTTGGTTTGGGGCAATTGTCGTGTTGTCTGTGGGGAAAGGAACTGCAGATTCAAGAGCCATAATTGGGCCACCTGCCGCAGCGCACTGGTAAGTTTGGGGTTCTGGACACTTCTGGGTAGTTTCCTAACTCTTTATTTTGGTTATTTTGCAGAGTATCACAGGGAAGAATCTGCTGTTTCAAGAGCCATAATTGGGCCAGCTGCCGCAGAGCGCTGGTAAGTTTGGGGTTCTGGACACTTCTGGGGAATTTCATAATTCTTTATTTTGGTTTGGGGCGATTGTCGTATTGTCTGTGGGGAAAGGAACTGCAGTTTCAAGAGCCATAATTGGGCCACCTGCCGCAGTGCACTGGTAAGTTTGGGGTTCTGGACACTTCTGGGGAGTTTCCTAATTCTTTATTTTGGTTCTTTTGCAGAGTATCACAGGTAAGAATCTGCTGTTTCAAGAGCCATAATTGGGCCAGGTGCCGCAGAGCGCTGGTAAGTTTGGGGTTCTGGACACTTCTGGGGAATTTCATAATTCTTAATTTTGGTTTGGGGCAATTGTCGTGTTGTCTGTGGGGAAAGGAACTGCAGATTCAAGAGCCATAATTGGGCCACCTGCCGCAGCGCACTGGTAAGTTTGGGGTTCTGGACACTTCTGGGTAGTTTCCTAACTCTTTATTTTGGTTATTTTGCAGAGTATCACAGGGAAGAATCTGCTGTTTCAAGAGCCATAATTGGGCCAGCTGCCGCAGAGCGCTGGTAAGTTTGGGGTTCTGGACACTTCTGGGGAATTTCATAATTCTTTATTTTGGTTTGGGGCGATTGTCGTATTGTCTGTGGGGAAAGGAACTGCAGTTTCAAGAGCCATAATTGGGCCACCTGCCGCAGCGCACTGGTAAGTTTGGGGTTCTGGACACTTCTGGGGAATTTCTTAATTCTTTATTTTGGTTTGGGGCACTTGTCGTATTTTCTGTACAAACTCCAATTACAATTGGCTCCTATTCTTCTCCGTCCCTGAGTGTCAACGCCTAGCTTATGTGCTCCTACAAAATACACTTGTACAAATTTGTTGTATGCGCTTAGGTTTCACTTTCTTTGCACGTGGCTGATCGGGCACTTTTTGGTCCATTTTTCACCACCCATGCAACCTTTGTCATGTTATTTTTTTAATTTTCAGGCACTTACTTGGAGTTTTTCAACAATTGCAATGGCTTTTTCCCCTTTTTTCCCCTTTGAACCACAGCTAACACCAAATATATTTGTAGGCGACTGCCCGTGCGGTTTTCACACTGTATGCTCAACGCCGTTCGGGGACTGGCATTTACCATTGCAATTATGGCCTAACAATTTTGTCACTTTACTTAGTGCTTCAGAGTTGCATGCATTTTTAATCATTGAGCCCCGGCGCTTTCTGAACTTCCCATTCAACAATTGCCTTTCCCCCCTTTGAAACGCATTTAGTAACACCACATATATTTGTAGGTGAGTTAACAGACTGTGCCACAACACCGAGATCTTCTGTAATCCAAGGGAGCAACAAGCCACCACAACAAAAGCAGGATGGAGAAGTTTCTGCAGCCTGCGAAGGGTGTGAAGCACAGATCACATCTGCCCACCCAGATAACCGCAGCAGATCGGGCCAGAGACTACAGCACCGTGATGCACGCTGATGGTGGGGTGCTGTTTTGCAGTGTGTGCAATGTGGCGGTGGAACACACCCGGAAACACACTGTGGATATGCATGTGCGGTCCCAAAAACACTTGAAGCACTGTTCAGATGATCCTGACCTTCAAATCTTCGCCAAAACGTGCACATCAGATGACTGTGAACTCGCTATTTACAAAGAGTACAGCTGCCGGTGCCTCAAACCATGAAATTATAAGTGAGTGGGTTAATGTCTGCACCGCGTTGAACAGTCCGCTGAGCAAAACCGTCCACCCTGTGTTGAGCAAGTTTCTACACGAGCGAGTACGGAATGGTGGAGCGATACCTGGAAGTCATCAGCTGCAAGAACGTTATCTCCCAGAGAGATATACAAGTGCCAAGAACGAGCTGAAAAAGCTATTGAAAGATCAGAAGATCAGTGTTATCTTTGATGAAACACCAGATGTCGAAGGGCGGTGTGTATTGAATGTGTTAGTTGCAGTAGTCTCTCCGCAGGGTGCCTGTCAGATCCATACCCACCTGGCAGACACAGGCTTCCTATCACAGTGCAACCATGGGACTGTAGCGCAAGCTGTTGTAAAGGTGCTCACAGAGTACAGCATAGCCTTCCAGGACTTTATTTCCTTTAACACTGGCAACGCGGCATACATGCTCAAGGCATACAACACTGTGTTGAAAAATCTGTATACAAACTCCATACACATCACCTGCTTGGCACACATCATGAATCTTGTTGGAGAGTCATTTAGGAAGCCTTTTGTCGAGCTAAATGCTTTCCTTCTGTACTTCTTGCGCATATTTTACATGGCCGGTAGCAGAAAGAGAAGGTACCTGCACCATCTTGCTGAGAATCATGGGATGAAAGCACGGGTGGCACCTGACCCTTGCAGTACCCGGTGGAATTCTTGGTTTGCTGCTATCCAGTACCACTGTAAGCACTTTGAGGCCTATGCTGGGTTTGTTGAGTCTGAGATGCTACTCAGCAAATCTCCCCCAGATTCCCTTGAAAATCTACAGAAGATTTTGAACAGCGACCAGAGAAACTGCATTAAAGTCCATTTGGACATTGTGGCAGAAAAATGCCAAAACATTGTACACCTGATGGAGTTATTCCAGAGTCAAACACCAGTGACCATGAAGATGTATGATTATTTGGAGGACCTCCACATGAACCTAACAAACAATGCAGTCCTCACTGTGGAGTCACTACAACCATTTCTACAGACCACTGCAGGGGCAACATTAAGTCTGGCACAGAAAAAAAAGATAACAGCCCAGCTTAATGAAGCTTTTGAACATTCACTGGAAAAGGTGGGCAAATACATGGGGGAGGCATACATGGGGGAGGCCCAGCCAGGCATGCAATTCTTGAAACAAGTGCGTCTTTTCAATCCTGCGCGACTGTGCATCCTGCCTAATGAGAAGAGTGCATATTCAGCCATCCCTGGTTTCAGCGAAGTGCCCGATCAGGAGCTTTGCCTGTACTTTGAAAATTTAGGCCCAGAAGCAGCACAGGCATCTGTTTCTGGGGTGATTGACACTGACCTCTTTTGGCGTGGGATGGCTGACCGCATTCCAGCTCTTTCCCAACTTGCAGCTGTGTACAAGGACTGTGTGACCAGTTCTGCAGATGCTGAAAGGAGCAACAGCATCTACAAAATTATTCTGTCATCCCGGCGACCGTCCCTTTCCGAGCAATCCATCCTGGCATTATTGTTTTTGCATTATAACCAGCAGCACAGTACTGGCCTACATTTAGAGTGCTGAGAAGAACTGGACGTACATGGCGAAGATTAACATGACAAGCATACAGGTTCCGTGGCCATTTATTCAATACCAAGTTTATGTCCTATATGTAGCCTGTTAACCGAAACAAATCCCCTAAAATGTAACTTAACAAAATATACATAGCTCCATGATGTTGTCAAGTAACTCAAACAATAAGATATATGTGTTTGTTGTGGGAAAATCACCAAAATAAAATGCCGCTAAATGCTGCTAAATTTACAGATTTGTGCCGCTAAATTTACTATTTCATGCCGCTATATCCTGGGGGGTCTGATTATGGCACTCTCAATGGTGCCAGGTGGTTTTCGAAGCTTGATATGAATGCCGGCTACTACCAACTGCAGCTGGGCGAGGGCAGCTGATACATAACTACATTTTCAACACATCTTGACCTGCACAGGTACAAACGCCTTTGATTTGGAATATCGTCGGCAGTGGAGGTATTCCAGAACAACATACGTGAGTTTCTGTCTGGCCTCCAAGGGATAATGAATGTGAGTGACAACATTCTTATATACTCCACCACAGCAGAAGAGTATCACCAATAGATCATGGTCTCACCCTCCATCTTGAGAAGTGCTCCTTCTTCGGATCATGCATAAGGTTTTTGGGATAGGTGTACACTAAGGATGGCATCCAAGTTGACCCCAGAAAGTGGTCATTGGTAGGATGATCGTATTTCTTCGACCCGAATGATAGTCTCTAGTTCATAGTCCCCTGCAAGAGGTGTCAGCAAATGGCAATCCAGGTTCCAAACGGAACTGGGGGGTCCGTAACTCAGGGAATGAGGGGTGGGCTAGAGTTCGAATGAGGCCGGGGAAAGTATGGTGAAGCTCCGTGCCATTCAATCACCTGTGGGTCCTTTTCCCTATCCTGTTCCCTATTGTGTGGCTCGTTTGTTTAGGGGGCTGGGGTAGCAGGGGGGGAGAAGCATGTGGATAGATTACTATGCGCTTGGTTCAAGTGCCACCTGGGTGTCCAGTTGCCCCTCTGCAACACCAGCGTGTGTTTGCTTAAAGTCATGTAGAAGTGTCGCCCACTCTATTGAGATGGGACGCCGTTGTATGCCGCGAGCTTCCTCCTGGCGGATGAGGTCTTCTTCCGCTGCGGCCCATTTCTTTACTGCCCCCCACCATGCTGCTATTGGGGGACCCTCTGTTGCGCGCCAGTGCATTGCCACACTGCGTATCGCTAGCAGTACGGCCAGCATGGCAAATTTGGTCTCAACCTTCTTCAGTTTATTGAGTTTAAAAATGCCTAGAGCGCATGCCTCCCATGTATGAAAATCTGTTCAGCCTGTGACTGTCTGTGGGGTGGCGTGAACTGTCATCCAAAGTGCTTGTATCACGGGGCATGTCCAAAACATGTGAATGAATCGGGCATCCGGGGTGTGGCATTGGGGGCATTCAAAGTGGGATGATGGGTAAAAGCGCTTGAGCTCCGCCGGCGTGAGATAAGGGTGGTGCAGCACATTAAACTGGACATTTTTTAATCTTTGGATGCGGGACACTTTTTTGTCGTGTTCTAGGGCTGTCAGCCATTCCATATCATGGAGGTCGCGGCCGAAGTCCTCCTCCCAGTGGAGCCGTAGTCGTGTCAGTGACACACGTGTTAGTTCCATGATGGATTTATAGATCCATGTGACGTAATGGTGGATGACCTTTCTGGGTTATAACAGATCACCAACCTCTGATACACGTCTTCAAAGGTTCTGTGCCTCCCCTTACCATCAGAATTCAGTGATGGGTGATACAATTGCAGCAATATCAATTTGAAGTGGTCTACCGGCAAAGGTCCCCAAACACCCCTGATTTTCTCTCTAGGCATCGACCAGCAGTAGATTAAACAACGAGACCCGATGGAGGATCCACTGAGGAATATATGAGGCTGGTGGCACCAGAGGCATGCCAACATGTTCTAAGTCTCCAGGAAATCAGTCAGGCAACTGACAGAGACACTGTGCTGATGAAAGTTAGGCATACTATAAAACGGAACCTGGAATCTATTTCTACAAGATGTGAACCAATGGGGTGGCTCAGACAAAGAAGTGACGCAGCTATGGAGAGTTGGGCATGAACGACAAAGTGAGCCAGTGGCAGGGAGCCCTGTTTGGCACATTTGGCATCCAGGGACTTTGTACTTCTGAGAGCTCTCTGCACAGGTTGAAAGTTCCGCACTTCATATGAATCTGAAAAGTGGAAGGGGGCAATGGTGGGAGGGCATGATGGTAACTGCGAGACGAGGGAATAGTGACTAAGAATGTGCCATGGTTCAAGAAAGTGGTTGCCCCCACAGGGAGGAATGAAGTTGAGAATAGGGAACGGAGTGAAGACGAAATAAACGATGAAGCTGAGGAGACTTGCACTATTCCACCGAGGAGTGAACAAGTGGTGGATCCAAAAGGAATTGCAGGTCAACTGTCAAATGGATGCAGTGATGTGATGCAGGGTGAGCCAGTAGAGGTATGTAGAAGCTCACGGTATAATCTGCATCCTAATCCTCAACCGAGCCAAAGGCTGAAGGACTTTGTGTGTGAGCTAAGATCTAATGACTCAAAGTAAAGAGGGAAGGAGATGTAGTGAGCCATCCGGCCACTGTCATACCTGCTGCGATCCGTATTTCTGTTGCAGCAGGAGCGGAGCACGCATAGAATAAGGCAGGCAATGACGGACAGGAAGCTGCCTGCCATTCTAGTGGTTTCCTACCGTTCGTTCCTTTACCTCTGCTTCCGGATCCTCCTCATTGCTGTGGCATTCTCATTGGCTCCTTCTTTGGGTCTCCATTGCGGTTCGGCTTCTGTTTGTCCGCCTCGTCGCATCCACTCTTGGCTGCTCTCCAGGACTTGGAAATCCAAAGAAAAAAACTGAAAACAAATGAAAGAATCAGCACTCTGCAAGTTCCAGTCTGGGTAACAAACTCAGCACGCTTGCATGCTTAAAGTGAACTATAAGACTCTTATCTGATTGTGCATTTTGCTTTTGGAGTCAGTATATGAGCTTTTTGCCTCTGATGAAATAACCTATGGACAAAAAATACAATGTAATGAATATGCTTGCTTCTAAACAATTGATATAATTCCCACATATTATTTCTTTACAGTTTCCTTTTTATCCACACCATTTTTAAAGCTCTATGTTTTTGCTCATTTGACTTAGTCTTATGACTAGAAATGAAATACACATAGGAATATATAAACTTTCCTTTTCTTCATTTCTTTCTTTTTTCTGAATTTCAAGTCAGTACCTTTGAGCCTTCTTATACGGCGAGTACAGTAAATCACGAGGTATGCTATGGTATAGAAAGTATATGTTCTATACTTACCTGTTGCTCCTCTACTACATATACAGGTAAGTTTTTTAGATATATAAAACCATCACTCGCTGTCACATCTTCCTACTGAAAGTCAGAAGAGGGTAATTACTCAGGTATATAGTTACAATTATTCGAAACATGTGTGAAAAAGACTCTCACCTGAATTAGCTACTTTTCTGACTCCCTCTTCTCTTTTATTTCATTTAGGAGGAGCATTACATGGCCCGGGGAGACACACTCACCACAGCACAGTCTCTGTGCGATAATTTGTTTATCTCTTCCCTTCTCCGTCTATATTTGTTGGCTTTGACTATTGTTGGGTTAGCTTGGTCGAGGTTGAAGTTGGGAGCTATCATTGTGGCTTATCCAGTATTAGGGGTGTCTTTCATAGATTCACATGCCTGAATCATTCCCCGTCGTCGAGACGGGAGCCTCCGGTACATAAAAAAGTAATATCCTATAGACATACATAGAGAAAAATAGGCCTAAGGGCCTCACCTTAGTAGCCTATACTTGTCCTTATGTAAAAAGGACCAAACTCTTAGAGTCAGCCAATCAGCTATCACCTCCCTCTAGAACCTTCCTGGCAGGAGCCTCAGTCTCTCAGATTTTCTACCGCACGTTGTGCTAGGGAGTCTCCAGCCTGAGTTCTCCTCAGGATCTCTTCAAACAAACGTTTCCATCTTTAAAAGTGAGTTTTGGCTTCAAAGTCTTGAACAGGACTGCGTCAAGCTACTTATCACTGCAGTAAGTGTTTAATTCTTCAAATTCTGGAATGTCTGAGACCCAGAAGAAAGCCCTCTTCAGGGCCTGCTCTTCATGTGGGAAGAAAAGACTTCATGCTGATGACAAGCATGACCTGTGCTTGTATTGCCTCTATCCGGACCACATATCTAAGGACTGTAAGATTTGTAGGTCTTTTCCTCACAAAACGCAGAGGGACAGAGAAGGCCGACTGCTCATCTGGCTTGACAGACTAAAAGAGCGAGATAATGTGGAATCCTCGGAGGGGAGCTTTTCAATGGCCTCAGAAGCCTCCCTGAAGAGACCAAGGGTGGCTTCCCCTGGCCCCCCTGACAATCCTCCTATGAAGGCACAAAAGAAGTCTTCAGAGGCAAGATCCACTAAATCTACAGTGTCTTTAAAGGATTCTCAGACCTTTAAGAAACCTACACAGTCGTCTAGCAAACTTGCGATTTCCTCCCAGGCGCAAAAAGGTGTTGCGGCGTCTGTCTATGTCTCCACAGCGACGACGACTGTGTCGACGACGACAGCGTCGTCGGCGGTCTTCTCATCGACGAGGACCACTCCTTCATCGTCGACAGCAGGTAAACCTATCCCATCTATAATACTGCTGAAACCGTCGACGACGTCCAAGACCTCGTCGACGACGAAGATTGTCCCGTCGACGTCGACATCGTCGATGAAGAGCCTCCCGTCGACGGGGGCGTCGACGTTGAAGCCGTCGACGACGAAGCCATCGACGACGAAGCCATCGACGTCGAAGCAGTCGACGCCGAAGCCGTCGACGACGAAGCCGTCGACGACGAGGGAATCGTCGACGACGAGGGAATCGTCGACGACGAGGGAACCGTCGACGAGGAAAATTTCGTCTACAGAGGAACCGTCGACGAGGGTCATGCCGTCGACGAGGGTACCGTCGACGGGGGAATCATCGTCGACATTGAATATTACTGAGCCGTGGAAGAAGTCCAAGCTCATAGAAATGTCATCTTTGACCCTGCCACCGTCAACAACACCGGAGACGACAGCGGGGGCTCCTGCAAAAGGTTCTGCGCCTGACAAACTGGCCAGGAAGCAGATTACACCGGAGACAACGTCACCAAGTAAAGTGCAAAGTCATCTGCCTACAGACATTCTCCAGAGTGAGGAGTCTGAAGAGGAACTCATGGATCAAGCAACGTCCCCTTCTGACCTTCATGTAAAATGTCAGAGTACGGACGAAGAACAGGACGATATTAGCTACCAGGAGCATTCTTTCCAAGCTCATGTTCGCACAGAGGTCACCCCGATGGTATGCCTTCCTGTTTCAATTGTGAATGACCTTAAATACCTTATACAGGACTACAAGCAACGTTTCCCTGAAACACCGGCAAGTGAAATAGGGGGCCCTACACCTGCGACAAATACACCAGCGACAGCCCCAAAGCAAACTCGTCCGACTACTCAGGTCCGCCATGAGACAGTGCCACCTCAGGTGATAGACTCATCAGAGGATGAACAAGAAGAATTGGAAGAGGGGGAAGTGCATGACACCCAGACGGATCCCGATGAGGATGATGAGTATGTGGCATCTTCCCCTGCCTCACCCCAACCACGACAGGCAGATTCACCGCCAGTGGATATTGGGGGTTTCCATAGAATAGTGGAACGAGCGGCGAAGAGATTTCATATGGTAATGGAATCAACGGAAACAGAATGCTTCTTACATGACTTCAAGGAGCAAGCAAGGAAAACGACGAAGTCTATCCCGATGATAGAATTTCTCTGGGACCAGGGAAAGAAACTGATGTAGACGCCGGCCTCTTTACCTGCGGTGGTTCCGCGCCTAGATAAAAAATACAAGGCCCCAACCACAGCACCGGCTTGCCTTAATGGACACCCGAAACCGGATTCGGTCGTAACACAGGCGGCCCAAAAGAATTCTCGCAACCCTTCCTCTCCTCGGTCAGCCCCACCGGACAAGGAAGGCAGGAAGTTGGACACAATCGGCAAAAGGTTTTCAACTACATCGGCCATGACCATCAAGATAGCCAACTCCTTAGCCCTGTTGGGGCGTTATAACCGCCAGCTTTGGGAAGATATCGTCCCATATATAGCGGAACTGCCGGACGCAGTCCAGGAGGAGGTTAAAGCACTCCTTACAGAGGGTCAAACATCGGCAGCTGAGATCATTGATTGTGCCATAGATGTCTCCATGACGGGCTTCCGGCAACTAGCGGGGGCAGCCGTCCTGCGCCGCCAGGGATGGCTGAAGACAACATCATTCAGGCAAGAAGTGCAGACGAGAGTGCTGGACATGCCCTTCGATGGCCAGCATCTGTTCGGAGATAAAATTGACAAAGCGCTCCAAACTATCAAAAAGGACACTGATACTGCTAGAGCACTTGGTACTTTGCAGGCAGGGAACCAGTCCTTTCGAGGCAACAGATCCAGAGGTCAGTCCTCCTACAGGGGATCCTATCAAAACAGGTCTTCGTATTCCTACCAGAATAAAACCCAGTACCAGCAGAAACAACAACAAGGTCATCAGACCTCTCATGGAAGATCACACTTCAGAGGTAAAAACCAGAGAAGGGGCACTGGCGGACGCCAGTGACCAATTACTCAAGCCAGTCCAGCAACTATATCCCTCATTAAAAATTGGAGGAAAGTTGACCCATTTCCTACACAATTGGCATCTCATCACCACGGACCGGTGGGTCCTACAATTAATTTGATTTGGCCATTCCTTGGAATTCACCACCATCCCACCCGCGACCCCTCCACGCAGGCTTCCGCACAAACACCTGCGCCTGCTGCTCCAGGAAATATCTGCGATGTTAAAGAAAGGAGCGATCGAACGAGTTCATCCGTCTCAAAGAGGGAAAGGATTCTATTCCCGCTTCTTTCTTATACGCAAGAAGGAGAAGAAGTGGAGGCCCATACTAGACCTCAGGGCACTCAACTCTTTCCTGAAGAGCCAGTCATTCAGGATGGTGACGATCCAAGAAATACTAGGCATACTGGAAAAAGGAGATTTTATGACATCCTTGGACCTCCAGGATGCCTACTACCACATCCCGATACTCAGGGGACACAGAAAATTCCTGAGATTTGAGGTAGCAGGACATCACTATCAATTCACAGTCCTGCCGTTTGGCCTCAAATCCGCACCGCGGATTTTTACCAAGTGCCTTTCACCTGTAGCAGCTTTCCTGCGTCAAATGGGTCACCAAGTCTTCCCCTACCTCGACGACTGGCTGGTAAAGGCACCTTCAGCTGCAGGCGCAACCGAATCCACCAACGCCTGCACCACTCTCTTTCAACAGCTCGGATTGACTCTCAATTACGAGAAATCGGTCATGACCCCAACAAGAAACATCACCTTCCTCGGGGCGATCTTGAACACGGAATGTGCAAGGGCATTTCCTTCAAAGGACAGAAAAAACAAAATAATATCTCTGGCCACGGCTGTGGCATCAAGGAAGTCCCTAAGAGTAAGAACATACAAGTCACTCCTAGGGATGATGTCTTCTTGTATACTCCTCATCCCTCACTGCAGACTCAGGATGCGCCCACTACAGGAGGCCCTCACGAACCAATGGACGCAGAGTACAGGTTCTTTCGAGGACATTGTAAAAATAACACCTCTAATATCCAAGAGCCTGGTATGGTGGAAAAACCACAAGAATTTGTCTATAGGACTGCCATTCCTGCTTCCAGCAGCACCTCTGGTAATCACCACGGATGCATCCCTGGAAGGCTGGGGAGCGGTCCTCCAGGACCTCCAAATAAGCGGCAAATGGTCAAATCAGGAGAAGCTCCTCCATATCAACCTCCTAGAGCTGAGGGCTGTGTATCTGGCACTACAAGCCTTTTTGCCACGAATCCAGACCTCCCAAGTGCTCGCCAGAACGGACAACACCACGACGATGCACTATCTCAACAAGCAGGGGGGGGGACGCGCTCGCTCAGTCTATCACGCGAGTCGCAAAAGATCTGGAACAGGCTTGTACTACATGAAATCACGCTCAGGGCGGACTATGTCCCAGGCAAGGACAACACCATTGCGGACGCCCTAAGCAGGCAGAAATCCCTCTCCCACGAATGGGAACTCGACAGGAGTACGCTGGATCACATATTCTCGGAATGGGGGATCCCAGGAATAGACCTGTTTGCCACCAAGGAGAACGCCAAATGCCCAAACTACGCAAGCTGGCGTCTCCATCCAAGGTCACTCGGAAATGCTTTTTCCATAGGTTGGTTCAGCGTATTTGCGTACGCTTTTCCACCATTTCCGATGATTCCCAGGGTTCTCAGGAAGATGAAGGCAGAACCCTGTACCCTGATCCTGATTGCCCCGTTCTGGCCAAGGCAGCACTGGTTCTCGGATCTTCATCGCCTCTCCATCAGGACACCGATTCGTCTGAAGCAGCACCCGAACCTGTTGACGATGTCCAAAGGGCAGGTGCAACACCCGAACCTGCAATCGCTCAGGTTATCGGCCTGGCTCCTGAGCACAGAGAGTTCTGTCATCTAAACATCCCACAGGACTGCAGGGAGGTTCTGGCGAAAGCAAGGGCGGACAGTACCAACAAAACGTACTCCCTCAAATGGAAACGATTCTGCATGTGGTGTTTAGAGAAAGGCCTGAGACCACTCCTTATCACACCCGAACAGATATTGCCATATCTTCTACACTTGGCACAGTCAGGATTGGCTCACGCATCCATAAAGGTGCATCTGGCAGCCATTTCACGATTTACCAGGACCTACAAGGGACCCTCCCTCTGGTCTAATAGACTTATCAAGCAATTCTTAAAAGGTCTGTATAGATCCTTCCCAAGACCTAGAAGGATTCCACCAGCGTGGCACCTCAATTTAGTCCTCAACCAACTCATGAGGCACCCTTTTGAGCCCATTCACCGAGCATCCATCAAGTACATCTCATGGAAGACGGCTTTGCTGCTCGCTCTAACATATGCCAGGAGAGTCAGCGAGCTACAGGCTCTATCCATTCAGGAACCCTTCATGCAGTTCAAACAGGACAGAGTGGTGCTGAGGACAAATCCAAAATTCATACTGAAAGTGCCTTCAGACTTTCACCTTAATGAGCCAATGGTTCTACGTTCCTTCTTTGCGAACCCTACAACCGCAGCGGAAAGGACGCTACACTCCTTGGACCTCAAAAGGTGTCTGAAGTTTTACATTGATAAAACAAAGGGCTTCAGAAAGTCGTCACAACTATTTGTGGCCTACAGTAGGCCAAGGTTGGGTATGCCTCTGACGAAGCAGAGCATCTCTAGGTGGATCTCCTCGGCGATAGCATTCTGCCATGACAGGGCCGGACGGCCTTTGGGGGCTAATGTTCAAGCCCATTCCACCAGAGCAATGTCCACATCAGCAGCGCTGTTCGCTGGAGTGCCGATACTGGACATATGTAGAGCGGCGACGTGGAAGTCCCCGCACACCTTCTCCAGACACTACTGCCTGGATGCTGAACTTATGAAGGATGCAGCAGTGGGCCAGGCAGTGCTTCGCCATCTGTTCCAGTGAGGTGAGCCTTCCAACATCCCGCCATCCTGGTATGCACATCTCTTTCTATTATGATTTGTTGATGTATGCTAATGTTTCGAAGTCACAGGGTAAAATGTGTATTCTCTGAAATGACTATATGGCATGGTTACATCAGAAATGTGCGTAGTGTATTGCTAACTACTCTGATTCAGGCATGTGAATCTATGAAAGACACCCCTAATACTGGATAAGAAACGTGTTACTTACCTGTAACAGCAGTTATCCAGTATTGGTGTCTTTCATAGATTCACATGCAACCCTCCCGCCTCCCCTGGAAGGACTCACGTTCTCTATACCTGTATTACGCCTACCTAGCTTGGTGCGTACGAAAATCTGAGAGACTGAGGCTCCTGCCAGGAAGGTTCTAGAGGGAGCTGATAGCTGATTGGCTGACTCTAAGAGTTTGGTCCTTTTTAAATAAGGACAAGTATAGGCTACTAAGGTGAGGCCCTTAGGCCTATTTTTCTCTATGTATGTCTATAGGACATTACTTTTTTATGTACCGGAGGCTCCTGTCTCGACGACGGGGAATGATTCAGGCATGTGAATCTATGAAAGACACCAATACTGGATAACTGCTGTTACAGGTAAGTAACGCGTTTCTTCCTATCACTCCTGCGGAAAATAAGGTGAGATTCTGACAGCCACTGCGATGTGACTGGGGCACCCAAATGTAGTACATGCAAGCTTCGGGACGGGCGCGGGCCAAGGTATAAATAGGGTAGGGATTGCTCATGATGTTTCCCCGCACTGCACTCGCTGTGTCTGGCGTGCTTTATTTAGTGGTTGGGGCTGTGGGAATCACGTAAAGGCCCCACCAAAACAGTTTGTACAATAAATAGGTAGTGTGGGCTGCAATAATGTGCTTTCCTCGTGTTATTTATGGTGCTAGAGCCAGGTGTTTTAGGTCCTCCTTGCAGGTCGTGGCTCACAGCTCCTTCCAACTTCTCATGTCCTCTCACCCTCTGGCCTGTCTGGACCCTCCCTCCCCAATCCCCCTCCCCACCAGGATGAGGCTGACTAGTTATTCCAACTCACCCGGAGGCACTATCGATTTTGGAGACCAACCATCCCTATGAAGGGTCAGTCAGGTGGGACTCCCTTTTTTTTTTTTTAAAGGTAGCTCTCAAACGCCAACCACCGGCACATTGTGACAACCCCTTGGTATATCAGAGCCATTTTAAATCCTCTTGGTACAGTAAGGAGGCATAGCTGATCATAATGTCTGTTTGCATGTTGGAGTAGCAAAGCCATGACCTGAGAAATGAACAGATGGAACAAGGATGTCATTAAAAATGAACGAGGGAGATGCGGATGCACACAAGAAGTAATTTACTCAGCAATGAGGCGATGAGCGGCTTGACCTCCACGACCCAGCTGGCATGGAAAAGACCAGGGCAACAATTACATCAGAGCGAACCAATTACAGCAGTGATGAAAAACCGGCAGATATCATGTACCGCAGGCAGAGGCACCGCTGGAACTAATGAAACTGGCATTTCCAGTGGAAGTTGACATAACCACAGAGAAGGCTTGCGGGCAATAATTAGAGGTCCTAGTGAATAACCCAGCAGCATCAAATACTTTTTAGTTCTCTATAAGTTATTCCAGCAGTGAATTTCCACCTATCTACTTTCGTCAATATCTGCCTGTCTTTTTCTTGGGCAGTGCTGATTTGCAAGGATTTGCCTTGTTTTTATTTTTAAGATTTGGATATTTAGATGCAATTGAATCGATTTTTCTTGTCCTGTTTGACTGCCATCACTCCAGCCAAACCTAATGCCTTTGTTACACAATCGGGGCAGTATATTTGGGGTTTCTTTTTTTTGTCCCTCAAAAGTTGCTTTCTGTGAACAATTTATGTGTTAATTTGATCTTGAAACCTCAAGGCTGCACATCAGTGCGAGTCATAGAAGATGCTCTGTTGTATTTAACCAGATGGTGCCTGCTTCTTGTTTTTATGAAGGCAGCTTATGCAGTGACATGCATTTTACCGGTAGATGTTAGCCATTCAGAATCTGTGCTCACATCGGCTTCCTGTAGCTTCTCACTAAAGTGCTGTTTCCACTTCTTTTGGTATTTAAGTTCTCAAAAAGCTCCCCAATGTCGTTATCCTTTTCTTGTATACAATTTAGCCTCATGCAAACTGGAGCAATTGAATTTCATCCTGCAGACACGGAGGTTGAGCTGCATACAGTTGAGAAGCGTGGCTCAATGGTTAGAGCGGCAGACGCTGATGCAGAGGTCTGGCCCGGGAGCAGGATTCAATTCCCGGCTCAGCGGCCCTTGGACTCAATCTCCCCGGACCTGATAATTCTCGCCTCGGTGCCTATTCTAATCATGGGTCCCACTCTGTGACTCTGGGCAATAGCTTGCTTAATCTCCACAACAGCCCCAGCAGCGCTTGGATGGACATCACACAGGAAAGCCAGGAAGGGTTCCACAGCGGTATGAATACAGCGCTACGAGACCTCTGGGTAGAAGGCGCTATATAAATACAAACACATTTACATTTACAGTAGACAGTTTTGACGCAACTTCGTTGTGAAACCAATTTATCCTATTAATGTTTACAACAATTTAAGGCTAGTGAAGTTTGTCCACCTTGCAGCTACCATATCTCTTGATGATGCCTACTACTGAAGAGAGAACAATGTGGAGAAACTGTGCACATAAAGGGGTGTTGAATTTCATAAAAGATCTATTTGCCCAAGGGACAAACGTTTGCCAGGAATACGCCTTGAAATTCGGAACTGTTTCCAGACTTACTTCTGAAAGTCCTTAGTCCGCAAGTGAGTTCATAACTATAATTCAGTTGTCATAATTGATTTGTCCCTAAATGTATCCTTCATTCTGAATATTTACACTTGTCATGGGCTGTCGTGGACTTATGTATTAAATCAGCAGAATTCAGTCAGCATGCTACCTTGAGTTCAGGGGGTCATGAGTCAGGAAATCGAGAGACTACCCGGAGATCGGGAAGACTAGGACAGCCGCAATTGGCAAACTGCACACCATCTATTATATACACACATTATAAATATTGTGTGCATGTACCTCTTTTCATAATTAATTTGACATTTACAGAAATAAGTGTGGTCATTGCAAACTAATGTGGCTATTTAGTTTAACTTAGTTAATAATCAATGTACCTAACACTGGGAAAAATGTATTAACGGGAGCTTTGTTCACAGTAAATTTCAGTTCGTCATGCTGTCCTCATGATACGGAACCTACTTCTCGTCCCCACACTTCTCCTTTCCACCACGCATCAGAGATAACAAAATCACACACGGATTGTGTGTTCTGCTTTCATAATGCTATGCGGCCTATCACCATGAAACTAGTTTCCCTTTTGGGCAAGGGAGCACCTGGCGAAACTTGGTAAATTTTTATGAAAATTCAAACATTGTCAGAGAAGGCGTGCTTTAGTTACCTTGGGCTGATCGACAAAGTGCACCAGTAAATTTGGTGCCAATATTTCATAGGCAGCAATACCTGTGCAGTTTTGGACCAATATTTTCCGATTAGGTACTTTACATTGATGTTAGTGGAGTTTTACACTAACATTAACAGATTACTTGAAATTGACCAAGTGCAACAGATTGCTTGTGATGCAATTTTGAACTTTGACAAGTTCAAAAACAACAGTGCATCAACTGAGTAGTACAAAATCAACAATTTCCTACAGATGTTTTATTAAATGTTGATTCAAATTTTGGTGCAGAATTGCACTAGTGTTTTGTATGTGTGCACTCTGGCTGTAGTGCACTACCTATTTTGAACAGTGCAGGTCTGAAAAGGCATATGATCCCACATCCTTGCACGCTGGCCTGGTCTATTCTGCTCTTAACAGGAAGCTACTGCTAAATTGAAGCATTGTAAAGGAAACAAGTCAGGGTGGGCAGAAATGGTCCACATCCATGCATTGCAAAATGCAAACGAAAGCCAAAAGCCTTTGTAAATGCTGTGAACCCTTACAAGTCTGCTAAGGAGGACTACCATCCTTGGCGTCAGAAGTTTTGGCGGGTTTTTATGGGTAATAACACGTAAATTAAATTAAATTGAATTCTGCCCAGTTCATGGAATGGTGATCATTTGACCTAGTCTTTCATCTGGTGATATGGAGCCTTGTGGTGTACTTGGGTCTACCTTACAGGAAGCAATGGCGCTCCATCCCTGAGAAACATTGGTCCATCAATAAGTTTCCATATAACCTTATGTGCCATACTAGACCCTCAATACGACATGCCTGAAAATTGCATGAGGCGTTAGTGTTGCTGGATTAACAATCTGGTTGGTATTGATGCACCAGTATCTAGCCACCAGGACCTGGAATGAGGAATAGCATGTGGGACCCGCAATTACCAGGTCAAACACTCCATATATTTGCCCATTCGGTGGCCTTTTATGCAGAGAATTTCCACCTGCTGTGAGAAGATGTCAGCGTTGACCGCTGTGCACTTGCAGTGATCGGTGCACCTGCTTGAAACAGATGTAAATGAATTGTGTATTTGGGATTTCAATGGATGTGCTCACGGCGTATGGCACAAGGTATAGTTTCTTCAATAAACTATTGATTGTAAATTTCATTGTTTGCTTGAGTTTAAAATTTTACTGTTTAACTGACATTTGTACCTAACTATAATGTCACTTGAAACTACATTTTTCTGTGACTTTCTGGTTTAAAAAAAAGTAAAATGAGATAATAATATAACTAACTATAATATCACTTAAGCATTTTTTACAGTGAATTTTTAAGGTTGTTTTAACATAAGGTAAGATTTTTATACTCTACTTATCTATGCCGACCACCTGCCATGTACAACCTTCAACCGTGCATGGCATGGGGTTGGCTTGTGGCCCGGCCATGTGCCAACCCCCTGTGGGATACATATACATTTGATTGCAGTTATAGATGACTTTTTGACAAAAGCAATTGGTCTGCTTCATAAATGTTGATGTGCTGTACCCTTGATAATGCCAACAGGGCCGCTTTTTTAATTTGGTATTCTGATCCTTTGACAAAGTCAGTGGGTCTTACTTGCTCAAAATGACACCCTTTATATTGTTACTTTACTTAGTCAGCCATGCGTGCCAGCAGGGAGTTGATCAGGCCCTGCGCCCAACCCCACGCTGCTCACAGCTGAAGGTAGTGCCATGCAGGGGCGGGGGGAGGTAGGGTATGCCTCGGGGGTGGGACACTGGCCAGGCCCTGTGCTCAACCCCTTTAGGCGCACGTTGAGGGATGTCTTACTTTGCATTAAAAAATATAGAATTTCGCTCAAAAAAACTAGAGGTTAAAATGACATCGTAGTTAGGAATTGTAATAATATCTTACTTTACATTTTTAAAAAAACCTTATTAATTCACTGGAAAAAAACTAAGGTTAAAGGGACCTTACAGTTGGGTGAGAATGTCAGCTAAAACATACAATTTTAAGCTAGCACAGCCACTGAAATTCACCAGTTCTAGTTATCTTAAATTCCCTAAAGTAGCTACAGCTCGCACCCTCACCATGCATTGCTAATTACCTCCCATATTACATCATTCATGACATGTTTATGACATTCTTGATTGCATGACGACAACATCTGAAATGACACCATCGATGATAACACTGTGCTCTTTAAAGCTTTACATTGTCACTGAAATTTTCACCTATTACGTCACATTAATCTTTGTTTTTTTCAGTGAATTTGTAAGGTTTTTTGTAACATAAAGTAATACTTTGTTAACAGACATAAAGCCAACTCACGCTGCAGACGGTCTGCTGCCAGGCCCTGTGACCAACGTCCCACAGGCAGTCAACCACCAGAGACCACCACTTCTCCGGGGCCAAAATACCAAAATGTGCAGGGTCCGCACGGCCCCCCTCCCGGGCCTTCACGGCCTCAGGGACCACCACCTCCCCAGGGCTAAAAGGTGGAGACTCGCTGCCCCCCCTGCAGCCAATATTGGCCTTGGGGATCACCACCCCACAGGGCTAGCTCCTGCAATGTCTCGGGGTGCCCACCCAGGACATTGCATTTTGCTATGGCTTGACAGGAGAACTCTTTCCTCCAAGCCATAGCAAACTCTGCTCTACTTCGAGTAAGCAGGAGCATGTAAAATGCCCTTGCTTACTCAAAGCAGAGCAAAATTCCTTTTGGACAGACAGAGCTGCATGTTCAGCAGCTTCTTCAGACCAAGAACAACTACTATCCCGCAGGACGCGTGGAGACAGAAGGGACTGCAGGGGCCTTCTGGCTCCCCCTGCGGTCCCCAACAAAGTGTCTGGGTACCCAGGGCACCCAGACTTGAGGCCGGACCCCAGGGGATGGGGTCCCTAGGTTTGAAATTGGCCTGGGATGAGGGCCACGCATCGCTTCTCCATTTTAAAAAAAGTTTAAAAAGGGGCAGGCCTTGGGGGATGGAGTCTCTGGGCCCAAAAACTGGGACAGGGCAGCTTGCCCCCCCCCCCCTAATAAAAAAAGAAATGTAAAAAAAGGCTGACTCATGTACCTACTCAAAGACCCACTCAGACACTTGTGTACCCACTCACAACCCCACTGAGATACTCATGCACCCACTCACAGACTCCCCTCTGACACTCATGCACCCATTCACAGACCCACTCAGAGACTCATGCACCCATTCACAGACCCACTCAGAGACTCATGCACCCATTCACAGACCCAATCAGAGACCAGTTCAGACATCCCCTGACCCAGTCACAGGTACCAGTCAAACACTCAAACAAGCTGTCACAGGCACATTCAGAGACTCACACATGTTTTTATAGAGTTATTTAGATTTTGATGTTTCTAGTGTGATGGTTAGAATCAAATCCATAGATTCCATGCATGTCAAAACATGTAGATAGAGCCCATGTTATGATCTCCAAGGAATACAGAAACAGTTTTATGAACATGTTCCTGGCTATGTCAAATTGTGGATGGAATTGATCAGACAGACCACTTCAATTTCTGCCTTTGGCATATGTTGGATTACAACAAGACAGTATAAGGGAAAAGTGTCATTAATTGTGCAAAGGTATTCTTCATTAGGATTTCCAGTCCTGCCCCAGTCAGTGTGCCTAGGTCATTGCCACTACATTCCACAATCATGAGGTCAGGGGTTTGGGAATCCACAATGTTTTTAACCAAAGGCAGCAATTAATGGTAATGTGACCCTCTGTGGCTAACCCAAGTAATTGCCACATTAGGCAAACCCAAGTCCCTGTCAATGCCACTCTTTCTAGAAGACTCTCTGGCTCAAAAAACATAGCTGTGGACCACAATCCATACTCTAACCCTTTTGAAGTGAAGCAAAATAACAGACTGGAGAAGGCTAGAACTGAATGAGAGAGATTTCAAAATGAAAGGCAATTAAAATGAAGGTGTGCTCCTGGTTTTCAAAGAAACATACTTGATTGAATGCTGTGAATATGGACGTGAATACAATTAGGTAGTGTCTTGAAAGTGTAAGTAACTAGATCTGTCATTGGCTGCAGGAAAAATAAAAAAAAGTATAATGCAGACTTGGATATGGTTTTCATTCTGTACTATAAACCGCACCTGCTGCATCTCATTCTGTAACTAATATGGCCCTCCTAGAATGTACAATGAACTTGTGACCCACTGTTTCTAGTGGGTTGATTTGGATACTGTACTGGGCGTGCATTGCGGGAAGGGTATTAAAGAGAGAGTTGTCTGTTTTAAGAAATTATTGTTGTGTAAGAAGAGTTTGATGTCCTAGTGAGGACTTGCTAATAAATTAAGCATGCTTTTGACCTCCCGTTTTTTTGGGGGCGAGTTTGTCATGTCGATCACGATGAATTTGTGAATATGCACAAATACCCTACCATATCAGGCCTCTTTATAGAAGTGCTTGAGAGGGTTAACGGATACTAAGATTTTAGAATTGGACTTACAAAGTAAAATATGAAATGCATGTTTTTATTTGATGCATTCCGCACTATCAGAGAGTGTAAAGTTGGAAAGGTCCATATTAATGATTGCTTTGTATGAGAGTGGTGTGCCATTCTTATGCTCAGTTTTCACATTTCCTGAGAGTATTGAGTCTATCTGATAACAGCAAAAATAAATATTTGATCGATGAACTCTATTTTCTGCTATGTTAATGACATTTTGCGGAACAAAATGATTTGAAAGGTGTGTGTGAGAATATTAAGACATTAAAAGATGTTTTACAAGACTAACCCATGTTTTTAGTACACTCACGTCACATCGGAGATATGGTGTAGGTATGGTAAAAAGCATGATGCTTTGCGTTTAAACGATGAGACGTCTTTTTGAGTTTAGTAAGTTACTTATGCACTTGCAGGCCTCATGCACAAGTACTTCATGCAGTATGTGACCCCTAAAGCAACTGACATCCACAAAATGATAGTCTCTCTGTCACCTAGTCAGATAGCTACAGAAGCACATATTCTCCATGGAGACAGAAACCCCTTCAAACATGAGTGATACCTACTAATGCACACCTTTTTTTAACCATATTTTATTGCCATTTATTCATTGATAATGCATACAGTAATACGTATCTCTGTGCAGTTTCCAATGTGCCTTGATCCATAACCTTTTCCCAACAGAACTGTTCCCCCTCCCCCCTTGAGTTGCTTGCTAATAAGTGAAATGTGGAATACGTGTGCAGAGGTTGTCGGTCTCTGGGGCCTCAATAAGCATCTATTGGCCAGCTGTTACTCTCAGGTGTGTGGGGCTGTTTGCTCCTCTTGCTCGTCGCCTGGGTCTGGCGTTACCACCCTCGGGGCCTTCCCTTCGCTGTCTGCGTCTGCTGCCACAAACTCCCCCACAAGGGCTTCCCATGCCCTGGCTTTCTCTTATTTACCTATTCCCCTACCCGGCCTCTCGGAGTAGCAGCCTCACTTCCGCCCCTGCCCATCTCTCAAGCTCTTTCCTCCAGGTAGTAGGTCTTGGCCCGCCCGGCGCCTTCCAGTTCCTGGCTATCTCCCGCTTGGCTAGTATATATGCAAGGTCTTGAAACTTTCCTGTCACCCTGTTTTTTGCTGTGTGGAGGAACCATCCCAGGAGGAAGTGCTCTGGGGTCTGTGGAATTTCTTTGTCAATCAGGTCCCTTATGATATGTCTAAGTTCCCCCCAAAATGTTTGCAATTCTGGGCAGCTCCAGAACATATGGAGTATGTGCGCTTCTCTTTTTCCGCATCTGGGGCAAGCTGCTGAGTCCACGCCAAAATACCTCCGAATGCGAACCGGCGTCAAGTGTGCTCTATGCAGCACATAGTAGTTAATTAATTTAAAGCGCGTGTTCCGAGACACATTCGGGGTGCGTTCTAGAATTTTTTCCCAGTCCTTCTCAGGTATTTGTTTGCCGAGGTCATCCTCCCATTGCGTTCTCAAGCGCTCTAGCGGCTGTAGCATATCCCTCTGTATTGCTTTATACAGGCAAGATACCGTCTTGATCCTTCCTGCCGATAGCGCAACATACCTACATCCCACCAGTGCTCTCGGCTCAGCTACTAATGCACACCTTGACTGTACAGTCTCACTGCAAGCTTCACTTGGCATGTGATAGTTTTTTTTCAAAAGCATAGTCTCTCTGTCACCTAGTCAAGCAGCTCCAGAAGCACATATACATTTAGTCACTTAGCAGAAACGATGTATGTATGCAGGAGACTCCAAGGCAGGTGCAGACCCACCTACAAAGCCCTCTATTTCCAAACAATGGCACTGACGTATTTGTTCAGCCACTTACATATACATTTAGAGAGCCGTAAAGGTAGTAAAACAGATGGTCGCATACTTGCACATGTACTTAAAC
This sequence comes from Lissotriton vulgaris, assembly GCF_964263255.1. Taxonomy (NCBI): domain Eukaryota; kingdom Metazoa; phylum Chordata; class Amphibia; order Caudata; family Salamandridae; genus Lissotriton; species Lissotriton vulgaris. Next base: position 334,868,679 of record NC_141697.1, on the reverse strand, counting down.
ATCTCATGGCATTGCTACAAGTGTAATACTACACTCACTCAGATATGTAGGCACGTGTTGACAGAGCCTTCTCATACATGGAGACAGTCCTTCAAACATGAGTGATATCTACTAGTGTACAACTTGTCTGTGCAGTCTCACTGCAAGCTTTACTTGGCATGTGATAGATGTTTCTCAAGTGTCAAACCCATGTTTTAGTAAACATAAAACACCTCTGAGATGTGCTATAGGTAGGCCATACAGCCTGGTGCTTTGAGTTTAAAAGGTGAGAGATTTCCTTTTGAGTTCATTAAGTTACTAATACAGTTGCAGTCCCTTATTGCAAGTACTACATAGAATATGCCACCCCTAAAGCAACTGACACACATGTTCACAAAAACATAGAATCTTTCTGTCCCTAACAGAAGCGCATATATACGCTTAGTTACTTAGCAGAAACTACTTATGTATGCAGATGAATCAAAGGCAGGTGGAAACACACCTTCATAGCTCTCTATTCCCTAACACAGGCCCTGAGATATTTGTTCTGCCACTTAAGTATACATTTAGGAAGCGATAAATGTAATAACACAGTCACATACTGGCACATTTACTTAAAAAATCTCATGGAACTGCTACAAGTGTACCCCAACACTCACTCAGATATGTAGGCAAGTGCTGGCAGAACCTTCTCATCCATGGAGACAGATAGCCCTTCAAACATGAGTTACTACTAGTGCACAGCTTGTCTGTGCAGTCTCACTGCAAGCTTCACTTGGCATGTGATATGTGTTTCTCAAGTGTCAAGCCCACATTTCAGTACACATAACTCACCTCTGAGATATGCTGTAGGTAGGCCATAACGCATGATGCTCTGTGTTTAGAAGATGAGAGATGTTCTGTTAAGATTAAGTTAATTGTGCAATTGCAGGCCCCTATCCATAGTATTACATTGTGTATACCACCCCTAAAGCAAGTGACATACATGTTAACAAAACCATAGACCTCTCGCTCACCTACTGAGGCAGCTATGGAAGCACTTATACAATCAGTCACTTACCAGAAAGTAGTCATACATGCAGCACACTCAAAGGTAGTTACAGTAACACCTACATAGCTTTGTTTTCCCTAACACAGGCACTGAGGTAGCTGTATAGCCACTTACATACACATTTAGTTACACTTAAACAGACAGACACGTACCAGCACATTTAATTGAACATCTCTGGGCAATGCTACTACACAGTTTTCTCGTCGATCCAGAGAAATAGTCCATCAAACATGGGTAATATCTAGTGGTGCAGACCCTGTATGAGCACTTTCACTGCAGGGTTCACTTTTAATTGGTGTTTTTCAAGTGTCAAACCCACTGACTTACACATTTAGAGAGTCATAGAGGTAGTAAAACAGACAGTCACGTACTGGCACATTTACTTAAACAACTCATGGTGTTGCTACAAATGTATTCCTACAATCACTCAGATATGTTGGCAAGTAGTGACACAACCTTTTTATCCATGCAGAGAAATAGTCCTACAAACATGGGTGATGCCTTCTAATGCAGACCCTGTGTGAGCACTTTCATTTCAAGCTATATAATATGATAGTACTTAATGAAAAGTTAAATGTGCTTATTTTTTCTACCTTCTTAGGCATTAATTTCTACTTAACTACAAACAGTTAAAATTCCATAAAAAATTAGACAAGAAGACACAGAAGCAAAGACACTATATCCTCACAATTGAGAGACAAAAGGAGCAAAACATTTTTAAAAGTGGTGAAACAACTGCTGGTAAGAGGATAAAGACCTATCTTAAAATTGTATCTGCAAAACTGGAGAGAGCAGAAAATCAACTTCATAAAAAACAATGTTTAAGACCAACTAAAAAAGGTGAAAATGTCAATGATATGAAAAGTAAAAAATCGAACAAAAAAGCACAGATTTTAACCAGAAGGCAGACCCAGTTTAAGAAAATCAGAGTTAGACTGGTCCGCACAAGAGTAATTCACAATCTAATGACAACTATAAAAATATTTAAAAGAAGAAGAGCAGATGTAAGACAAAAGGAATGTGTTGATGATGTAGTTCATAAAGCCTTTGCTCTGAAGAGGAAGCTATTTATTTTGATTCTAAGCAGAATGAAGGCAATGGATAAAATAGTGTTGATGATGAGAATAAGCTAAAAGAAAAGACTTGTTAATAGAAGTAACTTTTTGCACAGCTTTTAGCAGTGAATGGATACATACTTCTAGTACTGAGCCTTTCTTTAACAAAGAAAGCTACTTTCAAGAGAACCTATTAGTGCATGCAGTTGAAGAATCTGGACGATGTTATGAGATGAAGAATGGTAGTTGTATTCCTAATGAGGTGATGAAACTTAGAAATGCAGAGGAAGTGATAGCTGAAGAGGTACAGGGAAGGCATAGATAGGCCCCTGTTTAAAAATGGAACTGGAGCAATATTTGTAGTATTACATGTAGAGTAAGGGTTTATAAATGGTCCAATGGGCAAAGTAATTGATTTTTATTAATTTCCTAACTAGAGATGAGGTTGAATACTTGGCTATACAATTTTTTCAGATTGGTGGTATGAACCTGATTGGCCATTGTGTTATTTTTTTGCTAGTAAAAGACTTATATGTGCGCCCCCTGCAGTTCTCACCGTCTTTAGCGTATGCTGTACCTGTCCATAAATCACAAGGTTTAAGTGTAGATACTGCTTTTGTTAATATTGGAAGTACTGTATTTAAAAAAGGAATGTCAGATGTAGCATTGTTGTGAGTTAGAACATTGGCTGGTTTGTTTTTGATTGATTTTGATAAGAAAGTTAGTGCTGATGCAAGAGAATATAAGAGAACATAATCTGTTAAGAAGTGTATATGCTCCTCAAGTAGGACAGGACCCTGTTTATGAGAAACGGATAGTTTGTTCAAAATGGAAGAATACAAATGAGTGTAGAGATATTGAAGAAAAGAAAGGATAGAAGGACAAAGTAGAAGCTGTCAAAAAGAGAAAACTGGAAAATGACGGAGATATTGTAAGTTACCAGTTCGAAAATAGTTCAGATGTCATCTCTTATGAAAATGTTGTTCTCAGCATACTGTTTCATTTACCACATTTAGTGAACCAAATTCATAAAAAAGATAAGAGATTGTGTGCTGCACTGTATCACTTGCTCCAGTGTTTAATAACTGGCATATCTGTGACACATTCTGCTTCAGGTATTCAATACCTTTTAGATATATGTAGTGGATCAGTAATGTTTACTCTCCAAAGCTAACAAGACACACACGTATTTATTATGGTTATGTTTGGAGTTTGAAAAGAAGATGATGTAAATACTGATGATTTATTCGGGAGGAGTTACACATGAAACCATAACTGTGAAGATTGTGATTATTCATCTACCACTCACATTCTGAGCGTTTTCTTAATTTAACATTACCAGATTCCAAAAGTGTGCCTTTTGACAAATTGTTGAAGAATGCTGAATCAAAATATGACCTGCCCAAACTACAGATCAGATGTTCTCTGTGCATTAATCCTAGGAAGAAGTGGAAAATACCTTATAGTAATGCTGCAAAGATGCAGAGCAGATGGTTTCAAATTGGAAACTAAAATTACAAACTTCAAAGCTGTACAAATATCGATTTTGGGAAGAACTTTTACAACTTCAGCTGTCATCTTTCATGAAGGAATTAAAAAAGCTCTGGACACTACAGTGTCTATTTAAAGAGTGAAACTGGATGGACAGAATGTATTGACATCAACCTAAGATTCAAACCCAGACTTCCCTCCAAATTACCAAACTCTTATCTTTTCCTTCTTCAACCAAAGTTCTAAGGAGAAATTGTGGATAAAAAAGTGGTGTACTGCATTTCTTTTATGTGGTTCCTCAGTCTATTAGACATTATTTGGCCAATAATATCTTTATAGTCTTCAAAATTCAACAGTTGTTGTATCTTCCACAATGGAGTTAATACCACATCTAAATATTACACTGAGTAAATAAAGTCAGAAACTGAATGGACTTGATCCAATTACAACAGCTTTAACTTGAAAGTAAAAACTGCCTTTGTAACTAAAAATGACCCCTTTTGTGTCATCCGCTAAACATCTACATACTATTTCTGGAATTAAAACGACACTATGGGATGTTGTCTATATGGATGACCATTTCTTAAACTTCATTTGGCCTACCAGGGATGATGTTTTCAAAAGAATCTCTAAAATGGAACACTACATTGTATTTACTTGTAATATCGTACCAGACATATTAATTTTAGAAATATTTTTATCTTATGTTTGTTTATATTACTTAAGTAACTGTAGAAAAAGCACTTAATAAATGCAAGGCTTCCCTTAATTATAGTGTTGTACGGTGCATGTTTTTTTTCTTCAATCAATTAATATTATTTTCTCACTGTTTGAAGGTGATGCTTCCTAAAGACCACTGTTCATGGTGAAGAAGTATGAAAGCTGAGAACAGCAAAAAAGGGAAAATTATACCTTCACTATGTTGTAATACAATGTTACAGTATAAGTAATGTATGTTGGAATGATTCTGTAATAATGAAGATCAGATACTAATGTACTTTATGTTCTTTTCCTTTTTCCATACCAGGTGCTGTTGAATGTCATTAGATGTCTCAAAACATGTTTCCTACTAAAGACATTTTGCTTATACATAACCAAGGAAAATGTTTTCAAATGTAAAGTGCTCTATTGTCAAATTTCTATTACTGTGTTTAGCCTATTTTATAATAGAAATGTATTCACACAGCCACTCAGTCATCCTCACAGACATTCACATAGCCACTGACTTACCCATACAACTATTCACACACCCACTTATTCAATCATACAGCCAGTCACACACCCATTCAGTCAAACTACTATTACTACCACTTACTTATTCATACAGCTACTCACACACCCTTTCACTATTTCATACAACCACTCACACTAGGAGTCACTGACCAATACACCCACTCACATTAGTGGTCAGTCTCCTAAACAGCCATCCACACTGCTACTTTCTGGCCCATACAGCTACTGACACTACCACTCACTCACCCATACAGCCACTTATACATGCACTCACTCACTTATACAGCTACTCACACACCCATTCTCATTCATGTAGCCACTGGTCCAAGCAGTGACTCACCTATATTGCTACTCACATACTCACTTATTTATACTCCCACCCACCCACTCACTCACCCAAGCCTCTACCCATACCCCCACTCACTCATAGTCTCTCATCAGCCTTCTCAGTTCTTCAGAGAACCACTGACACACCCATTCACTAACCCATAGAGCTAGTTCTACTCCCACTCACTCACCCATACTAGCACTTTCACACACTTACCCTTACAGCACTCACAGAGCCAGTTACTTCCCATACACCTACTAACACAGGCACTCACTCACCCATACAGACACTTACAGACTTACTTAGTCACTCACTCAAGCACTCACATGTGTGCTCACTCACCCATACAGCTACTCGCATAGATACTCACATTCCATTAGAGCCACTCACAAACCCAGTCAGTTAACCAAAGACTCACACAAACAGCTACTCAATCAATCATACAGTCACTTACACATTCAGTCACTCCCCCATACAGCTACTGATGCATCTGTTCACTCACCCTTACAGACATTCACACAACCATCACTCTCCCATACTCACTTTCTCATAACCACTCAGTCCCCCATACAAGTACTCACACTAACACTGATTCACTCATACAGCCTCTAACACAGGCACCCTCAGAGCTACTTACACACCCATTCACTCACCCACACAGACACTTGCACAGGCACTCACTCACCTATAGTTCCACTCACACAACAATTCACTCACCCATACAGTCAGTCACACAATCATACACTCACCCATACAGTCCTTACTACAACCATTCACTCCTACATACAGCCACTTCCACAACCACTCATTTTTCCATAAGGCCTGTCACACAGAACCTTACTCACCCATGCAGCCATTTACACAGTTAATCACTTACACATACATCCAGTCACAGAATCACTCACTCTCCTATATGGCCACTGATAAAGCCACTCACTCAACCAAACAGCAATTCCCAGAGGCACTCGGTCACCCATGCAGCCACTAACACACTCATTCCAACACTTACACAACCACTCCTCTTTATATGTACACAGACATACACTTTATCTTTTTTAACCATGAAAGGCAGCTCTGACAAAAAAACATTTTTCTCTTCCTTTTTCTGCAGTTGATTTTCAATTTTTTTTCAAACATTTGGTATTTATTTTTTATTTTTCTTGAAACAAAATGGCAACAAGGGGAGACAATAAGTCTAACCAGTAACAGAAAAACTGTGCATATACTGCACAAAAGTTAAAAAAAACTAGTAAGTATGTTTTCTTTCTGCCTCCAAAATAACTTCAACAATCCGCTCTCAAGCTGTCAGATTAGTACTGCAATCTAAGCTGTAAGATCCATCACAGCATAATTCTGGACAGATTTGAGGGCATTGTCTTTCGATTCCTGATGGCACTCTCTCTCCAGGAGCAGGTAATGCAGCCTTGGAGGTAGATGGTTGCTCTCCATCTCTGCTCTACTGTACCCTCTTTAAGTTGATATAGTATGCTAGTAGTGCCGCATGAATATTTCTTCACCATCCCCCTCCAAATAGTCTTATCACAGAGGCTGTACTTCACAAACTTTGCCACAGTTTAGACCCCACCATGAACTAGTGAAGACCTTTTGCTCTGTGGTGCATCATCTTCAGCCTATTCTCTTTGCACCTCTACCTCCTGCTCCTCTAGTTGCTGGGGCAGCTGGAGTTCATCAATTCCTCATTTTTGTAGTCATAAACCACACAAAAATCAGTACAGGAAAAATCTGCACTAACTGCACAGCACACCTCCAAAGGAGAAGTAAGAACCCACTGGAAGCTTCAAGAAAAAAGAAACCTGGGAACTTCTTATCTAGCTTAATGAAAAGTGTCTACTCCAATCATATCTCTTTATTTCCAGATCACATGCTCTTCACAATTGCCAACATCATCACACTGGCGCAAGATTTTATTTAAAAAGGTACTATACATTACTATTAATAGCCTCTTCTCTTTGCACCTCTACCTCCTGCTCCTCTAGATGCTGTGGTAGCTGGTCTTCATATTTTCCTCCTGTGACCATTTTGTAGTGGGCAATCACAAGAAGAATCAGTACAGGGAAATTGTGTACTAACAGCACAGCACACCTCCAAAGGAGAAGTAAGAACCCACTATGAAGCTTCAAGAAAAAAGAAACTGGTAGGAACTTCTTATCCAGCTTAATGAAAAGTGTCTCCCACAATCATTACTCGTTGTCTCAAAATCACATGATCTTCACAATTACCGATGTCATCGCACTGATGCAAAATTTAATTTAAAAGTACTATACATTAATATTAATAACATAAATACAAGTTAAAACACTATAATAGTAAACACCTGTTCACACACAATAATTACATAAGGTGTATATTTGTGTTTTACACTTTTATCAAAAACACATGATCTTTGCAACTTTTTCACAAAACTGGAACATACCCATCGCAATGTTTCTGGAAACATTTGCAATTAACAAAATTTTGTATTAAAAAACACAGGTAATAATGTATTAAATAAATGACATGTAGTGACACAGAGAAATAATAAAATAAGATGCATATTATGCTGGCGTATTATATAATATGCAGGGCAGTTTTCCACAATGACAGATTAGTAACTAATTTCCCAGTACAAAGTAAGGTAGATGAATACACAATAAAAAAAACTGTAGACTCTTCTTAAAAAATGAAGATTTGAATCGGATAGTCATGTTCATTTTACATAGACTCAAGCACCCACTCACAAACCTGAACACAGGCACTCATGCACCCACTCACAGATCCACTCATACACCCACTCATGGACCCAGTCAAAGACTGATACACCCACTCACAGACCCACTTAGAGACTCACGCACCCACTCACAGACCCAGTCAGAGACTAATGCACCCACTCACAGACCCACTCAGAGACAACCCGACTGAGAAACTCATGTACTCTTACACATCCACTCATAAACCCACTCAAACACTCATGCACCCACTTAGACACCTACTCAAATACTCACAGACCCACTCATACAGTCATGCACCCACTCACGCACACAGTGAGACATTTATACAGACTCTCCCAGGCCCACTCAAATACCCACTCACACACCCATTCAGACAGTCATACACCCACTGAGACACTCCTGCATTCCCTCACACACTCACTATCAAAGGTTACAGGTAACAAAAATTAAAATTTAAAAACCTTAGAAATTCACTGAAAAAAACTAAGGTTATAAGAATGTTATAGTTAGGAATTAGCATTTTAAAAATGTAGAAATTCACAGCAAAAACAAAAGGTTACAGGGACGTTATAGTTAGGTTCACGTTTCACTGCTACAAAACCAGAGACATTTCGCATATCATAGTTACCTGAGCTAACTATAGTATATGCCCCCGCAAGGCACTGCTTATGGCCACACACATTATATCACTCATGACATGGTCAGTGACATCACTGATGCTATCTCAAATGACTTCACTGATAACATCATCCACAGAACCACTCACACACTGACTCACTCCCCTATACAACCTATAATACACCCATTCAAACACCCATACAACCACTCGCATACCCATACAACTACTCACACAACCGTAGAGCTCCTAGTACATCCACTCACTAACTCATATAGCCACTCCCACAACCACTCACTCACCAATATAGCCACTCACACAGCCACACACTCACACATATAGCCACTCACACAGCCACACACTCACCCATACAGCTACTCACACACCCGCTTATTCACCTATACAGCCACACAAGCACTCAAACACCCATACAACCACTTACATATACAAACAACCACATACCCATTCACACATCCATACAAGCATCCCAGATCTGCTCACTCACCCATACAACCATTCACACACACTCATTCTCCAATACAGCCACTTAGACACCAAATCACTTAACCAAACACCCACTCACTCACCCATAAAGCCACTTACCCTCCTAGTCACTTTAATTCAGCAGTTCAGATACTCACTCACCCCTACAGTCACTCACACACCCTCTTACCCATCCATGGAGCCACTGACACAACCACTCGCTCACCCATACAGCCACTGACACGCCCATTCACTCACCAATACAGCCACTCACACACCCACACAGCTACTTGCACACCCACTTATACACCCACTCACACTCCCATAAAGCCACTCAGGCACTCATACAGCCACTTAGATACCCATACACCAACTCAGACACCCAACAGCCACTCAGACACCCACTCATACCCGGATACATACAGTCACACAGCCACCCAGATAATATATTTTTGAAATAGTATCAACTGTTGCACTTATTGGAGTGGGAAAAGTGCATGTTTCCCCTTTACAATCCCACACTTTCCCTACTGTTGTATTGACTGGAGTGGGAATAGTAAATTTTATACCTCCGCAATCCAACTCTTTCCTTACTGTTGGTACTGGCTGGAGTGGGAATAGTAAATGTTACCCCTCTGCTATCCAATATTTTCCCTACTGTTGTACTGGCTGGAGTGGTGATAGTACATTTTAACCCTCCGCAATCCAACACTTTCCCTAGTGTTGCACTTATTGCAGTGGGAATAGTACATTTTACTCCTTTAAAATCCCAACAGTCTCCCTACCGTTGTACTGAGTGGAGTGCTAATAGTAAACAACTTACAAATACTTAAAATTCAGTATAAAATATTTGACACATATTATATTATTTACTCATTTTGATACTACTTTAACCTATTTGGTACCTTGGTATGTATTTTTAACACTCATAAACCTTTAGAAAACACTCAATGGATGATGTCATCAGTGATGGTATTTGAGATGTCATTACTGATGTCACCATGTCATGAGTGATGTACATTGCGGGGACATACGTTCGCTCACTATATGCTGAATTTCCTTGGTTTTGTACGAGTGAAATCTGAGCCTAACTATAAAGTCCCTGTTACTTTTGCTTTTTTCAAGTAAATATATACATATATATGTATCTTCACCACCGCGTCGAATCCACAGGAATCCTCCTAGTCCCACGAACAACGGACACAGACCAAAAGGTAGTGCAAATTAATTTATTCCAAGTATGCTGCCATAACGTTCCGGCTCCTCCGAGCCATGCTCACATGCTCAGTTGCGCGTTTTAAGTTGGGAGATTAAGTCCCCTTGTATCCTGAGGGTCCCTGGGCGCCAACTAGCCCACCAGGTACCTCTAGTAAGTGCCAGAAAGCTGTGTTGCAGAGAGGTGTAAAAAGGGGCATGGCCTTGGACAACCTCTCTGCAACGCAGCTCTGTGCTGCTTATTGGAGGTACCTGGTGGGCTAGTTGGCCCCCAGGGACCCTCAGGATTCAAGGGGAATTAATCCCCCAAGGGAGGGGGCGAGACTGAAGTGACGTGTTTACTTATCCAATCACTCCACCAAAACCCTAGCACTTATAAATTCACCATGCACTCTTCTTGCAATACTGTAATCATCCAGTCAGTACCCATGCACCAGGCACTAACACATGCACTGCCACCAGTGGCGGCTGGTGGTTTTTGAAAGTGGTGAGGCGAAAATGTTGTACCCAAATGTAATAAGCAAGCGAGCAAAGCGAGTGAACCCGAACTGCAAAAGGAGGGTGCGCAAGAAAATTTTGAAAAAAATTGATTCAAATAGTGGGTTTTACACTACATATTTACTGCAAATTTTTTTAAAAAGGGGGATCCAAATATAGCATTTTGAAGCACAAGTGTGAAGAAAACAATAGACTCAAATCGAAAATGTGTCCAATCCTCAAACTGGTCTGCTTGCAAAATGACCCCCAAGCCAAGCACGTACAACCAACGGAAACAAGCCCTTGAAGTGTTTCCCACCTGTAACACATCTCTGAACCACCTATGTTTTCATTGTATATAATAATGAAAATGCTGCAGTTTTGTTCTTATTTATCTTATGCAACTTACAACCATTAACAAAGCCTATAGTCCTGGCTGGTTGCAGGTTTAATGTCACTCGTATTACATATCTGGAGGCAATGACAGAAGAAGCAAAATCATAAGGTGGCAATAGGAGTGAAACTTAGACCAAATACCTGTTTCTAGGGGTATTTTTCAAAAAACTATCTGCAACACGACTTTGCTTCAAAAAATACTTTATATCAGAATTGTGCCCAAAAATGCTTTAGTTGAAAAAATTCTGTTTACCCCATCAAGTTTTGACATTCTTGTGTGTTTAAGGCGTTATAGTTATAGCAAAGTAAAAGAAATCAATGAGCACAGGAGATAAATGAGAACCAGGACCAGGTTGTCCCCACATCACTCAACCCCAATGGAAACACAAGTAGGTCATTGTCACCATCTTCACAGTGCCATAGCCTTGAGAGACAGTCCATCCAAACAATGGCAAAGCATGAAAAACGCAGGCAAGGCAAGGCCAAATTGGGCTGACCAAGATAAATAAATCCATCAATCAATCCATAAATCCATCCATCGACTTAAAAAAAAAATAAGACACAAAGGCAGGCACAACCATATCAACGTTCCATAAACAGATAAGGCCTCAGCGATTTCTTCTGCTTTAACAAAATGCCGGATTTTCTCCATGTAATAAACTGCTGAATGCCTTCAAGAACCAGTGTTTTTATCTGAAACATTTCCAGGCCCTGGGGCTACCATTGTAACCAATGTGGGGAAACGTTTTAAAGCAATCTTAAATGCATACCACAATGGCATTGCAAATTAAAGAAGTATAATATGCCGATTTTCCCCTGAGAAGTTCCAAGAGCCTGAAAAAGTAAATTGCGAGTTGTCCATAATGTCACTTGACATCCCAGTGTGCACAGCACCAGCAGGCAACACGAGAATTAAGCACCCACTCTCTTCTCACACTCATCCCCCTCTCCTCTTATAGAAAAAAACTGAAGTTTATATTCTTTGTGTCCTGTAAATGGCGTTTACATTATTTGTAGCCTATATACTTTACATCCACGTCTAGGTTTTAAAGACAAATGATAAAGTGCTTAAAATACATTAACAAAAAAGCGAAAAACTTGTAGGTGTCTTGATTGTATTTAAACATTCATAGTATACTACAATGCACTTTATTCAATAATTAAATATTTCATTAATTGACAATAGCTTCAAAATAGTACGTGGCCAATGCTGATCAATCCAGACATGAACAAATAAATCACATTATTTTCCCCAAAATAAGATATCTTAACTTTTATGGAAAGGGCTGCCATTTTGGGAGCACATTTTTTTTCTCGTTAGCTTTCACCATAACTCTTAATTACTATCCTGCATAAACAGTAATTTTTAATTAGGGTTGTTATAACTATGCATGCTCCTGAAATTCATCTGCATACTATTGATTTCAAACAATTTATTTGTATTTCTAATTTCTGGTGCTGTCGTTTGCTTTGCAATGCGAACATCTATCTCATGGTTCTGAGAATCGTACCCCATGTGTTTATGGCCGTGTTGACCTTCCTGACACAAATGTCATCTATGAAACGCCAAATTTTAACGATATTGGATTCATACACATCCTTGAGTATACCCATGAGGACGTGCTCCTCCCACCACCCTACATGTAAACATGCATAGGTTGGAGAGAAACACGCCCCCATGGCCACTCCTCTTAGCTGTTGATACAAAGATTTGTCAAATAAAAAATAGTTATGCTCTAAACAGAGTTGTATCACTCTTAACAGTTTACATTGTGTTGGCAATATTCAATATTGCGTTGATCCAGATAATATTTGATTGCCGCCATACCATCTTTATGGTTGATACTAGTATAAAGAGCGCAAATGTCCATGGCAATCAAACATAATCATTTTCCCACTGTACATTGCTCAATTTAGACAAAAAGTGACCTGTGTCTTTGATAAAAGTATACATATATATATTCATAACCTACTTTAATACTTTACAGCAACACACATTCACTGGATGATGGCATCAGCGATGTCATTTGAGATGTCATCAGTGATGTCACTGAGCATGTCATGAGTGATGTAATATGTGACGTCATCAGCAGTGCATTGCGGGGGCGCGAGTTATAGTTAGGTCTACTAACGATAACGGCTTAATTTCTATGGTTTTGTACGAGTGAAATCTCTAACTATAACGTCCCTGAAACCTACAATTTTTTTCAATGAATATATATATATATATATATATATATATAACGAAAACGCCATTCATCACCAGTTCCTTAAAGAATAACGAGAGTGAGCCCAGAATACGTGCAAGTTCATCAGTGATTTATTTTTCAATCACACCAGCCATCCGTCATAACGCGTTTCACCTCTCAAACGAGGCTTAATCACATGACGTGAGTTGAAACAAAGGAGGATCTTAAATACTTTCCAATGTGGGCGCGGCATATCATATTCATTTAAAGTGACCAATGCATGGATTTCTTGTCAAGTTAAAACAAAAACAGAATTGTGGGCCAGTGCCCAATGCATTCAATTCCATATGTCATCACTTGTTCAATTTCATACAGATAGGTTAATTCCCACTTTATGTACACAATTAATTATTTCTGTAAATGACTTAAAATGTCAATCATCAACAATTCATTCATAATTAACTATCTATATCTACACTATTATCCAAAAATATTCATTATATCTACATCACAAATACAAAAAATATCAAAAATATATATACATGAAAAAATATATACATATATATAAATATATATCTCTCTATATATATACATCATACCAATATTTACATATATACACATTAAAATTAGTCATGTATACATATCTTTTGAGAATACACTATATATCTGTACAGTCATGTTTGACTTAGATTTAGTAATCCACTGGTTGGTATGATTCTTGCTGGATAAATGTGCAAAAGTTGTTTTTGTTACATATCAGAGATATGCCTATATTGTCAATATAATATTATTAGAAGCAAAAGACCCTCAAAAGCAGCTGTGAAGTATATCTAATACAAAAAATAATATAAAGTGCTCGTGCTACATAGTTAATTCAAACAAGGAAAATAGTTTCATTTTAAAAGAAAAGTTGTTTCACAGGGAAGATGGAAGTCGTGGAAACCAGAATAATTAGACAAACCCTATGGCTATTTCAAATGCTGTAATAAGATGGATCTCATATGTCAGCCGGGGTATGCATAACATCACTAACCAGGAAATTGGCAAGAGCGACTGCCAATCCCCAACAGAGGAAAAGAGAAACATCGCAAGGTCTAAAGTGAGATGAGATGGAATCTCATAAAAGAGCCAATTGTGGACACAGGTAGTTTAATAGACAACAAGAAAGTCCTATTCAACATAATATGTTGGCAGGGTCTCACAGTTCTTTTAAACAGGTAAATAAATCCTCCCGGTCATTAAGTCCAGCCGGACTTTTACTATTCATTTCCAGGATATACCTTGTTTCTAGGAGACGGAGCTTACCTTCCCTATCACCTCCCCGTTTCAAAGGCAGAATCGTATCCACTAAATAGTACTGAAGGCCACTAGGGTCACTGTTATGCATGGCTTCAAAGTGGCGCGCCACCGGGTACGATTGGTCCTTGCTGGTTATGGCTCTGATATGCTGGAGAATGCGTTTATGTGCCAGAGGTCGTGTGCTGCCCACATAATTCAGGCCACATGGGCACTGCAGAACATAAACAACATACTCCATTTTGCACGTCAGTCTCTTAGTGATGGGTATGGGACACTCTCTAAAAGGACTTGTGTAATGGGTTTTATTCACTCCATATTTGCAAGCTTTACAAAAAGCACATTTTCTGAAACCTTTGCTCAGGGCCTCCCACGTCCCTGATATGGTCGTCTCTAGGTTATTGCTAACCAGGGCATTTTCCATCGATGGGGATTTGCGAAAGGTGATCTCTGGTCTGATTGAGACATCACCCCCAATTATTGGGTCCCCCTTTATCAGGTTCCAATTTTTCAAAAAAATCTTTTTAATGTCTGAATGCTGTTGACAGAACGGGACTATGACCCTAGAATTCACATGCAGACTGTCTGAGCTGGTTGTGGGTTCCTTGACCTTAGGTATAAGGGATTCTTCTCTTGTTTTAGCTCTTGTTTTCTTTATTGCTATGTCAAGGATGCTCTCTTTGTATCCCCTTTCCAGGAAGCGCTTTTTGCTTTCCTGTTGGGCCCTTTCGCAATCAACATCCGTGCTACAAATTCTCCTCAGTCTCAGCATCTCCCCATAGGGGATGCTGTTAATCAAGTGGCGCGGATGTTGACTTGCGGCGTGGAGAACTGTATTGCCTGCAGTTATTTTTCTGTGTAATCTAGTCTCAAGTTTGTGATTCTTGATGAAAATCTCAACGTCCAAAAAGTTAACAGTGACCTCATCTATATGAGAAGTAAACTGCAAATTCAACGAATTCATATTTAACAGTTTAACAAATTCTTCTGCGTCAGATTTTAAACCATTCCAAACCAGAAAGAGGTCATCAATATATCTTAGATACATTATGACATGTGTTCTCATAGTATCACCATGCAAGCCCATGAGGACCCGCTCCTCCCACAGCCCCATATGCAGGCATGCAAAACTGGGGGAGAAGCAGGCCCCCATTGCGACCCCTCTCAACTGTTGGTTAAGCTGTCCATTAAAGATGAAATAATTCTGTTCTAGGCAGAGTTTCAACATGTCTAAAATCATACGATTATGGCTAGAACAGTTGTCCGGACGTTTGGACAAGTAGTACTCAGCTGCCTTTGTACCGTCACGATGCCTTATAGAAGTATATAAGGCAGTGACATCCAATGTCATCAAGATGTAATTGTCATTCCATTCAAGATTGTTAAGCTTGCAAATGAAGTCTGTTGTATCCTTTACATAGGACGGAAGTGTTAATACCCATTCTTTTAGAAAGAAATCAATATATTTAGAGATGTTTTCAGTTGAACTGTTTATTATCCAATATTAGGGGTGTCTTTCATAGATTCACATGCCTGAATCATTCCCCGTCGTCGAGACGGGAGCCTCCGGTACATAAAAAAGTAATGTCCTATAGACATACATAGAGAAAATAGGCCTAAGGGTCCTCCCTTAGTAGCCTCTCCTTGTCCTTATGCAAAAAGGACCAAACTCTCAGAGTCAGCCAATCAGCTCCGACCTCCCTCTAGAACCTTCCTGGGAGGAGCCTCAGTCCCTCAGATTTTCTACCGCACGTTGTGCTAGGGAGTCTCCAGCCTGAGCTCTCCTCAGGATTCCTTCAAAATCATCTACTTACTTTTGGAAGTGATTTCTTCACTCTACAATCTCATCAGGGATTACTTCAATTCACTTTGTCTGCAGTAAGTGTTTTCTTTCTGCTTTCTACAATGTCTGAATCCCAGAAGAAAGCCCTTTTCAGGGCCTGCTCTTCATGTGGGAAGAAAAGGCTCCATGTGGAAGATAAGCATGCCCTGTGCTTATATTGCCTTTATCCAGACCACGTCCCTGCAGACTGCAGAATATGTAGGTCTTTCCCTAAAAAGACTGTAAGGGACAGGGAAGGTCGCCTTCTCATCTGGCTTGACAGGCTTAAGGACAGAGACAACCTGGAATCTTCAGTGGGTAGTGTCTCTAAGACCTCAGAAGTCTCTCAGAAGAGGCCAAGGGTAGCTTCCCCTGGCCCCTCAGACACTCCTCCTAGGAAGGCACAAAAGAAGTCTTCAGAGGCAAGATCTACGACATCTTCAGTGTCTGTCAGAGATACCCAGACCTTTAAGAAGCCTGCTCAGTCATCTAGCAGACATGCCCAGAGGACTACCTCAGTGACAACCACTGTGTCGACGACGACAGCGTCGTCACCTTCACCGTCGACGACGACAACTCCATCATCGTCGTCAGCAGGTAGACCTATTTCATCTGTTGTACTGCTGAAATCGTCGTCGACGACGAAGACTACACCGTCGATGACGACGTCGTCGTTGAAGAGCCCATTGTCGAGGACGACGTCGATGAAGAGCCCACCGTCGACGATCCCGACGACGAAAGCGTCGACGGCGAAGACGTCGACTACGAAGACATCGACGACGGGCTCGCCGTCGACGAAGGCACCGACAACGACAACATCGACGTCGAAGTCATCGTCGACGACCAACATGCCGTCTACGGAGATACCGCCGACGAAGGCCTTGCCGTCGACGAAGACACCGTCGACGGAGGACTCGTCGTCGACGATGGCCCTTTCTGAGCCATGGAAAAAATCCAAGCTCGTAGAAGTGTCGTCTCTCACGCTACCGCCGTCGACGACGCCAACAACGACGACAGGAACTTCAACATCAAGTTCTGCGCCTGGCAAAATTACCAAACCACAAATTACGCCGGAAACCACGTCTCCGAGCAAAGTGGAAAGGCAGCCACCTCCAGAAATCTTCCAAAGTGAAGAATCTGAAGAGGAAGACCCCCTGGAGCCTGCTACTTCCATCTCAGACCTTCACGTCAAATGCCAGAGCACTGACGAAGAACAGGAAGACTTCACTTACCAGGAACACTCCGTCCACACTAGTGTCCGCACGGAAGTCACCCCAATGGTGTGCCTACCGGTCTCTATTGTCAATGACTTGAAATACCTTATACAAGATTACAAGCAACGCTTCCCGGAAACACCAGCGACGGAAAGTGAGAATCAGACGCCTGCAGTAAATAACCCGGCGTCAGCGTCACTATCAAAACAGTCTCGACCTCCTCCTCAAACCCACCGTGAGAGAATCCAACCTCAGGTGGTGGTATCGTCGGACGAAGAGGACGACGAGGATGAATTGGAAGAAGGAGAGGTCCAAGAAATACACTCTGCCCACGATGAGGAGGATGAGTTTGTCGCATCTTCCCCAGCTTCACCTCAACCACGCCAAGCAGATTCGCCACCTGTGGATATTGGCGGTTTCCATAAAATAGTGGAAAGGGCTGCAAAACGATTCCACATGGTTATGGAATCGACGGAAACTGAATGCTTCCTACACGATTTCAAAGAGCAGACGCAGAAGTCAACGAAATCCATTCCGATAATAGAATTCCTATGGGAGCAGGGCAAGAAACTAATGCTGACACCCGCTTCTGTACCTGCGGTTATTCCACGCCTGGACAAAAAATACAAAGCCCCACTTACGGCGGCAGCTTGCCTCAATGGACACCCCAAACCATATTTGGTGGTTACACAGGCGGCCCAGAAGAACTCCCGCAACCCTTCCTCCCCTCTGTCAGCTCCTCCGGACAAAGAAGGCAGGAAGTTGGACACGATCGGAAAATGATTCACGACAACATCGGCCATGACCATCAAGGTGGCCAACTCCATTGCTCTGTTGGGGCGTTACAATCGCCAACTCTGGGAAGACATAGCCCCATATTTGGCAGAACTGCCTGACACAGTCCAAGGTGAAGTCAAGGCTCTGCTTGTGGAAGGTCAAACCTCAGCAGCCGAAATAATTGACTGTGCTATTGATGCTGCCATGACCGGCTTTCGTCAACTTGCTGGAGCAGCAGTCCTGCGCCGTCAAGGTTGGCTTAAAGCGACGTCGTTCCGACAGGAGGTGCAATCAAAAGTGCTAGACATGCCCTTCGACGGCCAGCACCTTTTTGGGGACAAGATCGATGAGGCACTACAAACCATAAAGAAGGACACCGATACTGCCAGAGCACTGGGTACTTTGCAGACGCGGAACCAGTCCTTTCGAGGCAACAGATCCAGAGGTCAGTCCTCTTATCGAGGTTCCTATCAGAATAGGTCCTCGTATTCCTACAATAACAAAAATCAATACCAGCACAAACAACAACAAGGTCGTCAGTCTTCTTACGGAAGATCAAACTTCAGGGGCAAGAATCAAAAGAGGGGCACTGGCAGCCGCCAGTGACCTCCTACTCCAGCCAGTCCAGCCACCCTATCCCTCATTTCAAATTGGAGGAAAATTGACCCATTTCCTCACCAATTGGCAACACATCACCACGGACCGGTGGGTTCTCCAAATTATAAGATTCGGCCATTCCCTGGAATTCACCACCATCCCTCCCAAAACACCTCCCCGCAGACGGACACACAAACACCTACGCCTGCTTCTCCAGGAAATTTCTGTAATGCTGAAGAAGGGAGCAATCGAGCGAGTTCCAACACCCCTAAAGGGGAAAGGCTTTTATTCCCACTTCTTTCTTGTACGCCAGAAGGAGAACAAATGGAGGCCCATTCTGGACCTCCGAGCGCTCAACGCTTTCCTACGGAGCCAATCGTTCAGGATGTGACGATTCAAGAAATACTAGGCATTCTAGAAAAAGGAGATTTCATGACATCCTTGGATCTCCAGGATGCCTACTTCCACATCCCCATCCTCAAGTGTCACAGAAAATTCCTGAGGTTCGAGGTTGCAGGACAACATTATCAATTCAGGGTCCTGCCTTTCGGCCTCAAATCCGCGCCGCGGATTTTCACGAAGTGCCTTGCACCGGTGGCAGCTTTCCTGCGTCAAATGGGTCACCAAGTCTTCCCCTACCTAGACGACTGGCTGGTGAAAGCACCCTCAGCAAAAGACGCAGCCGAATCCTCCAGCGCCTGCACCAATCTTTTTCAGAGGCTAGGATTAACTCTCAATCTAAAGAAATCCTGCATTATCCCCACAACAAAAATTACCTTCCTCGGGGCGACCTTGGACACGGAGTGCGCAAGAGCCTTCCCCTCGAAGGAAAGGACAGACAAGATATTATCTCTGGCCACGGCTGTGGCGGCAAAGAAAAACCTAAAAGTCCGGACCTACACCTCCCTCCTGGGCATGATGTCTTCCTGTATACTCCTCATCCCTCACTGCAGACTCAGGATGCGCCCGTTTCAGGAGGCTCTCACGAGCCAATGGACTCAAAGTACTGGCTCTTTCGAAGACATGGTACGGATAACACCAAAAATATCCAGAAGTCTGGAATGGTGGAGGTGCCGCAAAAATCTAACCGTAGGACTGCCATTTCTCCTTCCGGCAACACCTCTGGTGATCACCACGGACGCCTCCCTGGAAGGATGGGGCGCTGTCCTCCAGGACCTTCGGATCAGTGGCAAGTGGGACACTCAGGAAAAACAGCTCCATATAAACCTTTTGGAGCTGAGAGCGGTGTATCTGGCACTGCAGGCCTTTCTACCACGCATCCAGAACTCCCCGGTGCTCGTCAAAACGGACAACACCACGACGATGCACTATCTCAACAAACAGGGAGGAACACGTTCGCTCACTCTATCACGCGAATCGCAGAAGATCTGGAACTGGCTTGTACTACATGGAATCACGCTCAAAGCGGACTATGTACCAGGCAAGGACAATACCATCGCGGATGCCCTGAGCAGGCAAAGATCCCTCTCCCACGAGTGGGAACTGAGCGAAAGCGCACTGACTCACATCTTCTCTCAATGGGGAGTCCCAGGAATCGACCTGTTTGCCACCAAGGGGAACGCCAAATGCCCAAACTACGCAAGCTGGCATCCCCAACAAGGGTCACTGGGAAATGCTTTTTCCATCGGTTGGTTCAGCGTGTTTGCGTACGCTTTTCCTCCGTTTCCGATGATCCCGAGGCTCCTCAGGAAGATGAAGGCGGAGCCCTGTACCCTGATTGCCCCGTACTGGCCGAGACAACACTGGTTCTCGGATCTGCTTCGACTCTCCATCAGGACACCGATTCGTCTGCAACAACACCCGAACCTCCTGATGATGTCCAACGGGCAGGTCCAACACCCGAACCTGCAATCGCTCAAGTTATCAGCCTGGCTCCTGAGCACAGAGAGTTCTGTAGCCTGAATATCCCGCAGGAATGCAGAGATGTATTGGCAAAAGCGAGAGCAGACAGTACCAACAAAACCTACTCTCTCAAATAGAAAAGATTCTGCATTTGGTGTTCAGAACAGGGCCTGCGACCACTGCACGTCACACCTGAGCAGATATTGCCATACCTCCTGCATTTGGCACAGTCAGGACTGGCACATGCATCCATAAAGGTTCACCTGGCGGCTATCTCACGGTTCACCAGAACTTTCACAGGACCTTCTCTGTGGTCCAGTAGACTAGTCAAACAATTCCTAAAGGGACTTTATAGATCCTTCCCGAGGCCTCGGAAGGTCCCTCCGACATGGCATCTCAATCTAGTCCTCAACCAACTCATGAGGCATCCTTTTGAGCCCATTCATCGAGCATCCATCAAGTACATCTTATGGAAAACGGCGCTCTTGCTCGCTTTAACATCTGCCAGGAGAGTAAGCGAGCTACAAGCTCTGTCCATTCAGGAACCATTTATGCAGTTCAGACAGGACAGGGTGGTGCTGAGACCGAACCCTTAATTCATACCAAAAGTGCCTTCGGACTTTCATCTCAACGAACCGATAGTCCTTCGATCTTTCTTTGCGAACCCTTCCACCGCAGCAGAAAGAGCACTTCATTCTTTGGATCTCAAGAGATGTCTAAAGTTCTACCTAGATAAAACTAAGACTTTCAGAAAATCTTCACAACTGTTTGTGGCATACAGCAGACCGAGAATGGGTCTGCCTCTCACGAAACAAAGCATCTCGAGGTGGATCTCCTCAGCGATTTCATTCTGCCATGACAAAGCCGGGCGGCCTTTGAGCGAGCATGTTACTGCACATTCCACCAGGGCGATGTCCACATCAGCAGCACTATTCGCTGGAGTGCCGATCTTGGACATATGCAGAGCGGCGACCTGGAAGTCACCGCACACTTTCTCCAGACACTACTGCCTGGATATCGAACTTCAGAAGGATGCAGCAGTGGGCCAGGCGGTGCTTCGCCATCTCTTTCAGTGAGGTGAGCCTTCCTACATCCCACCATCCAGGTATGCACATTCTTTGTTCTTGTGATATTCTGCTAATGCTATCATTCCCATGTTATATGATAATATGTGTATTGTCTAACATGACTGCAGGGCAACTTTGCATCACAAATGTGCATATCTTAATGCTAACTACTCTGATTCAGGCATGTGAATCTATGAAAGACACCCCTAATACTGGATAAGAAATACGTTACTTACCTGTAACAGCAGTTATCCAGTATTGGTGTCTTTCATAGATTCACATGCAACCCTCCCGCCTCCCCTGGAAGGACTCACATCCCTCTCTAACAATATTACGTCTACCTAGCTGGGTGCGTACGAAAATCTGAGGGACTGAGGCTCCTCCCAGGAAGGTTCTAGAGGGAGGTCGGAGCTAATTGGCTGACTCTGAGAGTTTGGTCCTTTTTGCATAAGGACAAGGAGAGGCTACTAAGGGAGGACCCTTAGGCCTATTTTCTCTATGTATGTCTATAGGACATTACTTTTTTATGTACCGGAGGCTCCCGTCTCGACGACGGGGAATGATTCAGGCATGTGAATCTATGAAAGACACCAATACTGGATAACTGCTGTTACAGGTAAGTAACGCATTTCTTGCCGATAATATGGGTCTCCCGGGTGGTGAGGATAGGTTTTTATGGACCTTCGGCAATAGATATAAGGTGGGTATCACCGGACAGTCTTTTTTGAGAAACTTAAATTCGTCATTGGAAATGAGGCCTGCACTCCTCCATGCCATTAGTTTAGAATTCTGCTCTGACCAAGCTGTCTTGATTGCGATAAGATTGCTTTTCTTGTAACAATCTAGATCGCTGAGTTGGGATTCTGCTTCCTTTACATAATCGTCACGATGCCACAAGACGATATATATATTTTTTTTTTTGTAAAACAATTTTTATTGCAGATTCCAATACGATCATTACAACATATTTGCAAGTATGTTTGCGCAGGACCCCAGTTACTCACATTACTTCTAAGTAGTATGTACACAGCTTTATAACCCGCATCCCTGAGGCCGGGTGGCGTTCATCGTAATCAGTGCATTCTCTTCACTACTCAGTGTAGGCATTTCCAGTGGTCAACCGCCATCTGCTTTTAACTTCCCCCCCCCCCCAACAGGTCCCCCCCCTCCAGCATCCGGTCGGTGTGTACTTCTAGTCTCGGTATCATTGGGGTGCTATACCTTCCACCCCCTTCGCTCTTCCCTCCCCCCTCCCCTCCGGTGTTCTGTGGTGTCCAGTGCCTGTGTCCGGTAGTAGTGTACTAAAGTATGTGGGTAAGCTACGGAAGATGGAGTAAATCATTGAGTGTGTGTGTCCATGGTAGGCGCAAGGATCGGCGCCGCCTCCCCCCGGACCCCAGGGTCTACTGTTTCCCCTTCCTCCTCGCTCTCCACTGCACTGTCCCTGAGTGCTTGGACTAGGATTTCCCATGCCAGTGCCGTTTCCTGAGCTCTCTCGTCTGACCCCCGTCGTGCTAGTTGGTATCTGATTGTGCTCTCTGCCGCCGCCCACTTCTGAAATTCGGTCAGCCATTTCCGGTGTGTCGGCGCCGACTTTGACTTCCATCCCCTGGTGAGTTCCCTCTTCGCAATAAGTAGGCCCATGTCTATGAATGTGCTCGTCAGTTTATTTTTGCGTGTGTGTGGGAACCAATGTAAGAGTGTAGTCGCACTGTCATATTGCAGATCTCTGTCCGTGACTTCAATCAAGGTGTCGCCCACTTCCCTCCAGAAGTCTTGCAGGTGTGGACAGCCACTTAGCATGTGCAGTAAGTCCGCGCCTAAAAGCGCACATCTGGGGCACGCTGCGTCCACCGCGCCAAAGTATTGTGATATTTTATGCGGGGTTAGGTAGGCCCTATGGAGTATGTATAGGTGTATTAATTGGAAGCGGGCGTTTCTGGTGCTTTTCCTGGCCCTCTGAACCAATTGAGCCCACGTCGTGTCCGGGATTTCTCTCTGCAGGTCTGTCTCCCATTGGGTTTTGAGACGCGTCAGGGGCTGCAAATTAGCCTCGAGTAGTCTAGAGTGCAGACATGTGACTGCCTTGATCGTCCCTGCAGCCATCATCGTGTATTGGCATGCTGGCGATGTTGGGGGTTCGAGCAGCCCTTCCCCCCAGTGCGCCTGGATCACGCGTACCACGGCCGCATGCAAAAGGTAGTCACCCCTCGGGAGGTCATATTGCTCCTGCAGGGTCTGGTACGGCACGAGCACCCCATCAATGTATAGGTCTCCCACCATCTGCAGGCCAGCCTCCTCCCAACCTTGGAGGTTCGACCAGTCGCCGCCATTGGAAATGCTGTCAGCATACCCAATGGGATTTCAGGTGCAAATGGATGACCGGGACCCGCCCGCTTCTGCATGCGATTCCAGCCGAGCCTCAGCGTCCGTTCTTCCTGGGACAAATCCCCGAGCGTGAGTTTCTGCTGCAAGGTAATATACGCCAATACGTGGCGGGGGGTGCCAGTGTCCCTCTCCTGTTCCGGGCCCCGGTATACCCTTGCCACCTCTTGTGTGAAAAACTGCAGCTGGGCAGCTAAATAATAGAGTTCAAAGTCCGGGACCGCGAGTCCGCCCTCGTTCTTTGGGCGGGTGAGGGTCGCTAGAGCTATCCTCCGCCTGCCAGTACCCCATAGAAAGGACACCACCTGGGACTTCAGGCGTCGAAAGACGCTGCCCGGTATCCACACTGGGAGAGTCCTAAAGAAGTATAACAATCGTGGCAGGGCTATCATTTTAAGCAGAGATACCCGGCCTGTCATGGACAGCGGAAGAGTGGCCCAAAAGGTCATGTTACCTTGTAATGTACGGATACAGCGGCCGATGTTGCCTTTCAGCAGGTCTGCGGACTCATGGTAGACATGTACCCCCAAATAAGGGAGGCAGTCCGGTTCCCAGCAGAGCCTGGGGTGGGCCCTGGGACATCGCTCCGCTCTCCGGAGTGGGAAGAGGCACGTCTTTGCCCAGTTCACTCTCAGGCCCGAGATCTCCCCGAATCGCGCCAAAAGGCGCTCCGCCCCCTCCACCGCTTCCTCTGCGTTGTCCAAGAACAGCAGGAGGTCGTCCGCGTACAATGATATGTAGTGGTGGATCCCGCCAACTGCCAGCCCCTGGTAATAGTCTCCTCCCCTGGACAGTGCCGCTAACGGTTCCATCGCGAGGGCAAATAACAAGGGGGAGAGCGCACACCCCTGCCTAGTACCCTTATGCACTGTATAGGGATCCAATATCAGCACACCTATTCGTACCCTGGCGCCAACCGACGCATAGAGCACTTTCGTCCATCGCATATAGCCCTCACCTATGCCAAAACAGTGCATCACCCTGTACAGGTAGCACCAATCCAGGCTGTCAAAGGCCTTCTCTATGTCGATCGCCATGACCATAGGGGCTCTGGCGAGCGGTGGGGGATCCGCCACGAGCCTCAGCAACCTGCGGATATTGTGTGACGTGTTTCTGGTGGGTATGAAGCCCGACTGGTCCTTGTGAATCAGGTCCTGCATGTGGGCTATTAATCTGGCGGCCAGTATAGTACTCAGTATTTTATAATCTGTCGTCAGCATCGACAGAGGTCGGTACGACGCCGGATCAGTGCCGTCCCTACGCGGTTTTAATAGGGGAATCATGATCGCCTCGTGGTATACGAGTTGGAGTCGTGGTGCTAGGATATCAATATATTTACTATAGAATTCCACTGGTAGTCCATCCACACCCGGCGTTTTATTGCGCGCCATTCTCTTTATGGCCCCTCTAATTTCCCCTAATTCAATCGGGCCCCCGAGGGCCTCTGCCTGTTCTTGCTCGAGGTGTGGCAATTGGATCTCTGATAGCAAGGCGTCTGCCATTTCGGCTCGATCCACTGGGTCTCTCCCATACAGCCGTTCGTAATACCCTCTGAAACAACGCAATATGTCCGGCTGGGAGTTGGATGAAGTGCCATCCGCATTCGCCATTGACAGTATCGGGACAGCGCCTCTGCTGGGGTTAGCCAGCCAGGCCAGGAGTGTCCCAGTCTTGTCTCCTTCAGCAAGCGCCTTAGTTAAGTATGTTTTATAATCGAAACTACGGAGGCGCTCCACTTCTACAGCCACTGCCTCTCGCGCTGCACATACCCTTTCCTGCAAGTCGGGGCGGTTGGGTCTTTGTTTCTCTACCACTCGCAGGGTTCGCTCAGCCCTGTCCAGGTCATCCATTAGTGTCCGCCGCGCACCCGCAAATTTCCCTATACAGTGCCCCCTCACCACTACCTTTAGCGCGTCCCATTCCACGGCCCTGGAGGAGGCAGTTCCCTCATTCTCCGCAAAGTACTGGGAGATCCTTTCTTCCAACGCTCCGCTGAACGGTGGGTCATCTAGCGTGTCTGGGTGAAGCCGCCACGTCGGGATCGGTGAGACTTCGTTCATCCAGGCTAGCGTGAGGAGCAAGGGGTTGTGGTCTGATATCGTTCGTGCCAGGTACTCCGTCCGAGCAACCGACGGAATTACTGAGTGAGAGCACAGGAAAGCGTCTATGCGGACATGAAGGTCGTGTATGCCCGAGTAGAAGGAGTAATCCCTCTCAGCCGGGTGCTGTGCGCGCCATGCGTCCGTCAAGTCCCACCGCCCCTGCCAAGTAGATCTGTGCCTCGCTAGTCTGTGTACTGGAGATGCCTGCAGAGGTGGGTGCGATCTGTCCAAGGTGGTATCCTCTATAGAGTTGAAGTCCCCCCCCATCAGCACCGGCCCAGTTAAATAAGAGGCCAACAGCCTGGATAGCCTGGTGAAGTATGAAGCCTGCTCCACGTTCGGCGCATAGGCGCTACAAAGAACAATCTGGCGAC
Organism: Lissotriton vulgaris; assembly: GCF_964263255.1. NCBI lineage: Eukaryota > Metazoa > Chordata > Amphibia > Caudata > Salamandridae > Lissotriton > Lissotriton vulgaris. The sequence goes on along the minus strand of NC_141697.1, from coordinate 334,841,940 downwards.
CCCTGAGTAACCCCTCAACCGCCACAAATCTCCCGTCAGGGTCTACAGTGTGCCTAGTGACCTGGAAGGGAACCCCCGCCCTGATCCAAATTAGTGTCCCCCTAGCAAACGCCGAGTATGTGGTGTGAAACAGGTGACCCCTCCACCTCCTCTGCAAAGCAACCCCCTCCTTTTTAGTTAAATGGGTCTCTTGCAAAAAGGCTATGTGTACCCCTCTACGAACAAGGTGGGAATGTATCTTGTGCCTTCTCGTCATTGAGTTCAGTCCCCGCACATTCCAAGACACACATTTCAGCAAACCCATACTAGCCATTGTCCCAACTTAATCGCTGCAGTCCAATATCAGTTCGCATCCGGACACCAGACACCATCCCGACCCTTCCCATCCCCAACGCCCCCCTCTTCCCCCCACCCCAAACCCCACCTCGAGTCTCCCCAACTTCTCCAGGCCCCCCCCACCCCCAGAATAGGACCCAACTGCAAAGTAGTCGCTCCCATCCAAACCTGTGAGCAACCGCGCCCACTAAACTTTGTAGTCCGTAGTAAACACCACGGAGGCCTTATGGGCCCTGTGGTACGTGAACTGGCTACTGACCCTTTCCAATCCCGTCCCCACGCCCCCCCGCCCTATAGTACCCAATGTGACTCATAAAAGAAAAGTCTCACAGTGGTCTGTCCCAGTGTTCGTGGAGGCGTCGCCTTCAGAGTCATACCTCTCCGCAATCGTAGGCAGCTGTCAGATTCCGATGATCTCTCCCGAAGTTTGCGGCGTGACCTTCGGGCCCCTGGCGCCATCCAATCCCGACAAGTCAGTGTCCGAGCCCGTAGCCAGGGCCTCCGAGGCCGAGTCCCTTGTCGAGAGGGCCGGTGCCAGTCCCGACACCTCTTTCACCGCTAGTAGTGCCGCCTTCCGTTCTTCCTCCGTTTGCGAGGTCGTCGGTCTTCTGGGGCCCCTGCCGCGGTTACGAAGCCTGCGTGATCGTCTGATTGAGTGGCCCTGGCGCCCCTCCTCCGCCCGGAACCGGGCCCCGTCCGTTCCCGCTTTGTAGGTATCCCACCAAGTCCATGCCTCTGCAGATGTTTCAAAAAACAACGCCCTCTCATCCACAATCACACGGAGTTTGGCCGGGAACAGCAGGGAGTACTGCAGCCCCTCTGTACGCAATTCCTTTTTGATGGAAAGGAAGGATGCACGCTGTCTCTGGGTTTCGAACGTGTAGTCCGGGAATAATGTGACCCTGCTGTTATCTATTTGAAATGGGCCTGCGTCCCTGGCCCGCTGTAGGAGCCAATCCCTGTCCTTGTAGTGGAGCAGTTTGATGACCACTGGGCGGGGCGGCAGGCCCTCACGCGGGGGTCGGGAAGGCATGCGGTGCGCCCGCTCCAAGGTGAAGAAGGGAGATAGGCCCTCCGGGGCAACCACAGTTTTTAGCCAGTCGGTCAGGTAACCCACCATGTCCGTGCCCTCTTTTTTTTCTGGAAGGCCCACCAGACGCACATTATTCCGCCGACTGCGGTTTTCTGCATCCTCTGCTCTCCTCTCTAGGGTTTGTATCCGCTCCATCGCGTCCGTGAGCCGTCCCTCCATCGACTTTTGAGCCGGTACAACATCTTTTAGGGCGTCTTCTGTTTCCTTGACCCTGTCCGCCAGCTTCGCATGGTCCGCCCGCAGAAGCCCCAACCCCGTCGCCACCTGACCAATATCCTGGTGTAGTGCCTCCTTCGTGGCCGCAATGGCGTCCAGTATCCGGTCTTGCATCTGTTGGAGCTCCGTGGGAGGACGTGAGGAGTCGTCCGGCGTTTCCGTGGATGGACCTCCCTCTCCCTTGGGTCCTTTAGGCTTCCCCATCTTTCACCCTCAGAGCGGGCTCGGGCCTCCAAAGCCGTCGGGCAGAGACGATGACCCCGGCAACAGGCGGGCCGGCGGCCCCTCGGCGTCTCCGCTACTGGCTCGGCGTCCAGCGGTGTAATGCTTCCTCAGGGGAGATCCGTGGGGATCAGGTCGGCACCAGTCGTGGGAATATCACCTCGGGATCACACTGTGCGCCTCTACCGCCTCTAGAGCTAGGGGTCCGCTTCAGGGTCCACGCGGCAAGCTCCGGTCTCCTCACCACACTCAGCTCCTCTTCGGGGTGTCCGCACCATGCAGCAGTGGCGGGTCGGAGCCGCCTTCCCCCAGATAAAAGGAGTATTCAAGCCTCGACCAGTACCCCAAACTTACAATGTCTCGCAGGCGGGGGGCGCTCCTCCAGAGTACCGGGGTGGGGCAAGTGGTCTCAGGTGGTCTGTCCCAGCTCTCAGGGCCGGCGTGCCGGTATCCCCAGGTGTGTCTCGCCCAGAGCACGAGGCCGGGTCGCAGCAGTCTCAGGGGGTCTCCGCCGGTCTCACTCAGCTCTCAAAGCAGGGGCGCCTGCAACTCACACAGCTCGAGGTCAGGGCTCAGGCTCAGGCGGCCCCAAGCAGTCCCACCCGGGCTCCCCCAAGGGAGAGGATGCAGTCCCCAGCGCACCGAAGTTCTCTGCCCCAGTGACTCCTGGGTCTAACGCGATGATGTGGTGGTGGATCCGAGCCCCTCCCGGGCCCTCCGCCAAAGCTAGCGCCACAGTACAGATGAGGGCAGGGATCCTAATCCTCGGCCCCGAGACCCGGTTGCATAGCAGGCCTCCCGGGCAGGGTTCGGCTGCACTGGGGCTGGCTCCCCGTTCAGAGACTCCGGAGCGTCCCCGGAGGATCAGTCCCGTCGCGGAGCGGTCTTTTCTAGGCACTCCGCCAGGGCCAGGGATCAGGCAGCACTCACCGGAGTCATGGGCCGCGAAGCCGGGGACTGGATTTCCTGCCTCGCCGAGGGGGCGGAGCCTCGCCGAAGCTGCGTTCGCGGACAAGCCGCACACCGCCCTCAGGGTTCGCCGGTTCACCGGGCAGCCGCCGTCTCCCCTCGGTGGTCTGATGTTGCCCCGCTCTCCTTACTCGGGCGGTAAGACCCCACGGGCGGACTCGCGGTCGTCTTCCCTTCCCTTACTCGTAGGTCAGGCAACCGCCATCTTGCGCTCCGAGGGTCGGGAGATCTCCGTTCTGCAGTGCCCTTTGCGGGTGTTCCCGCGGTTCGCCACTCCAACCGGGACAGACCTCGGTATCGTCTGCGGGATCGACCCGGTTTCCGCGGGGATCCCGGGTCCAAAACAGGATGATTCGGCAGATTATGGGCAGAGGGTCGGGAGCCTCGCTAGGCTGCGACCGTCTGCATTGGCTGCTAGCCACGCCCCCCCCCCCCCCACAAGACGATATTTATATATATATACATACATACATACATGCAGTTTAACTCGAATTTGTGAGGCTTTACAATTTCACCCACCCACTCTTGAATCAGGGATTTGGGTTTGACTATTTCTGTATGTCCATTTTAAGATTTGGAAACTCTATTAAGAAATTCCTGTATTCTGCACATATCTCAAACATCAAACAAGGATACACATTATTCCTCATCTGCAGCTGGTTTGTGAATCTGCCCATTTGTCTTTTCCCGGAAGTATAGGCCTGACCAAGACGAGCACAACTCCATCCGTGAGCTTGGACAACCAACATATCAGAGGGGAAGGGTGGATTCCTTTTTGGTGCTTCTTTTTTTTGTGTTGCAGCGAGCCCTCGCCCCAGTAGTAATTTGCATTATTGCGATGGCTTTATTAACATCCTCCTTGGGTATTTGCTGGCTGCAGTTCTAAAACTGGCGAAAGAAAAGCGTGGGGCCAGTCAAGCAGAATATTGGAAGAGATAATGCCCATCCGTCAAGAGTAAAGCAAACAGCGTCAGCTAAGAGATGCCAACTTGCTTTCCACGGCGAGTTCACTTTCCTTTTTTGAACTAAGTCGGAAAGATGCCGCTGCAAGGTGTCGAGTCAGCCCGATATGTGTTTAAAGTAGAGTGACGGCTTCTGCCCTTCATCCTGGGCCAGCTGCGTTCTAAGACACGTGCAAGAGGGCTGAGGCATTCCTTGGTTCCAGGAAACATTTTTCATGCTGGTAGCTCTGCATATTACAGCAGACAATGGCCGCAGGCAGGAGCGCAGCCAGACTCAACCGCTGGAGAAGGGAGGTGACACTTTTTTTATTTTTTATTTGGAGTCATTTTCCGTGCTCGAGTCAAAATTACTCAGTGGGGGCTCCAGTTTAGCACTGTTAACTGCTGCATTTTAAAATGCATCATTTTAATGCACATTGAGGAAGTAGACGATGCTGAATTTCATGTTCTAGTGTCTGGGATAATCAGTGACAAATGGTGTAGTCTAAGCCATGCTGTACCCAGTTTAAATGGTCTCAGCATAACAAGGCTTACATTTAGTTTTGCAAGCTGTTTGGCTCATCCTCTTCGCATCACAATGCTTTAGACAGCTGTTCTCAACCTTTAGACTTCTGCACACCCTAAAGAATCACAACTGGAAACCAGGGACCCCCAAGACATTTTTACAATTTGATCTGCAAGAACAATAGACAAAAAATAGACAAACAAGCGTTTGTTTATTTAAATATGAGAACTACTACAACTTGTTATAAGACCCAAGTCGAGTTCACAAATCAATATGTAATGATGTGAAATCAGAGCTCTTGGCACTAGTGGTTCGACAGAGATAGCACCCTGATGCACAGTGGTCTCAGACAGGCAAAGAGAAGCAATCAAGCATGGACAAGACAACTCTAGGGACCATGTAGGGTCTTTATGTCGAAAGGTGATGAAGACTGTGATTGCATTAAAGCTCGAAGACCAGATGCCCATTATGCCAGAATACATGTGGCCTCTTGGAAAGCTACCCTCTTCCTGGTCTGCCAGTGTGGGAGTATTTGAGCTGAAAAATGTAGGCAGGCCCCCTTTCCAATACATGAGGTATCAGTGCTTGGAGTTTGTAAGTGTCTGCCCATGTAAAGCAGTGCATGAGAGACCATTAAAAATGGTGGAATCTTATTTGTGACAAACATAGAATAGCTATTGCTTCAGCTTTATCTTTCCCCAAAAAAATTAAGTCTGATTTACTTTGGTTACCTTTCACTACTTTTCTATCTTCATACCCCTCTTTACACTTTTACTCATTTGACAATAATTCTTTCTTTCTTTTTCCTTTCCTCCTTCTTTCTATTATTAAATTGTTCAATTAAATGTAATCCAGATGGCACCCTAATCTTTCTCTTTTCTTATTTTCACTTACTGCATATAGTTGTAATTAATAGTGTCTCTAATGCATAATTCGTATTTTTTGCTTTCTCTTACTGTGTATTCTAATATGTTACTCTTTTTTTCTTGTGCCTAGTTATATTCCTGGTACCTGTTTACTTATTCAATAAAAAATATTTAACACAAAAAGACATGCGCACTTTAAAAAGTGCAAACACAGCCCACCCTCCTCCCTGCTGCTGTCATTTAGCAGCAGAGGATGAAATAGGAAATGGTAATGTTTTACCATTTTATTTTTCATTCCGTGCATGGTAATTTAAGTGGGATAACACTCTTCCGATCCAAGGGAGGAGCCGCCCCTTCCTGTTGTCTCTGTCTTTTTAATACCTCAGATCTCTTTCCCGCCCTCCTTTGTATTCTCCCTACTTAACCTTTCTCAGTTGTAGGTACACAGCCCAATGCACTTCATGGACGGAATCATGAGAAGTCTCACTGTTGACACTGTGGAGGTGTCCACCTTCCTGTGACTCTCTATGCCTTCTTGAACTGATTTCTGAATCTCTCTCATCCTCTGATCTCTCTCACAGTCACCCACACATCTACCTATTTCTCTTCTTCTTCCTGCACTCTCCTGCTCTACATTGTTCCTCATTTACCTGTCCTTGTTAATTAAATGCCTAAGGCCAGATACTCATAAAGCATTGTTTATTCTGCCAGAAGGAAGAGCACTCCATCCACAAGGCTCATTTGGCATTCTCTCTGGTCTCCAAACCTTCCTTTACTCCTCATCCTGCACCCACATATCTCATCCATTTCTTTAAGCATTTCTCCCAAAAAAAAACACGAATCTGATTGAAGTGAACAAGATCGCCTACAGATCCTTATGTAGTTTAGAGCCATATGAATAGAACCCATATAAAATAGCCAGAAAGAATTTTGCTCTAAATAGTGCCAGGATAGAATCTCCAAATGGGCTGTTTAATTTAAGCTACAGCTCACCTAGTTGGTACCGCAGATGACATTCCTTGTTTATCATTTCCTTGTATTGAGTTCTGTGACACAGATTTTCATCTTTCCAGACCCCCTAGTATTTACACGTCTTGTCTTCTTCTATGGGGTCCCTGCTAATCGGCCAATTGTGTGAGCTTTTAGATGTACCAAAGGAGATGATTTGAGTTTTGGACACATTTGGTTTCGGATCGGTGCTGGCAATGTAGTTGTATAGACAGGCATGGGAGCGCGAAGGACCGATGTGGGTATGGTCCAAAAGGATCATGTCATCTGCGTACTGTACAGCTGGAACATGTACAGGATCCAGTTTATTTAGTATACTTTATCAAAGGCAGCACTGAAGTCTTAGCAGCACATGTAGAGGTTAGATTCACTATCAGTTACCTTTTGTCCACTAGATTGGTCGCCAACACATTGTCTAAAGTTTCAGAGCTCTTCTGAAATACGGTCTGGAACACTGGCAACAGATCTGCCACTTCTGCCCATTCCTCTATGTGAGAGAGCAAAATGCTGGCAAAGATTTTTGCCTCGCTGTCAATTAGTTCAATGGTGCTATCATATTTTAGGTCTTGTAGATTTCCCTTTTTAGGCAACGGGTGTAAACTTTAGCCTCTCTCAGAATTGGGGATTGTATGTGCTTCCAAAATATAATTGTACAGAAGGCAGAGGGGATGGTTTCAGAACTCCTGATTCGATTTGAATATTGAACTGAGGAGGACATTTGGGCCAGGGGCAATATTGCCTTTGCTTTCCTCCTTGATCTTCTTTGCAGTGACGTTTAGTGATCCAACGAGCATTAAATTTGTTAGGGTAAGTCAGATGTTTATTGTAATAGAGCTTGGATATGAACTTAATCCAGGTTTCAGCATCAGTGCTATTAGAGTCAACCTTGGTATATTGTAATGCTCATGCTAATCCCCAAAACGTATACAGATCTGTCCGGTGCTTAATCTTTTGCCATCTTTCCAGCTCAAAAGCATTTTTCTTATTCTAGCATAGGTGCTTGTAGTTAAATGTTAGCTTCTTCATTCTGGCAGGTACAATACATTTCTAGTCTTAGCATACCTCCTCTTCAGACGGTTCTACTGAATTTTCAGAGCACCCAACTACACGCTGTACCAGGTGTTGCTCTGGACTCCGAGACCTCCCCGGCCATTTTGTTGATAGCTTGTATAAGTATTGAGTAGGATAGAGAGAACCTAGGGCCATGGCTGATAGTCGTAGGGTTTGTTTTTTAGAATTCCATGTTGATAATGAGACTATTTCCTAAAGGCGTTGTCCAGTTTTCATATAGCCTGGCTATGTGTGCATTCCATTTAATTTTATTCAGTCTATACCCCCTCCTTCTCTGCAATTGTGTCGGTCAGTATTTTCTTGATCACCCAGTTTATTTTGACCAACTGCGGATCGGGATCGTTCTCCGTTCTATTTACGATTTCAAAGATGGCAATTTGTTGAAATAAGGAATGGGTTACCAAAGGGTAGTTCAATTGATTTTCTATTGATGCCACAACCTGTGATAAATTAACTGGGATGTCCGGTAGAATTAGTCCATTCAGGTTAATTACTGGAATTCTGAAACGCCTCTGCTAAAATGTATGGTTTCTGTGACAGGCTGGCTTATGATTCGATACTATGAGTGGCATTGCCCATAGGCTTAGGGATTTCTCATAATGGGATCAGGGAGAGATGTTTATTGCCAAGTACGTAAGTTAGGTCACCCATTATCACTAGCTCTGTATCGGCTAGCCGAGGTAGCTGTTTTTCTAAAGTGCTGAATAAGTCACTTTGAACAGAGCGTTTACGTAACATCTGGGGGGGTTATAGATATTGTATACCAATAGAGTAGGACGTTTTATGGCACAAAGAATTTACACTCAGATATTAATATGTGGTTAGACTCAATAGGTAAAATTGTGTTGTATTCCAGTTGACTGCTAATTAGGGTTGTCAGCCCTCCCGATGGTCTACTTTTATCCAATAGGTTTTATTGCAGGGTTGACCAGGATGTGTAGTTTTGAATAGTAAACTTGTCCTTCCCCTAGGTTTCATGTAAACCGATAATATCATACTTGTGCTTCAGCCCTGTTATTCCAGTGGTTTTGGTGCAGCCGAGGGAGATAATATGACCAATAAAAAAGTCACAGGTGAACTCTAGGGAAATGGGGAGACTTCAGCAGAAGGAAGGTGTTTCTTAGTGTTAATATTAACAGTAATGTCAGCAACCATTTATATAGCGCACTAACACAAGGTGCTTCGTGACACATAAGACAGGAATTCCTTTAGAAAAGATTTAATTGATTTGCATACAACGTGATCCATCGGTGATGCTTAGAGCAATGAGTATCACAGCGCAGGGTACAGTAATGAAAGCACACTTTAGTAGTATGCATCAAACATGAAGTTTCTTGTAACTTTCTGCCCGGTGTTTTGTTACTCAGACCTGATATAGTGCATGATCTGCCATGTACTTTCACTGGAGGTGCAACATGGGCTGTAGCAGCAATGCAAGATTCACACACAGAGCAGAGGGAGACATGACACGCATAACAAATGCAGAAACCCCACAAGGTTTTCTCGCCAAAACAGGTACAGACAGTTTTGCACTAGTGCAAGATTCTATCACGCAGACAAAACAGTTACAGCAGAGGCAGCAGCATGGCAGCTGTGGGTGGCCCCTTCCTGGCAGGTGAGAGTTCTCTACAGCACTTGAAGCAGGCCCCTCAGTGGCAAATGCCAGAGGTGGGAATTGCAGAAGAGAAAGCATCCAGGCAGGAGAAACAGATGTCGCCCTGAGGGTTTCTCTGCAGAGGTGGCACTGCGATTTACATCACCATTGTAGTCACAACCTGAGTGAATATCCACCCATCTCATGAGAAGTAGAACAAAGAGAAAAAAAGGCAGACACACAATTTGAGGATCTTCTGATAAAATTTCAGTCCGGGTGGATCTCAGTGGCAGACATCAGTGTCTGTGGATAGGCAGGAGAGGAATCAAACTGAAACCCCCCCCCCAGCATCCAGGCCTATATGGAGCCTGTCTGTGTGGATGGCACTACATTCACTAGCATGCAGGACACCAGTGCTACTAAGATGCTGGTTGATGCTCCTGCAGTAGATCCATCCAAGCTTCTTCCTGCAGTCTACTGTCATGAGATCACCCGAGCTGTTTTTAGTACCCAGTTGCCAGAAAAGAGCTTCAGGCAGGAGACATTAGAGATGTCCTGGTTAGATTATGGGAAGACTTCGTTAAGGATTGCTTGTTGGGAAATCACCTTGGAGTTTGGTATTTAATAGAGACTGAGAGATCAATTACCGCACCCTCCCTGCCACTCCGCCCCCTGCCCCCCAAGATCAACTGCGAGGGAATATGAGCACTCAGGAGATGCTTGCGTGCAGTGATACGCCACAGCCAACCTCCTCTGCATTGCAAGATTTTGCAAGACTAGACAAGACGGGTAAGCCGTCACAGTTAAGGTTGCTCAACTGTGGAATACGCTGCCGGCTGCATTTATAGCATCTACCGATTTACTTTGTTTTAGGTAGGCTCTGGATACCTGGCTCCCCCCTCCTGCAAGTAATTTTACTGGCTGTTTATGCCCTTTAACCTTGGATTGTACCAATTCCAGGGAATACAGTTTTTGCCAAACTGTAAAGAATGACATCACAACTGGGTTGGCGAACATATGTTGCCTACATATACAACATAGTACTCTTCAGCACTTTCTGTAAGGATGACCTGAAACATCTAAACAAGGTTCTGCAGGTGCTGCAGAGAGCTAAGTTGGCGATGAAGCAAGCAAGTACCAGATTCGGCACAGGTTAGTGATCTACCTTAGCACCAGGTAGGCAAAGGGGAGTTCAGTCATGTAGAGCTCAAAGTCAATGCTAAGGTGAAGTGGAAGGTTCCCCTAAGGCAGACCCTGTGGAGGGCCTTTTGTTGGACTTGTGGAGCATCACCTCAATGTTATGGATATTTAGAACAGCATAATTGTTCCAGTAATGGTTTGCACTTCCAAGAATCAGCCCAAAGAGGGCCGTTTGGGATGTGAAATGCCAAGAGGCCTTTATTAGGCTTGGTGTCTGAGCTGAGCGAAGCCCGGGTGCTATTAGCATGTTTGGGGGTTAGTAAAACACATTGTTCACCCCCAAGGGGTTATCATGGCACTAAGAATGACCTTTACTGCGAAAAAAATCACCCACTGATGCCATGATTTTTTCTTTTACTATTGTGGTTTATTCCGTCTAACTGTGATCCTCATAATGACATAACTCCATTCACATGTTCATCTAAGTGCAGTAGGAAAAGAGCTATACAGATAACTTTTAAACAAGTTGTTAAATTCCTTCCTAAAATGTCAGTAGTCAGAAATTGTTTAAGCTGGAGCGGTAAGGAATTCAATTCCTGTGCAGCTATTGCTGAGTGAGAAAATCCCTAGCATGCAAAAAATGTGACGGTGAGCTTTAGGGACTGAAAGAAGAAATGTACTCCATGTTCACGTTGTACCCTCTGTCTACTCGGATTGAACCCAATTATCTAAAGTTCCGCAGAGATGTAAAAACTTGGCTATTTGATCAATAATCGTTGCGACATGCACACCTCCCTTGTTGGTTTAGCACCGGGAAACCTCCGGGTAGCTGCGCGCTTTATAAAATTAAATATAAATAAATAAATAAAATTGCATTGCATTGGTGGCCCTTTAAGTATTTTGCCTGTAAGGTTGTGCGGTGCTCTATATGATTCAGTGGTAATAGGGGTGCTACCTTTACTTTCCCCTGCAAGTCCCCTTGCACTGTTCCTTTTATTTTCCCCCTCATGTACAATTCCTTGTGAAGACACCTGTATGTAGGTTTGGCTACAGACACATTTAAAGGAGCACAGAGGATCTTTTTTTTGCTTGCTGGTCATGGACGAAGCAAGTTCCAGTAAGTCATCCTGTGACATAACAAGTGCAACTCCTGAACTCTGAAGTGACTAATGGCATGTGCAGGTCAGCATATGGAATACACTGGAGGTGAGCCGACTGCTCAACCGTACATTAAGTGTTCTGTCAGGCAGAAGACCATAACAGCAGCACATAACAGTCTAAAGACTTGTCTCAAAGCCAGTGCACAGGATGAGAGCGACAGCAACTCTAGGCTTGGATTTCATGGAGTTACGACATGCCTGAAAAGAAAATGCTATTTGTAAGAATTGATTTACCTCAAAGACTTGGGGCTAGGTTTTAGTAGAAGTCTTGCTTTCAGTGGCGGGCGATACGGTATAGGGGTGGTGGGGAGGATTTAAAAAATAATTTCACTTACCTGATCACCACGTCTCTCCCACGTCGTTCCTGCTCTCTGACCAAAAGAAAGAAGCACCCAGACTCTCCCGAGCCAGTCACAATGCTGCAATGCAGCATTGTGATTGGTCTGAGCACTGCGGCTCAGCACTCAGACGGGGAATGGGAACCTGGGCATGTTCTCCACCCAGGCTGTAATGCAGCCTGAGTGGAGAACATGCAAAGTGCACAAGGCGGTTTTGGCCAGGCCAAGGCAGCTGGCAAAACCATCATACACACTTTAGAGTGCAGCAAGCACTCCTCGGCCCTTGTCCCCGGCGGAGCCTGGCAGATACTAAAAATAAAATGATAACTTATGTTATCATTTTATTTTTTATTTCACACCGCACTGCGAGCAGTGGGGCGACCCTTCTCTACATTAGCAGGGGAGTCGCCACGGCTACATTTAGATTCAGACCAGCTGTCCCAAGACTGGGCACTAGCTGGCCGTTTATGAGTATCCATTGCTGAGCTTTTACTCAAGTACTTCTGCACACTTTACTACAGAGAGGCACAGACCAGAGGAACTTCTTGAGAACTAAGTATTATATTACTACAGGACACCGGAAAATACGTATCTGCTGCTGTTGAGGAGACAGGGTGGTAGACAGCTGCAGGAAGGAGCTGAACATACACATCTGGATGAGGTGCAAACAGCAGTTGAGGCACTAGATGTCTGGAATGGAAGAGACTTTCAAGTAAAGAAGTGTCTCCTCAGGGTTGTTATGTCCTCGGCCCTAGGCCCACATGCCGCGATCATGATCACGCAGACATGAAAGTGGGTTACTGGAACTGGCCACAAGCGCGTTTTATTAACAGGCTCACGTCACTCGTGACGCCTGTGATGGATGGGTGTGGGGTGCGGGGTACATGTATGCCAACTCCCACCAAGGGAGTAGTTAAAAAACTCAGTGTTTGCTGAGACACTAGAATGTGTCCAGGACACAACAATGGTATTGGTGAATTTGATGCTGGTATCAGTTGATAGAGTCTCAGGGTCTCCATGTTTTGATTGAACATGGAGGAGGGGGGTCAAGAGGGAGGAGCACTGGGGAACTCTTCTTCTGATGGATCGTTTGGGGCCTGAGGATGTTGTGTTTTCCCCACGAGCTTCAGTGACATCTTATTACCCACTTTATAAAACAATGGAATACGCTATTGGTCCCTTGTTATCCCCGGTCATGTGTGGTGCCGTTTCTGGCTTTGCCTTCTTAGGTAAACGCATGTTTAATCCTATTATTTGTAGTTTCACTTTTAAGGTTGTAAGAAAAGCATAAAAAATAGCATGCAAAGCAGGGCTGTTGATTCAAACCTCTGAGACTGGCTGGATGTTATGATATGAAGCAACTTGGCACGCATGAATATGCTCAGAAAATGAAATATTTCTGGATTATAAAATAAAAATACATAGCGTGTAAAACAAATATGGCAGCTCCCACTAAAATAACATTGTACCCATCTAGGAATCTCTAGATTACGAAAGAAAAGGCTGTATTTATTTCTCGGGTTGTTTTCATTGGTGTCTTGCTCGCGCGGTGCCCTGCCCTCTGACACATTCCATTTCCCTGAGGCAGGAAATGAGGTAACGTGGTTCGCAGCAGTTTGGCTGACGAAGAGGCGAGGCTACGTTCACTCCGTGGGAACTGTAGAAAAGAGTGCCCGCGACAAGCTTCCTAAAAAGGAATATTGAATGCCCGCCGACTCTATTTTTGGACAAATGCGTCAAAGTGGCCTCAAGTTAAATATGCATCACCTTTTTTTACTTCCGTAAAATCGATAGAGAAGAGCATTGTACGCGAATGTGTTTGCTGCAGGGATGACAAACCACGTGACGACGTGCTGGTCAGACTGTGAGACTTCATTTCAACGCCTATTTTGTGCAGTTTTGTATTGAGGTGGGCGAGGTAACAAATTAACCAGGAGAAGCGAGCCAAGAGAGTCTGGCTTGGCTGTTAGAGCACAAGCCGAACCCTAGAAATATTTCACATGTAATTCATGCAAAAAATAAAATGTGAAATTATGATAAAGTCTCTTCAACCTTCAAGGAAGTTTATTAATTTAACAAAGGGAAGCGTTTCACTTTAGTAACATCAGCTTCTATCACTGAATTGTTGATTAAAAGCAGTTATTTTTTTTTTTTTTATTTCAAAATATTTTTTATTGAAAGTAAATTTACCATATACAAAAGCGAAACATTCGTAATTCTTGTACTGTTCTTGCAATGTTGCGGCCTGGCGGGGCCTGAGAGAGAGAAGAAAGGAAGAGAGAAAGAAAAAGGAGGGGGGGGTCACTGCTCCAGATAGGCGTCGAGAGCTTCCCACATGTTATCTTTGGCAGTATGATTCGCCGTCTTTTGCTTGGCAGTGATATTGTCTGCCCCCCGGAGGAAGGTTACCCAATTGAACCAGCGTTTGAAGGTGGCTTTGCTGGTGTCCTTCCAGTTACCCAAGATCGTTTTCACCGCAGCCGTCAGAAGTACATCGACCAGGTCTCGTACTTCTTTGGACTGAAGTTCTGTTGCTAGGAAGGCAGTGGCTATCCCCGCTAGTCCTCTTTGTGTCTTACTTCCCGTGACTGTGTCTATGACGTTATAGACCTTGCTCCAGAAGGTTTTGACTCTGGTGCATTCGTATAACATGTGAGATAGATCTCCTGTAGCCATCTGGCAATTCCAGCATGTGCTGCTCTCACTAGCTCCGACCTTCCCTAGTTTCGCTGGTGTCCAGTGCAGCCTATGGAGTAACCAGTATTTGGTTTGTGCTAGTTGTGGCGTGATTTTGTTTTTGGACGCTGCCATCCATAGTCTGGCTCTTTCTTCTTCGTTTAGCGGTCTTTGTATGGTCTCCTCCCAAAAGGCCAGTGTCTTATTGTTTAGAGTTGTGGTGCGTGGTGTGATTAGCTTGTAAATTTGCGCTGTTTGGTGGCCTGTCTTGTTTAAGTTTTGTGCGTATTGTATGATGGTGGGTATCTGTTTCGTGAGGCTTGCTTTGGTGATAGCGGCTTTGATTTTGAGGAATTCGTAGAACTCCTTGTTAGGTAGGGAGGTTGTCTGCTGTAGTGCCTTGTAGGTGAGTGGGTTGTTCCCTGCTTCTAGTTGTGACGGCGTTGTGATGCCTCTGCTGTACCATTCCTTGCTGTCTAGTGTTTTCCCTTTGTATGTGACTTTGGTGTTATGCCACAGTGATTCCCATTTGGTGCCTTTGATACTTACTGCCATTTCCCTGTCTACTCTCAGCAGCGCTGTCTTTGTGTTGTGGATTATTGCGTTTTTGGCCTCTGGGTGCTTGTGCGCCGTGAGGGCCATAATTGGGTCTGCGCCACCTAGAATACTCCTTTCCAGGTCCAGCCATACCGGCATGTATTCTGGTGTGGGGGCTATCCAGTGTAGTCCCTGTTTGGCCAGGCATGCCGTCTGGAAGGCCTTGTAGTTTGTGAGGTTCAGTCCGCCCTGTTCTTTTTTGAGTCTGAGTTTCGCTAAGCTGATTCTTGGTTTTTTTCCTCCCCAGAGGAACATGTTGATGCTTTTGTCTAGGCGTTTGTGGAAATCGGTTGTGAGTGTGAGAGGCAGCATGGAGAGCAGGTAGTTTAGCATGGGGGTGACCATCATCTTTATTGTCTCAATTCTTCCCCACCAGCTTATGAATTTGGGGCCCCATGTGTCTAGCTTGGACTTAATTTTCTTTAACATCGCCTCCTCGTTGTGGTCTAGTGTTGATCTTAGGTCCCTTCCGAAGAGGAGGCCTAGGTATTTTAGGGGTTTCGTTTGCCATGCCAGGCCGGACGAGCCCAGGACAGTCTTGGTGGTATGGCAGTTCATAGGTTTGCATTCGGATTTCTCCCTATTGAGCTTGTAGCCTGAGACATGTGCATACTCTTCTATTGTTTGCACGAGTGCCTCAATTGACTCTTGTGGATTGTTTGTGGTGATCAGAATATCATCCGCGTATGCAGCTAGCTTGAAAGCTTGACCCTCTATCTGCACCCCCGTGATCCGGGGGTTTGACCTGATCATGTGGAGGAGTGGTTCTAGAGCCAGCAGGAATAGCCCCGGTGAGAGGGGGCAGCCTTGCCTTGTCCCTCTACCTAGTGTGAGTGTGTCCGATGTAGCTGCGTTAACCACCACTCGAGCCCGGGGATTTTTGTAGAGGGCCATGATCATGCCCCTGTACTTCTCGCCAAGTCCAAACTTGAGCATGCATTGGTTCAGGAAGGGCCATGAGACTCTATCGAAGGCTTTTTCTGCATCCAATGCGATCATGACAGCCTTTTCCGCACTGTTGGCCGTGCGATTGATTAAATGGCATAGCAGTCTGGTGTTGTCCTGTGAGAGTCTGTTTTTCAGGTAGCCCACCTGAGTTTTGTGTATGAGAGAGGGGAGATGTGCGTTTAGTCTCGCTGCTATGATTTTAGCGTAGATTTTGCAGTCCACGTTAATTAGGGAAATTGGCCTGTAGTTGTGTGGGAACTGGGGGTCTTTCCCTTCCTTGGGGATAACAATAATGTTTGCCTCTGCCATTGTGTCTGTCATATTGCCTTTTTCTGCGCACGCTTGGAATACTCTGACTAGCGTGTCTTTGAGTAACGGTTGGAATTGTTTATAGAAGGTAGCTGTGAAGCCGTCCGGACCTGGGGCCTTGTTTGGTTTTAGTGAGTCTATGGCCCTCCCTACTTCCGCTTTGGTTATGTTTTGATCTAGGGCCTCTCTCTGTGCGTCGCTTATTCTGGGTAAGTCGAGCTTCTCTAGCAGGCTTGCCCCGCCGTCTGCCTCCAGCGATGTATCGGCAGTGTATAGGTCTTTGTAGAACTTCCTGAAAGTTTCGAGGATTTGTTTATTCGCTGTGTGTGTCATGTTGTCAGCGTCTGTGATTGCCGCGACTGAGTGCTGCCTTTGCTTGGCTTTCAGGTAACCAGCCAAGGCTTTCCCTGCTTTATTGGCCGAGCATAAGTTTATGGATTTATATTTGTTGATCCATGTGGATGCTCTCTCGCTTAGGATTCTGTTTAGCTCATATTTTTTTTTTGTTAGCGTTGTGAGTGTATTCCTGTCCTTTAAGTTGGCCGTGTGGTTTCTTTCTAACTCCTTAATCTGCTCCTCCAGTTCCTTAATTTTCTTGTGCCTGCCCCTGAACATGCGTGCTTTAATGTTCATGAGTTTCCCCCTTATTGTTGCTTTAAGCGCGTCCCATAGTGTTGCTGCCTCTGTGTCTGCTGTGTCGTTATACTGGAGATATTCTTTGATCGCTACCTCTATTTCGGTAATGTTGGCGGGGTTCTCGAGTATATTACTGTTGAGGCGCCACCTCCTGCTTGGTGTTTCGTTATGTTTGCCACTCAAGGAGAGGGATATGTGTGCGTGGTCCGAGACTGTTATGGGTCCTATTTCAGTTGTGTCTGTCAGGTGTGTGTGTGTGTCGGACATGAGTATGTAGTCTATCCTGCTGTATGAGTTGTGGGGGTGCGAGTAGAAGGTGTATTCTCTGGCACTGGGGTTTTGTAGCCTCCACGGGTCCGCTAGTGCGAGTTTGGTGCATAGGTTTTTGAGTATGTTCTGTTCTTGTGAGGTGTGGCTGGGTCTGTGTGGGTGTCTGTCTGTGGCATTATCCATCGCCTGGTTCATGTCTCCTGCCGTGATCAGTAGTTCGCCCAGTGGGATCCTACTTAGTTCACTCTCTAGGTCCTCCCAGAATTTTTTGTCCACCGTGTTTGGCCCGTATATGTTCGCTACGTGTATTGTCTCGTCACCTCTTTTGATTGCTGTAATCAGCCTCCTCCCTTTGGTGTCTGCGACATTGTTGTGAACCTGGAACTTCCCTTTCTTACTGATTATGGTGATGACTCCTCCCTTTTTGTTGACTGCCGGTGATCATAGCACCTCGCTTATCCAGTTGGCTTTGAGCCTGTTAGCGTCCTCTAAGGACACTCTAGTTTCTTGGAGGACGTATATATCAGCCTTCAGTCTATTTAGGTAGTCTAGTTTTTTCCGTCGCTTGACTGGGTGGTTGAGTCCCTTGACGTTAAGTGACACTATTTTTATGTCCGAGGCTATCTGTGCATGGCCCCTAGTGTCAGGTGTCATCATGGTGTGATAGTTCTGTCGCTGTACCTTAGTGAGGGGTCTATGTTGCTCCTCTTTGTTCTTTGCGTGCTTGCTAACTGCCACCACTCATTGGTGCCCCCCTGGGGTGTGGGATGGGATGAGGGGTTGTGTGTGGATATAGGAAAGAAGAGAGAGAAAAAAGAGTGCTTCCGCCAGGCTAAGATTGTCCGTGCTACATGGCCTCCCCCCCGGCCCTCTCCCCCCCTCCGCCCCCCCTCCCCCCTCCCCCCTGTCAACGTACTGTAAACGTGCGACAGCAACGGTTCCCGCCCTCCGCTCCCCCGGGTCTCTGAAAATCAAGAGAAGACCATCTCAGCCGCCCTCCCGTGCTGCGCATTTAGGCAAAGGATATTGGTTATCAAGTGTTCAAGGTCCTGTGTTCCCTGTGTGAGGTAGTCCTTGTTCCGATGAGCTCGGTGTTACCCTGCAGGGTAGGAAAGTTCTGTGTTCCTAAATTGTCCAAGGATCTCATTCCCATTGTTGTGGTAGTTCCTTCTTCCGGTGAGGTAGGTCTCTTTTCCATTGAGGTAGCTGTTGTTCTTCCGAGGTAGAGTATTATCTTCCGCCTGCTGCTCCCTTCTCTTCCGTCTCTGAGCTGTCTGATGAGGCTCTTCTTTTTGCCGTTCCGGGACTTGTTTGTTCCATCTCCTCCTGCTCTGGCTTCCTGAGGTACCTGCGTAGTTCCGCTGGGTCATCGAACATACGTGTGTCCTGCCCGTCTGTTATCCTCATTCTTGCTGGACCAACAAAGCTGAACGTTATCCTTGCTCTCTTCATAGTGTCTCTTAGCGCGAGGAACCCTTTCCTTGCTTCCACCGTGCCCCTTGAAAGGTCTTGGGTGAAGATTATCTTCTTGCCTTTCCAGATGGGGGTTTGGCCCTTGCGTGCGAAGGCGAAGATGGCATCGGTGTGGCTCGATCTTAGATAGTTTCTTGTTTGACATTGTGTACTTAAGCCAGTCTTTTTCAGTCACCAGTTTTACATGAAGTAATGTGTTATCTTCAATTTTTGGACATGAGGTGACAGTGTGTTGGTAAGTAGAAGCTACTTTCTAGCTCGCCTTGTTTTGGGCTCAAATGTCAAAGTTGAGCTGAGCCAGAGCCAGACATCTGGATCGAGCTTTCAATGGCTTGTCCACTTCTAGTTTCATACGAATGATGAAATATACCCATCCATTATAGAGTGTACATGCTACATAGTGGGTTAAGTATGTTATGCTAATGCGTTTTGCAAGCTCTTGATTGTTGATGGATTCTTGGAGCTGAGTGATGCAATAGAGGTTGAAACATTAAAATTACATTGACAATAAACACCTATTCAACAGTGGTGCGATAGGACAAATGTTAGAAGCATGGGGTGGAGAGAGTCCTTGCCTGAGAAGGAGACCAGAGCCTGATATGGAGCAGACTGCTGTGGTGAGAGAAAGAATGTATGTGTGCTTCTGATAGAGACTTCTAGCTGCAGATTCCTCACCTAGAAAATTTCCCCTAGACGCCAGACTGGATTGATTCTTTTCAGCAATTCCCTCGTGCATCGACAGATGGTGTTGTGCAGCTTCGCATCTGATCTGTCCGCTCCAGATATGACTTCGGGCCGTCATATAAACCCCGCCTCTCCGCATTGGTGTCAGTTCCTTTCTTTCTGCGTCTTACAATGCGGATATGGATCTAGCAGTGTTGTCTTTCACAGACCTTTTTTCCTCAGGAAAAAACATAAAAATTCTCTTCATTGTGCAATTATGGACCCTAAAATGGCAGATGTCAAGCCTTGTAGTGACTGTCACTGACAGATGTCGGTGAAGGACACACAACATCTGCCTCTGGTGCCTCAGCACCTCGCTCAACACAGTTGTGCAGTGCTCTTGTTGTGCGAAAATTAACCCAAAAAAGGGATTCAAGACCAGAAAGCTGCACTTGATAATGGCAAACTCTAGAAGAAGGCGCCAAACCGGTATTGGTTCCAATTGAGAGCGCAAATACGCTCCCATTCCTAGGGCCGATCTCAATACTGCTTCACATAGAGATCCTGGAGTCTAGGTAAGTCATAAAAGTTGCACAAGAAGTCCAAACAGGGGTTGTCGACGTCCACACACTTGCACCGCTCGAATGCCCCAGGTACCTCCTGGTCACGGAGACGGCTCCCAAAGTGGCTCTGCTTGACTTCGTGCCTGAATGGACAGCCACATCAGATGAAATGCTACGTCTGAAGGAGGCCTTATGCACCTTAGCCGTCATTTTTAGTATCTCATCGAAACCCACTGGAGTGCTTTTGAGCCCCAAGGCCTTGAGGTGGTAGCCTGTTAGCAAATACGTCCCTGATGCCAACCATGGCACTTGACCTCCACCCTAGGTCACCCCTGGCAATGAGGTCAGTGCCACCAGCTCCTGCCCTCTGCAATGTCCGATGCAATCTGAGGCACTACAACCAATGCCAAAGGCCTGGGCCATGGACTCGATCCATGTGCTTTTCATCGGAACTGTAGCAGTCTCTTTGGACATGCCCTTTGATGGCTCAAAAATTTTCAGAGTGAAGGCTGACTCTGCTTCTTTTTATCGGAGCCTCCTATACACTGTACTTTTCCAAGCCATCCTTCCACGTCAGCAAGTTGAGGACATTCAGTCTATGATCTCAATGTTTCAATGTTTGACCTAGGTCTCAGTGAGAGTGACTCTGAGGCTTCTGGGTCTCTTTACCTCCTGCACCCTGTTTGTAGACCATGCCAAGTGGCACATGCAGGTTCTGCAACAGCATCTGAATTCCCAATGGGCTTCGCACCAAGGCAACTTTTCAGACTCCATCCACGTGTCAAATGAGAAAGAACACTCTGCGTCAAAACTTTTGGGAGATGCCTTCTGTCAGCATTGGGGACAGGGACTCCTGTATGCTTTTCCGCCCCTTCCTCTTCTGCCCAGAGTACTCTAGAAGACCAGGAGAGACCACTGAACAGTCATTGTTGTGGCATGGCCTGGCCAAAGAGAGTGTGGTAGCAGGAACCTCAGACCTTGAGCATAAATCCATAAATCCTCCTCTCTGCATAATCTACACTTCCATGCATATAAATTGAGCTGTGAAAATGGATGGCTTTCGATCTTTCTCCCAAAGTGGTTGGTATCATTCCAGCATCTAGGTTTCCATCAACAAAATCAATTTATGCAGAACATTGGGAGTTTTTTGTCTTCTGCTCTTCCCAAAACATACTACCACTGAATGCACAGTTATCAGATGTTCTCCTGTTCTGTTTGTCATTGGACCATTAAGGCTTCGCTACTGCTGAAGTTAGAGGTTACCTCTCAGCCTTTTCAGCCTTTACCTGACCAGCCAACCCTCTTCAAGTCAACTGTTATGATACATTTTTTTGATGGGGTTGGCCTATATGTTCCCACTGATTCCATTTTCATTCTGCAGTGAGTGGGGTTTTACTTTGATAATCACATACTTGATGTGCACTCCTTTCAACTCCATGCACAGTTCTCTCTGTCTCCTTACCATCAAGACAGCATTTCTCTTCACCATAACATCAGCAAGGCAAGTGAGTGAGAAATCTGAAGTTGGATAGAGTCTTTAGCAGAAACGTGTTGCCAGAGGTAAGTAACTTGTTTGCATGTTTGTTTGCCTTTCCATGTCTCTAGAGGTGGATTAGTGGAGAGTGCTTTTGCTACTGCTGGTGAGAACGACCAGACAAGAGAGGGTCCCTTTTGGTTTCACAGGTCACAATCTGGCTATAGTGACTCGCTTTTGAACACAAACATTTCTTATCCTCTCCCAACTTGCCTGAATCACCCACCTCTTGGTTCCCTCATGCAGATGCCTAGTAGAGGTGAGGTGTGCACTGGGGAGAGAAGGAGAAAAGAGGAGAAAAAATGTTTGATGGGGTGCTAAAAACATCAACTGCAGCGTGTAGTAAATATGATTGAAAGCGGTTAAGCAGAATTACCGGAGTGCAATCAGAGGGAGATTGCTGCATACATGACCTTAATGCAGTCAGCTCTGGATGCGTTTCTGAAGATTGGTGCCCTAGAGGTGGGCCCAGCTCTCCTCTTCTAAAGTTTGGGCTTTGGAGAAGCCAAGGGGAAACTGGTAACTGAAACCTCTTTCCCCTCTGATGGGGTGAACACCCAAAAGAGAATGGGAAGGATTGCTTGCAATAAGTCTAACCACTGGCAATAGTATAGGGTAGCATTCCAATACATAGTTTTTTTACCCACCATGCCACTTTCAGATTGCACCCAACCACATCCTAATCAGTCTCCAATAGGAACATTCCAGCCCGAACTGCCAGTCTAAGTCCTTCCTGAACAGGAACACAAGCAACCCAAAACCAGTTTTGCCCTAATTGCGGCTCTTAGTTTGGTTCGAATGATGCAGCGAGCACGTGACCCACATCTGGGCATATCTATGCCACTTAGGGCAGTACATGAAACACACAAAAGGTGATGGGAGGAATGCCTGTAAATCGTCTAACCACTTGCCATTGCAGGGCAAAACCAGTCCTAGGTTGCGTGTGTTCCAGGTTTGAAGGCAGAGTGCTCCTCAGGGAGCTGAAGATAATACCCTGGCACTTACCTAGCCCACGGTCTCATGGAGTCAGCAACTAGAACTTAAGACCACATCCTAGATTGCCAAATGACTTCCATAGTGAAGCCCCTCTATTCTTAGCCTGAAGTTGGCTTGGGTTCGCAGATAGGCATCCATGAGATACAAGGAAGAACTGAGGTTGTAGAATTATGGTGTGAGTGGGTGAATGAGTGATATGTATTTTTAGTGGGAGTAAGGGAATGCACAGTATTGCAGAAGTACATATAGGGCAGAGCATAGAGGAGTTTTTAAGTGAGTGCATAAATGAGCGATTGAATGAGTAGATAAATGAGTACAGTGTGTCTGTGAGGCAGCAGTAGGTAGAACATTAGGGTGGTGGTGCTTTTAGGAATGAGCAAAAAGAGGAATCACTAGTAATATTGAATATTCTGGAATGTAGTGTACGAGCTGGAGTGAATATATGAAAACAATCAGTACATATGGATGCTTGGGACAACCTCATAGATGGCCTTGAGCACAAAACTCAGGCCCACATTTCCTAAAGTTGTGTACCAATGCCTGCACAATGTAACACAAAGCAAAAGATAGCGTCTATTTATTTGCCACTAAAAAGCTGTAAAGACCTTCATACATACGGCTAAATTGTGTTGGGTGTGCAAGCTCTTTTGTAAACTTTAGTAAATTTCGACACAAGAGACTTGAACTCAATGCAGTGATGAATCACGAGTCAGCACAGCTTTACAGACACATGCTGATGAAACCAGCCGTAGTCCCCAGCCATGCTCCCGAGTTCTGTAACCTCTGCAGGTGACTGCTCAGAAGTGTAAGAAAGCCTAAATATAAGCTGTTGCAAAAAATATAAACATTGTGAAATGACCGATAATTTCCCTGTGATATATTGTGAATCGGGAACTAGAGGTTGGGCCTTTTACAGTATTTTCAATTGGCTAGGATATGATTTGGAGACTGCATCAGTCTTGACCTATAGAGAGTGATCAGAGATTGCAAACAACCTTGTCAGTTGGGAGCTGGGAGGGGTGCTGATTACTAAGCACATCAGGGCAGGGCTCTGAAGTCCAAAACTCTATTTTATCCACCACACATCAGGATCTCGGGTTTATTGCCATGAAGCTAATGATACCAGGCCTCTTTCCAAAGATGTATGTCTACTGAGCAGGACTAGTTGTGGAGAGAGATTGAGAGACCCCAATCAACCCCACCATGTGGCAAAACAGAATGTTGCTGTCTAACCTCTCAAACATCAGCACGCTGAAAAAGTGCATTAAGCAGATCATTGATTGGGCTTCTGCCTTCTCCCTGAAACTGAATACAGAAAGACTGAACTCATACTTCAACCAATCCTCACCCATCAATGCGGAGATGGTTGAATGATTTAGCTGCCTTAGGTAGAACACGCAATCTCAGGCTAGTAAACAAACGTCTTGGGTGCTCACCTGGTGGCTCTCTGAACTTCAGCAGTTACATCAAAAATCTTATGAAAGTGGCAACTTACCATCAGCACCTTCTTGAGAAAATGAAGGACTCCATTCCAGCAGAAGACTTCAGATCTGTGGCACCAGCACTAGTAATCTCATATATTGATAGTGGGAATGCCATTTTAGCCAGACTGCCTAAACCACCAATCTCAACCCTCAAAGCCAACCTGCACGCCACAGCTTGGTTGGTAACAAATGCTAGTGCCATGTTATGCCAGGTCTAAAACTAATACATTGGCTCTCATTAGAAATGCATATCAGCTTCAAAATCACCTGTATAACACACAAAGCCTCCACTCAGGGCTTTTGTCATATCTAAAGGATAACTGGCATATATCTGGAAGCCTAAGAGCAGGGGAGGCTCCTCCACTTGGGAGGAGGAGCATCGCCCCACTGCTTTCTTGCAGTGCCAGAAGCAGATACATAAAATGGTAAAACTAGAATTTTATGTTTCTGCTTCTCGCACTACGAGAAAGCAGAAGCGTTTGGTTGGCGGCCGGTGGGTGCGTGGCGCTGCTCTAGGGCAGGGGAGGAGTGGATTGCCCACTGCTGAGGGCGCTGACTGTTTGCTCTGCTCTCTGGGGCTGGCCAAACCAGTCATGCTCACTCTGCCTTTTCTCCATGTAGGCTGCATGCAGCCTACATGGAGAAAATGGCCTTCCCATAAGCGCCTGGCTGGTCGGCGTCCCGACCAATCGCAACGCTACCATTGCAGCTTTCTGATTGGCTTAGGGTGGGGAGGGAGGCTGCCTGTTTCTTGTTCCTGAGGCAGGAGAGGAGCAGAGACGACGCAGGACTGGGCCACCAAAGGTAAGGTAACTTTAAAAAAATGTATTTTAAATTACCCCCCCCTGCACCACCCGCGCAAGTCATGCCAGCCACAACTGCCTCAGAGGGGAAGAATGTCTAACTCTAGAGGTTCCTGCAACCAAAGAAAGTAATCTGCCTAATACCTCAAATCTGGAACCAAAGATTGGAGTATATATGAATCACCACTAACCAAGTTACACTCCACAAAAAGCTCAAAGCACGCCACTTCAAGTACCACCCGCCATAGCTACCATAAGTTCTCCTGGTTGTATGTAAGAACAACTACTGCCATTACAACAAATGACTGATTTTACAACGAAAATGTTTTTACCACGAAAGTCTTTTACAACATTCTTTTTACAACGGATATGCCTTTATGTTTTCCCCGGTAAGATAAGAACTTACAAGGGATGATTATATTTTACCAACTGAGAAATAATGATTGCATTATTGACAATGGGAGAGTACCCTTGGACTCCCCTGCATAATTTACACAATAAATCTCCGAGGGGAGGGACCATTTTGGACCATGTGATGATAAATTCGTTCCTTATTTATATTTAATTTACTCTCCCGTCTTTTAAGTCACTCATTCACAGCTGCCAGGAGCAGTGTCAACATTGTATTTACTACAAGCGCTTTGCAAGCCGGCCTGCATAAGAGGTGAGAATACTCGGTCGTTCTCCTGCCTCAGGGCTTCTGCTCCAAATTCCAAAGAGTGTTACCTGGAAACTTCTCCAAAACAGAATAAAAACAAAAGATAAGAGTCCGAGGAATCACCACATGTCAGGTCTTGCACAAGAGGCTCAGTTTTCAAGAGCATTGAATGGCCCCAAATGTGAAACTAATTTGAAAGTTTCAAATAATAAGTTCGAAAAGGAACAAGTTCGAAACAGAAAGTAGGAAAATATAGTTAAACAAGAGTGCAGTCTATGTTATAGTCAATTAGTTTGTAACCCCAAATGTTTCTATTTTTCCAATAATTCATTTTGGGCCTGATGTACTAATTACTGGTCACAAAAATCTGGATGCAATTTGCAATCAGTATGTGTACAAGCTGCAAAGAATTTAAAGCACCACCTTCCCTTTGTGAGTACATTTCCTTCCCAACTCAGAAGCTGTTAATTTTTCAATGTTTTGTAAACTGATTTCAGTCACGAAATATTGATACTTTGCATGCTAATTGGTATTTGAAAGGGACGCCTACAACACACCCCTTCCAAAGACCGAATCAGTATGGAGTTGTAATTAACCCTGGGCGTAGTACTAAGCTACGCTCGCGGAGTGTGCATAGTTTGCGCTACTACCCATTACACGAATTGCATGTAGCACAGTGCAGAAACGCGTAGCGGGCATTTTTTGCTTGCTCACGGTCCTCAACGTCGAGAAAGCTGCTGCTCGGGTACAAATCTACTCGAGCGGCAGAAAACGGCCGCTTGCACTGTGCAAGATGCTGGTGCAATGATTGCACAGTGCGGACAAGCATCCGGCACTGTGCAATCAGTGCGAACAGCATTTTCCCTACTGCAGTATGCAATTCGCTAGCTACACGTAGCGTGCGTAGTGCAAAGTGCACTTCGCGTAGCTATGCATAGCGCTACTACACAAACCATGCCCAGGGTTAGATGTAATATCCCATTTTAGCAGTTGGTAAAACTTTACCGGTTCCCAAAATGCGATTAATACAATTATATAAAAAAAAATTGGTAGTCACAAACCTTGAATCAAAGTGTTTGCGAATGAAAATGGTTTGTACATCTGGCCCTTTGTTAGAAGTACCTCTACATATAATCATTAGGTGTGTGGACTTTAATATGTGATGTATGTCTAGGGTGATCAACCCTTTCCTTATTTCCAGCCATGGCATTTTTAAGAGACAGCTTAATGCATTTTAGGTATTGCAGTCTTGTTTAACCCCCATTGTGCTAATTAGAATAACACTTCTGAAATCACTGATTTTCAAGTGAAATGTTCAAGACTACACACCAGGCCCTAGTGACCTGGAGTGAGCTGGTCACTGTATGCATGACATCTTATTGGCTCACTCACCACCCTTCGAATTTCTCATCTAACTCTTTATGTAGTCACACAAACTGCTCTGTGTTACAATACACCCTCCCTCTGACCTTAATTTAAACCCTCTCACTATCCAATGTCTCTGACACTAAGCTTAACTCTAGGCCTCGCTCTACCACAACAAGTCTTAATCCTCTGAGCCTTGCCCCAACTCTTACATTTGACCTTTGCTAACTAAAATTAGATTTACAAAATATAAAAAATGGAAATGTTTGTGAAACTGTCACTCCTTTGTTTTGCTTTAAAACTAATGGGTTTTCAAACATAAACCTTAAAACCTATGGTCTAACTATATGATTCAAACTTTTTTTTGATTCAGAAGGTGTATTAGGCTGAAACATAGATAACAGAGGAGCAAGTATGCATTGATAATAAATATACACATGAGAATTATACTTATTAAGATCAGTCATGGACAATCTGGGTACAAAGTATAAAAGTAATAGCTATAGATGTTTCCACTAAACATGGAGATGCATGTATCAAACACATTCTTATTTTCCAAAGAGCAAACTAGAGTGCCATTTATGGCTATAAAGGAACAGGAGAAGAGAGGTGGATCAGCATGGTGAGTGGTAAAGACTGAGGAATGAGAAGTGAAAGAATAGAAATGAGAGGGGGATCTGGACTGAACACATTTTGTAAAGCCATGGTGGTCAAGGGAGAAGCTCATAGCCCTCTCTATGAGGAGTGTCTGCTTTCATGAGAAGAGGAGTCAGAGGGTTGGCCGGGAGATGATTGCGTTGGTTTGATTTTTGTAGGTATACATCCAAGGAGTTCCAGAGTGAGGAGGAAAGGTTACAAGATTTCTGAAAACATATTTTGGCTGCACTTCTAGTGAAGCCCACCCAAGCCCACCGCCATTTATGGAAGGAAATATTTGTAGCTCTTTTCCATTCTGAGAGGATTAGCTTTATACCCAACGCAAGCAAGAGATTATATGTATGAGGCTATTGTGCCATCAATGGTTAAATGTATGTTGAGGATATTCCTAATTAGGTATCGTATTTGGGTGCACATGTTTGCATTTGAATAGCATGTCCATTAAATCTCCAGGTATTGTCTGACAGTGCCAACAGAGTTGTGATTCGATGAGACCTAGTTTGCTAAGTTTGCTTGGAGTCCAAAGGGCATTATGTATAATCCAGTATCTGCATTATGCGATTGCAGCTGTGATTTTACTTTTGAAAAGAGAATATCAAATTTCCCCCCAGTGGGCACTGGGGATAAGGTGACCTAAAGTGGCATGTTTAATGTTCCAAAGAGAAATAGTTTTACGAGTAAGGTGAGGGTGAGAGAAGTGAGTATATCTTTGAAGCTACATGGCCCGAGCTTTGAAGCCTGTCTAGCAACGTAGCAGCAGTATATCAAGGGATATGAGCTGACCCCAGCTTCCTTAGCACAGCCTTCATTTTTAGGAAATGGTAAAAATGTATGTCGGTAACACTTTAGTGATGCACAGGGTGTCGGGTTGTCTTTGGGGTTTAGATCTTTAATTTAATTTAGGGCGCCTAGTTTTCCAATAAGATTGTCTTCCTTTCAATCTTTGTGTTTGTTGTGCCATAGGGAAGCGAGAATACACTTAGGCATTTGGACTGGAGCTGCGTAGAGGTTCCAGCGTACTATTGATGATAGTGTAGGAGTACTGTGCTCACTTTTTAAAAGAGATTACAATTTTTGTTGTGATCAGTGCATGTGGGGGTAGAGAATGCAAGAGATCCGACTTAATAGGGAGCCAACCTCAGTACATCGGAGAAAAACCACCAGGTTTCTTATCTGGCCTGTAAGGCAAATTGGTATCTTGTGTAGTTGGACAGTGTAACACCACCTTTGGATTTAGCCAGCCTAAGTTTTTTTAGGGAGATTTTCGTTTTTTTTTTTTTATTGGACCAAAGAAATGTAGATATTAGTTTGTCAATTATTTTATAGAAGGACTCAGAGAATTGTATGAGCACGCTGAGTGAGATGTTATTTATTGGAGGAAGCATCAACTTGACGGCTTCCAGCCTAACCGACCATGGGGTGAATTTGGGCGACCATTGAGATATGAGTTCTTTTCCCTTAGAAATAGTTTTATTTTCATTAGTGGACAGTGGGCCCTTAGGATCTTTCCTGAACCAGATACCAAGATATCTTATTCTTGCTTCTTTGCCATCTCAGTACAGGCTGTTGTATAGCCTCAGTGAGACTATAAATATTTAGGGGGAGAACTTCCGTTTTTTCTTTGTCAATAGAATAACCTGAGACCTCTAAAAAAAAGAATCTCTCCATAATATGTGTAACTGCCCTATCTGCCTCTTCTGTACACAATAAACGCAAGTCTGAAGGAACCATAATTCATGATGCAATAACAATACTTTTATTCTCTTAGAAAATAGCGTCCCCTTTGTTGACAAATCACACACTGACTGCTTCTTTGACAATGAACGGCACTATTACTTGCGACTAGGTTTTAGACATATGCATAATTGTCATATTTAGGGCGGTGCTTCCAATGTATATTTACCCTGCCCAAGTCTATCATGCGAGGCATGATGATCCCAGGCAGGAAAAGTAAGCCGTGGACTGCATGTACAGGAAATGTGTTCTACTAAACCTCTCTCTCTGCACTTGTATTGACTCAACATTTATTGGCTACCAAAATATACTCGAGGAAAGCAGATGTGAAATTAAGAATAGCAGCATATACTTTCCTGTATATACTAAATTGTAAATTGATACTTGTATAGCGCACTACTCACCCGCAAGGGTCTCAAGGCGCTTGTACGAATACCGCTGTGGAACCCATCCTGCTTTCCCCGTGAGGCATCCACTCCTGGGCACCCCCAAGGTGGAGGCCAGGCATCCTTAGCGTTGTGGGGGCCGTTGTGGAGATTAAGCAAGCTATTGCCCAGAGTTGCAGAGTGGGACCCATGATTGGAATAGGCACCGAGGCGAGTTCAGCCCAAAACCCGCCGAGGCGGGAATTGAACCCTGGTCCCGGGCCAGACCTCTCCATCAGGGTCTGCCGCTCTAATCATTGAGCCACACTTCTCCACTCACAGTGAAGATATATTGGGAGTCGATATTTTGGAGCTGATATAAGTGCAGGTAAATATTCTTGACCTTGAAATGATGCCATAAAATCCTAGAGAGAGCTCACAGTGCCTCAGGTCCATTGATGTCTTGTTTTGCAGAAATAAAAACTCACATTGGGAGGTTGTTTGTGGAAAACAATGACAGTGCAGACTGAGCGCCATGACATGTCACCTGCCGAGCATTTGACAGAAGTGTTCCAGCTGTATTGGTGGGAGTGCTTTCACTAAAACAATACCTGCCATGGCGACGAGGAGCTCTGATGATGGCGTGCTGTCATTGGTTGGTGTGTGGAGGTGAGGCCCTCTGGCACACCTGTGGGCAGGCTGCCAGGGTCTAGATGACATTTCAAAGTCAATATCAGGAAAGTGAAACTAGAAATGTTAAATGCATGCTTGGGGCTATGTACTGGTAAGACTGACTGCCATGGCGGCTGTGAGTGTACAGGAGTAGGCGAAGGTTAATAGTAAAGATGCTAAATTTATGATAGCTGAGGCATGTTTTGTAGGTGGTCACCCTAAAACTCCATGCTGTAAATTCCCTAATCGAGATTTCCCATTAGAGGTTACAACCCTTTGCTTCGGTTCAACATTGCACACCAGAAGTTGCGAGTCATAGCAGGCTTTCGTTGCAACATCCGCCCCTTCTAGTAAGAGTCGGCCCCGTGATGCAGGCAGTTGAGGCCAGTACAGGCTTTTACATGGCTCAAAGGTCTCGACCTGCAGACTTTCCTAGAATGCACTTCGGCTCTTGTGATAGTTTCTAGTAACACTTACATTAAACCAGTGATCTCAGAAGGCATGTTGGTGCATATCTGACTACTTTTTTTCCCTTTAGAAGGTATAGAAATACCTAGGAGCAGATTTACAATAAGTTGCGCATCCTTGCATATCAGCAGGGATGCGCCACTTATTGTGCGCCATGCCTCCGCCACCATTGATGCGCCGCATTTACAATGCGGCCCACCAATGGGCAAAAACGGTACAGATGCGTGACGCATCTTTGTGGTAAAAGCGGCGCATTGCTGGAGTTTCATCGCAAACGCGACACAGCTCTAGCAAACCTCTGGGTGCCCTATCCTATTAATGCTCCGTCAATCCTTACGCCTGCTTCAAGCAGGCGCAGGGTTTCGACGCAGCATGGGCCCCAAAGTGACTGAGTGAAATCTTGTAGGAGGCGTTCCTGCGCCGGAACGTCCCCCCCCCCCCCCCCCCCTGCGCAGGAATGCCTCCTTCTGGCGCAGGGCTTTACAACGTGACGCATCTCCCAGATGCGTCACGTTGTAAGTACCCCGCACCATGGTGCTTCTTTTGTGCCGCCGCTACGTCACAAAAGTGACGCAACGGTGGCGTAAAAGGGGCGCAAGGGGCTTGTAAATCTGCCCCATAGTTCTTTTAACTTCTCACTATAAAACATCATCCTGTACCTGAAAGCGAGGGTTGGAGGGGGGTCTATCACTTTTCAGCCCCTAGGATTGTGCAAGGGGGGATTCTGCTTTTCCAGTAACCCACTGAAGCAGTTCAGGCTTTCCTGTCCTATATCCTTGTCTATGTTCTAGCCTAGCCCCTCCACTGTTACTACTTGAGCCCCCGTTATCAGTACCCCAATAATGCCTTTAGTAACACCCCCTCCTAACCTTACTAATACTGGGGTTATGGCAACTCTGGTGGGGAGAAATTACCAGTTCAATAAGTCTTTATTCAGTAGATAAAATCACCATAAACTAATACAAACTTGTGAAGATAAAATCAAATTCATGAGATGACAATAAAAACAAAGAACACAATTAATTCTAAAACAAGGAACACATAAAACAGTTAGGTCTCCCTCCATTCCCTCGATGTCCAGACAGCTTGTAAAAAACGATAAAACAGTAAGAATCACCTGGACCCAGGATAAAATCCTTAAGTACATCAAGGCAGGCCTAACTTGTTTAAAATGCAATGGTTTCTGTGAAGGGATTAGAAAATGCTTCCGCTGCCAGCTAAAATAAGAGCAAACATTGTAAAATAAAGCAAATCGTGTGGAGACACATTGTCGCAGCCACAGGGTGTGCCCTTTCCTCAGGCCGAACCCACCCACGCGAGGAAGCCAAAAAATGGTGCAACTGATTAAATCTAAACCTTCCCAGCAGGAACCTGTCATGTTGTGAACGAACCAAGCCCAGGTATGGCTCCAACCCCTGTACAGTCTTTAAGAGCATATGGCCCCTTACTACTGGAGCATCTCAAGTTCTAAGCTTTCTGTTGTAATCAGCTTGTAATAAAATGTTAATTATAGTGGTACATTGGGAGATGTGTTGTAATCTGCCCATACCTTTATGTATATATATAGTGGTACATTCCTCTCCCACCCCCCTGTCCCCTTCCTGATGGTATGTTCCACTGGAGTCTACTGTAGAATGTTGACAGCCACCAGGCAGTCTTGGAGAGTGGGTGACAAAATAAAGACGGTTCTACTTTTACCTGTTCATTGTATCTTCTTTACAACACTTTCTCTCTCCAAGGTGGAGCGTTCCAGAAACAATCTTTTTAACACACCCCAGATCATGGGCGGAATGGGCGGAGAGATCAGTTGGATTCATAAAAATGCCGGGCCAACCTAAGGAAAGAAAAGATGACTTGACATGGGCAAACCATGGAATACTCAGTACCCGATCCAGAGACAGACTGTCCTCAATAATCAGCCGAGTTAGCTGCAGCTCTTCCTTACTCCAAACCTTTATCCAGCACAGGAACAGACTTAGGGCGATTAGGTCAGAGACATAATCAAGACCTAATTCCGCACACACAGAAAATGCTGGGGTGGACTGAGGGACATGGACCATCTTCCGCAGAAAGTTATTCTCCATATTCTGAATCTGATCCCTCTTAGTTTATTTATTTATTTTGAAAGTTTTATATAGCGCAAACAAGATCTTCGCAGATATCAGAGCGCTTTACATAGGAGGGGAACATATATAAACAGATACATCAATAGTGTTAAAATTACAGTTAAGTGATATCATAAACAATCAGGTAAGTCAATTTCAAAGTCAAACAAAAATGCAAAGGGTTCGAACAAGTAGTACAGATCAGTATCGAGTCTTTTAAGTTAATCCCCAGTAGTAGTTCAAGTGCATTTAGCCATGAGGATAGCTTTTACTTCTTTCTTAAAAAGTATAGTAGAGGGGATGAGCCTGGTTTCAGGGGGGAGTGAGTTCCAAATCCTGGGTGCCATTCCTGAGAAGGAGCGTTTATAGGTTTTTTCCATGCGGAATCTTTTAGGCTTTAGCAAAAGATTGTTTGTGCCTCTAGTGTTTCTGGAGCCTCCAGAAATCGTCAGCTTCTGAGCGAGGTATCTAGGTGAGCTCAGGTGGACAGCCTTGTGCGTCAAGCAATCGATTTTCAGATGTATTCTGGCTTCAAAAGGCAGCCAGTTCAGGGATTTGAAGTCAGGGGAAATGTGTGAGCGTTTTTTTGATCCAGTGATGAGTCTCGCTGCGGCGTTTAAAGAGGCTCTTATGGGTGCCGTAGTAGCTAGGGGGAGACCGCAGAGGGCGATGCTGCCGTATTCTATTCGAGGTATGACTAGTGATTGTACTCAGTTTGGAAGTCTTTGGCTGGAAGGAAGGGTTTAAGTTTCCTAAGGGTGTTGATTTGGTAGTTCGCTCCCTTAGTTGCTTTGTTGATGTGTTCCTGCATGCTGAGATTGGTGTCAAGTGTAATGCCCAAAGATTTTGCTGAGTCCACGATGGTGGGTTGAACATTGAGTGCCGTTAGGTGTTTAAGCCACATTTGTGCGGTAGTGATCTTCGCGGGAGGTGAGATCAGAAGGAACTCTGTTTTAAGGGCATTGAGTTTGAGATGATTAGCGGCCAGCCAGGATTGGGTGCTTCTGATCGTTGAATTCAAGAGCGTGATGTCTTTGGGTGATTGTAGTTTGAGATAAAGTTGGGTGTCATCGGCATACATGTGGAAGTGTACATTGGATTCTTGTAGCAAGGTGGTGAGAGGTTCCATAACTAGGTTGAACAAAGTTGGGGATAGGGAGGATCCTTGTGGTACGCCTAGCGATACAGGTCTTGGCGAGGACATCAAGTTGTTGCTCTTGAATTTCTGCGACCTGTTATGCAGAAAGGACGTGAACCACTTGAGCACAGTTCCAGATAGACCCATTCTTGTGTTTAATAGTTCGAGTAAATTCTTGTGTTTGACGGTGTCAAATGCAGAGGAGAGATCAAGGAGGATGAGGAGGCAGGTATCGTTATGATCTAGGATTTGAAGGGCGTCGTCAATTACGTGAGTCATAGCAGTTTCAGTACTGTGATTTGCTCGGAAGCCTGATTGATGAGAGTTGAGGAGATCAAACTGATTAATGTGTTTAGTCAATTGTATTTGTGCGCATTTTTCCAACAGTTTGGCAAGAGTCGGAATATTGGTAATGGGACGGTAGTTGTTTAGGTCAGAGGGGTTGGCTGTAGGTTTCTTTAGCAAATGTGTGACTTGTCCAACTTTGAGGGAGTCGGAAATGGTCCCTTGTTGAAGTGAACTGTTAATGATTTTAGTCCAGAGTGGAAGGAGCGACGGGGTAAGGTCTTTGACAGCGTTAGCAGGAAGGGGGTCCGTGAGGTGATTGGATGGTTTCAGAGTGCTGAGCAGTCTGCCAATTTCTTCTTCCGTGTAGGTGACAAAGGATGACCAAGTGGCATTGTTTTTTGGTTTAGTGGGTGCTATGCAGTGGGGTTTGGAATAGAGGCTTGCGTCAATGAGGAGATCATTCTTTATGTTGTCGGTTTTTTGGATAAAGAAAGAGGCGAAGTCTTCGCAGGAGGGAGCTTCGCACATAGTGCTGAGAGGTTGGGGTTGTTCTTTGGATTGTGTTCTGATAAGCTCAAACAGCTTTCTCGGACGATTTTTGGCTTGGTCGAGCTGACGGCTGAAGAAGTCTGATTTTGAGCGTTTTATTTTCCTGAAGTAGGCATTTCTCTTTTTCTTCAGGGTTTTTAGGTTCAGTGCAGAGGGAGCTGATCTCCAGGTGCGCTCTGCCATTCGCATGGCACGTCTATCGTCATTGAGACTCCCGTCGTACCAGGGATTGGAAATTTTTGCGGAGGCTTTTTCTAGCTGCAAGGGTGCGACTTCATTAATTATTGAGGTCATAGTGTTGAGATAGTGATCAGTCAAGGATTGGACGTCCTTAACGCCAGTAGGAGGATTTAGTAAGTTGCAGCTGTTGGGGGGTAGAGAGTTTGAGTTTAGTTTTTTCATGTCTCTTTTCCAGACTTTGGGCCTGGAGGATTGAACAGGGTTAAATTTAACTTTTTCATTGATGAAGAATGTGATAATATGATGGTCTGACCAGTCACAGGGTTGGATAGTTTCGAGTTGGATAGAGGCCTCTTTGGAGATGATAAGGTCGAGGATAGAGCCTTTCTCGTGTGTCGGACTGTTGCAAATTTGAGTGAGGTCAAGGGCGTTAAGGAAATTCTTCAGACCTTTTACCACCGCATCATTATGATCGTTCCAGTGGAGGTTGAAGTCACCAAGGTATATTTGTGTGAGTTGTCGCCCGGAGTTGGTTGAGATCATATCCATGATTTGTTGGGAGAAGGTAAGGTTGTCGCCGGGTGAGTGGTAAATGCCGTGAAGAGTGCATATCGGTTTGCCCTCATTGATAATATCGAGGCAGATGTATTCACAGGAGGTTGGGGAGGGAATGGGAAGGGGAGGTTACTTTCAAGACAGAGAGGTTACTCCTGTATATACATGCGATTCCGCCACCTTTTTTATTGCCAGACCTGTCAAGTCTAGTGATGTGGTAGTTGGGGGGAACCAGAATGTCCATTATAGGTGTAGAAGATTCTGTTAGCCACGTTTCAGTCATGATGATTAAGTCAAGATCCAATGTTAAGATGAGATCAGCGATGGCGGAGGAGTGTCTAGCGGCTGATCTGCAGTTGAGGAGAGTGCATTTGAGACGGGGTGTGTCGAGGGTGGAAGGGGGTTCTACAGCGAGGGGGACTTTACTCAGGTTACTATGGATAGCGATTCTGTTGTTCAGTGTGGGGGGTCTAAGGGGATTGGAGTGAATCGTAGGAATGGCGGTGAGAGTGTCGGGTGTGTTGCTATGGGGAGCTGAGTCGTAGGAGCGGAGGAGGGTGATTGTGTCGAGGTCCGAGAGAGGGTTGCAGGAGCGATGGGGGCGGTTTTCGCGGTTGTAAACAGGGATCGAGGTCCAGTGCGGTGGGAGTCGAGTGCGAGAGTTCGCCGCCCGGGTGGAGGACCAGTTGGGAGGGGTGGTGATGGTGGAGGCGCGTGAGGGGTGTCTGGGGTGTGTGCTGAGTAATTGTTTGATGATGTGAATGTCTTGTTTGATCTGGTGGAGGGTGTTGGGTGAGGGGTGACTGGAGTGTGATAGACAGAGTAGTTGTTGTTTGATGATGTGCATGTCTTCTTTGAGCTGGAGGAGGGAGGCCGTAATGTAGTCCAGTGTGGGAAATGTGTTGGAGGTGGGGATGGGAGGGTCGGGCGTGGATGACATAGGGGGGAGGTTGGTGGTGTGGATGAGAGTATTGGTGGCAGGCGGAGAGTGCAGGGTGGAGGATGGACGTTTGTGAGTGGTGACGGGGGTGGAGGATGGGTAGTGGGGGGTGAGACTGGGGGGGAAGTGGGATTGTAGATGGTTCTTTTTTGAGGGGGTGGAGTTGAGTTGATGGAGGTGGTGTGTTCTGTGTGATTAGTTAATGGGTGGAAGTGGGGGCTGAGAATGGGGGGGGATAAAGGGTGGGGTTTGCCTTTGTGTGTGTCGGTCTGATGCTGATCTAGGTTAGGCGGGTTGCGGGTGGGAGCTGTGGTATCAGGGGTGAGAGGAATGGGGATGAGGGCTGGTGTGTGGGGGGAAGGGGTTGGGTGGTTGGTGTAAGAGGGGAGAGATCTATGTCTGTGCTTGAGGGGTGTGGGGTAGCTACGGTAGGTGGGTGAATGACTAGGGTGCCGGGAGTAAAGGAGAAGTGCATGACGTTTTGGGGCTGGGCTAGGTTAGAATGTTTGTGGTTTGAGGCTGTGGTGTCAGGGGTGACAGGAATGGGTGTGGTAAGAAAGGAGGACAAGGTGAGGTTGGTGGGGGGAGGGGTGCCGCTGGAATGTGTGGGCGAGGGATCAATGTCTGTAATTGAGGAGTGCGAGGTAGCTACATTAGGTGGGTGAATGTCTAAGGTGCCGGGGGTGGAGGGAAGGTGCGTGTCGTTTTGGGGTTGAGCTAGGTTAGAAGGGTTGTGGTTGGGGGCTGTGAATTCAAGGGTGATAGGCCTGAGGGTGCTATGAGTGGGGGTCCGATGATTGGCGAGGTGTTGTTTGAACGTGGGGAATAGGTTGTCTAGTAGTTCCAGGTTCCTGTCTGTGGATTGAATTAGGATAATCCCGTTATTGTAGATAGTGATGGTGGCTCTGCCCGGGAAGAGTTGGGATGGTGTGATGGAGAGTTTTAGGCCATGCGCGAAATTCCTGGAGGTGGAGACGGTGAGTTAAGTGAGGAACGCTTTTCTCCATTGGGCTCTGCGTGTGGTGTGGAAGATGATATCAATGTTCAGTGAACCATTGTCTGGTGAGAAGTAGGTGTCTGCAAAGGGAGTTTCAGGGTGGGACCTCAGGAAGTTGTGTTTAAAGCGTTTAGCGGCTTTTTTAGTGAGTGAGGGTGGGTAGTTGATTCTATATGTGTGCTTGCCGATGGGTTCCATGATGGGAGGACAGTCTAGGTAGGTGTAGGAGGGAGGGTGCACAGTCATAAACTGTTGCATGTGCCAAAAGTGACACTAGTGAGCAGCCCAGTATATGAGGTAGTAATCGGTGCTTACAGGAATAAGGCTTGAAAATGGGTGCAGGTTGCACAAATGTAGGGTGCACAATAATGCTATATGCAGAGTACAGATGCAGACAATAATAGTGAGATAATCAGAAGTGACACTAGTGAGCTGCCAAGGTATTTGAGGTAGTAATCGGTGCATACAAGACTAACACTTGAGATGGGTGCAAGTTGCCCAAGTGTAGGGTGCACAATAATGATATATGGGAGCAGAATACTGATGAGGACTGTAAGTTACATGGAGCAGGGGTGACACCAATGAGCAGCTAAAATATATGAGGTAGTAATCAGTGTATACAGGAAGGAACAGTGTAATGAGTGCAGGTTACATCAAGTGACAAGTCTATGTGAGATATTCGTCGGTACATTATAGGAATAAAAGTGAATTCGATGTAGGTTATAAACAAGTGCAGAATAAAGTAGAAGTATAATACTGACAAAATACTGGAATAAAATAACTGTTCAGACCATAAAAATACCTGAATCGAAGGTGACAATAGTGAGTAGTCAAAAATATGTAAGGTACAGGAGTCAGTGGCAGAATACAATTGCACACAAAAATTATATGAAACAACAAGTGACATTAGTGAGCAGCAAAAAATATATGAGGTAGCAAACGGTGCATTACCGGTGACGATAAAGTGGGACGTGCAAGATACAATTAGGAATATAAAATATAATACCACTGTAAAAGGTAATAATATATGGGTAGCAATAGGTGCAGAAAAAGTGAAATGTGCTGGATACAATTAGGAATATATTAATAAATACCACTGTAAAAAGGCAGACACTCTATCAAAATCCGACGTGAAAACACCAAGCTGTGTAAATTGTGCAGCCGATAAGAGTAGTCTAAAAGGCCTTAGGTCTTTAGGTCGATGGTAGAAATGACTAGTCCATGATGGTCGCCCAAAGATAGACAGACTAAGATGGCCGAACCGATAGGGGAGATAGAAATATTGGTCCTTTGTCTGTTGCTATTACTTTGAGCTCAGAGAAGGACCGTTTCACTTTCTATTCGAGCAGGCACTGCTCATAGCTTGCTGGGAGGGAAAAGTGGGGGAGTTAAAGTTAACCCCAAACCTTGCTACCATATCGCAGCTGTGCAATGCACTCATCTTGATAGATTTTTAGAAGGTCCCTTGGTACCCTAGACCCAAGCCTATAGACTAAAAACCGCCCCAATCATTTTTACGGCCTCTGATCTTTTCGCATCCACCAGGGGTTTCCAGCAATTTTTGGCATCAAATAAAACTCCCAAGTAAGGGAAGGCATTAACTTTGGAAAAAGTAAAAGTAGATACCTTAAAGGTCTTACTGCGGTTAGATTTGGGGCCCACTACCATTACATAGGACTTCGAGAAATTGACTGAGAGGTCCAGAAGTCCCATAAAAGACACATACTTGGCCAACAATAAGTCCAGCCCCTGTGCGGTCCGAGCTGTCAGGACCTCATCGTCTGCGTATAGCAGAACGGGGAGAAATCTATTCCTAATTTTAGGGCAGTCAGCCATCACCGATAGGAGCGCGGACTCTAACCCATTCACATACACAGTGAATAAAAAAGGTTCAAGTATGCACCCCTGGCAGACCACACAGCCTGTGGAAAATGATCGAGTGCATGCTGCTCTCTTGGAGAAGCGCACCGAAGCTGAGGTAATTGAGTGAAGATCAGATAATAGTGCCACAATACTAGGATGGACCCCCCAGCTCACTAAGCATTGCCCACAGTTTAGCTTGGTTAACCTTGTCAAAAGCAGACGTCAAATCCAAAAACACAAGATGTAGGGATTCAGGCCGGGCCACAGTATACTTATTGATAATTAGATGGAAGTTGAGGCATTAGTCTGCTGTCGACCTTCCCGCCCTGAATCCATACTGGATGTGGCTCAAGATGTTATTCTCTTCTGCCCAGACAGCCTATTTAGAACCACCCTCCCCAGAACCTTAACCGTAGCATCCAATAATGAGATTGGCCAATAGCATTGTGGGTTCTCTTTGTCCCCCTTCTTAAATATGGGGACAATCACGGCAGTAGACCAGGTGGGCAGCAACTCCTCCCGTGCAGCCGCATTTAAGACTTGGGTTAAAAGCGGGCCCAAACATTAATATTAGCTTTAAACCGATCTGGAGGTATATTGTCTGGGCCCGGGGCCTTTTTTCTAGACAAAGCAAGAATTCCTTGATGGTTTTCATCTAATGTGAACGCCATCTGGTCGCCAGTTTTAACAGATGCCCCGGGGATTATATCGCCCAACCCATCATCATGATTATTAATACTCTCAAAATGAGCCACCCACTATTGCGCCGGGATATGATGACATAAAAGGGAGCCAGAACCTTCATAGAAACAAGGCCTATTTATAACACTCCAAAAAAGACAACTAGCCCCCGTTTCACAAGTTTGACATAGCTCCTCCCAGGCTGACTCCTGTAAAATTATATCTACACTCCCTGAGAACCAACTTGTAGGCCCGCTTGCAATTTCTGATCAGTTGCCCATCCCTCGGGGACTGCTTCAAGGCTGCCTTCAGATGGCGCAGAGTTTTTGAGCAATCCCTGTCAAACCATTCTGGGATTTGTGTCTCCAGAGTGCTAGTGGTTGTGGCCAGTTGATTACAAGTGCAGCCCTTAACGTCTCAGGACGAAGGGGAAAATGTTGGGGAAATTCCTTTCTTTTTTTTTCATAACAGATTTTATTCATTTTTATAGGTACAGAATGGGTCACGCCCGACACATATATTACAATTAACAGCCAATATTGAATGTACCATACTTTTATATTCCAAAACAAGTTGGCTTGTAAAATATCAGGCCAATCAACTAATAAGTCGCAACGAACTTCACTTGTTACTCCTGGCGAAATTCCTTACTTTTATCTGGTATTTCGCCTAGAGACTCTACTTGCTTCTCGGACTTTCCACCTGCCTCCAGAAGGTGGAGTCTGCAGAGAAACATCTCAGATTTACGGAGTTATGGCGTATCTCGTTATTCCAACGTGGTCACTAAATCCTGTTACCGTGTCTATTGGAATTTAAAGGTCACTTGTAATGAGGCATGGAAAGGCTTTTCCACACCTTCATTGTTCCAAGGCTAGCAATTCCAGGCGTGTAACTGGGAAAGTAAGTGTTAACCATGCAGCGAAGCTTGAAAAGTTAATTTAAAAACAGAAAACGAAAAAACTTTTATTTGGGGCGGGTGTGTATGAATCACTCTAGCAGGCCCTTTATCCTTGCGGATTCATTTAACGAGCAGACCCCGCATTTGCCCTCTGCCTTCCTTCTGTGAATTTGGAGAGAAAAGTAACAGGGGAATCACTGACCTGCCATATTTGAACAATAAATATGTGTTTCATAGAAAACAAAAATGTTTTTTTTTATCAAGACGTCAGCTTTATGACAGGCCCTCTAAATGAGAAAAGCATAAGCATTTCTAGTGAAAAGGCCCTTCCCAACTGGTCTATCTACTATTCCACAGAAAAAAAACATTGAATCATCACTGAGCTATCTGATGGCCACCTGTTGTGCCTCGGGGCATTTTCACCAGTGGAGGAATTTTGGTAATGACAGGGCCATATTTCCGAGAAAGGTTAAGAATGTTTTTAATAGTACCTTTTGCAGAGTGGCATGGCATTCTATGTATTTGCAACGTCCGAAGCCAAAATGTCAGATTTCAGTTGTAAATGAGCACTGTCAGACAAAGCCATTCATGGGAACCCACTAGTAAAAGAATGCAAAAGATATGGCTTTAAATACCGGGAAATCCCACCTACCACCACCAGCCGACTGCTACCTGCGCAGGCTCCAAACCAGTCATCCAAAGGAGGAGCATATAATAACAATGACAGAGAATGTGGACAAGCTCGTCTAGTCTGCCTGGATTCTCTCTAAATGCACACCGTAGACTACAGAGGCCCAGATTCTGAGGGCCAGACTCCCAGTGTAGCACAGCATGAACAACGCAGATGTAGCAGTACTTTGTGTGTATTTTAGCCCTGTAATGTATACCAGTCGGGGATATAAAATACATGCACAGGACAGCTTGTGGTACCTTTCCGTTAATGTCGTAGCCCCTGCTAGGGCATGAACGTAGGGTACGCCCGCCGCAAACTGCGCGCATCGACTCAAACTGCCGCAACGCCACAGAGTGTCAGTTCATGCCAGTGCGATTGGCCCCTGTTCAACTGAGTGCCTGGGTTTTACCCTGAATGTACACTACTGATCTCTGTGTGACGTTTGAGAGGCTATGGTTAACACACTTGCACCAACCACACTTCGCTGAGTGGATAAAGGTTTACAAGTCCCGAAGAAATGCCGCGATCACTAAGACGATAAGAGGCATTAAAAATGGAGACCCACGCCCTTACTAAACAAACGCCAGAAAGGACCATTATATCCATTTCTTGCGATATTGAAGGTTTTCAACCATAACATAAGAACCGAGCAATTAAATTAGTTTTATTGGGCTGCTATAGCTATTAATATACAGTACTTCCCCTACACTTTACTCACCATCCACACACACCACACTTATTACACCCCATATTCATCATCAGCAAAAAAGCAAAGATCTCTGGCAAAGAGCCCCCTTGCGGGACCCGTTGGGCATTGCAGCGCCCGCCCAACGAGGAGCTGCCCGATGATGAAGCATGACATCCTCCGGGGTGTGTGAGGGCCCTTGCTCCTAATTGGAGCACTTCCCTCTAGTACATTTCTGGTAAGAACCCCCCTCTCATCTTCATAGGAACTGCATACCTCTTACTTCACAGTGAACCCTTGGGGACATATGCTGGACCTTTCTTGCCCCCGGTCCCCCCAATATTGTGTCTAACATGTCCTGATAACCATTTTGTCTCAGATGGGGACTAAATTAACATGTGCAAGTTATTTTAGGGCCCAACTGCAACACACCAAGGAACGCACGGCTCACTTATATGTATGTGACATTTATAGGCCCCATAATTATACTTTAGAGAACCTTAATTTGGTGCCAAATTATGCTCCTTTCTGGTTCTCAGAGGAATTTACAGCACCATCTTCTGTTAGATCATTTTCCTCCTCCTCAGCATTTGACACAGTCTCACACCCATTCTCATCAGGCACCTGCTCGAGATTGGAATCCAAGAGCCCAGAAACAGCTGCATCTGGAGAAGTGTGGCTCAATGATTAGAGCCGCAGACCCTGATGCAGAGGTCTAGCCCGGGACCAGGGTTCAATTCCCCGCCTCGGCGGGCCTTGGTCTCAAAATTCCACGGACCTGATAATTCTCGCCTCTGTGCCTATTCCAATCATGAAGTCCCACTCTGCAACTCTGGGCAATAGCTTGCTTAATCTCCACAACGGCCCCCACAACGCTAAGGATGCCTGGCCTCCACCTTGGGGGTGCCCAGGAGTGGACGCCTCACAGGGAAAGCCAGGATGGGTTTCACAGCGGTATTCGTACAAGCGCCATGAGACCCTTGCGGGTGAGTAGTGCGCTATACAAGTATCAATTTACAATTTTACAATCTGCTCCTTCAAGCTGTCAGACTGGCACATTACCCATTGGAAGTCCACAAATGCCTCTAGGTTCATCAGTCAACCCCACCCTTTCAATGCATACGTGATACGTGATTCCTCTGGCAATTGTCATCCGTGCACATGACATCAACATCCTCTCCTACACCAACAATATGCAACTCGTACTCTCCCTTTCGGACAAAACCCACAACACAAGAAACAAGTTCACCACCTACATGACTGAAGTCACTAACTGGATGAAAGTCAATTCTCTCAAGCTCAACACCAATAAGACAAAAGTAGTGATCTTAGGCAAGAACACCTCACCATGACTCACCTCACCATGGGACTCCAACTGATCAATCAGGGAATTGTAAGCGCGCAACTCACCCGTGAGGGTCTCAAGGCGCTGGCTGGCCGAACTTGGACCCATACCCAGAACCCATGCTAGGACCCTCTGAACAATAATTTGCAGCAAACTGGACATGACCGCTCAAGTCAACTCTTGGAAGATCTTCAAATGGTTCCTAAGCAACACCCGGAAAACTGTCACCCATGCCCTAGTCACCAGCCATTTGGACTACAGAAACACCTTGTACGTCAGTATCACTAAGCAACTCACTAAACTACTACAAACCATCCAGAACTCGGCAGCCAGATTCATCCTCATCCTCCCACACACAGCTTGCATCACACCACACCTCAGGGAGCTTCACTGCCTCCCAAAATGCAAATGCGTTAATTTCATACTCCTCTCACACACACACACACACATTCAAGGCACTACACAACTAAGGCCCCACCTAACGGAACAGGCTCATCTTCTTCCACCAATCACCCAGAACATCCAGACTGCAGGACTCCTACTTGCACACCTTCCACACATACACAGAACTAGGGGGCATATTACCTACAAACAGCGATATTTATCGCTAAGTAGGGTTAGCGGCAAAATTATTATCGCCGCGCTTCACCGATTTTTATTGCTGAGATAACTTGCTATTAGCAAGGTTTATCTCAAAAGCGATAAAAATCAGGCGAAATGCATGAATATCGCTGACAATACAGCGATATTCACGCATTAGCGTGAAACAGCTCTTAGCCATGTTATCCACCTCCCATTGGATAACATGGCTAAGAACTGGTATTAGCAGGTGTTAGCTTTTGGAGATATTCGCGCTTAGCGCAAATATTTCCATCGCTTCGCCTTTGTAGGTAATAGGCGATAGCGATGTTAGCGACTGCTTTCAGTCGCTAACATTTTGGCACGCCCACTTTGCATGTCATTAGTGATAATTATCGCTAACATGGAAAGAGGGCCCCAAAATGCTCACTATCGCCTACAAGCTATCGCTAACTGGTGTTAGCGACAGCTTGGTAATTGGGCAATTACATTTTCGCCGCTTTAGCGGGAAAAAGTCCTGCTAAAGCGGCGAAAAGGCCCTTGGTAATATGCCCCTAGATTAGGAGGATGAGCATTCTCTTACATCACT
This sequence comes from Lissotriton vulgaris, assembly GCF_964263255.1. Classification (NCBI taxonomy): domain Eukaryota; kingdom Metazoa; phylum Chordata; class Amphibia; order Caudata; family Salamandridae; genus Lissotriton; species Lissotriton vulgaris. The sequence goes on along the minus strand of NC_141697.1, from coordinate 334,797,524 downwards.
CCTAAGGCATGGCAAGGCCTTCGACACCACATCAGAGCCTTGTTCTTCCTTCTTTAATTCCACAAGAAGTTGGAGACCTGGCTTATCATTAACCAACCTACCATAGGCAGGGTTAGACACACATGCTCAGCTCCAGCATATCCAGGCGGGTGATAGTTCACTTTACAAATACAGATAACAGATCCCACATTCTAATAATACCTCTATTTTGCTCCAACCTTTGTGCCTTGACTACAGGAGTCCCCGAAGGATCCACCCACCCCAGTTTAAGGTCCAAACTACTGGCAGAGCCAATCTCCTCCTTCAAACTCCACTGCTATAACCATGAGGACGAAACACACATTTAACTAGAAACCAGAAGAAGCCAATCGGAGTTAGTTCTTTTGTCATTGTCATTGCTATTTGATAATAGAGCATTGGATGTGAACAAATTGACTCAAACTAGACATATTAAAATCAGAGATACTCACCTCTGGTAAATGGACCACCCACCATCTTTCCAAAAAAGATTTGGCTTACCTCCGAACCAATCACTCAAAGGAAGGAACCTAGGCGTGACCAAGGGCATGAACTTCGTGCTGTTTCAAGTGAACCAAATTGCAAAGGAAGCCTTTACCATGAGGAGATACTTAAGTGAATTATTCCCTCACTTAGGATTCTACCAAGACATGCAAGACACCGCCACCATCAACTTAATACTCTCCCGTCTAGACTGTGCCAACAGTATATACCTAGGAGCATCCCACCAAGTAATTTGGTAGCTACAAAGAATTGAGAGCCAAGCTTTGAGATGCATCCTGAACCTTAACATCTGATCATGCATTTCACCTCTAGACATACCACATTCAAGACCAGAAGTATGCATTGCCAATGATGGCTCAGGTCTCTGCATCCTTCAACAAAAACTCTGTACCTACCACCAGTTCAGACCTCTCCAATCTTTGCTTGCTCCATTACTCTTTGTAGCCTCCTCAACAAATCGCGTTGCAGGAGGAACCCCATCTCGGTCCTGGGGCCTAAGTTATGGAATTTCCTTCAAGCAAGAATGAGCGTAATTTACAGCCATCTTGGATTCTGAAGAACACTTAAAAACTGGCTCTTCTCGCACTTAAAACTATTATGTTACACTTTAGCCTATATTGGATGTGTATACTCATGCTTGGATGAATCTCTTCTCTTACTATTCTTAAACCCCTCATGCTTAAGTACGGCATTGCCACCGCAATGTATTAAGAGCATGTCTCCAAATATGAAGCACCTCACCCAACATTGTGCACCAAACTGCCTGCTCAACCTTGCCCTGCAAAAAGAAGGACCAATATCACAATGCAAAGTGCTTCCTAAACTCATGAGTGGTATGAAGTGTTCTATAAATGCTACAGTATAATAAAATACAGTGTGAGTCCCATAATGTCAAAGGATGCCCAACGTTTGCACACTGTGGTCACCATGATGCTAGGGCCTCTGCATAATGTCAGAAGTGAACTTTATAAGGCTAAGGACCACCCATAATTTTCCCAGAGTGGCAATCTTGTGCAAAGGCCAAAATTATGACAGGAGTGGGCTCCATAACGCCAAAGGTTCTGTGTTAAAGGCGTAGAAGGGCCACCCATTTGCAATGGGTGGACACGAATTGAGCCAGGACAGAGGGTCCCATACACGCCACACCAGCCACACAGAAACATGTACACAATGTCTTCTTTGCACCTTTAGCTCTCTGCTGTGTCTCCTGTTGACACCCATTATTGTGGCTTCTGAGCCTGCAGCTCAGCTTCCAGTGTGGTACATTTACCCCCCAACAATCTTAGAGGCTGAAAAGTCAGGATTGACAACATAGCTAGTCACCATGCACCTAATGCTGCATGCTGTGTGGCTGTGTTGCAGTCTCTGTACCGTCAGTCACGCTGAGAGTCAGTGCAGGGCACTGCCACCACCTGGTAGCAGTTTGGGAGGATAGATAGATTGACAGTGCTCTGCTGGAGAGCTGGAAGCTGCAGTTTTGGCCCCATCTGGCTAACAAGGGCATCGAATTTCACCCACTCTCACTCCAATAGGCAAAATAATTCAGGTGTGATAATTCCCTTGTCTCATCAAACAAGTAAGCAGTTTGAATTGAAGGTTTCTGTCTCTTGAGCAACTGGAGGTGTGCTGTGCAGTCTCTTATGAGGCAGCATGACTTTACTCGAAGCCCTCAGAGTGCTTGCCTCAATTACGAATGGTGCTTCATCCGACTGCCATATTGGTGCACCGCCACTGAAAGATAAGTAAATGAATGAGTAGATAGATGGTGGGTGATATGGTGAAGAATGGTGATGCTGTGAAGGGTGAGAGCATGAGCAGTTAGATGGTGGGTGGCATGGGGGTGGGTAGGTGGATGGTGGGTGGCAAATGGGTGGGTTGGTGGATGAGTAAGAACATGGTGCTAATACTATGGATGGGCAAGGCAGGTGAACAGGCGTGTGATGAATGGATGGATGGATAGATAGAAGGGTGGTGGGTATCAAAGATCATCACAGCAAAGTGATTTGCCTCATCAACTCACCTTAGATTGCCATGCTGAAATGTACAAGGGCTAAGGAATGACGGACACTGAAGCAAAGACACCATTCACAAAGTAACAAGGGTGCCACTTCACTCAAGCCAACGTTGTTTTTTTCCGTCACACCCTACGTTAATAAGACCCCCCACATTTCTATTTATGACCTTTAAAAGTAGGTCCAACTTCGATCAGGCGGCTCACTATATCGCCTACAATATATCACATGATAAACATATTGGGTCCACTACGAGGATCTAACCACTGCATTGCAAGATAAGTCTAGGTAAGTAGATTTGTAGTTAAGAATAGTAAAAATAAACTTCCCATGATTTTGCAGTGGTAGGTCATGTAGTGGGTTTCATATTTTAGTAGTTCGATATAGTCAACTTCAATAAAGTGACATGCAACCAGCCAGTCATATGCAGTTACACTCCCACCGGCCACACTTATTTTATTACTAATGCAATTATGAACATTGTCCAGAGCTTCAGCACCTCACTGATGGTGGGATTTATGCTGCACACATGTCGAACAAGCCAATTGGGAGCTTAGAAGCCTGCTTAATCATCATGTCTTGGAGAGTGTGAACCCCGATCCCTAAGATCGCCATTTTAAATAAAGAGATATTGAGTTGTTACAGCTCAGGGGAAGGGTAGGTGGTTCACCAATGGATGTTTTTCTTTTTTTAAGCATTCTGTTACTGTAGTCATGATGCCCCTGCTATTGTTGGCCTTATGTAGAAGGAATTAGTGAAATTATATTGCCTAGAACTACATGTGGGAATGGGACAGAGATCTTACTGGGAAAAAAAGCTAGTACACTGGATGTTATATACGTGTATGTATATTGAACTCTGTTCAAGCTGCCTAAAACCACTTCTCATGCACAAATTCACTTAGAATTAAGGATGATCACACAGAAGTATGTGCCTAGAAAGTGGAGTTCCTCAAGCTCAGTAGGAAACTAAAAGACACCTCAAAGCTGTTAGGTAATATAGTCTGGCAAGCAATCACCACAACTAGATCAAACAACACATAGCATAACCATTTGAACCTAGCTTTGGAAAGTCTCCAATTACATACTTTATAGGATTCCACAGATACACCGTCCCAATTCAAGCGAGGAGGGTATAAGCCAGTTAAATGTATCTCATATCTACAGGATAAAGAGGCATTTGCACAAAAAAAACTCACGCATGGATGGTGATAAATGCATGTAATCGGAATATGCAACAAGGACATCTGGGCGTTCATGTTTCTGAATATCTCAAATTGAACTTTCTAGGTTACAGAATGGGTGCCTTCCGGGCCAAACATTTAACTCCAAAATGGGAAAAGACCTAACCAAGAAAAACCTGTAGACTTTGTGGATACCAAAACGAATCCACTTTGCATAATCTATGCACTTGTCCAAATTTATTGTACGCTCGTAAATCTCTGATACGGCCATGCCTTTTAGCTCTGAAGGTCCGCTCATATAGAAGAGCATTCATCCCTTGCTTGAGCAGTTATACTACTCTGGTAATTGTCGATTTGTAAAATTGATGTGCTTAGCAACAGCCAAGCTGCTTTTAATGGACCAATTGCCAATAGATGTAGGACATTTTGACGAATGTATTTTTACGTCTTTGACAGCTGATATATTGCAGCAATCCTTTTCGCACTACTGAAAGGATACATTATGTACAAAGTTTTAGCCACTGTTTTAATAGGATCAATTTTAGAATGTGTTTTATTATATTATAGCAGTGCAAAACATTATTTGAACGATACATTCTTGTGTGTGTATGAGTAAAATATTATTTGCATAGGTCTATGCTACAGTTTGTGTCGTTTTGGACACCATCCTCAACAAAAGACATTTGTGTGTGTTTAGTGCTCTTATTTGTCTCTCTTGTATTATTCACGTGGAAAACAAATTCTATTTGAAGAATTCTCTTCCTCTACGCCCCCTGAAAAATAGTTGCATTTTTACACTATCCCACTCATTGCGTCACTTACGCCTACTTCATGTAGGTCTACATCAAGAAGTGCAAAGAGTGTGAAAAAGGAATTGCAAATCTTTATAAATTGGCACAATGGTAGGACTGACTGTTCACTCCATCGTTCATGCAGGGTTTCCTGGTTCTCCTCTTGAATACCCATATTCCTGTCCCTCGAACCACATCGACAACAACAGCAAATCCACCCACCTGCGTGTTTTCGCAGAGGTCATTGATGCTGAGACTGTAAAAATGCGCCGACCTTTCTTCAGTGAACCAGGAACTGTGATTTGTTTTCGCAGAAGCAAAATTATGCGCACGTAAATTCAACTTGAATGCGAAAATAAGTTTTGGAGTCAGCCAATTTACATCGAAATGTACTATGTAACAGAATGCGACGCAAATAAAAAATTGAACAAAATAAAGTCCTCTTGCCTGTAATGGGACAACGTAGGAGCTCTTAATGTAGTAGACGGACTCATGTCTTGAACACAGAGGTCACTGTGGACTATATGCAAATATTGGGGCATCTTCCAGTGTCACCACTGAATTAGTTAAATGTCTGCGGTCTAAATATTGTAATTGTGATTGTATTTATATAGCGCTTACTGCCCCTGACGAGGCTTCAAAGCGCTTTTTCGGTGAATAGCACGCTACTCCGAAAACCAAAAAGGATGAGTGGTGAATTAGTATGGGGAAATATGAAGTTAATTTGAGCGTTGAACATGTTAGTTTGTTATTTGGATTGAAAAGGATAGAAAAGGGAAGTGTTTGCATTTATATAGCTCTTGCTACCCCTGATGAGGCATTGAAGCGCTTTTCGGTGAGTAGCATGCCAAAAAGGATTAGTGGTGAATTAGTATAGGGAAATACAACATTTATTTGAGCGGTGGACATGTTAGTCTAGTTTTTGGATTGAAAAAAGGATAGTGGAGGGATAGAAGAGGGAAGGGTTTGCATGTATATAGCCCTTGGTACCCCTGATGCAGAAATATACCTTTTTCATTCCAGAATCTTCCCTAATCTTTTATTTTGTAATGTTTTTATCATCCTGAACTTCTTAAATTACCTCTGCACTCCACTACCCCCATGGCTCCTTTACATTTTTCTTCTGAAGTCACATTGTGCTGTTGATGCCCTGAGTCACTTCAGCGTCCTAGCTGGCAAGAGGTGGATACCAAAGAGAGCGAGTAAGGCGCACTTTTCTATGTTGAAATAATGGATAATATAGCATTGTAATTTCTTTAAATTTAGAAATATCTTATTTTTAAGGGCCTGTAACAAGGAATTAAGGTGCACCTCCACTGTGTTTTTTGAGCCGCACAACCCCCCCATTATCCTCCTTCTCACTCCCCCCACTTGTATTTATATTTTTTCAATAGAATTTCAAATGATTCAGTTATCTTCCCTTCATCGCCTTCCCACATATGATCCGAGTCAGTTGGAGTCTCCCCTTCCCAGTTGCGGCAGAGAGGATGAGCACAATCGCCTCCCACACATCAAATTTGAGGGAGGGGTTGCCTTTACCGGGTGGTGAAGGGCTCTCCTTGGTTGACTCTTCCATTGAGTCCACAACCAATCAAGCCATCTTTGTGGTTTTTATGTTTGCAGAACAAGGGGGTTGTTATTCAAGCCTACTCCTTGAAGATCACACCGAAGAGCTTAGCAGGCAGCTCTGTAGTAACACAAAAAGATGATGGATGGAATGCTGAACATTGCCAAACATTCACCCCCAGTCACAGATCTGGGTTAATTCCATTGTTTTTCTGCACTCTGTCCATCATCTTGTTGTGTTTGCTATGTCCGCCCTAAGTGGCCAAGGATATGCCCAGACATGGGTCTCTTGCACGCTGTTCCACTGGATTCACTGCTGCTTAACAAAACCGGTCACCAGCACTGCTGCTTTTGTTACTGGGGCCCCAATTGCAGCAGCTGCAAAACCAGCCCCCGGTAACAAAACTATCCCTCACCGTTTAAGCCTCCCGGGCAAACGCTTGATGCCCGCTAGGGCCAGTACGGCCCTGCCCTTCATCAGTGCAATTAGAAGCACTGGTGAGGCCATTTCACCTTCCAAATACAGCATAGTTCATGTCTACCTACCTACTGCTTTCATCAGGAGTCCTTTCTGGATTCTAGTAGGAAACAACCTGATAGGTATAACACCCAGTAGTCCTGCAGTACCTCTCTCATTGAGGTTTTCCCTCCATTGTTTCCACATTTTGTTAGCCCCTTCGAGACCAAAATAATGTAAACTTTTTTATAAGAAACTGCTAACCACCCTTTCCTGGTGCTGTATCCATGAATTGAAAACACCCATCTACTCCTCTTAATATATCTATACGACGAAAAAGAGTTTAATGTATTCTCCGCTAACATAGCCTCCCAAACCATTCTCTTCTTGATATCCCAGCCGTTCACGCCTTTTGAACCATTCTTGAATTTCGACATATAGATCTTGACCCAGAATCTTTTTCACATTCGGAGGAAGGTCTATTACATTCCACTTCTCACCCTTCTTGCTTCTTGGCATGCCTTATCGTTCAGCTGGCACTAATTTCACCCACTGGCCCGATTTTGGACATAATCTGTCAATGAAAAAGAAGAGTTCAAATAAACTCTGAATCAACTGGATTGTGTGTTCGAAGTGTTATTAAATTAATGTGAGAAGTTACTTGCAGCATCAAAATACATTCATTATGCAGTCTAGGTGAATCCCTTCATAACCCCTCTTAATGCACCTTGATACATACTGTGGGGGGCGGGAAATATTTTCACATTTGGGGATTAAGATTTTGAGAAAGGCCAGACCCCCGCAAGCGTGCTATGCTTTCCTACCTCTGGTGATTTACACTGGTGAACTCCTTATTGGTAAGTGAAGATCTCACCACAGTGGTGGGAAACAAAAGTAGCCAGTACCCTTGTTACCCGACCCCCTTATGCTGTAATTATCGCTGTTCAGCCTGTAGAAATGCAAAACGATATCTGGACACCCTGTAAAACCTGCCTACAATGTGGCTATTTATAAAGAACAGTGGTCCCTAGAAAATGTCCCTACTCCTGGATAATATCTCCAAACAATTAATGATATGTAATCATCTAATCAATAAAATGAGTCAAAGAAGTCTGCATGTACAAGAATAAGCTTGTACCCAAAGTAAAATTTTGAGAAAACCCAAACGTACAACTTGTTGACTCAGTTTTAATTTCCTGGGTGAAAGATGTGACATGTCAATAGCTTACTGTTCGTCACAAGAGTACCTACCAAATGAAAAAAATCATGAATGTCGGAGAGTAATAAGCAAGGCCACTAGAATGGTGCCCTTCTGGGGCCGCTGTGTTTGTAGCATAATTAGGGATTTGCCACATTACTCATCATCTACTGCATAATCTGCAGATTTTAACAAAAAAACCAATTGTTTCTTCCACAGATAGATCCAAAAATACTAAAATGTGGTGACGTCTCAAGGTGCAGGCTCTTCACAAAGGTTGACTCGTCAGGTTTCAGTTGTTTACTGTTTTTTGGTTGTTAAAAAGGTTTAGGTGAAATATTTGCCCATATAGTGTCACCATATGTAACAAGCATTGGAAATGCAATAGGTCTCGCAGCATTAGAGTTAGTGCTTTTAGAATTGTTTATGGGTTTTTTTGTAAATCTTTAGCATTTTTGTTTCCTGTAGCCAATGCTAAAGAATTACAAATAAAAAAAGCCATAAACAATTCTAAAAGCTCTAACTCAAATGCTCCGAGACCTATTGCACTGTGTGAGGGTGAGGGGTTGAGGGTGAGTGAGGGTGAGGGTGGGTGAGGGTGAGTGAGGGTGAGTGAGGGTGAGTGAGGGGTTGAGGGTGAGTGAGGGGTTGAGGGTGAGTGAGGGGTTGAGGGTGAGTGAGGGGTTGAGGGTGAGTGAGGGTGAGTGAGGGTGAGGGGTTGAGGGGGAGGGGTTGAGGGTGAGTGAGGGTGAGGGGTTGAGGGTGAGTGAGGGTGAGGGGTTGAGGGTGAGGGGTTGAGGGTGAGGGGTTGAGGGAGAGGGGTTGAGGGTGAGTGAGTGAGGGTGAGGGGTTGAGGGTGAGTGAGGGTGAGGGGTTGAGGGGGAGGGGTTGAGGGTGGGTGAGGGGTTGAGGGTGAGGGGTTGAGGGTGGGTGAGGGGTTGAGGGTGAGGGGTTGAGGGTGAGGGGTTGAGGGTGAGTGAGGGTGAGGGCGAGTGAGGGTGAGGGGGTGAGGGTGAGGGGTTGAGGGTGAGTGAGTGAGGGTGAGGGTGGGTGAGGGGTTGAGGGGGAGGGGTTGAGGGTGAGTGAGGGTGAGTGAGGGGTTGAGGGTGAGTGAGGGTGAGGGGTTGAGGGTGAGTGAGGGTGAGGGTGAGTGGGGGGTTGAGGGTGAGTGAGGGTGAGTGAGGGTGAGGGGTTGAGGATGAGTGAGGGTGAGGGGTTGAGGGTGAGTGAGGGTGAGGGGTTGAGGGTGGGTGAGGATGAGTGAGGGTGAGGGTGGGTGAGGGGTTGAGGGTGAGTGAGGGTGAGGGGTTGAGGGTGAGTGAGGGTGAGTGAGGGTGAGGGTGAGTGAGGGTGAGTGAGGGTGAGTGAGGGTGAGGGGTTGAGGGTGAGGGGTTGAGGGTGAGTGAGGGTGAGGGGTTGAGGGTGAGTGAGGGTGAGGGGGTGAGTGAGGGTGAGGGGTTGAGGGTGGGTGAGGGTGAGTGAGGGTGAGGGGTTGAGGGTGGGTGAGGGTGAGTGAGGATGAGTGAGGGTGAGGATGAGTGAGGGTGAGGGTGAGGGTGAGTGAGGGTGAGGGGTTGAGGGTGAGTGAGGGTGAGGGGTTGAGGGTGAGTGAGGTTGAGGTTGAGGGTGAGGGGTTGAGGGTGAGTGAGGGTGAGGGCAAGTGAGGGTGAGGGCAAGTGAGGGTGAGGGGTTGAGGGTGAGGGGTTGAGGGTGAGGGGTTGAGGGTGAGGGGTTGAGGGTGAGGGGTTGAGGGTGAGGGCGAGTGAGGGTGAGGGGTTGAGGGGTGAGGGGTTGAGGGTGAGTGAGTGAGGGTGAGTGAGGGTGAGGGGTTGAGGGGGAGGGGTTGAGGGTGAGTGAGGGTGAGGGGTTGAGGGTGAGTGAGGGTGAGGGGTTGAGGGTGAGTGAGGGTGAGTGGGGGGTTGAGGGTGAGTGAGGGTGAGTGAGGGTGAGGGGTTGAGGGTGAGTGAGGGTGAGTGAGGGTGAGGGTGAGTGAGGGTGAGGGGTTGAGGGTGGGTGAGGATGAGTGAGGGTGAGGGTGGGTGAGGGGTTGAGGGTGAGTGAGGGTGAGGGGTTGAGGGTGAGTGAGGGTGAGGGGTTGAGGGTGAGTGAGGGTGAGGGTGAGTGAGGGTGAGTGAGGGTGAGTGAGGGTGAGGGGTTGAGGGTGAGGGGTTGAGGGTGAGTGAGGGTGAGGGTGAGTGAGGGTGAGGGGTTGAGGGTGAGTGAGGGTGAGGGGGTGAGTGAGGGTGAGGAGTTGAGGGTGGGTGAGGGTGAGTGAGGGTGAGGGGGTGAGGGTGAGTGAGGATGAGTGAGGGTGAGGATGAGTGAGGGTGAGGGTGAGTGAGGGTGAGGGTGAGTGAGGGTGAGGGGTTGAGGTTGAGGGGTTGAGGGTGAGTGAGGGTGAGGGGTTGAGGGTGAGTGAGGGTGAGGGGTTGAGGTTGAGGGTGAGGGGTTGAGGGTGAGGGTGGGTGAGGGGTTGAGGGTGAGTGAGGGTGAGGGGTTGAGGGTGAGTGAGGGTGAGGCTGAGGGGTTGAGGGTGAGTGAGAGTGAGGGTGAGGCTGAGGGGTTGAGGGTGAGTGAGGGGTTGAGGGTGAGGGGTTGAGGGTGAGGGGTTGAGGGTGAGTGAGGGTGAGGGGTTGAGGGTGAGTGAGGGTGAGGGGTTGAGGGTGAGTGAGGGTGAGTGAGGGTGAGGGTTGAGAGTGAGTGAGGGTGAGGGTGAGGGGTTGAGGGTGAGTGAGGGTGAGGGGTTGAGGGTGAGTGAGGGTGAGTGAGGGTGAGTGAGGGTGAGGGGTTGAGAGTGAGGGGTTGAGGGTGAGTGAGGGTGAGTGAGGGTGAGTGAGGGTGAGGGTGAGGGGTTGAGGTTGGGTGAGGGGTTGAGGGTGAGTGAGGGTGAGGGTGAGTGAGGGTGAGTGAGGGTGAGGGTGAGGGGTTGAGGGTGAGTGAGGGTGAGAGAGTGAGGGTGAGGCTGAGGGGTTGAGGGTGAGTGAGGGTGAGTGAGAGGTTGAGGGTGAGGGGTTGAGGGTGAGTGAGGGTGAGGGGTTGAGGGTGAGTGAGGGTGAGGGGTGGGGTTGAGGGTGAGTGAGGGTGAGAGAGTGAGGGTGAGGCTGAGGGGTTGAGGGTGAGTGAGGGTGAGTGAGGGTGAGTGAGGGGTTGAGGGTGAGGGGTTGAGGGTGAGTGAGGGTGAGGGGTTGAGGGTGAGTGAGGGTGAGTGAGGGTGAGGGGTTGAGTGAGGGTGAGGGGTTGAGGGTGAGTGAGGGTGAGGGGTTGAGGGTGAGTGAGGGTGAGGGTGAGGGGTTGAGGGTGAGTGAGGGTGAGGGTTGAGGGTGAGGGTGAGTGAGGGTGAGGGTGAGGCTGAGGGGTTGAGGGGGAGTGAGGGTGAGTGAGGGGTTGAGGGTGAGGGGTTGAGGGTGAGTGAGGGTGAGTGAGGGTGAGGGTGAGGGGTTGAGGGAGACTAGAGCAAAGAAGCGGGGTGGGGCTACAGGCAGCATAGTTAATGACTACAGCGCCCGGCAAGCCGTTCGTATCTGTGACGTGGTTACGTCATCCAGACTGTAACTGCGTAGTCAATAAGAGACGGCAATGGGAAGTAAACTAACTGAATGTCCGTCACTCGAAAAAAACGGATACGCTACTGTAGTATGGCGGAAGAAGCTGAACATAATGGCCATATTGAAATGTTTACGTGTTTCGCTATTTTAAAAAAGCGATACACTCAGAAATAAGTAAAAAAAGATGATTCTGTACATACAAGATTAGAAAAAGAACAAATACATACTTTGAACGAACAGAGTATTGAGGGACGAAGCAAAACCGTACTGCTTTTAAGAAAATGAAAACAACGAAATCCCAAATTGTTTCACTGTTGTCAAGGCGTTTGAAAATGGAAGTTAGAAGGACCCTGGGTAATTATCCGCAGTATCAAAACTAAAAGTTAAGGCAGCAGAGGCTGTTGCTGGAGACGGGTCTAGATCGAAAGCAAAACAAGACGAAGAGAGCGAGAGTGAGCTGGCCCTGGAAACGCCTCCCCTCCCTGCTGTTTGTTTCAACAGAAAGAGGAGAGGAAGCAGCGCTGCTTGCCAGCACAGCCGCCCATAGGCAACAAGACGGAGGGAAGAGAGGGGAGGGGGAGGAGAAATGCGACACGGCGGGAAGGGGAGGGGGCGGAGCGGGTAAAATAAACAAGACGGAGGGAAGAGAGGGGAGGGGGGAGGAGAAATGCGACACGGCGGGAAGGGGAGGGGGCGGAGCGGGTTAAATTAAACAAACAGAGGGGAGGGGGGAGGAGAAATGCGACACGGCGGGAAGGGGAGGGGGCGGAGTGCGGCTGAGGGAACTGATGTGCACGCGCTTTTAAGCTCAATGCGCATGCGCATTGAGCTTAAAAGTCCCGGGCACTGCAAGGAATCGCCACGATTCCTTGCAAGTTGGGGAAAGAGTGGATAAGTCCCAATACTCTCGCTTGCTCGATGCGCAAGCGCATCGACAGGCGAGACCTAAAAATTGCAAAATAATGAAGTAATATCACAAAATGTGCCACATTTCGAGTGACAAATAATTTACCTTTTCTTGCTGCATAATTTAGTCAACCCTGCCACAAAATGTAGTTCTCCCCTGCGGCATAATTCCAGTGGCCATGGTAATAGGTATTCATCTCGTCTGAGTATTAGTTCTACGATTGTTCGTTAAGGTTTCTATTTTTGGGTCACGGTTCTTATGCCATTATCAAGATGTGGAGATATAGTATATAACACTCTCCCTCGTGAAGAGCGTATGAATAGCCCTGGTCCCAGAGGCAAACAATATTAGCCCTGGGAGTGGGATACAGGAATCATTAGCTGAAGAAGGTACTCAGTCAGTCTTTCGAAGCAGGCGATGGAAAGCTTCTGTGCACTCCAATTGGTATGTCTGAGTCTGCATAGCAAGTGGGTTTGCAGTGGAGCCTGGCCAAGGGCAGCTGGGAGTCTGGCTGCTAGGGATCCCAGTGTGAGCAGTCTCTCAGAAGTGGAACTATCCATTGCACTTCAGTGGCCTGACTCATGACTAGGAAACCTGATACAAGGACCATTCTCGGTGCCAAGCAAGCCTACAGCTCTGTTGATGGCCGTGGTGCCTGGGATGGTGCATTATCCCCTGTCTTCACTGCCAGTGGGAGCTGAGCCTCTCGGCTGAGCTGCTTCACACTGGAGTGGTGGGATCAGGCGCATGGCCCCTGGAGACTGACCTGTCTTGAAGGCGTCTCTCTCTTCTCGTGTCTGTCTACCTAGCCCTAGTGTCTGTGGAATGTGATCACGTGTGAGTTTCTCTGTCTATGGGGCAGTCTATGGGGCAGCTGAAGGCAGGCCTTTGGCTGTTAACATCTACTGCTCCTGCAGAGGTGTCAGTACACCTGTATGGGCCAAAATAAAGACATTTTTGTGCCATGCTGCATCATTATGCTGCACCGGAAGGACCGCGTCTAGACACTACATATTTGTGCTACGATAAAGGGGCGCCCTACATGCCCCAAGATAAAGAGGGAAGCTGGATGGAAAAATATCTCATTAACGCCCACAGTGGCCCGTGCCTCTTTGTGATACAAGAGATATTTTAAGGATTGGGCAAAGTGGGCTCAGGCCCAGGGTCCCAGTCATTAAGGGGGAGGGCCCTGATAGAGCCAACTTTGTTCTGCAGAATCTTGCACTGATAACCTTGAATAATTCTTAAACAGATTGTTTTTCATAAAATTTTCATTTGATCTATTTTTAACATAGGTGATGTGGATGAGTCTTTTACAGACAGTTTGCAGAGAAATGTTTTCTTTATGTTTCATGCAAAATCCACACAAAAGGTTTCTTTTGGATAAAATATAGGACCTCACATATGAGAAACAGAAGGGTGGCACAAAGATTCTTTACAGTAATATTAGTGAGCTGCTGCTGTCTTAAAATATTGAAAATGCATGCCACTATGCCTGAATATTAGATGTAAATACATTTAGAATTTGAAGGAGTGTGCCTGTGCACTGTAAGTGTCCTGGCAAAAGAGGGCATGAAAGAGCTAACATTGGCTATCGTTTTTAACGCCGCAATATGTACAGAGACACCCAAATCATGGGGGGAATCTATTATCATCCCAATACACAACAAGCATTAGAAATGCAATCGGGCTCGGATTTATTTGAGTTTGAGCTAATGGCATTGTAAATGGCAATGTCTTTTCGCCATGTGTTATGGAGTGTGTGCATGTGGTGTGTAGTGGAATTATGTGGGTTGGATTGTAATTTTACCAATGGTGGCATGCTGTGCTTTAGATGAATATGTTTAAAAGTAAAGTGTACCATACTGCAATTGCTACAATAGTTAATTGTGGATGCGTTAACAATTGATGCGTGCACTGATGGCTGGTGGTGTGTGACTCACTGTCACTCACTGTCACGCTGCACTCACTGTCACTCTGCACTCACTGTCCCTCTGCACTCACTGTCACTCTGCACTCACTCTACACTCACTGTCACTCACTGTCACTCTGCACTCACTGTCACTCTGCACTCACTGTCACTCTGCACACACTGTCATGCTGCACTCACTGTCACACTGCACTCACTGTCACGCTGCACTCACTGTCACTCTGCACTCACTGTCACTCTGCACTCAATGTCACTCTGCACTCACTCTGCACTCACTGTCACTCTGCACTCACTGTCACTCTACACTCACTGTCACTCTGCACTCACTGTCACTCTGCACTCACTGTCACTCTGCACTATAAACGCATTGCAGTGAGTGATACAGCTGTGCAGATGATAAGTACAGTGAAAACTCCGCCTCCACCCGACACCTTGCATGAAAAGCTGGTGCCCTCGCGCTCTGCTCTTATGAATTTTTTGCATTGCAATTTGTGTAGCGCACAATCTGCTGTTGACTTGGCATCGCAGCGCCTGGTACGCGTTATACTGTGCTACCCTCTTCAGCGCAGCGCTACGTGGAGCAAAGGGTGACTTTTGAGCGCTTTACGCAGGAGAAGACAGAAAACGAAACAAAAACATCATTTTACAATCTTAAAAACAATTACTAGTCGAAGCCTACAGGGACAGCTTCCTATATCGCGGATGGGCACTTTACATAGAAAACGCTATAAACGCATTACAGTTAGTGATACAGCTGTGCAGATGATAAGTACAGTGAGAACTCCGCCTCCACCCGACACCTTGCATGAAAAGCTGGTGCCCTCGCGCTCTGCTCTTATGTATTTTTTGAATTGCCATTTGTGTAGCGCACAATGTGCCGTTGACTTGGCATCGCACAGTCCTGCCAAGTATCACACATCACGTGTGACACTTAACGCATTTCGGTGCGGTGTTCTGCATCATCGCACTGAAATGCTTTGTCACGCATTTTAAATGCCACTGAAACAGCCAGGCTACCGCACTGGTGCTAGCATGCTGCCTCTGCTGTTCCAGACTTGCCTCAAACAGCTCTGGCAGTGTGGCTCATAAATAGTTAAATTCTCGTTCTCCCCAGCTCAGGCCAAGTGAGTCACTGAGAGTGCTGGCGGCAGTGCTACAATGTTACCTTTGCGGCCTCAGCCGCCCGCCAGCCTAGCTGCATTAATTAATTAATTCCCGGCCCAACCGCGGTGCCGCACGCCAGGCTGTCGACCAAACTCACTGACTCTACCGATTAAACACCCGGGGCGGGGCCATGACATGTGTGCCAGTGGGGCCATTACCCCGTTACCACAGTTACCCTGTGCTGCTCACCGCCGTGGCAGCTGCACGACCGTGTAGTTAGTCAGGCTTGACTGAGAAGACCCGCGTTACCTTTACACTCTTTGCCGGGGCCGCAGTAAGTGACTACCTCTTTCCTAGGACAGGTTGAGCTATTGCTTTTGCTGGATCATGGGTCAAAGCGCCAGGATGCCCTTGGTGGTGACAGGTTGCGCTATATAAGTATACCACAATACCAATACAATACCAATACTATTGGGGGGACCGTCGGGGTTCACACCGTGGGACAGGGGAGAAAGGGTTTCAAGAAGTTTGAACTGTCAATCCCTGCAAGGCGTCATTAACATTATCCTCCACGTTGCCTTCACGCAACAATCATTGCCGTGAATGGGCAGTCGATTACGTTTTCCTATGGGTTTCAGTGACTCGCCCTCTGCCTTTTGCAAACTTCAGCACGAACAATCTCCCTTGGTCATTGGAATGTCACTCAAAATTACTCAAAAATTATGAAAATGTCACACATACCTATCCTCCACGTTGCCTTCACGCAACAATCATTGCCGTGAATGGGCATTCGATGACGTTTTCCTATGGGTTTCAGTGACTCGCCCTCTGCCTTTTGCAAACTTCAGCATGAACAATCTCCCTACGTCCCGTGCCTGGAGCACCTAATTTAGAAATACACACATTGCCACCTCGGAAATTAGCTTTGCTAATTACCATCATGTCATCGGTTAACCTTCCCACTGAGCGCCTCCGGAACAAACAAAAGTTTCAGCATCAAAAGGATTTTAAATAACTTGCTGTTTACCCGCTGCACGCTTTTATTATTATTTATTTCAGCACAACAGCTTTTTCACATCCCCCAACCAGTATCTAGTTCCACTTGACCGATATTACATTGGGTATTAAGTTGGCTTTATTCAGAGCTGCTTCCGTTACCGTACCCTGTACTCTAGTATCCCTGCAGTAAAGCAGCGTGTCTCTGCTTCAACAGTGAAACGTTAATGCACATTACTAAAATGTAACAGAGTCGGGGTGTGGGTGAGTGTGCCGTGCTAGTGGACTAGCGCTACATGCAATTTGCCGGACTATAGCGCCATGGGCGTCGCTGTGCGCTGAATACAACAACGATCTATCCAGCACGGGGCGTCCAGCCCAGTTTAACAGTACGACCTGATTGCAAGGGGCACTAGATTATTGTCCTTCAATATCTGGTGCTTTGAAGCAGCTTTAAAATCATCTTTTTCTCATTGTTGAAGTGGGTTAAATTATGGTATTTTTATGTTTCCCTCTTCTTCATTGATTTATTTTGCTGGTGAGAAAGTGTCACTCATGGTCATTGAAATGTCACTCAAAATTATGAAAATGTCACACATACCTATCCTCCACGTTGCCTTCACGCAACAATCATTGCCGTGAATGGGCAGTCGATGACGTTTTCCTATGGGTTTCAGTGACTCGCCCTCTGCCTTTTGCAAACTTCAGCACAAACAATCTCCCTACGTCCCGTGCCTGGAGCACCTAATTCATTGCCACCTCGGAAATTAGCTTTGCTGATTGCCATCATGTCATCGGTTAACCTTCCCACTGAGCGCCTCCGGAACAAACAAAAGTTTCAGCATCAAAAGGATTTTAAATAACTTGCTGTTTACCCGCTGCACGCTTTTATTATTACTTATTTCAGCACAACAGCTTTTTCACATCCCCCAACCAGTATCTAGTTCCACTTGACCGATATTACATTGGGTATTAAGTTGGCTTTATAAAGAGCTACTTCCGTTACCGTATCCTGTACTCTAGTATCCCTACAGTAAAGCAGCGTGTCTCTGCTTCAACAGTGAAACGTTAATGCACATTACTAAAATGTAACAGAGTCGGGTGTGGGTGAGTGTGCCGTGCTAGTGGACTAGCGCTACATGCAATTTGCCGGACTATAGCGCCATGGGCGTCGCTGTGCGCCGAATACAACAACGATCTATCCAGCACGGGGCGTCCAGCCTAGTTTAACAGTACGACCTGATTGCAAGGGGCACTAGATTATTGTCCTTCAATATCTGGTGCTTTGAAGCAGCTTTAAAATCATCTTTTTCTCATTGTTGAAGTGGGTTAAATTATGGTATTTTTATGTTTCCCTCTTCTTCATTGATTTATTTTGCTGGTGAGAAAGTATCACTCATGGTCATTGAAATGTCACTCAAAATTACTAAAAATTATGAAAATGTCACACATACCTATCCTCCACGTTGCCTTCACGCAACAATCCTTGCCGTGAATGGGCAGTCAATGACGTTTTCTTATGGGTTTCAGTGTGTAGGCATTTATATAGCGCACTGCTACCCGTAGGCGTCCTGGCGCTTCGACCGCTGCGAAACCCTTCCTGGCTTCCCTGAGAGATGGTCCCTTAATGGGTATCTCCAGGGTGAGACCAGGCATCCCCGGCGGTCTGGGGGGCCGTTAGTGAAGATGAGGCAAGCTAATGCCCAGAGTTGCCGAGTGTGATCGCTGATCAGAGTGGGCACCGAGGCGAGAGAATTATCAAGTCCGCTGACCCTGGTCCAGAAACCTGCCGCGCCGGGAATCGAACCCTGGTCCCGGGCCATCCTCTGCTCTCGGGTCTGCCGCCTCTAACCAGTGAGCCACACTACTTTCACAGTGACTCGCCCTCTGCCTTTTGCAAACTTCAGCACGAACAATCTCCCTACGTCCCGTGCCTGGAGCACCTAATTTAGAAATACACACATTGCCACCTCGGAAATTAGCTTAGCTAATTGCCATCATGTCATCGGTTAACCTTCCCACTGAGCGCCTCCGGAACAAACAAAAGTTTCAGCATCAAAAGGATTTTAAATAACTTGCTGTTTACCCGCTGCACGCTTTTATTATTACTTATTTCAGCACAACAGCCTTTTCACATCCCCCAACCAGTATCTAGTTCCACTTGACCGATATTACATTGGGTATAAAGTTGGCTTTATTCAGAGCTGCTTCGGTTACCGTACCCTGTACTCTAGTATCCCTGCAGTAAAGCAGCGTGTCTCTGCTTCAACAGTGAAACAGTAATGCACATTACTAAAATGTAACAGAGTCGGGGTGTGGGTGAGTGTGCCGTGCACGGGCCTGGGCGCGCCTAACAAAAAGAAATTACACGCTGCAGACGAATGCGCGCCTGATACATGCAATGCAATGCTGAATGGTGAACGCGCTCCCACCATCTGGATTGCATTTGGAGGAGCACCCTGACAGCTCCTAATTAAAATTAATGGACTGCCGTGCGCGAAACCGCACAGAAAATGCCAAAAATGGCGGACGAAAATTACATATAGCCTATCGCGTCAAGGCTACTAAAAAGACAGCACAGCGAAGACGAATCACTATGCAGATGCCATAAAAAAAGCTTGCGCACTAAGGAATGTTTCTGGCCCGAGCCCTTAAGAAACCTTTTTTTTTTTTCTTTAACAATAGGAGCTCGGAGCTCCGCCCCACTTCTTGGCGACGCAGGCCGAGTCCTAAAAAGGGCAGTCGATCTGATGTGAAAAATTACAGCCCCATTTCCCTTCTTGACTCCTCAGTTAAGATCATGAGTAGAGTCATGCTGGCTAGGCTAGAGGAATGGGTCAAGCGAGAGGGTATTCTTGCCGACAGCCAGTATGGATTTAGAAAGGGTCGGGGGAACACTCGACCAGTGTATTAACCTTGATTTACTGATCGGGAAATACACTGAAGCAAAACACGGATCTCTGTACCTTTTGCTTTGCAGACTTAAGTAGTGCTTTTGACATGGTTGACCACTCTATTTTGTGGCCAACCCTGTTACAGCTAGGAGCACCAGAAGGTATTATCTTTTTTCTTGCAAGGCTGTACGGGAAATTACAAACATCTGTGCGTTACGGCACTAAGGGTGAATGTACCCCAAAATTTAAAGTCAAAAGAGGGATTAGACAGGGATGTGTACTGGCCCCCCTACTTTTTATCATATTTATTAATGGTATTGATGTAATTTTAAAAAATGGTAAAGCTGATGCCCCCCAGAACAAAGGTGTGAAAGGGAAAGTCTTGACCCTTTCGGTCAGTGGTCACCACCTTTAGGTGTGGCTAAAATTCACACATCACCAACACAGCATTTCACTGAGTGAGAGAAGGAATACAAATGTAAGATACCAGACGTTCAAATTGGAGTGGCACTTTATTTTCAATTAACAAGCAGAGAACTAAATGCATATCAATTCAAGCAACAATGTAGTTTTCTAAATATGACCCAGACTTCGCCCTGTCTGGTATAAATGATGGATGACTAATGCTCAAAATATCTCAAAGTAATACTGGAAGGAAATATATTTAAAAAGAACATTACCACAGATGATCAAAGATCCTACACTACTGAGTACAAGAATATAGAACCCAACTGCCTATGGGCCAACCATCTAAAACAGGTCCATTGTCATAGATTGCATATTTCTATCAGAGCCCTGAATTATGAGGGCAGGGCAAAGAAGGCGCAAGTAGAATTAGCTAAAATAGAACATTTTGCTATTAATTCAGTGTCTGGTAATAGCTGGGAGTGAGACCAGTCACGTATGTTTAAAGAGCCTACCATACAGGAATCTATCCAGGAAGAGAGATAGTTGAAGGGTCAGAGATCTAGAGAGAGAGATGGGCTATCTGCCCTGGGAAATCCACAACCTGAGAGGGGCGTCGGTCTCCCAAGTCAGATAGGATCGGCTAGCCGGAGAACAGTCCACGCTCATGCAGCAGGGCATCCGCAGGAAAGTTCTGACTTCAGATTTGACGGTTGGGTCTTGTTATACCTCAAATTGAGGAACTAAGGTTCTCTGGTGACACTAGCCTATGCCTTATTCTGTGCAGGCGGTTTGACCACGAGTGTTCCAGGACACCGGAAGGACATCTGTACAGAACATTTTGCTTTGGACACTTCTGAACCGTGAACATTTTGTTTTTCTAAATGGGACAGGTTGTCACGTACATTTCTAAACTGTGACAGTTGGTCACGTACATTTCTAAACAGAGACAGTTGGTCACGTACATTTCTTCATATCTGCACGTGCTAGACCTTATGATAGGAGCAGAGTATTGCCAGAGGTTGCTGTTTGTACTTGAGCAAGCTATGTTTCAAAAATAATACTTTTAGCAATGTTTTCAGGAAGCTATACCACGTGTACCAGGGTGAGTGTGTGTGTGTGGGTGTGGGTGTTGGTCTGGGAGCTGACAGTGAAGCTAACTAGTCTTTGAAGGCCTAATTTTACCTTGTTCAGTTCAACGTGTGTTTTTAAGCCTTAAGCATAGTGGCCCCCTTGGGCCTTTATTTACTAATGGTGAAAGTTAGTCATTTTAGCCTGTTCTCAGATTACTATCACGCAGGGCCTACATCAGACCTTCATCTTACCATGGCCGTTAGGGCTTTCTTTTCTGGTGATGTCAGATGGTAGAACGGGACCCTCCATCATCTACCCCCTCTTGTTCATTTATGAACACACTCCTAAGTGAGTATTTTGTTGATTTTTCTGCCAATGGAGGAATCCATGGCATGTCATTGACATAGCACTGAAAACTAGTTGGACGTGCAACATTTTCGTCTGACCTTAGTAGCTGGATATACTGTTGACCTGATTTGTTGAGCAGGCGCTCATACTGAGTAGCTGCAGTGTTGTTGCTTAGTGTGTCTCTACCTGGAGGGAGAGGTGGGGCTGATGGCACCCCAGAATGTGTGGCAGGTGGTGCTGGGTGCGTGCTATGTTGTACTAGCTCAATCATTTGTACTTGCTCTCCATTCCCATCCCCAGGAGCCCGATCCATGTCTTCATATTTTGGTATCTGGTAAATTCCTGTCCTAGCATAATTCATTCCTACAGCTTTAGTGCTTAATCTCTTGATACAGTGGCTCCCTATCTGAAAGGCGCAACACAGAAAGACCATAATCCCGACTATAGGTATCATCAGCTTTAGAATAGCAGTTAGCCAGGAGGGCATCCAGTCAAAGTCGAACCAGTTCGTTGGGATAATGTCTGCAGGGGCACCTCCTTCCTCGGTCATTTCTTTTCCCAAGTTAGTCAACTCCTCAATGGCCCTTGATATGGATCCGTTGTCCTCGTCGTTTCCAGGAATAAAGGTGCAGCAGGATTTTCCTATTTGATGACACAGACCACCATCTTTGGCCGTTAGCATGTCGAGGAAGTAGCGATGTTCCAGAACCATTAGTCGTAGTGGGCGCAGTTCTTCCCGAATTGCATTTAGGCCATCCCTGGTGCTGTTGATTGCTTTCATGACTTCATAGCGAGTTACTTCCAGCCAGCGGGCAGTAGCCTGAGTTTGGAACATTGGGAATGCCCCTCCGAAGAAAAGCTGGGCCTCATTGAAGAGGCGGAATTCTTCTGGGACCTTACCACGGGCTTCTCCTGCAAAGTACTCTGCTGCTCGCCGGTGTCGGTGGAGGAATGTCAGGTCACCTGTCATTGGATGTGACAGTATGTGGGAAGCGTTTGATGCTGGTACGACTAGATGAATTTCATGCAAAGTTACCAAGGTACACAGTCCTAGCCACTGAGGAGGTAGTTGGGGATAGAGGTGCTCTCCGCAAGCCCAGTAATAATCCATTAGATTAGTGGTGCCGAACTGCATATCCAAGTTGAAAATCGTGGAATTACAGTCTCTGTCACGCCCAACAGAGACGGAGCCGTTACCTATGAAACAAAGAGAAGGGTTTTTTAGTTTGAATCCTTTTTTATGGTCTGGCATTCCTTCCCCACCCCAGGTGTACCTCCCGCTCTCTTGAGCCCATATTTGATCACACTTATCCTCAACATCCCAGTCAATATCTTCTTCATACTCTGTCTCTCCAGCCCAAGGGGGTCCCAAGGCTGCCGCCTTACACCAAAACCCTCCGGGGCTCTGCCATTTGTTGTTAAGGTAGACCTGTGGCAAGAGGCGTAGCATTGTTCTATTCTTACATGGACAGGGGCCTGAGGGGTGTTTATATGATAAATCACATCCTGCCCGGGGTATGTTGTTTGTTATATACCCACGCTTCCTAATGCCCTGTTCCTGCCAGTCCATGTCCTGTACCCCTATCCTTCGCATTTCCTTGAATTCCTCCCGGAGTTCAGCTGGGTCGGAGACAACCTTGTGCACAGTGTAAGTGTAATCCCATGTAGTGATGTTTACACGGTCTAATACCATCTGGGTTGAAAGGACCCGAATCTGCCCTATTATCCGGCAGAGGTACAAGTGCAGTAGGCACATAGCTATGTGAGGTGGGACTTCCTTGGGAAAAATCAGTCTGTCTGCACCTACTGCATGGGGAATGTAGGAACATACGTAGCAGGACTCATTTGTTACTGTTTTCCCTACTGCTGTCATGTCTCTGTACCAGGAGTTGTCTACTAGGGAGGAGTGGACTGAATGGTCCCTTACTACTTGGGGTAGGCTGAGCATGGACCCTATGCCTTCCTGTATTTGCACGAGATGTTGGAATGTTTTATGCCCTGCCTTCTGATGCTTGCGGGGGACAAGAGGTTTTGTTCTGTACGGGGCAATAGCAAATCTGCGTTTTCTATGGTGGCGGGAAGGGTGTCGGTAGGACGCTAGTTCTGTGGCGTTGGTAGCTATCTTCCAGGGACTAGTCCTTTCCTCTGGGGTACTGGGTGAGAGTTCAAGGTGCACACTAATGGACGTGTTGCTAGCAGTGCTATTTTCTGGGAGTTCAGGACCTAGTGTGCTGTGTGGTGCTTTCTGCTGTTTGAGTGTGACCGCTGGTACAGTGGATGGAACAGTGGACAGTGAGGCATCTTGGCTGCTTCTATCGCTATAACTTTTTACAGCAAGAAAAAAGATATACCAGTTAAATGTTGCTAGTGCCACTCCAACAATAATACAAAACATAAGAACAGTGAGTATACATAACTTTGCTTCACGGGCGCTATATTCGTGGAGCGACCCGTGGACGTCTTCTTCTTCTTCTTCTTCTTCTTCTTCGATGATGGATGGAACGGTGGATGGGAAGTCGTCGTCCTCATTTCGGGGGACCATGGGCATATCGCGTCCCTCTTTTAGTCCATTGGCTGTTGCTGCGCAGGTGCAGGATCGAAGCGGACGTCTCTCCTGTGGATCCATGCTTTCCTTTCGGCTATCCGGATGGCAGTTGGAGAAGAGTCAATCACCTCAAAGGGTCCGTCGAACTTAGGATCTTTCCAACGCCTGACGTGCCTCCGGATGAAGACCAGAGTTCCGGGACGGATAGGTGGGAGCTTAGGATCGATGGGGCCCTTCTCCTTCCTTTTGGATACCTGGACAGAGAGGAACTGCGCAGCGCGGGTTAGTGTGCACAGGAAGTCATAAAGCTCAACCTTAACAATCTCAGAGGATGACTCGCTATCAGTTTTGGGCCTGCTGGGAGGGACTGCTACATTTATGGATCGTCCGGTGACAAGCTGGTGGGGAGTGAGGTGGTGATCCGAACTCGGGGAATTTCTTAATGAGAAGAGGGCCAGTGGGAGACAGTAGAGCCACTTTTTGCCAATGGTGGCGCTAATTTTGCTTATTTTGGTTTTGAGCAGGCCGTTGAGGTGCTCACAAATGCCATTGCTTTGGGGGTGGTAAGCGGATGTCAGCTTGTGTCGGATGCCTAGCATTGTGGTGAGAGAGGAGAAGATGGCGTTTGAAAAATGGCTTCCGTTGTCAGTCCTGATGGCGGAAGGAATTCCAAAGTGGGAGATGACGTCACGGAGCAGGAATGTGGCTGCTGCTTTGGCATCGCAGTGGATGCATGGTCCAGCTTCGATCCACCGTGAGAAGGGGCATACTACCACAATGAGATATCGGTAATTTTGGCACCGATCAATCATGTCGACATAGTCGAGGTGGAGCTCTTTGAATGGGCCGGAAGGTTTAGGAATAGTGGAGGCGACAGTTTTGAGAGTTGGGTTTAGGGAATACTGTTGGCAGATGAGGCACTTATTAACAAAGAGCTGTATTAGTTCATAGGCATTGGGAATGAACCAGTCTGCTTGTAATGTGGTGGACATGTTATCTCGGGAGACATGTGCGGGAAGGTGAAGTTGATCCAGTGCCACCTGCAGTAAGGCTTGTGGCATGACAGGTTTTCCAGACATGGTCTGCCGGTAAATAAAATCAGCAGGGTCCTGCTGTACTCCCCTCTTTTTCCATAACTCTTTCTCTTGTTGTGGTGCACTTTCTTGTATCTCTCTGAGATGCAATTGGGCAATGAAATCGTATTGTTGTGTGTCGTCGAGTGGGTAGGAACCATTCGGGTCAATAGTGTCCTTGGTGGTGTTTGTGTCGTTGTTGCTGTCTGTGTGTGGTGTTAAGGGTACCCTGTCTTCATTTGTCTTTGTCTGCTCTGTTGGTGCTACAGCTTGGGCAAGTAAAATTGGGGCGATGTATGGGTCATGCTCAGTGAAAGGTAGGGGGGGTCTGGCTGCAGCTTTGGCTGCCCAGTCTGCCAGAGCGTTGCCTCTGGACACAAAGTCTTGTCCATTCGTGTGAGCAGCACATTTGACAACGGCTACCTCTGTTGGAAGTGTCAGGGCTTCTATTAGTTCTTCCAACAACTGTTTGTGACATACTGGTGTTCCATCTGATTTGAGGAATCCGCGCCGTTTCCAGCGCAAGATGCTCGAGTGTGTCGTTGTTGTGACATATGCAGAGTCTGAGTATACAGTGATGCGGTCACCAGCCCTGTTGTTTAAAGCGGCAATTAGTGCCACTAGTTCAGCGGCTTGGGCGGAGTAGTGCGATGGCAATGTAATTTGTTGTACAATGTCTAGGGAGTCAGAGGACTCATGCTGCTGAGCCCTAACCACTGCGGCTCCTGTGTATCTGATCCCTGTTTCTTGGTCTATTGTGGAGGACCCATCTACAAAATATACAGTGCTGTCTGGCAGGGGGTCCTCTTTTGCTGCTCCTGATTCATCGAGACAATATGTGGCACAGTCATGGGTGTCATCATCTGATGCGGCAATGGGATGGGCAAATAACGTGGCTGGGTTGACTGTGTGACATTTGACAACCTTCAGGGAGGGTAATGACAGTATGACTTCATAACCTGACACTCTTTGTGTTGTCAATGTTGTTTTAGCTTTCTGAATTATGGCAAAGACAGCGTGCTCCGTGTACAGTGTCAGAGGGGATCCCATGACAATGGGTGTGCTTTTATCCACTGCAAAGGCTGCCGCAGCAAGAGCTTGCTCGCAGGGGTAATGACCTTTCATGACTGAATCTAGCATTCCGCTGAAGTAAGCAAGGGGCTTGTGGCCCATTGGGTATTTCTGAGTGAGGACGGCAGTCATGACCTGGCAATTGCAGTGGGTAAACAGGTAGAATTCTTTTGTGTAGTCAGGTGTGCCTAACACTGGTGCGTTTGTTATTTCATCTTTGAGCTGCTTAAAGGATGCTGTCATTTCAGGTGTCCAGTCTATTTTGTTGCATCTGTCTTTGGCTGCTTTAACTGCTTTCAACAAAGGGGCAGTTATTGTGGAAAAGTCAAAGACCCACTGGCGGACATAGTTCACTAATCCTAGGAACTTTTGCATGTCTTTGACAGTTTGGGGCTCTGGTGTCCCTTTGATGGTTTCAACTCGGTCTGGCGTGACCCGTCTCCCTGATGCTGATATTAACTGGCCTAGGTATTGTACCTCTGTTTGGCAGTACTGAAGTTTGTCTCTGTCCACCTTGTAGCCTCTGTGAGCTAGTGTGGTGAGCAGAGAGACTGTATCAGTTCTGCACTGGCATTCTGTAGTGCTGCAGAGCAAAATATCATCAACATACTGCAGTAAGGTGCTGTGACATTGGAAGTTCGATAAGTCCTCTTTGACGACTCTGTTGAACACGCTCGGAGACTCACAGTACCCTTGAGGGAGACGCCGGTAAGTCATTTGCACCCCGCCGAATAAGAAAGCCAATAGGTACTGACTGTCTGGGTGAAGGGGGACGCTGAAAAATGCATTTTTCAGGTCAATCACTGAAAAGTATTGTGCATTCGGGGGAACATTGTTGAGGATGACCGAAGGGTCTGGGACAATGGGAAATTCTGGTACCACTATGTTATTTATTGGGCGCAAATCATGAACTAGGCGCCACTGATTGGTCTTGCCCTTGCGCACAGGAAAAAGACAGGTGTTAACTGGAGATACACAGGGGTATATGACTCCTTGATCTAGCAGGGCTTGTATTGTTGGGGCAATGCCTTCCTCTGCTTCCTTTCCTTGGAAAGTGGGTACTGTTTATTCTGGGTAGAATCGCGCCTTGTTTCAGTGTTATCTTAAAAGAAGTAGCAGAACAGATGAGGCCCACATCATTGGGACCAGTGGTCCACAGGTGTGGCGGGACTTGAGCTAAGTCAGCTTCACGCACTGAGTCATATTTCTGCGGGGCAGTGGGTGTTCTTTTTTCCACTGTCACCGATAGAGGTACCTCATCCATATAGACAATCTCTGTTATTGGATAGTTGTCAGGATCACCAAAGAGCTGTTCATCTGAAATGTCCCTCACTAGGTGTCCGGGCTCGATGAAAATGACACAGGCCCAGGAGCGCATATTGTCGTCCCCTGCTATGAATGCCCCGTATGTAGGTGTAATGTGAAGAGCATGTATGCCTAGGATCATGCTTTTGTCCCATATGTGAAAGTGCTGGGACTCCGGGCGAAAGAGAAATTCCTTCGGGAGCTGGACAGTGCGCTGGTGCAGTTCAGGTGTGTTGGCTACAATGATGTGTACCACGGTGGAGAACGCTTGTTCATCCACAGGGCGAGCCCTCATTTGATCTGTCAGGGAAGATTGGGCAGGGAGTGCCATCATTCTTGCTAAGGGTGTGCCAGGTATAGAGCAAACCATTGTTCCGTTCTCATGGAAGTGAATGGTCATGTTTAGTTTTGCCATTAGGTCTCTCCCTAAAAGGTTGACTGGAGAGTGTGGTGAATAAAGCAGTCGTTGCTCCAGCACCCGGTCTCCTATTTTCAGGGGTACTGGCTTTGTAAAGGGGACCCTTGCTATTGCCCCAGAGAATCCCTGTGTCTCCGCTACTTGATCAGAAATAGGCAGGTGTCCGCCTGTAATGCAGGAGTACGTGGCGCCTGTGTCAATGAGGAAGCTATATGTTTTGTTATTTATCGTGACCAGGACGGTGGGGTCACCTTCACCGCTCATGATGCATGATAAAACTGGGCACACAAGAGTTGTCTGTGGGCTTTCCTAGCGTGAGTATTGCCGGATGGTGCCTTGTGCAAATGGGTTATTGGAAGTGACTACCACACCACCTGGTGGTGGGGCAGCTTGGGCTTGGGGCATCACTTGGTATGAGGATGACTGTTGCTGCAGTTGCACGGGAACTTGCATCATTGTGGATGGCTGTTGAGCTTGGGTCATTACGGGTGTCTGGAGCTGTGCTAGTTGTATGTTCTGCTGTGGTGCTTGTTGGGCATAAGCATACACCATCTGGGGTGCCTGTGCGTACATTTGTTGTTGTGGTTGTAAATGCAGGGGTGCATGCTGGGCGGGACCCATAACTTGTTGGCCTTGGTCTCGAATCCTAGAGCGACACTCTCTTTGCAGGAGTCCCACTTTGTGACAATTGAAGCTATTACGTTGGCCTGACTGTTGTTGGGCCCTTTGCTGTCCATTGCCCCTTCCCTGCATCCCGGTATTTCTATTGTTGTTGTAATACTGATGTTGGTCATTACTGTAGGCCGGTTGTGGTGCTAGATACTGCACCGGGGGCTGCTGTTGGATGTACTGCACTGTGGGCTGCTGCTGGGCTTGCACATACTGTACTGTCTTTTGTGGTGGAGTCTGTACATACTGTATGGCTGGCTGTGGTGAAGTCTGTACGTACTGTATGGCTGGTTGTGTTTGTGTCGGCTGTGCCTGCGCATATTGTACGGCAGGCTGCTGCACTTGCTGCGGGGTGGACTGGGTATTGCTGGCGAGCACATTTCGAGCGTCCTGTGGAAAGGTGGTGACAGCTGTCATTTGGCTGACTGGTGCCGCCAGCATGAGATTGTCCACTGTATCCTTTTTCCTATTAAGCTTCTGCTGTACTAGCTTTGCAGCTGCATTTTCAATGGCTAATTGTCTACTTTTTTCCTGTTCTATTTTCTGTTTGCAGAAATGTATGATGTGGTCCTGTATCTTAGGCCATGGTTTTGCTTTCATGGCTACTACCCCATCTAATTTCTCCTGCACGTCGTCTGGCAATCCCCTCTTAACCATGTGGTAAAAGAGCCTTCTATTTCCTCCAGTTGTATTCCAGGAGTCACCTAGCTCTTGATGCCATTTTTCTTTCATTCTAGAAATGAAATTAATAGGGTCCTCATTTGTTTGCATGGTCAGAGACATGAGAGACCCAATGTCGGGAACATCAGGGTATTTTAATCTCAACTTAGTCCAGACTGCCGCCCTTATTTTATCAAATGGTTCCCCATCATATTTCGTCTTGTTCATTGTTTTTAATCCTCTACTGATACTTGTGAAAATTTCTTCTGCTTCCCCTCCCATGATGGATATAAGCAAGCTTTTCATGTCTCCAACCCCTGGTTTGGTGCCTGTGGTATTCTTCTCTAAGGCCACTATCCATTTGCTGGCCCCCTCCGTGAGGGGCGGAAGGTTCTTTTTAATGGCTTCCTTCTCTGCATAAGACCAGCAGTTATATATGGCGGGGGCCCCTGGTGTTTTATATATCACCGGCATCTGGCGGCTAATCCCTACACCTGGATACTTCGGTCTTGTGGTGTCATATCTTATAGCATATTTCTGCCAAATTTCGAGACTGGCTCGCATATAGTCATAATCCCAGTCTTCATCCCCTACACCCTCCAGGATACGCTCTACAGCTGTGGCCATATGCTGTGGTTCGAAAGACCCTTCCCTTGGCCAGGGGATCATCTGCGGGGCCAAGGATTCCGTCCATCCGGCCAGATTGTCTGTGAAGGGGATGACAGCGAAATCTGAATTCTCTCCAATTTCCACTATTTGGTTGGGAGTTAGGTCATTGTCTCGCAGGGCACATGGCCTGCTGAAGAACATGCCATTGCCTGTTCTAGATCGGGTGTTTCGCATGGAGGCAGTGCCAGTGACTTTGTATTTGATGGGAGCATCATTGGAAGGAGCATCGTTTACAATGTCCTCTGGTCGTCCGTGCGTTCCTAATACAGTTAGTCTTTCTACCTCTGTTGTCCTTTTCTTCTTTTTCCTCTCAGGACCCCCTGTGTTTGGTAATTCCTGATTATCAACGAATGGGTTTGTTTATTGTTTTGTCCAGGTTGGGGCGTGTGACTGGCTGGAGGAGCCTATCATGGCTGTGGCGGATTGTTGGGCAAACGGCTCCGCTACAGATGCATGGTGCCGAGATGGTATGTCCGGGGGTGTGAAATGGACCTGTGTTCGCCCGGTAGGCGTGCGTGTATGGTCAGGCACAGTAGTCTGGTGACTGTGGGAGGGGGACCCATTATACTGTACGTCGGGTAGTCTTTCATAGTCTCCTATGTCCCGAGAGGGGCCCGCTCTTGGCGAAGGTGTGGATGGGAAGTGGGTTGTCTGCTGTTGACTCTGGTTTAGGTCCCCATTCCCTTCAGTATATTCAAGGATGTGTGATTGCGCCGTGGGCTGCTGCGAGGTGCTCTTTTGTTGCTGAGTATGTGGTGTGTTAGGGTGTGTAATCTTGAGAGTCTCAGAGAATCTATCGCTTATTTCTTCTAGCTTAAATGAGGCACGTCGGAGTAACTGAGCTATATCTTCATGCTCGCTGGGGGACGGGTCTGCTCTGGCATCCCCTTTGGGACTGCACTCTAAACTTTTATTGAGTTCTGTGGCTGGTCTCCATGCGTCATAACGGACCAAAGCCTGCGGGCCTTGTAGTTCTCTATCCTTATTCTGTTGGTGAACGGTGGAAAATGTCATTAGTGGTTCATCTGTGTTTGTGTCGCAAAATGGCATGCGGTCGCGGGGGGCTGCCTCCTGCTCCTGGTAATGTGGAGCATTGGTATCACGTAGGCTGTTGAGATCAGGGTATTGCGGGAGCGCATGGCGACATGAGTGGTGGGATGACGTGTGGGAGCTATTTGATGATGCTATGGACACGTTGTCTGCATTGTCCTCGTCTTCCTCACCAGGTGGGACTACGATGGAGGTGGGATTCAGTTGCAGTGAAAACTGCGCATTTATTTGTCCTGGCAACCCTGGCACTGTGGCGTGCAGTGTTGGACTGCCACCGGCGGCAGGGGTTACGTGGAGGGGACTGACTGGGGCTTGCATTGTGACGGGTGTGGTGGTTGGACCTGTGACGGAGAGCAGTGGTCCACTGCTGATGCCGGGTGGCGGCGATGAGGCAGTACTACCGTCACCACCTGGTGGAGGGCGTTCGGTGTGGAAAAGAGGTCACTTGGGAGTTGATCGTATCCGACAGTGGGTAAGGGGTTAGTTGTGCTCTGTAAGTCTAGTTCTTTGTTCTTTGCAGATCCTATAGCCGGGTACATGCCACTTGCCTGATATGGTGGGGGTGCAGAAGGTACAGTGGGCAGTGTGGCAGGATGCTCTTGCGGATTTTCCTTAAAAATGCGCCAAAGAGCTAAGGATTCTTTCCTTTTTTGTAATTTGGATCCAGAATATTTGGTGTTTCGGAACGTGGTGGCGTGCTCGAGAGTATTTACGTCGAAGGATCCTTCAGAGGGCCACGGATAATCCATATTCTTTGTTAATTTGTGAAGCTCCCTACAGTGTTTGAGTATGCGTTTTTCTTGGGCACTGAACGTTTTCAGGACATGTTGAAGTGGAGTTGCCATGGCGAGATATTTGTGGGCCCGTAAGGCAGGGGTTTTAATGCGGGGTATTTGGCTACGCTTCCCTAGAGATCATGCACAAGTTCTTCTGCTACTCCTACTAGAGCCCGGTCATAAACTTCCTTTTGCAACTCGCTATTTTGTGTGGGGGTGCAGCCAGGGAATTGGAGTTGGCCGCCAAAGCAGGCGTCTGCTATCTGGGACTGGAGTGGGTGTTTGGGGAAGAAGCCTGACAGAATTGCTGGTCCTCCCCAATTTGCAAGGTGCACAAGAAAATATATATGAAAGCCGTAGGGTGTCTTGTACACGGAGGAATTCAGTATCCTATTCATGAGGCTATTCAGTGCATATATGGTCGCTGCAAACCTGTGTGGGATGCCGTCTGATGTTTGTATGGGAGACAGACCAACCCTGCCTGGGTGTGTTTCACCTAGTTGTTGTGAGGGCTGGGGTTTGTGGAATGTGAAATTTGTACAGGGCTACAGTCGTGGGGGAGGCAGATCTCTGATGAGCTCTTCTCCTACTTCAGTACAGACAATGCGGTAGAGTATGAATCTTAAATCTATTTCGTCAGGTCCCCTGTATTTTCCCTCTGGGGAGAAGTCAGGGAATTCAAGATTGTGACGGGCAAAGGCGTTGCGGATTTTACTTTGCAGTGGGTTCCGTGGCCAGGAGGACGTGAATACAGTGGGGAGTTCTAGGCCTCGGGATAATAGGCGGACCCGTATGTAGATCCACTCTGGTGTTTTCTGCACTGATGTACCGAGTATTCTTTTATCGTATACTGCCTGAAGAGCCTGCATGGGGCTTGTTTCCTGTGAGTTATAGGCAGGTGATGCAAAAGTGTAGTGAGAGCTATTATAATCCTTTGCTATAAGGTAGGTGGTGCGTGGAACTGTTTGTGTGGGAGAGCCTTTACTACAGGCTCGGCGGGGCGCGAAAATGCTGGTGCGAGAGATAGAGTGACTTGGCGAGGGTAGGCGTAGTCAATATTGAGTGCCTGAAATATTGAGAGAAGAACAGTGCTACTGAGAGGTGTAACGTGGACGAAGCAAGAGGGGTGACCGTCAGAAAGGCCTACAACGTTATTGTTGATCAGGAATATTGTGATATGGTCAGTGGTATGCTCACTCATCCCTCTTATGGGAAGTTGGAGCAGTGAGATGGGCTCCGCAGGTGTGGCAGAATGCAGGGCCCACAGAAATTTATGACTAATCGGACAGTAGTGCTCTTAGAAGGGGTGATGTATCTTGTTGGAACTGTGGGTGATAGGAGTAGGAGTCGGAGGCGGATGGCGGGGGTAAGTCTGGACCGGTCTCTACTGGCGATGGGATGCACACTATTTCAGATGCAGCACCTGACTGTATGGAGTCAACTGAAGGCTCGTCGTCAGTGATGAGAATGGGTGAGGCAGCAGGGTAATTCGGGTATTCTAGGTATTCCAGGGGAAGAGAGTGGGGGACAGACAGGGTGCAAGAGTCAGAGGCGTGTTCTGTATACAGCAGCTGAGGGGCCGTAGTGTCTGGAGATGGTGGGGTAAGAGACAAGGCTGGGAGGCTATCCAGAGATTGGGCCGAGATGTTAAGCTGGGTGCCTGGCGTAAAATCACGCCTAAAAGTGTCCAGGCGCCTGCTAGTATGGTGCGGTAGTCATCAGTAAGGAGAGTGAATTCGTTAGTAGCAGAATTGTGGATGATGTCAGGTCTGCCGTGAAAGAACTGAATAGTAAAATGTTGAATAAGTGGGGGGCTGCTGGACATTACGAAAAGAAGGTGTAAGGCATGCCACGTGTAGGCGAGGGATACCGGGGGGCAGGGGAGGATGAATGATCTTCCCCCCTTTTGGCAATCAATTTGCTAAGCAAGTGATTGGCACAAAGTGGGAGTACTTCGTACTTCCTTGTAAGAAAAGAATGGTACAGCAGGGGACACTGGGGCGGGGGACGAGGAAATGGGCACCAAGGAGGCGTGCGGGGAATGGGCTACCTATGAGGCGTGTGATACCCCTAAGCGAAGGAGTGAGAGGAGAGTGGGAACAGTGGGTCAGTGGGGAGGGAATTATCACAAAGCACAGCTGCTACTGACACAAAGCACATGGATGGAACAGCACATGTGAACAAAACATGACATGGAGAGGGTCAATAATCTGGTCAATAATCAATACTAAATAGTCAGCAACATAATGACAGAACAATAAATACTTAAGACATACAGAGGATGCATCCTGAACATGTAAAAAAAACTATCTTTTTTTATTCAAATGTCTTGACCGATCCCAGGGCAGTATCCCAAATACCCAAAACATAGCTGAAAATTAAATTCATGGCTTATACTGAAAGGAAGCGGGCCTTAACCCATGAATCTCTATCTACTGTTATGTTTTACAACAGTTATATTACCGCTGGAGGTTTTCCCAATTATTTGGTATGGGTGACTAGGCCATCTCACAAGTTTGTGCTGACCAGACTGAGGTTTGGAATAGCACATCATTTAGTGGCTCAGCCGAACCTCAAGAGACACCCACTAGGGCCATGCTTGTGTGATGGCGTATCTAAACAGAGCACTTTGCACTTTTTACTCTTTTGTAAACTGTATATGAATTTCCGTACTGCCTATCTGAAACCTATGTTTGTTAAATATGGCGTACGTATAGTTAATCAGGCAATGAGTTTAATTTTTAATTTGCAATCTGTCTATATCTGTTTTTATACTGCAACGTTTTTAACTCAGTGTATTAATATTAGGAAAAGTATGTGTTTTTAATGAATTATCTCTGTAATATCTTGGTCCTTCTTTGCCCTGAAATCCGATGTATTTTTTATTTTTTTTATTTTTTGAAACCTTTATTGCACAATAGCAGCAAAACAAATACGGGCCTACAACCATCCGGCCGGCCACGACATATGGTGAAGCAAGTTAGCAAGCAATACGGTAACTCGGTAGTATCTGAGCACAAAATAGCAATCAGCCTGGATTACACTGGGTAGCTTCGCACTACCGAGAAACAGGAGAAGTTAAGGTTAATTTTTAAAGTTTTTTAAGTATGTTCCAAAGTATAAGCAATAAGAAGGATCAGAGTTCCAACAATCCACCGATGACATGAGGGCAACGTCAACCAGAAGAAATCCAAGCAACAGAAAAACATAATCAGAATAGCGGTTTGGGAGTGATACGACAGGATAATGAGAACAAAATATGTTGCATGCCAGTCGCCGCCCCCCTCGCACCGAGCCACCCTACTGACCCAAGAAAGAAACAGGAAAAGAAAACCAAGAGTAAAGAGAAAAATAAGGCCCATAGAAACTGAAACGGACAAAATAAAAACCCTACCCCCCTACCCCCACCCTACACGCATGCAGAGGCTACAGCCTACCCCCCCCCCCAGCAGTGTGCCTGTCGCCCAAAAAAGAGTACCCGAAATACAGATGAAGAAAAAAGGAAGAAAGAAAGGTACCACATAAGATCGGAGGAGGGCCATACATATAAGCTCTAAACAACCAGCATGTGAATTCACGGCCGCCCATCCCCGGATCTCCGAACCAAAGTAAAACAATGTTCAACTCCACCGCCTATCCCCTGCAGCTCCAGCAGTATACGCTACCGCAGTCCAAGAAAGGGGGAACACCCTCAACCTTGCCCCCTGCGATCTGGGGTATCGACGTAGTCCAGCTGCACGGTAGCCATCTTGAATGGGATAAGCAAACGGGATGATCCTAAGAGGGTAGGACGCTGTCCACCAGAGTCTGTCCATTTCAGAGCCATGCGTGCAACAACGATAGAAAGGCGGACAACGCATTGCAGCAGTCCGCCAAAGTCAGCCGGCCAAAGCAGTAGCATCAGCTTCAGGAGAAAGTAATGAATGTCGCCAGTAGAACACAAAGGAATTGCCAAACATGGCGTCCATGGACGACTCTCCGGCCATTGCACAAGCCCACCATCATCAGACCTCTTCACCACCATTTCAATCAACCCAGAGGTGTTATCAGGCTCACGTACCTCCAACGCCCCGGAGCACACCCGGGTAGGCACTCCACAGTAATCGGAGACAGGGTGTGGCACAGTGTCCTGCAATCGAGAGCCAACTCTGCCCATCGGGGGCACGTAAAGGGAAATAGCGTCCAGTCGGTCCCCTAAGTCCCAGGCGTTATCACGTAGAGCAGATCTCAAAGTACTCAGAGCGCAAAGGATGTCTCCAATTTGCAATGGTGCCGTAGGAGGGAAGGGGGCAGCGGGTCCCTGCACACGGGGCTCGCGGAATTGTTGTAGCCCTCGAGCTGGTCTCCATCATCCCTGCCACGTAGCTGGTTGCCCCGCCTGGGTTCCGCATAATATGACCGGGCTGAGGGCACAGGGGAAGCACAATCCATGTTGACACCATGCACGGCGCCAATGTAATGTGGGCAATCGGTCATCTCTCCAGTAACAGCCCGGAATAGGCACAAGAGCTGAGAGCACGACCTTCAATATGGCATCCACCGCTTCGCTGGAAGGGACGAGCGATCAAGCAAGGCCGTCTGCGGATTAGGGCGAAGATACAATGTTGCACTTTCAGCCACGATATCTCCCAAGCGCAGAGATGAGCGGAGCTGAATGGATCGCCGCAGCGGAAAACACAGCGTAGCAGCTGCTCGCCACTGGCCGCCTCTGCCCCGCATTCAGTGTCCGCTGTTGGTGCAAGCATGGCCGGCTATCTCGAGGAACAAAGACCCTATCCGCTTCATCCAACGCCAGGGAGGAGGTGAGGGCGCCCCGGCACTTCCACCGCAGGGAGCGCGCAGAGAAACACACCACTGGAGTCAGAGTCGCCTCCCGGTCCCGAGGGCTCGACTCAAAAACAGGATCGCTGGCAGGAGAAGTCGCGGTACGGGAGGAAAACGAAAGGATCGGCGGAGCCGAAGGATTAAGCGGCCATCATGGTTGCAGGCTAGGCTCCTCCCCCATCCGATGTATTTTTATTTTTGGTATGATTTGTCTTTTGTGCTTTTATGGTCATTTTATATGTGCCGAATAAAGCTTCATGAATTGAAATTGAAATTGCTAACATTGGTTCATAAATTCAAAGCTGTTTAACAGGGGCTCCCCAAACTACATTTGGCCCAGTGGCCCAAAAATTCTTAAAATATCACTCTATGACAGACCTACTGTGCTGCTGAGAGAATGGTTAGATCTCACGCGCCATTCCTAGCTCAACAGGACACACGGCACTGTCTCCAGCTGACGATGGTGGTGTGAGATGTGGCAAAGCTGCTGCTGCTGCTGCTGCATTGAGACTAGTCAGCGGCCCGCTGTGCTCCAGGCACAAAGACGGGGCTGCTGTACTCACAATACTGTGGAGCCTACAGGTGGTGTTCCTCCGAGACCGGCCTGGTTTGTGTGCATACATATGGCAGTAGTGGCCGCCATTGCTCGTGGGTGGGCGTGAAGGGTCGTGGGGGGAGATTCGCAAGGGTGTTGTGGGGAAATAAAAATATAGAAATGTAACTTATCTTTCCGCTGGCTCCCGTGTCTGCTCTGCTCCTGCTCTCCTGCCTCCGACAGGAACAAGAAGCAGGCAGCCAGGCTCCCTCCCGTAAGCCAATCACAACCCTGCATGCAGTGTTGTGATTGGTCGGGACGGCGCCCAGCCAGGGGCTTGGGGGTGAGCATGTTCTCCATGCAGGCTGCAATGCAAACATTCTTTGCACACTCAGGAGAGGGCAAACTACCCTCCCCTGCTCAAAGTGCAGAGCAGCCCCACCCGCCCGCCCACAATGCGCAAAGCAAACATAAAATGGTAATAACTAAAAGTTATTACCATTTTATGTTTTGGCTTTCTCGCACTTTGAGAAAGCAGTGGGGCGACGCTCCTCCGCCCTAGTAGAGGAGCCGCCCCTGCTCTCTGGGTGGCTTGAGGATGTCCTTTTCTGGAAGTTTGATAGAGGCTCTATGGGTGTCTTGAGCATGTCCTATTCTGGATGTTTGATGGAGGCTCTTTGCGCAGTTTATTCCTGAATTTCTACATTATCCACGATAAAGAGTTTTCGACAATCTGTGGCCACCGTCTCTTGTACATTGTTTTTATAGCTGTGCATGGCCTTCTTTCGTTCACTTTTATTGAAGGCTATTTTCCAAACTGTGCAGTGCGTGTCAGAAGCATGTGTGTATGAATGGTGCAACTGTAAGTGCACAACATTTAAACAAGCCTTGGCATAGCTAGTAGCACTTGCTTTTGGGACCTTATAAGTGTTTAGCCATGCAGCACATTATCCTGGTTGCTGTGCCTCCAAGGATTGAAGAGCTATACAGTTACTATACACTGGGCCATAGGGTCTGATTCAGGAATACATGATTGCTTCAGAAAACATTTATGGACACATTCCAAGGCTTTTTAACGCACAGACTGAAAGACAAGGGCCTCGATGCCGAGGGCGGCAGAGAAAGAAATGGCACAGTGGTAAAAAGGAAAAAAAAGTATTAAAGTTAAGTACACAGAATGGTGAATCTGGCCTAGTACTAATGGTTTACACATACGATTTATGTACAGTCTATATAATCAAGATGATTCACCACGCTTCAGAACTCTGCGTGACCCCCAAGTCAAGTGATCAAACCCTGCAAAACCAGCTCGGACCTGTCATTCTTCTGAAGTAGGTAACTCGAGTGTCCTAAATTCGGTAGAAATCATACTTTTTATTTGCAGCGCTTAGAAACAACAGCTGCCGTATTGAGCGCGGTATAAAAAAAATGTCCAATGTTCAATGCTGGGAAAGTATTATAAGTAAGATAGTATGGGCCCTTTCACAAAATTTCTAGGGAAAACCAGGAAGAAAATCTCTTTAACCGATCTCTCACAACAAGAAGTCTCCAAGCCTCCTTGAATTCATATTGATTGCTTACAGTTAAGCTTAATTTATCATTTCCTTTAATGCATTGTAATAATATGTATTTTTGACATGTACTGCTACATACGTTTCTTCTGAACTTGTGACCATATTCATATCCTCTTCTATAATACCTTTTTAGGTCTCGGCCTAGCATAAACTGCGCAGCAGTGTTCACGCAGCCAGAGTCCTTTTGTACGCGTTTTGAAAATGGACCTGGAAACTCCACACAGCTCGTGCGTGTTATTTCCAAGGTCCATTTTCATTGGGCTTTGTGTGCATGTATTTTTAAAACAGAACACGCAATAGGCCATGGGTGGTTGCGTAGCTCCGCCCATGGCCTATTGGTGTCTGTTACGCGCACCAAAGCCCACATGTCTTCAATTATCGTGCCGACACAGGCGTGATAATTGAAGACATATGACTGCAGTGGCACGCGCGAGCGCACCACTCACAGGCTTTTTTTATTTTATTACTATAGCGATCGCGAAAGTGAGCGCTTTCAGTGTGCTTGTTTTTTTCAGTCTGTATCAGACATGCCATACAATCGTATGTCTAGAATTTACCGGCTGTTTTGTTCAAGAAAAGGCTTTGTTAACATAGTCGCACTCCACCAACAATCAGAGGGGTGAGGCAAATGGTTAACACCAGAATGGGCAGTAAAAAACATACATTTGTGTGATGGATGGTTACAGTTCAGCAATGCACTACGTCGAAGCAGGGCATTCCGGGTGCTCGAGCGTGTGTATAAAGTACCAGAGCCAGTATATCATGCGCACTGGTCCCCGTGAATGCCTAGCTCCGACGCAGAATCTAACGGGGGCACCAAAGATTTGTCTCACACATCACCGGCTTTCTCCCTCTGATAGGGTGGTGACCTACTGACATTTTAGGGTGACCCGACCTCTGGGATGAAGGACACCGATCTCTGCAGCACGCACAAACCCCGCTGTGTAACGGCGACTGACACGTGGGACTCATCCTGTGCGACGCAAATCACACAGTGTTGTTGTGACCTCAACCAAAACGCAGGAAATTCCCCCGCTCCATCTGCCTCTGTCTTGTCTGGTACTGTCTAATTTCACTGGGTGTTAATCCTGATGGCATGTTCGACTCCCGGGCTCATGCAAACTGCCCTGTGTAGTGCCTAGCTCCGCCCGTCTCTGCATTTCTAAGCACACACATAGGGAAGGCTTCTCCCCGCCTCTTCACTTTTCCTTTCACACATCTCACTACTTCCCGTGTCACTTTCGCAACACCCCCACCCCTTCTTACTCTTCAGAACCCTGTGAACATTTCACGACAGTTCACGCGGCATCTCCACCTTTCACCGTATTTACGTGTGCAAAGAAGACATAGACAGTAGGTCTCTGTGTTTTATGATGGTACTAAGCATTTGTTCTTACTGTAGCCTCGTGGATACTGATTCCTGTGCAATTTGTATCATGTGCTCAGTGCAGCCAGACACAACTTTAAACAATGTATCGTTTCTAGCTTTTCGTTAGTGCGGTCACAGATGAGCTGCACACACTGGAGTAGATGTGCCATGCTTAGAGCAGCAGACACAAAAGTAAACAGCGCACGGTTTGCATCATGTGCTCAGTGCAGCTGGACACAACTGTAAGCAACGCATCATTCGTATAGTGTTCTTAATGGGTAAGATTTCTGCTGCCCACACTGGCACATGTGTGTCACACTTAAAGCACTAGACATACAGGCAGAAGCAGGCAGCAGAGGGCAGAGGGCAGGGCACCTGCCGCAGCACCGCTCACTCGGTAAGTGTCACGACTAATGCGTGAAGCCTTGTTCTCTCTGATTCAAGTTCACACTTGTTACTTGTAACCTCTCCCATATCATGTTCATGTCTTGTGGCTTTAGTGTTTTTTTTTTGTTTTGAAAAATATGTTTATTGCGGAAAGCATAGAAGACATGATGAAAACAAATCTACTTACAGGCACTGATAAACGTGAGGAACCAAAGCCATCACACAGGGAGGACACAGCCATGTAGCCTACATCCCGGAGGCCAGGCGGCGTATAGGTGGAAAGTGCCATAAAAGTAAATACAAACGTTTGCATAGAATATATGTAGAACGCTAATATCCGCTGTTTCCTGTTTATTCCCCCTCCCACGTCTTCTGTTGATCTCGCCTCCCACCTGCCGCCACAGGTAATTATTCAAGAAGGAACACAAGCTAACAATGAACAACAGAACAGTTCCCCACCACACTCGGCATCATCAATAAAGTACGTGTAAACAGTTCGGTGACCACCTTATGGCTCAATAGGGTACAGACATCACAGTTATAAGCAATCTTTCAGGAATCAAGGCAAATTACAGAGCTAATCAGTAAGGAACATTAGTGCGCGCCCGCTTAGAGCACTACTCTGACTCAGGTCTCTCCACCTCACCTCCCACTACCTCCTCCCCAGAACCAGATTCCTCAGGGGTAAACAGCTCGGCACTGGTGGCGTCTGAGTCATCACTGGGCAACTCCTCCGCACACATCATTCTCCACGCCAGTAGATCCTCCTGAAGCTTTGCATCCCGGCTCGTGCACTGCATGTGTGTTTCCTCGGCCAAGGACCATTCCCTGACGTCTCGAAGCCAGAGGGACAGCTCAGGGGCCCTCTGCCCCATCCAAGTGATAGCCACGCGCCGCCGCGCCAACACCAATAATAACTGTAGCAGCTTGTAGGACAAGTTCCTCTTTTTCGGCTTGGGGACCAGGGCCAAGAGGCAATGAAGCGGAGTCAGGGCAATACAGAGACCTGTAACGCGGCCAATGTGCTGGACCACCACCCTCCAGAAGCTACCGACCTGCGGCCACTCCCAAGCCAAATGTAAAAGTCTTGCTCTCTCCATCCCACACCTAGGGCAGTCATCCCTCCGCTCTGCAGAAATATGGTTCAGGGAGACCGGGGTCATGTATGTGCGATGCATAAAATTAAAGTGGATCAATTTCAACCGCGCATTGCACGACACTTTCCGGGTCAGGAGCCCAATACATTTGCGCTGCCCGGCTCCAGAGCCATCCCCAAGTCCGCCTCCCAGGCCGCCCAGGACGGAGCGACCGGTGGGGCAGAGTCCTGTCGCATGGCTGAGTACAGTAAGGTGATCAGCAGCTTCCCCCTGCCACAGGAAAGGAGGATGTTGAGGGTGTGGGGCAAAGGAGGCGCCTCAGGGAACTGGGGCCATGTCGCCCAAGCCATCTCCTGGAGTCCCTTGTAGTGCAGGTATTGCCCCCTGCTCAGGTCAAAGGCCTCCGTGGCACGCTCAAAGGACACGAAGGAGTCATCTGGGTAAAGGTCTGCCAGAGTCTCACATGCGCCGTGCCGCCATTCCCGGAAGGACATGTGCTCCTCCATGAGCTGCACCGGGGCCAAGACCCACACCGGCAGTTCCCTAGAAAAGGGGAATGAGAAGACGCCGAACGAATATTTTCCACCGTGACCATATTGAAGGGAGATAGGATTTCGCTCACCTTTGGGGGCGTTTCCTCTTTTGCTTGGTTTTCCTCTCGGCTGGTATGAGGGGTTGAATCACATGAAGGCGTTGGCAGCACAGTGCCTCCAGCAGTGGCATTCAAAGTGTGGCCCTGAGGAAATTGCCTGATTTATACCATGGCAATGAAACATGTCGGCTGTAAGTGGGATGTGAAGCGATAGGTAGTCTTTACACGCCTCCTTTTTTATATCTAAGTGTTTACTGTTTGCAACAAAGAAGGGAACATAAGTAAAGTTTAAACGCCCTTGTTGCACAGTATCTTATATGTTTAAATGTTGAAATGTTTGTTAGTTATTGTTACATATAAGTTGTGTTCACTGCATCACGCACTGTTACTTTGGGTTTGAGACACGTTTCCGTTAAAGCCTGATGGCACCAATGATGATAACAGGGCCATCCTGGTGAATACCAGCCAGGGGTCCCATTGGTGGTGCGCCCGTGAGGTGCCATCTTGCTCTTCACACATTTTTTGTCAGTTCAAAGTGTTTTTGTGAGGTCTGTGTTGTGTCGTATTGTCAAGATCAGAGCGAGGTTGCTTTTTTATCTAAGCAATAGATAGAGATGTCGCGAGTATCCCTAGATTAAGGAACTCCCTGGTTTGATTTAGGAGCAACCATTGATGTCTACATATCATTAAGAAGTATTGCAGTGAGAACTAGGTCTTGTTTTGTTTGATGACCCTAGAAAAGGAGGCCCGCTGCAAGATCTTCTCGGCGAACCGCTGCCAGACCCCAGCAGCAGGGCGCACAACATAAGGCAGGGCCTCGTCAGCCCCCCGACCCTTCATCAGAGCCACCTGCAAGGTCGTCTCGTTGGCCCTGCCTGCCAGGAGTTGCAGCTCCCAGTTGTTCGTACCCTTAAACCACCTCGTGGCTGGCAGGAGCTGCGCCGCATAGTGGCAGAGGTCAAATCTCGGAGCCTCTAGGCCGCCCTCCTCCCAGCTCCGGACCACAGTATGTAGGGCTACTCTGCTGCGGCTGCCCGCCCAGAGCAACGATGTGAGCAGCGTATTAAGCGTGCTGAATGTGCGCGGGGGAAGCGGGCATAACGTGTTTTGCAGGACGTACAACATTCTGTGCAACATCACCATCTTGGCAACCGCTAACCGTCCCATAAGGGAAAGAGGCAGCATATTCCAGAAGGACACCGATTGTTGCAGAGAGCGGAGCACCCGTTCAGCGTTGCGAACCAGCAGTTGCTCATCAGACGAAGCCACCTGAATGCTGAGATAACGAAAGGCCTCCTGTTCCCACCTCAGCCCCACGCACTGTATGCCCACTCCCGGGTCGACACCGCAGCCCGCCAGAGGAAAAATCAGGGATTTACCAGGATTTATGCGCAGCCCTGAGGCTGCACCAAAGCGGTCCAGCAACCGCAATAAAACGGGCAGCGAGTCTCCCGGGGAGGTTAAATAGAACAGGGCGTCGTCTGCATAGAGGGAAATCACATGCACAGTGTCTCCCACCCTGATCCCTCACTGTTCCATTTCTGTACGAATGGTTACCGCCAAGGGCTCTATCGCCAGGGCGAATAGAAGCGGCGACAGGGGGCACCCCTGTCGAGTACCTCTCTCCAAAGACCACTCCTCGGAGCGGGCTGACCCGAGCCGGACCCTAACCTGGGGTGCCTCGTACAGGATCCGGACCCAAGTACAGAACACGGCCCCAGTCCCACCCTTTGGAGCACCTCCAGCAGATACTCCCAACTGACAGTGTCGAAGGCCTTAGCCAGGTCAATCGATACCAGGACGTGAGGATCCTCACTGTCACGCACCTCGTGAAGGATACGATTCAGACGACGCAGGTTCATTGCAGTGTTGCAACCAGGGATAAATCCACACTGGTCCTGATGGACCAAGTGCGTCATGTGAAGCGCCAGCCTGGTGGCCAGAAGCCTAGTAAGGATTTTTACAACTGTATTGATCAGAGTGATAGGCCGGTACGCCGCAGGGTTGCAGCTGCCCCCCCCCGCCCCTGGTTTCAAAAGCATACAGACCTCCCCCCTGATTCATGGTGGATGGAAGAACGCCACACTGCAGGGCTTCATTGTAGACCTGCAAAAGGAGGGGGCCCAGGGCATCCCCAAACGACTGATAGAATTCAGGCGGGAAGCCGTCTCCGCCGGTAGCCTTGGCCCGTGGGACGGCGGTTAACGCCATACTGATCTCCCGGAGCGTCAATACCGCTTCTAGTTCTTTCACCGCGTCCTCCGAAGGGTCTGCAGAGCCAATCCCTGGAGGTAAGGCCGGTAGGAGGCCTCCGTGACTGAGGGGTCGGCGGTGTACACCGCCTGCAGGTGCGATCGAGCACCTTTAGAATAGCGTACTCCGAGTCTGCCATGGCTCCAGCGGGAGTCCGTAAGTCAACTATCCTCCCTGGAGCAAATTCTCGCAGAAGAATCCATGCCAATAGGCGACCAGATTTGTCCCCCTCACGGTGGAGACGCTGCCGGTACTGACCCAAGGTATACTTATCCAGACTAGTAAGAATGTCATGAACAGACACCTGGGCCTCCCTCTCCACTTCCCGGTCCGAATCAGCGGGATCCGGCAGAGACTGACAGCTACGGAGTCTGTCCTCCACGTCCCGCAACTCACAGAGTAGTTGCTTCCGAACCCCATAGGTGAGGCCCATGCAGGCACCACGCACCACCGCCTTCAGGGTCTCCCATTTATTGGAGTAGGCCAGAGTAATCAGTCAGGGCCGTCTCCACATGATCTTTCGCCACCTGGTCCTGTAGGAGGCCCACCGGCATCCGCCATGTGTGGGGACGGGAAGCCTGGTCGACCCACTGCGCCACGCACGTCACCGGAGCATGGTCCGATAGAAAACGGGCCTGGTGGGTAACCGTTAAGGAGAGGGACGCGGCTATATTAGCAGCGAGGATGCGATCCAGTCTGCTATGGGTGTCATGCGTCGGGTTATAACAGGAATATAGCCTCTGAGTGGGGTGGCCCATACGCCACACATCGTCAACTCCCAGATTATGCATCACTTCCCGGAGTCGCTCT
Source organism: Lissotriton vulgaris (assembly GCF_964263255.1). Lineage (NCBI taxonomy): Eukaryota > Metazoa > Chordata > Amphibia > Caudata > Salamandridae > Lissotriton > Lissotriton vulgaris. Next base: position 334,752,915 of record NC_141697.1, on the reverse strand, counting down.
GTCATACGCGGCTTTGTTCCAGAACAAGGGGGGTGTCAATCCAAATCCGGGTCCAACACACAATTGAAGTCCCCAAACCATAGGAAGGGGGTGTCTAGGTCCGAGGCAATGAGCTCCTGAAGGCGGGAAAAGAAGTCAGGGTCATCTATATTCGGGGCATAGGAATTCAAGAGCAGGAAGTCCCTACCATCTATTTTGACCCGCAGTAACAGGTACCTGCCTTCCACATCCGCCTCAACATACTAAACGTCACAGGGAACCCCAGGCGCCACCCAGATCATAACCCCTCTGGCATATGTGGAGAAGGAGGAATGGAATAACTGGCCCCTCCACTTTTTGGAGAGTTTTTGAGCACCCTCCTCATTCAAGTGGGTCTCTTGGAGACATGCAACGGAGACCCCATGGCGTCGGAGGAAGGAAAGGACCCTGTGCCTCTTAGTGCAAGTGCCCAAGCCGCGCACGTTCCAGGTTAAGAATTTAAAACCCATAATCGGGGAATACGCCCATCCGGGCTGTTATATACACAATCTGCGATCCGCCACCCTTAGGCCCGAACACCATCCAAGCCAGCAAATCCAGCCCACTCAGCCAACCACTCACGATTCCGAACAATTGTACACTTGATGCCTGAAACAACTTCCCCTTCCAACCCCACCCACCCCCCGAAAACCCCCAATCCCACAAACCCCCAAAACAGGACCCCCCACTCCCACCCACGAGCAATATGACAGCAACAACAAAACATGCTACCCTGCCCTCCCCCTGCCAGTTCCAGGACGTACACAGCCACCCCATTCGTCCCACACAACACTCACCCACACAACAACCAATCCAACACCACCCCCTCCCCCCCCTTCCAGCCCCCTATGGGACCCAACGTACAGGACAGTCATAAGGCTCAATCAAAAATAACAATCCCAGGCCGGGTCCTCTCCACCCAGGCAAGTCCACCCCCTGTCACATAGCCCCCCTCTAGCAGGGTGCAAGTCCTTCGCTCCATCCCGCCAACCAATGATAAACAACATGGGCCGTAGTCATCCCCCACCAGACTAAAGACACATTAAAAAAAAAAGAAAAAAGGGGGCCCCCGATTGAAATGCAGTAGAACATAGGCCAGACAGTACCTCAGGACGGAGCTGTCTCCGTCAATGACTCGGAAAGTCCAGTCTCTGAAATCACCGGGACCGTGTGTGCCCGGCCCTGCGAAATCACCTTGAGCTTGGCTGGGTACAGTAGCATGTATTGTAGCTTCATCTCCCGGAGTTTTTGCTTGACACCCAGGTAAGACTTCCGTTGTTCCTGCACCTGCTGGGTGTAGTCAGGATAAATTGACACGCGACTGTTCTCAATGGTGAGTGTCGCCTTTTCCCTCGCCGCCTTCAAGATACAGTTCCGGTCCTTATAGTTCAGGATCGTGGCAATCCGTGCCCTTGGGGGCTCACACGGTCGCGGAGGAGGAACTAAGGCCCGATGCGCTCGCTCAATGACGAACACACTCGACAGGCCCTGCGGACACAGCTGGGTGCGGATCTAGGTCTCTAGGAAGCGCTCGGCATTACCCGCCTCCAATCGTTCCGGTACACCCAGGACTCTAATGTTGCTCCGATGCGGTCTTCCTCCGTGTCCTCGGCTCACCGCTCCAGGGCATGCGTCGTGGCCATGAGGTGTGTGACCGTCTTCTTGAGGGAGGCCACCTCACCCTGTAGTTGGGTAATATTGCCCTCTGCGTCCGAGACCTTATCCGCAACTTTTCGGAGATCCGTGCGCAGAAGATTGACATCAATCGACACGGTCTCGATCTGTCGCTCCAGCGCAGTGTGGGAGCCCTGTATTGCTTTCAACAGCTCCGCCCGGGAAGGCTCCGCCGGCCCGTCCGCTCCCTCCTCCTGACCCGTCTGCCTTGTAATCCGTTGCGAGGGCAGCCGCTGGGTAGTGTATTGCGTGATGGTGTTCGGCTGGGTGGACCGCGACATCCTATCCTTTCGCATTGCCGGTCGCCAAGAGTCACAGGAACCCTCCCAGTGGACCACCAAGGACTTCTCTCAACCAGTGCCGCCCAGGCGTGTGCCTCCAGGCATCTTCACAGCGGGTAAATCCGGTAGTCCAGACCTCACCCCCAGCAATCTGCAGGCTGCTTCAAATAGGGGCACCCGGGAAGGGCCAGTAGCGCCAACGAGGCATCCCAGCCTAGGCCACACGGCCGCAATCAGGGGTGTGATGCCCACCTCCCTCCACCAGAGCAGCAGCGTCCGCAGGGGCTATCCGGTGCCACTAGCAGGCCCCCCAGGGGGTGCCCGGGTAGGGAGGGTGGCTTGCAAAAATGCCAGGCGGCAATATCCTGCTGCACACACCTTGTCCACCAGATCAGCAGCGGGACTCAGGGCAGATAGGCCGGCACCGGAAGCAGGATCCTCACGACTGTCAGGCAGCCCGATCCATGGCCACCCACTCCGATGCCGACAATCACGGCCCCCCAGGGCTCCAGGCCTCAGAACAACAGGGCCCCAGCGGGGGTGGGTCGCCGCAACTCTCCAGCCCAGTTAAACGAGCCTCGCAGCCCCCTGGCTCCCTTGCCGCGGCCAATGGTCTTCCCGCCACTGATGCAAGATGGCGGCTCGGCGGGGGAAGGGCCCAGATTCGGACGCAGATGTCCTTCAGTGCCACTCTCGCCCTGGCCGCTGCAGTCAGCAGGCTAGCCCTCCAAGTCCCCCAAGGTAAAAGGAGGTCTGCCCCAAGGAGCGCTCACCCGATCGGGAGGCTCCCACACCAACGCTGAGGCAATGCCTGGGGGGAAGGGCGGCCGTCACGTCTCACCCCTGCGTCCCCGGGCCGGATCCAAACAGCGTATGCGGTCCGCAGAGCCCACTGGCCACACACGTCCTCTCCCACGGTGGAGCCCAGATGGCAGCAGGCTCCGCCGTCCAGCAGGCGGTAGCACGATCTCCTGGGAGCACAGGGAGGCAAGTCCGCTCCCGCGACACTGCTCCGGACTAGGCCTCAGTCCCCGGCCTCACGTAGGTAGACGTCCGGTCCCCACAGCTCCAGCTCTACATGCGGGAAAACCCGCGGATCGCCGCTTTCAGCCGCCGGCCAGGGGGTCACCAGCGCAGGAGGAGCCTCCGGCTCCTGGTACAAGCTAGAAAAATGCCCAAACAGGATATATTTGCAGGATATTCGGGTCCTCAGGACGGGAGCTGGCGGAGCTCACATCCTGTCGGCCATGCTGCTTGGCCACGCCCCCGGCTTTAGTGTTTTTAACTTTTTCTGTAATCAGTCTTCTAACTGGACGGTAATTTGGTGCATTGAAAATAGATGCTAATATAGCAACATGCCAGAGAAATCCTCTTAACATCACAATTTGTCCTTCTTTCAGTGGTGCCAGACTCAGAATAGACAATGTAGCCGCCTTGAAATTACGTGAACAAAGCTGACCAGGTCTTGGCTACTTCTTTTGCATTTTCAGATCATATGACTAAAATTAAAATCCTCTACCATCTGTCCTCATGTAGGACAGCTAGATAAACTTTGTTTTAAATGTATGTAATCTGGCAAGGGTGAGGTAGCTTTTGTGCAGTACTTGAAACTCACATGGTTAAGTTTGTAAACACTAGGCTACGTGTTAACATGTACTGCTGCTTTCTTGTCCAGTGCGTTTTATCTATGAAAAAATGGTCCTTGAGATTGGTGGTTGTCTTGTGGTATCCTACCCGTAAGTGTCTTGTATGTATATTACGGTAATTTCTCTGTGTATATTTAGATTTGTGGCATACACTAATGATATTGGCAGTTCCACCAAGAAACAGGGCAAAAATGTTTCCACCGATTGGACATATTTTCCTTCATGTTAGGAATTGTCCTGCGTTACTCCCTCATACCATCCTCTATCATCTATTTTTTTAAATATATTGCTTTCTCCCAATCCTGGACTTTCTTCTTTTTGAGCTTCCCTTTTACTGCCTTAGTATGTAACATTCTGCTATCTTGTCTATACCTTTGTTGTATCTTTTCCTTGCTCTTGAGGGCGTGCCTGCTGCGTCTGAATACTGATAATGCCAATAGCACTACATTACAATAAATCTTCTATTGGTTAATTGTTCGTCAGTGACTGTATAAAATCCCCTCTCCATGCAGTCGGCTATGTAATAGTTTTTTAAAATTGGGTTACTGTTTATCCGTGTATTTAATACAATGTTAGTGTTTTGAGTACTGCTTTTGTCCTTCTTTTCCACAATCATCTAGACGCCTGCTAAGCATATTATAGCCCGAGCCACTAGTGTGTCATTGGTATTCACTGAAATATAGGTAGGATTAACACTTCTGGAATAGCTAGTTGCCTTATGAGAGAGCAATATTTAATTGAATCCTGAATGACATTAAATGCCCAATTGCGTTTACTTTCTTGATTCCGTTATGTTGCCAGATATCCAATCAGTTATAAAAACACCTTGACCACCAGGTACAGCCTCAATGTAACCTTTCCACTGTATTTTTCACAATCAGTGGTACTGACACCACACTGCTAGACATTTCACAGGCATCAAAGGAGTTACCTTTGATGCCTGTGAAATAGTCAATGCGGGTTGAGTGGTGATGTAGGCGTTGCGGGTTGAGTGGTGCTTTACGCGGTGGGGGTTGAGCGGTGCTGTAGGCGTTGGGAGTTGAGCAGTGCTGTACGCGGTGGGGATTGAGTGGTGATGTAGGCGTTGGGGGTTGAGTGGTGCTGTTGGTGGTGCACGTTTTCAGCAGGCACACTCCTCCAGCCGTCAGTGCACACTTTCACCAGGCACACACCACTATCCGTCACTGCACGCTTTCACCAGACATACACACCACCAGTTGTCAGTGCACGCTTTCACCGAGCACAAACACCACCAGCCATCTGTGCACAATTTCTACAGGCACACACACCATCAGCGCACACATCATTTGTTAACACATCCACAATTAACTATTGTAGCAATTGCAGTATGGCGCAATTTACTTTTAAACATATTCATCTAAAGCGCAGCATGCCACCATTTCTACAAAAATAAATACACATTTTTTTGGCCTACAATTTATAGACTTTTGTTGCAGTTGGTGTTGCAATATTTAGCAATGCCAATAGCTCAAACTTAATTAACCCGAGAGCTATTGCATTGTAAATGCTTGTTATTATTCTAATGAATATAGTATATCATTATTACTCTTTATTGTACCTTCTTGCACTTGTGCATTAACAAGTGATTGTTTGTATGAAGCATTGTTTTTGTATGATCATATTAATATTTTTAAATAAAGCTTTTCTTGAACTTATAAGTACATTTAATTTAGCCACATAATTCTTAAACGCAGGTCCAATGTGCACTTCCTATTGAACGACGTTCTGCCTAATTATTATAATTTTAGAGGGTCACAGCGGGAAAAGAGTAACTAAAAATACTCCTGCATAGAGGATCTCCACGCGAGAGTCCCTAGAAAGCTTTGTAGCTGGGAGATCAGACCATCTCTTCCCACGAGTCGGACCCGCCCAAGGGCGCAGCGCAGCAGGAAATGCCAGACGTGCACAGCGATCACAAGAACATCTTTCATTCTGCGTTTCCAGCCTCTGTGGCCCCTCAGAGACGGAAGTCCCTCGTGCCTGTGGCGGGCATGCAAATAACTGGAAAATGATAACGGTTATATTGGCACAAGATCCGCGTGGCGTGACCTGAGACCTTGCAGGAAAGCTTTGTGTTGCAGAAAATGAGTTGGAAAATGAGGTAATGAGTCTCTTTAAAACAGAGACAAGTGGAGGTTTTTCTTTGGAGATGTCCCATGCACGTTAGAGAAGAAAAAAGAAAACGCTCCCTCAAGTGTGGGAACATATCTTTAATATTTACATTCCTGACAGGAGCCTAGTGTAGCAGTAGCACTGGGGTGCAGGTCGGCTCTCGTCTAGAGGTACACGCGCTTTTATATATCTTTGAGCCTGGGGGGGTAATGAGTTTTCAGTTCTGGCGCCTAGGCAGTTAAGGTTAGCAGCTGACTCCGTGGTATGGGACAATATTTGCCAACCCTGTTCTTTCTTTTTAACAAACAAATGCATTCTGGGAGTTGCAGTCTTGGTCCATTTAAATTGAACTACCCAGCAGAAAACGGTGATTTACAAAAGGATATCATTGAACATGCAGATCCTTAAGGGGGTGGGGGGGAGGCGAGCCGGGTCTGCTTGCTCTAGCCTTCGGTGTTTTCAGGGCTACGCACTGTTTCTTCTAAACGTATTTCTATGCCACAGAAACAGGAGAGCCCCTGTTATGATAATCACGATGTAGCAGGCAGTGTCAGTCGCTAGTAGGGGGTGCATAAAGTTCCAGCGCAGACAATATGTCTGCCTTTATTGGCCACAATGCACTTTTGAGAGGGGTCGGTATAATATACACTTAACAGGTTTTAATTTGCTCAGGAAGCTTTATAGATGTGGAAGTCCTATTGTCTAGGGTAAAACGTTGTCATTCACACATGGGTGATTTGGTGGCGAGTCAACAGAATATACATGCAGAGTAGTTGTGCGTAGAGGCATAATTTCTGTGAAATATCCAGAATTTCCGTATTCCTACATAAGACCTGCTTGCTCAACTTGAAATTTCGGTTGTAAAAAAACCAATAAAAGTACACATAACAGCATACATATAAAAACAGAGCAGAATATAAATATTTCTATTCAGTACACAGCAATAAAAATGAAATGTCCCATTCTAAAAGAACAAAATCTTAGTAGGGTCTTTGGATAAGACCCTATTAACTAGAACTGTTCTTGAGCAAAAGCTAAAGATCACTTAAAATCACTTAAAAGAGGCCTTAAACTCCATTAGGCTTAAAGTGCATGATCCATTAGTTTATGGTTCCCTGTTTTTCTGAGGTGCCATATACTCTTTAAATAGCTAGCAACCAAATAAACGACATAGCTCCTTGTATCTGCCCTGCATATTCTCAAGGGATAATGCCTATTGTCAAGCCCATGTTCGTGGCACAAAGGGATAATCTTCAGTCCTAGGCCAGTCCATACTTTCCTTACCGAAATCTCGGCTCTGCCACCCAAGGAAGGTTCGTCGTTCCTAAGTTTAAATTAGCCCGGATGGGCAGCAGGTCGTTCTCTTACCTTGGTCCCTCTTTCTGGAACTCTTTACCCACTGCACTCTGCAACGAGAAGAACTATACTCGGTTGCGCAAGTCTTTAAAAACTTGGCTATTCGACAGATAAATCTCTTTCTGTCTGTCCTCTAAGCTCTGACTTGCCTTTCTGCGCCGGGTAACACTTTTTGGGTAGCTGTTGCGCACTATAAATGTAAAAACTAAACTAAACTAATCCAATGAGCACCTGGTTTGGTGTTTGCCCACAGAAGAACATCAGGGCTTCATCATTTCCCACTGCCCGACAACCTATGGGACAAGAATTGGAGGGGCTAGCTTTACTGCTCCAGGAAGAAGTAAAAGAAGAAGTTGGTAAGATCCCCAGTCTAAATTTAATTTAAAGAGACATTCACATTGGCATATTCACATAATCCGTAAAATCTTCAAAGGACCACATTTAAAAGACAGATACTGGTCCGTTAGACTGCCCGCGGAAACTGCAGAAATTTTAGAGTCAAAGACAATATTCCAGTAGTGATCTTTAATGAGGTCTCTCGGGCTACAGATCATTGATGTTTGTTGAAGCCAAAATTTGGGCAATTCTAGCTTAACAACCGATAATATAACATGGGCTGGCCTCAAAATCCTAAGGGCCGGTTGGTGGGCTAAAATTTCTACATGGCACTCTCTGTATGGCCCAAGTTACTCAGATGTCCATATCCTTGACCAGTAGACAATAGGCTTGAGATGGGCTGTGTCTGAAACTTGCCCAAAATTTAGATCAAACCTTAAAGTAATGGTGTACCCTTTGGTAACATCAGTAGGCATCTTAAAAAGAGCTTTTCACCTTTAGCTGGCACATCAAGATTGCAATATCCTCACATAGCTGAACCATAAAGAGAGGCACTGCACGCTTGGGCCCTAAACATTTTCAGTGCCTTGAGATAGAGTAGGAAGAGGCTTTATTTGCAAATCTAACAATAGACCCAGCTTTATGCTTGGGACAGAGAGCGTTATTCTATTTGCGCTGACCAACTGATGGAGTCCGACAATCTCACTCCTAAGTAGTTGAATTCTGCCATCCTATCTATCTAATTTAACTCCATCTAAAGCTGCATCACCTTTAGCTTTCTTGCTGTGTGTGAAAATCATGGATTTCGTTTTAGACCTATTTATTTCAAGGCCGTGGTCTTTGCAAGACTGATTGAACTTCCCCAGAAGGACGTTAAAGACTGCTCTTTAAAGATGCCTAACTTGTTTAACATTTTGAATTTGTATAGCACCTTCAATATTTTTGCATGGACCATTCGTGCTTTCAAAGCCTAGGCACCAATTGTGGTTTCAGGGTTACTCTAAGACATAATGGCTGTAGGAAAGTAGGATCTGCTTCTTATGGTTACCCCCACTTTATGCTGATGTATCCCTATTTTTGGCCTAGTCTTACTGGGATCCTGCTATCCAAGACCCAAGTCTACCTGCTTTCTCCCTTAAATTGCTAAGTATGTACTTTAGGTACACTCCAGATTGGATACTGGGGTACCCTTATCAGTCCTTAGTCTAGGGTACACCATGTACCCAGGACATAGGTACCCCAGAGGCCTCCCATGGGCTGCAGCATGTATTATGGCACCCCTAAGAGTCCATTTAATATGACACGACTGGCCTGCTACTGCAGACTGTGTAAGATGGTGTTTGCACCACTTGCTGAGATATAGGTTCACTATATCCCCCTAAATCACTACACTTAAATACCCCTATGGCAGGCCTTATCAATCCTGAAGGCAGGGTGCTGGGCTTTAGGTGAGAGGGTCCCCCTGCATGAGCAGAGACCATTCTCCAGGGTTGTCTGTGAGGCAGCCAGACATATATGTTTAAGTGCATTATAACTTGCTGCTTAGAAACATGTTGTGTTTGGTGTCAAACACCTTGGAATCTTACCTCCACACAAGTAACTGGTCTGGGAGGTATGATTCCACCTTTCTAGAACCACTACAGTGGGTCACCAGTCTACCCGGTACCAGCTTTTTCAACCTGGGCAGCACAAAAAGGATGCTACCAGCCACAGACACGGTGTCTGCCCTCCTGCTGCTGAGTCAAGCTCGAGCAGAGGAAGGCATGGCAATAGGCATCCTATCACAGGGAGGTGTAACCTCCTCTCAGACAGGATTTAGTGTATTGGGGCTAGGTGGGTGCACCCTCTGAGTGCCAGAAAGTCTGCACTGGGGGCACATTTGCTGTCCCTGTGAATAGTCCAGCTCAAACCAGTTCTGGGATCCATTGGCTCCTTCTCTGGCGTGAAACTGGACAAAGGACATGGGTGTAGCCACCCCTCTGTCCTGCCCCTCCCCTAGGAGGGTCCACAGAATCTTCCCAACCCCTTCCCATTGGTATAAAGTGGGTTACCTGACTACAGGACTTTAGATGTTACATGGGCAAGATTCTGCTAAGAAGAAACCAAGTACTTCAACTGCCAGCACAACGCTGGACGACTGAAGAATCTCCCTTGGAGTAAAGGAGTTACTCCCCTGCAAAAACAGGCACCTAAACACACCTGACCAGTTTGCTTCTCCCAAGCTCCTGAGGACTCGGAAGATTTCAGCAACACAGGAGGTGGGTTCCCAAAGGTCCCTGAGGTTGATCTGCCCTCTCAGTGATTCTGTGACCAGTATCCCTCGTGGGAACCATGCAACCCGAACCCCTGTGCACCGCACACATTTGCTGTTTCATATGCGTGTCGACAATTCCCGAGCTTGTGCATTGGACCCAGTGTAGTCCTGACCCCGAGCAGTATTTGCATCGAAGATTTCCGGCCTCCACTCTCCGAGTATCCTGTGGGCTGGTACTTTGCAAACTTGCTTGAGGTCTCCTCGCGATCCCTGGTCCGCTGACCTGTGGGTCCGGGCGAGGGTCACCTTGTTTGTTCTTGGGCTTTCCTGGTTGTTCCAGACGTGCCCTGACTCTCCATTGCTTGGAGAGTCCCCTGGACCTTGCTTGTCCACTCCGTAACCTGTTTCCTTTGACCGCATGGGTTACAGTTGCCAAGGCTTGTTGGTGCTCCAGCCAGATATCGACCCCTCAGCACTCGACATCCTTTAAGAGACAGCACACCTCCAGATCCTGGTTGTCCTCAACATCTCCTGGTCCCCGTGGGTGCAGAGTCAAGCAACCCTGTTTTGCACCTGAAGCATCCGACATCGGTGGGCATTCAACTACTGAGCCCCTGGTCACCTGAAGTGACCCAGACCCTGTCCTCTCTGCTTTCAGGTTCCTCTCACCTTGATTCCAGGCTTGGATTCCACCGGACACTCTTCACCTTCCTGGCAGCAGTACTTCTTGCAGCTCTCCATTGAAAACAACAAAGGTTTCCGACACCATTTGACCCCCATCACCCGGCTCCTATGGGATAGGTAACACGGGTACCTTGATACTGACTGGTGGGTTGGCCTTAGAACCTCCTATGTTCCAAAGGGTTTGCTCGAAGTACTCGTAAAAGTTTGATTAAACTTTAATTTTGCAACCGTGACTTTCCCATAGAGTTGTACAGAGCACAAGTCCATGTCCATGTTTCCTCACTGCATCCGTCCTCCGTGGGCTCCCTGTATCACTCCTCAGGGTGGTTCCTTGGGGTAAAAGCGATTCTACGTGCACTAAGCACTGTGTCTAGTCAAGTCGTTGTTGTTATACAATTTTTTTAGTATATGTTTCAGTCTACCCCTGGAGCCCACTGTGTATTGTGCTATTTAAGAATGTTCTATTGATTCAGTATTGTGTACTTTGTGCCCTAGTCTCACTGTAGTTCCGTGGTTTACGAATGAGGTTCGATGGTTCTGAACCCGTTCGACAAAAGTCATCGGAAATGGACGATTTTGGTGTCAGCAGACCGCAAATGGCGAGTGTAGCGTGTCTGAGTGTTTTCGTATGAATCGATATAGGAGAACACTCTGTATTCGAGGATTTAGTTTGAACCTCCGGGTTCCATTTTGTGTACGGCAGCCATTTTGTATGGTTGCCCTAACATAGGCCCGATAACTGTGGCCGAACGAGTCCTTGAGACACGTATGCCTTAGCTGACTTTTCAGTGACCTGGCCGAACTGACTCCTTGCCCGAGGACGACCTCGTTAAGCCAGTTCCTTGATCAGCAGCTGGTCTGATTAAGATCAAAGAGCAGGACGTGCCCGAGTTTATGGTACACTGCTCCCACTTTTCTATTTCACTTCCAATCTGTTTCTGCCTTTCCTTTACGACATAATCATTGATTTGGGTTGAAGGTTTTATGATGGGTTTGTCCGGCCTGATCGAACAGGGAAAACTTGGAATTTGCTTGGTCATTTCTGGTGGGCTGGACAACGGAAGATGGTATTGTCTGAGATTGTCGTCATACGCTACTTTCAAAATATTACACTGTCATTGGTCAGTTTGTATGCACCTAATGCTAATTTGAAATGTTGCCTGAGGCTTGATTATTGGCATAAAAGACCATGCTCCGCTTGTTGAAATTGTGCAGTCTCTGGCGAATCACCAGTGTGTGCTTCGTAGATCTCTGTTCCTGGTTGCAACCAATAAACCTTGGTCTTTGACGTCATCAAGAAGTATCCTGTGTCTCTGTTTGCCAAGACACAGGGGAACTCGAAGGTATCAGGCGTTCTGCCTGACGCCGCTGGGTTCTAAAACACGGTCCTTCAGTTGGCACCCAACGTTGGGCGACTTCAGCGGTACCGTTCCAAGCCAGAGGTTCGTGAGAAGGTTTGTGTGAAAATTCTGGAGGAAGCCCAGCCACTTCATCGACCCCTGTATGTCGTCGTGGTCCGAAAGTCTTTGCTGCGAGGTTTCCCGCTTTCCAACGGCTACGAAGGACTGCTGCCCTGACTGTCGCCCTGTTTTGGAGCCTTAGACTTTTGTAGAGCGAGACGATTGACAGGTCTTCTGGTGGCGCCATCGACATTTCAGTTAAGCATAAGAGGAGCGTCTCCTAGTCCTTAGTTTGTTTTGGTATCCTTTAGTGGATCGCTTTGATTTGGTACCTGCAGGCCCCAAAGCCAAGGGATTCGTGTATTCACTAAACTATCGTTTTGAGATTTCCCTTGTTGTTTGAAGCTAGATTAGTGTGCAAGATGCCTGGTTTTAGCAGCCTTAGAAAATTGTTTGGTTGTGGTTCATCTAGGGATTCCCGGTTAGAGGATTTGTGTCCGGTTCCTCCGATCGGAACTCCTACGTATGACTTATATGTGAAGCATGGTGTGGGCCCTATTAGTTATAATGAGATCTGGGTAAAATATACGAAGGATGACTGTGTCCTACAGTGGCCCCGTTACAGTCGTTTTGAAACTGAGATTCTAGACAATCTTGAAGTGAAATTGTTCAAGAAGAAAGCCCGGCCGGCGATGTTTGACTCTTTCCGCATATGGCGCAAAGAAGCCAAACAGAAAGAAATGAAATTAGCGAAGAAGAATAAGCGAGAACGAGGTATGTCAATGGTGCAAGCTGCTATTGCGTATAGAGACAATGAGGAAGAGCAGGAAAGTGAACAGATGCTTAGAGTGAGGAAGTTAGCGGTAGATAGATGTTACCCAGTCTTGCCGCCTAAAGAGCAGAAAGACGAAAAAGATCTAGCGAAAGATCCTTTAATGTCGCATCTGTTAACTTCGCCACCACCCTATGCACAGAATGCTACGGCACCACCTCCACGAGTGGTGGCTGTACAACATCCGGTTATTGTGCCTCTTGTAGTTCCTCCACAGCCAGCTCCTCTTCCGTTGGCTACTGTCCCTTTGGCGCAGCCTCCTCAGGGGACGCCAACTTTGCCTTCTCCTTTGACTGCTACTCCTATGTCTGTCCCTAATGCTTCTTCAGTTCCGACTTTGTATTCTTCCACTATTGCTCCGTCTTCCCTTGTTCTCCCAACTACTCCTTCTACTAGACAGCGAATGACTGCTGCCTTTTCTGGTTTTCTGACTCCTTGGTTGGGACAATTGGGTATGTCTCCTGTGAGCGAGCAAAGGCAATCACGTAGTCAATTGCCTGATGTGGATGAACGTGTGGTTTTGGACCACATGGCACGTAGATGGGTTACGTATACATCCCAGTACGATCTTGGGGGTATTATGGATGTTTTTCAGCAATGGAAAGCACCAAAGCAACGGTATGTTTTTGAGATGATGTGTGTTTTCCTCCATGAACAATGGATGGACGAAGTGGGTAGAGCTCCTGATGAGTTGTGTCGAGTGCGTTCCAAATTTGCGAAAGGGACGATTGTGAGTCTTCCCGACATCGAGAGAGTGGTGTCGTAGTTATTATCGTTTAGAAATGATGCTCCTTCTGAGCGATTGTTTGAGCCTGATTCGTCAGTTAGAAGACAAGCGCGTCAGTATCCGATGCAAGAGGTTCCTCCGGTTTGGAGACCTCAAGGTGGAGCTGTTGCTGCGCACTTTCAGCGAGTATGGGTACATGTTCCTTGGAAGCGTGCTGAAGTTCTAGCACTTAAGCAGACTTTACCTGATCCACGGAAAAATCCTGCGGGATATTATAAAGAGCTCACTCAAACTGTGGGTTTGTGCGTCATGAATTTGGCGGACATAGACATGTTGTTTGGGAATGTTGTTCCACAGCCCATCTGGAATGTCATTCGACATACGGATCATGATAATGAATTGGGTGCTACGTGGGTTAATCTTGTCGCTGCGAATGACAGACAAGTTGGAGGTGCTAAACCTGAAGATCTTATCACAGAACTTCCTGGTAGGATAATTAATTTTATGAAGACTTTGATGCCCGAAGTGCGTCTTAATTGGGACAAGTTGTCTGCATGTAAGCAGAAGAAAGATGAGACTGTGTCTGATTTTTTCACGCGTTTCGAAGAAACTTTTGTCGATCATAGTGGTCAGGATATGGCTACCGAGGGTGGCCAGAGATTAATCGTTGACAAATTTGTACACAATCTTCTTCCCAAGTTGTGCACTAAATTGAAGGATTCTGAGAATGCTTGGCCTGTTTCCACGTCGGCACAGATTTTGGCTACGGCTCAGTATTATGAAAATTGGCGCAAAGATGAGTTAGTGAAAGCGGAAAAGAAGACTAAGGAATTTAAGACTAAAGTTCTTCTACAACAAGCTTATCCACCCCGCGTTAATAGTCAGCATGATTATCAGCAACCTCAGCAGTATTCGAGAAACTCGCCAAGGAACGAGTATTCTCAACAGCGTTTTCCGTATGGGCCTAATCAGTGTGCGTATTGTAAAGAAGAGGGTCACTACAAGAATAGTTGTCCGGTTTTGCTACAACGAACGAATGGTGCTTCTGGTGTAAGAGGTAGAGGTGCTCAACAAGCGCCTAGAGGTAGAGGTCGCAGACAGAATGTACATCCTTTGCCTCTGCAGAATTCGATGAATAGTTTTGATCAACAGCAGAATTCATCTGGTAGGACGGCACAATATTATGTAGATGATTATTATGTTGAAGGTGACGACGCAAACGGTAATGATTGTTAGGACAGCCATGGACAAAGAGAGGGAGTTGTTTCAGTTCCAGTAGATCAGAGTGGACCCTATGTTGAAGTGATTGCATCATGTTTGTCAGAGCCTTTTCTGCTAGATACTGGTGCTACAAAGAGTTCTATTATGCATTCTAAACTTCCTGGCGCACCTTTGTCTGGCTTAAATAATGTTTCTGTAGGTTTTTCTGGCGCCCCCGTTACGAATCCGATTTCTGCTCCATTGCCTCTTTCTGTTGGTCCTCGTAAATTTGAAGCAAGCCTTCTTTTGACTACAGGTTGTAATGAGAATTTGTTGGGACTGGACTTATTGAAGAGATTGTATGCAACATTGTACTGTTCTCCGTCAGGAGTACATCTTACTTTGGGTGAGAGTGTGATCTCTCCGATGTGCGTGTCGAAAGATCGTCTTCCATCTGAATTGTCTCTGTTACCGGATTCGCTGTGGGCTACGGGTCCGAATGATGTGGGTCTATTAGATATTCCCCCATATGTTGTGACACTGAAGGCGAATGCTAAGTTACCGCGCATTCCACAATATCGTATCTCGAGTGATGGTGAGCGTGCACTTTTAGCGATTATTTATGATCTGATCGACAAAGGTGTCATTGAAGAAACGAGAGGAAACGTGTGCAATAGTCCTGTTTTTCCTGTTTTAAAGAGAACTGATCCTTCACAGTATATAGATTTGTTATCAATCTTCGTGAAGTGAACAAGATTGTTGTTCCGCAATTTCCTGTTGTACCTGACATTACTGCATTATTGACTCTGATTCCAGCTTCTGCCACCTGGTTTTCGGTGATTGACTTGAAGAATGCTTTCTTCAGCATCCCGATTGCCATGGAGAGTAGGGACATCTTTGGATTCTCTTTAGGAGGACGAAGTTTTTGCTTTAAACGCGCTCCTCAAGGCTATTGTGAGAGTCCATCGATCTATAGTCAAGCTTTAAAAACACAACTTGATCTGTTGATTCTACCTGAAGGTGCAGCCCTTATTCAGTACGTCGATGATTTGCTAGTTGCCGCCGATACTATGGAGATTTGCAGAGAAGCCACTTTGTCGTTATTTGTCTGATTGTCATCACAAAGTTTCTCTCTCAAAGTTGCAATTTTGTCGACAAGAAGTAACCTACTTAGGTCACCTCTTATCGAAGGAGGGAAGGAAACTGACCCCAGAAAGAATTCAGGCTATTGCGAAAATGAGTGTTCCTACGACACAGAGAGAAGTATGTGCGTTTTTGGGTATTACGTCGTACTGTAGACAGTGGATTCCTAATTTTTCTCTGCTAGCGAATCCTTTGATAGAACTTACTGTTAAAGATACTCCAAATCCTATTCCTTGGACTGACGAATGTCAGAAGAGCTTTTCCGAACTACGCGACACGTTGTGTTCGGCTCCTGTGTTGGGTACTCCCGACTACAGTAAACCTTTCACATTGTACGTTCACGAGAGAGAGGGATGTGTATTGTCAGTGTTGACTCAACAGTTTGGCGATAAGCAACGCCCATGTGCGTACTTTTCGTCGACCTTAGATCCAGTAGCTAGAGCGTTGCCGAGTTGCTTGAGAGCCACAGCGGCAGCGGCTGTTTCAATTCGACAGTCTGCTGGTTTGGTTATGGACAACACGTTAGTGGTAATGGTTCCACATGCAGTGGATACCTTGTTGAATCGTACGAAGACACAGCACTTAACTAGTGGTCATTTGTCTGGGTATGAGCTGACATTGTTAGCGAGTCATGTGCATATAAAGAGGTGTAATACCCTAAACCCAGCCACGTTGATGCCGATTTCAGTTGAGACAGATGAGGATAGTGAAGAACAACATGATTGTTTTCTAAGAACTGAAGAAGATACGAAAGGGAGAGTAGACCTCCGAGATACTCCTCTTCCTGACTGTGATGGTACTTTGTGGGTTGATGGGTTGTGCTTTAAGTTGCCGAATGGTGATACGACTGCAGCATATGCTGTCACGACTTTGCATACGATTGTTGAAGCTGCACGTATCCCATATAATTCGGCGCAAGCAGCAGAGCTGATTGCCTTAACGAGAGCATGTGTGTTGGCAAAAGGAAAACGAGTGAATGTGTACACGGATAGCCAATACGCCTTTGGCGTGGCTCATAGTTTTGGACGTTTGTGGCGTGAACGTGGATTTTTAACTTCGCATGGGACGAAGATCCAACATGGACAATTGGTGAATGAACTTCTTGAATCTCTTACATTACCATTACAAGTAGCGATTGTGAAATGCAGTGCCCATAAAAAGGTTACGGATGATGTTGGTCGTGGTAATGCGTTTGCCGATGAAGTTGCGAAAGAAACGGCAAGAAACGTGATGAGCAGAATGTATGTTGCGGGTCCAGCGAGATGGGATCCAGAGAAGAGTATGTGTGTACGATTGAGAGTGTGAAATCCATACAAGCTGAAGCTACTGAGAAAGAGTTGAATGAATGGAGAGAGAGCAAAGGTAGATTGGATTCGAATGGTTGTTGGACGGATTTGTCAGAACATCAGAGATGGATGTTGCCTGATGCATATGTGCTTCCAGTTGTTACAATGGCTCATGGAATGGCACATATCAGCGTGAAAGGGATTTGCAAGTTGTTGGCTCCGGTTTGGCAGAATGTGAGGATTCCCAAATGTGCAGAGAATTTGGTTAAGAATTGTATGGTGTGTTTGATGCATAATCCTGGTAAGGGAACCCCAACACCAGCTGGTCATTTTGCTCCTCCTACGTATCCGTTCGAGGCTTTGCAGCTAGATTTTATCCATATGGAGAGATGCAACAACTTAAAATATGTTTTGGTGGATGTTTGCTCCTTTTCTAGATGGGTAGAAGCTTACCCCCTTAAGGACAATACTGCCCTGTCCACAGCGAAGGTTTTGATAAAAGAATTTTTCCCGAGGTTTGGAATGCCGAGAATTATCTGGAGTGATAATGGGAGTGAATTTGTGGGTCAAGTTATGAAGAGAGTGTGTGATGGTCTGGGAATTAGGCAGAAATTCCACGCTGCAAATCACCCCCAATCAGCTGGTTTAGTCGAGTGCTATAATGGCACTCTTAAGTTAAATTTGGCCAAAATCCAAGCGAGCACTGGTTTGCAATGGCCAGATGTTTTGCCATTAGCACTTCTGTCTACGAGAATGACTGTGCATTCACGAATGGGTTTGAGTCCGTATGAGGTTGTGTTTGGTCGCCCGGCGAATATTTGGGGCGTACCAAGACCAACCAAGTTTAGTGATCTTGAGCACCCTGTGTTGCTTGATTACTTGCGTGAACTGACAACTAAAATGAGTGTTTTACGCCAACAGGTGCATGACAGCCTTCCACAAGCTTCAGAGGATCCAGGCCATTCTATTGAACCTAGCTCGTGGGTCTTTGTGCGCAACTTCCAGCGGACCAAGAACGAACAGCCCCGCTGGACGGGACCGGGACCTTTCCAGGTGCTCCTGTCAAAGCGATCTGCGGTCCGAGTGCGAGGCAAGCGAAACTGGATCCACGGAGTCCATTCAAAGAGGGCACCTTTGCCCTTACCTTACGATAAGTGGGTCCAGGAGGGACTTGCAGACTCTGAGACTGAAGTTGTACCACGGTTCTTACCATTCAGCAATGCTCGACTGATTGGAACAAAGTCAGAGAAAGAGAGTGACGATATTGTACAAGAATCAGTGCCTCTTGCGGATCGGTTGAACACTACAGAGCCTCAACTTCTATTTACGGATCAAGAGTTATATGGAAAATGCCGCTATAATTTGCGACCGAGAGTCATGGACAAATAAAAAAAGATTGATAAAGTTTTTATGATTTTTCTGTTTGCAGGTTAACTCTCAACCAAGGATCTACTCATTTTTGTTTTTCTTGAACCGCCATCCGGTTCTTGCTGCTAGGGTCGCGGTTGCTACAAGTCTGGGGAGTGCAAGCCTGAGACACTAGGTCGAAAGTTCTGGTGGCCTAAGGGAGTCTTCCTGGGTTGACAGAAGCATACATTAGCAGAATCAACCTACCACCGCGGTCAGCACATTTAGATCAGGATGGATTTCTTTGAGTTGGAGAGGCCTGTACAGACAATAACTTTTAGAAAGCGAATATGTAGAATCATATCAAAGAAAAGTTTTTTGATTCCATGTTTGTTTTTACTATTGAGCTTGATGATATTTATAGTTGGTTATGTAACATTTTCTTTTAAAATGACGTTTAATCCCACTGTGCAACCTACACCTCCACCTACTATTTCTTCTCATTCTTTTAATCCTTTGCCTGAGCATGAGGTAGTTAGACAATTGGAATTTGCTAACAATTCCTTCATCCAGCTTTTGCATCAACACCAGTTAGTGATGAATATGACAAACTGCTGGATTTGTGGTTTGATGCCTCATACGACCGATAAGGGTATTCCATATTTAGTTCTACCTTTCAGTTCAAATGGTTCTATTTGGGCTTTTAGAACAATGTTTATCTATGCCCATAGTGTCTACCCTCAAAGCTCACTGAAAAACAACCCGAAAAATAGTGCTCTAGTTAAAGGCATTGTCGATATGATTAGAGGGATTAGCTCGTATGAAACTATCCCAAGAGATGAGACACTAGCCTACATTGGTTGGAACGTTACTGGATTTGGAGTTAGTCTGAGTGTTAACCAGCGAGCGAAGAGTTCTCCACCGATTTGGATAGTGCCCCATCAGGGCCACTATTGTCTGCAGGGTAATGGCAAGAATCCCAGAGCTCAGTTAGGGAAGAGTGTCTGCACTGAGACTTATGTATTTGCGTCTCAGTCTTCCCCAGCGTTTTTAGCTGCCAAGGGTACCTACTTTGTTTGCTACGACAAAGCATATACATGGTTGCCCCCTGATTTTTCGGGCACACGTTTTGTTTCCTTTCTGTTACCTCCCACGTTTACAGCTGCAGCAGATTACCATAAGACAAGAGTTTCTAGAGGTGTCTTTAGTCCGAAAGACACTGCAGGACAAGAATTGAGCGATTTCTTTAAGGGTTTTCTGCCGTTCTGGGGACCGATGGCTAACAGTAGGAATATTCGTCAGTTGACGAGAGTGGTTGAGTCCACCATAGTCGAAACTGCTGGTGCCCTTGGTAACTTGACTGCTGAGCTCCAGTCGGATAGACTTATGACACTCCAAAATAGAGTTGCCCTTGATGTCATACTAGCAGATCGAGGTGGAGTTTGTAAGCTGATTCAATCGAGCTGCTGCGTTTTCATTCCAGACAACGCTCCATCAGTCTTCCAGGCCATTTCCAAGCTACATAAGATCTCCGATTCTGTCCATTTGGACAAAGGAGATTGGTCGTTGATGGGATGGTTATGGGGATTGATATCCACTTGGGGTTGGAAGATTCTGATGGTCATTGGGATGGTCTTAGCTATCCTTTTCATGTTTTGCCTCTGTGTGCAGTGTGCTCCTACGATTTGTGGCCTCTGTACTACTTCGTGTGTAAGGAGACCTGTCCAGAGAAAGGTACTAAGTAATAGGATGATGCTACAACAACATATCGATGATCTGATGAATATAGATCCGGATTCAGATTGACATGGGTTTGGGTCTGTTGCCTATGTAAGGGCAAAAGGAGGGTCTGTAGTTCCGTGGTTTACGAATGAGGTTCGATGGTTCCGAACCCGTTCGACAAAAGTCGTCGGAAATGGACGATTTTGGTGTCAGCAGACCACAAATGGCGAGTGTAGCGTGTCTGAGTGTTTTCGTATGAATCGATATAGGAGAACACTCTGTATTCGAGGATTTAGTTTGAACCTCCGGGTTCCATTTTGTGTACGGCAGCCATTTTGTATGGTTGCCCTAACATAGGCCCGATAACTGTGGCCGAACGAGTCCTTGAGACACGTATGCCTTAGCTGACTTTTCAGTGACCTGGCCGAACTGACTCCTTGCCCGAGGCCGACCTCTTTAAGCCAGTTCCTTGTTCAGCAGCTGGTCTGATTAAGATCAAAGAGCAGGACGTGCCCGAGTTTATGGTACACTGCTCCCACCTTTCTATCTCACGTCCAATCTGTTTCTGCCTTTCCTTTACAACATAATCATTGATTTGGGTTGAAGGTTTTATGATGGGTTTGTCCGGCCTGATCGAACAGGGAAAACTTGGAATTTGCTTGGTCATTTCTGGTGGGCTGGACAACGGAAGATGGAATTGTCTGAGATTGTCGTCATACGCTACTTTCAAAATATTACACTGTCATTGGTCAGTTTGTATGCACCTAATGCTAATTTGAAATGTTGCCTGAGGCTTGATTTTTGGCATAAAAGACCATGCTCCGCTTGTTGAAATTGTGCAGTCTCTGGCGAACCACCAGTGTGTGCTTCGTAGATCTCTGTTCCTGGTTGCAACCAATAAACTTTGGTCTTTGACGTCATCAAGAAGTATCCCGTGTCTCTGTTTGCCAAGACAGGGGAACTTGAAGGTATCAGGCGTTCTCCCTGACGCTGGGTTCTAACACCCGGTTTTTCATCACCTAGAGACTAGTAGAGAGCGTTATATTAATAAATACATATTTTTATATAACTACGGTGTGGTTCTCCTTTCATTTAGTCATTTAGGAGGTGATATTCTGGTAAAACAAGCTGCTTTACATTCCTTCAAGATTAAGCCTGAAGGCTGCTCTCAAGAGCTACCACTAGGGTAGCTTTCAATAAGGTTATCTTTCACTTCGTACATCATAAGGGTCGTGTGGCCTGGTACAAGGTGCCCACTGTAATTAGTGGACAGCATATACCAACCCACCTTCTCACAATGGCCTGCATGCATTGCATTTGATTGAATATTTTAACACCATCGCTGCTACAGCTAATTCTCCTGGATGCTGACTTTGCTGGATTCCCATTGTTCATGACGAGCTCAGCTCGTCATGAGTGTATGGAGGTGTACATCATGACGAGCTGAGCTCGTCATGAGCGTCCAAGGGGTTAAATGAGTCATCAGCTTTTAATTCAACAGCATAAAAACACTGAGACGTGGCCTAAAAGTTCAAGCAAGCTTACTGCTGTTGGCTTAAAAAACAATACTGCTTGGGAGTCATTCTTAAGAAAGGGGGTAGCATTTTACAGCTAAAGAGAGTAAATTCAATGTACAACTAACTCAGTAGATGAGGAAGGGGGTGGAAAATAGTTAAAAATAAAGCACTTACCTACACCGCCGGCTGCCAACTCTTCTTACCCTGTCCTTCTTCCGCAGGAAGCACACAGCCTCCCAGAATCCCCTGACCAATCACAACGCTGCCATAACAGTGTTGTGATATGTCTGAACGCCATGGTTCGGTGCTCAAACGGGGGCTGGCAGACTGGGCATGTTCTCCACATAGGCTGTAATACAGCAGGCATGGAGAACATGCAGAGTGCGCATGACGCTTTGGCTGGCCCGAGACAGCCACCCAAACCATCATGTGCACTTTAGGTGCTGCCACAACTCCTCCCTCTGTGACGCGGAGACCCCAGTCCCACCCCCCTCGCTTCAGCTGCAAGGTGAATACAGAAAACAAAATGATGATAATGAACATTATTATCATTTTATTTTTTGTATTCAGCTTGCAGTGGGGCGGTGCCCCTCTGCCTTAGCAGAGGAGCCGCCACTGGCCGATCTGGAGCTCGATGTATGAGACTGGAGTGAGGGAGCTAGGGCTTCTATCCTGGAATCCTGTTCCTTCTTTATTAACATCGTTTATGTCACCAGTTCCTCATGAGGCACATCGGAAACTTCTGCCCATCGGCCGCCTGATGCACAATTGCAAATCCTTGGCCAAGGGGGACAATATCCTGCGAAATCCTGTCACCGTGTCCTGTGAGAATATTTTCAAGCACTGCATTGTACTCCTTTTTGAAGTGTTCCTTTATGAAAGGCGTGTTCTTTACTTAGGGCGCCTGTCATTAGCGACACCCTTTTTTCTGCTCTCACTTCCAGCACTCCTGCTGCATTAGATTGCTTCTGAGGGCCTGTCACAGAATCATCATAACCTTCCCACAAGAGCCATTTTTTATGTGCCTTCAGGTGCATTTGTGTTGAGAAATATTATCTTGCAGCACACATTTATAATTTCTGAACGGGCTTTAATACTAGATGTCCATTCTACGTTAGTTTGTGTCATTATCATGCAATGCATATTTTTTTTACTTCCTTTAGACCCTCCCTGCACGAACCCTACCCTTTGTCAGTGCTTTTCAGGTGAAACAGCATTATTTGAAGAATTTGGATTCTGCCTGGTCATTCATATTTATATGTATATTTTACTCGCATAGCCCTCTGGAGCGGCAGTAACATGCGTCGTCGCAAGAGAAAAAAAGTTGTGCTTTTAACACCTTGGCTGCTTAAGATATTCCCCTGCTGTGCTGGACCATATAGAACTGAGCTGAGCTCGTGATGAGCACCGAAGGGGTTAACAAACATGGGGGCATATTATTAAGCAGGGCGTTAACATTATCGCCGCAGCTATAATGGGCTTGATAATACGCCCTTGTGATGTCCCATAGAAGCCCATGTTCTGGTGTGAACATGGGCTTTTATGGGAATTCTCTACGGCGTATTATCAAGCCCATTATGGCCGCTTTACAACGGCGTAGCTAGGGGGGGCAAGGGGGCGGTCCGCCCCAGGCGGCACTATTTTCGGGGCGGCGCGCGTCACTGATGGCCCACAAATTATAAAGGCCGCCGCCGTGGGCCATCAGTCTTGGGAGGGCGGGAGCGCCGCGTATGTGGATCCCAGAGCCCTCATTGGTAGCGCGCGAAAGCGCTACCAATGATCGCTCTGGGAATCGTTTTTGACCAGCCCCCCTGCGCTGAAAGCGCTGCAGTGACGTGCGCCATCACCACGTGCTCTCGAGTCTGGAGAGCGCAGGCATATTTGCAGCGCCTGAACTTGTTGTAAAGAAGAACCAAAATAAAGTCGTCAAATGCGTGTTTTAAGCACATTGGAGCCAGCGCATTTCTTTTTCCTGCTGAATACCTCGAGGCCTGCTTCATGATGTCAGGGAGGTCACGGCGGCAGAGAGCGGAATGTGTATTTAATGCTACAAGGCACGGTTGATACTGAGTGAGTTTATTTACCATAAAATAAACGCATTGATTGTAGTCATGCTATGCTGTGGGTTGTATTTATGTAGCGTGCAATATCCGTTCAGGAATGTCTGGGAGCATTACTAAGTCTGTAGCAGAGGCTAATAACGCACATAGTACACTTGGCTGAATGTGCGCTTTACTAAAACACGTTTTGTAACAGTATGTTATGTCATTCAGTAAATCTACTCGAGGACAATTAAAGGCTGAGCTCATCACACAGAATTCGAGTCTGTAGATTAGATGTTTCATGCTCGCTCGATTTGCGGGGTGCATGTTATGAAGGTCACATTGTGTACCATTGGAAACAGAAGTCCTTCAGTGGAAACACATGTTGAAGCAATCGGGGGGAACCTACTTCAAGGTTTCTGTCTGTACATACTATCTTTTAAAATATTAGATTTGCTTTGATCTGGAGACAAGGCCTGCTGGTTTCCAGAAACCCAGATTTCTATTTGGAGGCACAGCAGCCAGCTCTGGGTGCAAAGAATTTGTAGGAGTTACATGTTACAGGTCTAGCCCGCCTAGTGGCATGAGGGCATAGTGCAGCTTGAAGGCACACCTGAGGCAGGCGGAGAGGCGAATCATCTGAGGGGTTACTGGACCCCCCTTCTCCTTTGGGAGATAAAGTCATCCATGGACTATGGGAGTGCAAACTCTGCACTGTCTGTCTGCTCATGTGTGTAACTCACTCCACAGCACTGGCATAGCTAGGGGGGGGTGCGGAGGGGGCGGTCCGCCCCAGGTGGCACTATTTTCGGGGTGGCGCACGTCACTGATAACCCAGTTCTTCTATTTTGCCTTTTCTCAATTTGCTTAATGGCACGTATTGCATTTTAATTGCATTTATAAAGCGCTTTTCGGTGAGTAGCATGCTACTCTGGAACTTAAACAGTATTAGTTGATTTTGTGTAATGAAATTGAAAGTACTTTGAGCGTGGACATGTTAGAATATTATTTGCAAAACTTAGGTTTTAAATATATAAAGAGGCCCAATGACTTCCTCTTGTCCAACTTGGGATATGTAGAGTTGGACAAGAGGAGGTCATTGGGCCTCTTTATATATTTAAAACCTAAGTTTTGTTTGAACTAATATTTTTTGTATTTCAATTGCAAACAGCGTGCCAATTGCAGGCTGTTTAGCCTGCCTTGAGGTCACTTAAAACATTGATTTAAAGTCTTCTGCTCTTTAAGTGTTTTGATCCATAATGCCTGTCAGAGTAGTATGTATGTGAGGGGGTTGGGAGGGCAGCTGCTGGAAAACGATTCCTTGCACTGTTGTAGATTTAGGTTTCTCTCTGAGTTTTCCAGATCCAAGCGCGAGGCGCTCACTCAGTGCATTTTTCTTTCCTTTGCATTCTGGAACTTGTAGTGTTGGGTTTATGATGGGATGAACAGGACTGGAAACCCCTGAGTGCAATGAAAACATATGGACGGGATGAGCTACTCAAGCTTGGAAATGGAGAACCTGAGAGGTCAGTGGTTTATCAGAGGAGCCCGTGCCACCAGAAATATCTTGTTCCAGTCCTGAGCTTTCCTTTTAGAAATCATTGCCATTTTGTACTGTAGTCCAGTAGGCTCATTTGAAGTGAATCACGACTGTGACTCCCAGCATTCAATAAGTTGTGACATAAAAAGACCAACATGGTGTCCCTTTGAGAGGATGTAGCGTTAGGGCCAGACTCCAACAACTATGAGTGATACTTCTGCGCGAGCAAAATCAAGCAATGAAGAGGAGGGAAACATAAATATTATAAATTACATCCATTTGAACAAGGATAAACTATAAGGAGATATTAAAATGGCTGGAAAGCACCAGAAATGGAAAGACACGCACATAGCTAGGGGGTCACAACCCAGGCTGGAAGGTACTGAATGTGGTAATGGGGAATAAGGTTAAAAATACATGATAATGGGATGGAATAATGTAGTATGTGTAACGTTATGATGTAAAGCATGCCAAGAATGTCAGAACACAAAAGGAGTGTGCGATTTCTCTGTCACTAGGCCTTGAGTGAAATGAACTTCTATATATCAATAACAAGCTGGAGGTTTTTGGCGCGACAATGCCAAGCTACATGGTTGACTTCATTGGGGCTCCGGAGCAAATACGTCCTTTTTTCGGTAGTCCTCTCCCCTCCCCCTCCCGCTATCGGCCAGGGGCGGCAATCTGAGGGATAGCCCCGGGCACCAGAAGCTCCAGCTACACCGGTGCCGCTTTAGCTGCAGTTTTCTGCTGCTAAAGCAGCAATAATGTTAATGCTGTTTCTTGATAACATGCCCGTTGGTACTAAAAAATATCATAGGTATGTGCGAAGTTCTTAATAAGTTCTAAATACAAAACGAAGTTTCACGTTGTTCCGTAACTGGCTTTCATGTAGTTCAGCGAGATTCCGGATTGCCATTCTCCAATGGCCACAATTCGTGTTTTTTTCTCTTTGAAGTATTAATTCGTGCTGGGAATTTGCGAGCATTTTGTACCATAATCCCTAGCTTGCATAGTCTATTCTCGCCAGTGCTGTGAAACAGTGTTGTAACTCGCGAGCATGTTGGGTGTGAAATACATACCTTGTTAATCTTTTGCTGGCAAGTTATCTGAAGCCATGTTGCGCTGGCAACACTCAAGCATTTTGTACACAAGTACATAACTTGTTTTTTTTCTCGCGGGTAGCTCTACACTCATGACGAAAGGTACCTCAATTTACACCTGCGTACATAATACTTATACATTTGCATATACCTTCTTGACCTTCGCATAGTTCTTTTTACAGTGTTTGTGACCTAACAGCGAAGTTGGGAGAAAATAATTGTGCACAAAGTTTCTACAGCAAGTATGTGTAACTTGAATATGGTTCAGATATCTTGGTTGGTATTGCATTATTTATGTCTACTCTATACACCATGTTTCAGATAGTTTTAGGACATAAAACTGATTTTCATATAGAACACTAGTTTTAGTTGGTCATAACGTTACTACCAATTAAATAAAATGGTATATCATTTACTAATTTGCATATGTTTATTTTTGGCATTCGATTTTTTAATTAGAAGATGCAGCACTCAAAACGTGCAGCCTTTTGCCCTGACTGCTCTCCCGAACACTGATTTTCAAACCCTCAGGAGAGCACGCTGGCAGTTGCTCAAGAATAGCTGAGCGCGAGGCGCTCTGCCGTGGAGCTTAGGCGGGCACGTGGGCGGATCTGATTACAGGACGTTACCAACTATGCACGTGGGAGGCTGAATGTGCAGCCTATAATACGGTGCTAATTGAGAAAAATCTGTCGCGCGACCATTAACTGTCAATCATACAGCAGAGTTCTCCGCCATGCGCCTTTCTCTCCGCTTCAAACGGAAACCAGCCTGCTTCCTTTCTGGCGCTGTCTCTCAATTTATTTTAATTTAAAAAGGGTGTATTTGCATGATATATGGATGGCAAGTTTTGCCAGAGCGTTACGGAGATTCCAAAGTATTGTCAAGGTGTTGCTTCGCACAAGTCCTTCAATATTGGACCCTGTCGCTTGGAATGCAGTGCTGCAAAGCAAAATACCCCCTCCACATAAATAGGTGGTACATAAAATATATTAATGAGCTCGGCGGCATCCCGGGTGAGATGCAAAGGGGCTTGGCCTGTGTAAGATCTCCACAAAGACTGCAGAGGCCTAACTGCAGCCCTGTAGTACTGTACTTTCTGCTTTTTCTGTATTTTCTTCTAGATTATTTCTTTATGATTACTTTTTTATAACCTTATGAAATAAGTGACCCCCTCGAAAATACCACCATCCACGCACCACTCCCCAAACTCCCACCCCCTCTGAGTATCAGTAATTCATTCTCATATTTGGTCCAAAGTATGAGAAAGTTGGTTTCACCTAGGCCGAGTTCGCAATTCGGAAAGATCTGGTCTGACTCTGTAGTCCAAGTTCGGCTGGGCAATTCTGTTTGTCTCGCCAGGCAGTGGCAATTGGCCATTTGCTAGCTGACATTCTGCACAGTTCTTCACCATGAGCAGTATTCTGAAAGGGTGTAACTCATTTTAAGGCAAAGTTACTCTGAGCAGGTGGGTCAGTCTGTATTCTCAATAGTGTACAAATTGATAGATTTTGTCTGAGACTAATCTAGTAGCTTTTTACTGGAGGGTGAGATATGCCTGACACCTGCTTGGGCAGCACCCTTCACTTTTTTTCAATAAATGCTGGAGGTGGGGGTTACATGTGCATTATTAGTGCATGTGTCTAATATGTGTTTTCTACTATAACGATAGATTGAACACTGATTAGTGCATACATTATTGCGTTATATTTGCATCTCACTGTGCAGTGCCTCTAATACTTTTGCTAGTGAAAAACTACTTTTAGCAATTGAAGCGTTTACCAGACATGAAACATGCATACACATATTTAAAATACCCAATACATGTGTACTTAAAAATGTAAAACTGCTATGACCTATGAATAATTCACAATTGATACATAAAATCCACATATAAATTACTCCTGACACATCACAGAGGAGCGTCAAGTTACCAGCATGGGGAGTCAGAAGTTAAGTTATACACTGGAACAGATATCCCTTGCCACTGTTGGCAAAAACAGGACCTCAGTCAAAATGGGAGTACTACTTTGAGGCTAAAACCATTCCCCTAATTTGGCCTTGCACCAGAGCAACGTCCACTGTCTCAATTCTAATAGTGTATCAAGGGCTTCTGATACTAGGCTAAGTTGCTTATCCAATAATACAGGATTCAGGAACATTATTTGCTCTTTGAGACTGGTTAATGGTGCATGAAAGTTGATACAGACCACAATTTCTTCTTCGGCTATCCAAGCCATCGAACCATTCCCTCTGCAGGCATTGGATTGGAACAATTCCTTCATTGGAATCTCCAAAGTCTTAGCAGCATTTGTTCATCATCAGACATGAACAAACAAGAGGAAATACTGTGTTCTTCTGTGTGCTTAGAATGAAGGCCCAATGTTGCCATGAATTTTATCCACCTTGAGAGAGAGAAAGGATTGTTTTTTAAAATTGGCTTTTACCCAAGCTAAGAAACATGACCTCTTCTCTGCAAGATGTTAGCTTTATATTTACAACTTAAAGCGACCTGTCTGTCTCAAAGCCAGACACCACGCTTGTATACTCTTCCACAGTTTTGCCAAGGAAACACTGACAATTGATTGTAATTCTTGCTCATCAACCTTTACCAGAAAATATGTTGTGGCTAATTAAGCTCGAACCCAGTGCTCTTAAGGCCAAGCTCTATAGGAATAGCGTGGATAACTGATGACTGTGGCATGCCAAGTGCACCCTTCTAACACCGTCTTTCAAAGACACAGTATCTCATCTCTTTCTGTTGGACCACCATCTCAAAGTTGGAGTAAAGGGGCTGGCACTTAGGTGGTTAACAATTTTAGACACTAGAGAGCAGGCAGTATGGCTACCTCCTTTTGCTTCTGGTAATAGGCAATTTCATTCAGGGTTCCTCCCTTAGCCCTACTTTGTTCAATATATAGGTCACCCCGCTCACCTCAATGGCCGAGTCATTTGGTGCCTAGATCATATCATATGCAGAATATACCCAAAAATCTCTTCTCCTTTGAAGATGGTGAAGATCTTGTCTTTGATTCAATCAAGCCTTGCCTAACTGCTGTGTTTGGCTAGCTGCATCAGAAACAACTGAAGTGTAACACTGATAAGATGGAAATACTCTTTTTTCGCACCACGACTCCTACCAACTGGTCGACATGCTGGCTGGATTGAGCCCGTTCACCAGCTTGTTATACGAAAGCGGTCAAGAACTTAGGAGTTAAGTTTGATAACTGAATAACTTTCCAACCTCAGATCAGCTCACTGGTTGGAATCTGTTTTGGGCTTCTATAGGTATTGAAAAAGTTTTATTTTTTTCTATCTTTATCTGCCAGAAAAACGGTTATCCAGGCTCGCATTCCCTCCTGCTTGGATAATGCCAATACGTTATCTTAGACTGCCGGACCTAGTCATTCGTAAGCTTCAGGTGGTATAAAATGCTGCGGCACAACTTTTATTGCATCTTCCTCAGAAAGCCAGGATTTCTAAGCATCTTTATTTTTTGCACTGACTCCCTGTAAGGAAGAGAATTCTGTTCAAAACACCACTGCTGACTTTTCGCGCTCTACATAACATTGGTCCAAGTTACTTGGCTTGTCGAATTAATTTCCACAGTCCGCCAGGAATCTCCGGTCATCAAATAATGCCTTACCAAGTGTGCTGAGAGCGAAGAGGGTAAGGACCGATGGGCACCCTTTCTCCTATCTAAGTCCATCTGAATGGAATAAACTCCCCCTGCACTTGAGGCAGGAGAGTTTGGAGCATAGTAGGGCATGATTCCTTTACATGAGAATAGAATATATGCAAGTTAATCACTATAACCACTTTTAGCAGCTCCTTATTACATAAATTACTTTTTCATTTGTTCTTGTTCTCATATCGCAACTTTACAGAGCGGTGTGCTAGTAAGAACTGATGAAAAAAATATTTAACCTGGATCTTCTTAAGTGTAATCATTGACCTATTACTAATTATTCTCTAGGAAACCAAAGCATTAGTGCCGGATGATTTCCAAGGCCATTTACCGCTAATAGTTTGAGTGTACACATAAGATTATACAAGGGATTCAGGCTCATGTTCCCCATAATTAAAGGTCATTTTGGTAGTTAAATCTCCCCGCAGAATAAATGTGACCACGCGGTACTCCTGCTTAACAGGGGCCAGGTCAAACTCAACATTTTTCCATTTCTTTCACTTCTGTCCTTGAACCTCGCCAACACATTTGTTCATCAGATTTACCCTGTTTGTCTTTAGACTTAGTAGCTGCACCTCTATCAAGGAAGTAAAAGTATGATGCATGCTGGTGTAATCCACAACTGTACTTTCCAGGTTCAGGGGCTAACTGGCCACTGTGCATTTCCCCGGTAGGTCATAGCTGGTGGCTCCTTACAGAGCAAGATGTGCTGGTTTGACCCAACCCTGCCCCCATTCCATACTATAATCGCAGCCTCTTGTTGTTAGGGAATGGTTTGAACAGATTTGCCACGGCTGATTTTTGTTTCCAGTCTGGCCCTGGTCGGTTTATTTAGAGATACACTTGTTTCTGTAAACAAATCGATGTATTTAAGTGTGGGCTGTCAGTCCCAGGCTGCCTGCTTTCCTCGCTCTGAAGCAGGAGACTGAAGCCAGGCAGTAAATCAACTTACTGAACTATGAAACACGACGCATGGCCTACCGTTCTAAAGCCCTTCATTGCCATTGTAGTCTATGGTAGTATCCACTATAGGCTAGTGACATGTTCAGCGTCATGGTTTCAGGCATCGGAGTCATCGTCCCTGCGTGAGGACAACCGTCCATCATTCACAGGCATAGATCCCACTCTTGCCCATTCATCACACGTAAGAGTGGATGCAGGCACATGTGATTTGGTGCCTTGTCCGAAATGGTGTGGTATGAATATATATATATATATATATATATATATATATATATATATATATATATATATATATATATATATATATATATATACGTCTAAAAACTCACTCACCACTCGGAATGAGCCAGACACATGCAGGGATTAACAATCGGATTTATTCAGGAAATCACTTACAGCGCTTAGTGATCAAAGTTCAAGAAACGCTGTGGCAGGCGCTTTTCAGCCGTGGGGCTTTCTTCAGTGCCAGGTTTCGAGCAGGTCCTTACATCTGGGGCAGGTTTAAATCTCCTGATGTCACTGTAGCCACTCCCAGTAGCTGGATGTTTCAGCTCCTCCTCTCCTTATCACTCTGACACACCTCGTGCTGGCTTTGGACCCACTGCATTCTGGTCGATGTAGTCCGACGTGGTGACCTCCTCCATGAGAGGTTGAACCAGTCCCCAAGTGGTGTCCCAAATCCTGTCCGCATCCGGACCTCTTCCAACCAAGCTGTGGATCCAGGTGAGGTGGAATATTTCAAACTGACACTGATTGCATCCACCTCAGTACAAACTGCAGCCTCTCCCCCCGTGCAGAAAGATTTAAACCCTGCGGTATTGCAACCGCTTGAGGGGGTGACACTTTGTATTTTCGTACACAGTCCAAGTTTTTTGTTGGCTCAAGTGTCACTCCTGCCGAGAGGGCGTGTCGGTTATCAGTGCCAAGCATACCGGTATAAACACAACGTCCAAAAACTCACTCACCACTCAGAATTAGCCCGACACATGCAGGGATTAACAATCGGATTTATTCAGGAAATCACTCCACTAGGCTTTTCATAACACAGTCTAGATATGAAAATCCACGTTCTCCAACTTAGTGTATCATCATTTTAGCTATCAGGAGCAGTTGCTCCATTAGGGCTCTGGGGCGGCGCCCCACTGAAACTCCTACACATTCCTGTCCAAATATTAAATCAATCGGTTTGTTTAGAGATACACTTGTTTCTGTAAACAAATCTATGTATTTAAGTCTGGGCTGTCAGTCCCAGCCAGGCTGCCTGCTTGCCTCGCTCTGAAGCAGGAGACAGAAGCCAGGCAGTAAATCAACTTACTGAACTGTGATACACGACGCATGACCTACCATTCTAAAGCCCTTCATTGCCATTGTAGTCTATGGTAGTATCCACTATAGGCCAGTGACATGTTCAGCGTCATGGTTTCAGGCATCGGAGTCACCGTCCCTGCGTGAGACAACGGTCCATCATTCACAGGCATTTATCCCACTCTTGCCCATTCATCACCCGTAAGAGTGGATGCAAGCACATGTGATTTGGTGCCTTGTCCTCGGAAATGGTGTGGTAGGAATATATATATATAAAATAAAATTTTGTCTGAAACTGAAGAATCAGTTTTGAAGTTAGGTTTGAACTTTTGCCCGCGCAGACATATGGAATTTGCACAGACCCGGATTGATCTCTATAAGTTCACCTGCAAGCTCAAATTACACAAGTTCTTTAAGACGAAGGTGCAATCCACGACACAAAAGAGAAAAATAAGGAGACCTTTAGAGACCGATAGCCTCATCATCAGAGACCTTGGTGCGATTATGGTACTAGAGGACCTGTACGATGGGAGTGAGACGGAGAACCACACTGCCCTGAGTGGGTCACAACAGGTTTCTATTACAGGAGTGGTACAGGAAGGAGAAACCACCCCGTTTAAACCTGTTTCCACCTTTAACCCATAATTGGCATATGACGCCATTGATGTGTTTTCAGATGCCGTTATAAAAGACTTGACAGCATTTCGTAAAAAACAACATTTCATAAAAAGAGATCAGGATGGTAATTTCTCTAATGCACAGAACCTGGCCCTCAAATCCCTGAGTAAAGACAAAAACACAGTGTACAAACCTGCGGATAAAGGCGGGAATATCGTGCTACAAACTAAGGAGAATTACAACAAGGAGGCAGCCAGACAACTGGGCTGCAAATCTACGTACCTGACGATCACAGAGTGAGAATACCAGAAAAGTGTCAATGACTATCATGTGCTTATTACTAAATGGCATAATGAAGGTCTTCTTGAAATGGATGAATATATGTTCCTGAGACGCCTTAACCCCATCATCCCTACATTCTATCATCTCCCTAAGGTGCATAAGAACCCCACTGCACCCCCAGGGAGACCAATTGTTGCGTCGCAGGGGAGTCTCACAGAACATTTATCTATGTTTGTGGATCCTTTTTTGTTACCTTTTGTTCTGACTTTGAAGTCACATATCCGTGACAACAGATTTTCTTGAAAAACTGAGTAAGATCAAGTGGAAGGAAGGCTATACCTTGATGGTGTTGGACATCACCAGCCTCTACACCGCTATTGATCATGGTGATGGTCTGTTGGCCATAAAGTACTATCTAGACCAGAGACCTTTAAAATTTATGAGGCATAGTCAAATGTTGATGGAATTTGTCAAATTCTGCCTGGCCAACAACATTTTCCTTTTCCAGACAGAACTGTTTTGTCAGTTGTCAGGGACTGCGATGGGCACCTGCTTCGCCCCCAGCTATGCGAACTTGTTCGTAGGCTGGTGGGAGGAGCAGGTGGCCTGGGGGGCAGATAACGCATCATGGACCCGCAATCTGATTAGTTGGTATCGTTTCATAGACTATTTATTTATCGTCTGGAACGGCACAACGGAGAGTGCTAAACAGTACACGGGGAGACTGAATGAGAATAGTGTGAACCTGGAATTCTCAGGTGAGGTGAGTCAAACCACTGTTAATTACCTCGATGTGACGATCTATGTAGAGGGAGGAACACTCAAAAGTAAACTCTTCCGTAAACCAACAGCGGGTAATAGAGTCCTGAGAGCTACCAGCAGTCACCCTGTCAGTCTTGTAAAGAGTATCCCCTATGTGGAATTACTCAGGATAAAGCGTAATTGCACGGATGATGAGGAATTCCAAAGGGCAGCCAGCCAATGCATAGAACGCTTCAAGACGAGAGGGTATGGGGGGGAACTCCTCAATGATGCCTACAAAAGAGCCAACTCCACACACAGGGAAGATCTGTTCAAAAGCAAAGGCAAGAAAACATCAGCTAAGAGTGGGGGTAAATTCAGGCTAATAACCACCTTCTCCCAGGATGCCGCTTTTTTAAATAAAACCTTGAAAAAAAGCTGGCATATTTTACAGACAGATCACCTACTTAAGGATGATCTACCTACTAATCCCCAGATCACGTATCGGAAGGCACGTTCCATTAAGAATGATTTGGTGCAGAGCCATTTGATCGAGTCCCCTGGTGAAATCTGTGGGTTTTCCCCTTGTGGGAAATGCAAGGCGTGCAAGTTTAGTAAAAGAGTACGATCTTACACAATCCCCAACACGGAGATACAACGTAGGATCAACACATTTATAATTTGCTCTACCCCTTATTGCATGTACTGCCTCACATGCCCTTGCGGGCTGCGGTACATCGGCAGCACAGTTAATCCACTGAAGATGCGAGTTTTAGAGCACATGCGCGCTATTGCCAATTTCGATGAGGCGTACCCGGTGGCGTGCCACTTCGATCAAGCACATAAGCGCAATAGGGCTCAGTTAAGCTTCTTTGGCCTGGACCATGTACCACTGAACCCGAGAGGAGGGGACAGGCTTGTCCGACTCCGTAGACTTGAGTCCAGGTACATAATTGATTTGCAAACCAAAATGCCATTGGGTATGAATATACATGAAGAACTGTCATCTCATCTGGGGGAGTAGATTCCATCAGTTCACCGGTAGATATGTATTTTATAGGTACCAATATCGATTATGAACTTGAAGCTGTATGTGTATTCGACCTGGTATTCCTTTAGGTACATTTAGGTGATGACCTGGATTGTTGTTCTGTTCTGTTTCTAATTATATTTTGCTTTTGCTACACATTATCTATAACTATTTTGGTTTTGTCGTACATTCATTATTTTTGAATTTAGGCATATGAACTTATTGAAGTCAATTACCTTCACGTATAGGAGCTCTACTTGGATAGACATTCTTCTTGCTGCATATGCTCTTGATTATGATGTCAGGTTTTGTGATTGTTGCTTTTGTCTTTGTTTTGATTTATTTATTTAATTGTTCAGAATGCATAGAGTCTCCGTATTTGGGCACTAGATGCATAGGAGTGAGGGTCGTCCTTGGTTTAATGGTTGAATCATTAGCTTATTAGCCCATCCAGGGCTTGATGGCAACACGAGTATATTTTTTCTGTGATTTTCTGGGGGGATAAGGAAATAGCATGCGAACTTTCAGCTTAATTGTACATTTGTACTTTGACCATATTAACTGTTTTTGCAGGTGCGCAGGACATTTGTGTTTCATTACATTTATTATGCTTTGTCTGATTGAATAGCCCATCCAGGGCGTAATCATGATGTTTAAGTGTAGTCATTGACTGTGATATTCAGGCACTCCAACATGGCGCTCATGCTCCTTTCCCTTCCCTTAAGGCATGTCCTACGTTGATTTCTATGACCCTGATGCTTTAAATGTCGACGCCTCTGCCGGTTCGGTAAACTTAGAGAAAGGTTCCGACCGAAACGTGTCAGTTTGCTGTGATAAAATACATTTTGAAAACGTACCTCCGTGAGTGCTTCCTTTCTTCCTGCGGGAGATTTCGCTTTTGGGAGGTGGAGCAGAATTGGATTTGCGAGTGCACCCTCCCAACGGAGGCACCCGCCTGGGAGTGCGGCGCTTTGGTGCTTCTTGAGCTGATATATATATATATATATATATTATATCTCTCTCTCTCCACCCCGTGGTCATGCTAACCTTCCCCACCGTTACACCCCAGGCTGCACATCGCTGGCCCCTTTAGAAGTAGAACTACTGTATTTGTTCCCCTGCCAAATTTATCCAAAAGACAAACAGGGTTTTTGTTCCCTTGGTTGATCAAATATCCAAGTCAAACACAAAGGGGGAAATATGTGCTTATAGTAAAGACAGTTATCTGTTGTATGGCAATAAATCTGTCTCTATCTTCATGCCCATAACATTAATGCCAAAAACATGGATTGCTGTACTAATAATGAATGTTAAAAACATCAAGGCAATGCATGTCAGCGATTTAG
The DNA here is from genome assembly GCF_964263255.1 of Lissotriton vulgaris. Lineage (NCBI taxonomy): Eukaryota > Metazoa > Chordata > Amphibia > Caudata > Salamandridae > Lissotriton > Lissotriton vulgaris. The sequence continues at coordinate 334,716,704 of NC_141697.1, read as the reverse complement.
TTCCTCTCCTATTTCACAGGTTTTACTTAATCTTGCATTCCTCAAGATTGTAAACCATTTTATAATGTTGTGTTTCTGTATTTTTTCTGAGGATCTTATTTCTTTTGTATAGTGCATTCTATTAGCAGTGACAGGTGTTTATGACGGGGTTTGATTGAAAGCTTTGGCGCTGAGGTCGAAGCCAAAGCAAAGTGCCTGTCAGTGGGTTGGCCTCTCTGCAGAGCACACAGGACAATGGTCATGTATTCCAGTTGCAATTACAGTTCTGTGGAAATGTGTGTGAAGGGAGTACACAAATGGCAAAATATTTACAAGGCAAAAGGAAGTGTGTTTCTTAAATGTGAGTGAATGCAGTTTTTGTTTGGAAATGGTGAAGTGAGGGAGATGCGAGCAAGTGCATTAGGGGAATAGTGAAAAGAGGGTGCAGGAAGGAAAGAGAGGTGGTTGAAGATGTGCAGATAGACGAGATATGCAGAGAAAAAGGGCATACATATCTAACATAAAGCACACTTAATTGAAGGCCAAAATTCCTTCCACGGGCCTTAACCCCTTCAATGCTCTTGACGAGCTCAGCTCGTCATGCAGTACACTGGTCGTGTGCTCATGACGAGCTGACCTCGTCATGAACAATGGGAATAAATCAGAAGTAGCACAGAGGGGGAATTGCAGCAGCACTGATGGTGTTAATACTATTTAATTTACAGACTCACAATTTCAGAATTGATACATTTACAAAGTTAATTATGTATAAGAAATCATAGTTGTCACTCATTTATTTTAAACAGCTAACAACTATTGATAACGTCAATCGTGCTGACAGGTTTTAGGTGTATGGCAGTTGTTGTGATATATATTGGGATGCAGTCGCATCTCGGAGAGAAACCAAAATACAGGTTGGATGGCAACTATCGGAATCACAGGAATGAATTGTACATGCTTCCTTGTAGAGTGCCCCCACTCTTTTCTTCCCACTTAAAGTCCTGCCGCACATATTTCTATATAACTGATTGCAGCCAGCAGCTGTGGATGCTTCCCGAAGTCTGGTTAGAGCACTTTCCTCCAATGTTGATGCCACATGCAGTGCAAGACACTGGGTAAGCACACACTTTAAATGAGTGAAGTTGTAGCGCTGTACAATTTTCACATTACAGTAACTGTTAAACATATTAATGCAGTAAGATATGGGGTAGTTTTTAATGTGTTTAATATTTCAAGACTATAAGTTCCCACTTTTTTATTAACCTTGCTTTTTGCTTCACTGGTTTTCGCCTTGCTTAGATATAGTATACCTATATCTAAACCTATATCTGGACACATATAAACCTGTGAGCCACTCCTATGGAAGGCCTTATCAATCCTGGAGGCAGAGTGCGTGGTTCAATGTGAGATGGTGCTCTGGCATGAGCTGAGCCTGTCTGCAGCTGTCGGGAACAACTCCCTAAGCTGATCCGGGATAATGCCATACCATATACTATTAAGTGCATTATAATCCTCGCGGTTATATAGCAACTTTGGTTTGGCTTTATCAAAACATGTCGTGTAAGGTGTCATACGATTCGGAATACTATCCCCTCGACAGTCCTGTCGACGGGGATAGCATTCCACCCCTCTAGAGGGAGAAGACATGTTACTTTACTGAAACACGGTTGATTTTTAAAAGAGCCTCAGATCCACAAAATGGATGCTTCTGCCACAGACACAAGTCTGACCTCCTGCTGCTGACCGAAACTCAGCAGAGGAGGCCTGGACAAAGGCTTTCCTGTCGCAGGGAGGTGTTACACCACCCCAGACAGGAGATAGTGGATTGTAGCAGGGAGGTTTGAAAGAAACCAGACACTGCCTGGGGAGCACAAGGCTTCCCCTTGCATAATCCGGCCAAACCGGTTCTGGGGCACACCAGCCCCAGTCCCAGCGCGGCCTGGATCCAAGGGAAAGGGGTGTATCCACCCCCTTCCTGGGTCCCACCCATAGGAGGGGACCTAGCAGGTAATCCAGCCCCCTACATTGGTATAAGAATGGGAGCAGTGCCAACGCACTCAGATTATCCTGATGAAACATTTGAAACAAAACTCTGGACCTTTCGACATCCTACTCGACGTAGAAGACAGAAGAATCTCCCTTGTGGTCAAGGAGTGACCACCCTGTGCAAACAGGCACCATCCAGCACCTCGACGTCTGCTTTGTTGCAGTTCCCGCCAGAACTCGAGCAACAGAGATCAACGAGATCAAGCTTGCCTGCCTTCTTACAGCCCGATCCACAGTCCCTGCAGAGCTGAGATCCGTGGAGGCGACCGGAAGCGCGGGGCACGCAATCTTGAAAAGACCACGAGACGCTGACCGTGCAGCCCGAGTGACCCTCGAAGCTGTACACCGGGGTTTGAGAAGCCCCAGCCCTGAGCCACTTTTGCACCGAAGCTCACCCCTCTACACTCGACGAGTGTTGCGTGGGGCCCTTCTGCTTTCTTTGGCTCAACACGTTGGCCCGGTCACTTGCAAGCTGGCTTGTGGCCCCTGTGCCGACGAAAACTGAAATACAACTTGTGATTCTGGTTGCTCCAGACTTGCACCCGCTTCTCTGAAAAGGAGCACCCGCTCTGACCCTCCTGGTCCGAGTGAGAAGCAATCTTCCAATCCCGCATGGATTGCACTTGCCAAGTGTTGTTTGCTCCGATCTTAAAGCCGACAGCGCCGACGGTGAGAGCCTGCGTGGGACAGCTCGTGACCTGCTCCTGGACGTCGCAGATGCCCCAGAGCCCACGTGGCAGCGGAGAGAAGCTCCTCAACAACCACCTGATTGCGCCTGACATTGCCTGGTTCCGTCCTGGTTCCCCCCTGGTCACTGCTGAGTGACCCAGACTCTGTCCCCTCTGCTTTCAGGTACTTTACGACTCTGATCCACCCTTGGATCACACCGGACACTTCTCCTTCACATCACCTGCAGCATCTTCAGCTTCAGGCACCAACAACCTGCGTGACGAAACCCGACGCCACTTCGACCCTATGCACCCACTTCCTGTGGGTGAGGTAACTCAGCAACGCCAGTGTTCCCACACTGGTACACACCTCTAGAGTCTGTGTCTAAAGTTTTGTCCTTCTAGGTTCAGCGGAAGTATCCTTAAACTCTATTTGTATAACTTTTACGCACCATTGACTTTGCATTGGTGCATGAGTGTGCTTTAAGCGCTGCACCCGAATCCCGCTGGCTTTTCCCGACTTCAGCATTGCTTGTCCCGACTGCTCCCAGAAATTCCCTAGGCCCTAGGCCTAACCACTGTTCGATTGGTATCTCTTATACCACTTTCTTAATATATGGTTTGAGTGGCCACCCGCCCTCATCCATAATTGTGCAACTTTCATATGTTATACTGTGCTTTTGATTTAACGCTTGTGCCCCTTTGCTCATAAAGAGTACTGGGGATTATTTTATTAATAAACGCATATATTTTTATAATATATACTTGTGTGGTGTCCTTTCATTTGGTATTACAGGATTGTGATTGGTAAAACAGCTCGCTTAACACGACCTCTTGAGTTTAGCCTTTAAGGCTGCTTAGTCCATGCTACCACTAGGATAGCTTGTCTAATAAGGTTGACTTACAACCAGACACCATAAGGGATTGTTTGGACTGATACAAGGTGGTTCCAGAATTGGAAACATCATATATCAGGCCAACTTCTCACACTTGCTTTATCACAAAATGAAATTGCTTTAAAATGCACCATGTGCCAATCTTTTTTCAATTGTTTTACTCAGGAAGAGCCCTCACCCTAGATCCCACATTTGTCCATTAAGCTTGCTCGCATTGTTCGCTACATAATTCATACCCAACTTTTACACCCACCTCTTTCAAATGTCACCAGCCACTACTGGCAACAAGTCTGGATTTTAGCCAGGAAATTGAACTTTGTGGGCCTGTAACATATGTGCTGAAACCGTCCCTCTGCAACAGTTGATCTGCCAAACAGCCTATGTTTCGGGCTATTCTGGAATTTCTTGGCAAATCTGTGTTTAGAGAAATAAGTGTGTCAGGGCTTCTTCCTGCTGCAGAAATCTCCAAGAACTGCTCTCTTCTTCCCCTACAAGCTGAACATTTTAACAGAGATTTAGATGAAACTTTTACTCTACTACTGTTTAACGCAACCCTATCACAAGATATTTTTTAATGTGTTACATCAACTCAAAAAACAAATACATTTTCTCAAAATGTTGATGTTATATTTGCGATAAATTTGTCATTTACAATAATACATTTTAAACCTTTTTGAATACAGTTCCTCTTGCAAAGAAATATGGATAAACACGTTACTAGTATGCAGTAAGTATGGGCCAAAAATCCGTTACGCTCCCGAAATTTGCAGATTTTCGGCAATTTCGCCTTCCGCGAATATCGCGAAATTGCCAAAAATTCGCAAGCAGGGTTTTTTTTTCACATACAGATTTATTTACCCAACGAGGTAGCACTTACTGATTAGCCAGTAGAAAGTACTCCAGTTGAGTAGAGGTATGGCACAACACAGTGGCATCTTCGTGGATAAATATGCAGGCAGGATTCATTTTGGCACGATGCGCCTGTCACAAAAAACCTCAACAGTAAGCACTTACAGATATACAATAAAGCAGGTGCCGAGTTGAAGCTCAAATTCAGTAACACATTATAATCAGCCCAAAATAGTGAGCACGGGCGAGGCTAGGCAGGTGTGCTTCCTCCCCATATCTACCGCCAATTAGATGTAATCCTTGATGGAGGTCTTTGCATCCACAAGTTTCTCGAGCGCAATCCCTGTGTACTTCCTGTGACCATGAGGCTGCTTTCTTCTCATCTGCTGCTCTGATCGGTCTGACCCTTTATAAACAAGAGGCATGTGAACTCGCATACAAGCCCTGACGTTTGGCCCTGCCCCACACACACTAGGGTATGCAACGTCTTTGCGCCCTTTCCTCACTATGATGGAAAGCTCACTCGAGGGACCTCGGTGCCTTTCGGTGCGTTGCCAAAGTTACAGACACACGTGGTCACTGGAGACAACTCTTTACGCAGCTGTAGTGTAGCAAAAGCACTATACATTTACCCAACAAGGTAGCACTTACTGATTAGCCAGTATAAAGTACTCCAGTTGAGTAGAGGTATAGCACAACACAGGGCATCTTCGTGGATAAATATGCAGGCAGGATTCATTCTGGCACGATGCTCCTGTCACAAAAAAACCTCAACAGTGAGCACTTACAGATATAAAATAAAGAAGGTGCCGAGTTGAAGCTCAAATTCAGTAACGCATTATAATCAGCCCAAAATAGTGAGTACAGGCGAGGCTAGGCATGTGTGCTTCCTCCCCATATCTACCGCCTACAATTAGATGTAATCCTTAATGGAGGTATTAGCATCTACGAGTTTCTCGAGCGCAATCCCCGTGTACTTCCTGTGACCAGGAGGCTGTTTCTTCTCATCTGCTGCACTGATCGGTCTCTGACCCTTTATAACCAAGGCATGTGAACTCGCATGGAAGCCCTGCCCGTTTTGCCCGCCCCACACACACTAGGATATGCAACGTCTTCCTGCCCTTTCCTCACAATGATGGACAGCTCACTCGAGGGACCTCGGCGCCGCTGGGCGCGGTGGCAAAGTTACAGACACACGTGGTCACAAATCCGCGAGTTCACGGATCTTCGTGCGAACTCGCAGATTATTTTGCCGATTTCGCGCGAATTTGCGGATCGCAGATCCTTAAAATTCGCCCATACTTTGTATGCAGTTTCTCTTGGAAAATCCAGGCTTTCACATCCACATGAATAACAGAGTTTACATTTTACAGTACGCTATGGGGCTTACAGTGTTGTATTTCGTTCTTGAGACGGCCAGTGGCAAATAAACAAGTATGGCAGACCAGCCACATAATAATTTGTGTTATGCTGGTCCACCATCATTTTTGCGGTGCCTGCACTGCAACAGATTATCATGTTAAACATGGCAGTCTGTCACTGACCCAATTGAAAGTGACCTTGGCGTAGTGGAGAAAACTCCTAGAACACCAGGACACTTCTAATGTAAGATGGATACTGGAAATGTACTACTGTGGTCCCTAATCTAGCACACCTGTAGTATTTTAAAGGGTTTTAAATAGCTCAAGGGGGTGTTTCTCCTAAATGCCTTATCCTATTCAATAAACAAGCATTTCTCTGTGGCATCTTCCCCCAGTAATGTGCACACCTCAGTGATAGTGCAGAAAAGGCGCTTAAACATTTGCAAGATTTTTAATATAAAAAACAATAGAGTTGAGCAAGATTATTTATGGAAAACTTAATGTAATTGATTCATGAATCTTCACCTTTTTTGTTTATTGCATCATCCGTTGTCGTACTTCTATATACAAATATCAGTCTGTCAATGTGAAACGTATTGTACATTTTCAACATATTTCATGTAGAAATCCCTTTGTCAGGTGCTGATTTTCAACATTCAGCTGCAAAATTAATATGCAACAAATAGAGAGGCTTTAAAAAAAATAATAATAATTGCTTTGCGCAATTTAAATGTTGTCAAATAGGCTTCCATCAAAGAGTATTTGTAACATTCCTAAACAAAAATCTGTAGAAAAAAAAAGATTATGGAAAACCTAATATACAGTTCTGTGTGAGTAAGACCCCTTTCCTGCTGAGATCTGTAATTAACTAAATAAACCTGTCTTCCTTTTCAGGATTTCAGCATGAGAGTACAGCACAAAGATTAAAGCGAGGCCTGAAGGGATGCTGGTAATGGTACACACATTTCCACCCGCAGTGTCATGCTTGTAAGCAACCTGATTTTTCAAAACCTTACCCAAAATGAATACGATGTTCGTGTTCATATTTTTGCTGAATTTCAATGTCATTTCAAAGAGAGATGCGCTATTATTGTAATAGATATTGCTTTGCTATGAATTTCGACAAAGCATCGGTATCTAGGGTGGACTCCTCTCACTGGATGATGGTATCATCACTTAGATTTTCTGCAGTGTAAACAATTTAGAAATTTGTTGTTACATTGCATGATTCCACTATGCGTACCATCCCTTTGCAGCTGCAAATGCCAGTATTTGTAGTTCCAAGATATATTGCACCAGTTTGTATAGAAAACATGGACATACATGAACATAAATCCTCCTCATTCAGTCAATCCAGAAAAGCTCCCATTGACATAGTTTCTTATTCCCATCACCTCCTCCTATTGTTGATTTTACTTCTTCACAAATTTGGTAACATAATTGTGCTATCTGGTTTTGAGGTTCTAGGCAGTGCCATGCCAAGTTGGATTTAATATTACCACTTCTGATTGTCGATTTATGCGCACTAATTCTTAGCCTGAACTTTCTTCAGGTTTTTCCAATGTACTCTTTGCTGCAACAGCACTTTATCAAATAGAGTACATAATTTGAATCGTACATATGTTCTTGAATAATAATATTTTTCCCTGTTCAGGGGTGCTGTTCCAATGTTTATAGATGATTTTAGTTATTTTGTTTGATTCATAGAGGATTAATAATGATTTTAGTCCTTGATCTTATTTTTTTGGTGCAGGTGTCAAGGCTTGAGGATAGGAACAGTCAGTGCACATGTCTGTGCTTTTTTTATATTGTTTATATTGTTTCATGTGACTATCCACGTTGTGTGGACTTATACAACATTTTGCATTCACTTTTCTTGTACAATTCTTTATCCTGCATAATTCTCCGAATCCTGAGAAGTTGACTGTAAGATACATTTTCTAGTAATGGTTTCAAATTGGTTTTGTGAATATTAAAAATAGTTTTGAATTTATGCCACTAGTCATGAAGAATCCCTGCTAAACTCTCTCCTGGGATCATTTGTGCGCGATATCAAATATCTTGTGCTTTTTTTTCTGAAAATTCTTGTAAAAAGTTATTGAAGTGGAATTTCTGCATTAGCAGTGAAATGTGCATACTACTAGAGAAGACGCCCAAGAGAGAACATTTTGTACTTCCTGGAAATGGGCGGTCACTTTAGGGGTAGATTTATAATACCCATTTTCAACCTGGAACAGTGAGCTATTGAAAGACAGGCAGCTGTAGTCACGGGCAGTACCAGTAAAGGGAGCTGTGTTATCAAGGGCGTGTGAAGAGCGTGTCATAACAGAGTGAGACCAGCTAAAGTTTGTGCCCCTGATGTGGCTCCTGCTGTGCCAGAAGAAACCACATGGGTAGAAGAGTTCTGTATGGAGGCAGGAAGTCAAAGTGTGTGTGTGTGTGGGGGGGGGGGGGCAGCCGTACTTTGGTGTGGCTGAAGTATTTCTTTTTATACATGTACAGCCTATTTAGCATGACAAAAAATATACTTATGTAATCTGTAGATAAGAGAGGAGTATTGGTATTTGTCCCAAGGGGGTCGGGATACCCGGGTTTTCAGTTACGGTATTCGGACTGACAGGGGGTTTAGGGGTAAAGAGAAACACTGGCGCCTTGAGTAAGGGTTTGAGTGATGGTTTTATTGGGATATAAGTCTTTCTTAGTAAGGGTGCTGCTCGGTCCCTGGAATGAGCTGCGGGATAAAAGGGAAAAGTAACTTGCTCCAGCTTGGCTGTATTCTTCCAGTGATGGCGGCGGCTACCGGTGGGATCCGGATGGGGGACGTCTCTCCCCTCTGTTCTCCTCCGCTCCGGTACCGGAAAGAAAGGAAAATCGGGAGAGGTGACTGGTTGGATCACGGTACACTAGTTAGGGCCGGGAGTGAGGGAAACCAGTGATAGTGCGCCTTGTGGATTAAATACAATCCGTGAGGTAAGAGTGCACGTGAGGGGAAGGAACGGGAAAGCTTTACACGGGGCTTTACAACTTTACACAAGGGGCTGGTTCCTCCGCCCCACCCAACCCGCCACACGACCCCGTACCTCTTGAAGCCACGCTCCTCCCGTGGGAACGTGGCGGGCGAAGGGTGGAAACGTTGGCCTCCTGGCGTCTCGGTCCCAGTCTCTTCCTCCTCAGTATCCTTCTGGTATCGCCTTTCTCCGTTTCCGACTCCGACTCCAGCTTCCTCCAGGAAAACGCCTCTTTCCTACTTCCTCCTTTTGACGTTCCGACGCTGCCGAGGGGCGGGGACTCTTCCTCATGGTCCGGAGAGTTAAAGGGGCCGTGTGTGTTGATATCGTCCGGCCAGCCCGACTCCGGTTCTTCGGTCCAAGGGCAGTCTGGTAGCTGTTGGGAAAAGGGGCAAGGTGAGAGGGGGGTGGCGGACCACCAGTCCGTTGGGGCAGACGTGTCCTGTCCGCACACCCTGTCACATACCCTCCCCCCCTGGCTTCTCCCGCTCGGGGAGAGGAAACACGCCGGAAAGGAAGTCCGCATTACCGTTATCTTTCCCTTTCCGATGGTGCACCGAAAATGAGTAGGGCTGTAGACAGGAACCACCGTAACACTCGAGGGTTTTGGCTGCTGTTCTGGTGTATCCACTTCAGGGGGGCATGGTCCATATGAAGGATGAATGGTTTACCCTCCAGGTAGTACCTCAATTTATCAATCGCCCACTTTATGGCCAGGGCCTCTCTCTCAATGGTGGAATATCTACACTCCCTGGGAAAGAGCTTTCTGCTTACATACAATACTGGATGTTCAATCCCTTCCTCGTCGACCTGGGACAGCACGGAGCCTATCCCCACATTGGAGGCGTCTGTGGCTAATACAAAGGGTTTGGTATAGTCTGGTGACACCAGGACTGGGGCTATGGTCATCGTACTTTTCAAGAGCTGAAAAGCACTCAGGGAGTCTTGGGAGGGGTGTGAATATTCTCGTAGCTTTGTGTCCTTTTTGAGAAGGTTAGTTAGGGGTGCAGCCACCTCGGCACAGCATGGTATAAACCGGCGGTAGTACCCTACCAGTCCTAGAAAGGCCCGTAGATCTCTTTTGTTAGCGGGAAAGGGAACTTTAGCTATTGCTCGTATTTTCTCGCTTTGAGGAGCTATGGTGCCCTCCCCCAGTACATATCCCAGGTCGTTCAAACTGTTAAATGCTGCTCTGGACTTTTTGGCGTTAATGTGTAGTCCCACCCTTTGTAGCGCGGTGAGTATGACTTGCAGATGGCGCAGATGTTCATCCCAGTCAGGGCTATAAATGACGATATCGTCCAGGTATGCTGAGCTGAACGAGACGTATGGTTGTAACACCTGGTTCATAAGGCGTTGAAAAGTCGCCGGAGCCCCATGGAGTCCAAAGGGGAGGACCGTGAACTCATATAATCCGTCGTCCGTAACGAAGGCAGTTTTCTTCCTGTCCTCCTCACGAAGAGGTACCTGCCAATACCCCTTCGTGAGGTCTATGGTGGTGATATATCTGGCGTCGCCTATTTTTTCCGATCAATTCGTCCACACAAGGGATAGGGTAGGTATCTAAGTGTGACACAGCATTCAAGGCCCTGAAGTCCATACAGAAGCGTTTGGAGCCATCAGGTTTGGGTATCATCACGATTGGGGACGACCAGTGGCTCTGGGAGGGTCGGATTACCCCCAACTGAAGCATGTCTTGAACTTCCCTTCTCACTACTTCTCTTCGGGCCGCTGGTATCTTGTAGGGTCGTTGTTTTACCACTTTCCCTGGAAGGGTTTCGATGCAGTGTTCGACTAGGCTAGTTCTCCCTGGTATGTCCGAAAATACGTCGGAGAAGGGCTCCAGGACGTGTGCCAACTCTGTCTTCTCCTGAGATGTCAACCCCTGGTTGACTACCAGCTGATCCAAAGTTGAGGAGCTGGGGGATGTTGATGGGGTGACAAAATGACCCACCCGTGGTAAGGGCCCCAACCATTCTTTCAACATATTAATATGGTATGTTTGTGTTTTCGTGGATGACAGGCGTAATCTGTAGGTGGTCTGACCGATGGCGTCAATAACCTGGAAAGGGCTTTGCCACTCATTCTTGGTTTTGTTGCTTATGTATGGTAGCAACACCAGAGCCCACTTCCCGATGCCGATTCTTCTCAGCCTCTTTCCCTTTTCATACGTCTTTTTATACCTCTTTTGTTGTTGTTCCAGGGTGGAGTATGCTAGTTCTCGTAGTTTTCCCAGTTTGGTTCTCAGCTGAGTGCTATATTCCAGCATGCTCTTCTGTTCTTGGGATTCTTTGTTTTCCCACATGTCCCTCGTCATCTCTAGGAGGGACCTAGGAAGTCTTCTGTATAATAGCTCGAAGGACGATCATCCCAGGCTACTCTGCTTCTGGGCCCGTATGACATACAGGGCAAGGGGCAGAAGTCGGTCCCAGGTGGGCCCTTCAACGGTCAGCATCTTTTTTACGGTTGCCTTGAGTGTCTGCTTGTACCTTTCAACAAGGCCATCTGTTTGGGGGTGGTACACCGAGGTCTTCAGATGCTTGATGTCTAGAGAGGTACACACTTCTTTCATCAGTTTGGATGTGAAGGGGGTTCCCTGATCTGTAAGCACCTCTTTGGGAAACCCCACGCGGGAGAACAGTTCCACAAACTTCTCGGCGATTGCAGAGGTTGTGGTGGTCAGTAAAGGAAAGACCTCCACAAACCGGGTGGCGTAGATGACGATCACGAGGGCGTACAGATGTCCTCGCCTGTCTTCGGCAGGGGTCCTGTTATATCCATGCCGACCCGTTCGAACGGGACTCCTATGATGGGCATCTTTTGTAGAGGCGCAGCACTGGGTCGATGGGTATTTCTTCTTTGGCATACCTCACATTTGGCACAGAAGTCCTGCACATCCCGATATATCCCAGGCCAGAAAAAATGCCGAATGATACTTTCCGTGGTTTTTTCTTTGCCTGCATGGCCTGCCGTCAAATGGGCTTGAGCAAAGAAGAGTACTTGTTCCCGAAAAGAGCGGGGCACCAACAATTGTAGTTCTCCATCTTGTCTGGCCTGGCGGTATAGCAATTTGTTCTTAACCAGGAACCAGGGGAACATCTGGGGGTTGACCCCATCCGAGGCATGGGTGCTTTCCCAGGCATGGAATAGGGTCCTATCTTCTCCCTGAGTAAAGCGAAAGCTCCTATCAATTACCCAGGGTTCGGGGGACAGGTATGTGGGTAAGGCCCCTCTCTTTTTACAGATCTGGACAGGGTCTCCCTAAAGAGGGAAAGGAATTTGGGGTTGTCCGTCCCCAGGATCATGTCCTCTGGCAGGGAATCCACCACCCCTACCCGGACCATACAGGGTTCTCTATCTGGTAGAACTATGGTAATGGAGGCCACAGGGTAGGGCTTCACATCCTCGTGTACGCAACGGATGAATACGGGAGTCTGGGGGGTAATCTGGTCGGGACTAACAAAGCATGCCTGGATCACAGACTGTCTGCACCCTGAATCCAGCAAGGCCCTTACCCTGAAACCATTCATCCTCAAACTCACATAGAAGGTGCTGCCCATTTCCACGGAGTACATCACCGTTTTCGGGAGATACCCGACCTCCATAGGCTCCTCCTGTGTTTTTCTTCTGGTGCACATTCTCGCTATGTGGCCCCACTCCCCATACTCGAAGCACTGAGGTCCTTTGGTCATGGGGGACATCATTCCTGTAGGTAGAAGTAGTCTGGGAACCTCATTTCCTGCTTTGGGTATATTTTCTACTTTTGGGGGAGGTATGGTTTTGTGGGCCTTTTCATTTTCCCAAGGGCTCGTATTGGGCTGAGCCCGAGCATAGTGAGATGCCATTTCTATGGCTTGTTCAACAGTAAGCCCAGCGTGTTGACGTAGCCAGCGTTGGGTGGCATATGGCAGTGCTTCCATGAATTGCTCTAAGTACACTTTATTCATTATCTCCTCCATGCTACAGAGATCTGGTCGTAGCCACTTATCTGCGGCCATCCGTAGTCTGAAGAATAGGGTCTTCGGGTTCTCCCCTTGAACCCCTCTTTCCTTCCGAAAGCGTACGCGGTAGGCCTCTTGATCCAGACCAAGATGGTCTAGGATAACCCCCTTAATGATTGCATAGGTTGTGGTCCCTAGAGGGTTAGCGGCCTGATATGCCGATTGGGCTTCTCCTATAAGGAGCGGAGCCAGAAAGAACGGCCACTTCTCTTCGGGCCACCCCATAGCACGGGCGGCCCTTTCAAAATTTAAGAGGAAAGCGCCCGGGTCCTCACCATGCACATACTTTTGAAGGGCCACACCGGTAGGATGGGGGTTATGCAGACGCACTTCTCTGGGGATGACCTGGGTGGGAGGCGGCACATTCCTAAAGCTCTCCAGCTGGGCCGTAATTGTAGTTGTAAACAGTTCTCTATCTGCCTGTACGGAGGTTAGTTGGCTTTCTATGGCCCACTCCAATTTTTCTTGGCCTTCGATTATGTCCTCGATCAGGGCCTCCATCTTTAGGTTGCGGATGGATGGTGGAGGGGATCCCACTTCTGACACCAGTTGTCCCAAGGGGGTCGGGATACCTGGGTTTTCAGTTACGGTATTCGGACTGACAGGGGGTTTAGGGGTAAAGAGAAACACTGGCGCCTTGAGTAAGGGTTTGAGTGATGGTTTTATTGGGATATAAGTCTTTCTTAGTAAGGGTGCTGCTCGGTCCCTGGAATGAGCTGCGGGATCAAAGGGAAAAATAACTTGCTCCAGTTTGGCTGTATTCTTCCAGTGATGGCGGAGGCTACCGGTGGGATCCGGATGGGGGACGTCTCTCCCCTCTGTTCTCCTCCGCTCCGGTACCGGTAAGAAAGGAAAATCGGGTCAGGTGACTGGTTGGACCACGGTACACTAGTTAGGGCCGGGAGTGAGGGAAACCAGTGATAGTGCGTCTTGTGGATTAAATACAATCCGTGAGGTAAGAGTGCACATGAGGGGAAGGAACGGGAAAGCTTTACACGGGGCTTTACAACTTTACACACGGAGCTGGTTCCTCCGCCCCACCCAACCCGCCACACGACCCCGTACCTCTTGAAGCCACGCTCCTCCCGTGGGAACGTGGCGGGGCGAAGGGCGGAAACGTTGGCCTCCTGGCGTCTCGGTCCCAGTCTCTTCCTCCTCAGTATCCTTCTGGTATCGCCTTTCTCCATCTCCGACTCCGACTCCTACTCCAGCTTCCTCCAGGGAAACGCCGTCCGTCGCCTCTTTCCTACTTCCTCCTTTTGACGTTCCGACGCTGCTGATGGGCGGGGACTCTTCCTCATGGTCCGGAGAGTTAAAGGGGCCGTGTGTGTTGATATCGTCCGGCCAGCCCGACTCCGGTTCTTCGGTCCAAGGGCAGTCTGGAAGCTGTTGGGGAAAAGGGGCAAGGTGAGAGGGGGGTGGTGGACCTCCAGTCCGTTGGGGTAGTCGTGTCCTGTCCGCACACCCTGTCACAGTACTCTTTGTTTATGACGATATAGCCCTGAGTTTGTTACAGGGTAAACAATGCTACATTGTTGCCTCTAAACAAGAGTCAAGAATATCACAACCAAATGTGACACCACGGGAAATAAACAGAAAGAAACGATTGCCCTTTGTGAAGAAGAATATGGAATTTAAACATAACCTGTCTGTTAGACCTGTCAGCCCTTTGGGTGGTCCCTACTAATTTTTATTCCCTTTTTGCCTTCTATTTTTTGTGTGTCTGTAGTGTAGTTCCTATTTTCCCTACAGGCCCTGCGCATTGGAATAACATAAACAGCAGTGTAGACGTAGAAGTGCGGTCTTCCAGGTCTCTACTGACTATGCTAAACTTAATTGGGTTTGTACCAACTAGCTCAGAGGTCACTGGAAACTTTCTTGACTGAAATAGGAAGTGATCAGCTCCCCTGGCTCAGACAAGAAGGGATTCAGTTTTCCAACAACCGCATAAACATGACAACTTTGCTCCTTAGAATAAGAGTCAATCTCTAGAGTCGTGTGAAACAATAGACAGCTATTTCACTCAGTCAGTTGTGCAGATTACTTTCACCAGGATGCAGAGAATAGAGAGACGGGGGTTTTCAATAAAAGGTATTATTTATTGAACAGTCTTTCTTCTCATGCAAGAGAAATGAATTGCCACAATTGCAAGACTTGTTATTTTAAAAAGTGCGTACAGTAAAAGGAGTATTGCGAAATAATACTGTAAAAGCATTGATATGGTTTCTTAGCCATACGATAGTTAAAATGAGTAAAATATATACATTCATATATACATTTAGCTAACGTCCTCAACTGGTGCTTCTAACTACGCCTACCCCAGTGTACCTGACCTAAGCCTAATACTTGGGAGGGAGTAAGTAAGTAGCAGTTTAAGTTAAGTTGGTTTTGCCAAGGGTTTGCTTCAAGAATTCTCTCTAAGGGTTTAGTCAACACTGTACCTCTGGAATAGAATGTTGGAGGTCTGGTATCTCCCCTCAGGACTCGATATCCCAGTCACCCGCAAGGGTAGGCTGGAAACGCCGGAGCTGGATTTTCTCGGCAGGAGAAAAGACAGCGTCTTTCTCAGCGCGTCAAGGAGGAGGAGGGGCAGTAACCGTGGGCTTCTCGCATCTGCTGGGCTCTGCAAGGGACAGCTGTTCTGCTCCTGTATTCTCTATCACCACCGCTGTGTTTGCTTAAGGCAACGTTGGTATTATTTATACCTGGAAGGTGCCTTGTTTGACGTAAGTTTTTGGACATGAGACGTCAATAAAGATGTCACTAAGAACCGGTCGTTCTTACAGTGCTCATTAAAGTTCTATTACTAATCAAAACATAGCAAGCGGGGCTTTCCCAGGTTGCTGGGGGTTTTATCTGTTGAAAGAACTCGGTGTGTAATCTAGGAATCTTAGATAGTGGCTTCTGCTGTGTCATATACTGTAATGAGCTGCAGAGACGAGTTTCTGAAATATGGCTCTGATCGTTTATGCCATTATAGGGGTATGGATTGATTATAGCCGTATAGGGGCATAAGGTCACAATATTGATCGGGGTCCTAGATAGAACACGACATGTCCACTGCATTTTTTGGTGTTGACCCTTGGTCTCTGTGCGCTCCATTGCTACTAATTAGCAATGAAGTGCAGGTGCTCCTCTAAAATGGAGGAAGAGCAGTAGGTCATCTACAAAATGGTGGCCTACCAACTGCCAAGTTTTACCTCATAGCCTAGAGCCATAGGGTGGCATGAGAGGTTCCAGAACTTTCTGGACCCCTCTAGACACTCTGGGCATAGGCTATATAAGGTGGAATGTGGGGCGGTCATTTTGTGTGTGTGCAGAGGGAAAGGAGAACTTGGTCAGGAGTTGAGGCAACTACGTGGGGAGGTTGATGCACTGAGTAGGGTTGATTGTCCCTTGGGCGTGCTACCCTCCTCCGCTGATGCGACCCTCCGCCTACTGACCAAACCGTGAGGCCATCGTTCTCTTGTGGCTCCTTTGCCCACCCCCCCCCCCTCTTTAAGCGCTCACCAGAGAGGAACCCTGAGGTAACGCAGATGAGTTGAGGATTTCTGGACTAGAAGTCGGGAAGCTCGTGATACCATCCCCCGAAATAGGGGGGTGGGCCGAGACTACTGTTACTCTCAACTAAATTCCTGTCTCCTTCCAGAGCTCTTTCCCAACCGGAGCTTAGGGGCACTGATGCAACTACACCGAGCCCATTCCGATGTTGAGCAATGTGAACTAGCGGCCGCGGTCCCAAGAAACACCGGTGCTCCCAGCGCGGGCTCTGGCTTACCGTGATTGTCTTGGTGTGCCCCGCCGGGAGAAGTGGGTGGTGGTCTCCTGCTGTTGGTATTCCTTCTTCCCACAAGAAAGCCCAACACTAGCTTCCGGGCTGCGGGGATTGAGGGAGCCGGCGTGTGGTGAAGCGAAAGTTGTCTCCAAGGGTTGCCAGGGGAGGAGAGTAGAGGAACCTTTGGGAGGGACCTACCAACTCTTAAGTAGAGATCGGCTGGAAGTCGGGGGCCCCGCCGAGTGAAACCGATTCCAGGTTGGAACGCCTGACTAGACTGCAGATTAAAAAGTAAGCTGGGAACTTGGGTTGGAGGGTGGAAGGACCGTCGGGGACTAACTTTTTACGGTATCCCTGGCCCAGACTGAGGGAGTGGATAGCGGGTCCTGGTATCCGGAATCAGCGGAATCGCCTCACGGACAGAAGTCCCAGATTAAAAGTCTTGCATGTTAAGAAACAGGTCCTATATGAATTAAGCTCACTCTGGGAACAGTAATTTCTCTCAGACTACAGTTGAAAAGAGGGTCTGTCTGACAGAGGTTGCAGTCATAATGTTCGTCCAGGAATAAGACTGGTTTTATTGAGGTGTATGTTATAGGTAGACTGCTCAAAGCGTGTAGGGTTCCTGTAATAATCTGCCAGCCAAACGTGGTAGAAGAATGAACTCAAGGCTTATATGATGTGCTGAATTGGCCTACCTATTTTTTCATCTAGACATTCTGCTGTTAAAATTTGTATGAAAGTGCCATTACTGTGGATCTATCTGCTGAATCTATGTCACCTCATGTTATAATGAATATGGGTCCTCAATGGTAATTTATCACTAAAGTCATTTCATTTATTAATGTGAGGACCAAGTAGAGTGTTAATATATCAAGGATTTGTCACGTCATATGTTTAAAAAAAGTAGAGAATTTTATGGTGAAGTATATACTGTAAGTGGTGAAACTAATGCAATTGGAAACTCGAGTAAAAGAAAAGAAAAGATGAAGCTTTTCTATTTTTTCTAAAGAAGGTGTGGTGTCATTTTTGAGTGGAGGTACGCTGTGCTACTGCATTGAGTGTGAGGTAAGTGCGACAATTTGCCTTGGAGTTAGGCCTTACCACTTTGTGCCAGGCTACCGGCAACTCCGGGTCCAACACTGTCCACAAGTGCTAGTAACTTACTTTTTACCAAAAATCCATAAAGCATCCATGCATCCATCTGGCAGGCCCATTGTGTCAGGACTAGGTTGACTGGTAGAAATAATCTCATAATTAATTGATATCTATCTACATTGCTCCACTAGTAAGAGTACTGATCTCCATTTAAGGACACAACTGACTTTTTACAAGAAATAAATGACATGCCCTGGGAAGACCAGATGTTCCCAATAAAAGTGAACAGTAAGTCATTTTGTACATGTGTTAAGACACAGGACCGTGACAGGCTGTTTACAGTTGAACCATGCATAAATACCAGACTTGGTAGCCTATAGTACATGCAACTATGCTAATTGAGTTTGATCCTGTTTTAGTGTTTGGCGGATGAGTTACTCCATCATAAACGTGCCGGATATTCCATTGAACTTATTACAAGTGCATTATCTCGACAGGCACTTGTAATAAAGTGGATGGGATATTCGTCCCATTTGTGAAAGAGTAAGCCGTGCACCAGAATCTAAATCAGCCCCTTTGCTTTTAACAAGCTTTTTATGTAGATCAACTTTAGACCTATTCAGGGCATAGCGATGGCCTTCTGGATCTCTCTCTCTGATGCCCCTCTCTTTATGGAATGATATGAGAGGGGGCAAATCATGAGAAAAGAATTGCAAACTTTTGAAATTAAGGCCTGGTTCTACTATGGCTGATGTTTAAAGATGACATCTTACTAATTTGGAACGGATCAGAATCGGAACTCATGCAATTCCACAAACATTTGAAGAGCACTAATTGTAATTTTGAGTTAACTCTTGAATATAACCCAAAAACATTTGTTTTCCAGATAGGGAAAGCTGACCAAAGAGTACTGTTATATTATCCTAAAAAATAACTTTTCAGCAGTGACCTTTTGCTCACATTTCCATGCATGACAATGTTGGATTAGTTTCTCTGAAACTACTTTGCCTATAAATCCCGCTTCGCACAACATTATCACAATGCTTTGAATATCATGTACTAGGTACAAAAGTCGTCCTATCTTCACATATACATAACATCACTAATCTAGTGCGCACATCGCGAAGGCTGTCTTTTATTATAAAAAATAGTAATCCAGATAGATTGGTAGAAGAGGCACTTCTGTTGACACCGAAGGCCCCTACTTGCTGAGAAATCATCACGCACCGGTCTGACAGTATGTGTGGGGTGTCCATCGCGAGAGCAAGACTGGGTCCTTCACTCTATCCAATCAGGTAATGGGGTTGGATCGTCTCTTGGGGGGATTCTTGGCTCTGCACCTATACACACTCAAGGTACATATAGAGAAGGGTCTGCATCGTAGGAGCACGTTAGATTACTTTTTTGTATATATCCCTGCATATATTCATTGCTTCAGCACCATGGTAGAAATCCATCTACTGTTTACTCTTTTGGTGCTTGTGATCTCCTTTATTTGCTTCTGTTGCCTAATCATTGCAGCACACATATTTTATGCAAGAATAACTTTGGTTCAATAAATATTTTTGAAAACGTCCGACTGTGAATTCTTTGTTTAGTTCTCTGAGGACAAGAAAGTACGAGTGACTGAGCAAAAGGTTCTGTACTATTTCCATGATTCCTGAGGAATCAGGGTTGTCATGTTCAGTGCTTGCCAGAAACTGTTCACTCGCTGGTAAATTAGTGGGGTTTACTGTTGCACAGTGAGCTAGCTGGTCCATAGGCCAACACATCCTGCGGGGGTGTCCGGACTCAGTCTTGACACCGAGCCCTTAGATTATGTGTTCCAAACAATGCGCAGATCCTACGGATTAGTAGGAACTACACAATAGTACAGAGTAAATTACATAGGAAAGGTATCTCCGGAAATGGCATTTTGCATACATCTGTCCGCCAGAAACAAGAGATCAATATTATTCCATATGTGGAATTTTTGAGAGCCAAAATACTTTGTAACAGAAATTGTTATTACCATCAAGAAGTCAAAACACAGGCTAAGGATTTTTTTAAAAAGTGGCTACCAGAAGAAGATAGTAAAAAAAATCAGCTCGGGCTGAAGCAATTTGGAGACAGTATTCTTTATAAAAAGATGATAGGAAAAAAGACAAACACATTGATAGTAACAAAGTAAGATTTATTACCAAATATAATAATGAAATTGCACAGATACACACTTGCATTTGTTGAAACTAAATATTGATGTTATTATTTACATTATGCCTAAACTGGAAGTATGTTTAAAAAAAGATATCACATTAAGAAACATGCTTTCTCCAAGTGACACACAAACACACAAAAGCATGTAACAGTGATATGAAATGCATGGACCTATTTTTTTTTTTAATAAATGTAAAAAGAGGATTTGTTATCCACACAGAACAAACCAAAACAAGAGCTTTGGTTTGAAAAGTATAGAAAGTGTTATTAAATCAATGATTTGTAGCCATTCGCAGCAAGTGTGAGGCCCAAAAATAGTAGAGGTTGTTTATAGTGATTTCCTCCTATCCCCTCGGTGCTGTGAAGTAAGAAAAGCTTGCGATCGAATGGAAGATGCTAGGACAGGACTTGACCCAAATAAGCCAATATTTTATGCCAAAACGGTTGCAATGCCCCACAGCTCCTGACAGTGTGTAGGAAGGTCCCCACCTATTCTCCGCATTTAAGACGTGGGGTACTGGATAATGCCCATCCTCCGGAGGCAGGAGCGGGTGTAGAATGCTCGGTGGAGGTATTCAGCGGTATTATGTGTCTATAGCGGCACCTCAGGGACTAACTAGAGCCTCAGTCCAGTCATTGTCTGTAAGGTAGGGGATGTCGGCTTTTCACGCATCCCGGATTCTGTGTAGTGTGATTTTGGTATGGGTAGTCAGTGTCTGGTAGATTTACTGGATCTCAATAATCTTAGTAAGTGTCCCTCTAGGGAGTGAAATTCTGGTAGACGTCCCAGAGAGCAAATTAAGGGAGTCAGGGCATGTCTTAGCTGCAGATATTTTTAAAACTGTGTCCGGTGCAAGTGATATTAAATTTGCAGTTGCTGAAAAGATTTGAGAGTGGGTCGCTGCAGAATGTCACCCAGGGTAGAGATTCCAATCTGGCCCCATGCTCGGAAGCCTGGAAGCTCGGCAACAGGTCGCAGGTAGGTACCCTGCCACAGAGGGGCTGTCTGTGTCAGGTGCCCATCCCAGCCAATGTTCTTCACGACATAACGCCAGAGCTGGATGATGGTTATGCAGGAAGGGGGTAAATTGTCAAGGTTCTTGCAACTGTCGAGGAGGCTCTGTTCTCTCAACAGCAAACGCTGGATTGGTGTATGAGCTGTACCACCACTCGTTGATATTCAACAGATGAGATGCTGCATAGTAGGCGTATATATCGGCCGCCACAGTACGTCGATTGAGTGCAGGATCGTAGCGCAACACGGACGGCCCCCCTCGTAGGCAATTGTTAAGGAGTGCATTAACCTTGGCAAACCACGTGCGAGGAATATTGTATGGGAAGTTTTGTAATTGGTATAATATACGGGGAGGGGAGACCATTTTATAAATTGCTGAGCACCCATACAAGGACAGCGGCAGAGGGGACTATCCATTGGACTCCTCACGCGTACCAGAGAGCAGCGGATTGATATTATGTGCCCAAGATCTTGTGGGACAAGGCGAGATGAAGTCCCAAGATATTTGAAGCCCTCGGTTGCTCGGGATAACTGCGAAGCCCAGGAGATGTGCCCTTGGTCTCCGCATACTAGAAATAACAATGATTTTGCTGAATTGGCTCCAAGGTCTGAGGTTTCCCCAAACACCCGATGTATCTGGAGAATCCGGGAGCCGAAAAATCCGGGATCAATTAAAAAGAATAATACGTCATCTACGTATAGCAAAATTCTATTGGACCGGTCTTCTGACCATTCATAACCATGAATTAATGGTTCCTGCCGCAGCCATGTAGCTAAGGGCTCTATGGCGAGCATAAATAGCAATGGAGACAGGGGGCAACCCAGCAGGAAGGCTTTTAATGGCAAGTGAAGGACCTGGAGCTCCAACAGTGTTGTGCAGAGTCAGGTTTTCACCAGAGACTCTCACAGATGACAGCCCAAGTCCAACAGGGACACATACATCACCACTGTCAACTCTGGGCGGGAAGGGAGTATGGTCCACTCCTAGTCAAGTTGCGGTCTATTAGCCATCATTGAAGATTGTATGCTGTCTCCTCTGAAACTAGGATGACATCCAATATGTGTCCTTGGTGTTGGGCCCACTACAAGACCTTCAGAGCACACTGCAGAGCGCTCATATGCAACGTGGCACAGAGGCTGGGACGCTTTAGAGCTGTTCTCACAGGGATCCAGAAATGAGGCTGAAACATCAGGATCATAGCCTGAATGTCCTGGACTCGGTATGATGGAGGAAAGGGCCTGAACTGCAATGTCTCCTATTAAAGGAAGCCTCTGTTCAGGGTTCAGTTGTGACTTTGGCTCATTGACTGAGAACCCCAATGATTTTGGGAGGTTTGCCATTGTATGGAGATGGTCCACCACTGACATTGGCATGCCCCCTTCAACAGCTAGTCATCAAGGTTGGGGTAAACTAGTATCCCTGACTTTCAAAGATGGGCAGCGACCACCACCTTCACTTTTATGAACAGCTGGGGGATGCTGCTAAGGCTAAAGGGGAGCACAGCCAAAGGAAAATTCTCCTGGCCCTCTTTGAACCTCAGATAACATCTGTGGGACTGTATGGCACATGAAAGTATGCATTCTGCAGGTCTAAGGCAAAGATCTGGTTTCCCGGATCCAGACAGACAGAACTTGGGCCAAAGTGAACATTTTGAATTTGTCCCTCTAAAGGAAGGCATTCAAAGGACACCGGTCCAAAACAAGATAAATGCCTCTGAACGTCTTTAGCATGAGGAAATAGCAGGAGTAGCGACTCCTACCTACTTCTGAGGCCAATACCCTGTTGACGGCCCCTTTGGCCAACACAGCCTGCACCTCTTGCAGCAAGATGGATAGGTGCTCCTCTGACAGCCTCTCTACTGTATTAGATACTTGAAGTGAGTGAAAATAAAGTAGTAGGGCATAGCCCTGCTTGAATGTTTAGAGGCCCCATCTGTTGGATGTAATAGCTAGCTACTCTGAAAGAAAATCTCTAGTTTGCCCTTAGCAGCACACACTCACCTTGTGGTAGGCAGGATCAAAGTGCTTGAAGGCTGATGCCACAGGGCGTGAGGGCTGAGTGGAACAGTGTCCTGTTCGATGTCTACCTAATCCTAGGCCTTAGCACCCAAAAGGACGGGGAGTATGGGCTATGAATAGGATTTAATCCTCCTTTTCTAACATTTTATCATTGCATATTTATAATTGTCGTTTTTGAACATGTCTGTCCACATTACTAAAATACAAAATGAAAATGAGAAAAAAATGAATTATAATAATAAATAGGTTTGATAATACATATCTGTTGATTCATCTGTGAGATGTCCATCCTGGGTTCAGAGTGTTATTAAGTCTGTTGGACCTCTTGTAGGCCATTTTTCTATAAATTACTGGGCAGGTTCCCTCCCTTGCTTGATTCTTAGCACCCAAAAGGCCTGGGGTGACTGCTGTGGCAGTGGGTGGGGCCTTGCGATGTGTGTATAAGTCAAGCCCTGTAGAGTAGCTTTCAAAGGGCCGGAACTGCTGAGGAAGCTGCTGAGCCGCATTACAAAGCCCAAGAATGTGTTGTGTCTCTGCTTTCTTTAATGCGCCCTAGGGCAGATTCATTCTCTGTACCAAAGAGGAGGGATCTATCCAAAGGCATATCTAGCAAAGCTGCTTGTACATCCCCAGACAAACCAGTGAATAACATCCAGGCATGGCCGCATAGCTCCACACTAGTGCTCACTGCATGCATAAAGCAGTCAGTCGCATCTAGGCCAGCCCTAATGACATACTTTGCTGCATCCCGGCTATCCGCATATGTTTGTTTTTGCCAAAGAGGTCCGAAACCTCTCTGGGACTGCTGGAAAGATCTCAATGCCACATCTCAAATGGTATGTGTATAGTGGCATAAAAGGGAGATCATACAGTTAGATCTCAATGCTAGGCTGGAAGAGGAAAACACCTGCTTTTTGAATACCTGAACCTTTTTGACTCCCTCTCAGCAGGGGTTCACAGGAAATGTATTAGGGTTAATTTTGCTGGTGGAGGCTAGGAGCACTCTCAGGAGTCGGGTGCTGAGTAAGAAAATCCAGGTCTATGAGGCCTGCCCACCTGCCTCTTTACTGGTGCGCAAGAGCAGGTCTTCGGCTAAGTACCCTTAAGGGTTTCAGTAAGGACTTCAATAAATAGAATTAAGGGCTCAGGCAAAGCCGGCCTTGGGTGCAGAACCTCCGTAAGGACATTTGTCGTGAACTCTACTAAAGGTAGCTCGAGGTCCAAGACCTCAGCTGCATGCCTAATCCCCACCGCAAAGGATGTGCTTTCTTCTATAGAGGGGGCCAAGAGCGACACCAACCCTGTGTACACAGAGATATCCAGCCCACTGTAGATTCATGTGAATGTCATCATCATCATAGTGTGGGAAAAGTAATCCCAGTCATCCCCATCATCCCCATCGCCCTCATTAGGTTGATCAGAGTCTGAACCAAATAAGTGGTCACACCTCTGAGGAACTCCTTGTGGGAGAGGAAGAGTTTTTTTTTTTTTTATAACAGATTTTATTGAGTTTAGTGGTACATGGCGGGCAATGGCCAAAGCATACAGAACGGATACATTTTGAGTACGACAATTCCTATTTCTTTTACCCAACAGGCTATCCTCTGAATCTGCAGGCCCAAAAACTAGAACCCAAAACTTGGCACAGGTTATCTATCTCACATTTCACTGAACGACACATGTCTAAGTGTGTACATGAAGACAACAGAGAAGCGCAACTAAGGTACCTAAGAGTCGGGGAGAAGTATGAACTGGGTTTCAGGGGGGTCCGAAGATGGTAGTAGGGGTAAGTCTTTGCCCCGTGTGTCGCCTGTGTATCAGAAACAAGGGACACCCTACTCACATGGAACGAGGGTACATAGTATTTAAACAGCAACAGTGGTTCCTGTGGACAAATGTAATTAATAGACAATAATATTTAACGGCACAATGGCAATAGACAGGGGTAGGTAGATGTCAAAGAGAGATATAAGACTATATAATCCGAGATATTTGTAAATTCAAATGTTTATATACAAACTTTTCAACATATATTCAAAATCAGGTGCATAGTGTCCCCAGTGAACATGGAACCTATGTAACAGTTTGTTACATTTTGTGACATAAAAAATAGTTTCCACAATTACAAAGTCAACCATAACATTAATGTAAAATGGACATGCAGTAATAGAGGCTGATAAATGGTTTGCTTTGGATTTGTCGACGACATTTCGACCCCGCCAACAATAAGGGGTCTCCTTAGGACCTAGCAATGCAGGGACATCTGAATGAATGATAGAATGTATCAGGGACGGGCCTAAGAAAACAGGACTGAGGGATATGCTAACTGTAGAATGGAGGTAGTACGTGAAATAAGAATCTATTGTCAAAGTGAAATGAGTGCACCCCAAGAACGTGAAGGTAAACGGGAGGGTACTCACATGGGACCCAGCCGGGAACTAAAAAGAATGGAAATAATGAAAAGGCAGGGAATAATAGGTCCTCATTAAAGTACAATACCTTATGTCGCTGTAATGGCCGGATTTTCCGCTTAGATGGGATCAGCCCCTAGGGGCCCCTATAACCCAGCCAGAACGTACTCACCTCCCTCCTTAGAACGTATTCACAATGGATATAGATATATATATATGTATGTACAAGTCGTACCTAAGGATGGGGAAATAGCAATAAACATGCATAGGTTTTCTACCATATCTTATTCACATCAGTTAGTCTCGCGGCCACTCCGACCCAGACTGATCTACCCCAGGGCAGATATGACACACAATCCGGTGCGTCTACACATGGGCCTGCAGAACCCAATGCTCTCTTTTCCAAACGGTTTACAATCCGGCAAACCTACACGCTGGTAATCCCCCCAGCGCTCTCACTTACACAAGCCACAATCCTGTGGGTATACGCGCTGGTAATCCACCCCAACGCTCTCACTAACGCCGCATATCAACGACGACCACATTCCTATGAGCACCTATCGGAACAATTTCTCCTTTGTCTACTTGGGATAAAACTATAATAATAGAATTTAGTACGGTTTCCAAATAGTATAATGTGCCTCTTATCCTTGGCATCAAAGGTCCACTTCGCTCCCTATTTATGTGATCACCACTTACCTGATTGGGGTTACTCATCCATTCTTATAAACAACAACCACCTAGAAGCCCCGTTTACCAAGATTGAACAAGAATACACAGCACATATCAGTTTACTAGAAACTAGGGTATTTATTGTCAATAAACATATAACACAATACTATGCAACACGGATTATGCAAAGAAAAGGAAAAAGTAAAGATTAGAATGCGCGCTTATTATAAAGAGGGCGGATATCACCTTGTTAATGTGAAGTCGGGACTCGGCAGTCATCTAGGTTCCCTTCTCGTCTCTGTGTCCTGGCTCGTCTCGCAGTCACACCCCAGCCGTCACAAGTACACGTCTGCACCGCTAGGCTCAACCTCGTCTGCTTCCCTCCAGGCCACTGGAACCTTGCTGGTTATTAGCTACCGTATCTCTCTCTCTCTCTGTTTCAGTGCGCTCCGCGCTAATTCTCCTTCAGTCTTTCTCAGAGAGTTTCGGTCTTAAATCTTTCTCGGACTTCAAAGATGGCGACTGTCCGCCATGAAATAATTAATGGCAGAGATGCTAACGGCTAGATGCCGCCTACGAACTGACTGTCGACTAACTAACACCTTCGCTAATATCAAAGCCTGTTCCTTCATGGAAAGCTACGGCCAGTAACCTGCCGCCCACCAAATTCTTGTACCTCCCCGTACCAAGGACACGTTCCCAGCCGGCCGGCCTGAAGTTGTGTCTTCGGAGTGGAGAAAAATACATTCCTTCGATAAGGGCCAGCCTGAGCCGGTTTTCTCCAAGCGAACAACAGCTTGAAACTAAAACATTACACTTGACCTAGAAGGCCTCTCGAGCTACCAGGCAGAGGGCAAGATGGAGTCTGTCTTGTTTAAGGCCTACAGGGCCCGCAATATGCATAACTCCATGGAAAATATCCTAATACGTTAGCAAATGGGCAAATCATGATTAATACTTATGTATCTATCCCCTAGCTTGAATTCATAAGCCCTACTCTAAAGAAAGGGACACGAAAATGCTCCACTATATAAAAGGCAGGGATCCTATCTATAGCCCTAATCCCTATGCTATAAGGGTGATAGGCTGGAGTCACTCTCCATCATTCTCCCTCTTAAAGGAGCCAGAAAAGGTCAGCCATTACAGTCGCCCAGCAAGACCAAGTTATCTTGTGTTTTTGTGGGCAGCCGCGGGCCTGAAAGACTGCAACTTCTGCCCACATGCATCTGTCCATTGCCACCATCCATCCGCCTATTGTTGGCGGAGATATGTCCTTCCACAGTTGGGCAATGCCCCTCTTGGCGAGTGTGAGGCCCAGGAACAAGAGGTGCTGTTTGTAGCGATTCCAACCAATCTCCTCCGTGCTATGGAGGAAGAACAGTTTGGGGTTCCGTTGGAGGCTCCACGAGAGAACCCTGCCCAGACAGGCCGCAATGTTCCACCAAAACGGCTGCAGCGCCCCACAGCTCCACACTGTGAAAAAAGGTTCCCTCCTCTTTACCGCATGTAAGACACATAGGAGACTGAATTGTACCCATCTTATAGAGGTGGGCGCAGGGTGAAGTATGCTCGATGGAGATGTTTAAATTGAATTAGCAGATATCGTGTGGTGAATGCAGCACCTCAAGGGCTAGCAAGGGCCTCAGTCCATTCATCATCTGTCATGTCAGGCATATCCTCTTCCCACACCCCAGGTCTTGAGTAAGGTGTTGGGAGCGTGTGTGGTCAATATCCGGTAAATCTGTCGGATCTTATGAGCACCTAGGTCCCCCATAAGTAAGCGTCCTTCGAGAGGATGAAATTCTCACTCAATGAGCGGATCAAGGGGGTTAGAGCATGCCTCAACTGCAAGTATTTATAAAATTGCGACCAGTGCATATGGAATTCAATTTGTAGTTACTCAAACAATTTGAGAGTGGATCCCTGCATGACGTCTCCAAAGGTAGAGATTCCTAAGAGGTCCCATGCATGGAAGCTGGAAAGTTCGGTCACAGGACATAGGTAATTACCCTGCCACAGCGGGGTTGTCTGCGTCCGGCGCCCCTCCTAACCTATTGTCTTGACAGTATATTCCGCCTGATCTGAATGACTGTACTAATGGCATGGGGCAAAAAGTCAAAATTCTTGCAGCTGAAATGGAGTTGCAAGAGGGACATACCCTCCATCACCAGGTGCTCGACTGCAAATGCAGGGTCAGTGTGCATTTCTCAGTGAGGCCGACGGATGCAGCACGCTGATTTACACAGAGAGGACCATAACTTTTAAGATTACGAACTAATTTGACACAAGCCCAAACGTTCTCACGCTGCTCCTCCACACAGCGGTGCTTGGATATCGTTCCCATTACATGATGAATCTACAGGATTGATACCTTTTTCAACTATGAAGCAAACTCTTGGTTACTCACCACACTGTGCGCATTGATACCCCTTGACCCCGTCCTGAGAAAGACCTGCAGCAGAGGATCTTACTCACCCTTTTGCGTTAGGGTCGAAACGTCGAGAACACAAGGAATAGGCCTACACCTTACCTTGACCCCCTATACCAGAATCACAGGTGAGGTTACACTGTGAAGAAACTGATTAATGAAATGTACTATATCTGATTGTATATTCAGTGGTAGGCCGGAATTCTGAAGGGAGACCATTTTGTCTAAATTTTAAGTTGGATCCCTCATTTCTTTCCTCTGTCTTATTAATCACTCCTTATTTTTTCTGTGTTATTAGTTATGTTACTTTTTCCAATTACAGCGCCGGGACGCCCCTTAGCTGGGGCAGCTGTGCGCTTAAAAAATCCAAATAACATAACATAACATTATGCATTAATTTATTTGACTTACCCTCTTGAGGTAACTCATTTTCTTTCTTTTCTATTTGAGCACTAACTTTCACACCCCCCCTCTTCTTGATGATAACGTGTGGACATAACAAATTGTATATCATGCCATTGAATTTTTTGACTTACTGTATTTTGGATAAATACCCATCATGACTGAATAAATTGAATAATATCAGTCATTTTGAAGTGGCCTATAAACTTTATTGCTTATATCTTCATGTGCCTACAAATAATTGTATACTCATTTATTGGTATAAAATTGAGTTTAAGTAAAAAGTGTCTAGGACCACTGTTTTCTATACCGATCGACACCCAGGTCCTTTGACTTAACTGGGTCACCCCATCGATTATAATGGGGTCAGTGTGTGGGCTGTAACAACTCTCGTTATTGGTCAGCAGGCGGGATGCTGCATAGTATGCATAGGCATCTGCCGCCGCAATCCCACCCCAATATGTTGACTGCATGCAGGTATGGTGTGCTACACGGATGGCCCCACTGTATCCCTTAGGAACCTGTTCAGAATAGCATTAACTTGGGCAAACCATGTGTGGGGGATATTATATGGGAAGTTTTGCAACCGGTATAGAAGCAGCGGTAGTGAGACCATCTTAAAAATTGCAGACCGTCCATACAGGGAAATGGGACCATGTCATGGTCTCTTCTCGTATGTATGGTAGTAGCGACGTGATGTTATGAGACCACAATGTCGTAGGGCACTGTGAAATAAAGACGCCCAAGTATTTAAAACCGCCCGTACCGCAGGATAGTCGCTCGGCCCATGTGCCGCGCCCCTGATCTCCGCACACAGGAAATAGCACAGGTTTCAACGGATGTGTTCCAAGGTCCGAGGTCTCCCCGAAAACTCAGAATATCTAAAGCACACGCAGCCCAGAAGACCAAGGATCTGTCATAAAGAATAAAACATAATCCACATATAACGCAATTCTGTCCGACCGCTCCAGCGTCCACTCGAATCCTCGGATTAAAGGGTGTCGACACATAAAGGTGGCCATGGTCTCTATAACAAGAGCGATTAGCAGTGGAGACAGGGGGCAGCCCTGCCTTGTGCCTCGGCATATAGGGAATGGAGCCGACCTGTACCCGGCCAACCGTACAGAGGCTGAAAGGTCTGTGTAGAGCAACTGGACATAGGCCAAAAAGCACAAACCGAAATTGAGGGCTCAGAGAAGTCAAAATAGGTACGTCCAACTTAAAGATTCAATCGCTTTATCGATGTCGGCTACAATGATAGCAGCGGGACGGCCCAGTTCGGGGGCCTTTGTGATGGCATTTTGTACGCATCGGATGTTATGCTGGGTGGATCAATGTGGCATAAAGGCTGATTGATCTGGGTGTATTAGGTCGTGGATACACGTACGGAGACAGTCTGCAAGAACTATACCTAGGAGTTTGGGCTCGAAGTTGAGGAGGGATATAGGACGGTAGAAGGAGGGGTCATCTGGAGTGTGGTTGAGCTTGAGGAACACAACGATTTTGGCCATGATGCCAATTGGGGGATAGTATGTGTAGTTCAAGAACCTCATGAAGAGGTTCCAGCAAGTGTGGGCTAAGTGTTCCCAAATGTGGCAGTAAAATGTCACTGGGGAAACCGTGGGTGCCGGGTGCCCGGCCGGGGTGAATATTAGCTATTAGAGTTCTTCAACCGTTATGGGGGCATCTAATTGGTCATGCACATGATCCAACAGCTTTAAAGGAGGTATGTCTGTTAGAAATTCCTCCATCAATTCGCTCAATATGGGTTCTTTCCGCTGGGATGGGAGGCATAGTAGTCCGTGAACACTGGAGTTACGACGTTAGGGGAAGTGTATAAGACTGCCGGCATATCGCGGCCTGACACAGCCTATGTAACATTTTAATTGATTTGTCCCCACTGGTAGATCCTGTCTTGTGACGCTAGCCAGATCTCCCGCGCCTCGTTAATTAGGAGTTGATGTATTTGCTGTTATATTTGAAGGTTACGTTGCACTGATTTATTTATTTATTTGTTTATTTTTAAGATTTATAAAGCGCAACTTCTACCCGTGGGTGTCTTGGCGCTGATGGACCGCTAAACTGACCTGTGTCCGCCTTAAATGGAGCTTTGTCGGTTTTCTAGTTCCAGAATTTGGGCAAGACGTTTGTGTTTTTTGCCAGTGCGATAACATCTCCACACCGCAAATCGTGGGTTTAAGAGCTTCCCTTAGGATAACACTCGACAGGGCAGCCTCAGTGTTGGATGAAAGATAATCGGAAATGGCCTGATGGATAATGTCTTGGTAATTGGAGTCATGGAGTTGCCAGGGTGACATACACCACCTGAGGGGAGGCCTCTGTGGTCCAACGTGTATCTTAAGTGAAATCGGGGAGTGGTCGGTGAGTCACCTGGGCAGGATAGAGACCTGGGAGACCCTGTGTATGTAACAATATGGAAAGAAGAAATAATCTAGTCGGGATAGAGAGCCATGTACAGCAGACAGGAACGTGAAACCCATCTCGGCAGGATGATAAGCCCGCCACTCATCAGCCCACCCTAGTGTAGTGGCCAGGAGGTGGAGCTTGGAATCCCCCGTCTGGGGTATCTGCCCCAGCTATCTCAGATGATCCGAAGGTAACATGACATTGTTCCAGTCCCCGTTTAATAGCGTCAGTTCATCTGGGAATTCCCCCCACAGTCAAGTGATTCTGTCAACAAACGTTTGTCCCAGGGGAGGGGGGACATACCTATGGTGACACATTTGTCGTGTAGCGTACCTGACGCAATGGTGTATCTGCCCGCGGGGTCGGACCAGAGTTTAGACAGAGTGAAAGGGACCCACTGGTGTACTAGGACAGCCGTACCACGGGAGCCTCATGTGAACCCCGAGTGGTATGCTGTGCTATATCCAAATCGGGTAAGGCATGGGGTTTTGTTTCCAAGTAGGTGGGTTTCTTCTAAGAGAAGTATGTTGGCTTCGCAGCCTTTAGCTTGTCTAAGGATGCAGCCCTTTTGATATTGTTTAAGATCCCCCTAACATTCCAGGATACGATGTTCAAGTCCCCGAGCTGGGGAATGTGTGTATGTGGGGTCATCGGTCGTCTATGGGAGGGTTCTCCTTGTGGTGTATGCACGTTATAGTGATCGAACCCCTGTGCCTATATAGAAACTGCAAACATTTTGATCAAGTAGGTTAAAACAATCCCCCATCCCAATAAATCCACCAACAAGAGGTATCTGTCGCGGAGGAGGGAATCCTGGGGCACCAACTGGTGGTCCCAGAGGCCTCTGCCAATTGTACCCAAACATCCCACAAAAACTTAAACATAAGTGTTCAGGGATGTGACACTCTTAGAGTTGACCCCCAAGCCATTGAAGTTCACTGAGCGGACCGAGAGGAAGAGTTTTGTCAGAATCAGCACAAAAGACACAGCCAGTGTTGACTGCATCATATCCCTTTTTTTTTCTCCTTAAAGCTATGTTGCACAGTAGCCTGCAGTGTTGCACAGTAGGTCTAAAAAAGTGCGGAGCAAGCTATATGAGGGAGGTGTGGGGTAGAAGGTAGGGTGAAGCAACAATAGACAGCGGTTTGGGAGACACTACAGTGTCATTCAGTCTTATAGAGTGCATAGCAAAAAGTACCCAAAAAAAGTACCTGGAGGAGCGCGCTGCAAGTGGAATGACACTGGCCACAAACAGCAAGCTGTGTTAGGTCAATGCTCTATGGCAGGGACAAAAGCCCCACGACAAAGCAGAAGGAGGTGAGCAGCCCGGAGGAAGCAGGAGGCTTGACCAATAAGAAGCAAGGCATCAAGAGTGGCGTGGAAGCCAAACAATGGTAAATAATGGGCAGGTTCTAAGCCCGTTTCAAGTTTCCTTTTTTATTGTTTTTACAAATTATATCACCGACCGCGCATAAGCACTCTCTCCGGTGAAACCTAAAAATGTCATGCTGCTGCTCACTACCGGTACTCCAGCACACAATCTTTGCACCATGGTTCAGAGGCGTGTGGATGTGTGCCGACATGATTTGTACTGAAAGTATACACTTCCAGTACCCTGTCTTTTGCTCAAGCCTAAAAACATCTCTGCCAAATTATCAGCAGAGTGACAGAGATATCTGGACCTCTAAACATATCTCAAAAACCCTTTTTACAATGTACATGAGAGATGTTCAGAAGTGTTAACACCTTGTGCTGATACATTGATGCCCCTTATCCCGCTGGATTCTGTACCCTGTGACTGTTTCAACATCTTTTATATATCAGGGCCTCTGCTCTTGGTCCTGAGGCACCCAGTCGCTCACAGGAGCTGTTGTTTTGCAGAAAGTAAATAGTGTCAGCGGGGAGCCTGTTGCTGTGTGACCCCCAGGTCCCTCCTATGCAAGTCAATTAGAGACACCGATTTCGGATCATGAGCCACTGCTTATGCCACTGTGTCCAGATGACCTAGTTTCATGGCTTGTATAAATCAATGCGGAGGAAGATGCTGCTACATGGAAGGAGTCTAAACATCCATGTCAGAAGCTTATTTTCATGCAGTCACGCCAATAAAGCATTAGTCTTTTGTACTGTCTTTTTTGACTGGCTCAAACTTACTCATTGCCATCTGGTGTGATCTGCAGATAGAGAGTTTTATTTTTGGCAAGGTGAACTCATCCATCCATTCAGCCATCTGGGGTCAATAAACTGAGTGCCATCATCATGGCTGTTAGTGGCCATCCCAAATTGAGTGCTTACAACACTGAAATACACAAATGTTGCAATAGGAAAAATTATGACCCACGCTGCGCCTGGCCTGACGATCAGAGACTACCTCCTAATTTATCTAAGGAAGTAAGAAACTGTGAAATTACCATGGACTCCAAGTTATCAATGAATATCCAAGTAGCAAGATCAAGCTTCATTACCATGAAAACTCTGACACGCATCCTACCCCCACCTGGATTACCACACAAGGTCCAGGCTACTATTTCACATGTACTCAGGGCCGGAGTGGCTGTATCGAGCACCTGGTGTCCCCCCAGTGGGCTGCTACGGTGGAGGACGGTTTTGTTACCAGGGCCGGTTTTGGAATACCGGCCCTCCTTAACAAAAAAAGCTGCAGTGTTTTACACGCTCAACCTGCCCCCCACCCCGTTGATCCGACTCAATTGCCTGGGCCAGTTTGGGTTCCCTGTCCGGCCCTGCATATACTGTCTAAACGTGATTATGCCAATGGACTCGACAACTGTTCATCATTATTAACTATAAAAAGACTAACATTGATTCCTCCTACATGTAAAGCCAAAAGACCTACCTTTAAGCTGCTTTGTATCACCCACAAAGCAATACATTGAACATGACCGCTTTACATCAGGAATAAAATCACCAAATACATTCAACAAAGGAACCGCTGCTCAAGATATGCACTTCGCCTCAAAAGCCCACCATACAAGAAAAAAAACATAGGTGGTACATCTTTCTCTGTTTAAGAAGCCAAATTATGGATTTCATTACCCCCTAACATAAGATCCATGCATAACTAACTTACCTTCAGAAGACTACTCAAGAGTTGGCTCTTTCCTGCATAACCACAATATTCAAACTTAATGTACAGCATATCCCTGTGTTTGCAAACATTTATAATTTGACTATATGTATGTATTAAGATGTGTATTTCTTTGTGTACAACTATGTATAATAACTATGGTTTAAAAAAAATTCTTTAGGTCTGCTTAAGGAATGTATATATTGTATATATATATATATATATATATATATATATATATATATATATATATATATATATATATATATATATATGTATGTATGTATATATATGTATGTATGTATATATTCCACCAAATGCCACAATCGCTGCCGAACAACTTGCAGGCAGGTGTCTCCGTCATGACTGCGGCCGTCACGAAAACATTAACCACCAAAATCCCATACCAGGAATTCATAGAGCACTCTGTGGTTCACGGTCTTCACTGTAATTTGGCAGACATGTTTCTGCAATTATGCCTTTCCCAATGCCGTAGTGTTCCCAGTAACCATTTCACCACATTTAAAACACTACTGTCTCCTCTTCTTTGGACAGGAAAAAGTGCTGTAATAGAATATAGACTGCATCATGCTCATTAGTATCTATTTACTCAGTCCCCTATTGTGACATGCATAGTTCCTTCATAAACTCTCGACAAGTGTGCCTTAATACTCGTAAATCTAATTTCAGTCATTATAGTCACTTAGTCGAAACAAGTTATTCAGGGTACCAATATATCAAGTCAAGTCAAGTCAAGTCAAAGAATTTATATAGCGCACTACATACCCAGAGGGTCTCAAGGCGCTTATGGGCGGGGAAGAGGATTACTTGTCAAATATCCACGTTTTAAGTTGCTTTCTGAATGCTAGGTGGTTCTGGGTAAGGCGAAGGTAAGTGGGGAGTGAGTTCCATGTTTTAGCTGCCAGGTATGAGAAGGATCTGCCTCCCATGGTGGTCTTGTTGATGCGAGGTACAGTAGCGAGGGCTTGGTTGGAAGAACGTAGTTGGCGGGAGGGGGTGTAGAAGGATAGTCGTGAGTTGAGGCATTCTGGGCCGATGTCGTAGAGTGATTTGTGTGCGTGGGTTAGCAGTCGGAAAGTGATCCTCTTATTGACGGGTAGCCAGTGGAGGTCTTTCAGGTGACCAGAGATGTGTTCGTTACGCGGGATGTCTAATATGATCCTGGCTGAGGCGTTTTGGATTCGTTGGAGTTTCTTCTGGAGTTTAGCGGTAGTACCTGCGTAGAGGGTGTTTCCGTAGTCCAGTCGGCTCGTGACCAGAGCATGGGTGACTGTTTTTCTGGTTTCGGTGGGGATCCAGCGAAATGTTTTTTTGAGCATGCGAAAAATGTTGAAGCAGGATGAGGAGACGGCGTTGACTTGTCTGTTCATTGAAAGTGAAGAATCCAGGATAACGCCTAGGTTCCGTGCGTGGTCTGTCGGGATGGGTGCTTTTCCAAGGGCTTCCGGCCACCAAGAGTCGTCCCATGCAGAGGGGGATGTACCTAAGATGAGGACTTCTGTTTTATCTGAGTTCAGTTTCAGACGGCTGTGTTTCATCCATTCGGCAACTTCTTTCATTCCTTCGTGTAGGTTAGTTTTGGCGGTGCTGGGGTCATTGGTGAGAGAAAGGATCAGTTGAGTGTCATCCGCGTAAGAGATGATGTTGAGGTTGTGTTGGCGGGCGATGGCCGCGAGGGGGCTCATGTATACGTTGAAGAGGGTGGGACTGAGTGAGGATCCTTGTGGAACGCCACAGATGACTTCGGTGGCCTCGGACTTGAATGGTGGAAGGCGGACTCTCTGGGTTCTTCCGGTGAGGAACGAGGTGATCCATTCAAGTGCTTTTCCTTGTATTCCGATGTTTCTGAGGCATTGTAAAAGGGTGCTGTGGCAGACTGTGTCGAAGGCTGCAGAGAGGTCGAGGAGGATGAGGGCGACTGTGTCTCCATTGTCCAGTAGAGTTCGAATGTCGTCTGTTGCTGCGATGAGGGCGGTTTCAGTGCTGTGTTTTGTTCGGAAGCCAGACTGTGAGGAGTCGAGGGATTTGTTGGCTTCGAGGAAGGCGGCGAGCTGGTTGTTGACAGCTTTCTCGATGACTTTGGCCGGGAAAGGAAGGAGCGAGATGGGGCGGTAATTTTTGAGTTCGGTGGGGTCCGCTGTGGGTTTTTTCAGAAGGGCGGTGAGATCAGCGTGTTTCCAGCTTTCCGGGAAGGTGGCGGAGTTGAAGGAGCAGTTGATGACGTCTCGGAGGTGCGGTGCTATGGCGGAGTCTGCTTTGTTGAAGATGTGGTGAGGACATGGGTCTGTGGGGGATCCTGAGTGGATGGAGTTCATCAGGCGGATGATGTCCTCAGTGGAGATTGGGTTCCAGTCGTTAAGGGTGTTCAAGGGGGGAGAATGTTCAGCATATGGTTGGGTGGGTTGGTCTCCGGGTTGGTTGTCGAAGCTGTTGTGGATGTCTGCAATTTTGTTGTGGAAGAATAAAGCCAGGGAGTCGCAGAGGGCTTGAGAGGGGGTGATGTCATTGGAGTTGGCCGAGGGATTGGTAAATTCCTTGACGATGTTGAAAAGTTCCTTGCTGTTGTGGGCGTTGTTGTCTAGTCGATCCTTGAATGCTGTTATCTTGGCCTTTCGGATTAGTTGGTGGTGTGTGCGGGTGGCGTTTTTGAAGGCGTCCTTGGTGCTAGTGGTTGGGTCTTTTTTCCAGGCCTTTTCAAGGGAGCGGCAGAGTTTCTTGGACTTCTTAAGATCATCGTTGAACCATGAGGCCTTCTTGCTGCCAGGTCTGCGTTGACGTTTTTTCAGTGGTGCTAGGATGTCGGCGGTGTTGGATAACCATAGGGTGAAGTTGGTGGCGGCTTGGTCTGGGTTAGAAGAGTGGGCTGGGGTGTTTAGAAGGAGCGATGAGGAGATCTGGTCGATGGTGATTTTGTTCCAGTTTCTTTGCAGAGTTGGTTGGGGGTGGTTGATGGGTTTCGGCTTGTTGTAGGTGAAGTGAACGCAGCTGTGGTCAGTTCAGAGGAGATCCGTAGTGTGGCTGAAGGAGACATGATTGCTGGAGGTGAAGATAGGGTCGAGTGTGTGACCTGCGATGTGGGTGGGGGAAGTGACCAGTTGTTTAAGTCCGAGGTTGGCGAGGTTGTCCAAGAGGGTGGTGGTGTTGCGGTCGTTGTTCTTTTCAAGGTGAAAGTTGAGGTCTCCCAGAAGGATGTAATCTTTGGAGGGGAGCGCGTGTGGAGTGATGAAGTCCGTGATGTCTTCACTGAATTTTGCGCGGGGTCCTGGTGGTCTGTAGAGGAGGGTGCCTCTGAGTGTGGTCTTGGGGTCGATGTGGATCTGGAAGTGAAGGTGTTCAGAGTTGGCGAGATTGACGTCAGAGCTGGTTGAGATGTGGATTGATTTTTTATGGACGATAGCGATTCCTCCTCCTGTGTGGCCGGTACGGTCCTTGCGTGTGATCTTATATTCTTCAGGGATGGCAATGGTGATGCCAGTGTGGCACATTGAAGACTCAGTCCATCCATCTACTTTGCTCTGACCAACAATAGGCAAGTATCCACAGGAGCTTTGTTTGGTAACTTGCTTCCTTTCATTATAGTAATATAATTGTTTGGGCAGAGCACGGTAGGGCGATGGATTAAGTCTCCAATGCAATTGGATATATTATCTCCCTTATGCATGCATACCGTTCTATGTAGTTACGTTTCTATATAATTATTACTTTACTCCTTATGTAGAAGAAGAACAATGTATATTTATACATGTATACCCTTTTTGTGTAGTTATGCATCTTTAAATGTATTACTTTATTCCTACTTTAGAAGAGGAAATAAAACCCACCTTTGGTTCTCAAGTGTACTACTCAGTCTGACCTTATACCTCTCTCAATATATCCTCTACCACCACTCTCTGACTCATCTCAAACCTCATTATACTACTATGATCTTCAAAAAAAACCTTTCTAGACTCTTCCCTCTCTATTCCTCTTTGACTCGCCAAAAACCTCATTATTACTGTTATGATCTCATAAGCAACCTTTTATAAATTGCTCCCTCATGTATACCAATCCTCTTTTTACTACTATGATTTCCGTAATCTATTTCTAGAGACTCTTCCCTCCTCTCTCTCTCTCCTTTTACTCATCCCAAGCCTAATCTCAGTATTATGATCTCCCAAATAACACTTTCTAGACTCTTCCCTTTTCTATCCCTCCATTACCCTACTCAATCAAACTAACAGACTCACATGTCCACCGCTCAAATTAACACATATTTCCCCAATAGCGGTGATACTCAAAGTATGGCCCCGGGGCACATGTGGGTTTCCTGACCTTCACATGCGGCCCCCTGGTCAACAACAGCACTGGCCTGCTGTTTACTCAAATCAAGCAAATCATTAAAAAATATTAAATATACAGGCAAGCATTTGTTTAAAAGTTAATTAAAGTTAAAAAAGGAAGTAGTTAGGCTGTCCTGCATCTTTTAACTTTAGGATCACCTTAATTTTTAAAGACATCTTGCAGCAAAAGTGTAAAAATATGATAAAGTCTCTTCAAAATTCAAAAAGTGTATTTCATTAACATGCAGAACCGTTTCACCTTAGTACAGCAGATTATCAGTGCACTGAGAAGGATTTTATTAAAGTGATTGTTTTCAAAAATGAATTTAGAATCAATCATATTTCAACCCACCTTAATAATTATTATTATTATTACTGTCGGCGTCCAGGGTAGTGGGAGAGTCATGGGCGTTATCACATGCAGAGTCAATGAGGTTGAAGACTAGTCTAGCACCCTTGAGTGGAGGGCTTCAATATTGCTGGTGTATTGTATTTTTTAGACTCACCTCATCCTAAATTTGTATTTCTTTTATCGGTAATAAGGGCACACTTAGATGCACAAACATAGCTGTTATGTCAGATGAAATGCTTACCTCCTCGAATAAGAATCGTTGTGTAGTGTTTTTCAGGCACTGCTTTTGCACCCGGCTGCAGCAAAATACAAAATGTCAAGATCCACGAGTATTGCGCCATTGTAGATTATATTCAGAACCAGAACTTGAAAAAT
Organism: Lissotriton vulgaris; assembly: GCF_964263255.1. Lineage (NCBI taxonomy): Eukaryota > Metazoa > Chordata > Amphibia > Caudata > Salamandridae > Lissotriton > Lissotriton vulgaris. The sequence goes on along the minus strand of NC_141697.1, from coordinate 334,677,301 downwards.
CTTTCCACTTGTTTTAAAACTATTGCACAAACAAGCATTAAATGCGAGCCTTTTTTGGTGGCCTGTAATTTGGGTCTGTTAGTGAGGAATGTTAAATGCAGAGCTGCTCTTACCATTTTAACTGTCTCTTTAAATTACACCGCTCTGTAGAATCAGACGCCCCAGTCGCAGTTACGCCTGCATTCCTACTCCCGAGTTCATCCTTTGCTGTTATATTCAGGATGTTTCAATTCAGGGGCCTCAGATCATGAATCGTCTGGCGCGTCCTCCACACCATTTTGATTACGCGAGTTTCCCCAAATGCCCCGAGCTCCTGAAAGGACTATTGGTTGGCGGTTCCCGAGTTTAGGGCCGTGGTCCGAAATGACAGACATTCAATGTAGCTTGGAAGGTCAAAATCATGTGTGCTGTCCCATCAAACGAGTTTTTAGAATTGAGAAAAAAACTGCAAATGTAACTCCCTTTGTAATCAAATCACTGATTGAATAAGATTAGACTGTAGGGATACTACTGTAAGTAGGGTACAATCATCATTATTAGATTCCTTAAAACAATTCAATAAATACAATGCACCCTGGGTAAACAAGATATTAGCTATAACCACCTGTTAAAAAGTGGCATAGGGTTCAGAGAGTGCAGTGTTGCAGAGTAGACAACCCTAGAGAGCAGTGGTGTGGCGTAGAGTGTATTGGTGTGGAGATGGTGGCATACAGTAGAATGGCATAGAGAGCAGTGGTGTAGAGTCTAGTGGTGCACAGTGTAATAGTGGTATGTGTCCACTTGAGGACTTCGCTCTTCCATGTCACACTTCATCAGGGTCCCAAAAATCAAAAGAGCACGTATGGGTGGCCGATCCTTCACTTTTACTGCCTCTAGATTGTGGAAAGCTCTTCCTTTAGAATTTAGGCAACTTAATATTCTGTCCAGATTTAGGAAGAGGCTGAAAACCATTCTGTTTCCAAGAGCCTAGATTCTGTCCCGTTTTCCCCCTGCCTTTTCTTTGCCCCTGCTTTTCGGACAATTTAAGCGCCAGAATACCCTTTGGGTGACAGTTCAGCGCTATATAAAATTCCCTTACATTACATTATAGAGTGGCTTAGAGTGCAGTGACAAAGAGTACACTGGCATAGAATGCAGTGGCATACTGTGTTGCAGGGCAGAGTATAGTGGCATAGACTCCTGGAGTAAATTAGCATTGAGTGTATTGGTGTAGATTACAGTGATGTAGAGTGCAGTGGCACAGAGTAGAGTAGAATGGCAGAGTAGAGTGGAGTGGCGTAGAGTGGAGTGGTGCTGAGTCGAGGGCTGCTGGGTGCAGCTGCATAGACTACATTATTTTAGAGTGGAATGGTTGCATGGTAGAGTACAGTGGTGTAGAGTGGCGTAGAGTGCACTGGCATAGATTGGAGCATTGCAAAGGAGAGTGCATTAGCGCAGAGTGCAGTGGCAGTGGCATAGAGTGCCGTGTTGCGGAGTAGATTGGCATAGAGTGGAGTGGTGTACAGAGCAGTTGAGAAGAGTGCAGTGGTGCATAGTATAGTAGTTTGGGGTAGAGTGCATTGGCATAGACTTCAGTAATGGAGAGTAGAGAGGCGTAGAGTAAAGTGGTGCAGAGTAGAGTGCAGTGTGGAGTGGTGCAGAATACAGTGGAGTGGCGTAAAGTGCAGTATGCATGGTGTGGTAGCACACTGCCATTACAGACAGCACATCTTCAATTGAAATGACCATTACATTTGCACAGACAAACAGTTTTACTGATAAAAGAATACAGCGCGCAAACGATAATATGTGGAAATGTCATCACCTAGTGTATTGATTTGTTTTGATCGTATTAAAATAGTGGTTTACACCATACTTAAGAATTACCGAAAAATGTGCATCATTTGTGCTTTTCTAATTCTGACATATTCTAAAGCACAAGTTACTACTTGTGTAACGATATATCTGTAAGAGACATTAGTTAGTGATAGATTCCTTACCTTAGAATATCCCCAGGCGTCAGACTGGATCCGGAAACTTTTGCGTAGCAGTACCCTTGCGCGTCGGTAGGCATCGTCTGCGGCTCCGCATCCGTCGTCGGCGTCGTGGGCGCCGTGATGATGTCGTCGGAGTACTTAGACGCCGCCTCCGCGTGCTGACGTCAGTTCTTAGACACAGCTTTTCCTCGCCAGAAACGCAGAGCTATGCGAAAAACCAACACTGGTGCCATGAAACTAGGGCCCTAAAAAGGGATGACCTTAACCCTAGATATCGGTTCGCAGAACTGGGAGGATGGGTGGGTCGGTAAGGAATCTATCACTAACTAATGTCTCTTACAGATATATCGTTACACAAGTAGTAACTTGTGCATCTGAAAGAGACACGTAAGTGATAGATTCCTTACCTTAGAATAGATACCCCAGCAATATCAACCCCGTGGTGGTGGGTCTGCGAACCAATAATCACACCAGAAAGTCCTGAAGGACGGATCGGCCAAAGAAGCCATCCCTCCGGACTTGACTGTCCAGGCAATAATGTCTTGCAAACGTGTGCAGCGAGGCTCACGTAGCCGCCGGACAAATGTCCTGCAAGGGCACACCTCGGCCCAAAGCAGTCGTAGTCGCTGTGGCTCGAGTGGAATGAGCCCTCAGCCCAACAGGGGGTTCCTTCTTCGCCAAGGAGTAACACGCCTGGATACACAAGATGATCTACCGCGAGATGGTCCGCTTGTGCACCGCTTTCCCCTTCTTAGCGCCCACCTAACCAACAAAGAGTTGGTCATCCACCCGGAACTGACGTGTGCGATCCAGATAGAATGAGAGCGCACGTTTTGGGTCCAGACGGTGGAGCCTCCCTTCCTCTCTCGAGGGATGCGAAGGCGGAAAGAAGGTGGGCAAGGTAATGGATTGCCCAATGTGGAAGGCCGTGACCACCTTGGCCTTGTCCTTAACACAACCTTGTCCGGATGAACTGAAAGGAAAGGAGGTTTACAAGATAGAGCCTGGAGCTCACTCACTCTCCTGGCAGAGGTGATGGCTACCAGGAAGGCTGTCTTCAACGTAAGAAGGCGTAGAGGACAGTTGTGAAGTGGCTCAAAGGGAGCACACATCAGAAAGGTAAGAACCAGGTTCAAGTCCCACTGAGGCATCACAAAGGGAACCGGAGGGAACATATGAGTGATGCCCTTCAAGAATCTGTTAACAATGGGGGACTTGAACAAAGAAGGCTGATCAGGTAGCCTTAAGAAGGCTGAAAGGGCAGAAAGGTATTCCTTGATAGTGCTCAGAGCAGAGCCCTGCTGGGCAGGAGAAAGAAGGAAGAGAAGAACCTCAGAAAGAGGGGCAGAAAGAGGATCCACAGCCTTTGCTGTGCACCACGCCACAAATCTGTTCCACCTGCAGGCGTATGCCGACTTTGTGGAGGGACGCCTGGCTGCCAGAATGATGTCACAGACTTCAGGAGGCAAGTCGAATGGCCTCAACTGTCACCGCTAAATCTCCAAGCATGGAGGTGGAGACTGGACAGGTTCGAGTGGAGGACCGTCCCCTGCTGCTTCGACAGAAGGTCCTCCTGAAGAGGCAGATGAACCGGGGGATCGACTGACATACTGAGTAGCTCGGGATACCAGTACCTTCGTGCTCAGTCCGGAGCCACAAGGATGACTTGTGCCCGGTCGCGCCTGATCTTCTTCAGCACTCTGGGCAGAAGTGGTATAGGCGGAAAGGCGTACAACAGACCGCAACTCCACTCGCGACGAAAAACGTCTCCGAGCGAGTGCCGCCTTGGAAATTCCAACGTGCAGAACTGATGACATTGCACGTTCTCTTCGGTGTAGATCTAACCAAGGCTCTCCCCACTGCAGAAAGAGACCTTGCGCCACGTCCGAGTTCAGACGCCATTCGTGATCCATCATGCACCGGCGGCTGAGTTCGTCCGCCCTGGCGTTCAGAGAACCTGCCAGGTGTTGAACCACCAGAGTCACGCCCTGATGTTCCAGCCATTGCCAGAGGTGCAGAGCCTCCTGGCAGAGGGTCCACGACCCACCCCGCCCTGTTTGTTGCAGTACCATATGGCGGTGGTGTTGTCCGTGAACACTTGCACTACACTCTCTCGGACAGAGGGGAGGAATGCCTTCAGTGCTAGACGAATCGCCCGCAGCTCCAAAAGGTTGATATGGAGCCGGGACTCCGCCGGAGACCAAAGGCCTCTGATCTCCGCCTCTCCCATGTGGCCTCCCCAGCCCTGGAGGGACGCGTCCGTCACAACTACGTGCTCCGGTTGGGGAAAGGAGAGGGATCTGCCGCTGACCCAATCGCGGTCCGTGAGCCACCACTGCAGCTGTCTCGCAGTGCCCTTCGAGATCAGGACATGGTCGTACAGGTTGCCCTAATGCTGGGCCCACTGAAACTTCAGGTCCCACTGCAGAGCCCGCATCCGCCACCGGGCGTGATGCACCAGAAGGATGCAGGAAGCCATCAGCCCCAGAAGCCGCAGCGTCAACCTGACCAAAACTCGGGATAAAGGCTGGAAGATTGGAATCAGAGCCTGTATATCCCGAACCCGCTGTTCGGGTGGGTAAACCCGAAACTGCACTGAGTCGAGAACCGCTCCGATGAAAAGGAGCTTCTGAGAGGGGCACAGGTGTGACTTTGGCACATTGATGGAGAACCCCAGCTGGTGCTAGAGGTCTGCCGTTGTCTGGAGGTGGTTGAGGACTGTCTGGGGCGAGCCCGCCTTCAACAACCAGTCGTCGAGGTAGGGGAAGACTTAAACCCCTAACCTGCGCAGATGAGCTGCGACCACCGCCATCACCTTCGTGAACACCCGTGGGGCGCTTGTAAGGCCGAAGGGGAGCACAGTAAACTGAAAGTGCTCGTGGCCTACCGTGAACCGCAGGTAACGCCGGTGGGCCGGCAGGACGGGGAAGTGGAAATAAGCGTCCTGCAAGTCCAATGCTACCATCCAGTCTCCTGGGTCCAGGGCAGCTAAGACCTGAGCCAGAGTCAGCATCTTGAACTTCTCTTTCCGGAGGAAGCCGTTGACGTTCCGTAGGTCCAAGATAGGGCGTAGGCCCCCTTTGCCCTTCTTGGGTACCAGAAAGTAGTGGCAGTAGCAACCACGTCCTACTTCTGGCCCAGGAACGCGCTCGATGGCCCCCTTGGCCAAGAGGGCGAAACTTCCTCCTGTAGAAGCCGCAAGTGATCTTCTGATACGCGGTGGCATGGCTTGAGGGGTCGTCTCGAAGGGGAGGGAGTAGCCCCTCCGGACGATCTGCAGCACCCACCCGTCCGAAGTGACAGTGCGCCAGTGAGAGTGGTGATGGCAAACCCTTCCCCCCACTGGCATCACATGGGCCGAGAAGCACGGACTAGGAGGGTTTAGAGGCGGATGCTGCGGGGGAAGGTGTGGACAGGCCTCGCCGTTGTCCCCGACCGCCTCCACGGCGATTTCCACGGCCGCCACCGTGCTGGATGTTAGTCTGCGGCGAGTGGCTGGCAGCACATGTGGGGGCGCCCCTTCCTTGGCCACGAAAGGAGCGAAAGGCACCAGTGTGCTGGCGCGTGGCCGAGAAGCCCAAGGACTTGGCCGTAGCCCTGGAGTCCTTAAAGCGCTCAAGCGCATGGTCTGCCTTGTCGCCAAAAAGGCGACGGCCATCGAACGGCATGTCCATCAGAGTGTTTTGGACATCTGCCGAAAAGTTGGCGGACCTCAGCCAGGCGTGACGTCTCACCGCCACTGTCATTGCCATCGCTCTGCCTAGCGAGTCGGTGGTATCCAGCCGACACCGAATAGAATATTTGGCTGCGTCTCGGCCCTCCACAAGGGCTTGGCCGAGTTTGGCCCGTACCTCCAACGGACACTCTGGCAGCACTTCCGCCACCGTCTCCCACAGAGAGTGGGTGTAGCGGCCCAAGAGGCATGTGGTGTTGGAAGACCGCAGTCCCAAACTAAGGGAGGAGAAGATCTTTTTCCCGAACTGCTCATACCTCTTGGATTCCCTGTCCGGCGGAGCCACGGGAATGCGGTCTGGGAATTGGAGGCCTGGATGACCAGGCTCTCGGGGGTGGGGTGGGTGGACAGGAAACATGGGTCGCCCGGGGCCGGGCGGTGGTGTCTGGCAACGTTCCTATCTACGGGCGAACCCGTAGCGGGCTTGGACCAAGTGCCCAAAAGAACGTCGGTTAAGGCCTCATTAAAGGGCAGTAGAGGCTTGGCCGAGCTTGACTGCGGTTTAAGGACCTCAGTGAGGAGGTTAGTCCTCACGGCCGCGACGGGGAGCTCAAGGTTTAAGGCCTTGGCAGCCCTCATCAACACCACGCTATATGTTGCCCCCTCCTCCGAAGCCACGGTAGGAGGCGAGGCAAAACCAGTGTCTGGAGAGGTGTCCAGACCACTGGCATCCCCAAGGTCTCCTGCCCAGTCCGCATAAAACTGACACTCCCGGGTCAGAGGGTCCTCAGACCCCTCCCAATCCTACTCATCACCCATCTCCTGATATTCAGGGTTATCAATTAATGGGGCCGGTTCATTGAAGTAAAACTCCCCAAGCGGCGTCGAAAGCGGCGCCCAGCGGCGCTGTTCCGACGCCGGAACCGGAATGAAGGAGGCATCGGGGACGGCGCCGCCCGAGGACGGCGTCGGAGGCGACACCTGACGGACCGACGCTGGGGGGGTTGTAAGGTCCACCGGTGACGATCCAGGGCCCGAGGAAGGTCTAGCAGTGACCCGTGGTACCGGGCCCGAAGGCGCCGGCGGCGTCGGGCCGCTTGACCCTGCGGCGCCGGGCCCTGCGGCGCCGGGCCCTGTGGCGCCGGCGGTGTCGGGACTGTGGGGCCCTGCGTCGCCGGGCCCGAAGGCGCCGGCGGCGTTGGGGCCGAAGCACCCGACGGCGTCGGGCCAAAGCCCCCGACCCGCTAGGGGCCCCAGACGGGTCCGCTGGGCCCGGAGGCGCCGCGGAGCCCGTCGGAGGAGAAAGGGACCTCATGGCCATGATGAAGCGCTCAATCTCCTCCGGCGTCGCATCTCGCCCAGGGACCGGAGGGACGCCCACGACTCCAAAGGAGCCGCGTGGGCGGTGTCACCCGAACCCCCGGCCGCATCGCGCGAGCGTCGGGGGGGGAGTCAGAAGAGCGATGATGCCTCTTTGACTTCTTGTGCTTCTTACCTGACGACGACTTCGACCATGAGGAGTGGTGCCGACTCCCGGAGCTGTGACGGCTCCGTCCCCGCGACCTGTCCCTCGACCTCCCTTGGGACGGGACCGGGACCTCACTCGGCGCGGGGCTGACTGCCGGAGTTTGAGCCGCCTGCGGGACCGCTCCCGCCTGGCTTTCCTCGAGAGGGCCCGGCAGTCGGAGCAGGCCTCGTCGTCGTGGTCGACGCCTACACAAGTTAGGCACAGGCGGTGAGGGTCCATGACCGACATCGTGCGGTCGCACTCCTCACAGTGCTTAAATCTGGGCATCCCTAGGCACCGATCGGAGTCGTTTGACTTCGAGGAATGATCAAAAATTGATCCAAAAAGCTAGTCAAAAATTGACTTGGGTAACTGCTCTTTCAAGATCTGCGCTGGCTGGCGCGGAAAAAAGAAGAACTGACGTCAGCACGCGGAGGCGGCGTCTAAGTACTCCGACGACGTCATCACGGCGCCCACAACGCCGACGACGGACGCGGAGCCGCAGACGACGCCTACCGACGTGCAAGGGTACTGCTACGCAAAAGTTTCCGGATCCAGTCTGACGCCTGGGGATATTCTAAGGTAAGGAATCTATCACTAACGTGTCTCTTTCAGATATATCTACATAGTTCATTGACAGGCATTTAAATGTTCTTGTGTGCTAGAAAAAAATAACATTGTATAGCCTTCCTGAAACATTCCCCCAGTAGTCAGCATGATTGTCATATAAAACCTCTAGTTTTGAAATCAGAGAAAGAAAAATAAACACCAAGCTCCCTGGAAGACAAAGTCTGATATTTGACTTCTGTCTTTGAATGTACAGCAAATGTGACAAGATTTAAAGGCCTCTTTACTGAAATCCAGGACTGGTGGAAGAATACAGTAAATAGGGTTTGGACAAGGGAAGGGACAAACTCAAGCTGGATAGCCTAAAACCAATAGAGCCAGTAAGCAAATGTGAGTTACAAACCACAAAGCCAATGGTAGGCAATGGGTGGAATGCATTTCCAGGAAAGCTTTCCGAATGTCCCCAAGATGTTAGCATACCAGACAGCTGCGCGGTCTGATAGGCTTTAACCTAAATAGGGGCAGTAAATGCGACAGTGTATCATAAATGTGATTGAGAAAAGTGTGCATAGCATGGCTTTTTTATACATCACTCTAATTATATATACATTTTTATTGAATTTTATGAAACATAGTGTCACAAATGACAAATACAGTTCTCTTGCACCTACGTAGCACATCCAATTTATATAATGTGCACACTTGGGCGAAAGCTGAGGCGCTAATTATGTTGGAGCAACATGGCATGTGGGCCGCAACTTGGGCTCACACAATCTGAACGTACACATGGCAGTCCCATAGTGAACTTGTATCTCGTAGCCCCGAAATGCACTAGGGTAGCACCAATATTTCCTTCCCCGGAACTTCATATCTGAATGAGTCATATTGACACATTCTGGTTATATGCCACCCAAGGACCCCATATATTCTCTTATATCTAGAGGCATTCTCTGGCTTTGAACGCCTTCCTCTCCATCATGGCGCAGCGACTCATTCTCATCTTCTACATCTTAATAGTTGAGGTCTCTCCTGAGCTCCACAGTCAGGCAATATCTTGCTTGGCCACCAAGCATTCTGTCACTAAGAACAGTCAACAATGTCTAGAGACACTGTCTTTTTCCATCAGTCCCAACAGGCCAGCTTGGGGTGTAATTGTATTGGCTTCTTAACCCCTGCGGCCAAGGTGCACTCGTTCTGGGACCAAAGTTGAGTCATGAGCTGTCATTCCCATGTCAAATGCACAAGCATACCTCTCTCCAGGGCACAGTAGATACAGCTGGGATTTGGCTTCCTCCCCATCGTCAGACAGGCGTGAAATATACTCTGTGGAAGTATTTTAGTTGGATGAGTCGTAGACGAGCGGGGATGGTCATCACTCTTGGGGCTATCCTGGCCTACCTCCACTCATCATTGTCTAGGCCACCAACATCATCCTGCCCTTTGGAATGCATGTCCACTTGAGTGATTCGGGACAATCACTAATAGGGAGCAGTAAAGCCTAGAGATAACCACTTTCCCTGATGGGTTGTAAAGTCAAATTGGCTTTTAACAGGCTAAAATCCGGGAGGTTATCCGAAGAGTCGGCAAGCAGGTTCCTAAGCTGTAGGAACCTGAAAAACTGAATTGTGCAGCTCAAACTCAGATTTGAGCTCTTTATGTGACTGCATACGATTCCCATACCAGACATCACCCAACCGAGAGGATTATTAAATCCCAGTTTCTGAAGTCTACAGCTCTACTGGCGTGGCCAGCAAGTCTCCTACCCATAAATGAGTGCTCCGCGTGGGGGTCTTGTACCAATTAATGTATTTCACTGTGTGTTGCCATGCCCATTGGTCTACAGGCATCATGGAGGGCGGGATGAATTTTGGTATTGTAAGTGTGATGTAAGGCGCCTTTCTCCCTGAATCCCACTAACTCCAAGTGGAACAGTATGTCGTCCCTGCTCCCATAGAGCCAATCTTTAATCACGATTGTGTGCGCAACCCAATAATACAGCTGGGTGTTCCTTGCACCCTTTACTCCGTCATATGGTGGTTTCAGGTGAATGGTTGGTGAGATAGATAGGCTGGTGGAGATTAGGTAATGTTAGGTTACAGGGATAACGTTTTAAAGAGGAGAGGTTGTGATCTGTGAAATGAGGTGTCAGCCTGTGTCAGAATTACAATAAGAGAGATTAAAGAAAACAGGCATGAGACTAAGAGGAGGCTATGCTCAGAAATAGAAAGAATACAGAGGATGGGAGGTAAGACAAAGGTCACTTTGAAAAAAGAAAGGAGAGGAATCAAGCCAAAAGGAATCAAGTGAAGTAGGTCAAGTTCAGTTTTTCATGCAGGGTTTTAGGAGTATAGTGGGAGGCAGCTTTCTGAGACAGCAGGCAATCTAAGGATGTAAGATGTAGAAAGCAATCTGAGGATGTAAGCCATAAAAAGAAAATAAATATATACATAGTGCTCCATATCTGGGGCAGACAGCTTAAAAGTTTGAGTGTACACATCACTTAAACATAAAGAGTCTAGCTTGCTGTGTGCCACCCTAGGACAGCCCTTTTAAATTTAGTATGGAATATGCCATCCTTAGTACAGGATCTGTACGCTGCACAAGAGGAGTTGGTGCAGAAAAAGAAACGGTCTTATTTAATGATCTTTCCTCACTATTATGTATTAAGTTTTTTTTTAATTTGTACTTACTAAAATGAGTTCTATAGCAAGGGCACCTATCTAACTCTTTCTAAGTACACTATAGAGAAATGGGTGGATGCCACCTGATGTAACATACCCATATGGGTCTCAAAAGAAACGGCATCACGCAAACTAGCTTCGCACAGGCACCATGGATTGTCAACACCGCCGACGTGCGCGTCACCGCAGTCATTTAAAGTTTCGCTATAGAGGAATTCATAATGCAGAAATCAGCTGGTCAGATAGTCCCTGTACTGGGTGGGATTGGGTAATTCTTTGGATATAATCTTAGAAAAAAAAATAGCTGGTCTTTTGCTGTCAAAACATAAAGGCTGGATGCTTAAGCAATGACGAGGCAAGACACTTCTACTTTGTGCCACAGGTGCTACTACATTAATCTTTTCAGATTCTAGTTCAAAGCATTGAGTTTGGTTTGAACCTGGATCTAAACTAAGTTTTTTATTTTTATTGTGAAGCCTACATATTGGTGATCTGGATAAAATATATAGGTTCGACACTTAAAAGTGTATCTTTAAAGTGCTGTTAGCAACTATGTACTGTCCTCTTAGATAGATGTTTTTAACATGGGTCAGCGGACCACTGACGGTTCGCAGTGCCTGCTCAGGACCATGACTGTTACGTAAGTTAAATAATTTTAGCATATTAATACAATAAACATACATAGCAAAGTAAAAGAAAAAGTGGAAAAATAAAAATGCTCTGTAAATATGAAATCATTTGAAATAAAAGGCTACAAATTAAGTTGGTATGCTTAGCTTGATTTGTGGGATCGGCACAGGTACATCTAACAGAATGCAGTATGAACGATTGGTGACCACAAGTAAAGTACTTCTATGCACTAACATAAAAAAAAGCAGGAAAGAAGAAACAAACAAGTATGGGCAAAACCAGGAGGTCTGGCTTTGGCTGAAAGCCTTTTGGCTTTGGAAATTCTTGCTTTATTCTGTCATTGTTTATGCAAAACTAATTGTTGGAAAAACTGCCGGCTCCTCATCAATTAAAAAAAGAAATCAGCTAATGGCAAAAATATTTTTGGGGTTTAAAAAAATCCCACATCATCATAGTAGTTCATGGCACTGAAGGGAACTAGTTTGTGTGTGAATGTGTTCCTTGTGAAAGGGAAGCACAGTGAAGTTAACCAATGGCTGAAGTAATACTGGCCCATAACGCATGTTATGTTATGTTATATGTTTTGTAGAGCGCGACAGCTGCCCCAGCAACGGGGCGTCCCGGCGCTAAGAACCATAGCATAACCAACTGAGGAGGGGGGGAGGGAGTAGAGACTACAGAAGTGGAAAGAGGTGCGTTTTAACTGCTTTACGAAAGCGGACAGGTTGTTAAGGCAACGAATGTTGGGGGGCAAAGAGTTCCATAATTTTGCTCCCATTAATCTGAAGGAGCGACCTCCGATATGGCAGAACTTCGTGCGGGGGACCACTACTAAGTGGTGACCCATAGAGCGAAGATTGCGTTGGGGGGTGTAAGGTGTTAGCAACGATCGGAGAAGTTCGGGGCCATCAGTTTTAAGGATTTAAAAAGCGATGGTAAAAGCCTTAAACTGGATGCGAGCCTCCATGGGCAGCCAATGGAGCCTCTGTATGGTGGCTCTAGCCGAGCATCTTCTGGGCAGGCCTACAATTGCCCTTGCTGCTGAGTTCTGAATACGCTGGAATCTAGCTATCTCGGCTTTGTTAGCGCCCAGTAAAAGGACGTTCGCATAATCCAGCCGGGCAAGAATGGTGGATTGGACAATGAGCTGCCTTGTCTTGGGGTCAAAGAAGCCTAAGATGGAATTAAGGCTTCTCAGCAACCCAATACATGTAGCTGCTACTTTTTTGGTATGCGACTGGTAATTCAGTGCGGAGTCCAACCATACTCCTAGGTTCTTTACCAGGGATTTGGGAGGGGGGGTGGGGCCCAGCAAAGGGGGCCACCAGTGGTCGTTCCAGCCGCTAGTGTTCTTACCCAGGAGTAACACCTCGGTTTTTCCTGCATTCAGTTGTAGACAGTTTGCAGTCATCCAGTTGGCGACTGCAGCTAACCCATCCCTAAATCTTGTAGCAGTGGCAGAGGGCACCTCCGTGAGGGTGATTACCAGCTGGGTGTCGTCAGCGTACGACACCAGCGTGAGGTTCCATTTTTTGGCCACTGCCGCAAGAGGTTGCATATACACATTAAAGAGGGATGGGCTAAGGGCAGAGCCCTGTGGGACTCCTTGGCCGATCGCATGAGGTTGGGAAATAAAAGGGGGGGCTGACACGCTGCTCGTGAGTAATGACCGAAACCATTCCAGAGCCAGTTCACTGATCCCAATGCTTTCCAGGCGGCCCAGTAGGATATTATGGGAAACCGTGTCGAATGCTGCGCTCAGGTCGAGCAGTATCAGCGCAGCACTCTGACCGGTGTCCATAATCCTCTGGAGGTGTTCTGTGGTGGAAAGAAGGGCGGACTCCGTACTGTGTCCAGGCCTGAACCCGTGTTGGGAGGGGTCCAAGATGTTATTTTTGGCCAGATGATCAGTGAGTACGGTGTTCGCATGGGCTTCAGCTAATTTAGACACCCACAGGAGCAGTGAAACTGGCCTGTAGTTTTCCGGTTTTGCGGGGTCTAGAGTAGATTTTTTAATTATGGGAGTAACCCAAGCCTGTTTCCAACATGTGGGTACTGTGGCTGATGAAAAGGAAAGATTAAGGAGTTTGGCCAATAAAGGTAGGAAGCAGTCCAGCGCTTTTAAAAAGTGGGCTGGTCTCATGGGGTCTGAGGGGGATCCCGATTTCACCTTCCTACAAATTGTAGCTAGGTTTTCAAGAGAGATAGCTGGTAGAAGGGTGAGCTTGGAGCCTTTGAGAGCACAATTGGGAGAGCCGGTGCAGTCAGAAGGGGTATGTGAGAAGGTATTGTAGATCTTTCTCACCTTTTCTGTAAAGAAGGTGGCAAGATCATCGCACTGTTGAGTGGAAGAGATGCACGAGGCAGGGTTGCCACCGTTTTGTAATTTTTGCACCAATTTAAAAATTGTTTTTGTGGGGTTGGGGCTGGAATCAATTTCCTTAGCATAAAAAGAAGCGCGAGCCATGCGTATAGCTTTGTGATATAGCTTGAGTGTGGCCAAATAGCATGCTTTATCCTTGTCCCTATAATCTTTCCTCCAATGGCGTTCCGCTCTTTTGCATTCCTTTCTAAGATTTTTCAAATTCTCGTCATACCATGGGTTAGAGGGGGTACTCCGTCCTCTAGTCCATTTGGCTGGTATGATAGTGTCGAGTCCCTTAATAATCCACTCCTGAAAAGCAGCGTATGACATATTGATGTCACTTGTGATTTCTATATTGGGTTCACCTAAACTGGCAGGGAAGTCCATACTAGGGAGTTTGTGCCAGGGCCGTTTAAAACGAGAGACGGGCAGCGCCTTTTTGGGTTGAGTGGCGGTCGTGATCACAAATGTGACAAAAGAATGGTCTGTCCATCCCATAGGTTTAGGGGGGTCTACTTTAACTTCCAGAATATTAGTAAAAACCGGGTCGAGTAGATGGCCAGCAGAGTGAGTGGGGGATAGTATACGAGGGGTCAGCTGTAAGGCTGTAAGGTCTGCTAGGAGATTGCTAATGGTCGGATCCTCGAGGGCGTCAAAATGGAGGTTTAAGTCCCCCAAGATCGTAAAGTTGGGGGAACTAGCAACTAGGGCATGGGCAGTCTCTAAGAGTTCCTCTACAAATTTTGAGGTGGGCCCCGGAGGTCTATAAATGAGAAGGCCAGATAGGGAGAAGTGAGGGCTAGTGGTGATTTTGAAGCGAGCACACTCACATCCCGTGATGTCTTCCTTCACAAAAGTACAATTATATGATGTTCTATATATGGCTGCAATACCACCTCCTCTAGAGTCTCTATTGATAGAGGTCATAGAGAATCCAGCCGGTAGCGTAAGATTAGGGATGCTGGTTAGTTCATCTTTGAGCCATGTTTCACTCAGAAACAGTATGTCTGGGTTGTCATCTGTTAAGAGCGTATGAACCTCAGGATGGTGTTTAACCAGGGACCTGACATTAAGGTGAGATATAGTAAGCGAGGAAAGATTCCTACTGGTAGCCCTGTGTCTGGGTAAACTTGGTTCAGATATAAATAAGTTGAGGACTTACAATTGAGGGCAGTCTGTCCCAAGCAGCCCTCTAGTTTGTCACATCGTGGGACCGGGTTGAGTGCCAAGAGATGATTTTTACCATAACAGTGTGCCGTCTGCGTTTTTCGAGCAGGGGGACTGGCGAGAGGCGATGACTTCGCGAGGACGGGCGAAGACGGGCTTGTCTTAGGTGCGCCTTTGGCGAGCAAACGGCGCGCCCGCTGCGCCCGTCCGCTGCGCGCACGGTAGAGACACATACTTTTATGAGGAGGGAGGAAGGGGCGTGGCCTCGAAGGGGGCGTGGCCTATTCACACGCCGGCAATGGCGCCGTGGTTGTTAGAGAACCCGCTGACAGCGCTGGGGCAGCTGTGCGGTGAGTTTTCAGGAGCGAGTCCTGTGAAGCCAGGTGAAAAGTGCTCTTTAAAATCAGCAAGGTTTATTCAAGTGACACACAAAAGTTAAAACAGTTCGCATCTATCTCCCGGCTTTTCGCCTCAGAATGTTCAAAGGTTCTGGCAGGCGACGCTCTAGATCAGCGTTTAAATACCTGCTCGGAAGGGGCGTGGCCTCCAAGGTTCTGCATGCTGGAGTGGGTGGAAGAAAAATGTGAATGACACAAAATAGACTAAAGGATGACACCTAGCTGGAACCCTTACAAGGAACTATCATATACACATAACTTTAGTAAAATCAAACAGTCTTTTTTTTACAACAAATTTTATTGAGATTTTAGCACCCAGAGGGCGAACCCCCCACAAACAGTATACAGACAGATGACGGATCGTAAATACACAAGCTGCTGGAGAGGACAGCACCTGAGGATCAGTAAAAGAATCGAACCAACATCCCACCCCTCCTGCCTCCCCCCACCCTTGCACTGCACTTCCCACATGAAGCAATAAATACACACACGAACTTATAGGCATGTCTCCACTCTGGCCAACTCGCAAATTAGACTTTCGATAGGTTCTGGATTCGCCGATGTTGGAAGTGGGCCCTGGTATTCAGCCCAGATCTTTCCATGTTTCTGCAGGCAGCCCGTGCCTGAAACACCGCCACTTCAGCCGACTTACATTTATCCAGGGCGTATTTCCAAGCTGCCACCCTAGGGAGAGAGGAGGACTTCCAATGCTGAGCAATGTCCCGCTTGGCCAATGTAAGTCTTAGGAATAGAAGATGTATTGTATTTCTGTTTCCCCCAATATCCTCCGTGCCATGAAGAAGGATTAGTCGAGGATCTGCCGGAAGGTCCCAGCCCAACACCGCCCCAGAAAAGACAATACCCTAGACCAAAAGTGCTGTAGTGCAGTGCAGCCGCAGACCGTGTGGAGAAAGGACTCTTCTTCAAATTGTACCGGAGGCAGGAGGGGGACGGAATAGCCCCCATCTTCCAGAGGCGCAGGCGGGTGTAATATACTCTGTGAAGATATTTGAACTAGATCAATCTATACCTAGAGGACACGGCGGCATACCAAGGGCCGGCCAGGGCCTCAGTCCAGTCATCATCAGTGAGGGCCAGTAAATCTGCCTCCCACGCTGCTCTAGTCCGGTGTATGTTTGTCTTGGAGTGCGTGGTCCGGGTCTGGTATAATTGGCGGATTTTTTGTGCTCCTACATCACCCATCAGCAGTCTACCCTCCAGTGGGTGAAATTCGGGTAGAGACGTAAGATGTTTTATCAGCGGAAACAGGGCGTGGCAGAGATGAAGATATTTATGGAATTGGGACTTGTGTAAGTCAAACTCCTCCTGCAGCCTCTGAAAGGATTTAAGTGTGGGCCCGCACATCACATTTCCTAGAGGAGAGATTCCTATAGCATCCCATCTACGGACTCCGGGCAGGGCCGAGACCGGCCGGAGGTGTGTGCCCTTCCAGAGGGAATCGCGCCTGTCAGCATGCCTCACCAACCCATAGACCGAGAAACACGTCTCCATATCTGAATAACTGTGCGACAGGCCGGGGAAGAGCCTCCAGAGTCGAATTACTGTACAGGAGTTCCAGCAGTGGGTATTCCTCCACCGTGTAGGCCGGTTTGTTCTGCGGGTTATACCACCAATCATTGATGACTGTGAGCTGGGACGCCCAATAATACGCCCGTACGTCCGCCGCCGCAACGCCCCCACAGTAGGTGGATTGGATACAGGTCGCCAGGGCTACCCGAACCGCCCCTCCTCCCCAGAGGAATCTGTTCAGGAGTTATTTGAAGAAACCACGATGGGGGGATAGGATATGGGTAATTTTGCAATCTGTAAAACAAGCGTGGCAGGGACACCATTTTGAATATAGTAAACCTGCTGTATAAGGACAAGGGAAGATGGGACCATACCGTCGTCTTCTCCCGGACCGCCGGGAGCAGAGGGGCTATGTTGAGTGACCACGCTACAGCCGGTAGCGTAAGATTAGGGATGCTGGTTAGTTCATCTTTGAGCCATGTTTCACTCAGAAACAGTATGTCTGGGTTGTCATCTGTTAAGAGCGTATGAACCTCAGGATGGTGTTTAACCAGGGACCTGACATTAAGGTGAGATATAGTAAGCGAGGAAAGATTCCTACTGGTAGCCCTGTGTCTGGGTAAACTTGGTTCAGATATAAATAAGTTGAGGACTTACAATTGAGGGCAGTCTGTCCCAAGCAGCCCTCTAGTTTGTCACATCGTGGGACCGGGTTGAGTGCCAAGAGATGATTTTTACCATAACAGTGTGCCGTCTGCGTTTTTCGAGCAGGGGGACTGGCGAGAGGCGATGACTTCGCGAGGACGGGTGAAGACGGGCTTGTCTTAGGTGCGCCTTTGGCGCGCAAACGGCGCGCCCGCTGCGCCCGTCCGCTGCGCGCACGGTAGAGACACATACTTTTATGAGGAGGGAGGAAGGGGCGTGGCCTCAAAGGGGGCGTGGCCTATTCACACGCCGGCAATGTCGCCGTGGTTGTTAGAGAACCCGCTGACAGCGCTGGGGCAGCTGTGCGGTGAGTTTTCAGGAGCGAGTCCTGTGAAGCCAGGTGAAAAGTGCTCTTTAAAATCAGCAAGGTTTATTCAAGTGACACACAAAAGTTAAAACAGTTCGCATCTATCTCCCGGCTTTTCGCCTCAGAATGTTCAAAGGTTCTGGCAGGCGACGCTCTAGATCAGCGTTTAAATACCTGCTCGGAAGGGGCGTGGCCTCCAAGGTTCTGCATGCTGGAGTGGGTGGAAGAAAAATGTGAATGACACAAAATAGACTAAAGGATGACACCTAGCTGGAACCCTTACAAGGAACTATCATATACACATAACTTTAGTAAAATCAAACAGTCTTTTTTTTACAACAAATTTTATTGAGATTTTAGCACCCAGAGGGCGAACCCCCCACAAACAGTATACAGACAGATGACGGATCGTAAATACACAAGCTGCTGGAGAGGACAGCACCTGAGGATCAGTAAAAGAATCGAACCAACATCCCACCCCTCCTGCCTCCCCCCACCCTTGCACTGCACTTCCCACATGAAGCAATAAATACACACACGAACTTATAGGCATGTCTCCACTCTGGCCAACTCGCAAATTAGACTTTCGATAGGTTCTGGATTCGCCGATGTTGGAAGTGGGCCCTGGTATTCAGCCCAGATCTTTCCATGTTTCTGCAGGCAGCCCGTGCCTGAAACACCGCCACTTCAGCCGACTTACATTTATCCAGGGCGTATTTCCAAGCTGCCACCCTAGGGAGAGAGGAGGACTTCCAATGCTGAGCAATGTCCCGCTTGGCCAATGTAAGTCTTAGGAATAGAAGATGTATTGTATTTCTGTTTCCCCCGATATCCTCCGTGCCATGAAGAAGGATTAGTCGAGGATCTGCCGGAAGGTCCCAGCCCAACACCGCCCCAGAAAAGACAATACCCTAGACCAAAAGTGCTGTAGTGCAGTGCAGCCGCAGACCGTGTGGAGAAAGGACTCTTCTTCAAATTGTACCGGAGGCAGGAGGGGGACGGAATAGCCCCCATCTTCCAGAGGCGCAGGCGGGTGTAATATACTCTGTGAAGATATTTGAACTAGATCAATCTATACCTAGAGGACACGGCGGCATACCAAGGGCCGGCCAGGGCCTCAGTCCAGTCATCATCAGTGAGGGCCAGTAAATCTGCCTCCCACGCTGCTCTAGTCCGGTGTATGTTTGTCTTGGAGTGCGTGGTCCGGGTCTGGTATAATTGGCGGATTTTTTGTGCTCCTACATCACCCATCAGCAGTCTACCCTCCAGTGGGTGAAATTCGGGTAGAGACGTAAGATGTTTTATCAGCGGAAACAGGGCGTGGCAGAGATGAAGATATTTAGGGAATTGGGACTTGTGTAAGTCAAACTCCTCCTGCAGCCTCTGAAAGGATTTAAGTGTGGGCCCGCACATCACATTTCCTAGAGGAGAGATTCCTATAGCATCCCATCTACGGACTCCGGGCAGGGCCGAGACCGGCCGGAGGTGTGTGCCCTTCCAGAGGGAATCGCGCCTGTCAGCATGCCTCACCAACCCATAGACCGAGAAACACGTCTCCATATCTGAATAACTGTGCGACAGGCCGGGGAAGAGCCTCCAGAGTCGAATTACTGTACAGGAGTTCCAGCAGTGGGTATTCCTCCACCGTGTAGGCCGGTTTGTTCTGCGGGTTATACCACCAATCATTGATGACTGTGAGCTGGGACGCCCAATAATACGCCCGTATGTCCGCCGCCGCAACGCCCCCACAGTAGGTGGATTGGATACAGGTCGCCAGGGCTACCCGAACCGCCCCTCCTCCCAAGTCTGACTCACATGTTCGCCACATATGGGAAAAAGAATCGACTTTGACGGGTTGGCATTTAATCCTGTTGTTTCACCAAACAACCGCAGGATCTGCAGCACCCTCGGTCTGGTGACCCAGGGGTCAGAGAAGAAGAATAACGCGTCATCAGCATAGAGTGCTATCCAATCTGAGCACTCAGGTGACCAGACTAAGCCCCTATAGACTGCATGCAAAGGCACCCATGCTGCCAATGGTTCTATCGCTAAAGCGAAAAGAAGCGGGGAGAGTGGAGATCCCTGCCTAGTCCCCCTCAGGATAGGGAAGGGGGTAGAACGATAACCGGCCACACGTATAGAGGCTGTAAGATCAGTGCACAGCAGTTTGACATATGCACGGAATCAGGCCCCAAATTAACAGCCTTTAGTAGTTTAAAAAGATAGATCTAGCTCAAGGAATCGAATGCCTTATCAATGTCGGCTAGCAGGACTGCCACAGGGCATCCCAGCCGATGGGCCTCGGCTACAGCGTTGTGCCCGCTTCGTATATTATACCTGGTTGAGCGTTGCGGCATGAAGCCAGACTGGTCTGGATGGACGAGGTCGAGGATGTAAGTGCGGACCGATCAGCCAACACCTTCCCCAGCCAACACCTTCCCCAGCAGTTTCGGCTTGAAGTGTAATAATGATATGGGGCATATGAGCCGGGGGCCTCTGGTGGGCAGCCCGGTTTGAGAAAGACAACAATTTTGGCATGGCGCCAGTCCCGGGACAATATTCCCTGCTCCAGCGCTCCGAGAAGGTGGGGGCTGGCGGTCCTCATATGGGGGCGAAAGAAGTCACAGTGGAACCCATTGGGGCCCGGTACATGGCCCAGGTGGGTATTGGTGAGGGCCGCCTGCAATTCCTCTAAAGAGATGGGATTGTCAAGAGCATCTTGCTGCTCTTCGGAGAGATGTTTCGGAGGATAGCTACCAGAAAGGCGTCTATAAGTGGTTCGGCGAATCCCTCCCGATCGCTGTAAAGGGCAGCATTGAAATCGGTGACGACCTGTACAACTGCCTCTGGGGAGGCGCACAGGTCCCCAGTAGAGGACCTCAATACAGGGACCTGCGTCGGGGAGATCCTCGCTTGACATAGCCTGTGGACCATCTGACTGGACTTATCAACCCATTCATATATCCGGTGTTGAGCTGCCAGCCAAGCTTCCTTGGCATTGCCCGTAAGCAACTGGTGTAGCTGCTGTTGGACATGGAGCAGATTGCGGCGGGCACCAGCATTGGAGCCCTCCACCCCGAGTCCTGGAGAGCGCGCTGTTGATCTTCTAGGTCTTGAATTTGCGCCAGGCAGTGCCTCTTCTCCCCTGTACGATAGCTAATATCCACCCCAAGTATTGTGGGTTTAAAGGCTTCCCACATTATTATCCGGGATTGAGTGGACCCGGCGTTAAAGGCAAAATAATCAACTGTGGCACGGTGAAGCATATCCTGATACTCAGAATCTCTAATCAACCATGGGGATATGCGCCATCAATATGAGGGATGATTGGTCAGCAGGCGGAGTTTGAGCTGAATAGGCTAGTGATCCGACAAGCCACGTAGAAGAATAGAGGTGTAGGCTACCTGGTGTAGGTAGCTGCATGGGAGAAACATATAATCAAGCGTGAGAGGTTGGGGTGTACAGATGACACATATGTGTATCCAGCCTGAAAGGGATGAAAGGCCCGCCATGTGTCTGCCCAGCCCAAGGTATGTGTCAAGATGTTGAGTCTAGACCTGGGAGGAGGGACGGTCGGAGGTCGTGCCCGCCACCTGTCCAAGGGAGCCATGATGTTGTTCCAGTCCCCTCCGAGGTTAGTCAAGCCGTCGGGAAGTTCTCCCCAGAGTTGCGTCAGTCTGTCAACAGACCTCTGACCTAGATGGGGTGGGGCGTATGTGCTTCCAACCGTTATCTGTTCCCCCTGCCAAAGTACCGGAAAACGGACGTGAAACGTCACCCGGGTCTGACCAGTGGTGAGCGATTTGGAAGGGGACTATGTGGTGAATAAGTATGGCTGTACCACATGCCCCCAGGAAAAACCAGAGTGGTATACCGTGGCATAGCCATAGCGGAAAGACACAGGCCGTGTTGCCCAGTAAGTGGGTTTCTTGCAGCAACAAGACATCAGCTGAATAGCGCTTTGCTAAGTTCAGTACCGCCCCTCGTTTGACCTTATTCAGCAAGCCACGTACATTCCAAGACCCAACATTGAGGTCTCCCGGGTGAATTCATTAGCTGTGTGTGTCATAAGCCATAGGTGGAGCAAAGTGCGGATGACCATATGAACATGTGGGACATTGCGGTGCATGCAACATGAAAAATAACTGTGAAACAAACTGCCAATACCCCCCCCCCCCCAACCCCTCCCACCTCCCCCCAAACCCCCATACGTCCTGAAACTCGGAGTACCTGTCGCGGAAGAATCTCGCCCTGGCCTTCAAACGTGAAGTCCCTGGCGGACCCTCCAATGGATTCCCCCCCACCTTACCCATGAAAACTTAAAACAGGAAGGCGTGTGAGGTCCACTTCCTCCAGAGTAAGCGCAAAAGGTCCCTCATACGTGGTGACAGGAGATCTCGGCATATAAATGCAGCCAACGTCCTGCACAGTCAATGAACTTAAGGAAGCGGCAGGAAAATCAAACAGTCTTTACCAAAAAAAGCCATTGTGGTTTGGCATGGTGTGCCAGACTCTTGCCTTTGCTATGGCCGTTTCTTTAAATATCTATTACAACTATAGTGGATTGAAAAGGTAGATAAATAGAGAGATAGAGTTGAATAAATAGAGACAGTTATATGGATAAACAGTGTTGCATGCATAGACAGCGTTGCATGGATAGACTGAAAGATAAATGGTTTGCATAGATAGATAACTATATGTAGATAGTTGCATGCATAGAGAGGGTTGCAGAGATAGATCGATTTGCAGATAGGCAAGTAGATAGACAAATGAACAGAGAGGTATGAAGTCTCACAGACAGGTAGATAGACAGAAGGAGTCTCGTGGTCAGAGAGACAGATAGACAGGTTGATAGACACGTAGACAGATACATAAACTCGCAGACAGATAAATAGAGTGACAGACTGGTAGAGAGACAGGCAGATAAATAGGGTTGCAGAGATAGATAGATAGATAGATAGATAGATAGATAGATAGATAGATAGATAGATAGATAGATAGATAGATAGATAGATGGCATGGCTTCAGTTAGTAATGTAATAGTTATAATGTCTATATAAGCAGAGTATACAAATGCATTGAAAGCAAACTAGAACGCTAACCAAGCAGGGCATACAGACTGTGGTGTTGAATTAACATACATTCCAGCATGAGATGAATGAGGGCACCTATAAATGCACTTAATTTCCTAATTTATTTGAATATTTTAAAAAATGGTGCTTGCGTCATTTTGTATGCATTCATGCATAATAAGGCATGCATGCCTACAAAGTCTATGTGGCTGCTTCAACCCCCATCTTTTTTTAATCTGTAGGGGGGGGATCTTTTGTCTTTGCTGTACGGTATCGCCAATGGGTCGCAAAGGTGTGACCTATTGGCTTTGCCAACGCTTGTTTTTCCTCAGAGTACATCAAACAAAATGTAATCTCAAATGGTGTAGAGGCCAGAGGGGGCTTTTCAAGTGGCAACAAGGGTTGCGGAAGTGGCACCGTGAGAGCCGCCCGCGGAGGAAATAAGATGCTGTTTGTTTGCTGTGCCAGGGCTGAGAGCCTTGAGGTTGCAGCCGGCTTTAACCACTGGCACTCAGGATGGGGCACAGGGCCAACCACATGATGTCATCCGGTCCAAATGTTACACACTATCACTCCCGCCACCCCTGGTATTTTGTTGAAGTGACGGACATGATCAGAAAACACTAAAGCATCAGAGCCAAACCTAATAACTCGGGTAGAAATCTGCACAGGATGGGCATGAAATGCTGAGATATTCCAAGCACGAAGAGCCCCAAGTCTGTGCTTTATCTGCACAGGCAGCAAATGAACGCTTCCCCCTCATGTGTCAGGCTCTGGTTTAAAGATAGCAGAGAAGTGGCATGAAATATATGCAGAACAGCTGAGAGCGCAGGAGTGTAATCCAAGCCCAGTGTTTCGTTTTGCGTCTACAACTGTGCAAGGCCTGATACTGTACAGCAGACCAGTGAGATCAAACAAGGAAACTGGCCTGGAAGCCCCGGGCTGACTGTGCATCCTGGCACTGCTCTGGAATCCATAAGATGTGACTGTGTACAATGAACCTGTAAGGGCCGCTTCAGGACCGGGCCCGCTGGCTCAGAGCTGGGCACCTGTTTTTAGTGCAATTTCAGAGTCTAAAGCCGGATGGGACTGGGACAGAAAACAGACCCAGGCACCAAAATAAAAGTGTCCCCCTGAGCCAACAGCACACATTTGTCGGAACTGCCAAGAAATATGACAAACGGTATTTTTTTTTCTATATGTAAAAATTTATTTTCAATAAAAATATTTGAAAAAAAAAAAAGCGAAAAAGGTGATATATGTTTGCAAATTCGGGCAGCTTTGAACTGTAATGTCACGCTGTATAAGTGTTTTGTAAGATATGAAAGACTGCATGGATTTGCGCTTGCTGTAGATAGTGGTTTTTTTGTTGCTTAAGAGATCAATTAGAAAGAATCAAACAGTGAGTGGGTCAATGAATAGCAGTAATATAAGCAAGATAGTACATGACAGTACATCATCAGTTACTCCAGTACATAGTATGTCCACCCTGTACCCCAGATTTTTTTATGCTTCTGGTGGCATCCTCTGGCAGCATACAACACTTCCTCAAGTTTAGCTCATCGGTCCATTTCCTAGCGTCATGCCAGTATCGAATGGCGGGTTCGGCGCATTCCGTCCAGTCTTGGGCAATATCCTGTTTCGCAATGAGGGTGCCCAAACCTACCAATGAATTCTTCTCATTTGCACCCGCACATCTTCGAGCAGACCCAGGAGCGCTACCCAGGGGAGATTTCTATAGGCCGTTTCAGGACCCTCGTTTAAGTGCGAACACCATCTCCCAGCGCTGAGCAATCACAGAGCAAGACCAGACCACATGAGCAAGTCCACTTCCGCCTGGGAGCATTTGGTGCATGCAGAGGATTTGAACTCTCCGCAACCGTAACCACGTCAGGTAAGTGCTTGATTCAACTGAAATATCTCCACGTCAGAGTCTGGAGGACATTGTCAGTTCCTGTTGAGCCATTAAAGTCGCTCTATATTCAGCCTTCAAGCGTTCCTACCCATTCTTCTCATTTGACCCTCAAGGGCGTCAAGAGATTCAGTGAGCTAATTACGATGGATTTTTACATGTGTGATCTTCCCCTTTTCCTCAGGGCCACCACCAAATGGCAACATTTGGAGAAGGAAGTCCCCGTAGGACCCAAGGGCATGCCAGAATTCCAGTAATTTATACAACTGCGAGTGGTAAAGCTTAGATTCTACCTGTAACTCTTGAAAGGGCTGTTGAGACCTCTCCAGATGTCGCTCAGCTTTGAGATGCCCGTTAAATCCCATTTACCAAAGTCTTCCAAGGGATGCTCAGTTCAGTACAGGCGTACATTGGCTGTGGCCATTCTCCCATCATAAGTAGAGTGAGTACTTTTTCCAAAGGCTATAGGCAGAGCATTACCCTCCCTGAGGAAGGACAATACTGTGGCATGTAGGTCTGCAAACAACTTTGTGTAATCACATGCGGGAAGTTTTAGATAGTTTAGAGGAATTTCGGAAAAGTCCAGCATTTTAAATAATGTTGACCTCCCCAGAACGCCGAGTGGCAGATGGGACCTCCTATACAAATCTTTCCTCATTGTAGCAACAAGTGGCATTAAGTTATAAAAAAACAGGCAAGACCCGGGAGCAAGGAGATATGGATTCCTAAATATTAAAAACTCAACTGGTACTCAGCTCTGCCAAGCCCTGCCTCAACATCACCGGTGATTGGAAACAGCAGGGACTTGGACCAATTAACTAGGAGTCCGACACCTGTCCATAAAGATCGAGCATATGGAATAGCCTCGGGCTGATGATCCTGGGCTGAGACGAGAAGAGAAGTACATAATTTGCACAAAGGGCAAAACAGTATTCGGCCCGTCTCCCCCTCCAAATCCCCAGACCTGCACTTGCGACTGTTCCAAGTCGCCAGTGGCTCCATTGCTAGAGCAAAGAGCAGAGATGATAGCGGGCAGCCCTACCTTGTACCACCCTGGATCTAGTAAACCCGGGACAGTACTCTATTTACAAGATCCCAAGCCATGGGGCAGGTGTACAGCACCGCACATGTGTTATAAATAGAGGTTCAAAGCCTATTCGCCAGAGCACTGTCCACAAGAATCCCCAATCAAGAGAATTAAGGCCTTCTCAAAATCAATAGGAAGGAAGGCACCGGACCTGGTCATGCCATGCTGGTATGCCAAGGCTGTGTGTACCCTATGTATACAGTGTCTGCTGCTATGTTGGGTATGATCCTGCACCGGTCGAGGTAGATTAGAGCTCGGAATACTTTAAGAAGCCTGTTGCCTAATACCTTAGCATAAAGCTTAAGCTTGCTATTAATCAGTGAGATACGCTGGTAGGTGGGACATTCCTCCGGAGGCCACTCCCTCCTTATGGAGGACCACAATGATAGCCACATCCAGTTCTTCCTAGAACCTGGCACTTTACTATGGCCTGGTTGTAATTGGCTAGCAATGGTGGCAGTAGGTACAACCTAAACCTTTGATAATACTCCATTGGAAACCATTCGTCCCGGAGTCTTCCATTGGGAAGGTGTTTGGTCCTAGAGTCTTCCCCGGGATCACACCTTTGTGAGCGTCTTCAAGCTCCTTCAGTTCTGTGGATCATTCTATGTCTGATCACTCCAGCGTGGATGTACACCTCCAAAGTATATCCACTATCGGCCTCGAAGCTTTCCCCAGAGGGTCTTTCTTGGCGCACTTAGAGGACTTGGTAGTAGTCTGCGAAAGCATTTGCAATCGCTTCTACTTCCGTAACTCTCAATAAGGAGGCTCCTATTATCCTCAGAATCCCTGGGTTGACCGCTCTATCGGTTGCCAACCAGTATAGCAGTTAAAACCCCCACTCATAAACCATGCTATTGGATGCCAGCCAACACTGGTGAGGCTTGTCAAGGCATAGTTGCTGCAGTGACACCATATCGATCGTCACCTGCCTTCTTTCAACCTCTTCCCTCTCTGTGTTTCCCTGTAGACAAGCTATTCGGGGATCCAACTATTTTAAATGTTGTTCTTTATGCCGGTTCGGCGCCCTAAAATGCGACTGAACGATTTCCTGCATGTAGGCCTTTTTCTGCTCCCCACAGCATTCTTGGAGATTTCACCAATCTGCATTCTGTTCCAGGAATGCTTTCAATTACTGTGATAGGAAGTTTGAGACCTCTCTATTAGTGAGGCAGCAGACAGTCAGTAGCCAAAATGGGCAACACCCTCCACTCACCCCCCCCCCATATTACCACTGGGTGTAGTCTGAAATACCCTTGGCTAGAACATCCGCTCCCATAGTTGTAAGCAAACTTACCGCCAGCTGAAGGAAAAAGTCAATTCGTGACAAATGGGCGTGATATTAGTGGAATTGAAAAAAGGGATGAGTTTGCACACATGACTCCTAAGCTCAAAATCAAGGCCCAGAAGCATTTGCTATTTTCAGAGGCAGCATCTGGGGAAGTAAAACAAACTGCACCAGCCCAATCCGACTCAACAGTGGCAGAGATCTAGGGCCACATGCATCAACGTAAATACCAGTCGCAAACGGGCAGATTTGCAGAATCTGTCCCTTTGAGACCGGTATTTTTGCATTTGGGATGCATCATCCCAAATGCAAAAATCGCAATTTAATTAAACGCAAAATTTGCGATTACTCAAATTGCAAATGCATTTAAGGAATCACAAATTGCGGTTTCTTAAATGCAATGCATTAAACAGGAAACCATTGCGATTTCGCAAATAGGATTCGCAAATTACAGTCAATCTAAAATTGATGGTTATTTGCGATTTCTTAGAAAAATGCACTGAAGTGCATTTTTCAAAGTCCCATGTTACACACACACACACGCCCCTGGGGCATGTGCGTGCGCAACATGTGGATAACTGTGTAGGAATCGCATTTATTTTTGCGATTCCTAAATGCATAGGCAATAGCGATTCTTTAATTGCGATTCCTTAAGAATTGCAATTAAAGGATCGCTATTGACTATTTTGATACATGTACACCCAAATTCTTAGTTGGTTAAGTGAAGGATAGTACTTGCTCAATTCCTGTCACACATGAATACAGCAGATCCATGACTCACAGAGGTGGAGAAACAACTGTACTATATGAACAGTGGCCCATACTTGGGCCAGGAACTATGGCATCTTCGTAAAGATAGTGGACTTTGGAGGTAGAAGTAGGCAAAATAATGTGCATATCGTGGGTGTGCTTAAAGGTGTATAAAAAGCAGATATTATACAATTTCTGTGACCCACCCTTCTTGAACCTTGGTGATACAAGTTCCATCTTCCAAAAAATCTCTAAGGACATATACATTTCTCTCTAGAGATGAGACCTCACGCTTGACTAATAGTTGTTCATCATTTCTTTTTTTGTCCTCATATTCCGAAGCTCTATGTGTTCGGAGTTTCAGGTGTCTACCTCTAGTTTTTGTTGTTCTTTTCCGTTTCTGCCCCTTGGTCTCTCTTGTCTGGGGAGTTTTATCATCTTCCCGATGATTTGTTTTAGAGGAGTACCCTTAAACCGTCACATAATTTAAACCTCGGTTTCGAAACGGAAGGGAGCTAGCCATTATGGCTACTCAACAAGTACCATACTTGTTCGCCAGAAGTTGTTTCGCATTAATCATAGGACTGATGTTTCTACTCTGTGTTGGGATTTAGATGGTTTTCAAAGCTTTCCTAGTACTTAAATCTCTTACAGTTATTTCCCTTTCTATCTAGTTTGTTTGTTCTTACAGCCGAGTTCATCCACTCTTCGTGTGTTGGTGGGGAGGAACCAACCCATTTAATGCAAATCTCCCTTCTTGCAAGTACAATTAATACAAAGAGTAAGTTTTCTAGACATTTGTTTAAACTCCCCCCATCAACTGTATCTTCGATCCCAAAAAGAGTAAGAGTAGTACTTACAGTTATTTCTTTGTTCATGATTATGCTCAGGGTCTTACCAACTTCATTCCAAAATTCCTTTAGTATGGGGCAGTTTCTAAACATGTGAATATCGTCTGCCTTTTCTTCCCCACACTTCGGGCATTTCTTTGTTCCTGCATTTTTGAATTTGGACAGCTTTTTTGGGGTCCAATATGCTCGATGTATGGTATATAGATGATTCCCTTTCAGTGCCGCAGATTTTAGAGTCGACCAGCATTTCCCCACTGACTTTTCCCAAATTAAATCCAAGTCTGCTGTCAATAGGTCTTTCCCCCAGATTTGACCTTCGATATTTATGTTTCTATCTCCAGCAGTTATTAACGCCCAGTACCACTTGGCCACTTCTTTTGATATCGGTGTGACCCTTACCATTTCTTTTTCTAATTTTTCATTTTCTTTGCTATATGAAGGTATCGTTGTAGACCAACTTAAGATTTGGTAGTATTTAAATTTGGAAATTGAGCTATTAGTAATCTTTTGAAGTTCTGACCATGTTTTCAATGTTGAACCGTTCAGTAACTGTCCCCAGTAGTTGATGTTTGCAAATTTTAAGGGAGTTGCCAGTGTGTCTTTTAGGCATTCTGGAGTACCTGGTGAACACCAAATAGGGGCCATTTCGCTATAATACGGGATGTTTAAGATTCCTCTAATTTGTGTCCACATTTTTGCTGCCTCCCTTAAGATCTTCAATTTTATCTTTTTGAAGTACTTGGGGTGTCCAAATTTAAATAAGAAGTGGTCAACTGATTCTGTCGTTACTTGTAGATGTCTTGAATAGTTTTGGTGACTTTTTAGTAGCACTCAGATGTTTTTGAAGTGAAACGCCCTATGGTACTCCACCAGATCTGGGCTAGCAAGTCCTCCGTCTTGCTTCCCTCTTCGTAGTTTTTTCAATGAGATCCTTGTGCCTTTCGAGGCCCATATGAAACTTGCAATTTCACTTTGTGGTTTTTTCAACAATGATTTTCCGAATTCCAGAGGAATTGAGTTAAACAGAAATGTATATTTTGGTACAATTGACATCTTGATAATGTTGGATCTTCCTATCAAGCTTAGTGGTAAGATGGACCATACCTTAAGCAGTTTTCTCACCTCTCCTGCTACCTTGTTTATGTTGCGTTGCGGGATTTTATTTAGATCATGATTCACTAAGATTCCCAGATATCTTATTTCTTTCTTAACGTTTGGAGTTTTGAATTGGGTGTTCCAGGTCATAATTTCCGTTTTTGTGTGATTTACCAAATAGCCCGAGACCTTCCCAAACGCCCTAATGGTTTCTTCAATCGTGTCTTTAGCTTTAGGGTAATTGTCCGTGAAAATCATTAGATCATCCGCATATAATGCAATCTTCTTCTCCCATGTTTGATACTTAAATGGAGTGATTCCTTTAGCTTTCCTTAAATTGTTTGCAAGCAATTCAATGTACAAATTAAAGAGCAGAGGCGAAAGAGGGCACCCCTGCCTCGTTCCTCTGCCTATCTTCACATCATCCGTGAGACTGCCGTTGATTAAAATTTTGGATCTTGGTGTCTTATATATTTGTTTTACAACATGCATGAAGGGCTGACCAATGTTGTTTTTAATCATGACTTTCTCTAGAAAGGCCCAATTCACTCTGTCGAATGCCTTTGCGGCATCATTAACAAGGCTGTAAGGGAATTGGCATGGCTAAGCAAAGCAGCAAAATGGCCTATTCATATTTCAAGAACATGACATCATCATTGCTGTCGATTTTTCCCTAGAGACATCTAGGAATCACAGAAAATATTTGTCACTGGAACCACAACTGCGACAAAAGTAAAAAGTATTGGTTTGTGGAACCTGCCATCATGTTGATAATATTTAATGGAAAGGACCAAGAATTTGAAGACCTGAAGACTTGGAAAGATTCCTGAACACTTTGGACGATTCAAAACTGGATATCACAACAAATGGTTCTAGACTGACCTCAGAGAGGTCCCTAAGACTGGAGACAAAAGACCTCCTAACAGATATGGGAACCCGTAAATCAGCAAAGCTCAGGCTGGAAGCCACAATGAGGAGATGGTTGTAGAAAGAATGATCAGGCGACCTAAGGAAAGACAGAGACCAGGCTAAATCAAGATCCTCCTTAAAGACATGACTTTAAACTGCGATTGGAGAAGACAGTGGGATTGCACCTTATTTCAAAGAAGAGTGGACTCGGAACTGACATCGCTGTTATTGGCCTTATGCTTGTTCTGTGATTCCCATCTCTCCGTTCGTTCTTTTTCCCACTCTGCCCCTACCCATCCACCTCATTCTTCCCACTAGATAATGCCATACCTTTGAATGATACTGCTGTTTCCACAGTGTCTTTGAATGGAAAGCTTACCACCCTAGGCACAAAGGGGCAGGCATACAACAGAGTGACCAGATTTTGAAAACCAAAAAGCAGAACATTTCACAAATATAGAAGTAAGACTAATTTTACATTGAATCAGAGGCCCAGATTCACTTAAAACAGGGCTCACCAACCTAGAGAACACAGACAACGAGCATCTAAGAGGGATTATTTAAATGCAACTTTTACACAGAGTGTCATCGGTCTTAACTAAATTGATTTCTGAAAAGACTGGTTACTAATCCTACATTGGAACGCGCAAAAGCATACTTCCCTTTCTATTCAGTAGACCCTCTCTAAAAACTGGGGCATGTGCTGAATTTAGTGAATTCTGCTGGTACAGATGATGAAAAACTAGGATTGCCCTGGTAAATTCGGTACGCCTAGTCAGCCTAGAGCAGAAAAATAAGCCCACGTTTAAAGTTAATCTTGCGTATGGTAGTATTTGTCACATCAGTTTAAAAAGCGAAAGTTCCATATTAAAAAGAGAAAGTTCCATATTACATCCTAACTCGGAGAAATAAACCTGACTAGTAATAGGTTGCAGACCCCAATACATACGTTTTCCATATAATCTTAGCTCACCCCTGTACTTTCCAAATGCCATGCCCACTGCCAGGTCAATAATATCTATTAAGAGGACTATTTCACAGTGATTAGCGACCTGGATGATTTGCCCAATAACATGCATTTGCCCAATACCGACTAATAATGTCCCATAACATGCACAAGAAGATCTAGTCATAGTTCTCCCTCAATGTAAATGGTTTGATGCATATTAAAAAAAAACATTTGTCTGTCAAACAACGATATGTGGCCGTTTTGCAAGATAAACATCTATATTTACTAACGTCGGAGGCTGACCAGTTGTGGAGAGACTGGGTGGGAAGAGTCATACATGCTTGTAACAATGAACATCTTCAGGGCCTGAACGTGGAAGGTTCCTTATTTAGGACAGGTGGGGTGGCAATACTAATTCATAAAAACCTACCAAACTATTTATGGAAAAACTCATCGGATATAGATGGGAGGTATACGTTTGTGAATCTTAAAATCCAGCAGACTTTGATTGAATAGAGTCTCTTGATGCTTTGAATGGTGACAAATCTGCCTTCTTCAATAAGTTTTCATGGATTCTGGTAGAATGGGACAAAACCAACATAGTAATAAATTATGATTAGAAACTCACTCTGGACTCGATCCAAAAAAGGTCTGGGAGCCCAGATTTGGGAATAGAAGATGCAGAAATATCTGTGAAGATGTAATGACCGATCACTCCCAAGTGGAAATTGCAGACTAATACACCGGCAAAATAGGGAGTATACATTTCTGTCCTGTCTCCATGGGACAAGCACCCATATAGACTATTTTTCAATTCTATAGCCTCTCATCAAGGGTGACCTTTTTTGAAATCTTGGCAAGAGGACTTTCAGGTCACACCCCAATATGACTACATTTATTTAGGTCTGGGATTGGTGATATCTCCTTCCAAAATATGAGGAATGATATAAATTATCTGCTAAAAAAAGCCTTTTACAACAGCTACTGAAGGATCACCTAGCTATAAATGAGGACTTGGTGGCATTGACACCTGAGCTATGGGAGGCAGGCAAAGGCCTCCCTTCAAAGGTAACTGATGTCATAACACTCCAGTAAGATGGAAACAGGGGTCTGAGACACAACAACATCAACAACTAGAGGATAAAAACAAAGCACTTGAAACTAGGTACACCAGCTCTCTGACTTAAGACATTTTGACAGACCTTATGACAATCCAGTTTGACTTACATACTCTTTAAACTTTCCAGGCACAATAGGCTTGATCACATTTGAAAAGGAAACAGTATGAACACGGGTGAAAGGTGGGCCATCTGCTAGTGGATTATTCTGACAATAGGGCATATATAACCCACATCACTGCAATCCGCCATGCTATGTTTAAGGATTCAAATCAGACTGGGGTACTGCGATTAACATTTAACTAAGTACTGGGCACTTTAATTCCCCAAATCAGGGACGGACCATTTACTGTATTCATGCAACAGACATTAAGATTCTCGCTAAGGTTTGGGGGCAGTAAATTGAAGAGAACCCATAGCATATGTGATACACCCAGCCCAAGTAGCTTTGTACTAGGCCAAACATCTAGTGATAATATGAGATCGTTTTCCCATATTCTTTAGCAAGTAAGGTATGATCAGAAAATAGCCCTTTGTTTGTGTTGAGTGGGGCTTTTTGTTTAGGACCATATCCAAATTTGGGATTGGCCCTGCTTTTGTCTGTTAAATTCAATAGCAGTATTAGTCACCAATAGACATAATACATTGTGGGGTTTTTTTTAATCAGAAGAAATGCCAATAAGCAGTACTAGACAGGGATGTCATTGTTATTTCTGCTGGACATGGAACTACTGATAGCGGCAGTCAGACGGGATGTAAAGGTGGAATGTATTATGACAGTAGCTAAGCCTCAGAAATTATTTCTGTATACCGATGACATCCTCCTCACCGTATCAAATCTACCTCATTGACACCAGTCCTACTATTGATTGTTTACAGCTTTTCTATATTCTCTGGTTACAGGATTAATTGGACTAAGAGTGGGGTAGTCCCACTAACATCACACATAGGGAGACATTGCATAGGTAACTTTGCTTTTCACTGGGGCCCCAACAACCTTAAATATCTAGCAATTTTGGTCAAGCGGGGTTACAAGATAACATAAAACTAAAAGCTGTACTCAATGAAGTGATCACGGACCTTGGCTAAAGGTCCTGTCTGGACCTCTTCTTCTGGAACATAACACAAATTATTAATATGAAGGTCGTATTGGGTCTTTTACGGGATGCTAGCCATGATAATCCACATGTTATTATAGAATGAAATTGGTTTTACCATTGAAAGATACTTATGGGATAGAGGTAAACTCAGACGTAAAGCCGAAGAACTTTAATCGGCCCCTGCAACTAGTGGCCAGCACCTGCCACATATGTACTCAATCTAGTTGGCACACAGGTTGACCCCCTTGGGCGTGGGTGCTTCATGATAAAGGCTGGGTATGCACACGGCCTAAAAGAAGCCTTGCTACTAGCCATGAATCATTAGGAGTTGTTAATGGAGATATAAAAGATCCCAAAGGCCCACAAGCCTTTTTAATTGTGGTAAATCAATAGCATGCAAACAGCCCTTACAGGAACATAAATCAATATAGTAATAAGCAAGAATGCCATACACAGTACATTTTGTAAGATCCCAGGCAATAACCCACAGATACTTTCTGTCTACTGAAACACTTGGGTATAATCCTGACAGCAAATAATCTTAACTATTTTAGTTCTTTCAAAGGAACCTAGCACATACTTCTATCACAATCTTCTTCGTGTCTTTACTTTTGGAATGGTACGTTGCTGTTTCATTCTCATATGTTAAGCAAATTCAATGCCACTAATATATATAATAAGGTGTTCTGCATCCTATTAGTGACAAACGTGTACATTATCAGCATTGCACATCTCGGGCATTTGGAATCTAAGCAGAACTTCCAGGCATGAGGTCTACTAGGGGAATGATGAAGCCTATGAACAGTCTTGAAATGTTGAGCAAGCAAGCCAGGTGTTCAGATATACCTACCACTGAGTACAAAACTAATCAAAACCATATCGGTAGTAACAGCTGTATTTAGCGCCTTGGTCCATGCATCTGCCTTTGAAGCACTACAGTTCGGCAGATTGTGACTACAGATTGTTTAGATGACTAATACTTGGCGATAATGTCTTGCAAAGAAAATTGAATAAATCCATTTTATCCAACTTTACATCTGATTGCATCAAAAAGTGCCTCATCTGGTGATATTAAAAAAATGTCACCTCTGGGAA
The DNA here is from genome assembly GCF_964263255.1 of Lissotriton vulgaris. NCBI lineage: Eukaryota > Metazoa > Chordata > Amphibia > Caudata > Salamandridae > Lissotriton > Lissotriton vulgaris. The sequence continues at coordinate 334,642,569 of NC_141697.1, read as the reverse complement.
GTTTATGCTTTACTACAAGGTCTCCATATGACCTGATAATTTGGTTTTATAAAATATCTCAAGATGCGTACCACTGGAATATGCCCAAATAAGGGCACCAGAATCGTACAAAATTTAGTTTTGATGCTGATGGGTAAATATCTGTGTGGCAGTGTTATGGAAAAAATGCTTGCACTGCTATTGCCAAAGACGTTCGGCATCAGCTATAACCTTACATTTAACCCTTGTGCTCTAAATATGTTCAAATGTCGACAACAACCAGCCCACAGCTTCTCTACCAAGGTAAAGTTCATATATGCTTGTGGGGAGTTCATTAAAAGGGCAGAAGATTAACCTACCAATTTTCATAGCCTCGGTAGCCCCATACTTCAAGTCTTTGAGGTATTTTGAATGAGTTTGTAGCTTGTTGCACTTTCTTATATCCCCATCTAAAAGCAGAAATGGCTGCTTGTAACAGTTAAATATAAAACTTAGGAGCATATACATAGGTATGGCACGCAAAAGATATATAAGCTTTGGTGAAATACACACCTTTATAAACTTACCAGTGGCGGCCAGCATGGATCTGGGGTGGTGAGGTAGGAGGGGTGGGGGCGGGGGGGGGGGGGGGTGGATGGGGGGGGGGGGGTAAGGAGTTATAATTATAAAAAATAGAAAAATGCACTTACCTCCTCATGGTTCTGTCCCACGTTGTCTCTCCTCCTCCGAACAGATATCAGCCAGGCTCCCCTGAGCCAATTGCTCACCTAAACCAATCACAACGCTGCAGGGACGCGTTGTGGTTGGCCTGAGCGCTATGGTTCAGCGCTCAGACTGGGACTCTGGGCCCTTGGCTGTTCTGCATGGAGAACATGCCAAAGTGCGCATGACTGTTTGGCCGGCCTGAGAGAGCCAGTCGAAGCATCATGCGCACTTTAGTGTGCTCACCCCCACCTCCACTTCTCTGTCAGCAGAACAGCCCCACCGTGCCCTCATGCTGCCGCAGCAGGGAAGAATAAAATAATAATAACATTGCGTTATCATTTTATTTTTCCTTTCTTTTAAAACTGCACCTCAGCAGTGGGGCGACGCTCCTCCACCTTAGCGGAGGAGCCGCCACTGAAAGTTACATCTATAGTGTGATTGGTAGTCTATCTCATCGTCTCATTAGTAAAATAGCTTTTTTTAACAAAGGTCTGTTGTTTAGTTCGAATATCTAATGTGGACTAGATGCAATAAATATTCCTCTAAGTATTTGGCAACCGGTATATTTTTGCTAGATATCGCATTAATATTGTAGTCAGTCAAAACCTCAGTTTCAGCTGTATTTAATGCATGCCCGTACCTCTTTCTTAGCTTTAGTCACAACCTGTGAAAATATCGCCATGTCATCCGCATTTGCTGCAAGTTTAAGATCAAAGGAGTTCAGATGCACTGGAGTGATTGATTTTACAGTTCTTATCCATAGCAAAAAGGGTTCTAAGTATACAGCAAATAATAATGCTGACAAAGGGCAGCCCTGTCTTGTGCCTCATTGAATTATGTTTGTGGATCGATTCCCCATCTTTATTACACATGCTTTAGGTTTATCACAAAACTTTGCACTCTGAGGATTGCGGTGTATTTTATGGTATGAATGGGTGATTGTACTGTGTAATACACACGCAAAATTGTCTTGGATCAAGTCAGGCTCTTTGTAAAACCTTTAGCTGAACCTCGGGTTGCTGTGGCTTTTGAATATCAAGGATCAAACAAAGGTACTAGTGTAAAGCATTTAGAAGTACTAAACAACGAAATAAATTCACATAACATGAAAGAAACCTGACACCAATTTATATAAATATATTGAATTATTATGAATTTTTAGACTCCAAGATTAGCAAAATCCACCATAGAGATTCGGAGATATAGATTTATGACGAAAACATAAATTTCCGCGTTTTAATCCAAAGTGCAAACAAGCATTGGTAACCGTAAAGTTTAGAAACTTTTGAAAGAGTTGTGTTCAGCTACTCCGGCCCGAGTTAGGAAACCAAATCCGGGAGGGAGAAGGTCAGGGGGTAAGGAGTATTTGGACAGTTACCTGGTCACCAAAGCAGTTTCAAATCTGGTTCCTAACTTTATATTAAGATTGCCTAGATTTCAACGGAGTGTTTTTGATGCTGGGGTTGCAGGACGCTGGAGGAAGCTGATGGATGTTCTGTGTGCTGTGCGGTGGACAGGGGTGTCCTTGCAGTTAATCCTTGGTCCACGGGTAAGGTGGGGCGACTTTGGCCACAGGGGTCAAAGCATATGGACCAACCTCATTTGCCAGGTCCAGGGGTCAGCAGATCTGTCTTTTGGGGCCAACACCCTGAGTGGCTTCCTGTAAGGCAGAGGTAACACCTCTCTCAGTAGCAGGCTTCTATTGTTCATGAGCTTGGAGCTGTTCCCACCACTCCCCAGGAAGTTAAAATACGGTCTGGTGACCAACAACTATGAGCTACTGGACAAACTGGGCAACTTTCTAAAAGTTGCCTTTCCTTAACCCGTTAACCGCGGCGGTAATTCCGCCGCGGTGCGGGCGTTTCCGTGCGCGGGCGGGGTCGCGTGGGCCATTGGCCGACGGCAGCACTGGGGAGGTAGTGCTGCCGTCGGCCAATGGCCGACGGCAGCAAGGAAAGGGTTAAAAGTGGCTTTAAATTTGACTTGGGCATCAATTCGGGTTTAATGCCACACTTAATTTGATACCTTAAAGGTAGCCATTTAGGAGTCCCATTCAGAAGTTAGCTGGACTGAGAGGTCAGCTGGTAACTCTGCGTTAGCCAATGGGGCTACTAACTTTTCCACAGCAAAAACAACAATTTGGAAGTTTTGCTGTTAGGACATGTTAAAAGATATGCCCTACTTAATAATATACAGCTCCCTGCCTTGGGGCTCCATTGGCCTTAGGGAAGACTTACGTATATTGTTAAGGGAAGTGGAGGCTTTACCATTAGTTTATATGGCTTTACCATTGGTTTGTGTGGTAAAGTCAAACTAGCAGTTTTAAAACTGCTCTTCCAGGCTGCAGTGGCAGGCTTGGAGTCATTTTGTACGTTGACACTCACAGGGTGGCACATTCAGTCTTGCAACCCCGGGGGGACACTCTGCCCTACATGCCATGGGTTTCCTTGGTACCATATACTAGGTAGGGACTTAAAGGTACCCATTTAGTAGTCCCATTCAGAAGTTAGCTGGATCGAGAGGTCAGCTGGACACTCTGCGTTAGCCAATGGGACTACTAACGTTTCCACAGCAAAAACAACAATTTGAAAGTTTTGCTGTTAGGACATGTTAAAAGATATGCCCTACTTGATAATATACAGCTCCCTGCCTTGGTGCTCCATTGGCCTTCCTTAGGGAAGACATGCGTATATTGTTAAGGGAAGTGGAGGCTTTACCATTGGTTTATATGGTTTACCATTGGGTTATGAGGTAAAGTCAAACTAGCAGTTTTACAACTGCTCTTCCAGACTGCAGTGGCAGGCTTGGAGTCATTTTGTACGTTGTCACCCAGAGGGTGGCACATTCAGTCTTGCAACCGTGGGGGGACCCTCTGCCCTACATGCCATGGGTTTCCTTGATACCATATACTAGGTAGGGACTTATCAGTAAGTCAGCTAATGGCAATGGGTGTTACCAATTCAACATACCTGTTGTACTGGGTTAGAACACTGGCACAGAGGTTCACTTTGCAGGCCTCCATGCACTCTCAAAGTTGAAAAATCAGTAGCATCAGTCCAAACCTTTGGTGGTGATTATGCAAAAAGAAGCATTTCCTTACATGCACCATAATAATACATTTATCCCTGAATTGCATCTGATGCATTACCTGCCATTAGTACACCCAAGTCACCTGATCAAATGCCTTTTCAGCGTTTGGGAGGGATCATACCAGCCCGCCGTGGCAAATTTATTGCCGCATCAAACATTGTTATTGCCCTTTCAATATGTGAAGAGTTAGCTCATCCAGGTATAAATCTGTGCTGTTTGTTTGGTACTAATCAATAACCAACGATGACAGTAGTTGAGCCTAATTTTCAAAATATATTTTGGTGTCAGTATTAATGAGAGATATTGGGCAGTATGGCTATCTCTCTTCTGCTGGTTTCCCTTTCTTTTTCTTAAGGAACACTTATATCAATGTAAATTTCAGTGAAAGTGGCACCGCACAACCTTCGTATAGGTTATTCAGGACATCAATAAACAATAACAAAATTGTTTGTATGGTCAATATAACCTCTTCCCTAGTAAATGATCTATCTAAGTGTGACCTACACAAGATAGTGATGTATTCTGTAAGACATAGCTGGAAGGCAGTGCAAAGAGTGCTGAAGTCACACCCATACCTTTATATGAAAGTCCCAGGGTGGAACAATACTTAATTAGGATAGGTGGAAAACTGTTCAATGGGCTAGTTGGCTGGGTGCATGAGTAAGACACATTAAGGAGTTAATACTAGATGGCAGGTTCAGACCTTTCGAGGAGCTCAAGACAGACTTTCATATCCCTGCCACTCGCAGCTGGGGGTGCTTTCAGCTTAAACACAGATTTGGGTCCTCCGCCATAAACTCTCCAACATCCCTAAATGATGCTTATTTTCGGAATTTGAGAAATTGTAGAGGGGTTATTTTGGGATTATATGGAACCAAAATCGACCGCTTGTTTCAACACCTATAGCAACAACTGTGACAGGTATGTATGGAATGATTGGGAATAGCCTATTTGGGGGGAAAAGTGGACAGCCCGAGGGGAGGGGCTAGAGAAGGTGAGGTGAAACTGAATACTTTCAAAATACTGCATGGGTGGTCCTGTACGCCATAGAAATTACATCTGTTCAATGTGTCCTGATACAAACTGTTGGCACTGTGGGAGGAAAGGCATTAATATTTAGCAAATTCTGTGGTCTTGTTCATTACTCCTGGCATACTGTATAGCCCTGAAAGCAGAAATGGACAGTGCATGTGTACATAATCTCTTGAGGTGCATTTGCATTACTTTTCTAAAAACCCCAGTTATCAACAACCACTGATAGTATGCCCCTGCTTTGTCGGTCACAATCGTGGGTATATTAAAATAATGGAGATCTAGGACTCCTCCAGGAAAAGCCAAATGGTTTAAAGAACTGGTAAATCACTTTTGCCCTAAAGCCTTTACTGAGTATGTAGCTTAGATACCATCAGGAAACATGGAGATCAATTATAACTTCAGGCAATTAACCCCTCCCATGCTCATAACGAGCTCAGTTCGTCATGAGCCACGGTTGCGCTGTGCTCATGACGAGCTGAGCTCGTCATGACCGCCGTGGCGCTTACACGCGGGGATAATTCCCCTGCTGTGCTGAACGTTCCACGAAAACAGGTGTGGTCATGACGAGCTCAGCTTGTCTTGAGCACAGCGCCACTGTGCTGCATGACGAGCCGAGCTCGTCATGAGCACCAGGGCGCTGCGCGCGCCCCCCTCCCCCCAGCACAACGGGGGAATTACCCCCGTGGCGAAGGGGTTAGGACATTTTTTCTATATTCCACTAAAAGGGCTGAGAATACCAGCCATGGTGTGGCAGTATGTGTGGGTTCTAGATGGCCATAATCTGTATATTTAGTCATCTTCATTAGAGCACACCTTGTTTACAGTATGTGGGTGTCTCTGTTGTTCAATGTTACACATGACATGTTAGATACAAAGGGATATAAATGTGGATCGGCCAATGCCATTTTGTTTTGTCAAATTAATTGAAATTAATTAATTAATAGAAATTGTATAATTATTGTATACAATTGTTATTGAGATAACTGTTTTGATGGAAAACTAAGATATAAAAATATTGTACTTATGAAAATATTCATGCATGCCCATTTTTTTCTTGCCCTCGTACGAGTTTAAATTATCTGAACCACCAACAGTCAGTCTGCTTACAGCAAGAAGCAGCAAAAAAAAGGGAGTGGCCAGTGGTCTATTGCCAGGGAGGTGGTCAGTTAGGAAACCATGGATAGTGGCCAAGAAAACATGAATCTGGAGGTAGGGTTGTAGCAGTTATTTTGGCGCCATCTGCAAGTACGTTCTTTTGCTCCCTTATTCCTCTTTTTAGGGCTCTCATACAGGCAGCTTTAGCTGTTTGCTCTCAAACATCTCTTGTCCCTAATACATATTTTTAAATGTATTTATGTATTTATTTATTGAGTTCTATATAGCACTGGCTAGACCCGGAGGTATCAGAGCGCTTTACATGAGGAAGAAACATTGTATCAGAACATGGTTACAAAGTTACATCAGTTACTGTAGCGTAGTTACAGGAATTACATGAGTACAAAAGCATAGCATAAACATGAGGAAAAATTAGGCAACAGGAGAAAAGAATAGGGGAGAGGGGAAGGAATAGGGGAGGTACAGGATAATAATTGAGCGAGGAGGGGGAAGTATGTGTATATATATATAATATATATATATATATATATAATATATAATATATATATATATATATATATATATATATATATATATATATGTATATACCCAGACACATATATAATACATAATTGTTTAAATATATGTATATACCCACAGACACATATATAATATACACATTTTTAAATGTATGTATATATATATATATATATATATATATATATATATATATATATATATATATATATATATATATATACACAAGTAGCGGCGTTCCTCACTAGCACTCGGACAAGGATCACACAGCAAACCACCGGGTTACCAAGTTGAGAGATTTATTACTCCATAAATCTCGTCGTGACGCGTTTCGCACTCCAGAGAGTGCTTGATCGCACAATTTGCACTGAGTTCAGTTACATTTTTTATGTTAGTTACACCATAAACAACAAAGAAGGACTATTGATATTAAACAGTCTAGTACATTTGCACAGCTTTGGCGGCCATATTATGCTGGTGTGTGTCATCTCAGTTATCCCATTGATCCACAAGTAGGAATGAGTTAATATCACCCCCCTACTCGAACATTGTGTGGAAATGTTTACATTCATCGCACTGATTCTACGTAACAAAATTAGTGTTAATAATAAAACGCTGTAAATGCGAACACATAAAGTCAAAAGAATCAATAACAAGGTGCGTTAAGTCTACAGGTAATTTCTATTCCTTGAACCCATTGATTGTGGGATATGTGATGTGGATTACCTGATGGTTTTGGTTACGGGGCTCCTCCCTGTGTGCGTCATGCTAGACTGTAGTCATGGCAACGTGTGGTAAACAAACAACTGTTCGTGTCCCGTTTGTAGATTCCCGGGCACGTTAATAATCTCGGTGTGGTGGTGTACCTATGAACCCACGATATAGTGAGCGCAGATGGAGGGCGAGGTGCGAATTTTGCCGCATGGTTAGATACAGAACTCATCATCCTGAGTTTTTAGGCTCCGGCAGTAATCAAGACTGTCCGGGCTGTTCCACTGGCTGCACACAAGGTGCACTAAGTGTCCCTCTGGTTAGTGAGGTTTTTGGGGGATAAGGTATACACTACCCTGGTTAGTGAGAAGGGGAGCCCCCCTAAAAAGTCCATCCTGGTTAGTGGATTAGACACATGCTCTCCAAAATACCACCACTGAAGCCAATTGAGTCCCAAGGAGATGTGGTGTAAGGATTTGGTAACTCTATGTGTATTACTGCATACAACATATATGATGTGAGGCTCAGGTGCATGCATAAAATGATTAAAATGCAATTCTATTTTCATAGCTGGAAGAGGAGAAGAGAGGAAATTCACAGTACAGGTTTAGACGAGTCATGTTATTCTTATTCTGACATCTCCCTCGTTTAGGTTATCTGTAGAAAGACAGAGAGAACAAAAAGTATAAGAGAAAGAAGGGAACTGGACAATCCTAAATTAGGTGCAGATATAACACATTTACACTTAGACTTAACAGAGTATCATTAATCCAAACATCTGGCATAAATACATATCATTCTTGTAAGTGTACATTGTATTCTTCGTCCATGTTATGCCCCTTCGGGTAACGAGTACAAAGGCTAATTATGTATTTGGATTCCTTTTGCCTTAGCTTTAGTAACCGATTACCTCCTCTGGGGCCTATGTTGACCTGCTCCAGCACGAAATAAGTAAGTTTTTTAGGGTCAGAATAATGATGACTCTCGAAATGGCGTGCTATCGGATACTGTTGATCTAAATTGCTGATAGCTCTGGTGTGTTCCAACACTCTTTTTTTCGCCATATGTGTCGTGCTCCCTATGTACAATAAATTGCATGGGCAGGTCAGAGCATAGATGACAAATGGGGTAGTACACGTAAGGAATTGTTGGATTTGTTGCATCCTGTTACTGCTAGGATTCCAAAATTCCTTCTTCATGTGGCTGTTGGCACAGGCTTTGCAATGGCCACATGGGTAGAAGCCCTGTAGATCAATGCCTCTGGAAATGGAGGTGGTACTGACATCATTCTGAACCAGTAGGTCTCTAAGAGTGGGGCCTCTCTTGTATGTTATGCTCGGGCGTTTGGGTAAACTGGCTCCTATTATTGGATCAGAAGTTAGAAGATTCCAATTTTTCACTAAACTTTTCTGAATTTGTTTAGAATTCCCATTGTATGTGAGAATTACTCTGGTGATGTTGTCCTTTTCTTCCCTTTCTTTTATCTTAGTCTTAAGTAGGTCTTCTCTCGCAATCTCAGACACCTTTTTGATAGCTTTCTTGATTACCCACAAGGGATAACCTCGTTGGAGGAACCTCTGTGTCATAGTTTTTTCTTCTGCCAGGTAATCTTTATGGTTACTGCAATTTCTTTTTAGCTCTGAGGAGTTCCCCATAGGGGATACTCCATTTCAGATTGTCAGGATGGTTACTCTCTGCATGAAGCAGAGAGTTGCCTGCCGTAGTTTTCCTGAATAACACAGTTTTGATGGAATTATCTGTGATTAGGACTTTAGTTTCAAGATATTCCACCTCCTTCTCACTGATGTTGCTCGTGAGTTTGATGTTGCAGTTGTTTTTATTCAGTTTATTGAGAGTAACCATCCTGACAATCTGAAATGGAGTATCCCCTATGGGGAACTCCTCAGAGCTAAAAGAAATTGCAGTAACCATAAAGATTACCTGGCAGAAGAAAAAACTATGACACAGAGGTTCCTCCAACGAGGTTATCCCTTGTGGGTAATCAAGAAAGCTATCAAAAAGGTGTCTGAGATTGCGAGAGAAGACCTACTTAAGACTAAGATAAAAGAAAGGGAAGAAAAGGACAACATCACCAGAGTAATTCTCACATACAATGGGAATTCTAAACAAATTCAGAAAAGTTTAGTGAAAAATTGGAATCTTCTAACTTCTGATCCAATAATAGGAGCCAGTTTACCCAAACGCCCGAGCATAACATACAAGAGAGGCCCCACTCTTAGAGACCTACTGGTTCAGAATGATGTCAGTACCACCTCCATTTCCAGAGGCATTGATCTACAGGGCTTCTACCCATGTGGCCATTGCAAAGCCTGTGCCAACAGCCACATGAAGAAGGAATTTTGGAATCCTAGCAGTAACAGGATGCAACAAATCCAACAATTCCTTACGTGTACTACCCCATTTGTCATCTATGCTCTGACCTGCCCATGCAATTTATTGTACATAGGGAGCACGACACATATGGCGAAAAAAAGAGTGTTGGAACACACCAGAGCTATCAGCAATTTAGATCAACAGTATCCGATAGCACGCCATTTCGAGAGTCATCATTATTCTGACCCTAAAAAACTTACTTATTTCGTGCTGGAGCAGGTCAACATAGGCCCCAGAGGAGGTAATCGGTTACTAAAGCTAAGGCAAAAGGAATCCAAATACATAATTAGCCTTTGTACTCGTTACCCGAAGGGGCATAACATGGACGAAGAATACAATGTACACTTACAAGAATGATATGTATTTATGCCAGATGTTTGGATTAATGATACTCTGTTAAGTCTAAGTGTAAATGTGTTATATCTGCACCTAATTTAGGATTGTCCAGTTCCCTTCTTTCTCTTATACTTTTTGTTCTCTCTGTCTTTCTACAGATAACCTAAACGAGGGAGATGTCAGAATAAGAATAACATGACTCGTCTAAACCTGTACTGTGAATTTCCTCTCTTCTCCTCTTCCAGCTATGAAAATAGAATTGCATTTTAATCATTTTATGCATGCACCTGAGCCTCACATCATATATGTTGTATGCAGTAATACACATAGAGTTACCAAATCCTTACACCACATCTCCTTGGGACTCAATTGGCTTCAGTGGTGGTATTTTGGAGAGCATGTGTCTAATCCACTAACCAGGATGGACTTTTTAGGGGGGCTCCCCTTCTCACTAACCAGGGTAGTGTATACCTTATCCCCCCAAAACCTCACTAACCAGAGGGACACTTAGTGCACCTTGTGTGCAGCCAGTGGAACAGCCCGGACAGTCTTGATTACTGCCGGAGCCTAAAAACTCAGGATGATGAGTTCTGTATCTAACCATGCGGCAAAATTCGCACCTCGCCCTCCATCTGCGCTCACTATATCGTGGGTTCATAGGTACGCCACCACACCGAGATTATTAACGTGCCCGGGAATCTACAAACGGGACACGAACAGTTGTTTGTTTACCACACGTTGCCATGACTACAGTCTAGCATGACGCACACAGGGAGGAGCCCCGTAACCAAAACCATCAGGTAATCCACATCACATATCCCACAATCAATGGGTTCAAGGAATAGAAATTACCTGTAGACTTAACGCACCTTGTTATTGATTCTTTTGACTTTATGTGTTCGCATTTACAGCGTTTTATTATTAACACTAATTTTGTTACGTAGAATCAGTGCGATGAATGTAAACATTTCCACACAATGTTCGAGTAGGGGGGTGATATTAACTCATTCCTACTTGTGGATCAATGGGATAACTGAGATGACACACACCAGCATAATATGGCCGCCAAAGCTGTGCAAATGTACTAGACTGTTTAATATCAATAGTCCTTCTTTGTTGTTTATGGTGTAACTAACATAAAAAATGTAACTGAACTCAGTGCAAATTGTGTGATCAAGCACTCTCTGGAGTGCGAAACGCGTCACGGCGAGATTTATGGAGTAATAAATCTCTCAACTTGGTAACCCGGTGGTTTGCTGTGTGATCCTTGTCCGAGTGCTCGTGAGGAACGCCGCTACTTGTGTATATTGATTCCGGCTGCTCCGCCGGCTCGAGCCACACCCACGAAGGCGAAGGGTTGCAGTAGGAGCGCTGTCTAAGTGAATATTAAGGAAGCAACCTACGCGGTTTCGAAGGGGACCCAGCATCAAGAATACATTGGATGGGACCGGTTCACAGGCGGCTTGAGACGCATACCCACGTGGTGATCCATCTACAAAGGTAAGCGTTCTCGCCAGCCGAATGTACAAGGATAATCTGCTGGGACCCATAAACTGTTGATCTTACTGCTATCCCCACATTGGTGAGAAGTAACGCAGGGGACGGGATATTAGAGAACAACAATTGCCGAAACAAGGGTGAACCCTGAATCTACAGGGGGACTACGGATCTAAACAGCTAATTTCACAGGGGAAATCCAAGGGCAAAACGATCATCTTTTGCCAAGAAACACACTATGGATGAGGAGAATGAGAGGAGAGAAGCAGCACTCTCCCTATTTGCGAGAGCACCGGGAAAAACAACGACACTCCCAACACCCGTCCGGGCAGATAAAAGTATCATGGACAGGTTAAGACGGTATGAAAAACTTCACAAACTAGAAGTTTCCAAATGGTGGGAGGCAACATCATTACAGGACTACCTGGATAAGAACATGATACCCAGAGGACTGAGAATTTACCTGATCCCATCATACGATTCCTTAGACCCACAGATGCTCGAAGATTGGTCTGATAACGCTACAAATAGCTCTAGAGTGATGATGCAAATCCTAATCAAATATGCATGGTCGGACAGAACCAAAATTAAGAAAGAAATAGAAGAAATAGCTGAAGAATTAAATAAACATGAGGAACAGGACATCATCACCAAATTTCTTGAAGAAATGAAGAAACGTTTAAAAACTTTGGAAGACGATATCAAGAAGAGGAAACAATACAAACTACATAGAGACTGCGGCGATTATGAATCTGGGAGGATTCTCACGCACAGTAAGAAATATGACCATCTCTATGAAACTCAATTGCAAAATGATCAGACCACACCCACCCCAGAGGAAACCGCAACTGAAGATGAAGAAAATGCGGATTCCCTGACGGATATGTCAGAATTGACTGTGAGTTCTGAAAGCATCAAGTCAACAGAGGAAACGAGACCAAAGAGGAGTAATTTTTTATTGCAGTACCGGTTCATGAAACAGAACCGGGAAGCGACGAGATCATCTACAAGATTACAAGAAAAGAACCAAGCCCAAGCCCAGAGCACAAGAGGCAGACCAAGAAGTACCAGGCAAAGAGGAGGAAGAAACGGAAACAGAGGAACAAACAGTACAACAAATCAAAGGCCAGTGGGAATAAGAAGGGCCCAAACAAAGAGGAAATAATGATGGACGACAAACAGGTAAACAAAACCATAATCAATTTATCGGACAGACAAATAAGCATGAAAATCAAAAGAACATTATGTCTAGGTCTATCATTTTGTCCCACGAGAACTATGAACTATGTTGACGATAAGATTGACATCTTCAAATTTTGCAGAAAATTGAAACTCAAAAAATGGCACAAGATGAAACCGAAAAAGAGTAAAAAACAGCTTACTAATGATCAGGACACAGATAATGAACATATGATCATTGGGGATATAGACAATTTAGTGGCCATTGACGAGCTAAACACTACTGAAGATGAACTGAATCTTAGCACTGAAGCCAGGAGAATACTGGAAGCCTTAGAAATCCAACATAACCAAGCCGCTAACACAGATTTTAAACCAAAATCCACATTCACTCCTAAAATGAACCACGATAATATAGACTCATTTCAAGATCAGATAGGCAATGAATTACTTGAACTCAGCCGTAGCAACCAGGCCAATAGCAAAAAGAAAAAGGTCAAACATAATCTATCGGTGGCTCAAAAAACGGCCATACAGGATTTGGCCAAGGACCCCAGTATCCTCATCCGTCCAGCTGACAAAGGGGGGAATATTGTGATAATGCCTAGAGAGATGTACGTTGCAGAAGCAGAACGACAACTGCACGATGGACAAACATACAAAAAGTCTAACCGGACTGAATATAATAACAGCATTAAAAACATGTGGGACAAACTGAGTGAATGGAAGGATAGAGGCTGGCTAGAATGGGAAGAATACTGTTTCCTTAAAAAGGATTATCCCCTGTTACCCATCCTGTACCTCCTCCCTAAGGTGCACAAATGTACTAATAACCCCCCTGGAAGACCCATCATCTCTTCCAGGGGATGTGTTTTGGAAAATGTCTCTCGTTATATCGACCACTTTTTGAGGGATTTTGTCATGGATCTCCCCACGTATGTGAGAGACACCAAGGATTTTCTTGACAAAATAAATCAAGTGGAGATTAACAAAGAATGTCTACTCATGACGATGGATGTAAATGCCCTTTACACCATCATCGAACATAATCAGGGATTGGAAGCATGCGCTAGATATCTCAAACAGAGGGACATAACATTTCTTGGGCATACCACCATGCTATTAGACATGATAAAACACTGCCTGGAGAATAATTTCTTCTGCTTTAATGACGAGATCTTTCTGCAAACCCATGGCACCGCGATGGGTACTTCTTTTGCGCCTAGCCTGGCGAACCTCTTCATGGGAGCATGGGAGGCAGATATCAGGAATGACACTGAATTACAAAATGACTTTCAGAAAGTCAAATTATGGCTTCGGTTTATTGATGACATTTTTGTCATCTGGTCAGGTAATAAAGCGGAGGCCATAAACTTCATCAATAAACTGAATAAAAACAACTGCAACATCAAACTCACGAGCAACATCAGTGAGAAGGAGGTGGAATATCTTGATACTAAAGTCCTAATCACAGATAATTCCATCAAAACTGTGTTATTCAGGAAAACTACGGCAGGCAACTCTCTGCTTCATGCAGAGAGTAACCATCCTGACAATCTGAAATGGAGTATCCCCTATGGGGAACTCCTCAGAGCTAAAAGAAATTGCAGTAACCATAAAGATTACCTGGCAGAAGAAAAAACTATGACACAGAGGTTCCTCCAACGAGGTTATCCCTTGTGGGTAATCAAGAAAGCTATCAAAAAGGTGTCTGAGTTTGCGAGAGAAGACCTACTTAAGACTAAGATAAAAGAAAGGGAAGAAAAGGACAACATCACCAGAGTAATTCTCACATACAATGGGAATTCTAAACAAATTCAGAAAAGTTTAGTGAAAAATTGGAATCTTCTAACTTCTGATCCAATAATAGGAGCCAGTTTACCCAAACGCCCGAGCATAACATACAAGAGAGGCCCCACTCTTAGAGACCTACTGGTTCAGAATGATGTCAGTACCACCTCCATTTCCAGAGGCATTGATCTACAGGGCTTCTACCCATGTGGCCATTGCAAAGCCTGTGCCAACAGCCACATGAAGAAGGAATTTTGGAATCCTAGCAGTAACAGGATGCAACAAATCCAACAATTCCTTACGTGTACTACCCCATTTGTCATCTATGCTCTGACCTGCCCATGCAATTTATTGTACATAGGGAGCACGACACATATGGCGAAAAAAAGAGTGTTGGAACACCAGAGCTATCAGCAATTTAGATCAACAGTATCCGATAGCACGCCATTTCGAGAGTCATCATTATTCTGACCCTAAAAAACTTACTTATTTCGTGCTGGAGCAGGTCAACATAGGCCCCAGAGGAGGTAATCGGTTACTAAAGCTAAGGCAAAAGGAATCCAAATACATAATTAGCCTTTGTACTCGTTACCCGAAGGGGCATAACATGGACGAAGAATACAATGTACACTTACAAGAATGATATGTATTTATGCCAGATGTTTGGATTAATGATACTCTGTTAAGTCTAAGTGTAAATGTGTTATATCTGCACCTAATTTAGGATTGTCCAGTTCCCTTCTTTCTCCTATACTTTTTGTTCTCTCTGTCTTTCTACAGATAACCTAAACGAGGGAGATGTCAGAATAAGAATAACATGACTCGTCTAAACCTGTACTGTGAATTTCCTCTCTTCTCCTCTTCCAGCTATGAAAATAGAATTGCATTTTAATCATTTTATGCATGCACCTGAGCCTCACATCATATATGTTGTATGCAGTAATACACATAGAGTTACCAAATCCTTACACCACATCTCCTTGGGACTCAATTGGCTTCAGTGGTGGTATTTTGGAGAGCATGTGTCTAATCCACTAACCAGGATGGACTTTTTAGGGGGGCTCCCCTTCTCACTAACCAGGGTAGTGTATACCTTATCCCCCAAAAACCTCACTAACCAGAGGGACACTTAGTGCACCTTGTGTGCAGCCAGTGGAACAGCCCGGACAGTCTTGATTACTGCCGGAGCCTAAAAACTCAGGATGATGAGTTCTGTATCTAACCATGCGGCAAAATTCGCACCTCGCCCTCCATCTGCGCTCACTATATCGTGGGTTCATAGGTACGCCACCACACCGAGATTATTAACGTGCCCGGGAATCTACAAACGGGACACGAACAGTTGTTTGTTTACCATGACTACAGTCTAGCATGACGCACACAGGGAGGAGCCCCGTAACCAAAACCATCAGGTAATCCACATCACATATCCCACAATCAATGGGTTCAAGGAATAGAAATTACCTGTAGACTTAACGCACCTTGTTATTGATTCTTTTGACTTTATGTGATCGCATTTACAGCGTTTTATTATTAACACTAATTTTGTTACGTAGAATCAGTGCGATGAATGTAAACATTTCCACACAATGTTCGAGTAGGGGGGTGATATTAACTCATTCCTACTTGTGGATCAATGGGATAACTGAGATGACACACACCAGCATAATATGGCCGCCAAAGCTGTGCAAATGTACTAGACTGTTTAATATCAATAGTCCTTCTTTGTTGTTTATGGTGTAACTAACATAAAAAATGTAACTGAACTCAGTGCAAATTGTGTGATCAAGCACTCTCTGGAGTGCGAAACGCGTCACGACGAGATTTATGGAGTAATAAATCTCTCAACTTGGTAACCCGGTGGTTTGCTGTGTGATCCTTGTCCGAGTGCTCGTGAGGAACGCCGCTACTTGTGTATATTGATTCCGGCTGCTCCGCCGGCTCGAGCCACACCCACGAAGGCGAAGGGTTGCAGTAGGAGCGCTGTCTAAGTGAATATATATATATATATATATATATATATATATATATATATATATATATATATATATATATATATATATCTCTGGGTCAACTTCTTGCTCTTAATTGAATGGCTTTTGTGGTCTGTCTCTGTCTCATTGCCATGCTTCCTATTCGAGGACTTTCCTAACTTTTCTTTTTCGCACATAGGAGTGCATTTTTTTTTGTTTTGCTCTCTGATGTTTGCTCTCCCCCCAATACTTCCTACTCCTGTGATTCGGGTAGCTTTCTCCTCTCCAGTCCTGCTCAAGCTCCTCTGTTGCCTAACAATGTTAATTTCTGGCTCCTCCATTGCTCTCTCATCTCTCTTGTCATAGAGTTTGCTTTTTTAAATTTATTTTGTTTTAGTTTTTTGAGGGCACAGCAAATATGCAAAAAGTACTCACAACACCAACAGGTCAGCATTAGCAGCCCAAAAAGCGAGACCTATTAGCTTTGCTAATGCATGTATGTTTTAAGCATGCTTTTTCAGACCTACTGGAAAACAAAGCATGTCCTAATGTTGGAGAATCTTGCAGCCTCACCCTTAAGGGGCGCCGTAGGTTATAGCCTATGATGCCAGTTTACAGAACACAGCATAACCCACAGCCCCAACATGTTCTGCTGTTGTTTAACAGCCTTTGTTCATGACTTTGACGAAGAAGTGTACTGCGCATGGCAGATGGCGTGAGTTACAGTGTGTTGCAAGAGGTAAATGTAAGGGCTTTTTCCGGTGTATGCTCGCTAAACCGTAACTACACTTTGTGTTTTATTTTCATTGACTATAAATAAATAAAGCTCCTGTCTGGTCTCATGCGCACTGGTAAAAAAAACTAGAAAGAGTGGGAGCAACGCACCTATACTCTTCTTAGAGTACTTTCTTGTATTATATTGCATGATGTGGAAGAAACTAATAAGCAATGGTTATCAATAACCCTGCAAAGAGGAATAATAAAAGTAAGTCATTTTAAAAGTGTGATAAAATCGGCTTAAGTTACTATTTTTCACTTGCCTTTAGCTTGAAAAGGCCGAACACGGTTCCGTGCCCGCAGCAACCCCTGCAGTCGGAATCTATGCATAATGTAAGAGCACAAATACAGGTCAGCGATGCTGGTTGTCACTGGATGACAAATATTTCATAGGCGACGTGGACATGTGACAGGCTGCTACTAATCCGTTCATTCTGACACTTTATGATTAATAGTTTGACCACAGGACTAGGAGAGTTAGAATTTGGGACCTCAGGCAATTTTGTGCCAACTAGTCCACCCAGGTGTTAATGGCCAGTGGCTACGGATCGACTGCCAATCGCTCATGCTGATGGGAAGAGAGCCCCCTACCATAACGGACCAAGAAAGCACATGGCCTCCCCTGAGAATCTATCACTGATGTAAAGACTTAGTTGCACCAAACTGTAATATTCTATCATAAAAATCTGCTGTTTAGGCATGCCACATTATGTTATATAAAATATGTTAAAAAGGAAAGGAACAAAACATAAGTAGAATACTCAAAGAAAAGCCACACATTGAGGTGCTTCCTGAAAGCAAAGATTCTGAATGGCTTAAAGTGATAGCGGAAAGTGGTCCAGCGTCGATAGCTATGAAAAGGGTCCATCACCTACTCTGTCCCCCCTCACTCAGCACACATCCAGCAATCCGTTAACAGATGAACTCGGTGGGCCTTATGGATTGTAGTGAGGAAGTTTGGCCATCAGAGAAGATGGGCCTAGGTTCGAAATAGCACTCTAAGCCAGACAAAATGTCTTAACCCCTTCCATGCTCATGACGGCCCCCAGGCGTCATGCACTACGGTTCTCGTGTGCTGATGATGGCTGGGGGCCGTCATGAACCCCCCCACTCGCGATTCTGCCACACAAGCGCAGAATCGCGGCCACAAGGAAGGGGTTAAACTCCGTTCCAATAGAAACTGTGAACTAATGGAAGGCAGACAGTGCTGGTGTGATGTATTCACATTTGGGTTGTAGTACATACTCTGAACCCTGACCGTATATGAAAAACACCCACCCATCCATCCCATTGTTTATAGATCACTATTAGGAACGGCCATTGAACGTAATGAAGTGTGTAATTACTATTCTAACTCCATAGGCGCCTTGATAGTAGGGTAGGTTGTAAACGCACCAAAGCAAGTCAAACTGCACTTTTACGCGGCGGTCCTCACAAAGATAGCGTTTGTCTGGTTCTGTCAAGGTTAACCCATGCTATGAGGTTCGCGCCGGTCCCCACAGTGTGGATTATCCATACACATACGTTTTTTAATACTACATCAAAATAAAATCCTGTTTTCTCCAAATATCCTTTTCAGTTTGGATAAAACATACATAATATGTATATAATATTTATTTAACATATAAATAGAATATACCTCAAGGGCAAATACAGAGGCATGACAAACATGCTGCTAATTAACATTGAAGGTGTAGACAAATACAGCTTCTCTTGTTTAGCTCATTCAGTTTTCCAAAAGCCTGCACTGGCATAAACAACTGATCTTTTTGCAGGCTTCACTTTCCCTTTCCCACAGGTTAATATCTGGTATCTAGCTTTACATCTGGTTTTCTTTTGCATGTCCATAAAATTAAAATGTCAGTTTTTGGCCACTGTTTAGGATCAATTAATCTATTTCTGTTGACTAGGAATTAACATGTTTAGGTCTCGCCTAGGCAGTTCTTGCACTGTCTCGAGATATGCTGTATTCAAAATATAGGCTTCTACTCTACTATTGTAACTGTCAATGAGGACTGCCCCTGTTACATGTGATCTTACTCTGTATGGTTTATTTACAATTTCTGAGCAGTCTTTTGTTAATGACTTCTTCGTAACTAGTGTTGCAGGCACGACAGCTGCAGACTTCCCCGACTGCATTTCCCTGACTATAATTTGTAGCTAGGGTTGTAGGTCGACAGCTAAGGACTTCCCTGACTGCATTTCTCCTACCATAATGGAATTTTAATTTTATTTGTTTTTATCTTTTCTGTGTGCGGTGACAGTTAACATTTGTTACAAGTGCTTCAATTGATCAATTTTTTGTTTGTTATTTGTTTATGAACGTCGCCATTTTCACTTTACATTTTTCTTCATAGCGTTGTTTTTAATTAAAATGTAAGGAGCGGTAGAGGTGAGCACCACACTTTAACACACAGCATGGCCGCGCTCCTTTATGACCAGCGCTGCTTTCAGTTTAAGTGCACCTGTATTTGTAATGGAACGGTGCCGCTTTCTCTTCAAATTTAAGGAGCAGAGCTGAGTGCCGTACTTCAACACACATGCCTTTAGTTCTACACGGCGCTGTGCAACTCGTACCCTGTTGTTGTTTGCTTCCCCTATTACTGAGAGCACTTTTAATGAAGATGTAAAACTTTTCTCTACATGGGCACCGCGCTTTATTTTTCAGCATGGCGCCCAAAACTCCTTTAAAATTTCCTGTTCTGCACCTAGTGCTATAACAAACAAAATGTCCAATAGACAGTCGAAGCTAATTCTGTAGACACTCGTTTAAATGTCCCTCTTGTGAAACCTGTACAAAAACACTCACAAAATAAGTGGATGCCTGGCATCACGGGGAAAGGCGTTTGCGGATTTTCTTTTTAAATATCTTTTTATTAAACGAAAAGAAACATAATCAAATAAAACATCAGGTGAGCAAATCTTGATAACATGATAGGGGCATTACTGTCGATCATACAAATAATCATTACAGTATATATAGTAATTGGGATCACAGGGAATCCAGCCCTGCATCATCTCTCAGTGTCGTTGGTGGTGCACATACTGCGCCCCAGTGACTATTCCAGGCCCCCCAGATCTTCCCCCATTTCTCAGGACATCCCCTAGCCACATATACAGCCCTCTCCCGAAACATGCACCAGTCCAGATCCTGAACCCATTTGGCGGGCTGTGGTGGTTGGCTGGCATTTGTGGATTTTAAACCCTGCTCTCCCAGTGTGCCTTAAACAATGACTGCTTCTGCTACTCGCCCGAGCCTCTGTTTGCCAACTCAGTTTTATTCCGATTCACCACTCATCGTTTACTGCAGTACAAAAGGCTGATTTTTATTTCGACCCTAACCACAGCTCACACACAGTGGTTAAAAAGTATGCACAGGCTCCACTCCACCCATTTACTCATAAAGGCAGGAGTCCAATTACAAGGCACTGGCAGCAGCCAAGTCAAGAGGGGCTGGGAAAACAATGTCACTGTCATTAACGTTTCTGCACTGTGCTCCGTCGATTCGTTGAAAAAAAAGTAAATGGCATCAAGGCATTCCTTTCACAAAAGACATCACTTCGTCAAAGTGCATGTGCTGACTATTTATTTTGTATTGCCCCTACACTCCACCCCCTCTGCTCATTAATCTGTTTTAATGGCCAAGCAGTAAGAATAAAAAGATAAGTTCAAACTGTAAATTCTCAGATCAGCATTTCCGTTTGAGATACAAATACATAAAAACATATGGACACCCTTTGCAGATTCCCTGCTGCGCAAATCTTTTTTTTAAACTTAAAACTGGAGCATTCTCATGCATGGGAGACTGTCTGTGCCAGTGGTATATTTAAGCATTTTCATGACTCCTGCCGGGACCCGGACCTGGGTGAGCGATGGTTCATTGGGGATGTGTTGGATTCTTCAAGATTTCAGGGTGCAGTACCTTATGTGGCTTAAGGAGGTCCCAAGGGACAACCTATTAACAGCCTGTGGTACTACAAATTGTGGCTGCTTCATGCATTTTTATTTTATTGCTTATGCTGCTGCTGGTAGTCCAAGACTCCCTCATGTCTGGCACAGTAGAACAGTAAATGTTGCTGTACCCATAATAATTGCTGCATGGCTAAATACTTATAAGGTCCCAAAGGCGAGACTGATTGCAATGCAAATGCTTGTTTTTACAATGTAATCCTAGTCGCTACTGAAAGTTTTGAAATGTCACCATCTCTTAAGTGTAAGACTCCTGATCGAGACTTCGAGTGGCAGATTCCTAACATTGTGAATATACCCCAGGCGTCTGTCTGGGACTGGAAACTTTTCAGCAGTACCTTGGCATGCACTGATGCTGTCCCACTCCAGAAATTACTTGCAGAGCCTATATAGGTGCCACCCTTTTGCGCTGGCCTCAGTTCCTTTTTTTTCCACGCCATCAAATGCAGACCCAAAGATCCCTTTGTGTCTCTCAGAGACATTTGCCTCAAAATGTTTCTTTAGTGTGCAAGGGATGTCACCTCCCAAAAGCAGCAGGTTTTAACCCTTGCAAGGACTGTTGCAAACTAATGTCTGTTAACTGTCTCCACCAGGTATGTCTGTGGGGTCTGGGATCAGGCCACGATTTCAACTCTCGATATTCTGCCCGAATTCGGCTGACTTTAGAGCAGATCCCGCAGGTGGTTCTGGCACAACCCGAGTTTCTAAGGCTATCAGTTATGCCACACCAGATTGAAGTGTTCAGCCCAGCTATGCTCTGTCTCTGCGGAGCCTTGCCGATTACTTCTGATGCACCTGCCTGCCCCGAGGAGCCAACAGGCCCTCCATTTGGAGTATCACTGGTGGATTAGCCCTTGGCACCAAGTGGACCCTCCAAGCCTGTCTTGTTGCTTTTTCCAACATTGACCTTGCTGCCGGCACCATGACCTACGCCGCCCCGGGCACTTTGATATGGACTACTCATACCAGAGTAGGAGGGCCAAGTAGTTCTCTCCAATGCCAAATCAATGCCTTTCTGATACCAACCAAAGTCTCAACTGATACCAGCCAAGGTGCCACATTTCCTACCTGAATTACGGCCTCCACAAGGGAGAAGGAGTAGTTTCTCACCTGTAACGCCAGTTCTCTTGTAGGGGTTTTTCCGTGGTAGTCCTAATCATGTGAATAGTCTCACCCATGTGCGTGGACCCCGGAGCACTTTATTAGATATATCTTCTTAAGTTGTCATCTTCAGGACGGCCTGTTTAGACACTTAAGAGATGAAAAGACAATAATACAGCCTAACCAAATAGGCTACACTGGCCATTACTTCATCTTGAAGTGAGAATAAATAGCCAGTTTAACTTTTAAAGTGTAGCAATTTACTGAGTTTTACAGTTTCACAAAGCTCCTTTTTCCTCATGATAGAGAAGAAAAGGAATGGATAGTGAAGCCCGAATAGACTGCCATTATGTGTCTGCAAATGGATACCGTGCCTTTAAGAGTCTCCAGAGACCCCTGGTATCCCATGATGCACAGCCAGAGGCAGTTACTTTCAGTTCTTTTTGAAGGCATAAAGAAGCAGAGCCTGCTGAGTCTTGGGGATATCTGTGTCTGCCCCCGGGGAGGAGGGCTGGTTGCTTATAACTATCACAGAAATACCCCAACAAGAGAACTAGAGTTACAGTTAAGAAACTACTCCTTCTCTTGTAGGGGATTTCCGGGAATAGCCATAATCATGTGAATAGATTAGCAAGCCCATCCCCAAAACAACTCACCAGCAGTGGCAGAACAGAGAACAACCGCACTATTGTGCAAATAGATTTCGAAGTGAAGTCTTCCCAACCTGAGCATCTGCCCTAGCATCAGTGTCTAGGCAGTTGTGCTAAGTAAATGTATGGACTGACTTCCAACTGTCAGCCGTAAAAATTTCCGAAATAGGTACGTCACGAAGTAAAGCCGCAGTAGCTGCTTTACCGCTTGTAAAGTGAGCCCTAGGTTTACTAATCAAAGGCTTGTTGGCTTTCTGATAACACAGTTGAATACAGGAAACAATCCACCTAGAAATGGATTGTTTGGAGGTAGCTAGACCAGTTCGGACTGAGTCATAGTTTACAAATAACTGGTCTGATCTACGGAGATCCTTAGTCTTGTCCAAATAGAAGCCCTCCAACATCAAGGAATGAAGTGACATCTCAGCAGGAGAGGAGGGATTCTGAAAAAATGTAGGTAGTGTAATAGTTTGGTTCACATGAAACTCTGAAACAACTTTAGGGAGGAACTTAGGTTGGGTCCTCATAACTATCTTAAATGAATGAAAGACTGTATAAGGCTCTTTACAACATAATGCCTGAAGTTCGCTAACACTGCGGGTAGAAGTTATGGCCACAAGGAAAGTCGTCTTCCAAGACAGATGCTAAAGAGATGCCTTATGAATGGGTTCAAACGGTTCCTTCATCAGTCGTGAAAGGACCACATTGCACTCCCATGGAGGCGAAGGATGCTTAATAGGAGGAAACACTTTCTTCAATTCTTCAAGAAAATCTCTGATGACTGGGATTTACAAAAAGGAAGTGTGTGAAGGACATTTCCTATAAGCAGTTAATGCTGCCAGGTGAACTTTGATCGAATGAAACTGAAGGCCATAATGAGCCAAATGTAGCAAGTAAGGAAGGATGACATCTTCCTTACAGGAGGTAGGATCCACGTCCTTAGAGGCACACCAGATGCAAAATCTCTCCCATTTATATGCATATGACATGCATGTAGATGGTCGTTTGGCCTCCATCAATATCTCCTTACAGTCCTGAGGGAGATTCAAATGTCCATTCTGTACTAACTCAGGAGCCATGCCGCCAAATTCAACAAGAGATTGGGGTGCACCATCTGTCTGCCGAACTTCGTCAGAAGGTCCGGCCTGCATGGTAGATGGAGATGTGGCAGGAGAGACCGGTGGAGTAGGTCTGTGAACCACCATTGACGGGGCCACTCCAGAGCAATGAGGATCATCTTGGCCCGTGATTGCGAAAGCTTGATCAGTACTGTCTCTTAAGTGTCTACACAGGCCTTCCTGTAGAAAGGCAGAAGATGACAACTTAAGAAGATATTTCTAATGAAGTCTCCAGGGTCCACACACATGGGCGGGACTATTCACATGATTATGACTATACACGAAAATCCCCTACAAGAGAAGACACACTCTACATTTCCATTTCAGGATGGGCTCAAACAAACGAATATGACCGCATGATGGGTTTGCTCAAACCTACCTCAATGATAATTGGTACGATGACTTACGCGAGGCAAGTGATCTTGATAGGTTCTTGCAAAAGGTCCTATTCTCGTCCCCTGGACAGGCCACAGAGGTCTTTACTTCCTACGCCATTATAATGCGTAGAGCGGCCGAAGTGGTTGATCTCCAGCTCCCCACCTTGGAGGTTAAGAGCAATATATTGACAGAAGTCCCCCTACTGGGGCAAATATTTTATGAGATCCTGCTTCCATTTAATGAGGCACTGACAGATAGCTAGTTGGGAGCTTGTGCCAAAACTTGTTCTGGTTCCCCAGTCAATCATCAAATTGCCACGCGCTATCGCCCTGCTCCAGGCAACCCTTCTTTTCTCTCACAACACCATTCCCTGAAAGTCAAGTGTTGCACGCCTCCATGAGCAGGTCTAACCCCAACAACTTCCATACCTCTCCCCATGACAGGGAAGGTAAGCAGGAGGACATGTTTGGGAAACAAGTATTTTCGTCTACCAAACTGGCACCTCGATCCGTTAAAATCAGCTTCTTGTTGGGACTCTATTCCCACACCCTTTGAGACTCTGTGGTACAAGTCTTCACTAGTGTGCCTAAAGACCTCTGGCCTATTCTTGCTCAGACAATTCAAGATGTTTGTGATAGGGCCAAGCTCACAAGTTACTGTTTCTTGGACACCACCTGTTCAATACGGAGGGCCATCAGCACCAGTGTTGCCATTCGCCACCATGCATGGCTGAGATCGACTGGGTTCTCAGGCAATTTGAAGTCCTCCCTGATGGACATGCCCTTTGACACGACTCGCCTGTTTAGGGACACGGATGATCTCCTCTGGAGCATTTATAAGACAGCAGGGCTGCTGCATGCTCTCGGGCCTGTCCGCCCCACCTCACCAGCTACAATAGTTCCACCATTCCTTTCTCTGATTTTCTCAAAGTGCTCCAAACTGCCAGCCTATCCAGCCTAAACAAGGACCCCAGCAGTTGTGTGGTTGAGGCTGTGGTGCCCACCGTCCCTTTGGCAAAGGTCATCGGGTCACTGTCTACCCCATCCCCCCAGAGCCCACCTGTCAAATCTCTTTAACATGCTCTTACAGAGGCACAACTACCTGGTAGGAGGCAAAATCTGCAAATTCTTCCCGGAGTGGCTGTCAATAACATCAGACAGGTGGGTTCTACAAATCAATCACAGGGGATCGGTCTTACCCTTCCTCTCTCCCCTGCCACACCTTCTGCCGTCCCCCCAGAACTGACAGAGGACCATCTCTCGATTTTGCAGTAGGAAGTGCAAGCCCTTTTGGTCAAAGGGCTGTCGAGAGCGTGCCCGCACCATTAGTAGGATGTGGTTAATATTCCCACTGCTTTCTTGTCCAACAAAGATGGAGACCTATAGCCTATTTTTGACCTGCGCCCTCTCAACGCCTTCCTGCGGAACAAGGAATTCAAAATGCTCCCCGTAGCCCAGGTCCTGTCTGTCCTAAACCCTAGAGACTGCATTGTGGATTTGGACCTGAAGGATGCCTATTTCAATTTACCCATCCTGCCAGCCCACCTGCGGTTTTCAGTGGAACTGGAGCATTTTCAGTAAGCGGTGCTCCCCTTTGGTCTCACCAATGCTTCTCAGGTGGTCACAAAGGGGATGGTGGGGCAGCACACTTTCAAAGGTCCATGGTGCCAGTCTTTCCGTATCTTGATGACTAGCTGTTGATGGCAGGCTCACCCTAGGCTGTTTTCAGCCACTGCCATAATATGGCAAACCGATAGTCATCCTTAGGGTTCACAATCATTGAGCCAAACTCACATGACTCCTTCATCGGAGCCATTCTGTACACCATTTGGTTTTGTGCTTTTCCCTGGGAAAGAGTCCAGGACATACAGGCTATGAAACCGATCTTTCAGCCTTAATCCGGGATTTCAGCGAGGTCGACTCTGAGGCTACTAGGGCTGATGGCCTCCTGCCTCAGCCTAGTAGACCCAACATCAAGGGAATCCCTCCAACCACGTTCAGATTACTAGATTAGGAGACCGAAAAAACTGCAGTTGTGGTTGGTGGACCGTGACTGCGTCAGTGACAGGCCCCTCCCTCTCTCTACCCCACCCAGAACTTACAGTGGTGAACAATGCATCAGCTCTGGGTGGGGGCAGCCATCTGGGAAGGGTGAAGCTCAGAAACCTCTGGTCTATGGTGGAGTCTTGGCTCCACATCAACCTCTGGAGCTAAGGGACATCCACTTGGGGGGAGGTTTATATAGCAGAAACTCACCCAAAATGTATCAGAGTGCTTTACATGAGTACCATTAGTGTTACAGATGGACACATTCATTTTTTTAGGCACGGGGAGATTTTGTGATTTGCCCAGAATCACAGGATGTTGAGCTTCCCTGCCGAGACTCAAACCCGGTTCCCCAGCTTCGACGTTGACCACTCTAGCCATTAGGCCACATTGTAGATGCTTGAATTTTACTTACTCTTCTTGTGAAAGTTAAGGCCAAAAGGAGAAAGAATGACCAACTTTCCAAGTGAGGTATTTTATTCAGCTCTGTGTACTGGCTCTAATGGATTTTTCAAAAGTTGGGAAAGTACTATATTAAGTTGCCATGGATATCCTAGACTCCTCAATGGTGGAAAAGCCTTAAAAGCCCTTTAAGAAAGTCCTTTATGAGTCCAAGGGACCAGAGGGATAGTTGATCCACTGTCCTTCTGAAGTGATGAATAACTGCTATGGCCTGCATAAAAGTCCAGTCAATAAGGAAAGATTTGATGTGGAGAAGAGAAAAATAGATGCACATACGCATAAGAGCTTCCATTTTATTCCTTATGTTTTATTAGTAGACACTACAGTGGCATTTGATATTTGTCTGCATTTAACTGGAATGTCTAAGAGGTGGTATTTATGATATTCAGGAGCCAAACCAGCATACTCTGTGTGTGGGTTCGAGTGCAAGATCTGATCTTTGTTGCAAGATAGAAGATTCCTCAGAGGTAGAAGCGGACTGAATGGAGAAGCAGATCTGTGAACAAATGTTGCCTCAGCCACGTTAGGGAGATCAGTATTTGGAGGCAAGGTTCACTCTTCATTTTGTGCAAAACCCTTGTTATTAGGGGAAAAGTGTAGGCAAAGGTCCTTGACCATCTTATCAAAAACGCATTTCCTCACGACCCTGTACCAGCCGGCGTAACATTGACTATTTCAGTTGTAGTTGGTTGCAAACAGATCCCAATGTAATTAGCTCCAGTGATGAAAGATGTTGTACAATTAGGTTTGGTTTAACTCCCACGTGTGGCATTATTGTGATGCCCTGCTGACAGTGTAGGCTCAAGCATTGGTTATTCCTCGGAGATGTACATCTGTTCATTATGTATGGTGTTGAATGGCCCAATTCCATATCCTTTGACTTCATCGGACAGGGGAAGAGATTGTGTCTGTCCATATTTATATAATACTTGACCATTGTATTGTCTGTATTATTACCCAAATCCCTGTGATCCCTGGGAGGAATATCTGTATTCCTAATGCTGCAGCCCTTAACTCTAGGACATTGCGTGAAGATGTGTTTTGTTCGATGACCTTGTGCCACGAACGCTAAATCTTCGAGTAGCATTGTCATTACAAATTTGGATTTCAGATGGAGGATCCTCACTCTTATTGCCATATTCTTGTGCGGAGTCCACAAAGGCAAAGCCTGTTTTATTTTTGGTGTTATTGGGACAAGATCATCGAATATACCTTCGCTTTGAAGGCATTGCTTGTGGAGTTCTTCAAGGAAGGGTGCATGTGAAGGCAGAAGTTAGGGATCAAGTGAATGCAAGATGACATTATCCTTAAAAGAGATTTGAAAAGTTGGATGGTGATATTCGTTATCTGCTGTAATTAATTTGCTAACTTGGTCAAATGTGCTATACATTCTTTGCATGGAAAAGCTTTCCATATCTCCACATCCAGAACTGCTCCCAAAATTAGATATTTGTTTGGGGAGCTAGATGTGATTTGTCTTTGTTTAATTTAAGACCTAGCTTGTCGATGAGCCTCAAATAGGCTGCAGTAGAGGTTTCTGTTGCTGTGAATACATTTTGGATGACATGCCAATTGCCAAGTTAGGGAAAGACGTGGGTGTTTGTGCTTTATGAGATATGCAGCAATTGGGACCATGCAGTTTGTAAATATTCTTGGGATGATTTGAGGACAAATGGGAGGACTATGGATTGAAAGCTGGGATTGGCCACTTCGAACCTCAGAAATTGTCACATTTGTGGACATGTAATCCTCTTTTTGAATGAGCTGGAGGACTTCCTGTGAGGTTACCATGCAGAATTTTTGCACATTGAGAAATTTGTTTAAATAATGTTGCCCTAAGATTGGTCTCCATTTGCCCGATTTCTTTTTGATAAGAATAAAGTTTTGCTGAGAGCTGGGAACCAGTTCAATTGCTCTCTTTTTTAACACTGAGATATCTCCTTGTGGCAAAGATGTTGGCCAGATTTTTGAACGGGAGAGTTGGTGGGTTTTTTTTTTTGGATGAACTCTGGAGTATAACCAAATTATATAAGTTTCAGGACACAAAGGTCCGATGTTATTTTTACACCCCACTGTTTAAAGTAATGAGATCTCACCCCCAACAGGACTGTCTGGTGATTCTGTGACAGTCATCAGAAAGCTGTAACTGTCTTCATGATGACTCTTGTCCTTGAGGTTGGTTCGCACCTCTTCAACAAATATCCTGTCTCTGATAGGACACTTGAGGTGAGGCTCTGAATTTAGTACTGACCCCTTCCCCTACCTCCTGAAAAAGATGGTGTTGGCTCTACTATAAGACTTCAGATGTTCTTAAGTCTTGCTTAGTCCATTCTGAATGTAATAGATTATACAGCCACATCAACGTGGCGCCCAAATATGGACTCACCATTATAGGACTTGTCTAGGACACAGCTCTGCACCTCCAGCCAAAAATGGATAGTCTCCAGTTATCCTCGCTTACAGTAGCTAATTGCCTGAATCCAGAAGTTGTGATGTTCATGGCAGTATCTATTAGGGCTGAAGATGTTTTATCTCCTTCTATGAGAATAGCCTTCACTTTTTATCATCCAATGGGAGGTCTAAATATGGTGCAATACCTGACCACATCTGTATTGCAGTGGGTCATTATTGTTAGTGCATTGGAAGCACTAATTAAAGTTGCTGCGGTTTCAGATGATCTCTTCCTGGTGTTATCAAGTCTCCCGTCCTGTCTGGTGGTGTAGAGCATGGTGACAATAGATTTCTAAGAGCGCTTCGACTTCTTAGATTTCTTTGGGTTTTTTATAGTGGGAATTACCTGACAATTTTGAGCGTGATGATGAGTGCCTGTTACGGCTATGCAAATGGACCTGGGACCTTCCACAGGACCGGGAGCGTTGCGGAGTCGATTGGCATAGGGTGAAGAAGAGCTTGAGAGAGTGCTACAGAATCAACTTGGAATTCATGGCGTTACAGTTGGGGCAGGCCTTGGGGTCGCTGCCCAGCAACAATCACCAGAGGTAAATCAGGTGGAGGTCTGTCACAGACATCTGCCTGTGACAGGCACCACACGGTTTAAACCCTACAGCTTTATCGGACATCCCTAATTGCACAGTGAGTGCAAACGCTCAAAAAAGTTGACAAAATGTTGAAAACATAGTCAAAAAAATAGACTGAGGTAGCTCTCGTCAGATCTGTGCTGATAGCATGGAAAACAAGCATTTGTAATGCAATAGGTCTCGCATTAGGAAAGTTTGAGCTATTGGTATTGTAAATGACACTTTTTATTTATGTGTTGGTTTTGAAAATAGCGAAATTAATAGCTTTGTCATTTACAATGCCAATAGTTATAACTTTTGCAAATGTGACACCTATAGCATTTGTAATGCAATATGTGTTGTATTTACGTGACTTACATGTATTGATATTACAAATAACAATGGCTTGTAATTTAAAAAAAAAAATTAATACTTAAAAGTTATTGTAATTTATAATGGCAATAACTTAAACTTTTGTAAATAACTTTTGTGAAGATTATGTTCAGTGTATTTTATTGTGACACAAATCCAAGAACAGAAGTGAAATATTAACATCTTTGTAATAAAGTTTGAAACATTGGGAGAACATATTTGAACCAGTTGTTGTTGAATGGTTGCACAGATTGACGCTCTGATGGTGCTGAGTAATGTTGTGGTGGCGACAAGTGATGCTGTGGCGTTCAGGGATGCTGTGGTAGTGCATAGTGATGTTGTGGTGCCCCTGAGTGATGCTGTGGTGATGCGATAGATAGAGTGAGTGCTATAGATAGATAGAACGAGTGCGATAGATAGACAGATAGAAAGAGTGAGGGCAATAGGTAGACAGATAGAGTGAGGGCGATAGATAGACAGATAGATAGAGTGAGGGCAATAGATAGAGGGCGATAGATAGATAGAGTGAGGGTGATAGATAGAGTGAGGGCAATAGATAGAGTGAGAGCAATAGATAGCGTGAGGGCGATAGAGAGAGAGGGCGATAGAGAGAGAGGGCGATAGAGAGAGAGGGCGATAGAGTGAGGGCGATAGATAGAGTGAGTGCTATAGATAGATAGAATGAGTGCTATAGATAGATAGAACGAGTGCGATAGATAGACAGATAGAGTGAGGGAGATAGAGTGAGGGCAATAGATAGAGGGCGATAGATAGATAGAGTGAGGGCGATAGATATAGAGTGAGGGCGATAGATAGATAGGTGAGGGCGATAGATAGATAGATACATAGAGTGAGGCCGATAGATAGATAGATAGATAGAGTGAGGGAGATAGATAGAGTGAGGGCGATAGATAAAGTGAGGGCGATAGATAAAGTGAGGGCGATAGATAAAGTGAGGGCGATAGATAGAGTGAGGGCGATAGATAGTGAGGGCGATAGATAGAGTGAGGGCGATAGATAGAGTGAGGGCGATAGATGGGGTGAGGGCGATAGATGGGGTGAGGGCGATAGATGGGGTGAGGGCGATAGATGGGGTGAGGGCGATAGATGGGGTGAGGGCGATAGATGGGGTGAGGGCGATAGTAGAGTGAGGGCGATAGTAGAGTGAGGGCGATAGTAGAGTGAGGGCGATAGTAGAGTGAGGGCAATAGATAGATAGAGTGAAGGCGATAGAGTGAGGGCAATAGATAGAGTGAGGGCGATAGATAGATTGATAGAGTGAGGGGCGATAGATAGATTGATAGAGTGAGGGGCGATAGATAGAGTGATAACAATAGATAGATAGAGTGAGGGCGATAGAGTGAGGGCAATAGATAGATAGAGTGAGGGCGATAGAGTGAGGGCGATAGATAGAGTGAGGGCGATAGTAGAGTGAGGGCGATAGATAGAGTGAGGTCAATAGATAGATAGAGTGAGGGCAAAAGATAGATAGAGTGAGGGCAATAGATAGAGTTAGGGCAATAGAGTGAGGGCAATAGATAGAGTGAGGGCGATAGATTGATAGAGTGAGGGGCGATAGATAGATTGATAGAGTGAGGGGCGATAGAGTGAGGGCAATAGATAGATAGAGTGAGGGCGACAGATAGAGTGAGGGCGATAGTAGAGTGAGGGCGATAGATAGAGTGAGGGCAATAGAGTGAGGGCAATAGATAGAGTGAAGGCGATAGATAGATTGATAGAGTGAGGGGCGATAGATAGATTGATAGAGTGAGGGGCGATAGATAGAGTGAGGGCAATAGATAGAGTGAGGGCGATAGATAGATAAAGTGAGGGCGATAGATAGAGTGAGGGCGATAGATAGATAGAGTGAGGGCGATAGATAGATTGATAGAGTGAGGGGCGATAGAGTGAGGGCAATAGATAGATAGAGTGAGGGCGACAGATAGAGTGAGGGCGATAGTAGAGTGAGGGCGATAGAGTGAGGGCAATAGATAGAGTGAGGGCAATAGAGTGAGGGCAATAGATAGAGTGAAGGCGATAGATAGATTGATAGAGTGAGGGGCGATAGATAGATTGATAGAGTGAGGGGCGATAGATAGAGTGAGGGCAATAGATAGATAGAGTGAGGGCGATAGATAGATTGATAGAGTGAGGGGCGATAGAGTGAGGGCAATAGATAGATAGAGTGAGGGCGACAGATAGAGTGAGGGCGATAGTAGAGTGAGGGCGATAGATAGAGTGAGGGCAATAGAGTGAGGGCAATAGATAGAGTGAGGGCAATAGATAGAGTGAAGGCGATAGATAGATTGATAGAGTGAGGGGCGATAGATAGATTGATAGAGTGAGGGGCGATAGATAGAGTGAGGGCAATAGATAGAGTGAGGGCGATAGATAGATAAAGTGAGGGCGATAGATAGAGTGAGGGCGATAGATAGATAGAGTGAGGGCGATAGATATATTGATAGAGTGAGGGGCGATAGAGTGAGGGCAATAGATAGATAGAGTGAGGGCGACAGATAGAGTGAGGGCGATAGTAGAGTGAGGGCGATAGATAGAGTGAGGGCAATAGATAGAGTGAGGGCAATAGAGTGAGGGCAATAGAGTGAGGGCAATAGATAGAGTGAGGGCAATAGATAGAGTGAAGGCGATAGATAGATTGATAGAGTGAGGGGCGATAGATAGATTGATAGAGTGAGGGGCGATAGATAGAGTGAGGGCAATAGATAGAGTGAGGGCGATAGATAGATAAAGTGAGGGCGATAGATAGAGTGAGGGCGATAGATAGATAGAGTGAGGGCGATAGATAGATAGAGTGAGGGCGATAGATAGAGTGAGGGCGATAGATAGATAGAGTATTAAGCATTGGCATAGCCAATAGTTCTCGTCTTTGGGACCTTATAAGTATTTAGCTATGCAGCACAATATCCTTGGTGCAACAACATCAACTGCTGCATGGCTAAACACATAAGGTCCCAAAGGTGGAAGAGAGAGAGGTAGAGAGTGAGGTAGAGAGGTAGAGAGAGAGAGGTAGAGAGAGAGAGGTAGAGAGAGAGGGAGGGAGAGAGATGGTAGGGAGAGAGATGGTAGGGAGATAGGTAGACTTAAAAGCTTGAAATGCGACTTGGGAGATGGCATCCATGGTCCTGTGCAGCTGCACGCAAAGGTTGCTCATTTAGGGTGCACTAGTGAATAGAGAGGACAGCTAGATGGGCAGAGAGGCTTTAATGGCTACTGAATAGTGAAGGATGCGGAGGCTGGGATATCTGGTGATATGCACGTGGCTCAACAATGTGACAAGCTGGTTTTAAGGTGCATTGTGATAAGTGTCGTCTGAAATAGAAGTTGGCTGTTTAACCACTGCCCACATTAGGGGCAAGGTGACCTGGAGAATTGTGTAGGCATCCAGGCTTCACATGCGCAAAGTAATAGAGGCAGATTGCAAACCCCTCCAAGAGGAGCTCGCATAGAGAACCTAGGTGAACCAGAGTTTAGGTGTACGTGATGGGCCGTGCGAGAAGACGTGAGAATCTCAGCATGTTTATTAAGGAAGCAGAAATATTATAGAAGCATTCAAACACCGAAACAACTAGACCTGGTTGAAAAAGCTACCAGTTGTTAGTGAAGAGGACAGCAACAGGGAATAAACTTCATAAGAACCTGAGAACACATTTTTATACAATGCATACCCCAGCTGTGATGCTCGGGGATAAGGGTGGATAGGCCTCTAGCTTAAGAGAAGTGGGCCTGGGGGGTTGCATAAGAGAGACTTTTCTTTGCTTGGGGGACCGGGTGGAAAGGTAAACTGTGAATTCACAAACAACGTTTGGATACACAGGGGAGACTGGGTTGCAGACAACTTGATGACTTGTCTACTGTGTATTTTGGGGAAAGGAATGTTGTAATGATTATGCAAATAAATATGCATATCAAATTGTGTGTATTTTGTTGTTATGTTTTCTGTAAGTAAATCCGGCCTGAGATCGCAACCTTTTCCAAAAAACAATAACGTGCATCTCGGGCTGTGATCAAATGATGGTTTTACAGAGGCCATCAACGTGGCCCCTCCATAAGCCTTTCTCGCACGTACAGCTGCTGTTGCTGTCTGACCTGCTCTTTTCAGCACCATTAGGGCTCAGTGGCCGCCATTTTGCTGTAGAAGAAGGCAGTTTCCTCCACTAAAAGTCCCCTGAAGTTTACAGGCCTTGGATACACGAACAATTTAATTAGGTGGGATTTGCTATGTTCTTTCTCCTGATAAGGGAATGAGCCAAGACATAAAAAAATTTAGACAATGATGATGACTGAAATCTGTTTCTGACCTGTGCCTTCACTCCCTGCTGGCTCGAGGCAGCAACTACCGCTAAGAATGTGTGCAAGAATTCTGGTAAAGTGTAGAAATGCGGCACCGCGGCAGAACTGGCTGACCTATCTGATGGGTCACCACAGGCTCCGGAGACTGCAAATTGGACTACACTACCGAGACACACTTGGGGTCAGTGACAGCGAGAGGCATGGGGTCTGTAAACAGAGCTCCTGCTCTGTCCTCTGGTGGAGGGCCCCCCTGTTTGCGTTAGTGCAGATTAGAAGGAAACCAGCATAGATGCCATCAGCGCACTGCTGTGTGTAAAACAAGAAGATCTGCGGGGAATGTGAGGAGCCCCGAGGTGAACGCGAGGCGGCGGGAGCCCACCCCGCATCGAAGAATCTGCTGTGGAGATATCCGGCAAGAAGTGAGCCCCCGAGGCGGCAGAGACGCAGGGCGAGTGAGGCCAGACTGGCAAGATGCCGGCCGCCGCAGCAAACTACCATGAGGCTGAGTGACGCCCGACAAGTAAGGGGCAGGGGGTGAGCCTGTGAAAGGCGAGAGGTGTCGTGGGGCTGTGTCGAGCAGTGAAAAGAGCCCAACTTGGGAGGACAGGGAGTGGAGTAGCAGCCCACTCTCCCGCAAGGAAGATTAACTCAGCCTGGATTGGAGCCAGCAGTCTCCGGCGCCAGCTCCAGCCCCCCACGCAGTGTGAGTGAAATGAGAGACAGCGTGAAGCCAGCTGCCGGTCAGAACAGCTCTAGAGAAGTGCCCAAAAGGGGAAAGAGGCAACCTCCTACGGCACGAGTGGCAGCAGGAGCTAGAATGACCCCATCAGAGTGAGCAGACATGGGGTGGAGTGCTGCGTGTGCGGCGGTAAAGATAATGTGAGTGAGAGGGTTGCTGGGCAGCGAGGGAGTAAGGGTCCCGTTTACAATCAAAGGAAAAGACTCACTGTTCCCTGTGGAGAAAAGGAGGGGCTTCCTGTGGCGTCTAGTACCCTGTTTTTCCTGGGAAGCAGCCTGACGGGGAGGTGCTGCTGGCCGATGAGGGAGCCTTTGGCAGGCGGCATGCGTGCAGGAGAGCAGGCTAGGCGGTAGTGCCCCGCCCGTAGGAAGAGTGCGCACATGGGTGGCTGGGACAGAAGATTAGGCCACGTCACCCTACTGAGAAATCCCAGTGCAGTCGGAGCAAACGAGCCTGTAGGAGAGCGGCAGCAACAGGGAAGTGGCAACAGAGCGAGGACCACAGCGTGGGGGGCACTGCTGAGGCCTGTCTGAACCCTGGGGGGAGCCCAGGAGGTTTTAAAAGTAAAGGTTGAATGCGCACAAGGGGGGCTGGGCGTGTAATGTCTGCAGCCGAGAGGAGCCCATGCTTAATGTGCACCGAACAACCCAAAAAAACAAGCTCACGTAGCGGGGGAGCAGCTTAGACACTTTAGTGAGGCAGAGCTGCTCGGCAAAACAAGCTCTGGCATTGCGCGGAAGGGGGCGGGGGAGCGGCTTCCTTTGAAGTCTGATGCTGAGGCTCAGACAAATGGTGTGGGATGTGGCTGGTGATGTACACGCGCCTGGCTCACATGAACTGTACCCACTCCGCAGTTTGGGTAGACTTTTGAAAGCCTTACTATAATCTCACCAAACAAGCATTGCAAGCAATTCTGTAGGCGAGACCTAATAAGAACTGATATCAGGGCGATAATAAGGCACCTATATAGGCATGCACACATAACTTTTGCTGTTGATGACGCAGAGCTGATCTAAACCATCTACTGGCGCGTAGTTGTACTGCTCAAGATTTTTTTGATCCAGTTTGAGTCTTGAGGAATACTCTAAGGTAAGGAATATGCAGGTAGAAGTCTATCAGATTTTTGTTACAGAGCCAAAAAGTGTTACTTCATATATGCACATGTTCATCGCCTTCTACAGTAGAGCAAAGACGATTAGACCACTTTTAAATCCAAGGCACAATATGTGCCGGCAGCCTGCAAATTCCATGTCTTTTTGGCACCACAAAACAACTGCATTCTGGGCCAGCATATTATGGAGTATCATCCTAAATAAACGCGTCCTAGGGGTATCATGTGTAGGCAGCATCATCATCGTCACAAGCCAGTGTCATAGCAGGATCGGCAAAGGAGAATGTCATGGGTGAGACAATGATGGGCTGTTTTTGAGCATTAAATGCACAAATGTGGCATGGTATGGTGAATCTGAGGTTTTGAGTGAAGACAGTCTAAAAGGCATTCTCTCTTTATTACCTAGTGCGGATTAGGGAAAGTGGGTGTCATGGCCCACCAGCATAAGTCTGAGAGCGTTAACTAACATAGGCTGAGTTGTGTGCTGTCATCCTGTCTCCATCTTCAAAAAACGGCTGGTACAGCAAAGCAGCAGCTTCTTCCTGACTTTGACCCAGATAAAATTGGAAAGCATCTTCTGCCTCGCCATATTCTTCCTTGTCAAGGTATCTCATTGTCAAACTCCTCTGTGTCAAACATGCATTGAGGAGGATATGGTGAAACTGCTTGATGACGTTTGCTCTGGCATCAAATGTGTTGGAAGGCCATTTTTTGAGATTTGAGTCTTAGATAGTGTTTTTATCGATGGCGCTTTCGTTGATAGAACAGTTGTCAATGAGGTAGTGGTTGTTGTTAATGAAGTTGTTCTAGACGAATTTGCTTTAGTTGCTTGCTCATCAAAGATGTTGTTAACAAGCCAGGTTTCCATGGTGGCACATTGGAGGACTTTTCCTTTGTGGGGTCTTTGTTGACAATGTTTTCTTCATCAATTAAGTTATCGTTGCTGTTCTTCAAGTGTGTTGGTGGCTCAGAAACAATTTTTGAGGTAATTCTTTTAGTCAAGATGAGCACCTAGG
This sequence comes from Lissotriton vulgaris, assembly GCF_964263255.1. Classification (NCBI taxonomy): domain Eukaryota; kingdom Metazoa; phylum Chordata; class Amphibia; order Caudata; family Salamandridae; genus Lissotriton; species Lissotriton vulgaris. The sequence goes on along the minus strand of NC_141697.1, from coordinate 334,605,181 downwards.
GTGATGGACTTTTATCTCTGGATTTCCTAATTAGTTTTTTAGGAGGTTCTTTAGACATAGATGGTATCTCCTCAGAAGTGACTTTGGGAGGGTGTCTTTCCTCATAATTATCCTTTTATGGTTTTATTAAGATGTTCTTATGGAACCATCAGAATCTTCATTTAAATATGCCACATTCTTTAGAGTTTTACTTCTGGAGACATAGTAAAAGTGTACCCTTCTTGTCCTTAAAGGTGTTTGTGGAAAGGCCTTCTGGTGAGGATTAAGGCAATACATGTATTCCTTGTGTTGATTTTCAGAATTAAGCCTCTTTTTACCCCCGGTTCGACAGGGCCTAAAAAATCTTTTTGGGAGGTGTAGCAATGTCTTATTAATGCAGATATAAAATTCATAAAGTGAATTTCATCCTCAAAATAATAACTCAGTTAAGTCAAAAGGTCACTTATCTGAAGAAGACAGAGCAGAGCTCAGAAGACTTCCTTTGCACACAACGTGCAGTACAATTCTGAGGTATGGCGGCCTGAGGTTGAAGTTTAGGTCTTTTTAAATGATGCAAATAGCCTAATAATGCGACCATGTTAAAGGTTTACAGGTTATGTTTAATATTGAACTGCTCACCATATATACCATGGGTCTCCAAGCTCGACTACGGGGATAATTCAGGCATGTGATTTAATGAAAGTTCCAATACTAGAGATTCTCTCTTCTTGCCTATATGATGGGAAAATACACATCTTGTTCTTTGTAAATGCAGAGCAGACCACCAAAGGGCAGACCACAGCAGAATAATCTGTTTCATTACCTCCTTATGTAAGACTTACAAATAGGCTTTGTGCTCAAACCTACTTACTGTCTGGTGTCCTTCCCGGACTAATATGTCACCGACAAATACTTGTCTTTGTCGGAAAACCAGACCCACATATGGATGACGAGTAGCAACAGGCAATGGGACTCCTCAGTGCTTATTAAAGTAAAAGGTGAGAATTATGTCTCCCTTGAAGGAGAAAGGATTAACACCTCCCTGTACCGTAAATCAACTGACAAGAACAGTATGCTGCTTTACCACAGTTTTCATCCTCCGAATCTATTGAAAAATCTACCATATTCCCAATTCTTGAGGATTAGGAGAATAGTTACGGGACAGGATGAATGCCTGGAGTACATCAATGAATACAAGGAAAACTACATAAAAAGAGGTTACCCAATTGACATATTGGATACAGCACAAAAAAAAGCGATTGAGAAAAACCGTACTGATTTACTAGTACAAAAACACAAAGAAGCACAAAAACGGAATGTGTTTGTCTCAAAATACTCTGTCAACTCACCTAAATTAAAAAATATCATACAAAAAAGATGGGAACTCCTTCAACAAGAAAATGATTTTCATAACAGCTTCAGTGATAAACCTTTGTTTGCTTACACAAGGTCAAAAAACCTACAAGAATTGTTAAAGCATTCAGAGTCCGAAAAAAAGAAGGAATACAAAGGAATGAGGCGTTGCACAAATTGTGTGCATTGTAACAATGTGATGGTTGGTAATGTGATTACGCATCCTCAATCTGGAAGAACTATCAAATTGAAATTTATAGGAGACTGTAACACCAATCAGGTTATATACACTATAAAATGTCCTTGTGGACTTTTATATGTGGGAAAAACCGAGCGAAAATTGAAAATTCGTATCTCAGAGCATAAAAGCAGAATACGAAACAAATCCATGACATCATCCTTAGCTACACATTGGCTGGATAAAAAACACACTATTGCCCAACTCAGATTCACCATTCTAGAGACAGTAGCAATCACAGAGGGTTGTGACAGGAATAAGAAATTACTACAAAGGGAATCTTTTTGGATAAAAATGTTGGGGACACTGACCCCCGGGGGATTGAATGATCGGATTGAGTTAAGCAGCTTTTTGTAACTTCTTGTAAACATGTGTTCTAATGTGATTGATTCACCTTGCTGTATTAATTTTGGTTTGGTTAGTTATCATAATGGATCTATTATATTATGTCTTATCTGGCTCTATCTCTTCATTTTTACTGTTGTTTACTGTTTTTCCCATGTGTATTGTGTTCTTTTTTACTGTTGCTTACTGTGTTTCTCATGAGTATGATGTTCTTTTTTTATTATTTTTCTTTACCTTATTTCACTGATATTTCTGGTGAAGAATTTTATTTATGGTGGCTGTTTCAGTTTTGATGGTTGAAAACATTGATTGTTGTGCGCCTATAGCGTTCAATAAAGTTTCATTGAAGCATAGATATCTCGAGGTTGTGTCCTATACGTGTGGTCACGTCGTGTAGAATGGCGATATGCTATGAGTTCTTTGAGTTATGGTTCTTATTAGAACAAGGACATACAAATATTCGAGGAAACGGCACATTACCAGCCCGTTTTTCTCTGCTTGTAGGTAATTGATAGTGAAGGTGGCCAGTATACTTAATGCGAGAGCTTTGTTTACCGTAGCTACGGATGACGTATTGATATTGGTATATTAGCTCGCATTCGATTGGTTTAGCGCAGTTCTGTTGTAACCAATGGGGACGAAGGTTACAGTACTTTAACCGAGAACCGATACTGTGAACACAAACGCGGGATATTCTGAACGTCGGAAGGTCCGTGTGGATTGTTTGACGAGTTGAACTTATAGTTTGAATCGGTAAGGATCTTTTCTAACAGCGAGGTTGAGAACTGTTTGGAGGTTTTTTATGGAATTGTATTGTGCATTAAGTACTTCATTATTTTTTCTACAGACAAATTTTTGATGACACATTAAGTGGATAAACGTTTTCAGGACGCAGGTACCTGAAGGATATAGAGGTATGCTTATACACAGCGCGTGATTACATTGTGGTGAGACTCTGCACGCACGTATTTAGAGGCGGCAGCCTGAGTTTGTTCATTCTGCTTTTTCATAGTTTATTTGGACCTAGGAAGATCGAAGCGCACTATAAGTATATTTACTTTTGCATAAAAGTAAGTAGTTTGGTCATGTTTCTTCGGGTTTTAGATACTTTGGTAACTGCACTATGGGTCTGTTTTTTCATTTTTCGGTTTTCTTTGGTGGTGGTATTATTTAAAATTGCATTTAACCATGTGTAACATATAAATAAGAGACTGATGTGCCTGTACATATTATTTTGCAGCATTTCCCCTGACGAAGGGACTCTACATTTGTCCCGAAATGCATTGGGCGGGCGGATTTTGATGCATACAAGCAAATTTATTGTATTCTTAATGTATATATGTGTATGATTTTGATTCAGCAAATGGAAACTTAAGAGTTTATGTATAAATACAAAATGATGTGTTGATACATGTTATACTGATGAGTAAAAATATATGAATAAATAATATGTTTCTGTAAAAAAGGTTTAAAAAAGGTTTGATCTAAAGATTTAATTTGAGTTGTGCGCTACTGAGTCTGTGTTAACTGTCTGTTAACCAGCCATATTTTCATGCTACTTTGTAGAGTGTTAGGGTACACTCAATCAGTCGCAGCACACAGATCACAATATTAGGTGTAGACCTGATAAAAATTGGCATAACAAAAAGGAGTGCTCGGTGCACAATTGTTCATTTCTTAAACGTTACCCACTTTAGCTCCAGAGCACCCACAGTTACAATAATCAGTCTAAAATGTCTTTTGATGCAATAGCGTCTTTAACTGAAAATAGAGCAACAACAAGAGGATACACAGCAGAACAAGCAGCTGAAGTATATGGTCTAATTAGTGAAGTCACCAATTTACAGGCACACAGCACGTCTATAAGTCATCAATTGAAACAATTAGAATTTGCATCAAGACGTGAACTCAATCAGAGATTACATGCATCCACGTTGGTGCAATACCATAAGGTTAAACGGATCCCAAGGGGACTCAGGTTATCAATTAAACCTATGTTATATCGTCTGAAAAACAACTCTCAGTTCATGGAGAAGTGGTACCAAATACTGAATAAGTGCTCTCTGGATTTGATACTTCTCATCATTGAAGAACTGGCAAAAACCATTGATGAACTAAAAACTGAAATCTTTGCTATCAAATCAGATCTCTCTGAACGAATGACAGAAGAAGAACTGGGGAGATTTTTGAGTGATTTAAACATCAAACTGGATGAATACGGAAAAGAGTTACAGGAGACCAAGCTAAGAAAGTTCAAGAGGGACACGATCGATTATAAGTTGAATGAAGCATACACCTGGGCAGAGGTGTATGCCCAGAGACGTTTCACTCGACGACCAACTACAACTTCATCTGAGGAAAGTCTGGCCACAGATCGTGATATAGACTCAGCCCGCGCACCTATAAAAACAACACAGTCATCAAACACAATTCAAACTGATAAAGCAAGTACTTCAAGTCCACAGGTGTCTTTTTTAACCGAGGTCGTGGAGATAGACCGTCCACCAGAACAAGATCAAACAAAAAGACCAGGAGAGGACAAAGAAAAGGAAAAAGAGAAACAACTGAAAAAAGGATTGCGGAGTCAGGGGAAACCCTCATAATAAATATTTCATCATACTCCCTGACTAAACATGAAGAGAGAGTTTTAAACAAAGGCATAACATTTGTTCCTACCTACATGGGTTCCAAATTTGAGGATGAAATCGCCTTCTATAAATTTATGAGAAGATTGAAGTTAAGGAATTTTTTTGACAACGTGGTTCCCACAGATGAAACACAAGGGGAAAGGAAAGTAGAAGTCTTTCGACCTAAGAGCACGTTTGAGGCACCAACCTCACATAAGACACTTGATCTTTTTGAAACATTAGTAACAAAGGACATGAAAAAATTGAACTACAGACAAAGCAGGAAAACACTGAATAATCTGAACAGATTGGAAAAAAGCATAGTAGTTCAATTATCAAAAAAGACAGAGCTGACATTCCAGAAAGCGGATAAAGGGGGTGCACTGGTACTCATGGACACTGCGTTTTACCAACAAAAAGTGGAAGAACACGTTAATGATACCAACACTTACTTATTGCTACAACGAGACCCAACGAGTGAAATCCAAAAGATATTACAATCTCTGATAGACAAAGCCATTGATGAAGACTGGATTACACCGAATATGGCCAAATTTCTTATGCCACATAATCCTAGCATACCTAAGATCTACATGTTGCCTAAAGTGCACAAGTCTCTAGAAGATCCACCTTTTCGACCAATAGTGGCAGGTTGTAACTCAATTTTCGAACCAGCTGGTCAGATTATTGATTACTTTCTACAACCACTCATTCAAAAATGGCATACATACATACAGGACACAACTGATTTCTTGGTTAAGCTGACATCAGTCAATTTACAAACAGGCAAAGAATTCATTCTATGTACCATAGATGTAGTGTCGCTGTACACATCAATTGGACACACCGACGGATTAGAAGCTGAAGAATGGATGTTGTTGCAGCATCCTGAAATTGATATCAACCCGGTGTTTTTACTGCAGTTAACACATTTTTGTTTAAAGAACAGCTATTTTCAATGGTCTAAAAGATTTTACATGCAGTTGAATGGGACATCAATGGGCTTTACTGGGGCTCCAGTATTTGCCAATACTTACATGGCTAAATTCGAGCAAGAACACGTTTTTGCTCGCAGAGAATGGACGGAACACCTTGAATTTTTTTGTCGCTTCATAGACGACATTTTTTTAATATGGTCTGGAACAGAAGCACAACTACATCATAACATTACATTATTGAATTCAAGGAATCCACGCATTCAGGTGACACATACTACCAGTAGATCAAAAATAGCATACTTGGATGTGATGGTAGAGCTTGAAGGAGAAAGGATTAACACCTCCCTGTACCGTAAATCAACTGACAAGAACAGTATGCTGCTTTACCACAGTTTTCATCCTCCGAATCTATTGAAAAATCTACCATATTCCCAATTCTTGAGGATTAGGAGAATAGTTACGGGACAGGATGAATGCCTGGAGTACATCAATGAATACAAGGAAAACTACATAAAAAGAGGTTACCCAATTGACATATTGGATACAGCACAAAAAAAAGCGATTGAGAAAAACCGTACTGATTTACTAGTACAAAAACACAAAGAAGCACAAAAACGGAATGTGTTTGTCTCAAAATACTCTGTCAACTCACCTAAATTGAAAAATATCATACAAAAAAGATGGGAACTCCTTCAACAAGAAAATGATTTTCATAACAGCTTCAGTGATAAACCTTTGTTTGCTTACACAAGGTCAAAAAACCTACAAGAATTGTTAAAGCATTCAGAGTCCGAAAAAAAGAAGGAATACAAAGGAATGAGGCGTTGCACAAATTGTGTGCATTGTAACAATGTGATGGTTGGTAATGTGATTACGCATCCTCAATCTGGAAGAACTATCAAATTGAAATTTATAGGAGACTGTAACACCAATCAGGTTATATACACTATAAAATGTCCTTGTGGACTTTTATATGTGGGAAAAACCGAGCGAAAATTGAAAATTCGTATCTCAGAGCATAAAAGCAGAATACGAAACAAATCCATGACATCATCCTTAGCTACACATTGGCTGGATAAAAAACACACTATTGCCCAACTCAGATTCACCATTCTAGAGACAGTAGCAATCACAGAGGGTTGTGACAGGAATAAGAAATTACTACAAAGGGAATCTTTTTGGATAAAAATGTTGGGGACACTGACCCCCGGGGGATTGAATGATCGGATTGAGTTAAGCAGCTTTTTGTAACTTCTTGTAAACATGTGTTCTAATGTGATTGATTCACCTTGCTGTATTAATTTTGGTTTGGTTAGTTATCATAATGGATCTATTATATTATGTCTTATCTGGCTCTATCTCTTCATTTTTACTGTTGTTTACTGTTTTTCCCATGTGTATTGTGTTCTTTTTTACTGTTGCTTACTGTGTTTCTCATGAGTATGATGTTCTTTTTTTATTATTTTTCTTTACCTTATTTCACTGATATTTCTGGTGAAGAATTTTATTTATGGTGGCTGTTTCAGTTTTGATGGTTGAAAACATTGATTGTTGTGCGCCTATAGCGTTCAATAAAGTTTCATTGAAGCATAGATATCTCGAGGTTGTGTCCTATACGTGTGGTCACGTCGTGTAGAATGGCGATATGCTATGAGTTCTTTGAGTTATGGTTCTTATTAGAACAAGGACATACAAATATTCGAGGAAACGGCACATTACCAGCCCGTTTTTCTCTGCTTGTAGGTAATTGATAGTGAAGGTGGCCAGTATACTTAATGCGAGAGCTTTGTTTACCGTAGCTACGGATGACGTATTGATATTGGTATATTAGCTCGCATTCGATTGGTTTAGCGCAGTTCTGTTGTAACCAATGGGGACGAAGGTTACAGTACTTTAACCGAGAACCGATACTGTGAACACAAACGCGGGATATTCTGAACGTCGGAAGGTCCGTGTGGATTGTTTGACGAGTTGAACTTATAGTTTGAATCGGTAAGGATCTTTTCTAACAGCGAGGTTGAGAACTGTTTGGAGGTTTTTTATGGAATTGTATTGTGCATTAAGTACTTCATTATTTTTTCTACAGACGAATTTTTGATGACACATTAAGTGGATAAAGGTTTTCAGGACGCAGGTACCTGAAGGATATAGAGGTATGCTTATACACAGCGCGTGATTACATTGTGGTGAGACTCTGCACGCACGTATTTAGAGGCGGCAGCCTGAGTTTGTTCATTCTGCTTTTTCATAGTTTATTTGGACCTAGGAAGATCGAAGCGCACTATAAGTATATTTACTTTTGCATAAAAGTAAGTAGTTTGGTCATGTTTCTTCGGGTTTTAGATACTTTGGTAACTGCACTATGGGTCTGTTTTTTCATTTTTCGGTTTTCTTTGGTGGTGGTATTATTTAAAATTGCATTTAACCATGTGTAACATATAAATAAGAGACTGATGTGCCTGTACATATTATTTTGCAGCATTTCCCCTGACGAAGGGACTCTACATTTGTCCCGAAATGCATTGGGCGGGCGGATTTTGATGCATACAAGCAAATTTATTGTATTCTTAATGTATATATGTGTATGATTTTGATTCAGCAAATGGAAACTTAAGAGTTTATGTATAAATACAAAATGATGTGTTGATACATGTTATACTGATGAGTAAAAATATATGAATAAATAATATGTTTCTGTAAAAAAGGTTTAAAAAAGGTTTGATCTAAAGATTTAATTTGAGTTGTGCGCTACTGAGTCTGTGTTAACTGTCTGTTAACCAGCCATATTTTCATGCTACTTTGTAGAGTGTTAGGGTACACTCAATCAGTCGCAGCACACAGATCACAATATTAGGTGTAGACCTGATAAAAATTGGCATAACAAAAAGGAGTGCTCGGTGCACAATTGTTCATTCCCTAAATATCAAGCCACTTTTTCCCCAATGAGGTAGAACACCTTCTGCATTTTTTTGTCTGGGTAACACAGGTTGCCACCCAGTTAAGAACCCTGACTTCCACAGAAAGTACTCCATGGATTGGAATCATGGAGATACCTCTTTTTCCAGCTGGTGGAAGGGCACTCTGTCTATAAGGTTGTATTTTCCTAACCCCTAGAAAAGGTCTAACATGATCAAGGGGGATCAGGGAATCCGAACAATAGCTTATAATTCTTGGCCCTAATGCTAGGCAAGATGCAACTGGAATCTTGCTCTCTAGTGATGCCCTGCGATGAGGTATGTCACCCTCTAAAACCACCACTTAGAAAATGGCAACATAGTAGACCTTAGATGTACAGGGTCATGTTGCACACTTCAACAACCATACCCATTTCCTACCCTTCCTGGAGTTCAGAACAGGGAAATGCAATCCAAACATTCAAGCCTATACCTGAAAGAGTTGGCCTGTTCTTTCCTTGATCCCCAGAAGCTTTCCTTGTATTTGCAGTGGTCACAGATTAGGTAAGTGAAGTTTACTAGTTTGCTGAGGGCTGCAGTGGTACCTGAAAAGAAAGAGAATGGACTGTGTTTGGTGCCAGATGACAGGTATGAGAGGAGCCCAAAGTACTCGATGTGGGACTGACAATCTAACTAGCACATGTTCATGAGGTCTGTAGAAGTGCCATCTGTTTCTTCTTGGGATAAGCAGCGACTTGGCGATTGGTACATTTACTGGGTTGAAATAACGCATGGGCTGGACTATAGATGAACAGGCTGTCTAGTTATTTTAACTGTGATTATGTTTTTTGATCTCATATGAAGGGGATGATGAAGTGTAACTAACAATATACAAAGTTCAGAAGAAGTATAGGTTGTCAATCTATTATCATGATCCGTTTGTGATATTCACGTTTCCACAAGGAACACGTCTGAGATTACTAATCCCGTGTAACATGGTACTTTACAGAGTTGCTTGAGCAGAGCTTGACTACCATAGCCATGCCTCGACTCAGATACAATGAAGATGGTTAGGACAACAACAAAAAACTCCCATTAAAAACCATTTTATTATGAACATCGCATTTTTTATGTTCAGGCAATGCACAGGAATGTCACTAAATATTCCATTTTAATTCGTCTTTACATATTTTCATTCATAAATAAACTCTGAATTCACATTAAAAAACAAATACAGTTACTAGTTTGTCCTTCTCGAGAGTGTGTGTGCGTAACAGGCATACATAAGTAAAATATACATAATCTTCTCTTCGGTATTGGCTCTAAATAAAGCTGACGCTGCATCACATTTCACAATTATTAACAACTAGTAAGAAGAAACAATGTATTTGTTTCCCAGATTGGCCGGTTGTGGTATCAGATGTCAGTCCTGGTACTTGGAGAAGACAAAAAGCTGTGAAAGTTGTATGAAAAGGGAAATGTTTTGCCTCTCTTCTGAACATGTTAGCCAGCCTGCATCTTGAGAAGGGCTAGTAGCTTCATAGTATGTTTCCCGCATTGATGTGGCCATTAGCTTATTATGGCACATTAACCACGGTGATGCGGCAGTTTGTAGGTCATTCTTCCGCTGGGTGAAAGACAACAGTTAAGCATTTTCCACAGCATCTGGACCACTTAGATGATGTGTGTCAGGCAACTGCCCCCTCACCCATTATACCTAGTTCAAAGCAGCCTATCAAAGTTTGCATACCACGAAGTGGATGTCGGAAACTGTCCAAACACTTAAGGGCATCTTGTTTTGGGCCTGTTAATTTAAAAGTGAAATACTGCCCAATAAGAATAGATCTGCAATAATTCCCCACGTTCCTTGTTGCAACTAAAAGGCCACTGTGGAATTACCCAATCAGATTTCTTTCCTCATTTGCATATAGTCGATGTCACCATCGATACGAATCGAGCCACTTGCTGTGGCGTTTATAGCAACCCTCTTCTTGTCTTACAGCATAAAGAATCCCTTGAAGTTCAAGGTTTGCTGGCGTTCGATTTTTTTCAGTTGAGGCTTATGCGTACATGATGCCATTTTCCTGAAGCATTGACATGTCTGTCGGTGGTTGTTCAGGCGGGCCCATCAATAGGCCAATGGCCTATGGTCACTGTGTGACTGAGGGACAGGAGGCTGGTGACTGGTCCCCTTGTGGATTAAACAGTAAACGTATAAGGTATGTTTCTTAATACTTCCTCATACCCGGAAGGTAAGATGGATGGTTGCTTGTTTTGATTATGGGAAAGGTTTCAAAAGTATATGCTGTACCCAACACCAACATTGGAAACTATACTGGGTTTATTCAAGATCAACTGACAGGGAAAACAAGGTTCTGCCTATTTGGAATAATCCTATTGTAGCTAGGAATGCCCCCTAGTTAATGAGTGGCAACATGTTTCATACTATCAAGAATTTAGCAGTTTTTTGATAAGAGAAACCCCACCCTGAATCCTTATCATTTAGCCTCCAAAGATACGTGGCTCACTGTGCTAATCCATAGCCTAACCATTTTGGTCTGTTTGTAGAAGGTCTGAAACGTACATGCTCCAGAGTTTATTCCAACACCTACATTCTCCTGTCCACCAGGCATGGGGAATTTTTTATCCCTAGGTGTGAAAGCGATGCCTTGGAGGGGCACCTCAGAGGACTCGGGGAATGATGGTGAATGGTACGATGGGGCTGCTGGCCTCAAGCTCGAGGGCCGTCAAGAAGCACTCGGTGGCAGCACCGTCATTGCCCTGCGCCTGCAGAACATCCCCGAGGCTGTTCCACACCTCATGCGCCGTTGAGTTGACCTGGACAGCATCTCTCAGGATCTTCTCAGCCAGGCTGTAGCGACCCAGGTGGTGCAATATCAAGCTCTGGAACAAGAAAAACAATAAGAAACTGAATCATATAACAAAAAGAGCAACAAAACATTTGATGGCTTTTTTGTTTTAAGATCTCACAAGAATATTTAATCAGAAATGAGTGGTAAATCTTCAGATGTTCTGCTATTCTACATGTATTATTACAAAGTCAAATCAAAACTCACACTGTTCATCTTCATTACTTAATGCATGTGCCTTTTATTTATGCAGATCGCCAGCTCTTCATGGAGAAGGTACCACAGTAGAAAAGCAATCTACCTTTTAGAGTCACGTGAGCAAGACATGCAGATCATTCTGAGATTGAATTTTAACGCAATTTACTCTTTGCCTACTTTCTGAACAAGAATAAGAAGGATTTGAGGAGCAATTAAGCGCTGGTAAACTAACACTCTTAACATAAAGGGAATAATAGTTTCTGATACAATGGCACTTGGAAGGTTGTAATGAATCTTCTTGGCAGACCGTTTATGGCAACCAGTGCTTAATTTGTAAAACGGTAAGTCCAGGGACCATCTCTGGTAAACACTGCAACTTGCACTACCCATTGTCCCTGCCAGCGATGCCAATGACAGTACCAACACAACTAAAAACCACCACACTCCTACAAGTGAGACAATTCAAACTATTCTAAGCCACTCAAAAGTATACAGTAACTGTTGTTGTGCTCATCTCAAAATTAGACAAACAGCACTATCATGTGGCAGACTGTCGCAAGAGCCAGTGTCTGAAATAGGAGCCGATGCCGAGCACTGGAAACCACCAGCTCAAATTAAGCTCTGGGACCTTGCCTATGCCACCAGTAGTAGATGTAAACACTAAACAAGTAAGCAGAGTTTCAATGTGGCACTTCAAGAACAGAATGAATCTATCTGAGATACTTCAGTTCTAAACACTATACACTATACAGCTCAGTTTTGGTCATGAAACTCGTTGTAGCCAGCATCTAAACAACCCAGTACCTCACAGTGAGAAGAAACCTTGAATACTTGTCAGTCTGCCACCTCAGCTTAAAGCAAACTATCACGTATCTGTAGCATCTACAACAACTAACCTAATTCTCCCAGTGCATTACCTTCTAGGTATTCTTCTCCGCACACAAAGGCACATAGCCATCAAAATAAAAACATGATTCATCAGCAATTACAAAGATCAATGAAGTTTAAACTGAATGGTGCCAGTCTACTTAAAATCCACAACTGCATCTATTCTCACACTTTTCTACTACACCCATGCTTAGGTACAGCTGTGTGCTCTCTGCAACACGCTATCACCAGTCTTTGACACACGTGCAGGATACCAATGTACTTTGGTATCACAGTCCTATCACATACTTTCCATCCTTCTATCTCCTAGCATGTAATGCTTAAGGGTCCTCGCTCACTCTTTTCTGCTTGAATGCATGCCAAGGCACAGTGACAAAACACTGAGATCACAACTCTGGTCCCCATGAGCAACATCTAGACACTAGCCATCCACCACCACATCCACCACCACCATATCCCCCACCACCACCACATCTATATGTGTGTGGCTCTGTGTGTGTTTAGGTGCAAATGCAATGTTCTTGGATTTTCGTCACAATAAAATACACTGAACATAATCTTCACAAAAGTTATTTACAAACGTTTAAGCTATTGCCATTATAAATTACAATAACTTTTATTTAAGTATTAATTATTTACAAAATTAAAAGCCATTGTTATTTGTAATATCAATACATCTAAGTCACGTAAATACAACACACATTGCATTACAAATGCTATAGGTGTCACATTTGCGAAAGTTAAAACTATTGACATTGTAACTGACAAAGCTATTAATTTTGCTACTTTCAAAACCAACACATAAATAAAAAAAGTGTCATTTACAATACCAATAGCTCAAACTTTCCTAATGCGAGACCTATTGCATTTCCAATGCTTGTTTTTTTAACATTTAACATACCATTTACAAATATATTTTAGGAAAATCTATGTTGAAGAGCCCTCCCCACCCAAATCACCCAGTTTAAAAGTGTTGGCCAATATTACTAGATTTAAATATGACAAGGAAAGACAATGGTCAATGGCGGACTCCAGTGGCCGCACCTCTTAGCTGTGTTCCCTTCGTAGAGTTTTTAGCCAAATTATTTACAAGTGGTGTGCACTGACTGCTCCTGCATCTGCTGTTGCAAGGTGCAAACTGCCAATCAGATCAATAGAAATCAAGCAAAAAATGGAGCTGTGCACTACCCTAGTCCTCTGTTCCAAGTAACAACAAGTAGTCAAGGTTCCTTTGGTGAAAAAATATATATCCTTTCTTCAATTTTTCATAATGGTGCAAAAAGTCTCAGCCAACGCGTTTCGTTCATCTGAGTGAACTTCGTCAGGGCGTGTGATATGTAAGAAGTCCCAAGTAGCTTGAAATTATGAGACGGTTGTCTGTATGTGGACAGGAAAAGATGTGTTGCCGAAAAGGCAGTACCAGATCATGGTAAATCCAATGGGACAGCAGGGCCTCCTTGATAAGTGCCCCACGGATTGCACTGGAGCCGTTTAGAGTTCTGGCTCCTTCCTCGTGTCGCCCGCAAGGAGGCCCTGCTGTGCCATTGGATTTACAGTGGATATACGGGTCGGTACACAATGCTTCAATTTTCCCACTATAAAAAACAGGTTTTGAGTGCTGCTTGGGGGCTGGGCCCAGGCAGTAAAAATAGGAAGTGATTACATGTGCCTAGTGATTATTAAGGCGTTTTCAGCCCTGGGGATTAGACCCACTTGCTCGTGCCTGGCACGATTACGAATTATACTGGTTTCCCCGTGCCATATTCTGCCCTCAGGGCTTGCTAATTAGGACTAATCAGCACTCTATGTTGGGAGTACAATACATATCCTATCTGGTTCAAAATATTTCCAAGTACACACCTTAGGACTATCCCCAACCATTATTATTTGATTTGCACAATTTAATGCCTGTGGGCTCTTGACAATGGTAATGGATTATCTAGAAGAGGAATCTGCCACTGTCATCTGTCTAGATGATTAATTTTGCGACACAGTGGGTGTATCCATCCAACATGCGGTGGCCCTGGCAATGGAACCCCTCAAAAAGCGCCTAATGCAATTAGCATACACCTATCCCGGCCTCCTTAATTTGTCCCTGGACAGATCTCTTTCCTGGAGTGGTCTCTCAGGTCCCGAGGAGGTGCCCCAGTGCCTGGCCAAATGCAAGTCAGACTCAGGGGTGGACCTGAGCGCCTTCGAACAGGTTAAAGCCTTCCTTGCGTGTCCTGCAACTCCAGAACTGGGGTGAGTGGCAGACGCTCTAAGCGCCCCAGAGGACCTGTCTGCCCCCACCGCCACCAGAGAGGGACAATGAGGATTCCTATGGGATTCCACCAATGAGAATGGTCTCTACCAACCTTAACACTCCACACACCCATTCCTACTCTATCTACTACCATCCACGAGAAAGATGAGACCTCAGATAAGATGGACCCAGACAACTTGATCCACCCCAGGTCAGCAGATTGGTTTGCATCCCCTAAGGTCGGCAACTATGTGGCTGGACACCTGAGAAAGCCATTGAAGAAAGAGGCCCGGGCAAAACTCAGGGCCGAATGTCCGTGCCCTTTCCTCACAGGTAAGGTGGCCCTCACTCCAGAGATAGACACTTGAATGGCCACCGTCTTACAAAAATACTTCAGGGACCCCAAGAAGGGTTTAGATAGGTCATGGAAGTCCTGCCAGGACAAGCTCCTGGACATGGTGGGCCCCTTTACAAATATTCTGGAGCTGGCTCAAGGGGCAAAGGCCTCAGGTTCTATCATCTGGAGGAAGACATTTCTGCACGGGCGCAACAAGCTGTCATTTTCTTAGGCAATGCCAATTGCATGTTATCTACAGAGAGACACCGCTCCCTCCTCATAAAAGTCGACCCCACGTTGGATGGACTTAGCTTCCACTGACGATGGGGCAGTAGCTCAATGCTGGGGCAGTAGCTTAAGAGGGGCTTTTCAGGAAGCCGTTCGTGAAAGATCTGGGCAAATTTGTGGCCACGTTTACGTCTTTGGACAAAGCCCAGGTCTCAATTAAGAATATCTTTCACCCCAACATTCTTGTTGGGCCGGCCATGGCAGAGGGTTCTCGGCCGGTCGCTTTTATGCCCAAGGCCATGCAGGGGGATATAACTATTGTAAGAACCAAGACCATCCCCGTTCCGGAGAATTTTTCCGAACCAGACGAGTGCATAGGGGTCGCTACATACAAGGCTCCTGCAGGAGCCAGTTTCACAGAGCCCAGTCCGGTAAGTGTCTGTCTCACTTCACAGCAAAGAGTGGGTGGGCACTCACCTCTGATGCATGGGTACTGCAAACTGTTCAGGGCTTTCAAATAGAGTTCTACAGTTCCCCAAACCAACTCTCGCCCACGTCCCCTGGTTTTCTTGCAAGCTCAGATAATCTTAATTAGTGGCGAAGTGGAGGAGGTACTCCGAAAGGATGCAATTGCCGTAGCTCAACTCCACCCCAATGGCTTTACCAACAAACTATTATTGGCGGAGAAACGAGATGGAGATCAAAGGCCCGTTATCCACCTAAGGGAGTTCAACGGCTGTCTAGTTCACATCACTTGTGATAAGGCCAGGGATACGAGCTCCAGACACTACCATTCGGACTCTCTTCCGCAACTTGGTGTTTCACCAAAGTGTTGAAGCTGGTGGTAGAATCCTTTAGAGAGCAAGGCTACTGCCTCATCTTCCAATTGCGACGATATCCTTCTTATGGATCAGTGTCCGCTCAGACTAAGGTTTCAACTACAGTTAGCGATACAAAGAAACAAAATTGAAGGTGCACTCAAATGAAGCCAGTAACAAAAGTAATTTATAATTATCTTCTTCTTTATTCAAAGGGTATTCATGAAGCAAAGGCACAGCCAACGCGTTTCGTTCCCATTTGCCTTAAGGAACTTCGTCAGGGCGAGTTAATATTCCTAAGGGGCAGTATTCGTAAGTCAACCGAAAATGAGCCGTAAATAACAGCGTGCTCGCTAGGTCATGGTTCGTAACCTTGAAAGGGAAAATGCAGCCCTAGTGTGGAAGGTCAAGAGTAGTTCCAGTTGGTGCCGTAAGTTCAGAATGTTGCAAATACTATAAGCCCCAAGTAGGAAACAATCCAAGAAGGACGGATCGTGGCGTCTTAGTTCTCGTTCTAAGACGACAGCCCGATGTCCTGCAGGACGCCTCTTTCGCTGACGGTACTTGGAGCCGAGACCCTATCACAGGTGCGGCACCGCTTCTTTAACTTCTGAATTGGGTCATTACCTGACCCGTAGCGTTTTATTCTACGTTAGTGGGACACATACTATGAACTTCTGTTAAACTTGAACTATTTACATCGGGCTGTTGTCTTAGAACGAGAACTAAGACGCCACGATCCGTCCTTCTTGGATTGTTTCCTACTTGGGGCTTATAATAGTATTTGCAACATTCTGAACTTACCGCACCAACTGGAACTACTCGTGACCTTCCACACTAGGGCTGCATTTTCCCTTTCAAGGTTACGAACCATGACCTAGCGAGCACGCTGTTATTTCCGGCTCATTTTCGGTTGACTTACGAATACTGCCCCTTAGGAATATTAACTCGCCCTGACGAAGTTCCTTAAGGCAAATGGGAACAAAACGCGTTGGCTGTGCCTTTGCTTCATGAATACCCTTTGAATAAAGAAGAAGATAATTATAAATTACTTTTGTTACTGACTTCATTTGAGTGCACCTTCGATTTTGTTTCTTTGCATTCTGGTAAATAGCACATCCTACAGCAGCGGGTGTTGGAAGTGATTGCACCACCCTAACCTCAAAGTACTTTAAGATCCGTTGTGCTTGACCTTGTCTGCTGCTTTTGGTTATACAGTTAGCGATACAACTGCTCAAAATTTTGGGTTCGTCATAAACACTGAAATGTCTCTGCTGACCCCATTTAAACAGACCACTTTCTTGGATTTTGTCATCAATTCGTCAGAGAAGACTCTAGCCTTTCTTTCAAGAAAATAACAAAAATCTGACAGGAACTGAGGGAGAGCCTGGCTTGCACCACAACCTCCCTGCACCAGATAGCCCGAGTAGTGGGACTGTCATCCTCGTACATTCAGGCGCTATTCCTTGGCCCGTTGCACTACAGGGCACTTCAAAGGCTAAAAACCTTCCACCTCTGTGGAGATCTACAATAATATGAGCAACTCCCTCTCACAGAGTAAGTGAGGATCGAAATGAGAGGGTTGTTGGCTCACATAGAGGCCTGGAATGGCCGGACCATATTTGGTTCAGACCCAAGTATATTCATAGAGTCCGACGCCAGCAAGTGCATCTCCGGGGAATGGGGGGGCGCACTGTGGAGACTCATTTACAGTAGGAAAATGGTCAACAGAAGAACAATCTCTCCACTTTTAATTGCCTCAAACTGATGGTAGGTTCTTTTGCAGTCCAATTATGGACCAAGGAGATGGTCAGTTGTTGTGTCCTGTTAAAAATGGACAACATCTCACCAGTCTGATACATAAATCACTTGGGGAGCACCAGATCCGAGGACATGGCCAACGACTTTTAAACCTACTGCCTGACCAACAGTGTATCGGTCACAGCAGAGTACCTACCGGGAGTATCCAACAAAATAGCAGATTTGTGCTCGAGGGACTGGCCAGACATGAGTCCATGGAAGCTGGATCCTCAAGTTTTCCAGACTTTGAGCGCTCACTAGGACCCCTTTTCGGTTGACTTCTTTGCCTCCTGTTGAACCACCAGGTGGCCAGATATTTTAGTTGGAAGCCAGACCCACTAGCAACAGCAATGGATGCTTTCATGTAGGATTGCCTCAGGAGACGGCGTGCATGCTTCCCCTTTTGCGATGATCATGAGGTTCTCTGCACAGATGCAGAGACAGAAGGCAAAGGTGGTTTTGATTACGCCATTCTGGAAATCTCAAGTATGGTTTCCAGTTCTTCTGGAACTTTCTTGGGATGTTCCAAACCCTCTATCCCATGCTTCAGATCTTCAGAATCCTCTGGGTGAGCTTCAGCCATTAATATTACCGGAGCGGATGCTCCTAATGGCATGAATGATTACTGGGAGAGATGGAAAGTCCCTGGTCTTTCACAAGAAGCTGGAACACTTGGCATCAGCATGGGCAGATGGGACAATGAAACGGTACAGATCAACTTTGTCACAATGAGTAAATAGGTGTGTTCAACACAGTGAGGATCCCATAGGATGTGAAATTGCCCCAGTAATAAAGTGTTTGGACTCCCTGGCTTTGCAGGGCTTGGCCTACAGGGCAATCATTTTGAATCACTCTGCCATTTCGGCAGGTAATTTACTGATTGGCGGTTCTACAGTGTGAGAACATCCGATGGTATGTAAGATCATGAGAGGAATTTGCCTGCCACTACCGCCAGAAACAAGATATTCTACTCTTTGAGATGCCGATGTGGTATTAAACCTCTTACGTTCTTGGCAAAGGAACGAGTATTTGTCAAGAAAGCAACTATCGGCAAAACTTGCGATGCTTCTTTGTCTTAAATCTTGCCACAAAGTGTCGGATTTGAGAGCTCTGGGTATTGCAGGCAGAGTCTTTACCCTGCAAGGTGTTACATTCCATATCTCCAGGAGAACGAAGTCCAATTCGAAGATGGTATCCTACCCAGCTTTTGACAAATTCCCTAAATTCTGTGTGGTCAGATGGCTTAAGGTATATGGAAATATGAAGGAGGACATCTGCTCCCCCACCCCAACGAGCGGCAATTGTTGATTTCTCTAGTGAAACCTTTCAAAGCAGTGTCTTCCTCCACCATTGCTCGCTGGGTCCGTTGTGTATTGCAAGAAGCGGGCATTAATCTGTCAGAATTTGCAGTTTATTCACCTCCCAAGCCTTTTTTCTAGGGGCGAGACTAAAGGACATAAATGTGGCTGACTGGTCTTCGGACTCCATGTTTAAACATTTTTACTTCAAACCGGTTGTAGATATGGTGTATAAGGTGGAGGACAAGCTTTGAATGAGCATAACTGCCGCCTACGGTCCTGACATAGAATGAAAAATGTCCTAGCTCTCTTAACAGAAAGCAATTCTAATAAGGACACGGATTTGAAGATTATTCCCAGCCAGGTTTCTATTCATTTCATCCCTGCACTGTATGGTTCAAAGGAATTCCCTGTGATGCAACCTTTTTCATGAAATACTTTGTGAGGTACAAGTATGTTGGGATATAATGCTTCATATACAGCGGACACCTGTCTTATGGTATTGTCCTAGTTTGTGCACGCTAAATGTTAGAATTTCTTTTGGCATATTCTAGGTGTCAATTTGAATGTGCTCTTTATTTTTCTGGCTAATTAATGATGAACCGTCCTAGGACACCACAGTTATGGCCTGTGCATATTTCCTCCATAGGTAATGATTCAGCAAAGGAGAGTAAAAGAACAGTTCTGAGTCTCTTCTGGCGCAATCAAGAAAGAGGAAGTGGTTTAGAGAAGGAGTGCTATTATGGAAGGACATGGGCTATGATTGGTTGAACTTTGTTTGCAGTCCTTTCCCCTGTGTATTCTGGGAATAGGTGTTTATGTTAAAGATGAAGTCTGCTGGATGTAAATAAATAAGAAAGCAAAGCATAATCCTGCCGTCTGTGTCCTTAATAGAATTGGAACCTTCTGTTACGAGGGCTAAGATATTTTTTTATTTTCTCTACTTTTCAGAAATGCCCAAATTTCCAGCTTCGCCCATGGTTTTCAAACATATTTCCACCACAAACCAGAAGTCGGTTGAAAGTACAAAAAATTGGAAAAATTGTGTACCTCTTAGAAAAATACTCACAATATGGTAAACAAAATAGATAATTTTTTTGATTCAACTCTGCTTTATCTTGAAAGATGGGGACTTTAGCACTGCAAACCTTTTGTTGATGCCATTGTTAGTGAAAAATACAAACTCTTTCTTGTGCAGTACCTCTTTCCTACCAAAAAAAAACCTATATTATGGCTATTTTCTTGGTCCCCTCCAGGGGAATCCACAAACCCTGGGAACCCTTGGAATCCCCATGATGTTGGGAAAAAGGATGCAAATTTGGCCTGGATACCTTATATGGAACTACCCCAAATAGCCAAAAATGGGCTCAGCGTTTTAGGTGGAAAAGGTCTTGCAGCGAAAGGTTTAAGGTAATCTAACATACCAAACACCAGCGTTGAAGGCATCACAGACTCAAGCATTGCACCCTACTACTAGAGAGAAATACTAGTAAGAATCTAACGCCACTTCCTGAGGCTTCCTCAGTGTCCCATTCCTTTCGTCCTTCCGAATGACTAACCAGCTGTAGTTGAATCTACCTAGAGTCAACTAACCCTCACAACCTACCCTCAAATTTGTTGACCAAAATAACAAATTTGAGTGTCATTCAAAATGTTGCATCCAAACTGATAGGAGGAAAATATCTGGGCAACTTTCACTCACTTCATGAAGTTGTTACAAATACTTAAATAATATATGAATACTGGTTACCTCCTGAGAAGGATGGTGCCCAGCTCTACACTAAGATGGGGTCCCTGATGACACTTACCCACAAGGGGAGTTAGATCACCCTACAGCGATTCTGCCAGATTCTCCCTCCCTAGGCACAACAGGATAGATAGCAGCACAAATATGTACCAGTACTCATTTGCGAATATGTATCCTGTGTAACAGCACAATGGTTGAATTGTTTACTTTCTTCACCATTCTCATAATACAGACTACACTGTTCTGTTTACTTCTATTAATAATTGCAGCACATGTATTTTTCACAAGAACCATATTGCCAAACGAAAGGGTTCTAGATCTGTTTCCACAATTTCCTTGGGGAGTCAGGGTTGTCATATTCTGAGGTGAAACTTTCCCCCCGTTGCCTTACCAGGTTAGGGGTACAGCACTGCGAACTAGCAGTACTAAGGCCAACATATCCTGATGGTGTGCGTGATTCAGTCTTGCACAATTTTGATGTTTATGTTGTCCAACAAACGCACAGTTTTACTGAGAAAGTATGACCCGTATGACAGCTGCTCATTAGAAAAAATCAAAACACTTCCCTTCAAGTAGCACCTCATCACCAGGTAATTCCTGATTTCCCATTCAACAAATTCTAGACGACCTTGCCCAGTGCAACGCCCTTCTACATTTTCCTAGTCTCCTGGAAGCCTATACCATGACTAGCTCAACAATACTCCCCCTTCGCTCAACCAACTCTCCCCACAGCATCTCCACTGGTGTGCCCCTTCTGAACTGTATACGCTTCCATGTTTCTAGCTCGGTTCACACAATATAAATCTATTTACCTACATACAAGGCAGGTGGAGGACAGCAATGCCACTGTCTGTCTGCTTAGGACTGTGAGCTTCAAGTACCTGAAGCTTTCATTTAATTTTGTGGCTGCCAAGTAGACAGGGTTGTGGGGAAGCTGAGCAGTAATTATGCGATGGAAACACAATAGCATCAACATAATGAGAGGAAAAAGAAATTTCGGTTACGAAGGCACTTGGAAAGATGTAATTAATCTCCTCAGCAGACCGTTTAATTCTGTCTTGACTATGCACACAATGCATTGATACCGCTGTCAACCGCAGCAAAGGGAAAATAAATCAAAGGTAACAATAGCTTTAATGTGAAGCCTCACACTTAAAGTACAGAAAGTACCAACAGAAGTCTTTCTGTGCAGTATGCTTGTCTGAACTGTTTGGTTAGAAATCTTCTGTATCCTGTAGTAGTTCTGTATTGCTGATACCCTCTGAGTAGCAGAATTGAGGTAGGTGGAGGACACTAATAAATGTTCTTGTGTTTCCCTTGGACTGCGAAGAAGCAGATGGAAGACAGATGTAGAACTCACAGGATAATTACCGAAGTAAATTAATTCACCACACCTAGTCTTGCAGTCAGCCCCCTTTTCCTCCACGGATGACAGTCCCTGCAGGTAAGACCCATTTTAGGCACAAAATGAGTGAGGCAGCAATAGGGGACAATAGATTACTGCTACAAGCTGTCATGTTTGTCTCCATATCAGCAGGAGTTGATACGGAGACAGAGCTAAATGACAGTTTGTCTAAAGCGTCCAAAATCCTTGTAACATCCCTCAGATGGGACTAGCAAAATTTGTACAAGGATGAAAACAAGCACGGGCCAAGCCCATAGGTCGTGCATTTCAACGGCATTGGTTTTGCCGTTTTTTTGCCAGTGCTGTTATCTATTGGAAAAATCAAAAAACAAATCTTGGCTGCTGACGTGAGACAGCATCAGCAAAAACAAAAATCTCATCTACCCGGACATGTGTCATGAGCATGTATTCGTCATGACATGGAGGGCTTTAGGCCTTTTTAAAAAAAACTTTTAATTTACTACACCACAATGGAGGGCGCCAATCTTGGAGCAGTAAATAAAAAAAGAGTGCATTAAACAACAAGCATTGGCAAAGCCAATAGGTCTTGCCTCTGGGACCATCAGCTTTGCCAATTGTTTTTAGTTGATGCTGTATGTAACACATAATGTGTATATATGTAGCGCTCATCCAAGGGTATCTTGGTACTGAATAACAGATTGTTACCCAACTGTGAGAAGTTGGTCTGGTATATGATGTCCACTAATTAAAGTGGGCACCTTGCACCAGTCCAAACAACCTTGATGGTGATTTAAGAGGTCAAAGATAACCTTAGAAAGCTATCCAAGTGGTAGTTGTGGAGAGCAGCCTTCAGGCTTAGTCTTGAAGGAATGTTAAGCAGATTGTTTTACCAGAATGCAACCTTATTGTATTGGTTAAATGAAAGGAGAACCACACAGTAGTTATAGGAATATATATTCATTATTATAAAAACCTTAAATACCTCACAGTATCTGCTACATGCAGATAAACACAAAGCACACAACACTGTAGCACAGAAACAATCATAGGTAGCACTCATATACAGTGGGCTCCAGGGGGAGACCAAACCATATACTACAATAGTTATATTAGAACCACAACTCGAGTGTCTTAAGGTTGTAGAATCGCTGGGACCCCAAGAAACCACCCAAGGTGAGTAAATAGGGACCCCACGGAGGACAGGTGCAGTGTGAGAACACGACTGCTTGCTATGTACAATTCAATGGGAGAGTCGCGGTTGCAGTTTTAGTGTTTAAGGACCCTTCCCAGTGGATTACGAAGAAACACTTCGGAACATTGACGGTTGGACAGCCACCTCACCCGTGGATACCGAAGAACAAGAGTTACCTAAGCCGGGTGCATAATAGGGCGGAAATGGCGTCGGAAACCGCCGTCGTTCCCAATGGGAGTCTTCAAAAAATGCAACTGCTGGAAAGAGGAAAAGTGTCCAGTGGGATCCGCAGGTGGATTCTTGATGGAAGGAACCTGAAAGCAGAGGGGACAGAGTCTGGGTCACTCAGGGGTGACCAGGGGCTCGGTAGACAAATGCCCACCGATTTCGGGTGCGAAGATGGAGACCTTGACTTTGCAGCCAAGGGGTCCAGGAGCCGTCGAAGACGACCAGGAGCCGGATACGAGCTGTCCCACGAAGGATGTCGAGTGCTGAGGGGTCGGTGTCTGGCGGGAGCACCAACAAGCCTTGGTAGCGGCAATCCACGAAGAAGGTCGAGGAAGGTCACGGTCTGGTCCAGCAAGGACCAGGAGACTCACCACAGCAAGGGGAGTCAGGGCAGGACTGGAGCAACCAGGGGAGCCAAAGAAAATCAGTGTTGTCCCTCAAATGGACCCAAAGGCCGAAGGCACAGGAGTTGCAAGGGGACCTCTAGGAGTTTCACAAAGCACCAGCTTGCAGGGCACAGAATGCAAAGAGGCTAAAGTCCTTTGTTCGAAATATGCGCAGAGGTTGGGGTTATCGACAGTCCAATGCACGAAGTTGGGTGACACCAACAAGCATATGAATTGCAAAAGTACCCGGTGCACAGGGGTTTGGGTTATGCAGTCCCCATGAGGGACACTGGCCTCAAACTTTGTGACAGGGTAGCTTGACCTCAGGGAACGTAGGAACCCACCTCCTGTGTTGCTGGAGCCTTCAGGGTCCGCAGGAGCTCAGGATCAGCAGACCGGTCAGTTGCGTTACGGTGCCTGCGAATGCAGGGGAGTGACTCCTTCACCCCAAGGGAGATACTTCGGATGTCCTTGATGCGCCACAGGTCCTGCACGGAGCCTCTATGGAGCACGGGCACAGACAATGCTTTGGGTGGAGAGGGAGATGAAGTCAGGCCCAGTCGAAGTCCAGCGAAGTCCAGAGTGTCCAGAAGGTCGAAGTGCAGTGGTGTCTTGATCAGAATCTTGTCCACGTCTAATCTAGGGTCCTACAGTCAGGTAAGCCCTTTACTACCCACGAGAGAGGGTTGGACAGATTCAGGGGACCCTCCCAGGGGTGGGTCAGGATGGTGGGGAGGTTACTCCCATGTCCTTTGTCCAGTTTCGCACCAGAGCAGGAGCCAATGGCTCCCAGGACTGCTTTGAACTGGAATAAGCACAGAGATGCCAAGTGTGCCCCAGATGCAGACTTTCAGGCACTTTGGAAGTGCCCCCACCCAGCCTCAATACACTAAATCCTGCCTGGGAGGTGGTCACACCTCCCTGTAACAGGATGCCCATTGTGCTGACTTCCTCTGCTCGAGCTTGGCTCAGCAGCAGGAGGGCAGAAAAGTATCTCTGGTCTGCAGCAACCATTTTGTGATGCCCGGGTCGAGAAGGCTGGTACCGGAAAGACAGCGACTCCACGAAGCTTGCTTCAGAAGGGTGGAATCATACCTCCCACACCGGTATGGAAGTATGAATCCAAGGTGTTTGATACAGTTTTCGAGATAGCATTTTACGCGCGCATATAATGCACCTCTACCTATATGTCTGGCTGCGTCACCGACAACCCGGGAAAATGGTCTCCGAAGGCTGAGGATGGGCTCTGCTCTTGCAGGGGCACCCTCTCACGTGAAACCCAGCACCCTGCCTTCAGGATTGTCAAGGCCTGCTATAGGGGTGATTTATAGGTTTTAAGTGTAGTGACCTATAGATAATAGTAAACCTATATCTAAAGTAAGTGGTGCATGCACCACCTTAACAGGCTGCAATGGCAGACCTGTAGTTCCATTTTGCATGGCCTCTCATGGGTGGCACATTACATGCTTCAGCCATGGGATGCCTCTGGGGTACCTATGCCCTGGGTACATGTATACCATATACTAGGGACTGACAAGGGTACCCCAGTATCCAATCTGGAGTATACCTAAGTACATACAGAACATTTTAGGAAGAAAGCAGATAGACTTGGTTCCTAATTAGCAGGATCCCAGTCAGACTAGTCAAAACAGTGTAACATCAAGCAAAAAGTGGGGGTAACCATAAGAAGCAGATTTTACTTTCCTACACCAAGCTAATGATACTCAATTTATCGAACTCAGAAGGATGAAAGGCTGAGTGGATCTTCCAGGATTTTAACCCGTGACCATGAGGTCAAACACAGGCCCCTACAGTGGACGCATTAGTCCACTAAGCCACCAGACCCGGCACCCCCTTGCTGTGCTGCAGCATGGCTGAAGAAGAATAAAATAAAAAAAATAAAGGTTTAACATGGCCGCCCATGTCATTTTGTAGACTTATGCACCACGTCTGCTTGCTCCTCCAAAATGATGTGGGTGTTTTTTTTTGTTTTTATTTACCAATCTGCTTTCAATCAAATTTTTTTTGGGGGGGGATAGGTGCGTCAGCAACACCATGGCACAGGTGGAGGGACGCAATATGGAGGACATAAAAGGGTGCGGTAATAGCAAGCAGGTGAGAAGAGATCAACGTGAGGCTGGGGGGAAGAAAAGCAAAGGTGCGAGTAAGCAAGCAACGTGGAGTTTGGGAGCAACACTTGGGTGATAAAGCAGCACAGAGGGGTTGGGGAAGAGCAGGTGGGAAAACAACCGTGGGCATGGAGGGGGGAGAAGCATACTATGGAGACAGCTGAAAAACATATGCGCCCTTGTGGAGTGTTTAATACAAAAGGAAAACAATTATTCCCTAAAAGTGAGCTGTGGAAGGACAAAAATAAATTGGTGATGCTTCAATTGAGGGACCGACAAAAGATGGACAAGGCAAGCCATCAAATAGGAAGCAGGCAAGTGAGAGTGGCATTATAGATAACCTGTGGTAAGCACTCCGGGGGCTACCTCTGTTCTCGGTAAGTTTACAACAGGTCTTTCGCAACCAGACAAATGTGCTGTCTGGTGAGCACGACCTAAAAAGGAGTTTCCCTTTAGCAAACTGGAGCTGCTAGACCATGCAAAAAAGAAGCAATCTATATATGTCATTAAAAACGTGGTGGTCTTGAGTAGGGGAAAAACGGAGGAGTGGGTGGGAGCAGTCTGGAGTAGGGGACAGACGGAGGAGTGGGTGGGAGCAGTCAGAGCTGAGTGGGAGCAGTGAGCAACAGAGAGCGGGTTGGTTGAAAAACATTTAAAAAGCTGGATGGCCAGGAATGTGAAATCGGCTGACGAGCTGGGAGAGGAAAAGCGAAACACAGAAAGTCGAACGACCTTTACAACACGGTGGTTACACCGCAGTACGTTTACATCGCGGTTATTACAGCGCAAGTCGTTACAACGATTTGCGCTGGATGGTGCTATACACTAAGGAATAGTATAATTTACTATTCCAACACCTTCCCTACTGTTACGTAGGCTGGAGTTGGAATAGTAAATCATACTATTCCTAAGTCCTGCACCCTCAAGCGCAAGGCGTTGTAACTGTGATGTAACGTACGGCAGTGTAACAACCGTGTTGTAAGGTCACATATTCCGCCGAAAGAATGAGGGGACATCATTTGTTCCTTGAATGTAAGCAGTGGAAGGATGCAAGTCATCCAATCAAAGGACGGTAAAGAAGCTATGCTTCAGGTGAGGCACAAACACAAGAAGAGGAATGAAAGCCATTGAATAAGAAACAAGCAAACAAACAAGATAAGATTAGCAAGAAAGCCAACCAATGGTGAGGATTGGCCTGACCCAAAGCCCCTCGTAATGGTATTATCCACAATCGATCTTTCAACAACAGACAGCTAGTGAGAGCTAAAAAGTGGAGAAGTGCACTTGTAGGCCCACTTTGCCCATGCTCTGCCCCAGTTTTCCTTTCCAGTTTTCCCTCACATTAATCTCATGTTCCCTCTTCATATCAATGTTAAGCACATGTTGACTAGAGTGTTAGTCTTGAAGAGGAAGGGTTCTGCAGGACTTGGAACACCCAAGTCACAACAGAGATCAAAAGATAGATCTCCAACAGTTTTGTTCTAGAGATGAACATAACTATTTGAATATTTCCTCACTCCAGGCTGAGAATACTTGGGAACGGTAACATAACATGTCAAGTCAAGTCAAGTCATAACACTTATATAGCGCACTACATACCCAGAGGGTTTCAAGGCGCTAAGGAAGGGGAGGTGGATTATTTGTCAAATATCCACGTTTTAAGCTGCTTTCTGAACGCTAGGTGATTCTGGGTGAGGCGAAGGTAAGCGGGGAGTGAGTTCCATGTTTTGGCAGCCAGGTATGAGAAGGATCTGCCTCCCATGGTGGTCTTGTTGATGCGAGGTACAGTGGCGAAGGCTTGGCTGGAAGAGCGCAGTTGGCGGGAGGGGGTGTAGAAGGACAGTCGAGAGTTGAGGCAATCTGGTCCGATGTCGTAGAGTGATTTGTGTGCGTGGGTAAGCAGTCGGAAAGTAATCCTCTTATTGACGGGTAGCCAGTGGAGGTCTTTAAGGTGACCAGAGATGTGTTCGTTGCGTGGGATGTCTAATATGAGTCTGGCTGAGGCGTTTTGGATTCGTTGTAGTTTCTTCTGGAGTTTAGCGGTGGTACCTGCGTAGAGGGTGTTTCCGTAGTCCAGTCGGCTCGTGACTAGAGCGTGGGTGACTGTTTTCCTTGTTTCAGAGGGGATCCAGCGAAATGTTTTTCTGAGCATGCGAAGAATGTTAAAGCAGGAAGAGGATACGGCGCTGACTTGTCTGTTCATTGAGAGTGAAGAATCCAGGATGACGCCAAGGTTCCGTGCGTGGTCTGTCGGGATGGGTGCATTTCCGAGGGCTTCCGGCCACCAGGAGTCGTCCCATGCAGAGGGGGATTTACCTAAGATGAGGACTTCTGTTTTGTCTGAGTTCAGTTTCAGACGGCTTTCTTTCATCCATTCGGCGACTTCTTTCATTCCTTCGTGTAAGTTAGTTTTGGCGGTGCTGGGGTCCTTGGTGAGAGATAGGATCAGTTGAGTGTCATCCGCGTAAGAGATGATGTTGAGGTTGTGTTGGCGGGCGATGGCCGCGAGGGGGCTCATGTATACGTTGAAGAGGGTGGGACTGAGTGAGGATCCTTGTGGTACGCCGCATATGATTTCAGAGGCCTCGGACTTGAATGGTGGGAGGCGGACTCTCTGGGTTCTTCCGGTGAGGAACGAGGTGATCCATTCCAGTGCCTTTCCTTGGATACCGATGTTTCTGAGGCGTTGTAAAAGGGTGCTGTGGCAGACTGTGTCGAAGGCTGCAGAGAGGTCGAGGAGGATGAGGGCGACTGTGTCTCCATTGTCCAGTAGAGTTCGAATGTCGTCTGTTGCTGCGATGAGTGCGGTCTCAGTGCTGTGTTTGGCTCGGAAGCCAGATTGTGAGGGGTCGAGTGATTTGTTGGCTTCGAGGAAGTCGGAGAGCTGGTTGTTGACAGCTTTCTCGATGACTTTGGCCGGGAATGGAAGAAGTGAGATGGGGCGGTAGTTTTTGAGAGACGAGGAAAGGAAATGTAGGGGACCTAGAGTGTAATGAATGGAGAATCAGCAGACTCTCTCCTTCCAGTGAGTAGCCTGGGATCTGAAGTTGTGGAAACGCCCCGAGTAGGAGTGTAATGCTGCTGTGTCATCCCTGCCATTTTTCCATTGTTCCTGTAAGATTCCTGGCATTTTTAGCTTTTGCCAACAGTTTGTAGGACACTTGATCCACAGGAAACAATCAAACAGTAATTCTAGTGTTCAGCATACATGCGCTTATGTACGGCCTGAGACAGAAAGACCCTCCTCTGGTCTACACATCATGTATTCTCAATTGGGTGGCTCCCCTTCAAATCCTTTATTCAAGCCCTATTTCGTAGCAGGTTTTGTGGTGAAGACTCTGCTTCCAAGGGTGATGCTTCCCTGTCTAAATTAAGTTCAGTGGCTAAAGGGAGATAGATAAGACACTATGTTTATTTTCGTGCCTGGTTGAAATTTTGAGGACACTCATTACTGCCAATATTGATTGCAAAGATCAGAACATTTGCGCACAAAGATGCTTTGCGAACACTAGCAGGGCAATGACGTTAGGTTTTGTCAGAGCCGGCCATGAACATCTGAATATTTGTAAGCATTTTGATTGCAAAATGTAGAATGGATGTTGTGAAAGAGGAAAAGAAAGTCGGTCTTCCCCTCTGCCCGACATTCTTCATCTTCCTCTCTTGTTCTTTGTTTCCAGGACCAGTGCGGGTGGCACCTATCTAGGTGAAATATGCAGTTTCCAACCAGACCAGGCCTATGGATTTTGTACCTGGCCAACTGCATATAGGCCATAACAATACAAAGCCCATATCCAGAATGCATTACTTTATATAGGCCATAACAATATATTCTGGGAAGAGGACAAAAAGTATTGTCATACACTGGTAAGAGGAAGCAAAATCTGTTCCAAACTTGTGGGCAGGAATTTTGAACGTTCAAGGGTTGCATAGACAGATTGTCGAACTGAAACAGGAAGACACTACCGGTCTTGCCTTCTACTCTGCATACAGATCTCCTCTTAAGACGGATGTACCCGCCCGTCTGCCATTATTTTCTACCCAGCTTACGAACCCATTGGCACTCTCTGTACACCCACACATGCCGGGTCGGAATTATCACCGGCGTAACGATCCTTTAATCTTTTACACTTACAGCCCTGAAGAATCACAGGTTTAGTACCCGCTTGACTAAACATGTGTCGGCTGGTTGTTTTCTCAGATGTCACCCTCCCAACAGGGAGGCTCAATACAATTCACTTGATAGAAACTATTCTAATGTGTCCACCTTGTTTTATTCGAGACAATTTTGCTTTTCAATACTAAAGTCATGTACATATACTTAATTTAACGTGTGCACAGGATTTCTGTTGTATTCACTGAGTGGGCCCTCGTCACTCCATGCAGAGGTTTTGGGGTCTTCTCTGACCTGTGGCACCGTTTTCGTAGATACTACTCTTCACCCTATTACCTACTGCTACCAGCTCAGGCGCCAATCTTTCTGCATACGTAGAAACCCTACACAAATTCCTCCTTACCTTCATTGGTTTGTCTGGCCATTTAATACTTTAAGAGCAGCATTCCTGTATAGCGACAGAGCCCTAGTAATGGGTGGGAGGGCATGTGGCATAGGTGCCTCATATAGAACTCCATCCAGCCCGTGCCGACCCAACTATTCTAATTCCAGTCGAATTGCCGGATCTGATCTATCTAAAAAAATGCAATCATTTGCATACACTAGCCGCGAGACCCAGTAGTACTTTTTCAAATCTAACACTTCAAGCACACCATTGTATCTATGCAGTATACATTTGTCGAAGGTGGCTCATGGTATACTTTAGTGTGACTGATCATCGGGAACAGCATCCTCAGCCCAGTATGGATAACAGAAGGGACACCCAGTTTCCCGTAAGCTGGCTTTTTTGAGATGACAATGGAGCCATATGACTACTAACTTCTAGTTTCACTTTTAGCGATCATTATACCAACGTATTTAAAATTATCAGTTGCCATTTAAAAACCATAGTTCAGTATTTCCCGTGACATCACATCCGTAAACTGAAAGTAAACTGACTTATTCCAGTTTGTACAGAGCCCGGAGTCACCAAACACCCTGAGCATTTGCATTAGCAGGGCAAGCTTAGTTAGGGGCGCAATGTACACCAGTAGGATCTGCATACAAAGATATCCTATCATCAATTCCATTCAGCCACTGAAAGCTGTTATCTTAGCATCTCACCATATCCAATGCAAAGAAAAATTATGACAAGGGGCAGTCCTGTTGCGTGCCTCTTGCCACAGGGAAGGGCTTCGATAAGACAACATTCACCCAAACTGGGCTCACGGGTCCATGTACGACAGCTTCCGGTATCTCAGAAAGCGGCGACCGAAAGCTCCTTTCATCAGTGCTTGTTACATGAAGGGCCCTAGGCCCATGTTGAAAACATTTATAGTTTATTAACACTAATGCCGCCTCATCCGTGAACTTATGAGAGCGTGCCAAGGCTACCTGCAATCGCCACAGCCAGTGCATCATGCCCTTCCTAGGCATAAAACCATTTTGGTCCCTGCATACTAGTGTGAAAATTACTTTAACAGTCTGGTGACAAGAATTTAAGCACAGACCTTTGCCTTATGATTAATTAGCAGTATGGGACGATATGAGGAACACTTCTAAAGAGGTTTACTCCGTTTTTGGATAACTACAATAAGCACGCCCTGTAACAATGAGGAAGATGGTTGCATGTGTATGCCTCTTCATGGAGAGCCAGCAGTTGCAGCAAAATCAGGAATGTGTATTTCTTGTAGAATCCTAAGGGAATTCCATTTGAGTAGGCTACTTTCGTTGAGGGTATATCGACAATGGCACTGTAAATTTCTTCGGCTGTTACTGGAAAGTCAAATTCAGCGCAAACTTCGTCAAAGAGTCTTACCACAGGTAGGTCAGATGCAAAGGGGAGTACTGTTCTTTCTGCGGGGGTTGCGGCTCAATCTAAATGGTCTTATAGTACTACATAAAGACATTGGCTATGTCCGCGCTATTCATGACTGAATGCCCACTTAAGGATCAATGAGACCAATATTTTATTCGTCTTCCCGGAGTCGAACCAATATATAAGCTTGCCTGCCTTGGCACCCCATTTGTATACTCCTTGGTGAGTGCTGAGCCATGTATAAGCGGGCTGAGTGGAACATCAACTCCCTGAGTGAGCGTCTAAGTTAACCCTGTGCATAGGACTACGCTACGCTCGCAGAGCCTGCGTAGTTTGCGCTACTACGTACTACTCGAATTGCACATAGCAGAGTGCAAAAACGCGTAGCGGGCATATTTTGCTTGCTCACGTTACTCAACATCAAGTTGGCGACCGCGAGCGAGCAAAATCAACATCCCAGCAAGATTCTCAATGCGGGGAGGTCAGGTTTCTCATTGCGAGTGGTTGCGTATGCTCGCAACGAGAAATTACCAGTCCGCGTTGAGAAAGCTACCGCTCAAGTACAAATCTACTTGAGCAGCAGAAAACGACCGCTTGCACCATGCAAGATGCCGTTTGCAATGATTTCACAGTGCGGACACGCATCCGGCACTGTGCAATCAGTGCAAACAGCATTTTCCCTATCGCACTACGCAGATCGTGTAGCTATGCGTAGCTTCCGTAGTGCGAAGTGCACTTTGCGTAGCTACACATAGCGCTACTAAGCAAACTATGCCCAAGGTTAGTTTAAGTCTCTCCAACTCTCTGAGGATGTATTTGCTGTACGAGTGCCCTCGGAGGGTTTCCAGTTCTCTAATTTGCTCATCAAGATTGTTCATAACACACATCATAATGTGCCTTGCAAAGGGCCCGAGCCCACACTGTCCTCAGAGAATTAAGCCACTACATTTCGTATATAGACTGTGAGGAGCTCAACCTTGAGCAACCCAGCATGTAGTCTACACTCTCCCCCTGGACTTGTGTTGCCCCCACGGAGTCACACCTCCAATGGCAAGTGATCGAAAGGCCCCACGGGAAGTTATGTACATGCAATATCGTGCTAATTTCTATCGCTGGGATGAAAACATTCAATACTTGAGGGGGAGTTATGTGCATGGGAGTAGTAAGTAAATGGAGTATCCAAATGGTGCCAGTGTTGCTAGGTGTCCAGGAGGCCAGGGAGCCAGCCCACTTGTTTAGTGTCAAACTAAGTTTTATATTGATGTAATAATACCCAGTCAATCTTGGGTCTTACTTAATCTCTCTAAAAGATAGAGAGTTTGTGCTGCTCGAAAGCAACTTTTGTGTGGGAGGGAACATTTTTTACAGATGACAGAGACGATGGAATGAACAGACTTGGAGAAGCTTGGTCTTTTTTATAGAGGTGGCGTGCAATTTTTCATATGATCAGTAGTTTTGTTAAAGTTTCTAACGGGCTCTTGGGGAACCTTTTATTAATGGTTTAAAAGGACGCACAAAGATCCAGGAGTACTAGCAGGGGCTACACAAGGTCATGCGGGAAATACTGCACAAAGACATACGCCCGGAGGTTAAAAGATGTCTCCCTAATGTTTGGGAACCCACTGATTTGACTGGTATGGAGAGGCTCTCGGCTACTCTGGGTGCAATGGTGGCCAAACGTGATATGGCACAAATGTGGGGGGCAGGAATCTCACGAACTCTGGACACCTGGAAAAAGAACTTAGATTGGTGTATGTTTACGGAGAAAACGGTCTACGTGGCATTGGAATGTCCAAAGAAGTGGTCCTTGTATGGTGTAAGTGGAATGCCTACCGGGGAGATATATGTGCGGCCCCTGTGGTCTCTTCGTCGGATGAACCTCTGTCTCCTTGAAGCCCTTTCGGGCGCTCGATGTGTGTTCCAGCTACCTATGATGTCTAAATGTACTCGCCATATGAATCAATACCATGTAAGTGAACGCTGCTTTGCCGAATGTCAATGTTTACGTTTAATAAAAAGATATAGAAAAATGTTTTTAAAGGACGCACTAAATCTTTTTAGGATGATATCTGTTTATTTTGGTTTTATTTTAACTAACAAGATACTTACCTTAGTTAAAGCCTAATCTGGTGAGTAGTGGAAGAGGACAGATGCATAGGCTCAAAAAGTGAGCACATCAGAAACGCAAAAACTATATTAAGGTCCAATTGAGGCATAACAAAAGGTGTGGGAGGAAACGTAATGTAAACCTTTCAGGAACTGTGTCACAACGGGTGACTTTAACAGGCAGGGTTGATCTGGCAAACGCAAGAAACCCTGCACTTCAGCATCTTGTTCAGAACTCTCCTTTCTCCTCAACTAACTTTCCCCAGGTATTCCCAGTCCGATTACATTTCTGCACTAAGTACCATTCTCTGCATGTAGTGCGCCATTAAAAAAAATAAGTTAAAAAATGAATTCTCACTTAAGATTTACAATGTATAGTTTATCCTTACCACGAATAAATTCTGTTGCACAAATATGCTCAGAACGTTTCTTTAATGTCACGGTGACACTGACTCACTGCAATAAACTTTAGCTGAATGTCATTAACAAAAGGGTTTTATTGGGAACGTTTACGTCTCAATGGGTGTATTACTGTCAAGTGTGCTGATAACATATGCCCGCACAGGCGAGTCATCAGACCTCATTATTAAAATGTGTGTTTCCAGTAAGAGAACATCTGATGGGATAACAGGAGAAGGTTTAATCATTTGCCTTTATAGGTGGTGAACTGTACAACGCACTTTGAACTTTGATAGCGTCTTATTCCCAAAGGCAGCAACCTTATCACTGACTGTACAAAGCACTTTTGCAGAAGTAAGGGCCTTGCACGAGCAGTGATGGCACACTGCTCGCCGTCACATAGGATCCAAGTGATACCTCACTGACATTACTAACGAGGCCGATAACTGCCTGGGGTTGCTTGTGTTCCCTTCTGGAGTGGGCCTCACCTGGCAGTATAGATATGACTGTCTCCATGAGAGGGAGAGTCAGTACTGATTTGCATAAGACAGGCCTTTGTCTAGAGCAAACACGATGGGTTGGAATTCCACCCTAAGTTAGTGGTTAGACCATCTGCAAGATTCCTCCCATCACCATTTGTGTGACTGAGAACAGTAGACCAGCTCGTTTGCAAGGAACTTCGGGAGATGAAACTTCTCGCATTTTAAAATACAACACGTGCAATTGGACGACTTCACTGTTCCTCTTCCCTGGTGACATCATTGGTAAGACACCAAATGGTGAAGCTAAATCTCCCAACTACACTCCGCTATAGGATACCAGGAGCAGCCATTACCCTCAAAACATACCTACCGAACTGCCTTTAGGGAGATACCATGAACCGATACCTGTAGGCCTTCTTTACTGAGCTAGAGGTGGAATTAGTCTAGCAGAGGAGGGATTAACAGAGCAATGAACCATTAGCCCCACACATTCTAATAGCCCTAAAGCATGGTAAAAGCCTGAAGTACATCATTGAAGAAAGCTGTCTGTATTCTTAGTTTTTTGCCCTGAAATGCACCCTCTAGGCAGCACTTTCTGCAGTACAAAATAGCTTTTCAACCTTTCCTAAAAACACTTGTGAAATATATAACGTTGCCCAAAATATTCCAGGGCTGGAGTTAGAACAGTAAATAAGCGTCCTGGAATATCTGGGGGAAAGTTGCCCTTTTCCCAAATATTCTCGGACTGCAGTTAGAATAGTAAATTTGACCTCTTGGTATCTGCCACGCCTACTGCTGCAGTGAGGGCGCAGTTCACTGGAAGAAACAAGAACAGGCCACGCTGTCACAAGGAGATGCATTGCTGACTCCCATCAGCTGATGCCTAGAGAGACAATGGGCAGCTGTACCCTGCATCTAGTGATGGACAAAGAAAGAGGACTACGATGCTAGCACCAAGAGGCAGGCAATTCACAAACAGAATATCGAACTATTCTGCATCAACAGTTCTAAGCTTTGCACATATATTGTCTACAACAATTGTACTTATCCAGTTTTGTTCAATTAATTTGTGTTTTCATATCAAAAAGGCAAAGTAAATAACAAATGTATACCATACACTCATATTACAGTACACCTAGAATGAGAAACAGCATTGAGTAGAAATCTTGAGCAAGCATGGTGGAAGATCTAATGAAATACAG
The DNA here is from genome assembly GCF_964263255.1 of Lissotriton vulgaris. Classification (NCBI taxonomy): domain Eukaryota; kingdom Metazoa; phylum Chordata; class Amphibia; order Caudata; family Salamandridae; genus Lissotriton; species Lissotriton vulgaris. The sequence goes on along the minus strand of NC_141697.1, from coordinate 334,568,979 downwards.
CAAGGTCTGCGCTCAGGTGAACTAAGAGGTGCTGCGTTGGTACTCATCCACTTTTAAATGTGAACTTGAGCACTCAGCAAAGCTTGCTCCACCCTCTAATCAGCATGACTTCAGATGCTGCATATAAACCGGTTCCTCTTTATTGTGACAGCTCTGCATTTTTAGAAATGTTTTATTTCGATTCACAACACTGTTATGCTGACGGTAAAGCTTCTACGACAAACTGTATGTACCACTTCTCCTCTATCTTAATATTTGGGTATATTCTACCCTAAATGTTATTTAAATGCTTAATGTTAAACTGCTCAATAAACCGAACAAAATGTCAAAAATGGCCACAAACTCAGTGGTGCAGACAAAAATGATTGCACATAAATAACATTAAAATGTATAAAATATTAAAATTAAGAAATGGGTGCCCGATTGGTATCCTTGTTAAGTGAGGCTCTGCTGCGTAAATATTCCAATGAAAAGGTACGTTGATACTGTAGCTATAATTTAATCATGCTAAAAGCAAACGGATTGCAAAATTATGATTTCAGAAAAAATAAGACTGCATTTGGCCGCCAATCGCACCAGAGTCGTGAAACCCCAAATCCAATATATTTCCAATATTATTATTGTTCATGAATGAACAATAGTTACTTACCTGTAAACAGGTGGTTCTCCAGTATTGGTGTCTTTCATAGATTCACATGCCTGAATCATTCCCCGTCGTCGGAGTAGGAGTCTCACGGTATATAAAAAAGCAATAAAATGCCATAAAATATATAGCATATCATAGAAATACCAAACCAGGAAGTAAGTAGCCCCAGCTACAGTAGAAAAAACTTCCACTTTCGTGACTATCTAGGTCATTATGTGTTAGTCCAAATTGCAGCCAATCAGGCGACAGCACCCACCAGAATGTTCTCCCCAGAGGCTCAGGCTCTCAGATTTTCTCGCACAGGAGTGAAGTCCCATGCTATTCGAGAGAGTCTCTGGGGGAAGGCGGGCGGGTTGCATGTGAATCTATGAAAGACACCAATACTGGAGAACCACCTGTTTACAGGTAAGTAACTATTGTTCTTCTCCAGTATTAGGGGTGTCTTTCATAGATTCACATGCCTGAATCAGAATAGTAAGCAGTACTCACATAATAACGCTCGTAGACGTCAGAATATCATGTATGCATATAATTAAATATACCTATGTATATAGTAAAGGAGACATGCACAACAGTAATCACATGTTCTGAGCAAACGTCTAAAGAGCATAAATGAGGAGGTGGAAACAGAGGCTCACCTTATTTGAAAAGATTGCGAAGCACTGCTCTCCCCACCGAAGCATCTGCATCATCTGCCGAGTCCAGACAGTAGTGTCTAGTAAAGGTGTGCCTGCTAGACCACGTGGCAGCTCTGCAGATCTGTCGAAGTGGCACACCAGCAAAAAGGGCAGTGGAAGAGCTAACTGCCCTGGTTGAATGTGCTCTTGGCAAGGCTTGTAAGGGCCTACCAGCCTGTTGGTGACAAAGTCCAATCGTAGAGGAGACCCATCTAGCAATGGTCTGTTTTGAAACAGCACAACCCCGGCGTTGCCGGCCATAGGCCACGAACAGTTGGTCTGTCTTGCGGATGACCGAAGTTCTGGAGAGATAAAATCGAAGGCATCTTCTAATGTCTAAAGAATGCAGTGCTTTCTCAGCCGTAGACTGTGGGTCAGGAAAGAATGTTTTAAGGACAACGGGTTCATTAAGATGAAAGTCCAGCGGTACTTTAGGCATGTATGTGGGATTAGTGCGCAATACCACCGAGTCCGTGGTGAATTGAAGGAAAGGTGCCTTAGATGTAAACGCCTGAATATCGCTGACCCTCCTAGCAGATGTCAAAGCCAGGAGCAACGATACTTTCCATGTCAGAAATTTCAGGTCCACCTTATGAATCGGTTCAAAGGGGTGTCGCATGAGCTGGGATAGGACGATGTTCAGATGCCATGCCGGAGGAGGTTTTCGGACCGGCGGAAACATGCGAAATAAGCCCTTGAAAAATTGTTGGATGATCCGTACAGAGAACAGAGAGTTTGATCCATCTTGGCGAAACCTAGAGATGGCTGCTAGGAAGACCTTAAGAGTAGAGTGCGCCAAACCTAGTCTGGCTAGATGCAGAAAGAAAGGAAGGATTTGTTCTGGTGTTGCTTGAATGGGATGTAAGTCATTAGCTTGGCACCATGCACAAAACCGTTTCCACTTGAGTTTGTATGTTTTGATCGTGGATGGAGCCCTGGCCTTTGCAAGCACCTCCTGACAATCTTGTGGAATGTTTAGGTGTGCAAATTCCATGTGTTGAGGAGCCAAGCTGACAATTTCAGCGAGTTCGGGTCCGGATGGTATACCCTGCCTTGCTGGGTGGAAAGAAGCTGCGGAATGCGTGGTAGTGGTATAGGGTTGCATTCCGAGAGAAGGAGTAGTTCGGGGAACCAGTATTGTCTGGGCCATCGAGGAGCAATTAGGATCAACCGGCATGGCTGTTTCTTCATTTTCCTGATAACCTTCGGGATCAGAGGTATCGGTGGAAAGGCGTACGCGAAGATTTGATTCCAGTTCAGCGAAAGGGCATCCCCGCACGAGTCCTTGTGGGGAACCCAGCTTGCAAAGAATGGGCATTTCCGGTTCTGGAAGGTTGCAAACAAGTCCAAGTCCGGATGCCCCCACATCTGAAAGATGCGACGTAGAGATGGGAGATGAAGTTCCCACTCGTGAGTGCAGCCCCCGGACCTGCTGAGAGAGTCCGCCAATACATTTGCGATCCCCGGAACGTGGACCGCTGACAGATGAATATCGTGAGTCAAGGCCCAACTCCATATTTCTTGTGTTTGTTGAGATAGTCGGACTGATCTGGTCCCGCCCTGTTTGTTTAGATAATACATGCAGGTGGTGTTGTCTGTCCGTATCAAGACTGTGGCACCTTGCAGAGTCGCTTGAAAGGACTTCAGGGCTAAAAATATGGCGTGTAACTCTAACCGGTTGATGTGCCATTTCATTTGGACCTGGTTCCACTTCCCGCTGACCGTCATGCCTTGGAGGTGTGCACCCCAGCCTGTCATTGATGCATCGGTCGTCACTATGAACCTGGGAACTTCCGTCAGCATGGAGCATCCCACTTGTAGGTTGGATCGGTGGGTCCACCATGCGATTGCTTGTCGCATGCGAGGTGTAATGTGGAGGATATCTTCGAAAGATCCTGTGGCTTGGATCCATTGGCGGCTGAGTTCCTCCTGTAGGGGCCTCATCCGAAGACGGCAGTTGGGAGTGAGCAGAATGCAGGAAGAGAGCATTCCGAGGAATGACTTGAATATGCGTACTGAAACGCACTTTCTTAGTGACAATGTCGTCGCGAATCTTTGAATCTTGACTTGTCTTTCTTCTGAAATGAATACTAGGGCAAGGTTGGTGTCCAGTGTCGCTCCTAAGAAGTCCTTTCTCGTTGTAGGTGTGAGGCGAGACTTCTCGAAGTTGACTGAGAAACCTAGGTTCTGCATTAGACACAGTTTTTTGAACGTGATCTTGAGCCGTGTCGAAAGAACTGGCCTTGATAAGGCAGTCGTCCAGGTATGGATAAATTTGAATCGATTGCAACCGAAGATGGGCCGCTACTGGGGCCAGCATCTTCGTAAACACTCTGGGGGCTGAACGCAGGCCAAATGGGAGGACCTTGAACTGGAAGTCCCTGCCAGCCACTCTGAACCTGAGAAACTTCCGATGCCGTGGGAAAATCGGTACGTGGAAGTATGCATCCTGAAGGTCGAGTGTTGCCAAAAACTCTCCCGTCGAAAGAAATTGGAGGATTTCCTGAAGTGTTAGCATCCTGAATGTGAGTTTCTTCAGAAACTTGTTTAATGCTCGCAAGTCGAGGATGGGGCGCCACTCTCCTGACTTCTTGCGAACAAGGAAAAATCTTGAGTAGAAGCCTCGTCCCCTCTGATGATGAGGCACTCTTTCGATTGCCCCTTTCCGTATCATGATGTTGATCTGGACGAATAGCTCCTTGAGGTGCGCTGGATCGGGTCCTTTTGGGGGGCAATTTGGGGGAATTTTTACGAATTCTAAAATGTGTCCTCTGGCTACTACATCCAGGACCCATTTGTCTGTAGTAATTTCGGACCAATTTAAGTAGTGCTGGGATATTTGACCTCCAATTTGGTTCGGGTTGGCACAAAGTGATGGCAGGATGCGTTCCTCATTTCTTGTTGTCTCTTCCTCGATAATTAGATTTTCCTCGAGGTTGAGAGTAATTTCCTCTCTTTTGTCCATAGGTTTGTTGCCGGTAAGGCTGAAATCTTTGGTTTCCCTGGGTGGAGGGATAAGAGCGTTGTTGGGCGTATCCTCCTCTATTATTGAAATTCCCCCTTCCTCTTGTGCCACGAAAGGAAGATTTCCGGTACTGAAGGGTACCCAGTGAACGCGCTGTTTCAGTGTCTTTCTTTATTGCCTCCAGGGCCTCATCAACATGTTTGCCGAATAGTGACTCTCCATCAAAAGGCATGTCAATGATTCTGTTTTGAACCTCCTGCCTAAAGGAGGTTGCTCGTAACCATCCTTGCCGTCTTAAAACAGCTGCACCTGCCAGCTGTCGAAAGGCAGTGGCAGCAACGTCCACAGCAGCGTCAATCATTTCCGAGGAGACACACTCTCCTTCCTGAAGGATTTTCTTGGCCTCAGTGCGATCAGGCTCGGGGAGCTTGTCTACGTACGGTGAGATGTCCGACCACATCTGTCTATCATATCTCCCTAAAATGGCGAGGGAGTTTGCGGCCCGGATGGTCGTGGCTGCAATGGTAGAAACCTTCTTGCCAATGGAATCAAGGCGTCTCCCATCCTTGTCTGGAGGGACAGAGACCTGAGACGTAGGGTTGGAAGATCTCTTCTGCGCTGCCTGTGTCACCACAGAATCGGCTTTAGCTTGCCCGACAAGGCATGCTGGAGAAGTAGCAGGCGCCCTATATTTTTTATCTACTCTAGGGAGCACTGCTGGTAAGGAATTCGGCTTGGCCATGATCTTAAGACCCTCCTTCCAGATGAAATCTACAATTGGAATGGTCCAACTCTGCTTATGAGGGGTAGATTTAAAATCATACAAAAAGCAGTCTTCTTGTTTAGCTTCCATGGTTATTAGAAACCTCCTAGTCGCTCTATCCATGATCCTGTGAAATGAGGCAACGTCCACGGGTGGTGACTCAGAAGCAGTAGGCTCCGCCGGAGAGGGTGTGTTCGCATTGTAATCCTCATACTCCGACGATTCAGAGGCTTCATTCAGCTCTCCTTCTTCCTGATCATCCTGTTCCGAAAGCTCCTCTTCTCGTGGCTGAGGAGATGAAATTGGTGACGTATGGAACGTTGAGCGACTGTCCTCCAACGCATTAGAAGCCCTTGGTCTTGTACGCGGAGAGAGGGAAGGCCTTCCCTGCGGCAAAGGTGCAGACATCACTGAATCACCAGACTCAGAAGGTGGGAAACGTCTATAATAGTCACTGAGCATGTACTGCAAGTTGCGGAATAGATCTTCAGGCAGTTGCCTATCAGTATCAGGTCTGTCAGCACGCGGAGCAGGCTGAACGTCCTCCATGCTATCCTCAACATCTTCCTGAACTTTAATATGGAGTTCGGATGGACTTCTAGCTGGTCCAAAGTTTTCGTCCTCATAGTATTCTTCTTCATCGGAATCCAAGAGCTTATCAGGCACCACAATGGTGGTAGAAATAGAGTCCACAGTAGCTCTCTTTTTTAATAAAGTAGCAGTGGTCGCAGGAGATGGCAATGGAATCCCTGCTGTTTGCGCGGACCAAACCTGCAAAGTAGTGCAGCTTGAAAGAGGCGGCGTCAACGGAACGTCTGTATACTGCTGACAGTGCTGTCTCGCCGACGGAATCGTCGTCGACGGGGTCGTCGACGGGGTCGTAGACAGTAGCCTTGTCGACGAGTGCTTTGCCGTCGACGATGATCTTTTCGTCGACGAGGTCGTCGACGGTGGTGTCGTCGTCGAGGCCGTCGACGGTAGTGTCGTCGTCGGGGCCGTCGGCGGTGGTTTCGTCGTCGAGGCCGTCGACGGTGGTTTCGTCGTCGAGGCCGTCGACGGTGCTTTCGTCGTCGAGGCCGTCGACGGTAGTGTCGTCGTCGAAGGTGGCTTTGCCGTCGACGATGATCTTTTCGTCGACGAGGTCGTCGACGGTGGTGTCGTCGTCGAGGCCGTCGACGGTAGTGTCGTCGTCGAGGCCGTCGACGGTGGTTTTGCTTTCGTCGACGGTGCTTTCAAAGATGAAGATGACAAAATCGTCGGCGGCACCTTGGCCATCGTCGTCGGGGCAACTGTCGACGACGAGATAGGCCTAATCTGGACATGAACCAGTGTGGGCGAAGAAGCTGAAGACATGACAAGCGTAGGCTTCGGTGAGGAGAAAGTCATAGTGCAGGTGGTAGAAGTGGCCACATGAGAAGAAACACAGTCCTTCCTTGACGTTGAAATTGTCAATAATGGCAACTGAGGAGGCACAGATTTAGAAGATTTCTTAGGCACTGTCTTAGTCCCAGACTTCTTAGAGGGCGTAGAATCCCCTTTGGAAAGTGGGATAACTTTACTTGAAGAACTAGGCCCAGGAGCATCCTGGGAAGATTTAGACTTCTTAACCACCTTCGCCCTCAGAGATGAAACATCAGTTTCAGCCTTCCTCTTAGTTGATAGAAATGAAGAGCCGGAACCAAAACTTCCTACCTCAGAGATAGGGTCATCCTTGTTCTTTAGTCTATTGAGCCACAATAGAAGGCGCCCTTCTCTATCCTTGATGGTCTTGGAGGGGAAAGTCCGGCAGATCTTGCACTCCTTCACCACATGATCAGGATAAAGACAATACAAACATTTCTTGTGGGGGTCTTCCTTGAAAAGTCTTGGCTTCCCACAAGAGTCACAGGCTCTAAACAGGGATTTAGATGAAGACATCTGTGAAAGTTGAAGAATTTAGTGATATAGAAGAAAAAAAAAAAAAAAAACTGAGCAGAGCTCAGGGAGACTCCCTTCACACAACGTGCGGTAGAAAATCTGAGAGCCTGAGCCTCTGGGGAGAACATTCTGGTGGGTGCTGTCGCCTGATTGGCTGCAATTTGGACTAACACATAATGACCTAGATAGTCACGAAAGTGGAAGTTTTTTCTACTGTAGCTGGGGCTACTTACTTCCTGGTTTGGTATTTCTATGATATGCTATATATTTTATGGCATTTTATTGCTTTTTTATATACCGTGAGACTCCTACTCCGACGACGGGGAATGATTCAGGCATGTGAATCTATGAAAGACACCCCTAATACTGGAGAACCATAGTTTCACAATCTTTATTAAATCATACAGAATTCATCAATAAAAAAATTCTCTCTGAATAATAAAGATTTTAATAATGGAAACTACGATTCTGTCACACCAAGTGTAACTGATATAAATAATGCTAGAAACGTTGTAGACGTAGATACTCCAAGAAATTGGAAACATACCACACATTGTGGTCCAAAATAACAAACTAAAGAATATTTTCCTGAACACCGTTCACACCTATATCATTAAAATGTGGTTAGTCTTGTTTTATTTAGTTAAATGGTGCAAGTCAATAAAGGAGCAGCAACTTCCCCGGCCGGATACTATTGTCAAAGTACCCAACCATACGTATCCCAATATGTAACAACTCACTGCAATGGAGACCTACTTAGCTCAAGAAGACATGGTTCTTCAGTGACTACTACTTCTATATCCCGTTCATGAAAATATTATTCAGTACTGAAATTGGGTACTACGGCTATACCTAACTCAAATAGTTTTTAGTACTTATGGAGTACTGCAGTCCAGGAGCGACTCCTCCGCTAAGGCAGAGGAGGGTCGCCCCACTGGAAAAATAAAATGATAATAACAATGTTATTATCACTTTATTTTGTATTATTGGCTATGTAAAGATGCGTGCATGGCTGGACTGTGCTTTCCACAGAGCAGGGGGAGGAGTGGTGGCACTCTCTTACGTGCGCATGACGGTTTGACCAGCCGTTCCCGTCTTGGGCCAGCCAAACCGTCATGCGCACCTGGCATGCTCTCTACCAGACTGTGTTGTACAGCCTTGGTGGAGAACATGTCCAGCCTCCCAGTCCCTCTCTGAGCGCAAAACCACGGCGGTCAGACCAATCACAACGCTGCTGTAAGGCAGCATCGTGTTTGACTAGGGGAGTTGGAAGCCTGGGTACTTCCTGCTTAGTTGACCGAAGAGGACAGAGGAGATGCGACTGCCGGGAATGTTTTCTTTATCCTTTTCCTTTGTTTAAAATCCCTAAACACCCCTACTGCCCGGTAGCAGCGCTACTGCTGCAGTCAGGCCAAAGCTTTGAGGTCTTCACTGAGTACTTAAGTCTCATCCACATCATGAGGATGCTAGCACTCAGTACGGCCATCACAACCAGCTTAATGCAAATGTTCTCTTCAATGAGTTCTACAAATTATGAAGATGTTACCACTTACTGAGCAGTGTAGCCATACTTAACTGAAAGATGACACTCTTTATTGAGTACTACATTCACAAATACCTCAAAGATGTTATGCCTTGTCAAGTGCTTGAATCAGATCTAACTAATGAAGACTTTGGCTCTCAGTGGTCATGACAGCCATACCTAAATAATAACATAAATAACAAGTACTACTTTTATATTGCGTTTAAATGGTCTTTTTAATAACTAAAATACTATTACTCATTTGAATGGTATTCAATTATCCATCTTGGAAAGACAAAATCCCGAACTGTCCCTGCTGAGGCTCAATCTCATGACTTGCAGATGACACCAGATTTGTGGAACTAGAACTTAACTCCCTAAACCATTATTCAGCCTTTATACGGGACAGGCAGATCTTTTCTCGCAGACGTATTCCTTTCCTATTTTGGGTGTCTGTACCATGAGGTCGCAGAATTCGACCTGCTCAAAGGGCTCACCTACTTATCTTTCTTTTCTATTCCAATTCAGAGGACCTATAAAGTGCCTCCTGACAGCACTGTCATTTTTGGCTTACTACTGAGAACTCAGGCCACCCAGCCCCTGTAGGCTTTACAGTTTTCACCTCCTCAATTGAGGTATTTCATGTTAATGTAAAAACATGAAACGAAAAATAACATTACTACACAGTCTTATCTTACTAATGAAGATGTTTTAGCGTTCAGCAGAAGAGCCAAAACTAAAGCATTAAGATGGTACCTCTAATGGAATATTTCCGTCATTACTCCTCAGTTGGTATTATGTCTTACCAGACACACAGAGGTATGAGGACTCAACCAATGTTAGATCCATACCTAACTCAAGAAGATACCACTCCTCATTGAGTACTGCAGCCATACTTAGTTCATGAAGATGTTACTCCTCATTGCGTGCAACAGCCATATCAGGCCTATGAAGACACTACTTTTCATCATGCAAGGTAATCTTACCTACCTCTTGAAATGTCACTCATTACGAAGTATTGAAGCCCTACGTAACTTGCACACAGATTAGAGTTCATTGACGACTGCAGCTACTCCTAACATATGCAGATTTCAAAGCTCACTCAGTAATTTATCACAGTCTGGACACCGCTCATCTCAGGGTACTGAAGTCACACAAAATTCAGTCAAATAAATCATGTTGAAAAAGAAAAATACAACTTAACAGTGTCTTCTCATTAAACAGTGGTCAACTTGTTGCAATACAAAGTGTACACTACAGTATATCTGTTACCTGTGCCGCCAGAAAACAAGGACCCTCATATTTGAGCTAGTCACCCCTGTCCTGGAAGAAACACATGGATTACCATCAAAGAAATCAATACGGTTGAAAGTTTCTCTCTTATTCCCTTGTGTTACCCTATCAAGGATTGAAATATGTGATGGAAAAATATAAGTGTAGTTGTCATCTATCCAGAACTCACCCAAGCAATTTGCAAATTGTCCATTGCGAAATGTCAGTGGGGGAACTCTGGTATAGCAATACACCTCAATTCAAGTAGGAGTGCAAGAGAAAGATAAAAAACTGTGTCACGGCAGAAACTCAACTCCATATACCAAAAAAAAACGTGTGCTTTCACCATGTGCTTTCAAACATGTCTAAAAAAAATAATAAAATAAGATTCATTTCACACAACTGTGATACGTTGATCTAAAGCAGGGGTCTCCAAACCGGTCCTGGAGGGCCGGATCCATGCCAGATTTTTTAAATTACTACATGTATCTCAATGGGGATATCCAAAAAATCCGGCATGGATCCGGCCCTCCAGGACCGGTTTGGAGACCCCTGATCTAAAGTATTTACCATATAACGTTATGTATTTACTACAGCTGCTGGTTGATGTTAGCAAGCATCAGACATAACTCTCTGATTACTACTCTGTCCATCTTCCTGGTCACAGTACTTAGTCATGTCGGGAAAACCGAGGAGCATGCTACCGTTTAAAGTTCGATGTTACAAAAGACATTTGTCACTTCCCATTGCCTATTGGAGTATAAATACCCGAATCCAAACCCAGATGTTCTGTTTGCAATACCAAAGCAGTATTTCAACAGTGGAAGATAGTCCACACATGAGGGTGGGTGGAAAGAAACACATGAATGTGATCAAATTGAGTAACACTCAGTGTGATTAAGATTACTAAAAAGCAATTTGAGAATTCTCACCCTGTCCATCTTCCTCATTAGTATCACATAATTCAGGTTTTACTTACCAAAGATGACCACTCGTTCCCTTTGGGTTGCTTTTGCTCCAATCTGGTAGAGACCGGATGTGACGGCTTGTCTGTTACTATTAAAGCACGAGCAAGCCTGATTAGCAGATATGGCTCCCCTGTGTTTGAAGTGCCACAGTGGGTAAAAAAACGATGAACCGGAATGCACCCTAGAGTAATTACTAGTGGGCAAAATTAATCCAAGCCTTCCAGTCATCACATTTTTGTTTGTTAAATTTAGATACCTTAAGTGCGAGGTCTATGATCAGATGTCGGTCCGGTGCCCACTGTGCCATAGAACTCAAGCAAAACCCTAACCCTAATTAAGGTGAAACTGGTCTTGGGTACAAAAGGGGGTGGTGATGGACAGAGCATATGAACCAATCAAAAACTCACACCCAGTCAACAGATCTGTGTTTAATCCGTCACCGTTCTTTAGCCCACTCTGCCACCCCAGTTCAGACATGGCCATATGCAAATCAAGTCTGACCCTGTGCCTCATGGGAACAGTCCAGCCCAAACTGCCAAGCCATGCCTTCCCTGGACCGGAAACAAGCTTCCTAGGACCGGTTTCTGGCATTCCAGCCGTCTGCAGCCTGGTTTGCTTGAATCCAGTGGCAAAGTGAGCAAGGGACTCACGTCTGAGCATACCCTGCCAACGTATGGCGAACAAAGCAGTACAAAAGGCGGTGGTGATGGACGGAACATCTGAACCAATCAAACACTCACACCCAGTCAACAGATCTGGGTTTAATCTATCACCGTTTTTTAGCCCACTCTGCCACCCCAGTTCAGAAATGGCCATATGCAAATCAGTCTGACCCATCACGTTGTAAGTACCCCACACACTGGCGCATCTTTTGCGCCGCCGCTGCGTCACAAAAGTGACGCAACTGCGGCATTAATGGGGGGCAATGGGCTTGAAAACCTGCACCCTAAGTTTATTGAAGATTACCAGTAAGTAATCGGAGTAATACTTGAGGTTGAACTCTCTTGATGACAAGTAGCACGCTTTCCCCTCAATCACTATATAGAAAACGCCACTATTTTCAATCATGCACACTCTAAGACACCCTAAAACAAGCCTGAGAGCAGGGCTCGAGTCGGGGTACCACGTGGGTAGACGGCGTCCCTCCACTTATTTTACCGGAAGCTCAATAACTATAAACTGCAACTGGGTGCAAGCTACCTTTCGTGACGTCACTTCCTGTCGTGACATCAGCGTCCCCCCGCTTCTTTTTTTAGGACTTGTGCCCTGCCTGAGCGATTATAAGGAACGGATCTGCAGGACCTACCCTGCGTGCATATATAGCCTTTATATTTACGCAATTCCATTTAATCAGCCTATTCTTCAAGTAGGTACAGCACTTAAAAAGACATGTATGGTCCGACAGAGAGCTATTGTGCTCAAGGGAACAAAGCCCTACTCACAATAGAGCCACCACAGATGCAGCCCCAGTCGCATTTGTTGAACGCTCTTTTGACTTTTGAATAATTTCAAAACCGCAATTACGAAGTTCTACATTCTGCTTCATTGCTATGTTTACCAACAGCTGGGTTAAGCCTCTGATCCTGTGCTGGGCGTTATTATGTCCTTCTGCCTGTACACATGCACCTGGTCTCTCTTTGTTCAGTACAATAACATGCTAGCATGCTGGTTTGAATATAGAGAAGCAGCTAGTAAACAAGTTACCAGTTCTGGTCTTTGACTGAAACATCCTTTGAGCATTTACGTGTTGGTCTACATACCCACTCCTCTTCAGATGTGGCATGACATGGCTGCGCCTTTCGCAGAACTGAGAACATATAGTGATATCATATATAGACATATATAGGTGGAGAGACAGCTCATACCCAAACTATCCTCACCCCATGGTTTCGGATTCTTCTGTTCTGATCCAAGGGCAAACTATCAGTTGTTACTGCTGGTGAATTTACTTCAAGAGCAGACCAGCATCTTGAGCTAGTAAAATATGCCCTAATTATTTGCATTATTTAATCATCATTTAAGTTGTGCTTGTGTCCTCCATGATTGCTATGAACGCAGCAGATAGCGGAGATTTGCTTTACAGGCTGCTTAAGAGCTCAAGGCAAGCACCTCATATCATGGAGGCGAGACAGCTATGTCGCTGGAATAGGCACATTTTGGGATTTTTCCAAATATTACAATATTTTTCTTCCCAGCTGAGAACATTCACAAAGTCAATTTGCTGCCTAACTCACTTCGTTGTGATATTTTCTGTGAGATCTACTTGGCAGCTGACCGACACAGATAAAGGTGGAGGTGGTTGCATGTAGCATACCTGCAAATCTCACTTTGAAAATGGGACCATATTTGGATACATCTTTGCACGAACTATTGCCTTAGCAGTAATTAGTGTGTTACCATTTCAACCAAACGGCCAGTGGACACGTACACAGACGGCCATTCACAAGAGCGTAATTCTAATTGTACACAACATATAGACAGTAAACCTAGCTGTACACCGCCAACTTGTTTTCAGACCACTCACTGCCCCCATTCCACCTCTCTTCATTTCAAGCCGAATGTCAAAATGGCGTTGGTACATACAGACGAACAAGGGCAGGCAGGACCCCACACCTCATTGGCCAATAATGAAGCGACAAGCATGTGATAGGATGTGGCTTAACGGCGCGAGCAGCCGACTTTTAAGCTGGGGAACCAGGTTCGAGTCTGTCGGGAGGCTCAAACATCCTGTGATTCTTGGCAAAAAACGTGCCCACAAATGAACGTGTCCATCTGTAACGCAACTGGTCCTCATGTAAAGCGCCCTGAAACTTCCGGGTCGAGTTTGTATATAAAACTGCTACAAAAAAATGTCTAAGGTACAGCATGTAGCAATGAAGAGAAACGGATCATCCATGGATCCGCTTTAGATTCAGACTGACTCTTAACCTGCGTACACGTTCAACTCGCACTTGTGCTAGCCACATATTGCTGAGCCGGGCCCTACCAGCTCTGCACCTTCATACGACATCCGGTTTTCCGACACAAGACGCCGGGATCCTTAAATCTACGAAGCGTTTGAAGAAGCCAGACGACCGACCACACTTTATCCTCATAAAAATCACTCTATAATTCCCACATGAAAATCGATCTGGCTTTTCTTCTAGATGCCCAATCCTTAAGAACTATCATCCTCAACGCCAAGATATTAGAAGTGCTTTTTCATTATTAGCACCATATCGACTTCCAGAACTTATGAGATCTTTCACGGTGTGATCAATATACATTTAAGGAAATTATACGCTCATATACCAAGTCTGCATCAGCACTTCCCCTACCATATTACTAGGGCTACGAGATTGAATATACAACTAGCTATAATAGCTAACCAGCTGTCCACTCATCTTAAGCTGTTTTTTAGTCAAAGACGGGTCACCTGATGAAGGCTAACGAGTCGAAACGTGCGTAGTGTGTATCTACCGCTTTGCCTACATCATGTTCATTCATCTTCCTTATGTTTACTTTTATGTCTTGTCATATGTATGTTCTGCACCTTCAATGATAAATTATTTTTGATCAGTTACTTTCTATACAAAAAAAATCAATTTTTAAACAAAAAGTATATACTCTTTATAAAATCAAACAAATATAATAAATTTTGAATAAAAGTACAACAAAGTGGTTCATGATCATTTATATATAGTGGGTTCTAATATCACTATTTGTTTATATGTTATGTATACTAGTTATAGACCGTTTTCAAACTAGATATTCTTTCCCTATGTATAACTAGTGGTTTTCATATATAGGGGTCCCCTACTTCCTAAAGCTCCTTCACACGACATCGCCATCAGCATTAACAGGAACAAAACACTGGCCGATTCCACAAACAGGCTCCCCGAAGTAGCCTGACGTGACATGCAAGCGCTGCACAAATGTCATTAGTACGTGAATAAATAAGATAAAATCCTACTACGATGTAATCGTACTTACAATCATGTGTCCTTGGACCTTCGTTTCAGAATAAATGGTTTTCCATGGAAATAATTTGATAGAAAGTCTACATTTCTGACAGAATCACAGACTAAATGTCAAAAACTGAAAGCTGACTTTAGAGCAGCGAAGATACTCAACGTTGCCTTCGGCGGCTAAAAATAGGTGAACCAATATTTTTGCTGGAAAACGTTCCAGTGGGAGGAAGAATCCTGTAGCGGTTGGGCCCGTGACATTTACATATAGACACCGCCCCTGTCAACAGAGTCCAGCCTCTCTATCACTCTGAAAGAGATAGGAGGGAAGCATGCTCTCTGCTGTTGTAATGCTGCACACGGCCCATCACCACGAGCCGCGGCAGTGCGCGCACTGCAAGGGCCCAGCCAACCAACATTCCATCACGTGACCTTTGTTCGCCTCCAGCTTTGCTTAGCAAGTCTCTTCGCGCCTCTTGTCGCTTGGATCGCAAACGGATCGACACCTGGGAGCGCCCATGCAGCTCGCGCCTTTGTGTTTGCCACATTGGCTTCAAACGGTTGCCAGCCTAAGGAAACACACGGTTGTCCGAGCGAAGGAAAACATTACCGTGGCTGGCCAGAGATTTGTTGGCTTAACCTGGGCGTTGGCTTGCAGTAGCAAATACAGCACAGCCTTGTTATTCTAAAGGGGCCTGAATCTTTCATTGACAAGGGCATTGAACATAAGCAGCATAGGTGCAACGCCCTCAGATAGAGGCAACCACCAAAGACAGTTTAAGACTTCTGTCATGTAAACATCCAAATTAGCATTTATTTTCAATTACCTCTAAACACACTGGTGCCTTAGGGTCTAATGTTAGTACCGCAAATTATGACAAATCAAATAAATAATTATGACTCTTTTCCTCAACAAGAATTCAGTCTCACTACACTTAATTCACAGAAAGGATTTTGCTTAACGACAAAAACTACCTAAATAGACAAAGCAATGATTTATGGATCGCATGAAAGAAGAACATTTTGCACATATTTGGTGCAGTGTTGAAATGCGAAGACATTTGCACCTAATTTCCGATGTAATGCAGTTGAAAAGTCATCAAAATAAAGACGAAGCTTTCTTGTCTTAGAATTATTTGATGCACAATAAATGTCTAACCTGTCTCTTTACTAGTTCAGAATTCGGGTACGATCTACGCAATTCTTACACAGTGAATACATACAAAATGCAACCATTCTTCCTCAGAACTACACAAACAATTTCCAATAGCAATCTAAGACAATATCATGTGGGAAAGCGGAATGCAAATACACACCGACTTTAAACTGTGGCTTTAACACATATGGTATGTATTGTAGGGTCAGTGGTATGCTTTCACTTGGGGCGACGTTTGAGAATACGGTGGGAACTTGAAAGAGATGGATTTAAAGAGGTTAATGTTCAGGAAAACACAAAAAGGCGCCTTTATTGCATATAAACTGCATAACTAAAACAAAAGAAATGATTACTTCTGTGAAGTCTAATAAACTGCATAGAGAGGGAGACAAATGATCTGTGCTTACAAACATCATCAAGAATAAAGATGGCCTTATATGTGCACAGTGTGCCAGCACAGAACAATATGACCACTTTGTGGTTTAAGGCTTTAAGACTTCAGAAAACAAAAGTAAGCTTTCAATCTTGATAAGGAATGTCAGGTGTTACTAATCTTGAATTCCTACACTACCGAATACTACAACCCTCAAATGCATCTACAATCTGACAGCCACCTTTGTAAGAGTGTAAATCGGGGTTTTTAACTCCACTGACGACTCCAAGGTGATAGTGTGTAGCTAAATTAAATCTCACATTAATTAGATTAATTGGTTTCCGTGCTTGTAACCTATGCCTAATTTGAAGACAAGGTGCTTCTCGCCATGCTAAGGAGTGCCCTTCTGTCAAGTTAGAAATGGCCTGAATACTATTCTCCTTAGCATCAAGAAATGAATATCCAGAAACGTAAGCTCAGTTCAGTTCAGTTCAGGTAGTCTTTATTCGACAGTTTTCAATTATAAAAGACAATACAGACATACAAGTGTCAGTAAAAGGGTTAACACCCTAAAAACATACAATTCATACAACATTTAATATCAATCATTATCAATAATCCTAACATGGGTTTTAAAGTTAAATAGGGTAAAATCAAGTCAAAATATACCATATCCCTGCGGCTCCTCGCAAGGAGATGGCCAATTATTAATAACATATTTTGATACTAAGTATAGACCCTGGAGCAGCCTCCAAGTTTTTTCTTCTTAATGCCCATGACCAGCTTAGAAATTTCACAATAGCGATAACAATATCTGCACGAGTGTTCGTTGCCAGGATATGCATAGCTGTCATGCAAGATCTGGTGCCAAGATTGGAACACAGTGGCTTGAGCCACCAACGACGGGGGCCCTTATAAGCCGGGCACACGAACAGTACGTGAGTTATTGACTCTTCCTGAGTAGGGCAGGAAGGACAGTTAATATCCGAGGCCTTATTCCATTTTGCTACAAAGGGGCTTAACGGAAGAGTGCCCACTCTAAATTGGTGATATAGTTTCCTATCACCAACTTTCATAGTCAAATTCCAGTAGGCTTCTACTTGCGTTGCAACCTTATGCTCACGGAAAATGCCTGTGAGCGAGGTACTACCCACCATCGACAGGGTCTTCTTGGTGATCATGTCCCAATAAAGCACTTTGTAGTCGTTTTTGTTAGGAAATGAATTCCCTATTGGGGCAATCCACAGATGGCTAAGCCCCATGTCATAAAGATTGCCCTTAATCTTCTGCAGCCATTTGATTTGTGACGATAGGTCAGCATTCCTGAAATGCTTTAAAGCATTTGCATAGGGTGCGAGTTCTGGAGTAGTCCAGAGCATCCACTAGTAGGCTAGGGGTCATAATCCTGCAACCTCATCAAAAGGAGTGCAACCTAGGTCTTAAAGCAAAGGCTTAGTGGGGGTCGATTGTGGGAGGGCAGTCAGATCTCAGAAACTTATTTTGTGCACAAACTAGGGATGATAGATTTTCAAACCCCCAAAGTTCAGCGCCATAGAAAATAGAAGTTCTGATTTTCCCATTATAAATCGTTAGGGCTGGGCCTACAGGTTTAGTGTTTGACTGTCGATGTTCCTTTAGTAGGACTCCAGCTAGCTGGTTGTGCCTAAGAACTAGTACATCTAATTGTGGTGCCCAGTTCATCCTTCTACCCATAGTCACTCCTAGATATGTAAAGGTATCGGTTTGTTCTAGTGGTACTTTTTTCATTGCTACTTTGCCTTTAATAAGTTTATGCTTGTGCAGCACCATGACCTTGGTTTTGTCGACATTCACCACAAGTTCATGATCGTTGCAAAAACTATGAACCTGTCAAGGGCACGTTGCAGACCAGATTGAGTTTTGGATAGAATTAAAGTGTTGTCTGCAAACATTAATAATGGTACCCTTGACCCGGCAAGAATTGGAGCATCAGTTGGAAAGTTGGACTAATAATCAATCACCTTATTTATAAGTAAGGAAAATAGGGTAGGGGCGAGGACACATCCTTGCCTCACTCCCTTATTAACTGGGAAGCGATCAGTCAATTCACCCTGCTGACCCCACCTTACTTGGGCATAATTCGCCTCATACAATTTGATGATGAAGCCTACAATATCTAAGGGCATCCCGGCCTCTTTTAATGAATCCTAAAGCTTGTGAAGGGGTACTAAGTCAAATGCTGATTTTAAATCAACAAATTCTGCATAAAGAGTTCCCCCTGCTAAAATCACTGTACTCCAATAAATCATCGTAAATCTGAAGACTTGATCAATGGTGCTGACGTGGGATCGAAAGCCCGCTTGATAGGTAGATAATACATTCTTGTCTACTATCTATTCATTGACACTACCTAGCACAAGTTTTGCTACTATTTTCTGTAAGGTGTCAATTAGGCTTATCGGCCTATAGTTGCTGTGACTGTCACTGTCACCCTTTTTATGAATAGGAATAATTTCGGCCCCACGCCAAGAATCCAGTATTGGCGCACCTCTGGCTATAGCATTTATGATGATATAAAAATATTCTGTCCAGATTCTCCTATCCAGTTTATAAAGATCATCCGGACTACAGTCTGGGCCGGGAGCCCTCCCCGTAGGAACCCCATCCAGAACCCTTTCTATCTCACCTTTGTTAAATAGAAGAACAGCCTCAGTAATAACCTCCGGGTAATTGGAACCAGAGTTGAGCGAGGAGGCAAATTGGCCTTGAAAACGCTGACCCCATAGTTCGGGAGGCATGTTATTAACTGGCGTAGACCCAGTCGTGCAACTGCCCCATTTAACCAATCGCCAGAATTTACTCCAATTCTTCCCGTTACTGGCATTAGTTAAGCTTGCCCACCTATCCTCATCAAAATCTTTCTTCGTCTTCATTTGTTCTTTCTTATAGTTTGCCCTTGCTACTTTAACCTCCTGGGATACTCCCTTCTTAATTGCATTTGCAAGATGCCTAAATGCAACTCCACAAGCCTCGTTGTACCATTTGGCCGATTTTTTTATGGGGAGCGTGTGCTGCTTCCTAGTTTTTGTGAGCAGGGTCTTTAATTTTGCAAAAAGAACCTTGTGGGCCTTCATAAGATCCAAGGGACAATTACCATTGGAATCTAATGTGCCTAACAAAGCTAGAGTTTCTTCAGTAGATGACTTAATCTGCTTTAGGATGCCTTTGTCCTCTAAGACTACTGCCCATTTTAACCGGCGGCGGTCTTGAGACATAGTCACTTCTCTTATTGTGGTTACCATGTCATCCTTTGGGGGGGTCCAATCCCTTCCTGGTTAGGGTAAGTAGCAATGGATCGTGATCACTCTGCGGTCTGTGGTATACCACCATATTCACAAGTTTAGACCAGAGCTCTAAGTTTATGAGAATATAGTCTATTCTACTGCTATTGATCCCATTGGAGAATGTAACACTGCCTTCCATATCTGAGGGGGATCTCCCACTGGTGGCTCTAATCCTTTTCCCTAGGGATAAACTTTTTAATTGAAGTGCCGCCTCAGTCAATTTTTTAATTGGTGTCAGCGATAGGGACGGTATCCCCCAGTTCTGATCTTCATCCATACTAAGACTATAATCATTTAAGCCTAGGGGCTCAAATGTGCAATTTAGATTGCCTACAATAACCAGAACACTGGAGCCATCCAGGCCTTCTATAAATGTGTCAAAGGGGGCAATTGTTGGTGACGCTTTCCCACCCGGAATCCCTCTCGCATACACATTAATTAGTATGAAGTCCGGGGCACCTTCTGAACAAATCTTAATAGGAAGGATATCAGGGCTATCTATTGTTAGTTCCTCTATTTGAAGGGTTGACTGTTGCTTAACCCATATGGTTAATCCCCCGCTAGGTCTTCCCTTTCTATTGGCGATTCCCGCCTTACCAAAGGCCACATAGCCTGGTCGGAAAATCATATCGACCGACCAAGTCTCCTGAAAGGCAATGAAATCGTACCCCTCGATAAAACATGACCAATCAGAGGACGAGATTTTGGGGAGTAAGCCCGCGATATTCCAAGATAGCACGGCAATTGCGGTAGGATGTAGACCCTCGGAGTTGGTCAGAGGTGAAGAGGGCACCGTACAGGGCTGGTTCTTGGCCTTCGTTTGGGAAGGTCAGTTCTTTGGACTTGGTGAAATAGTAGGGCAGCAAGCAGAACATGTTGCTTGAATCAGGATGGGGTTTGTAGTCAGTCGCATAAATCTAGATCAGATAAGGGGGCAAATCTGTTGGACAGGGGGACCTCTTTTGATCTTTTGACTAGTCCAGGGGGAACCCAAGATTGCCTGTCCATCACATGGCATTGCAGGACATTAAAATAATTGGGCCCTGGTTTATAAAAATACCCTAGTGGTAAAATAGTCACTTTATCCGAGAATCTACCTGTCATCCCACCCAGGTTATCCAGCAAATATTCTGTTGTATACACATTGTTAAAATTGACAACAACACAATCACTATTCCCCTCCTTCCTAGAGAGACCAATCCATGGTGTTCGTCTAGCCATAATCATATACTTATCAACACCCTCCTCCCAGATCCTAACCTCCATGAGTCGGGTGTTGAAGCAATACAGAACTTTGAGCAATAATTGATGAGTGGTTTCAGTCTGTGCTTGCCGCAGGGGTGGAACATTCTTTAAGACAACCACTAAAGGAGTAGCTGCCGGAGGCAGATGAAGAGCTGTGCTATTAATTTGCACGGCATTATGTCCCGGGCCTCTAAATCCTTCAAGTTCATTAGGTGTGCAGGCTTGTACATTAAAAGGATGATTTTTGCAGACATTATCCTTGGTTGATGCTATTACTGTTGTAACTCTGCCGTTACCCGGTGTGATCGTTATTGATTGGCCGTATTCAGTGGACAGATTCCCTGGATCCTCATCATGCCTAAGGGGAGAAGCTGGCTTTTTATGTGTAGGTACAGCTGCGTTAATTGTCAACCCTGGGGCAGTAGGTTTCGTAGATGGTAAACTCGGAAGTTTAGATTTAACTGTGACCGAGGGTGGCACCATATTCCCCTCATTACTAAGTGTATTCGTAGCAATAGGCTCGGGTTGAACAAAAAGACCCTTGAGGGCAGAAAATCCTGTCTTGACCAGAGATTCGGATAGGCGTTCCTGCTCAGTCTATATGTGATGGGAGTTAGCAAAGTTGATAGTGAATTCTCTAGTCTCCTCTACATTTCCTCATTAGAATTCAGGCTAGAACCACCCAGAGAGGCAAGATTAAGATCTGAGCCAGCCGGGGCGGCAATATCAGGTGTGTGCCCTCGTCAGATGGCACGGCTTCGGTTTTTATTAATCCTTGGCGCTTTCGCAGCACATGGCCTTTGGGGGCCTCCTCCCCTCTTCCTTTTCACTGCAGTGTCAGTAATAGATTGATTGATATTTGGGTTGTTTTTGGGCATAGACCTGGCTGACGTTCGTAGAGGCATACTGGCAGCGCTGTTAGTTTGGTCTGCTGGTAATTTTACAGAGTCCTCTGTTGGCCCTAGTGAGGTAGGCGCAGCGTCGCTCGCCTCATTGTGGGTCGTAGGCGAGATAGAATTTACAACTGGGTAGACTGGTAAGCCAACTGTAGCAATTATGCCTAAGGAAGATCTTTTGTTTCGTTGCGGGTCCAATGATAGACGACGCTCAGTTATATGGATTTCTTTTTCCAAAACGGATGTTGCCCGTAATATAAATTGATCTAGCGTCCCCGCAACACTGCTGCCTTGAAAGGCGCCCATCCTCCTCCCCTCACGCTTACTCATCTTGATATTGAGATCCAAGTCGAACAGTCAACTATAATCAAAGAATAATCGTGCTGTATATATACTGGATTAACAACACTGACCTTGCTGGATGATTGGGTTTAGAAGGGGTGGGTGGGGGGTGGGGGGCAGCCCGGCTTCATCCGGTCTCCGACGGTCCCGCCCTTGGCCCGGGCTTCGCCCTGCGCGCGCCCATGCGCGTTCCGCGCAGCAGGAGCGGCGAGGCGCTAAATGGGCAGTGCAAGCAGGCTCAGGTGCAGGCGAAATCCAGTTCCATAATATATTCTGAACAAGCTCCAATCTGTTCAAAATATGGCAGCCAGAATCCTTCTCAACATTCCAAGGCGCCAGTCCATCTCGGCAGCTATACGCCATCTTCATTGGCTAAGAGTGGAGAGCAGGATCAAATTTAAGGCCTTATGTATTGCCTATAAGGCCATTCATCATACTGGCCCGAAGTTTTTAAGAGAGGCATTTCAGCTATACACCCCTACAAGGAACCTAAGATCAGCAGCTAGTTGCCTACTATCTGTTCCCCGAACAAGAACCGCCACCTGGGGAGACAGACGATTCTTGGTAGCAACTCCTAGACTGTGGAACTTTCTCCCCTCACATATCAAAACTGCTCCTACTCTCATTTGTTTTCGTAAGGCATTGAAGACTTGGCTCTTCAACCAATAAGTTCATGTGCTGACCACTGTATCCTAAAGTATCATACTGCGCCTAGACACCCTTGGGTAGTAGCTGCGCATTAAAAATTCCATAAAATAAAAAATAAATAAAAGATGCCCCCTGGGACATGCAGTCCCGCTCGAAGATAGCGTCCTTCTCCAACTGACGATGCGGCTCCCGCGAAGTGGCATGGCGCTAAATGGGCAGTGCAAGCAGGCTCAGGTGCAGGCGAAATCCAGTGTCCCCCTGGGACATGCAGTCCCGCTCGAAGATAGCGTCCTTCTCCAACTGACGATGCAAATCCCTACAAGATGTCCTTCATGAAACTTCGACCTTTAACGTGGAACACTCACTTGCTCCGGCAAAGGGCGCTATCACTTTCAGAACATTCCCCTCCTGCGGCAGCAGGTGGCTCATTCACCTAAACGTAAGCCTTATATCATCAAATGTAGCACTCAGTCACGGCTACCTATCCTTTTCTCTCTCTGCACAGGCCCTGCTAGAAAAGTATGCAGAATCTGCTGTGAAGTAGCAGTGAAGCACGAAAAGTAACAATCTCAGTATGAAAGTGATGAATCACTGGGTGCAGAGAGTGTGCTTTCACCCACTTGGAGAGGGTTTTATAGGCCCTGTTCTGAGTCCGCACTCAAGCTATGCATGACAATTTACCACTGCCAGCATATTACTTGTCCACTAGCAAGAATACTGTGATTTTTAAAATAGAACTCAAAAACGGGGATTTTAGCTGTGACAAAACTCTCATTTATAAACGCATCTGAGGTGGCACGTCACACGTATTTCAAGCTTTAGATGTATATAAATATATATTTCTATGCATCAGTTTAACACACATGCAATATGTAAGTAGCATTCTACTCTTAAGGTCATTTTAATTGCTGCCACATATGTACATAGTTCATTGCAACAAATGGGCTCCTTTGACAAAAAGAAATACATTCTTTCTAAGAAAATGTAGTATTTTGGGGTTTTAATTATACGCTAAGGTTTCACTGTCAGACACAGTTTGTCAATCTTCAGCCATTAGGTTTGAAAACATGCTGTTAAAACAGCACGCAAGAAAACTGGCACAGCACACGCACTAAAATAGCATGGGGTGGGTTAAAATGACATTGCTTGTGAAGATGCATTGATAAAAACCGAAAGAAGACCATTTTACTTAACCCTTGCACACCACCACCAATCACTCTCTTCTCTTCCATAGACTAAGTAAATCATTTCACTCATTCAACTATGCTCTAAAAACCTATTTTTATGTGGGGCGGGTCCCCAGTGGGCGGGTCAGTTTTCTGGCCGTGGGGGGCGGTTTTGCCACTGGAGGGGCGGCGATGCAATACCGGCCCTCAGTAACAAAAGCGGGACTGGTGAGTTTGCCTAGCACCACCCCCTCTCCCCGCCCCGGTTGAGCAGCAATCTCCTGCTCTGACCAAGCTCTACTATAGGAGGAGCTACATGCAAAAAAATTGTGCTGCCTGATCTGCCACTCTCCTACAAATACTCTTTCTCTCTCCAAATCAGATTCTCATATGCCCAATGCCTTGTCAGATCATACTGCCATATTAATTTCCTCTCTTAATACCCACCTGCAGAAAATCCTCAATATCCTGCAAATCCACCCAGCCCATCTGTCTCTTTAGCGCTCTTCCATTGGACACATTTTCAACAAGATCGAATCAATTAGGATGTCCCACACATTCAGCTCCCATACTAACTACCTATTTGCAGTTGGTCACCAAGTTACACAACCCATTTGCATCCTTCTTTCCCACTCAACTCCCAAAATGGCACTAATTCTCAGAGCCCTCAACTATTAATACGTATGGACGTAACTTAACTATCTAACATGATTTTCTATATTGACCATCCCCTCCTTTTAAGAACAATTGTTACTTACCTGTAAACAGGTGGTTCTCCAGTATTGGTGTCTTTCATAGATTCACATGCTTGAATATTCCCCGTCGTCAAAGTGGGAGCCCCACGGTATATAAAATAGCAATAAAATCCCAATAAAATATGTATATATTAAATCACATAAATTCCAAAACCATAAATATTTAAAAGTACCAGGTGAGCATTAACATATAGGAATACATGGAGAAAAGAAAACACCTTTATAACATATCCATGTCATTATGTTAGTCCAAACTACAGCCAATCAGGCGCAAGCACCCCTCCAGAATCTTCTCCTTAGAGGCTCAGGCCCTCAGATTTTCGTAGCACAGGAGTGACCAAAGAGTCTAGGAGGAGAAGCGAGCCTCTGAGGGGAGGCGGGTGGGGCGCATGTGACTCTATGAAAGACACCAATACTGGAGAACCACCTGTTTACAGGTAAGTAACAATTGTTCTTCTCCAGTATTAGGGTGTCTTTCATAGATTCACATGCTTGAATAGAATAGTGAGCAGTAACAGCTGGCTGTAAGATCAAAGCAGCAATGCATAGGCATGAAAATGCATAAAATAGCATAACATTGCAAGGTAGGTAAAGATAATAATAATAATAATCATCACATAAACCATATAGGTGGTGGGAAGAAAACAGAGCCTCACCTTAGTTAAAAAGATTGCAAAGCACCACTTGGCCCACTGCCGTATCAGCTTCGTTCATCGTCTCAAGACAGTAATATCTTGTGAAAGTGTGTCTGCTGGACCACGTAGCTGCTCGGCATATTTGGTGAATCAGCACACCAGCAAACAGGGCAGTAGAGAATGAAATTGCCCTGGTGGAATGAGCTCTCACTGAGGATTGAAGAGGCTTGCCGGCTTTCTGATGACGGAAAGAAATTGCTGAAGAAATCCAACGTGCAATAGTAAGCAACGAACAGCTGATCAGACCTGCGAAAGGGTGCCGTCCTGTCGAATTAAAATTTAAGGCATCTTTTCACGTCCAGTAAATGCAAACGTTGCTTCGCTGGAGATTGAGAATTGGCAAAATAAGTCTTTAAGAAAACAGGTTCATTGAGGTGAAAGTCGGTGGGCACCGTAGGCATGAAAGCCGGGTTGGTGCGAAGCACAGCACAGTCCGATTTGAATTGGAGGAAAGAAGGTTTAATGGTAAAGGCGTGAATATCACGCGACGTGAAGAGGTCAAAGCAAAGAGAAGGGCCACCGTCCAGGTCAAAAATTTTAAATCCGCTTTGTGGATAGGCTCGAATGGCGCCTTCAACAATTTCGCCAAAACAACATTGAGATGCCAGGCAGGAGGAGGACGCCGAATGGGCGGGAACTTCCTGAAAAGTCCTTTGAAACATTGCCGAATGACCCTGGAAGAGCAGGGAGAGGAGGAGCCACACCGACCCGAAGACCACCCTCAGAGGCACCCTGATCTACCGACCCCCGGGACCATGCACACAATTCAGCGAGGACATCGCCGACTTCGTCAGCCCGCATGCCCTCCCCTCCGCTGACTACATCCTCCTAGGGGACCTCAACTTCCACCTGGAGAACAACAACGACTGCAACACCACCACCCTGCTCGACAACCTCGCCAACCTCGGACTCAAGCAGCTGGTGACCACCCCCACCCACCTCGCCGGACACACACTCGACGCCGTCTTCTCATCCAGCAAAGACATCACCTTCAGCCACGCCACAGGACTCCACTGGACGGACCACAGCTGCGTCCACTTCACCTTCAGAAGAACGACGATCCACCACCACCAGCAACAGGTCGCCCGCAGAAACTGGAGCAAGATCACAGTCGACCAGCTCGCCGCTTCCCTGAGCCAGCACCCTCCCGCCAGCTCAGCGAACCCCAGCCAGGCCGCCGACAACCTCACGAAGTGGATCAGCAACTGCGCGGACGAACTCGCCCCACTGAAGACCTCGCCCAGCAGACCCGGCAGCAAGAAGGCCCCATGGTTCACCGACGAACTCAAGAGCTCCAAGAAGAACTGCCGAGCCCTCGAGAAAGCCTGGAGAAGGGAGCCAACACCGGACAACATGACCACCCTCAAGCTTGCCACCCGGAAGCACCACCAGCTGATCCGCGACACCAAGAAAACTGCATTCAAGGACCAACTGGACAACAACGCACACAACAGCAAGGAACTCTTCAACATCGTGAAAGAGCTCTCCAACCCCAACGCCGGAAACAACGACATCACCCCATCGCAAGAACTCTGCAACTCCCTCGCCTCCTACTTCCACAACAAGATCGCGGACATACACAACAGCTTCAACACCCAACCAACGAACGCCACGTCCGACACGACCGAACCACCGCCCCCCACCACCACCCTCCGTGCCTGGACTCCGATCAGCACCGAAGACACCGTCCGCATGATGAACTCCATCCACTCCGGATCTCCGACCGACCCCTGCCCTCACCACGTCTTCAACAAGGCCGACGCTGTCATCGCACCCCACCTGCGAGACATCATCAACACCTCCTTCACCACCGCCACCTTCCCTGAGAGCTGGAAGCACGCCGAACTCAGCGCTCTACTCAAGAAACCAACAGCGGACCCCACCGAACTCAAGAATTACCGCCCCATCTCGCTGCTCCCGTTTCCGGCCAAAGTCATCGAGAAGACTGTCAACAAGCAACTGGCCGCCTTCCTCGAGACGAACGGATCCCTCGACCCCTCACAGTCTGGCTTCCGGGCCAACCACAGCACCGAGACCGCCCTCATCGCTGCCACCGATGACATCCGAACCCTGATGGACAACGGAGAAACAGCGGCCCTCATCCTCCTAGACCTCTCCGCGGCCTTCGACACCGTCTGCCACTGCACCCTAGTGCAGCGCCTCTACAACGTCGGAATCCAGGAGAAGGCACTGGAATGGATCATCTCCTTCCTCGACGGAAGAACCCAGAGAGTCCGCCTACCACCGTACAAATCAAAGGCCACCGAAGTCATCTGCGGCGTACCCCAAGGATCCTCGCTGAGCCCAACCCTCTTCAACGTCTACATGAGCCCCCTCGCGGCCATCGCACGCCAACACAACCTGAACATCATCTCCTACGCCGACGATACCCAGCTGATCCTCTCCCTTACCAACGACCCCGCCGCCGCCAGAGCCAACCTTCACGAAGGAATGAAAGAGGTAGCCGAGTGGATGTCGACCAGCCGCCTGAAGCTGAACTTGGACAAGACGGAAGTCCTCATCCTGGGATCCTCGCCCTCCGCCTGGGACGACTCCTGGTGGCCCCCCGCCCTGGGAACCGCACCCAAACCGACAGACCACACACGCAACCTGGGCTTCATCCTGGACTCCTCCCTCTCCATGACCAAGCAAGTCAACGCCGTCTCCTCGTCGTGCTTCAACATCCTGCGCATGCTATGGAAAATCTTCCGGTGGATCCCCACTGAGACCAGGAAGACTGTCACCCAGGCCCTCGTCACCAGCCGACTGGACTACGGCAACGCCCTCTACGCCGGAACCACCACCAAGCTCCAGAAGAGACTCCAACGGATCCAGAACGCCTCAGCCAGACTCATCCTCGACATCCCACGACACAGCCACATCTCCGGACACCTAAGAGACCTGCACTGGCTCCCGGTCAACAAGAGAATCACCTTCCGTCTCCTTACCCACGCACACAAAGCTCTCCACGATCAAGGCCCGAGCTACCTCAACAACTGCATCAACTTCTACGCTCCCAAACGACACCTCCGATCAGCCAGTCACGCCCTCGCCGCCGTCCCCCGCATCCGAAGAACGACAACAGGAGGAAGGTCCTTCTCCTACCTGGCCGCCAAGACCTGGAACTCCCTCCCGACCGACCTGCGCCTGACCCAAGACCACCTCGCCTTCAGGAAGAAGCTCAAGACCTTGCTGTTCGGGCAGTAGCAGCACCCCCCCCCCTAGCGCCTTGAGACCCTCCGGGTAAGTAGAGCGCTCTATAAATGTCTATGATTGATTGATTGATTGATTGATCCTGCCGGAAACAAGAGATTGCCGGCAAGAAAACTTTCAAATTGGAGTGGGAAAGTCCTGATTGAGCCAGCTGCAGAAAGAATGGCAGCAGCTGAGCCAGAGTGGAATGAACGGGATGGATGTTGGCAGCTGCGCACCAGTGACAGAACCTTTTCCACTTTAGCTTGTAAGTCTTTACTGTAGACGGAGCTCTCGCATTGGCAAGAATGTCCCTGCATGCTGGCGAAATATTTAAATGGGCAAATTCAAGGTGCTCAGGTTCCAGGCTGATAATTTGAGAGAGGAGGGATCCGGATGACAGATCTGACCCTCGTCCATCGTGAGGAGATCCGCTCGAGGATGAAGGAGGATGGGTTTGCACTGTGAGAGAAGCAGCAATTCCGAGAACCACGCTTGTCGAGGCCATCTGGGAGCGATCAGGAGAATGTGGCACGGTTGTCTCCGCATCTTCCACAACACTCGAGGAACGAGCGGAATCGGCGGAAAAGCGTAGGCGAATAGATCGCACCAGTCCATCAAAAGGGCATTCCCGGATGACTCTCGATGGGGAAGCCAGCTTGCAAAGGACGGGCATTTCCGGTTCACAGGGCTCGCAAAGAGATCCATGTGTGGACGACCCCACAGCCGAAAGATGAAGTCCAGAGTCGGCTGATGCTACTCCCACTCGTGAGTCGAGGATGAAGACCTGCTAAGGGAATCCGCCAGGATGTTGGAGATGCCTGGTAGGTGAACTGCTGTCAGGGTAATGTGGTGCAGAAGTGCCCAATCCCAAATACTCTGTGGCAGCCGAGACAGGAGAGGAGATTTGGTGCCGCCCTGCTTGTTTACATAGTGCATACTGGTGGTATTGTCGGTTTGGATGAGCACCGATTCTCCCTGGAGCAGAAGATGGACCGATTTGAGCACCAGGAAGATGGCCATTAACTCCAATCTGTTGATGTGCCAGGAGCGTTGAGACAGAGTCAACTTGCCCTTTATGGATAGATCTTGAAGGTGTGCGCCCCATCCTTCCAGGGAGGCGTCCATGGTCAGAATGAGTTCCGGAGCGGTGGTGAGGAAAGAAGTCCCGGCAGCAATGTTGGACGGTTGCGACCACCAATGGAGAGCTGACTTCATCCGAGCGGTCACTAGGACCAGATCGTTGAAAGAGCCGGTAACCTGATGCCACTGTCTGTCCAATTCCTCCTGAATGGGGCGACTCTTGAGCCTGCAATTTGGGATCAGGGAGATGCAGGAGGACGCCATCCCCAGAAATTACTTCAATACATAAACTGAAACAGACCCTTTTGAACAGATGAGAGCCACCAAGCGTAGAATCCGCAGCTGATGCTCGTGAGACACGAATGCTTTCGCCAGTGAAGTATTCAGAGTGGCGCCTAAAAAAGTCCTGCAAGGAGCTGGGTCGACCTGAGACTTCTCGGTGTTGATGGAAAGAGAGAGGGAGCGAAATAACGTCTGACAGAGTCGAGTGTCCCGAGACAGCTGACTGCGAGATTGCGACTTGTTGAGACAATTGTCTAGGTAGGGAAAAATTTGAACGCCCTGTAGACGCAGGTAAGCCACCACTGGAGCCAAGACCTTTGTGAAGACGCGAGGGGCGGAGCGCAGGCCGAAAGGCAGCACCTTGAACTGAAAGTGTTGCTGCCCTACCCGGAAGCGCAATCTTCCGGTGCGTTGGAAGTATCGGCACGTGGAAGTAAGCGCCCTGGAGTTCGATGGTGATCATGAAGTCGTACTTGGAGAGAAGATGTAGGATCTCCACGAGCATGAGCATGCAGAAAGATTGGCACTTTAGATACTTGTTCAGGGCCCGTAAATCGAGGATTGGATGCCAGTCGCCTGACTTCTTGAGGATGAGGAAAAACCGGGAATAGAATCCCATCTTTTTCTGAGACTTGAGAACCACTTTGATGGCACCTTTTTGAATCATGAGGCGAATCTGCTGGAAAAGTTCTTTGAGGTGCGCTGGAGGCGGGGGGGCGTGGCTTGGACACCGATCGGGATGGCGGCGTGAGCTCGCAGCTCCGCGCGGAATCCCGCTAATTCTCCTGTTATCTGCACCCTGGGCGACCCGAGGTCGACGCTCCTGCCCTCTGAAGTGTAAGGGGACAGCCGGGCACGATCGGAGAGTCGTTGGGGGACTGCTGGCCCCGAGGAGATCGAGTTGAGGAGACGGCCGAGGTGTTGCCGAGAGTGAGAAGAAAATGGCGGCGAGGAGGTCGGGCGGCCCCGGACTTCAGCTTTGGGCCGAGTTGTCGCCGACTGGCAGGGGGTCCTGCAACCGATAGATCGAGGCACTAGGACCAGCGGTGCTGGATCCAGAGATCAGGGGACAGTGACTCGCCCCGCCCAGACCTTGGGGACCCTCGCTGGCCGCCATCTCTATATCTATCCTTCCCCCCTCAGGCTTCCGAGGGGGTCGGCTGAACAGTGCTCGCCAAGCTGGTCATTGATCCTGAGGGCATCGGCGGCGGCATTTGACCCTGCTCGGTGCCGGGGAGTTGGCACTGAACTACGAGTGCAGAAGCTAGACGGGCTCCTGGGCCTGTGACGCAGTACCCTGGAATGGCGGCGGCCGGAGGGCTGGTGGGCGAGGAGCGCGCTGAGGGGGACCCGGCGACATCGACTCGGATGGGCGAGATTCTCTCGCCGGAGTTGGACCAGGAGCAGCGGCTGAACCGACGTTTGGACGCCATACTCGATGCGATCACCTCGACCAAGGAGGCGCTGCACCAAGACATTGCCCAAGTGGCCACGGGACTGGGGCTATTGCGAGCGGACCACGCGAAGCTGGCGGATAGGGTCAAGGACCATGATCAGCTGTTACTGGACCTGAAGCCATCGGTGGTGACCGCGGAACACAAGATCACGGACATATTGGCCCGGTTGGACTCGCTGGAACGACGGGCGGAGGATGCCGAAGGCCGCAATAGACGGAACAACGTGCGGGTCGTAGGCCTGCCGGAACGGATTGAGGGGGAGGATGCGGTGGCCTACATGGAGACCTGGTTCCGCACAGTGGTGGCGCCGGAGGGGCTTACTCCTTTCTTCACTCTGGAGCGAGCCCACCGGGTGCCTGCTCGCCCGCCAGGGCTTGGCCGCCCCCCCCGACCGATGGTGGTGCGGCTCCTCCACTATAAGGACCGGGATCTCCTCATCCAGCGGGCTAGGATGTCGGGCCCGTATGAGGTGGAAAACAGTAACGTCACGATTTTCCCGGACTACACCCAGGCGGTCCAGAAGAACAGGGCATCGTTCCTAGCGGTGAAGAAAGAGCTCCGGGAGGAAGGCATCCAATATTCCTTGCTCTACCCGGCCAAGCTGCGGATCATACTGGATGGCACTACGCACTTTTTTCAGACTCCGGACGAAGTTTGGCAGTGGCTGGAGTCGTATAGAGCGGGGACGGACAGGTCGCATAAAAGCAGGCGAGATCAGCCTAAGCCACCCCGGATCAGACAATCGCAGCGCATCAGGTCCCGCAACAGGCGCCAGCGGGAGAAACGGGAGGCTCAAATGGCGGCGGAGAAGAGGGATGCGCTCGCAGCGACGGCGGCCATTACGGGGTCGCAACAGAACAATGAACTGGCAGAAACGGACTCGGGCGGGGAAGCAGCAGAACGGGAGAAGACCTCTCAGAAGCGGAAAGCTCGAAGGGGCCGGTAGTGACCCCCCAGACATCTGATGGAATATTTTGCGGCTGAGACTGTATTGGGACTTGATCGAGACTTAATGGTAGGGTGGTATCCTGTTGATGATGAGCGGGTTGCCGGGAAGGGGGGCTGAGCGCATAGTAGGGGATGAAGGCGCGGGGCGCGGGCTCCGCTAGCTGGGGTCGGCGGTAACTCACCCCCCTTGGGCCCATAAGGCCTACTGTGGTGGAGACCACAGGGTAGGAGAGTGGGAAGTTGGTTCAAGGTTTGGATGGGGGCTGACATTGGGTTCGTGTGCTCTGTCCTGGGGAGTGGGGTTTGGGGTGTTTTTCTGTTCAGGGTGTGTTCGGGGGGGGGGCAACTGCTTTGGGGGGGTTGTGAACCTTTGTTATTTGGATCGGACTGTTCGATGTTGGTATGGGGACATTACCTAATTTGAAATGTCTGACGTGGAATGTCCGGGGGCTGCGAACTATGGTTAAACGCCACAAAGTACACGCATACCTGGTGCGTAGGGGGGTTCAGATTGCTATGCTACAGGAAACTCATCTAACCAAAAAAGAGTGCGCTGCATTGCAAAAAAGATGGCGGGCCAGGTGTTCGGCACCACTTACTCAGCGTATGCCAGGGGGGTGCTGATCTGGGTGAGGGCGGGGATACCATTTCAAGTGCTGAATCAAGTGGTGGACCCTGATGGTCGGTTCGTGGCGGTGGAGGGGAGGCTGTATGGAAGGGACGTGGTTCTCTGCTGTGTGTATGCGCCGAACACTGATCAGGCTCGATACTTTGATGGCCTCTCTGGGTCCTTGGCCTCTTTCCTGGCGGGCCCGATAGTGTTAGGGGGGGACTTCAATTCGATCACGGATGTGGCTTTGGATAGGTCCCATCCCCCCCTGGTAGACTCCCCGGTGCGCAGGTTGGCCATGCACAGGAAGGATTGGCAGGACAGATGGGGGTTGCTGGATGTTTGGCGGGAGCAGCACAGAGATGCCAGGGATTATTCCTTTTACTCTGCTCTCCACGATCTGCATGTCAGGATAGATTCGGTGCTCTGCGGTGGGTCCCTAGCCCCATTGATTTCCCATACGGAGTACCTGGCTAGGACCATCTCGGATCATAACCCCCTATTGGTACACATTCAGTGGCAGCTGGAGCGCTCAGCGATACCAACATGGCGGCTCCGGCCGGAGACGCTGGAGGACTCAGTATTCAGCGACGCGGTCCAGCAAGGCATTGACCGCTATTTTGGCGAGAATGAGGGCACGGCCACGAGTAGGTCTACTGAATGGGATGCAATGAAAGTGGTGGTGTGAGGGGTGTGTTTGGGTAGGTTTTCGAATGCTCGTACAACTGTGTTGAATGCACTCATGAAAGCGGAAGAGACTTTGAGGGATTTGGAGCGCCGCAGGCCGGCCAGGCCGGACTTACAGACCCAGTTATTGGAAGCGAAGGAAGCGGTCGCCACCGAGACAGAACGTTTGAGGTGTTACGACTACAGGCAGTACGTCATCAGAGCGCATGCAGAAAGGGACAAGGTGGGCACCCTCTTGGCCAGACTTGCTAACCCGGAACTTAGGGGCTGCCCGGTCCTTAGCATTAGCAATGCACGGGGGGAGATGGTGTATTCCCAGGCAGCGGTGTTGGAGTGTTTCCGGGTGTACTATCGGGAATTATACCAGAGTCAGCTGGGAGTGGAGGTCCAGGAAATAGCAGAGTACCTAGGGGAGAGGCAGCTTCCGGTCCTAGACGAAGAGGACGCGAAGGAGCTGGGCGGCCCGATCACGCTCACTGAAATACGGGTGGCCATTAAACATATGGCTCGTAATAAAACGCCCGGGGTGGACGGATTGCCAATTTAATTTTATCAACAGTATGTCGACAGCCTGGCTCCCAGGCTTCTGGTGGTGTACACGGAAGCTTATGAGGCAGGGGGACTGCCGGGGTCCATGCGAGAGGCCTTGATTGTACCGCTCCTAAAGCCTGGCAGGGACGCAACGGATGTAAGGTCCTATCGCCCGCTATCCATGCTGACGGTAGATTACAAGATCCTGAGCCGAATCCTAGCCACCAGACTGGCTCCACACATGACGGGCCTGGTGCACAGGGATCAGGCTGGGTTTATACCCACGAGGAGCACGGCGCTGAATATTCGCCGCCTGGTGGGAATAATGGACGCCATCTTGGATGGGGACGGGGCTCCAGCGGTCCTGTCCGTGGACATCGAGAAGGCCTTTGATAGCTTAGAATGGTCTTTCCTGGATGGAGTGTTAGAGAGGTTTGGCATGGGAGAGGGGTTCCGCCGGTGGACGAGGGTCTTATATGCCTCGGCGACGGCGAGGGTGCGCTTGGGCGGTTTGGTGTCTGCGGCATACCCGGTGGGTAGGGGCACGCGACAGGGGTGCTCCCTATCCCCCCTATTGTTTGCTCTGGCGATGGAGCCTTTGGCGGTCCATGCGAGGTCGGGTGACAGGTACGCGGGGATAGCCAGCGGCGGGCAGCAGCATTATATATCGTTGTATGCGGATGACCTGCTCCTGTACCTCGACGACACGGCGCGGGCCCTGGAAGGAGCGATGGACCTGCTATCGGAGTTTGGCCGGCTATCGGGCCTTAAGGTCAACTGGGCGAAGACCTGTGTGTTTCCGCTGAGAGCGGAGTCGCCCAACCCTGGTCGCGATCTGGGGGTGGTCTGGGAGCCATCTTGCTTCACCTATCTGGGAGTCCGCATCTATCACGCGACTGCGGATCTATTGGAGGGCAACATTGGTCGGTGTGTCCGGGCACTGAGGGGCAGCATGTCCTTCTGGTCGACCCTCCCGCTGACGGTTCTGGGTAGGATCGCTCTTTTAAAAATGGTGGCGCTCCCCCGCTTCCTGTACTACTTCCGGACGCTGCCTATCTGGATTCCTCAAGGGATCTTTAGAGACCTGAGGACAATGATTATTGGTTTCCTATGGGGGCATGGCCGCCGTAGAGTGGCGCGGAGCACGCTACTTCGCCCCAAGATAGAAGGGGGTATGGCTGTGCCCGATTTTGAGCTATATTATTTGGCGGCGCAGTTACAGGTCCTCACGCAGAACGTGGCTAGGGTGTTTAGGGGTCCGGAGGAGGACCGAGACCGGGGGATACAACGCCATGTGCTGTCCTATATTGTCATGCAGCAGAGACTTGAGTTACAGGGCCTCACTATGGAGGAACGAACACTCCGGCTGTGCTGGCAGAGGAGCCTTAGGAGAGCGAAGGCGACGCGGCCTTATGCACCGGAGATCCCGATCGGTATGCTGACGGCACTGCCACACGGGGGAGATTGGTCACCATTGCTGGATTGGGAGGAGGCGGGCCTACAGGTGGTGGGTGACCTGTACATCGATGGGGCTCTGGCACCGTTCGAAGTGCTTCGGGAACAGTTCGGGCTGCCCGACGGGGGGTTCCTCCTGCACGCGGCGGTGGTGGCTGCTATACAGAAGCACTGGAAAGGGGGGCTCATGTAACCGACCACGACTATGGCGTGCCAGTATGTGGTAATGGCGGCGGGTACGTTCAAGGCTGTGACATGCCTCCATAACAGGATGCTGAATGAGGGACTGGAACCGCTCCAGGGGCTCAAGGCTAAATGGGAGGAGAGTGTGGGCCGGCCCATCCCGGACACGGCGTGGGGCCACATCTTGCGGCGCACGTGGAAAGGCACGAGAAATGCGCGCTTCCAGCAAGTGCACTTCTACGTGCTCCATAGGGCCTACTTAACCCCAGAGAAAATACAGCGGTACTTCCAGGTGCCGGACGCCCGATGCCCGCGGTGTTCGTCTCCGGGAGCGGACATGGATCATTTGTTCTGGGGGTGCTCGCACTTGGAGGCCTACTGGGCGGAGGTGGGGGACCTCCTAAACGATGTGACTGACAGGGAGGTGGAATTCGATATGGCGGCATGCTTGTTGCTCTGGTTTCCGTACACCAAACACACCAAGGTGACGAGCAAATTTATTGATCTGGGTCTGATACTGGCGCAAAGAGAAATATCGTGGCATTGGAAGTCCAGGGGTGGGCCGTCACTGCGTAGATGGAAGAATGAATTGCTGCGGTGGTCTGAATGCGAGAGTGTGCTCCGGATGAAACAGGCTGTTAAGCTTGGAAATGAGAAGGCTTTGGATGCAGCGCGTGCGTGGGA
Organism: Lissotriton vulgaris; assembly: GCF_964263255.1. Taxonomy (NCBI): domain Eukaryota; kingdom Metazoa; phylum Chordata; class Amphibia; order Caudata; family Salamandridae; genus Lissotriton; species Lissotriton vulgaris. The sequence goes on along the minus strand of NC_141697.1, from coordinate 334,532,591 downwards.
GTTGGTGGTGCAGGCTTTGCGTGATTCTTTGGTGGAGGATGAGGACGGAGGGAATTAAGCCAGCGGACACTGCGGGCGAACACAAACAGAATTGTAACTTACACTGTAGGGGATCCATCCAACACGTCGGGAGGAGGCATACACCTTTAGCAGTTGCCAGGGGGGGGGGGTTCGGGGGGGTAGGTTAGTGGGAGTTTGGGGTGGGTCGGAAGCCAAATAGCTGGTCGTCTGCTAGGGCGCCTTGAGTTCAGTAGGCCGGTAGGGTACTGTGCGGAGCGAGAAATGGCTGGGGGGAGCGGCCAGGCATGATAGACCTACAGCGCTCGGGGTAGGTCCCGACATGGACAGTACCACTGATTACACAACTGGGATGGCTGACGGAAGCAATGTTGAGGGTGGGGGGGTAAAAGCAGATACGTAAAACGACATATCAACCATGGTCCCTATGGGACGCGCACCGTGATGTTTTCCTACTGAGTGGAGTATTATGCCGCCCGGCCTCCGGGATGCGGGCTGAATGGCTGTGTACGATATACGTTTTACTGTTGACCGGGGGGGATGTCACGAGTGGACTGGTTGACTAATTGTATTCTGTGGTTTCTAATTCTGCAATAAAAACAAATTTAAAAAAAAAAAAAAATGAGGTGCGCTGGAGGCGGACCAGTCGGAGGAGTGTGTGGAGGAAACTTGATAAACTCCAAGGCATGGCCCTTTGATACAATGTCCAGCACCCAACGGTCCGAGGTGAATGAGGACCATTTTGAAAAGAACAGGGAGATTCGACCTCCAACTTTGAGCCGGTAAGGCAAGTTATTGCCTTTTGGAAGCGGAGCCTCTATAGGAAGACTTCCCTCGGTACGATTTGGTAGACTGCTGGCGAGAGGACTGTTGCAACTGGAAGGAATATTGCTGATTTCCTTGTCCGTAGGAGCGGTACTGATTGGATCCGCCGCAAAAAGAAAATGAGGTGCTGCGTCCGCTCGCACCACGAAAAGGCTGCTTGCGTAACTGTGCCTAGGGAATGAGCCGTTTCGGTGTCCTTCTTTATTATCTGCAGTGCTTCGTCGACGTGTTGGCCAAAGAGCGACTCGCTGTCATAAGGCATGTCAAGGATTTTCGCCTGACCCTCCTGGTGAAAAGAGGGGGAACGAAGCCAACCCTGACGTCGCAAAACAGCTGCCCCCGCGAGCTGTCGAAAGCTAGTGCAGGCAATATCCACAGAGCAGTCTATGATCTCTTCTGATGCTCTCTCTTCCTCCTGAAGAATCTTTAGAGCCTCTGCTCTGAAAGACTCAGGAATGAGGGCAATAAAGGCAGACATGTCTGACCACATCTGGCGGTCGTAGCGTCCCAGTATGGCCAGCGAATTTGCAGCACTCACAGTAGTGGAAGCCATTGTGGAAAATTTCCGCCCAATGGCATCAAGGCGACGACCTTCGCGATCAGGAGGAGTAGTAATCGGAGAAGACGGTTCCTGGAACTGCGCTGGGCGGCCTGGGTGACCACGGAATCTGGCTTAGGTTGCGCAACCAGGCAAGCTGGAGAACCATGGGGCGCCTTATACTTCTTCTCCAAACTAGGGAATTGCGCCGGGATGGAATTCGGCGTTTGCATCAACTTGACACCATCGTTCCAAATAAAGTCGATGATGGGGACTGTCCGGACCTGTTTATTAGGTTGACTCTTGAAGTCGTAAAGAAAACAGTCCTCATCCTTTTGAACCATAGGGAGTTTAAAGCGGGGTGCGGCTCAATCCATAAGATGGTGAAAGCTGGCTATGTCCACAGGAGGGGAATCCCCCGGAGTCGCAGGAGGCGGAGACGGCGTCTGGATATGATAATCATCCCAATCTGCCATATTGCCTTCATCATCGTCATCATCTTGAACTTCGCCGTCCTCCCGCTCTGGGCGAACGTCATCATCATCATCTTCATACACCGTAGCATGGACCTGAATAGAGGTCGTAGCTGGAGCAGATGGCACTGCTGGCTGTGGCAGTGGAGCAGAAAAAGGAGCTGTTGTAGGTGCGGGTGCCGTAGGCAGAGGAGAGCCATGGCGAGAAAGCGGGAAACGCCTGTTGTAATCCTCCAACATATATTGAAGGTTGGAAATGAGGGAAAGTGGTAGTGTCGCTGTAGGAACCTGAGTAGAAGGATCTTCCTCCTGGAAATATGAATCATCTTGATCATCCCCATAGTTCTGACATTTGATGACCAGCTCAGAAGGGCTTTGTGCTGCCCGGAATTGACCATCGTCTTCCTCCGAACCAGAGTCTTGTTCTGAACCTGTGGCAAACAGGGGTGATGGAGGCTGAGTGGCACTCAGAAAATTGAGCTGGTCCAAAGGCACCTGGTGACGTTGGTGCAGAGGGTCAACAGCGAAAGAACCAGACCCGTATGAAGAAAGTGGCACCAGAGGCAAAGATGCGAAGGATGACGGGGCCACCGTCAACGAAGTCGTCGTCGAAGCAGTCGACGACAAGAGTACAGCCGTCGACGAGGCCACCATCGACGAAGCTGCCGTCGACTGAGCCACCGTAGACGAGGCCGTCCTCGAAGAAGCAACTGACGACGGAGGCACTCTTCATAACCAGCGTTGACGAAGATCCTGATGACGACGAGACAGTTTTAAAACTGACACATACCCTCGGCGACACAGACGACGTTGACGCAGCCGCCGTCGACGAGCCAGAAGCATAAGTCGTCGTCACTGTCGTCGTTGACGAGCCGGAGACAGCAGATCTCGTCGTCGGGACGACCGTTGACGCCCCTGTCAACGTATTCGCACGTTTTTTGGTAGAAACATGCTTAGAAGAAGCCGTAGATGCCTGAGAGTCAGATCTCGGGGGCGTAGGCGTAGCAGGAGGAGGTGGAGACACCGCAGGAGCCTTCATGAGTGAAAGTTTCCTCTTCTTTAAGAAGGGAGATGGCAAATCCTGCACACTGCAATGCTTTGAAGCAGCTTTTGAAGTACCTGACACAAGGCTTCCTGCGTCAGAAAGAATTGAATCCTTGTCCTTCAACCTCTGTAACCAAAGGAGGAGACGTCCCTCCCTATCCTTAAGGGTCTTAGTGGAAAAAGTCCTGCAAATTTTACATTTGCCTACCTCATGGTCTGGATAGAGGCAGTATATACACTTCTTGTGAGTGTCCTCAGAGAAGAGCAGCAACTTCCCACAAGAAGAACAAGGTCTAAACAAAGACTTCTTACTTGAAGACATTGCAGAAAAACTAGAGAAACCAGAATAAAGTTGCAAACTGAGCAGAGCTCAGGGAGACTCCCTTCACACGACGTGCAGTAGAAAATCTGAGGGCCTGAGCCTCTGAGGAGAAGGTTCTGGAGGGGTGCTTGCGCCTGATTGGCTGTAGTTTGGACTAACATAATGACATGGATAGGTTATAAAGGTTTTTTTCTTTTCTCCATGTATTCATATGTGTTAATGCTAACCTGGTACTTATAAGTATTTATGGTTTTGGAATTTATGTGATATGTTTTTATATATACATATTTTATTGGGATTTTATTGCTATTTTATTTACCGTGGGGCTCCCACTTCGACGACGTGGAATATTCAAGCATGTGAATCTATGAAAGACACCCTAATACTGGAGAAATTAGTCATACTCATCTATACTTTCAAGAAATCCTCTGCTAACTGTTCTGCTCCCTACAGGTACCAACTGCTCCTTTCTCACTTACTAACTGACATTTCTGAACAGGATTTGATTCTGCGATCTCACATAATGTCTGCCAATGACCACAATCTAGATCAGTTATAAATCTGTAAAAATCAACAAAACTGATATCTCCTATATTTCCAGTCTCAACCTCATCAATGCATCCCTATCCTTCCTCCCTTAAAGCTCTTCCAGATCTTTAAATCACCCTCCTTGCCATATATCCTGAAATATTTCTGAACACTGGCTAATTTAAACATATGTGAGGCTACTTACTCCCAATTTCCCTCATTAATTGAGGGTCAAACTTGTGTCTTCTGGAAATCAATCGGCTTAGTAACCACCTCTATAGTGCTCCGTTATGCCCATCAACCCTATCCCTAGGTCTGGCACCCCCAATTTATTCTACTTCCCCAAGACAATCACCAAGTGGTTCTGATTAAAACCATTTTTATTGACAATACCAAAATATTAATTACCTATCCTTGCTTTTAAGCTCACTCATGCTGAAATTATAGACCGCTCCTCTACACTACTTGATGGTCACTCCTTGATTCCTTCTTAAACCAGCAAAAACCAAGATCATTTGCTTTCCCCTCAAGAACAGCCTACAAACAAGCATTTACAATGCAATAGGTCTCGCAGCATTAAAGTTTGAGTTATTGGCATTGTGTATGACAGTGCGTTGCATAATTTTTTTTTAGCAAACTTTGAATTGGTGAGCAGTGAGAGTGTGTGCAGGAGTATGCTGTTCTTGAAAGCAGTGTGGTAGAGAGTGCAGGAATTTGGGTGACCTGAGCAATGTGGATGATGCACCTCATGCATGGGGATGACGCAGTTATTATTCACACAGCTCTAATGATGCACCTCACGCACGGGCTCACAGTTGTTATTCACACAGCTCTGATGATGCACCTCACGTACGGGGCTGACGCAGTTATTTACACAGCTCTGATGATGCACCTTAGGCACGGGCTCACAGCTGTTATAATTCACACAGCTCTGATGATGCACCTTAGGCACGGGCTCACAGCTGTTATTATTCACACAGCTCTGATGATGCACCTCACGCACGGGGCTGACGCAGTTATTATTCACACAGCTCTGATGATGCACCTCCGGCACGGGCTCACAGCTGTTATTATTCACACAGCTAATGATGCACCTCACGCACGGGCAATAGGTCTCTGGCGAAACAGCGCTTCGCACTGTAAACGCCACGAGACGTAAAAATGGACTTTATTAGTGCATTAGAAAGATTAAAAAAACGTTGACCATGTATGCGAAGGGCAACCGTTATGAACTTTTAAAGGCAAGCTGTATAAGTATTTTGCAAATAATGGAATCCTGCATAAATTTAAGATTGCTTTTGGCAATTTTGTTTTGATATCAGAAAAACCAATAGTACAACCTGCTCAGCAGACCGTCAAACTAGTCCAAACAGCCAAACAACGGCCTTCACGCTGACTTGTCAGACTAGCAAATCGGGCACCGTTTAATTTCCTTATAGGCCAGTCTGAATCTGCTAACGTTCTACGTCACTAAAGGGCATCGTACCGGTATCTCTAATCCATACATGGCAGAAAGGCGCAAAAGCCATCTTCCCCGCCCCAAATTATTTGCACTCAGTGAGATCTTATGGATTTTGGGGGCAGTGGGCAAGACATCTAGCAGAGGCCCATGTTCAGAAAACCTTGAATTTCATTACCAGTTTCCTGCTAATTCAAGTCCACATGGTGCCAACAATATTAAATTAAATCTTAAACTTTGCTAAAATAAGTCTTGCTCTGGACGCCAAAAATCCTTAAGAGGACAATGGGTGGAGAGACGCTTTCAGCCGTAAAGGCAGGGCTTTAAGTGACCTGGGTCTTGCCGGTGCTAAGTAAAAAAAAAAACAGATACCGAGACGGGTCCCTATGATGCTCTTCATTTTTGCCCTTGTGGGCGTGAAAAAAATAATATCTTCACTTGTGGGCACTACCAGCCTTTGATGTTCCCTTGGAGGGAATCCTTTGTGGTGCATGCAGCCTCGAAGGTACCATCAGCTTCTGGTGGCCTGAAAGTGCGGGCCGAGGGGCCCGCACCTGGCAGGAGGGGTGCCGGGCAGGGCGCAGGCTCTAAATGTAACAGATCTGCAGTGATAAAGATGCGGCATGGGCAGTGGCTACTAAGTATTAATTACCAGCTTCAAGACATTTTTTTTTTAAACCTTTATTAATCTTGCAATCAATTACAGGTACGGGCCTACAACCTACTCGGCCGGCCGCGAAGTAAAGTAAAAATGTAGCAGTCAATGCGGAAAATCAGCACAGTCCAAAAGCCAGGGCGATACGTAGACCAGGAGACAACTCATGAACAGATGATCAGGTCCGGAATCAGGATTACAGAGGTTCATTTTTAAATTTATAAGAACTAAGAAAGTGCCGTACAATCACATGTGGTCCTGCGACACAGCACGCAATCAGGATGTCAACAATTAGTATAAATACAGACGAAGTAGTGGGGTAAGGCACACAAATCAGGAGAAGCGTAAACACAAATCCTATGGATAGCAAATCCTAACCCCACCCCTTAAGACAATACACGTTACAGGAACCATGGGTGAAGACGACACTATAGAAAAAGGAAAAAGACTAAGGGCCACGAAAACAAAAGAAATACTAATCTAACACCCATCCCACAACCCCCCACCCTGCACACCCGCGGAAGGTCATGGCCTACCCCCCAGCCGCGTGCCTGTCGCCCTAATAGACCCGAAATATAGAGAGATAGGGAACAGGAAAAAAAAAAGAGAAAAGAAAAGAAAAGAAACGGAGGAGGGCCCTCATCTCGCCGCCCGGCCCCGCCCTTCACTCCTACACTTCGGAAACACAAGTAGGAAGCAATACCATAAGGAAGAATAACACATCCCGAGTACAAAAACAGTGAAATATCGATCAAAGTTACCCACTGCACCGTCTGTCAATAATAAAGCAGATAGATTGTAAACCACCTCATCCCTGACCCCGTTTGGCGGTAGTACCGCCCGAAGCCCTCTCGTTAAGCAATGTAAAGCACAGTCCTGAGGGTCCAAGCAGCATGGATGAGCCCGGACGGGGCGAAGCCATAAAAAAGCATAGAAATCCAAATCTGTCCAAATATTGAAAGCGAAAATCAGGCAACAACAACGCCGGTCCCATGAACCTCCCAAAGCTGGCAGATAATAACATCATACAGGAGCGGAGAGACAAATAGTTTAACCACCATCGCGATACAACCAGGCCAGTCCAAGAAGAAAAACAGCGCTCCACCCCCAGCCACCAGCCGGACTTGTGTCCCGAGGATTTCTCCATACAAGCAGCCGAGACAGTCCACGCGGGCACGGGAGCCCGGTCTTCAAGTGACCCAAGGTGCCTCCAAGGATCCGAAACCTCCACCACGGATGCAGCAGCAAGTCCATCGGTCGACCCATGGAATAGGACCGTGGCCGCCATAGATGGCGAAACAGTAATGGCGTCTATCCTTGCACCCAGGTCTCGGGCGTGGCGATCAATAGTCTTGTGCAAAACTGTTAGGGCAGCCAACACGTCCCAGGATGTGAACTCCGTCATGCGTTGCAGGCATCTCAGGCCCTTCCTTGCATCAGCCGCCCAACATGGACGTAGACCACACAGAGGGGCACCCGTCCCTCTTCACCATATTCAGGGATCAGGCCTTACTGTACGGGCACCGCAGGATGCGTCCCCAGGGCAAACGAACTGTGGGGCAGGGTCCAGGAAGGAGAGCCACCAAAAGGCTAGAGTCCCGCAGGGCCCCGGGACTCGCCCGCCTATGTCGGGGCAATCTTCGGCTATGCCCGGGCAACAAAATTTAGAGAGGGGGCAGGAGTCCAGCGCCCCCTCAATCCTGGGTCGCCACGTTGCCCCTCAAGGGTCCCCCGACAAGCGGGTCGGGTCTTCACCGCTGGCGCGGTCCTTCATATCATCGGCCCCCACCGGTAGGCTCTCCGCCGCCATCAACGGCCGTTGGTGCAGCAGCTGCGGCCGTAGGCCCCGCCTAATCAACGCCCCGGTCTCACCATCGCATGGGCCGCAAAGCAATCGGGGAGAATTCCCAGGATCAGCGGCACGCAGGAGCTCCGGAAGCAAGCGGTAAATGCTTGTTGTCTTCCCTTTATCAAAGTATGCCTCCGTGGGTCAGGATATTCGGCAGGATAGACGTGTGGGGCGAATGGGCTCGCGGAGCCGAGCGACTATGCGGCCATTTCGAATGCCTGCTTGGCTCCTCCCCCTCAAGACATTTTTTAAAGTGTCAATTAATAAAAGTATTTTACAAAAAAATTAATATAACGTTTCTAATAGAGTGGTATAGTTATTTCACAGTTTCATAATTACAGAACTGAGGCACTTTCACTATAAGTTACCACACAGTTATTGTTGTTACTCAGTCATCTTCTGCAGCTAACAAACACTGATAAAGCCAACAGTCTGGCCTTGTTTTAATATGTGCCAGCCGGTTTAAGTGCACGCCTGTTCTAATATACATCTGGATGCAATTAAAGAAAGAGGCACTGTGACATTTCGGCATGATAAGGTATGGCCTATTTCGGGGATAGTGCATTCCACTCTTAGCACGCACCACATGCTTATTAAATCATACGTGACTAGGGCGGCATTCTCTGGTGCTTCAACTGTTCTGTATAAAATGAAGTGAAAGACTCACCATTGTTAAGTCCGTGTCTTCACTATCTCTAGTCCCAGCCTCTACTTCAACATCAGAGAACAAGACGTGCGCACGCAATTACAAAAACGAAACCTATCGTGGGGTGGGACTTCCGTCTTGTGAAGCCCGCGCCCACGGAGTGCCTGGCAGTGGTGACGCGGGCTCCCATGCCCGAGGGAGAGCCCCGCGGAGGCTGCAGATGTACAGAGTGGCGGTACGTGGGCCTTACTTGTGGGGGGGGGGGTTCTCGGTGCACTTGTGTGTGTGTGTGTGTGTATGCGACGGCGAGGGTGGGTTCTCTGTATGTATGTGTGCGGGCGTGCATTGGCGCTCGTGTGTGTGTGTCTCTGTGTATGCGCATGCGTGTGTGGTGTTGGAGCTTCCCAGGAGACAGCAGCTGGCCACAGCGATCGTGTTCGCGTTCGCGAGCGCGTGGCCCGCTCCGATCGCCTTCTTGGAGAGGAAAAGAGCGCGGCCAGGTGCTGTCTCCTGGAAAGCTGAGTCGCTAACTATAGGTCTCTGGCGAGACAGCGCTTCGCGCTGTAAATCGCCACGAGACCTATTTTTTCACCAGGCAGCCGATCCTTTGGCTATGTTGCTTCCAAAGAATGATAAGCAGTAGTTTTGATACCTCCTTGCAAGAAGACATCCAGATGCAACTTCACAACTATGGGGAGTTGTAGTTTTGATAGTTTTCCTAATCTAGCAATACAATCTAGCAATCCACTTATCCATACACCCCACAGGATATGTTTAGTCTGCTGATGAGTTTAATAACGTAAATAAAACACAATCAAAATGTGAGGAAAAAAAGTACAGCAGGAGAATTTCAATAGTAGAGGGCAAATTCCTTTTTTAGGAGTGTAGCAATAGGACACATTTTTTTGATGCCTGTACTGGCGTGCACACTCACACAGATATATTGATATTTAGATGGTCTTTTAACCTGACCTCTCTTTCAGGTGTTTTATCTTGACCTTTCTTTCGGCTTTAAACTGAACCTGCAGCAGATAAGAGCCACATTGTGGTGCAAGTCTCTATATGCCATCAGATCGAAAGAGCATCGAAGGTGCCTAAAATCGTCATATTCTATACCCTTTATTTGGGTGTACACGATGAAGTGGACTCTTATTCTCTTGGGTGTACCTCTCTGTTTTGATTTAAGAACCTCAAATTGAGAGATAAAATAAATGAAAACTTTACATAAATATGCTTTTGTGTTGTCTTACATACTCTTACTCCTTGTTCTCCATCCTTCAAATCTGGTTAAGCACTTTGATTCAGGCAAGTTGGATAAGAATGTATTCTTTAAAAAAAATGATGTACTTTTAATATTTTAAAAATGTACCCATCCTGCCCTTGCTCCAACTTTTTATTGGAGTCACAGGCATCTGGGAAGGAGGGAGAGCAAAAAACGTCATGCTTGCATGGTTGGTTCAAGGAACCACAGCCTTAAAAAATGATCATACCCCCATTCCCCGCTCACACCAATCTCAACAACTTGCAGGCTAGAATAACACAGCTACTACCTTAATTATCTACAGTTCGAAGAAGTTGAACTAGAATGTATTTGGAAGGATTTTTGCCACCCGCTGTTTTCCGCTAGGCAAAGCAATGGAGACAAGACATAGGCTGTGTACTCTAGGGGGTGCATGTAATCCTTACCAGTCTATGAGCAATACCAGGCCATGCAACGAGTGCATGTGGATACTCAATTCTATCAAGAAGTAAAATATGAACTCACAGCAAACAGCACAGCAAGTTTTTGAATGTTACTATTTCAATAATTTCAGATCCCATTATTTTGGTTCATTCATTTCAGACAAGCAATATTTTACCCCCCCCAATACAATTATTTTATCTGCATTTATTGTGGTTTCATTTATTAAATAGTATTTCCTTTAATGCTTACTTTTTAAAATATTTAAACAACTTGCAAACCTGGGTGTGAGAAATACCGGTGGAGTAACGGTCCAGATATCTCTAACTTTTAACCATTTCAAGCCCACTGACAAATGTTTGTAACATTTTAAAAAACGACTAAATAAATGCATACCAAGCAAACTCACTACTTGAGTGAAGTCTGGTGTATGTCAATTCAGCATTTTTCTGCAGTGGTGAGCTAAGATTCCTATCTGGGTTCAATCACTTTATGACACACCTACAATTTTCACTAGCCATCCCCGTTACATATCCACACAAAAGCAGATCAACTTTTTGGGAACATTTAATGCAGATTCATCAAACGGCTCCAAAGTAGAGCAAAAGTTGGCTTTTCAAGGAAAAGTATGACCATAACTACATAATGGATATCTCTAGTTCGAGTTATGGCAGGGACGCTCAACTTCCTGTGATTCTGGGCAAATCACGTAATCTGCCAGTGCCTAACAAAAATGAATGTGTTGTCCATCTGTAAAGCAACTGGTGCTCAAGTAAAGCACTCCGATACCTTCGGGTCGAGATTGCGCTATATAAAACTCGAAAAACAATTTTAATCCATGGAAATTCCTAGATAATGGTTAAGACTGCAATCCATAACTCCACACCAATGCAAACCATAACTCGAACACCAAATGTGATACTCACGATTTCAGACTTGAAGTGATAGATGCAACAAATGTACATTTTTTTACAGATCAGATATCTAAAATTTCCCACAACACCGTGAAAGAGATGGCAATGAATGTAATATCTTTTAGTTTGAGTATGTTTTGCTGTTTAAATATGTTGCAGTTTCGGTGTGTGTATATACATGTTATTTTTTTTAAATAATATTAACTTCTAAGGTTTTTCTAACCATTCACTAAGGTGTCATAACCAGAGGTAAATATATAACCATAAATTCACTTCAACCTTTCTTTCTTTCTTTTAAGAATTTGTGGTTAGTTTACTAATATATCACACACAACTATTTCCTGTGCCAAACCCGGCACAGGTGGCTAACTGTTGATGTGAAAAAAAATATTATATATATATATATATATATATATATATATATATATATATATAAAAAGAAGAAGACATCATCAGAAAGCGCAAAACATTTAAATTTCAGCGCGATAAAACAGATTACAGTGAAGGGAGAATCTTCACGTTTGCGCGTAAGTTTGATGCGATCAAAGCCTCAAAACTAAAGAACTCACGTACAGCGCAGAATAAAGCTTATACCACCGCTCAAGCAAGATCCACCTCGCCGGGCGGCTCAAGCCTCACAGACCTTAGCTCAAACATTGACAGTGGGTCTGAAGCTGAAGCCGGCAGATACTCGGATTGTTTGGGGTTTACACGGCTGACTGTGGAGGAAGAACTGGAGTGTGTCAGGCAGGACAGGCGCGAGACGTTGCGCCCACGCATCCCAGTGCCAGAAAAAGCCCCAGCGAAAAGCGACAAGAGCGCAGAAAAGGTCGCGCCAAACGAAAAACCCAAAAAACGAAACTACAAGCGATGGAATGCCACCAAAAAGAAGTAATTAGCACAGCACCAATTAGCAACCACCAAATATTGGACAATGGTCTATCTGTCATCAATCTGACCAACACTGCTTTCTCTGATGTTGAAATCAGCATCCTATCTAAGGGATTATCATATTGCCCACCGAGTAGTCTCAATTATGCGGATACAAGAATAGACCTTTTTAAATTTACGCGCAAATTGAAACTAAAGAAACATTTTGCCAACAGTAAGTCACGGGGGACTGCTAAAAGGCCTGGTATGGAATCCATTACTCAAGGCCTGGCAGTTCATGATATCCCGTTGATGCAGGACTTGGCGGGCTTACGAGCAGAGGCTCCAAACACACAAAGTACGCAGGAAGAAGGGAACTTTCAAACTGGTGGTCTTAGTAATCTTAAGCCACGGTCCACCTTCACTCCCATAACTCCCTATGATAACATCGACATATTCCAGGTTGCTGCTGTCAAACAGATCAAGGCACTGCATGTGAAAACATTGAAAGCCAACTATCGTAAACATCATGACAACAATGAGTATCGGAAATTGAGCAACAAAATGAAAGCAGATGGAAATATAATTGTCAGACAATCAGACAAAGGCGGCAATATTGTGCTTTGGCCTAGAACACTATATATGGAGGAAGCTTACCTGCAGCTCAATGACCCGAGCTGCTACAGACATTGTGATCTTAATGCACTAAAGAAGGCACAATCAGACTTTCACTCTCTCCTAATGGGATGGCGATCCAGCGGACTCATCAGTATGGATGAGCTGAAGTGTCTAAAAAATGACCACCCTGTAACCCCAGTATTGTACCTAATTCCGAAGGTGCACAAGGACGCAACGAAGCCGCCAGGTAGACCCATCATATCGGCGTGCGGGGGGTTGTTGGAAAAGGCCACCATTTATATTGATTTGTTTCTCCAAGAGCATGTTCTATCACTTGAATCATACATCCAGGATTCAAGTGATCTTTTGAGGAAATTGGAGGAGTTTGAATGGAATGATGATTTTTGGTTGATTACGCTAGATATGTCATCGTTATACACAAGTATAGTGCATGCAGATGGGCTAAGAGCTGTGGAGTTTTTTCTGGGTAGGCGACCCATAGAGTTGGTTGAGCACAACAAAATGTTGCTAACTATGATCAGTTTCTGTCTGAACCACAATTACTTCATGTTCCTAAATCGATATTACCAACAAGTCAGGGGTGTTGCCATGGGGGCCTGTTTCTCTCCCAGCTACGCCTGTCTCCACATGGGGTACTGGGAGAGACAGGTCCTCAGAGGCATTCACCATGACACCTGTACCCATCATATCATCAGATGGTACAGGTATATCGATGATATTCTTATGATTTGGCGTGGGACACATGAAGAGGCAGTCAATTACATTGAGACCTTAAATTCCAACTCATTTAATTTGTCTTTCACGTCTCACATTAGCCAGCAGGTGGCATACTTTCTTGATGTTACATTAGAGGTCAGTCAGGGCAGGCTTGAAACTAAGCTGTATAGAAAGCCCACATCGGGCAATACCATTTTGCATGCGGGAAGTCATCACCCCCCACATTTGATTAGAAGCATCCCCTATGGGGAGATGCTTAGAATCCGTAGGGTGTGTAGTACGGACTCCCATTGTAAAAGCGCGGAGGCTGCTAGCAAAGAAAGATTTCTTGCACGCGGGTATAGTGAGCAGCTAATAGATACCGCCATCAGAAAAGCCAATACATTATCACGCACTCAAGCACTGACCCACAAGAAAGTACAGAAAAACACCGTTGCCAACACAGAGCCCCCTATCAGGCTCATTTGGACCTACAATAGTCAGCACGGGGCGCTCAGAAAGATTGTCAACCAATACTGGAATCTTATTAAATTAGACCCAGTTATTGGCGAACACATGCCTAACAAACCAGCTATTACATACAGGAAGGCATTCTCCTTGCAGGATGCACTAGTTAAGTCTAGCCCTGAAGTAATACCACCCAAAAACTGGCTAGCTGCCAGTCGAGGGTTTAGGAAGTGCTCCAGCTGCAAAGCCTGCTCTCAGGGGCTCAATAAATCCGAGTTCCTCACAGCATTCTCTGTAGTACCCCGTAAGATCAATAAGCAATTAACGTGCAAATCGGAGTATGTGGTGTATGTGCTGGAGTGCCCATGTGGCCTGCAATATATTGGTAGCACCAAATTGCAGGTCCACAAAAGGGTTCTCCAGCACATCAGAGCTATCAATACCAATGACGCCACCTACCCGGTTGCACGACATTTTAAGGAGTTCCATGGTAACAACAGCAGTCTCCTTAAATACTATGCTATTGACTCTGTAGGACCGCTAAGGAGAGGTGGTAACCGGGATGGGATCTTGAGGGCACTTGAGACCAGATACATCCTGGAGATGGACAGCAAGAGCCCCAATGGCCTCAATTCCACGGAGGACTTTTACACCTGTTTGTAAAAAATAATACAATTTTGTATATTTTCTTGCTGTACCTTTACCTCGTCTCTGCTTAGATAGTTTGTTGGTAACTTCCAAGTTTGCAGTCACCTGCATTATTGAAGGTGAAGGTGTTGTTGGCCTGTTTGGCAACCAAGAAGATGACTATATATGACATAACACACTAGGTCATCTAAAGTATGTTGAGACATACGGTTGCTATTTTCCTCAGAAACTAAATGTCACCGAACTTTTTAACGTAATTTGAAAAAAATGTAATCACTTAGTTTAATTGCACTTACTTACCTAGCATGTACATTAATGATGGGTGATTGGTTTTGTAAATATATAATTGTTGGAAAAGGTATGGGGAGATGTCAGAAGGTACGTAAAATTGTGCCCTGCATAGCCGACCATGACGACAACTACTACAGGGTATTCTAGTAGTTTGTTGGGAGGGGGTATAAAATTTATGGTGTATATAGATGTAAATATATCAAATGTGTTGTATATATTTTAAACATGAGGTACCAGTGGTATATAGTGCATTGACTGGGTGTATTTATAGCATTTATGCCGTTAGCCTTAAAAATATTCAATCGCCAGGACATCTGATTGATGTTTTGTTTTTCTTTCTGCACTTTATGTAAATATATGTAATTCTGTATAGATTTTTGTATATACCTTGAGTGCCCATTGATTACCCCAAATAATTTTCAAAATTGTCGGAATTCAAAAATGTATTTATACAGTTATCAATGTCCAAGGGCCTTTTTTTTTTCGTTTCTGACAAGAGATTCCCCGCCCTTAAATTTGCAATTGCAAACACCTTTCCTGTCGCAGATTGAACACTCCTACTGCATACAAAGTAACCAATCAAATGTTTCCATCATTTGTGAATGTGCCCTTTAAATTTCTTGCACCTCTCTCAGTGCGCCATGTGACCAAGGCCTCTGTGTAGGCCGAAACGTTATGCTGCCGTGGTGTGCTGATGAATAAAAGAAACTCACTGCACTCTGGGTTTTCCGTGTTCTTTCCTGTGTGGTGGTCGATTATTGGAGCCTGTCGCAGTGAAAAGGGCAAGTGCGGAAATATATATATATATATATATATATATATATATATATATATATATATATATATATATATATATATATATACTACTATTATAAAGAGAGAGCTGAAACCTTTGAGGCGGGTAAACTCAAGAAGTACAGCACCAATCACAACACCCAATACAGCATTTGAAAGGGGAGTTGCAGCAGATGGACATAGGCCATACAGGTGGCCACCATATACATTAGAAACGTCAAAGAACCTTAGGGGTAAAGTAGTCCCTTGTCGGCGTGTCGGGGCGTGTTCGTGGGAGTGTCAAACTTTTACTTTGTGGCCGTAACCGTTGTCAGAGGGGCGTGGGTGTGTCAAAATACACACTCAGAGGGCCGTGGGCGTGTCGGGGGCGTGGTCGTAGCCCTGTCAAAGTACACACATTATACTTTGTGAGAGGGGCCTACCACAACAGCATTCTCAGAGGGGCGTGCCACAAATTTTCTAACAAAAAAATGGGCGCGTCATTCAGTAGCGTGCCTTTCCATTCACGAGTTATAATCACTTCTCACACGTCCGTATAGAAGACACAAGGTGCGCCGCATTCACACACATTGTCATTCAGGCGACGTTAATAACATATGTTGCGAAGCAACCCTTGTGGGCATAAGCGTTACCGATCTCAACAGGGGATAAACGCAGTCATCTCAGAATGCACACGCCCACACCTCTCAGAATGCACACGCCCATAAACAACAACGCTGAACAGCACGCACACCTCACGACGTGCACGAACGCTAATCTCACTGTGATGAGATTAGCGTTCGTGCACGTCGTGAGGTGTGCGTGCCCTTCAGGGTTGTTGTGTGTGGACATGTGCATTCTATGACGCCTGCTGCATTGGAAAGCGGTGGGGTAGCGTTCGGTAAGGTTGCCGTCCTCAGGTAAATCTTTTTTATACCCGGACAACTTCGGGACGGGCAGATAGTATATATATATATATATATATATATATATATATATATATATATATATATATATATATATATATATATATATATATATATATATATATATATATATATATATATATATATATATATATATATATGTATGTATATATATATATACACACACACACAGAGTTGCCTGCGATAGAGGGGTCCACACAGGTTAGATTCGCTCAATACTTTAATGGAGGTTTACAGCACACTTAGTATTAAAGTATTCTATGTCCTTTACTGGCAGTTGCGATACTATCTCCTCGCCACACTGTACCGGTGCTAAATACGTCATGTATAGATAAAGAAAATGTGCAAGATATAGGAATAGAGGCTCCTGAATTTTGTGTAATTGCAACCCAAGGAATTATTCATGGGGTTTTAATCCCTCAGACGCTGAGATTGGGGTCAGCACCTGGCTGAGGGGTGCTTTGCAAATCCGGATTCTTTATTTAAAGACGCATATCAGCACCTATAAAGAAGGTGCCTATACCTATTGTTGGAGTGTGTAATTATACCCTTCCCGGGTGGAGTGGCCTTTTTGGGGCATTATATCTGGCAGGTCTTGATGAAGGTGGCATCCTATCCGCTTGCAGCCATCGAAACGCGTCAACCACTGTCTTGAGAACATTCTGCCTTTGTGCAGTTTTTGTCTTCGGTCATCCCAATTACTTTGTCACTCTGTAATTGTGTCCCCCAGATATGTTATGAATGTGAAGGTGTGTCTGGATATGTGTGAGTTGGGTTTGAATGGGTTGTTGTGATGCTGCTGTTTGTCTCTTCCCGGGTCCTTATGATTTGATTTAATGCATTGTTTTTCTCATTTGTGCTGATCGGCGACCTAACTATGCTAAAAAAAAATTATTTATAAAACATATTTATAGATTTGTATAGCTATGAAAAATTATTTGATAAAATAAATGAAAATAAAAAGTGTATACTTTTCAGGTTTGTTGTAATAATTTTCTCTGAGTGGGTTCACACATTGGCTTGGGCGCTCACAGTGGTCATTTGGATTAACTCCGATGTATAAATAACTTTGGTCATGAGGGAGACGGTCTTTCCGGTTTAATATTTTTCCCCTCTTCTCCCAGACCTTGTACTGTACATTTAGAGGTGGTCCCCTTCCTTTTTGCGTTGGATCACAGCATGGGTACAGGAAATTATGCCACAATGATGCCAAGCCAGGCGTGTTTCGTGCTTCCTAGCACTTCCTCATGGGCTATGCGGGAGGGAAACGAAAATTATACCAGCACCTGCGCATTATCACAATCCCCGCCCCCGTGGGCGTGGCCATCACTGTGGCCTGATGGTATGTATATGCTTACCGCCGAAACGCGTCAAGCAGCCTAAATGAGTGAATAAACTTATTTGGAATCATCTATTTCACGGAGTCAGTGCCTTACTTGCATGAGAAAGTTTGGAGTGTTCCAGATATATATATATATATTCACTGAAAAAACCATAGGTTTCACACCAGTTATAGTTAGGAATTAGCATTTAAAAAACCTATTAAATTCACTGAAAAAACCATAGGTTTCACACCAGTTATAGTTAGCTGGAAATTTTACTGATATAAAACCATTGAAATTCCCACGTTATAGTTAGATGGACTCACTATAACTTGCGCGTGCAATGCACTGCTGATGACATCACATATTACATCACTCATGACATGGTCAGTGACATCACTCATGACATCACTGATGACACCATCCAGTGAATGTGTGTCTTTCTGAAAAATAAATATATTTTATATATGTATATGTAAAAGTTGATGGAAGAATAAATGTTTAAATAAGTGTCTAAATGGATGGTTTTTAAAAATTGATTGGTTAACTGGCTTAATAAGACATCATCAGCAGTGCATTGCACGCGCAAGTTATAGTGAGTCCATCTAACTATAACGTGGGAATTTCAATGGTTTTATATCAGTAAAATTTCCAGCTAACTATAACTGGTGTGAAACCTATGGTTTTTTCAGTGAATTTAATAGGTTTTTTAAATGCTAATTCCTAACTATAACTGGTGTGAAACCTATGGTTTTTTCAGTGAATTTCATAGGTTTTTTAAATGCTAATTCCTAACTATAACTGGTGTGAAACCTATGGTTTTTTCAGTGAATTTCATAGGTTTTTTAAATGCTAATTCCTTTGTATATCGAGTTTCTAACCTTTTTTTTTTTTACAATTTGCTGTTTTTTTTTAAGTATTCATTTTTTTTAATAATTTTTTTCTTTTGCGCTCTGGGTGCGCGCTCCGGGAAGCTTTCAGCTAAGCTCTCCTGTAAGCTTCTCCGAGAGCTCATCTGAAAGCGCACCCAGAGCGCAACTGTCGTTCGTGAAAAAAAAATATGAATGAAAAGTTAATAATAATGCAAAACATTTCGTACCATACAAATAAAATTTGTTTTTTTTAATATGGAAAATGATTATGCATTTCTATAAAAGATTGATGACGTCACTTCGGCGCGCAACGTAAGTGCCCTCGGAAGCGCATACGTGCGCGGCGCATAAACGCACGCAAAAGCGCCTACGATCGCGCCACGTTTGCGCCCCGGAAGCGCCTACGATCGCGCTGTGTAAACGCACCCGGAAGTGCTCCGGAGCGCGCAGCGTAAACGCGTCGGGTCATGTGACCCTAAAATAACACTTTTCATTGGTTGCTAACAGTTTTTTTTTACAATGAATGAAATCCCCACCCATTTCCTTCACTTCTTCTTTCACTTTTGTGACTGAAAGACCTGCCTTTTTTGCTGCTCCATATTCCTGGATTCATCATGGCTGCCAGACCATCCAGCAGTGAAGATGACTCCAATGATTTCATTGATGAAGAGCCTCCTACCCCAAAGGTGAAGGAACATTTCATCTGGAAATTTTTTAAGTTTCCAGCAGGCCAGAAGAAGGTGAATGCACCAAAAGTAGAGTGCAGGATCTGCAAACAGGTCCTGTCACGGGGTAACCCCCAAAAAAAATACTCTTTTGGCAACTTCACCATGATTCGCCATGTGGAGAGGAGGCACCCCCAGAATTTTGCCCGGGAAAGTGTCAGGGCTCTGGCACAGGAGGTTCCCAGAGATGGGGCCTCTACATCAACAGGAGGAGCAACTTCTTCTGGAAGAGAACAATCTCAGGGGCAGGTAGCAAACATTCAACCTGCATTCAACCATGGGGTCGTCAGATGCAGATACTGCAATCAACTCCTCACCTATGGGGAGCAAAGTGTCCTGCTCATGGTTCGGGCATTGGAGAACCATCACTGCCCTTCCCACCCCTAATTTTTTTCTTTTCTTTTTGCTCCTGTTGAGCAGTTTCTATTCCCTGTTTTTGTTCCTCTTCAGTTAAAAGAAGAAAACCAAAAGTTCTTTTCAGAACTACCTCCAATTCTCATCAAAGAGCTATAATCTTAAAAAATGAAGAGTAAGTGAAATATAGTGCATTGATAATTGAAAGGAGAATGAGTAAGAAAGAACAGAAAGGTATGAGAGGTGAAAGGAAGTGAAGTAGGAGGAATGAAAGAAGGTGAGTGTTAGAAAAGAAAGTTATGACACAGTGAATAAACTGGAGGCCTCATTTCTGAAAAGTGACGCATCGCTACGTGAAAATAGCGATGCGTCACTTTTCTGGACGCACTCCTTATGACATTCCAGATATGTCATATTTAATATATGACTAATCAATTCGCAAGGAGTTACAGATATGTCAGTATTTCTGACATATCTGTAAACACAAAAGTAACGCATTGCAGGAGTGCGTCACAAAAGTGACGCAACTCCAGTAATGTGTCCTTTCACATGGAAAAAGCACCATGTGAAAGGTTTGCTGTGAAGCATGCGCAAGATTTTGGCGCAACTGCATCCTAAAAGTGACGCACTGCGTCATTATTACCAAGCTTTTTGCAAGGAACACCCCCTCTGCATGCATTATACCTGACACTATTTTTTAAAAAGTGACGCATCTAGGTACATGGGTCACTTTTTAAAACTCTGCGCCATATTGTATCTGCATCAGGTATAATGTATGCAGAGGGGGCAATCCCTCGCAAAAAGCTTGGTAATAACAACGTACTGAAATCTATGAGATTTCTCTGCGTCACTTTTAGGATGCTATTGCGTCAAAATCTTGCGCCGGCCTCGCATCACTTTTATGTTTACACATATGTCAGAAATACTGACGTATCTGTAACTCCTTGCAACATGATTCGTCATACATTAAATATGACACATCTGGAATGTCATAAGGACTGTGGACAGAAAAGTGACGCATCACACCAGCAGTGTAATAAAATGTGCCTCGTTGCACTATATTTAAAGGATGCAACAGCATCCTAAAAGTGACGCAGTGAAATCTCAAACATTTCACTGCGTCGCTATTACAAAGCTTTTAGTGGGAGAACACCCCCTCTGCATGCATTATACCTCACGCAGATATAATGTGGCGCTTGATTTTAAAAAGTGACCCATCTACCTAGATACCTCACTTTTTAAATATAACGCAACGAGGCACATTTTTTTACACTACTGGTGCAATGCGTCACTTTTCTGTGCGCACTCCTTATGACATTCCAAGTAACGCATTGCTGGAGTGCGTCACAAAAGTGACGCAACTCCAGTAATGTGTCCTTTCAAATGGGGAAAGCAGCATATGAAAGGTCTTGCCTCAGTCTAACACCTGCTGTAAAGCAGGCACAAGATTTTGACGCAACAGCATCCTAAAACTGACGCAGTGAAATCTCAAAGATTTCACTGCGTCGCTATTACAAAGCTTTTTGCGGGAGAACACCCCCTCTGCATGCATTATACCTGACGCTATTTTTAAAAAGTGACGCATCTAGGTACATGGGTCACTTTTTAAAACTCTGCGCCATATTGTATCTGCATCAGGTATAATGTATGCAAAGGGGGCATTCCCCCGCAAAAAGCTTGGTAATAACGACGTACTGAAATCTATAAGATTTCTCTGCGTCACTTTTAGGATGCTGTTGCGTCAAAATCTTGCACCTGCCTCGCATCACTTTTATGTTTACAGATATGTCAGAAATACTGACGTATCTGTAACTCCTTGCAACATGATTCGTCATACATTAAATATGACACATCTGGAATGTCATAAGGAGTGCGCACAGAAAAGTGACGCATAACACCAGCAGTGTAATAAAATGTACCTCGTTGCACTATATTTAAAAAGTGACGCATCTAGATAGATGCGTCACTTTTTAAATATTGCATAACAATGCGCATTTTTTTACACCGCTGGTGCGTCACAAAAATTGACGCACAGGAAGCGCAAAACTAACAGCGCAAGGCCTTCATAAATATGGACCTGGATTTTCCCCGTGCTTCGCCGGTGCGCGTACCATGCGCTTCCCCCGCGCAAAACGAAAAAAAAATTTTAATGCCCTGCAGGACCCTATTTTAGTCCCTACATCAAACCTAAGGGGTCAGAGGGGGTCTACTCTTCCCCCTTATGGTCATTTGCCCCTTTTTTTTTCAAACCCCTTGTGTCTCGATTTTACCGAGACACAAGATGGCGGCCGCTCCGCACTGTTTAGAATGTTTACAGACAACTGAGAGCCAATCAGCTTCCTGCGCGCAAGTCGCGTGTCGCGCCTGGAGCGCACTCCGGTGCGCGCACGGGAGAGCGCCTATAGATATATATATTTTTTTGAACCTAAATTACTCAAAATCCACTGGAGCACATATCTTGAGACATAGCAAAGGCACATCGGGCTACCAGTCCCTACAATTTTGCCAAGTTTGGTGGAAATCCATTCAGCCGTTCGGGCTAAAAGTGAAATCGACCGCCCTATGGAAATTAACATGGGGAAAACGCGTTTTGGGACCCCCCTTTTATCTCGGCCCCCGCTTGACGAATCCCCCCCAAACTTTCAGGGAAGGACCGGACCGCCATGAGACCATTTTCCTGAAAATTTCAGGCAGATTCGTCAACCGGCGCCAAAGTTATTCAAAATAGAATGTTGAGATTTAACATTGAAAATTATCCTAACTATAACTACCTACTGGCGACCGCCAGTAGGTAATATATATATATATATATATATATATATATATATATATATATATATATATATCCAAAACAATCCACTCCGTAAGGAACAGAGAGAGGCCACACAGGGGATATCGTTGGAACACCTTTATTGAATGCCAGCGTATGCACCATGCATTTCGGCCCGACGATATATATATATATACACACACACAATATATATACATTGTTTAATGTTTTTCCCTATACATCTCTAACAGTTTCCATATACAAAAGCCACAATGAATAAGCATTATTGTTTAGTTACATCAAGGTTGCAATGTCCCATTAGATTGCACCACTAAGGTCACCTATCACAATATAGCTGTTTTACATTCCCATTATTATTACAGGATCGTGAAGGGCCTCAGGGACACTGTGAACAATCAAGCTAATATGTTCAGGAGCAAATAAAAAAACATAAAAAATACAACATAAAAAGAAAACAAAAACACGCATAGAAAGGAGAAGATAGCTTGTAGGTTAAAGACAGTCATCTGTTCCGAGTTGTGATCCCATGGGACCTATAATGGGAGAGCTTAAGACAGGGGCAAGCTATTCAGGCATGGCATGAAGTTTCAGTAAAAAAGCTGAAGGGCATTGAGCCTGCTCCAATCTCGAAAAATAAAGTATGAGAGGAAACCAAATGTGGGTAAATTTCTTTTCCGTGTGGGTGATTCTATAATTTCCATAGTGTAGAACTGCCACATTTACGTTTATATTTAAGGTTTTTTCGTGTTCCCCGACCTTCACAAACTCTTGGGCACATGCCCTGGGACGGGTCTTGCAGACCCTGTGGTGGGTCCACAACTCTCAAATCAGTCCAACAAGAGTCCAAGACCCATTATTAGGGATTCATAGACCCCAGAACGGGGTTTCAGGATTTCGGGGTCTGCACTTAGGACAGTGTACACAGCCACAGGGTTCACAAACTCTACAGCAAAATCATCTAGATTTTTATTCTACTTTTTAACACCAGGGGCCATCTTGCAGTAAGTGCCTCGGGGGCGCAATGGGCGGTTGTGCTCTTTGGTATTACAGAAGGGAGCGAAGACGCTTGTGCGTCCCCTCCAGAAATACTGGTAGCACTTGCACACTTAAAGTGCCAACACTATCTTTTAGGGGGCGTGCCCCATGCAAATTAAAGGAATCCCTTTGCCTCTGCGCCAGCACCGTATTACAGACGCGGGCGCAGAGGCAAAGAAGGTCTCAGGGGCGTACTCACAGTGCGCTACCTATATTTCGCTAACCTTTTACTTTACCCATGCACTTATCTGGGCAACATTATGAGATCTGAAATCACTGGATCCGAAATTATGGTAAATCCGAATTTCTGCAATAATTGTGATACGAAATAGAACCAAAGTCTTGGGGGTATACCAGCCCACACTGTTTGCATACAGGACTGGTGAAAATCTATCAACTTATATGCAGCCTCACACTAAAATATCTTTAGTTTTGAAAGCAGGTCCATTAGTTAAAGCAGAGTATGTTTTCACAGAAAAATTTCATGATATTCCAGTCAAACAGGGTTAGGCATTTTTACATTTCTGAAGATGATGAGAGGATAAAGCGGAGAATTTCTGGGAGATGCCAGCTAAAGTATATGAGCTCTTAAAAGACAGATATGTCAGTAGAAAATGTCATCGCCTCCTCTCACGAAAGACAATTCAAGGACCTAGGTGCCAAGAAAGAACAGAGGGGCCTGGAATCTCAACAGCTTCTGTCTCAGCTGTGATGTGGTCATGACATTAGTCATCAAATGCGTAGACTAACATTTACGAAGATTTTATTTTTCAAACCAGCACGCCACCAGACACTCTTCAACAGTCAAACGTTGTGTCAAGAGTTGTTTTTCAAGACGATGTTGCTAGGACTTTCTCCAGCTTTTGGAGTGGCGGCGTGCAGAGCACGGTCAATTTTCAAAATTGGAAGAAATGTGGCCCGAGCTAATGGCCGTTTACCATCTCAAATGTGCCTTAAAAAGTATTGTGTCACTGAATACAATAGGAGGCTGGTCGCATTTGTGGGTTCATTTAATGTCCGGCTTATCCCGCAAGGTAGTGCAGCATTCAGTGATGCACACCCCGGAATGTGGTTTAACACTGTACAAATTCCACCAGGTTTTACTAGGCAAATAAATGTGTAATGGAAAAAAAACGCAAGTGAAGATATTTCTTGAAAACGTGATTTAGGTGCAAACTCCTACCTGTACCTGATTCGGGATTCTAACGCCCCTCGGATTGACTGCCTTGAAGCTGACAGTGCTGAGAAATCGGAGTTATTCCACTGACAGGTGAATAGATACAATAATCGGAGGATGGGGATAGAACTGGTTATAACAATAGATCCTAGGTTTCTGATAACAAGTCATAGTCTATTTTTATACAGCTTTTAATCCTGGAGTTATGCTGTTCATTAGCACTCCAAAGCTTTCCCTATGAGGTAACTGAAGAGCATGGAGATAAAGTGAGTTTTTAATCTTTCAGTTGGCTTCCGGACCGGTACTCTTTGTGTGAACTTTAGAACAAACTTTTTAATCTCAAGAGAGTCGCATCATAAACCATGGGATTTAGAGGCCTTGTGATGGGAAATGACAGTACAGACTATTGTATCACTTGTCTCATGTTTTAAGCAGGGCTACTCATCCATGCATTACATAATGAATGTGTGAATGAAGCAAACATGTCCCCAGCACTGCGGCGTTCTCTATGCCCCTTATCTAGAGGGCAGGATGCATTAATCTAAGTGCTAAAGTGCTCTCTCCCCACTTCTTATTAGTTCATTGTAACTCTCTCAGTTCACTTTGTACCACATTTCTCTTCCTAATTTTCAAATAAGTATTAGTGCACCTTTTATACCTCATCTCCTAGATGCATATTACTCGCTCAATCCTCATCCTTCGGCACCAATGTACTCTACTCAACCACCATTCAGTGCAATATACGTCCAATACCTCTTCACATTTATTCCAAGCTACTGCCCGAATCCTCTTTCCTAAAAGAAATGGTACTTCCCAAACTCCTCTGGGTGACCAGGTACACTCAATACCCTCTACAAATTAGTACCAAAGCACTGGTCAAACTAGCTCCTTTCCCTTAGCACAAAGGAATTATCCAATTGCCATAGGACTCCATGTCGTTGCAATGAATACTTCATCCACTCCCCAGCATTCTCTCCGCTTACCATTGCAGGGTATCCAATGATGGGTGACTATTAAGACCACTGTTGCCAATGGCATTTTTAGGAAAATAACTGTTGGTATCTACATCCACCATCTCATTTAACATACCATGCTGTGGTAGATCCTGCAATTGCTAGGTTCATATCCTGGCCTCAGATGGACTGCAACCAATGGGAGGCAAGTGATGGAAGGCTCTGGGAATGAAGGTCTGGGAACATCAATTTTGTACTCCATCCGTCCCTCAGTGATATTCCCCACAATTCGCTCTCCCTATGCAAAGCTTTGAAGGATCATATTATGTATTCAATTCATTGTTTTTTGTTTAAATGTTTTAAAGAACATTCACAACGATTGATGTCCACTTCAGAGCCCCCTGCAGCTGTAGGAAGCTTAAGAAGTCACTAATGAGCTGAAAGGGAAGATCACTCTAGCACCAAAAACAAGCACCACCAGCATAGGTGCCTGCTGGACAAATATAGCCCATTTATGGTGGGAGATATAGCCTGCTGGCTTGTTGTAGCTAAATCAAGTAATTAATATTATGGATGATGGAGTTAGTTTCAAGATGCTACTCGCAATGATCTATATATGTAACAGCCGTGAGAAAGTGTGCTCGAGAGGAAAACGTGTTGACAATGATCATTACACTGATGACATGTTCAAAAGACGAATAAGATATATATTAATTGAAAAATATATATTAAAATAAAAAAAGAACTGGACAAATTTAGCATGTTTGATTAAACGTTTTCGGATATATGGTGTACTTCATTATATTGTTACAGAGACTGGAAAATACAGATATTAATACAGCCTCTAATTGAATAGTGTGACTTTTGCAAGACCCGGCCATAATGCCAGCTCTCTTTTAAGGAACCCTGAATGATACAGCATTATCAATATAGCAACAGAGATTGCTGTTTAACATGCCTATAAACAAATTGTAACTATTTCATTGTGTATGATAACCTACTAGAGTTCTTTCCAGCAGTTTCACCTCAAACCTCAAGACAAGTGATGAGTTTCTTGAGAAGGTTCCTGCACAACACCACGGTCAGGAGACTAAACATCAGGACCGGCCACAGGCTGACAATCGGGGATATGAGGGGAGTCAACTTCGAATTCACTCTGTTCTCAGCTGGACGTTGATGACGAGTGCAGAAGTGCTACTGAGAATGGGATGGGGCATGACTCACGAGAGAAGAAGCCTTGAGTGGGCCATGATCCTCTACCCTCCCGTAACAGTGGGAATCAATAACATAGTACAGGGCCAGTACCTGTGTGCAGGGTTTATTCAGTGCTGTTTTTTGTAGCACAAAAGTGTTTTATTGAGTACAGCACAAGGGGTTACACTGTAGCAGTGAGACACTGGGAAATAACTACAAAGTGATGTTACAATGCATTACAACAAATGGACACCTACGCAGCCTGTGAAGACTCTTGGCTGGGAGCAACAATCACTTTGTTCTTGCTGCTTGCTTTCAAGTAAACTTTTTCACTTTTTTAATCTGATAATTGTAAACTTTAGAATATTTGAAGGAATGTCATGCGGTTTTTGCTTCTTGAGCGCGTTTACTGCTTTACATTAGGTCGGTTATTCTACAGGAAGTGAGTGAGGCATACACCATGTACAGGTTGCTTCTCACTTGGGTCATTTTGCGTTTCGCCCTGCTTTTGAAGTAGCACTCATCAGGTAATGGACACAATGTGAGAGTCGCAACCGCTGCAGTCCTCAGGGCCACGGCGTCTCATGAGGCTCACTCCTCCCCTTGTAAGACAGGGATTACTCAAATTTCAAACCTTCAGTTTGGGAAGCTCTGCTTGCAGGGCACCCTTCTCGGTGTCTACGTACTCGCCATCCCCCTGGGGCATGCTTTTTGAGTTGTACTGCTTTTCTGGAGCTTTGGCCTGTCGAAATAAGTATTTGAGTCTGCTGTGGTTTGTTTCTTATGCTGAGAAGTTAAAACTTGTACTTATTGAAGAGGTTATTCAATCTTTTACATTCAAGCCTGCTTCTATATTTCACATTTGTTTCTATAAGAAATAATATTAATACATTCTGTTTTGCGTATATCTATTAACATGCCAAAAGAAAGTGCCTCGTTTAATGGAGATGTAGAGGCTCCTATTTTCAGGGATAACATGAATGCTTTCATAAAGGATTCTGTCCATCACTGTGTCACTAATTCCACGTCTAACATATCAAAGGCCCTTGAGGCTTCCGTGAATACAATCCTATTACAGAAGCCTGTTCCTTCTTCCTCAGTGCCCTCTACAGATATTTCCAGATCAAAGAAGAGAAAATAACGTTCTCTGTCTCATAATGTCCAACATGAACCTACATAGGCAAAAAAAACATCTCTGGACTATCTTGAACCTTGTTCTCCCCAATGAGAGGTTTCCAATTCAGCTAATAAAATAGATCATTCCATTCAGGTGGTTCAATTATATAACACAGATTATGATATGAATCAAGATGATTCTGATACATATGATGATAAAGATGATTATGAGAAGATGGTTTCGTCTTTCCAGGGCTTCTGGAGAAGTGTAAAGTTTCTTAAAATGACATTGGAGAATCCCTGCAGGTGTCTAGCAATACTGTTTTAGACTATGTGGGTGATCCCAAGTTCGATCTTTTATTAATTAGCTACCCTAATTTAACAGAGTGGGTCCCCTCTGAGCTTGTAGCACAGCATGTTTCAGTTAGACTGAAACAGACATTAGACAAGTTAACCTGGAATACATTCCAGTCGGATTGCCCTAGCATTACTGTCACTTTTACAGTTCACCCAAATAGGTTGTTTTTCTTTGTGAAGAATTTGGGAAAGATCTGAAAAAAGGGGGAAAGGGGTTGATAGGGCCTAGAGACAAATTGTGAGCTCAGGCCCCTAGATTTGACAGGCCCTCTTACAAGGATTCTCTATTTAGTGGAAGAGGCAAGCATGGGGGGCTCTCACTTTATCTAACTAGGTTCACGAAGCCATTTGCCTGTTACGAAACTCTAATGCAGCTATGGCTCAAGAGAGACAAACATTTGCTTTAATGACTGATCCTAAATTTGCAAAGGATGCAGGCCTGCAGGTGAACACTTTCCTTGTTAGTGATTCCTTCATTAAGGAGATGAACAACTAAGTTGTAACGTTTGCTTTAATAGATAAAGCCCAGTTTTCATTATGAAATTTTTTTGGATCTAGGGATTTCAGCAGGCTAGCAAAGACAGAAGCTGTTTTGCCGACAGGTAGTTTATGCAGTTAACAGCAGGAATGTAAACTGCAGTTTCACCTAGATGTGGCAGGAGGTTTCAGGCACCCAAAATATTGCCACAGAGGAAATCAAAACCCAGGTAAGAATTTTTGATTCTGGCTATCCTCTTGTAGGGGGTCATTTGACTTTCTTTTTCCAGCCTCGCAAAACATTACTTCAGATCCATGGGTTGTGCAAACAATTCAGGGGTATAGCACAGAAATGTACAAACAACCGGTTCAAACTATACTTCCTCATCACCTGTTGTTCTCCAAGAAACAAAAGCAATTAGTGTCTCAGGAGATAGATTCTCTTCTTTGAAGGAAGGCTATAGGGATCAAGTCTTTCAATCCTCCATGTTTTCTTAGCACAATATTTTTGTAGCATCCTTTATAATTTTTTAATGACTCGTTATTCAAATGTTCTTCATAATTCCCAGAATAAAATATAGCATATATGAAATCAACCTGCATTTATGCACTTATCTAGCCTCCTCTATAAATGCTATTTTTCCAGGGCCGCTTCATTATCGAGCCCCTCAAAAACTAAAGAGTTGTCATCTTCAATGAGGTCTTTCTTATTCAGATACAATAAAATGAGATGAGGAATCCTGTTAAGGCCTGCAATGGTGGCTTGATCATTTAGATGCATGGAACGGGAAGACAACTTTTCCTTTCCCCCCATATCTTTTATGATGCAAGTCGTATAGGCTGGGGTGCAAGATGTGGTCAGTACTCAAGTGGTGGTACATGGTCAGAGCTGGAGTCATCTCTGTATATTCATTGTTTAAAAATTCATACAAGGTCCTTTGCATTCCAGGGCTATGCAAAATACTGGGTAGGCTGTTCCATACTTCTGTGGATGGAAAATCTTTCATCAGCGAATTATAGCAATAATTTGGAAAGGACAAAATCCAGATCTCTGGCAGAAACACCCCAAAAAGTTCTGGACGTTTTGCTTACAAAGAAAATGTTCTGTTTACGCAGAATATCTACCAGGCAATATAAATCCATCTGTCGATTGGTGCTTAGACATCTTCGAGATTCAAGCTATTGGCATCTTCACCCTATGGTTTTCAGAAAGCTTTCTTCCAAATGCACAACGTTTTTAATAGACCTTTTTGCTTCTCTCTTTAACACGCACTTCCCCTTGTTTTATAGCTGGAGACAAAATCCTCAAGCTCTGGCAACAGATATTTTTCTTCAGGATTTGTTTGTAAATTAGAATTATGCATCTTCCTGTTCTTCATGATATCTCGGTTCCGAGCTCAGGTATGACGGCAGAGCCTCTTTGATGTTGGTGACAACTAGTGCAGGCTCAGCCTTTTTTCCACACCATTCTTGAAGTATAAATAGATTACCCAATTCTAAACCCATCTTTTCTCAATCTACTCCTCGATCCACTAAATAATTCTCAATCAGTCCCTAGTGTTGGTGGCTTGGAAAGTTTCTGGTCGGCTTAGAGAACTCACAGAACATGTGGGAGTGAATGGTAGACCTGCAAGAGAACATGTCTTTCTGATGTCTAAAAACCTTAGAGGTTTCTTTGGTAAAATGTACCCCTACAGGTGTTTGTTTCCAAGATCATAGAAGAATCAATCTAATCTAATGTCTGTCTGTTATCCTTTTTTCCTCTTCAACCTAAGCTGTGTGTGGAGAACACCCTCTTCAGTACAGCTTATCATCTCCTTCAGAAGACCTAATAAACCAGTGTGCTCCTCCACCTTAGCTTACTGGGTTTGGTGAGTCAAGTCTTTGGCAGGCATTGACACTAGAGCTTTCGGAGCTTATTCCACAAGAGAAGTTGGGCCTTCCAAAGCTTTTGTGCTGGGGCTAGTTTGGAGGACATTCTCAAATCAGTGGATTGGTCTAATGTTTCCACTTGTAAGGACTTTTTACTTACTATAAGCACATTCCTCATGTAGCTTACTCCGCCATGACTATGATTTAAACTAGCCTAATCGGAAACTAGCTTTAGTTAAGGAAAGTCTTAAAGACATGGACGCGAGTATCATCCCACCACTGTATTTTATTGGTTAAACCCTCCTTTTATTCTTTTAGCGCCTTCTGGATACACTACCCTATTGTTTTGATGTGGTACAACTCATCTAAAGGACAACTACAATTCCATCTGGTGTAACGTGGAAAGACGTTTCTTTTCATAACATAAATTTACTTGTGGCTCATATCACACCATCAGAGATCAGTTATTTTGGATTTAGCCAGAGACTGTGTTTAAAAGAGGGATTGTTACTTCTGGTCAAGAGGGTTCATAGGCTACTAAACTATTCATTGGTTTTAATGCATTATTGCATCACCTTGTAGTTGTTTCACAGTGTTTAATGAGAAGTGTAGTATGCTATATCCTGGTTGCTATTTGATTAAAGGCAAATAAAGAATACATAAAAGGAGCCTCTAGACTTGTAATAAGATTGCAATAAGGAGGTCTTCTGTGTATGGCCCTTGTTGTCTCCTTACCCTAAGTTTCTAGATTGGAATCTGTGAGACAATAGACAGTGTTTTCTCAAGTCAATTACTTCTAGAAAATGGAATCTGACAATATATTCATAAATGTGTGAACCTGTGGTTACTAGTACATTTGTGATAAAATAACATGATACTGGCAACATTTATTTTCGATGGCATGCACCTCTGACCATGTGCAGCAAGAGTTGGCTAGGGCTAGGCCAAGCACCAAGTCAGCAGCATGACACCAACCCCTGTTGTGCAAACAGCTCTGCGAAGAAGAGACTGGCCACACAATTTTGGAAAAGGTGATGGACAGAGTTTCTGAATGATGCAGAATACTCCTACCCAGTCAAGAGATCAGGGCTTGATCCATCACCGTTTTTTAGCTCACTGCACCATCCCAGCTTCAGAACCTGGCTATATGCAAATTAGTCTGTTCCTGTCCCAGTGCATGATGGGAACAGGGCAAGTCAAACTACCAAGCCAATTCTTATACTGGGAAGAAGACAAGCTACCGGGGACCGGTTTCTGGCATTTCAGCCGTCATCGGCCCGGCTTGCTTGAATCCTGATGGTGCAATGAGCTAGGGACTCACGTCTGAGTATACCCTCCCACACATAGTGTGGATAAAATCAATGCCACACAACCTGACTATATGCCAGGCCCTGTGCTTACCTATCATGGGTGGCCAACTGCTGCAGACCACAACCTTTGGCAATGATCAGTGAGGGCTGGCTACGGAGCCTGGCCTAGGCTGCACCTAATCGGCCTTAAGTGTCCACCCCCAGCTGTCCACAGCCTTCTGCCCATTTTATTCAAGTTTCCATATTTTTGTTTTGTATTATTTGTTTTCGGGGATGGGGTGGCATATCCACATGTGTATATATGAATTCTGAGAGGCTGGTGAGCCCTTCTAAGTTCTTCTGCAGGGTTTGTGAGCATGGTCCCAGGCTACAAACCCAACGGGGGCCCAACAAGTGTCCAGAAGCCCTTTCAATGTGGTTTGAGGATCCTAAGGCATGGTTCATGAAGCCTTTCACAGGATCCGAAAACAGGGGCATAGCTTGGTCAGTAAGACTGAGGGGGTGAGAGCTTCAGCTTTACCAACAATCACGCTGGCTTACCATGTGTTTCATTGTATGAGCAGCATCGCATGGGGGGGGGGGGGGGGGTCTTGAGGGCCAGTGGAAAGGGGAAACAGCGCAGATTGTGATGGTGTTCTTAAAACAGAGTATTTTATAAAATAACCATGTTTTAAGACTTACAAACCGGAGACGAGAGTGTGTGTGTATTTTTCTGAATACTTAAATTTTGCAGGTAAAATCTGACAGATACCTTACCATACCTGACTGAAAGCTCCTGTCCCCAAGTAATTACTAAATAATATATTTTTATGGGGGGTGTAACACCCCCCTTGCAATTATGCCCCTGTCTAAAAATCCTGAGACAAAATCTATTAAAATAATAGGGTGGGGGAACTCTCTTGGGCCCATTTACAACCCTGTGCGAAGGGATTAGGTGATACTTCCCCTGCCCCTTCATGACTCCTTCACCTTTTTTGTGGTTGTTAGGACACAGGGACTAAGCCCTGTGAGGTGTAATGACAGCCGCAAAATATGTTTATTTTAGAATTGCAGCCAGTCAATCAGTGCCTTTGAACTTGCAGACCTAGCTTTGTACCCACGGGCATGAAGTAATTGTCAGGAGAAAATAGCTCTTTCAACAAATCAAATGTGTATTTTTTACATTTGAGTGTTCAGATAATACACAGAGGAACAGCCCAGATATCTCTGAATTGTTAACCATTTCAAGGTCATCCAATACATTTTTGTAACACTAAGTTCTTGAAAACGAATGAACGGATTGAGACCACACCAAGTAAAGGCACTTGGGGAACTTCTACTTTCATGATATGTTTGGTGTACTTCTGTTCAGCTGTTTTTTCTGTAGCAGACAAGAAGGAATCCTATGGGACTTAAAATGGGAAATGTCACTATTTTGGCATACCAAACTTAAACTTCATGACACTTTTCTGGAACGTTTTGTGCAGATTCATGAAAGCACCAAAGTTACTAAGACAACAAAAAAACCTTGTCGATGGAAACTCTGACCAAACCATAATTGCAGAGTTGCAATTCCTGACTATGTATTAATATTTATTAAGGATGGCGCTTTATTTGCACAAAATGCACTGGTATAAAAACCCACGGGCTCCAGAGAACTCTGCAATATTGAAAACATTGCCTGGTTCCCTCAGAAATGAATGTTTCATCATCATAATGACAGCCCTCAAGCCACTCTGCAGAGCTTTATCGTTGCAAAGGCTACCAGGATTAGGCACCAGCAATGGTAGCCCAAATCATACTGTAAATTATGCAGAAAAGGCAAATTG
Source organism: Lissotriton vulgaris (assembly GCF_964263255.1). Lineage (NCBI taxonomy): Eukaryota > Metazoa > Chordata > Amphibia > Caudata > Salamandridae > Lissotriton > Lissotriton vulgaris. The sequence goes on along the minus strand of NC_141697.1, from coordinate 334,498,943 downwards.
TGTGAGAATATGTAGGACATACCCTGGCAGCATTACTTTGATCTAGTTATGCAAGAAACCAATTGTTAGTTGAAATCTGCATTCTATGTGGAAAATATGCTAAACAAACAACAAAAGGGACGGGCCAGCTGGGGAATCCAAAACACTGCAACACAGTGCAGAGAGAAGTGGGAAAGAAAAACCATTAGGTTTTAAAAAGCACCCTCATCCACCAACCTAGTTGGTGGCATGCTTCATCATTGGGTTCTCACCTGGGCGGACGAATGCAACGCAGGTATGCTATGTCGCCTGATTACGGTGGAGTATGTGTGACATTATCCTATTTTGCTCTTTTGGGATTCTGGTGACAATTACAAACCACTCGGCCTTCATGTATATAAATGCCACCAGATCCCCTAGAGGCAATATTTGACCATATTACCATATTCAATAGATTTTTCAGATGGCTGTCTAGGGGACATATAGTGACATTTACAATACACCTTTGTTGTAAACACCTTAGTTTGAGACAACCCAAGGTTTAAAGGTCTACATAGCAATCAAGGGCAAAACTCCAAACATGAGAGACTGGAGCAGACTGCCATCCTCATCCGACTATAAATACTTCTCCCGCAAGAAGGAATATGCCAGGGTCATTCTTTGAACATCAATACATTTATACATTCCACAAATATACATTATAGTGTGATGGATGTTTTCGTTAAACATGATGGTGGTGTGGCCTAGGCAAACTGGAAAAATAATATCCTCTTGGAGGATCATTTTTCTTTTTATAGACATCTTTTATAGTTTTCAATATGCAAACAATAATACAAACTGAACAAACATCAGCCATTCCCAACCAGTTGACAGAGTAGTAGGTCATCACAGTCCACGCTGTGCAATAGTACAGAAGCATCTTACCAAAGCAAGTTACACCCAAGGTACCGCAGGTTCGTAAGTATCCAAGGTGGGAAGAGTTCACCTCATCATTCGAGGTAGTTATCTGCTATTCTTCCACCTTGTCATTACGGCAACACTTTTGAGGAATATTTCCACCGCAACCGCACATACTTTCACTTCCCTCACCCATTCATCCACACTGGGGCCAACTTGCCACATCCATGTAATTGCAACTCTTCTCTTAGCCAACAACAGCATCAGAAGTAGGAACTTAAACTCCGTTTTTTTACCCTTACGCCATCAACATTCACCAGCAAGCAAACAATTGGCTCCATTACTATCGGAATCCTCGCTAAAGTAGTCATTCTTCCCACAACGGACGTCTAGGAGGGCACCATTGGACAATACCACGCAAGGTGTAAAAAGGTTGCCACGGGAGCCTGGCATCTGCGGCAACCACTGGGCTTACTGGGTTCCATTCTATTGAACAGCACTGGTGTCACATTTGCGCGGTGTAAGAAACTGAAATGTAGTAGCTTAAACCGGACATTACATGAAACAGACTGGGCCACAGCACAGGACCTGCACTATTGCGCATCCTCCATGGGAACCTCATATTCACCTCCTGACCAAGCAGTAACATTCACAGAGTCAGCAAATGTACAGAAAGTCGGTAGGTCCCAGAAGTTAAACTCTTTAGCAAAAGGGCCCTACCCAGCACTAATCTAACAGTCCTTTCCCACAGGGAAGCTGTGTGCCGAAGAAGGTACAAAACTGATGCCACATCCCATCCCCAACATAATTGCAGGAAAGATAGAAAACGTGCCCCTTCAGCTATCAGCGATTTCTCCCAATTCCTCTCATCCAACATCCAGTGCGCGGCGCACTGTGAGGCCGAATAATACAGTTCCATTTTGGGGACCGCCAGTCCCCCTCCAGCATGGTTGGAAACAAAAAATCTCATGCTACCCTACTTATGCCATCTGCCCATATCGGGGTAGTAGGAACAGAATGTAATCTTTGAAAGACTATCAGACAAAGGGTGTCAAACGAATGTTGCATAGTATACAGGCATTGTAGCAAAAAAACTATCTTGGCCACGGACATCCGACCCATCAGGGAGAGTATTCCAAAATTGGACCGGCGCACACAATCCCTCGGTGATCCTGTCTATATTATACCGCTTACACTTCTGTGGGGTGAGTGCCACCATAATCCCCAAATAACAGAACTGTTCTGTTTCCCAAAGCCAGGGCAGGGCAAGAGGTCGGATCCTGAGTAGCCAAAGCACCCAACGGGAACACCAACGATTTGCCATGTTTAATTATAAGACCTGTTAGGGCCCCAAATGCATCCATATATTGCAGGACAAGAGAAAGAGACTCCTGGGGACTGTAAGATAAAAAAGGGTGTCATCCGCATAGAGGGACACCAGATGATTAACATTCCCCCCTTGGATTCCCAGTCCGGCATCGTTTGTCAAATTTGTATTGCCAGGGGGTCCAGCGCTATGGCGAAGAGGAGATAGGGGTCAGCCCTGGTGCATACCCCTACCAACCACACATTGGTCAGAACACAACTGACCTACCTTCACCCTGGCAGTTGATGCAGTATATAACAAATGTACCCATGCCCGGAAATGCACACCAAACCCTATTTCCTCCAAAAATCTTATAAGGTAGTGCCAGTTCACAGTATAAAATGCTTTAGCAATATCAATGAATACTACCGCCAAACTCTTGAAGAATCATAGGAATAGTTTGCAGATTTACAATGTTGAGCCAAATAGATTTCTCTGCCTGAATCAAAAGCCTTTGTAGATTTTGAGTGCGCTCCTCAACTGTAAACAGGGACGTCAGATGTGAGTGAGGTTTCAGAATTTAAATTCAACTAGAAGCAAACTGATTGAGAGGAGGCTCCTGCAATGGAAGTTGTATCTCTCAGTACAGCAAAACAGTGAAAACTAAGTGCTGGGGAACCAGAATTCCTTTGAAATTGGAGCCATCCTTGTCACAACTATTGCCGACTCACTCTAAGACCATGATGTGGAACAATATGGATGCATGATGCATTAAGACCTGTGACCAGTTTGAAGTTTCAGCATCTGTCACTGGAAGTTATAAACTGCTTCGATAAGAACAAGAACATTTTTGTGAAACCAAAACAGGCACTTTATCCAACCAGCCTGGTTAGGAGACAAAATACATTTGGGGGGGTCTTAGTGAGAAACCAACGTTAGGGAAAGCACAATGTTAGCTCTAGACTTAACATTGTAAAAGGATGAGGGGAACAGAATAGATTGGTCTTTTCCCCTCCCAAATAGTTCTTCCCAGGAGGGAGCACTTTGGCAAAAAGAAGCTAAGGACCATAACTCATGCAAAACCCACTTCATTTGGATGGCTAGTGCCCTTGGAGAAATGATAATCCGGAACTTATAGTGCAAGACCAGCCTCTGCCAACCCAGGTACTATGACCAAAACTAGATCCTACTAGATCGTGCACAAGAGACTATACTTTTTAGGTCGAGGCAGAGCGCATGCACTGATCTGCGAGGCAATATAATCCTTCTGTGGGCTTTGAACAAGCCCACCAGTTTTTGACTGGTTGCTTGTTCAGCATTTACAAAAACCATTGCTTGCATTAGTGAACAGTGGAAATTTGTCCTGCCTTGTGTCTGTTTTGTTACTGCCCTGGCGACCACCCCTGCTACATGGATCCTTTCCGTAGTGGCTGTAAGTTTTCTTTTACTGCACTAGTTTCTCTTTACACCGTTTCCTTGCCACTTGTGGGCTCACAGCGCTGCCTCCAGAGCCAGTTCCCTTAATCTTCCCATGCCTTCCCCCAACACTTCCGCTTGCGGCTTCGGAAACATCTGTTCTTAATTGTTCAACATTTTACGTGCACCTTTATTTATTTATAAAGGGCGCCACTTTAACTTTAAATTTAAGGAGCAGAGCTAAGCACTGCTAAATTGGACAGAATTTGTGTTGCGTTTTGACTGTTGAAAGTATCGGAGAATTACATGACCACCGATTACATTACCTAAGTTTACATTCCTTTTTGGGGAGGGAGATAACGTGTTCCCTTAATCACGCTCTCTGTGTTACTTTGAAGCACCCCGTGCTTCTCAGCATCCCAGCGCTCACTTTACTGTTTGCCTCCTGTTTTTTATCACACTGGGGGCTTCCTGCTGCTGCAGCCTGGGCGCAGGGGCTGAGTGCATGGTTGTGAGTGGGACAATGAGCTGCAGTCCAGGGGAGAGCAACACCACATAGGGATTGGAGCTGGGCTGCTGCCTTCCACAGCTATCATAAAGTGCAGGACACCCTGACCTCCATGGGACCCTGGTAGCCCCAGTTTGCTGCCCTCCTTCCTTGCTTGCAGGCTATTAAAGATAAACATGTTTATGCCGACATTTATTTTGAAATTCATTTATATAGTGCAACCTCAACCCAACCCAAAGGTATTGGAGCGCTTTACATGCGTGCCAATTACATTACCTACGTTAACTGATTTGCCAAGAGGATATTGTGTGTTTTGCAGTGGCCTCCCATCTATGCTTTCCTTCATCACGCTCTCTGTGTTACTTTAAAGCACCATGTGCTTCTCTGTACCCCAGGGCTCCAGTTTACTGTTTCCCTTCTGTTTTTGCTCCTCCCATAAGTCTCCCACACCAATACAGCATTCTACCCTGTATGATTCTTTGTTCCCCTATTATTCCTGTCTTGTATGTGTGCTTCTCTTTGCCGGCAACTTTGCTTTAATCCCTCCCCTTTCCCACCCATTTTAGAGTTAAAACTTAATGTAAAAAAATGTAAAATCATAAAGTGTATCTGGAAACGTACATTCACTCTGGGTTTCTTGGCTCACAAGTTTCTTTTCACCGAAGTATTGCTACTACTACTACTACTGCTCAAAATAAAAGGGGATTTAGATTTATTCACAGTAGAATTTGCTTTTACTGCGCAGGCATTAAAAAAGTACCTAGGTGTGTTTGCTACAAGCAGGGCTTTAAGTGAGCCGGGTCAGCAGTTAAAAAATGCAGGTGCTGAAACAGGTCCCTATCGGGCTCACCATTTTTGCCCTCACCCTCGTTGGAAAAAAAATCGTAACTGCATTGCCTTTGATGTAACTTCAAAGACACTGGTTTTAGTTATTTCACACTCATCAATTTAGAACTGAAGCATATTCAACGTTCTATACAACGAAGCCGTAGTTGTTGCTTTTTTTTAATCCAATACAACTAACAGCTATTGACAAAGCCAATAGTCCAGGTTTGTTGTAGATGTAATGTTATTTGTTATACTATATATCTGGATTCAATGACAGAAGCAGCAAAATACTAGTTGGGCGACACACTAAGCTAACTAAGCACAGATTTTTAGCTTAAGTATTTTTAAGCCACACCCTTAATTACATCAGCTACACCCCTTTGAGAGACCCCCAGTTATTTCATCTCACTTAAAGCCCTGGCTACAAGGATGAAACATTCAAAGCCCCTAAAAAGGCCCTACAATATAGTACTGATGGATTTTCTACAAAGCTTCTCTGTTTTCCCTACTCTACGGGATTGTTTTAGTGTTACTAAACAGTTGTAAAAAGGAACTTACTACGTGCCAACCGAACCAGCCTTTCTATAAAACATTGTTGCCATAATATACAATCTATCCCATTTTCTTTGGATTTTAATGATTATATCTTTTTTTTTATTAAAACACACTTCCATATTTGAAAACGTGTGCTACATTATAACAACACCTCGCCAGCCACTGTAAACACACAACCATAAAAATAAACCTTAATTTCGCTGCCGGAGTAGTAGGACAATAATCACAAAACTAGAAAAAAATAGTATGATAATTATTTTTTTAATAAGGTTGTTCAGTTGTACATAATGTCTTTTTCGTTATATATAAGGAAACAAAAATGCTTATAACACTTTTTTATTCTAACTTTTCAACATGCTGCACAGCAGCCACAATGCTCTACAAAATAGCTTGAACACAAAGGCAAAGACAATAGCTCTGGCTAAACACTTATAAGGTCCCAAAGACGAGACCTATGGCTATGCCAATGTTTGTTCAGAATGAAGGCTAGCTTCTCCAGAGTTGTGTTCTTTTTCATCAGCTTAGGATGTGCTGAGAAATGCCTCTTACTACAAAGTACAGGGCCATGAGTAGACAGGACGAAGGCCTCTAATATATGTAAGGTGGGTCATCAGAGAGGAACATAGACATTCACTACCTGAACTTAGGTACTTGTGGTATGCACTGAGAGGCACACCTTACTAAAATATATATATATATATATATATATATATATATATATATATATGACATATAAAAAACTTACATAGTCAAATAAATACACGGCAGGCAGCTGCCCAGAAATGATGAAGTTGAAAAATGACTCATGTTGAATGTTTCTTTGAATCATGTTGCACAATCTAGCCATGCTGCTTAGTATATATATATATGGGCTGAAACAAATTTAGAGTGTTCCGCCAAATTAATGAACCTATTGGTGGAATATGCGGAAAGTGACAGATTAAAGATTCAAGCGGAAATCGATCAAATTGAAAATGAGTTAACCAACTTAGAACCTAATGAGCTAATGAACAAACTACGCACGGAAATGTTGCAGAGGGTGAAAAAGGATGAAGAGGTAATCAAAAAAAGAAAAGCCTATAAATTTGAGCGCGACCGCCTAGATTACCTAAATGGGCAAATATTTACATACGCTAAAAAGTATGAAAATGTAAAGGCACGCGCAAGGAAAGCCAGACAAACTAACTCTGCAAACAAAGCGGTATCAGTCTCCTCTACTGATAGAAGCATCACATCAGGAAGTGAGACGGAAAACGAAGCTGCGGGATCCTCCACGGTAGGATCAGAAAAGCTTACATTAGCCCAGGAAGTCAGCTGCTTAAGCCAGGACCGCCGCGATACCCTTCGACCAAGGATAGAAGGGAGAACAGTGACAAGCGGCTCCGAATCAACCAGAAAAGACGGGCCAGAAGAAAATGCCGGCACCGCAAACAACAAAAAGCAAATAGTGAAAAGTCGCTGGAACAGGTCAAAGAAAAAAGTAGTGGGGAATTAAAACAAGATATTTCCATCATCAACCTGTCAAAAATTTCACTAACGACAAAAGATGAAATGATTTTAAGTCTGGGACTAACCTATTGTCCCCCATCTAATTTCAACTATGCCGATGTAAGAATGGACTCATATCGATTTATCCGCAAATTGAAGTTGAGCAAACACTTTCTATTACAACCTAAAAAGAAAAAACAAACAGAATCCCAAATGAGTCCGTCTTTACTGGAAGCGGCTGATCGTTCAACGTTTGATCAAATTTGGGACCTGCAACAAGAAGGAGACACTGTTGATGATTTACCCTTGATAACATCAAGAGAGGATAGAGCAACAAGTTGTACCCCCTTCAAACCAAAATCTGTCTTTCAACCCATTCTAATGAATGACAATATTGATGTGTATCATGATCTGATAACTAAAGAACTTAAACAGTTATACATTAAAACCAACCAAAAAGAGAAAATGGCGAACAAAAAGAACCAATGTTACTACAGTCTAATTAAGAAATTAGAAACAGACAAAAATGTAATTGTCCGCCAGGCCGATAAAGGCGGAAATATTGTACTGTGGCCTAGAGACTTGTATGTAGCGGAAGCCGAGAAACAACTACTGGATACCGTATGCTACAGAAAAAGCAATATGGCAATATTGAAATTATCTTGGCAGGAACAGAGCGCCAAATTGGTAGCATGGAGAAGTGCAAAACTGTTGACAGACGATGAATATAAGTTCCTTAGGAAAGACCATCCAGTAATCCCATCATTTTATTTAATTCCAAAGATCCACAAGGATGCCACCACACCACCGGGTCGCCCAATAATATCGGCGATAAATAGCTCAACGGAGAATATTTCCCGGTACATAGACTTCTTTCTCCAGGACTGGGTGAAAGGCCTAAATTCCTATGTACAGGACACATCCGATTTCATTAGAAAGGTGAACAATACAGTGTGGAATGAGGAATGTTTGCTCATAACACTTGATGTTACATCACTGTACACATCAATTAGACATGCAGATGGAGTGCGGGCGGTGGAATTCTATCTGAACAAACGGCCTATGAATTTCACTGCGCACAACAAAATGCTGTTATCCATGATAAGAATCTGCCTCGAACAAAACTTCTTTTTATTTAACAATCAAATATATCAGCAGGTGCGAGGGGTCGCCATGGGGTCGTGCTTTTCTCCGAGTCTGGCATGTCTCCACATGGGACTCTGGGAGGAGTGCGTGCTGGGTGGCCCTTTGCTAGACACCATGCGACAACATGTACCTCTGTACTTACGGTACATAGATGATTTGTTCCTAATTTGGCGGGGTTCGAAAACAGCAGCAGAAATGTTTATTTCAGATCTAAATAAGAATGACCTAAATCTGGAATTCACTTCATGCATCAATGACAGAGCAGTTGTTTTCCTTGACACTGAAGTATATGTAGTTGGTGACAGATTAGCTACTAGAATGCACAGAAAGCCAACAGCAGGTAACACAATACTGCATGCGTCTAGTCAGCATCCACGACACCTGATAGACAGCATCCCCTTCGGGGAAATGCTGCGAATCAGGCGGATTTGTAGCTCGGAGACAGAATGCCACGAATTGCAACTTGAAAGCAAAAAACGCTTCATGGCTCGTGGGTATTCTGGCAAAATAATTCAGCGAGCCATAAATAGATCGCTTGCAATTTCCAGAGATGAGGCTCTGTGTAAGAAAATTGGATCTAAGAAAGGGATCATGGATGACACCAATCTGATTACACCTAGAGTAATTGTCACCTTTTGTAAACAACATAAGGAGATCAGACGTATTTTTTACAAAAATTGGAATCTAATTACGGGGGATCCCGTCATTGGCAGGCACATAGTCAAAAAACCTGACATCACCTTCGGTCAGTTTCTATGTCAGATAGACTTGTCAAGAACTTCCTGGAAAAACCAATTTCAGACACTTGGGGAGCTTTGGGAGGCGGTTTTAAAAAATGTGCTTCATGCAAGGCATGTAAAAATGGGTGTAGCAAAACCCAGTACATATCACCGTTCTCCAGTAAACCGTTCCAAATAAAAAAACGGATGTCCTGTAAGACTGATTTTGCCGTATATGTGTTGCAGTGCCCGTGTGAGCTCCGTTATATAGGCAGCACACGCTTGCCGGTGCACAGACGGGTATTGCAACACATCAGGGCAATAGTGGGGAAAGACCAGACCTACCCGGTGGCACGCCATTTTGAGAAGGTTCACAACAGTGATCCGAAGGGCCTTCTTTACTATGCCATAGATTGCGTGCCGCCACTAAAAAGAGGAGGAGACAGAGATGCCAAATTACGTCTTTTGGAGACAAGGTACATTATCGAACTGGACAGTAAGGCCCCTAGGGGCCTGAATGCAGGGGAAGATCTGTACACTTGTCTATAATTAATAAATAACGTAGCCAATAGCCCTTTGTAAATTGGAACAATATCCCAGGATAAAACATAATACTATAAGGTGTTCTTAAATTAAAAAATTTAACTGAATGAGTCATAACTTGTGGAATTAGCGGTAAAGTTACATCTTAAAGGTGGTGTGTGTGGTCCACCGCATGCAAGAAAGAAATAACATCCAATACAAGATTCAAATGTATTCTTTCACCTCCCACTCCATGATTGTGACATTAAAGTAAATGTCACATTTTTTCAATATTTAGAAAAATATAAAATACAGAAAAAAACGAAAAAGGAAATGAAATAATCACTTTAATATTATTTTGTTCACAGTTGTATATTATTTTGCACTGGGGTCTTCTTTTTCGTGGAGTCTTTAAGAGGTCACAGCAAGGAGGCACAAAATAACCAATAATGTTGTTGAAACCGTTATACAGATGTGGTTTTGTGGAGTTGCTTTTCTAAGTTAATAAGGGTTCATTCCCTTGAACGCACATGCAAATAGTATATTTATGCTCTTAGAAAATACATGATGAATATGATATCATAGGCAGAAATGTATACAGCACGTTGCACTTTACCTGTCAGTATTTGCACACTTTGATATTTCTACAAATAAGAATTACATATAGGATTTGCACTGTGGACACTATGTCTTTTATTGTAAATAATATGTATATATCATGAATTTTAATTATTTATGAAATTGTATATATAATTTTATCTGTAATAGATGTAATTCCTTAAGTGTGTAAATATATGAGATATATTTTTCTATGATAAATCCAATAGTAACTTGGCTAAGAGCGTAATTTACATGAATTAACTATGGCACTGTGCCTTTTATAACAACTTCAAGTCTAACACCCCTACATATATATGTAGAGGAAGCGATACCACAATGAGTTAATTTGGGCGATGTTTTCTATGTATAGAACTCCGCCTGTTATTGGTTTGCAAATGCCTTAAATACCCTCTTTCTAGCTCTACTAGCGTATCATGTGATCAAGCCTCTGGCTAGAGGCGAAACGCGTCATGCAGGACTGCTTGGGTTTTATTTCTCTGAAATAAAGAACACTTAACTTTTGCACGAAGCTTTGGGTCCGACTTGTTCGTTTTCCTGTGGAATGGAGGAATGATGCTGTGCGCATTAAACGATATCGGATTTCATATATATATATATATATATATATATATATATATATATATATATATATATATATATATATATATATATATATATATATATATATATATATATATATATATCCCAACCTTCCCTGCTGCATGAGAAGGACATCGAGGTCCACACCAAAACCCCATTTGTTTGAGCTATTTGTGTTCTCACAGGCTGAGGGGAAGGTGGCCGCTTACATGTTTCTCATATATTGCGCCATAGAGTATCTCTGCTGTACAGCGACTTTTTCAAGTAAATATTTTTCCTCCACTGCCATAGTGACACAAAATGACCCCAACTCTTAGGTGAGTGGACCATGTTAAATTCAGCAAGCATTTTTAATATATTTTAATTCAACATTCCCTTGGCATAAAAATATTAACTGGATTAGAAAATTAAGGTCTGAGATTTGAATTTTGCACCACTTTAGCTTCCAATAAGTACAAAATATTTGAAAAATGTGCTATATTGGAGGAGCTACAACAGCAAACAAGATGGCCGCTTAGTCTCCTGGCTCCGCCGACCTCCGTCTTTCGCTTGTAGATCCTGATTTTCCGCCACTTATCCGTGTCTATGAACTAATCTGCAGTCCGATGGAGCAATCCCGAGACTTTTCCGACATTGTGGAGTGGAGTAATGTCGAAGTTTGACTCGAGGCCTAACCCAGTCTGGAAGCTGGGGTCTCGAGTGCTGGTCCTGCCGGGTCTCAGTTGAACAACAGCGGACTGGTGAGGGCGGCAGGGTCCGGTCCATGGAACTTTCGATATCTTTTGGACTGCTTTGCTGCCGATCTGCTGCCTGGTCTCGTATCGGAGGTGAGGAGACGTGTGACGCCCGAGGCGGTGTGGCGGAGGTCCCTGATCCGGAGGCCTTGTGTTCGCCTCGCCGGTGCCTTTGGGTTGGCGACTTGGCGCGCACGAACGCATGTTGACGATCTGTCCCTCACTGTTCATCCCTGCTCCGCCTAATCTTCCCCCGGGGAGAGGGGCTCTCCGAGGGGATCACTATGCCTGATGTCATGCTAGACCTGGCGGAGCGGGCCGAGTGCGGCCCGTCACTGTGGTCTGTGCTGGCGGCCCTCGAGGCACTTCAGGTGACTATGGAGGCCCAGATCTGTAAACTGATGTCGGCAGCAGACGGAATTAGGCAATCGGGACCGGACCTTGACTCATCGCACGGGACTCGGCGGCCAGCTCTACTCCCGATAGACACCCCAGCGGTGCATTCAGACCCTGTGCATGGAGCTGTGCCTGCCTTCACAGAAGTGGCACTGATCGAACATGCTGCGATTTGTGTATCGACTGTATGGTCGGAATCCTCGGTTTCGCTATCAGTGGAACATTTAACTGCTGCTCCCACTTTGGAAACGTTTGGTCGAGGCTGTGAACTGCGTTGGATTGTGTCGCACCCCCTTCCCAGCTGGTTCATCAAGATGGCGGAGGAAACAGTGCCGGGCCTTGGAGTCGGGGAGGGGCACCGTTGGAACTGGCCATGTACTTTGGGGTTTGCCATCCTTTCTCCATCTAGCAGACTATATTTCGGCAACTTCTAGGTATATTTTGACAATTTGTGGATGGAGTTCTACTTACCAGAGGGAGTCAACAAGTTTGATCGACGGGGTCAAGGCTGAGACTGTTGTTTTGGGCTTGCTATTGTTGTTTAATCAGTAACGGGATTTGCTTCATTAGGTTAACGGAGACCAGGCGGGGTTTATAGTTTCCTCCGGTGTAATCTTCTATTGTGTTTTGCTCGATTGCGTCGGCTTTGTGGGGGAGACCGGGAATGTGTACGGCAATGCCCTCCTCCATTTCTACTTTCAGTGTCCGGGTTTAGTTACTCTTTTATATCTCTTCGTTCTCTCTATATTTCGGGTTTCAGTTCTTTGGGGCGACAGGCACGCTGCTAGGGAGGGTAGGCCGTAGTCATATGCAAGGGTGCAGGGTGGGGGTTTGGAGGAGGGGATTTTTTTGTTTTGCCTTTATTTGTTTCTATGGCCTTTTTTTCTCTTTCGTTTCCTTTCTTTTGCCTTTTCTTTAGTTTCTTCATTTTTCGGGTCAGCACAGTGGGTCCACTCTTGTGTCTATTGTCGATCCTTCTTTATCTGTGCCTATACTTTCTACAGTATTATCAGTATCAACGGGCGGGCGCTTAATTGGTGCGAACTGTGACTGTATGCTTGTTTATCCTGAATCATATGCCTTAGCGCCACTGTTCTAACTGCGATCGTTATAACTGTGGATGTCTTACTATTTTGCCCGCCCTTTATACGACTCTGTGTTATTGTATGGCACCTGATCCTTTCATTTTCTATATTATAAAATGGAGCCTTTTGAATCCTGTAATTTAGATGGTATACTCAATAACAAGTTTTAACCGAATCTATGGTACCTCCGATTCACGGGCTGCTGAGTCGTGTCATACCTGACTTACTGTGATGAAGCTGATTAGCGGCCGGCCCTGGTGGTTGTAGGCCCATACTTGTAACCGTTTGAAGTAATAATAAAGGTTTTCCACAAAAAAAAAAAGTGCTATATTGTAAAAGAAGTAGTGGCAAATTAACGTAACATTGAAAAAAGATGCTGAAGAAAAGACCCGAGAAATTCCTGCTGGTCTTGCACCGTCCACCTCACACCACCACCAGCCTCTTGTAACGATGTCCCCCTTGCTGTCATAAGGCAACCTCTGGAAGATGACAACGTCCTGTGAAGCATTAGTAATCACTTTCAGTCAACAGCTCTCAGGTGGCTGCACCAGCATGCAACGAGTTAACAGAAGAAGCAGGGCAGGGCCAGACGGTGCCTATGGCAATAAGCAACCTAACAAAGCAGTCCAAAGTGACTCAATAGCACTGTACTTTAGCACTACTCATCATGGAAAATGTGGCACGTGCACGCTTGATTAGCGTGTCTAATCAATCTGGAATAATAGTGAGCCTTCTGCGTTCCCATTTGGGGGTGTGTCTACAACAAGTAGTAACCTCATTATTCGTGTCACTCCCACCCAACAATGCGACCACTCCCTAAATTAAACTAAGACAAAACCTTGCTTGAGGTAATCAAGAAACAGGCTCAGTGTGATTACATGCTGAATTCCACACAGTTCTGTAAAAAGAAAACTAGTTAATGAACAACCAGACATTCCAAAACCAGTGATCAGTGGACAAAGAGCTTCACCAACTTTATAACTACCTTTATGACAGACGTAGACGAGACAAGCATCCACCGCTCTCAGTAGTATGTTGAAGCCAACCTAACAATCATTCCGCTAAGTTTCACTCCCCACCGTTACATTCGGGCAGCCCATTCATTCACGCATCCCATCGTCCTGTATGTATGTGGTATTTGTATAGCTCAAACCTAGACAAAAAGGCAGTGGAACGCTATACAGTGTCAAAGGCAAGTGAACTGTCAGTGAGTGGTAGAAAAGGTAGCTTGGTTGTTGGATTGTTACTGCATTGTGATATTGTGTTATTTAAAGAGGTGTGTCTTCAACACTTTCCTAAATTGGAACAGCAGTGGGCAGTCCTTATTTGTTACTTATGTATGTTTGTGTTATCATCATCTTGTTGCGTGATTGGCAGTTGCCTTTTGAGTAGTCGTGGTGTAATGCTAATCCTAAATGCTTCCTACTCTTTGAAGACCTTGCCATTTTCACATTCCAATGACTCATAGGTTGGGAGACAACCCAATCAATGTTCTGTTTCTTATGGCTATATTCTCCACTCCATTGTTCGCTGGTATCCGCCATTCTGCCGCACAGGGTGGAGGGGGGTAGGTTGATAGTGTGCCCATGCTGCCCTGTGCAGCACCCGCCGACCTAGCTTCTACCTAAACTGAGCTAGCTCAGCTCAAAGGGATGTGCAGCCACGGGTCTAAGATTGTTCCTTGTCAGTCTGCAGACTCTGCTTAAGAGGGGACCACTTGCTTCTGAATGGGCAGCTTCTGGCTCGTCCTGGTTTGAACCACTCTGGACTTGAGCTACGCCCATCCTCTCCTCTGGCTCAGTTCTGTTTGCTTGAGTTTTCTTGGGCCCCGAAAGAAGGTACACGCCTGCCCGTAAAGGCTCACTTTGTAAGTTGGCTCACACTTGGTTACCAGAAGATTCTATTAGACTGATTCACAAAACAATAAGAAATACCACAAACCATTTCACTATGCCTACAATTTTGTGATAGTCATCATTTTTGGGTATTTACACCACGGATGATGTATGGGTAGAGATACTTTCCATTGAATATGCTTGTTTGCACTAGACCACTGACTGCATTGTTCCCTGCGGAGTGGAAAATCCACGCAATCATGGGGACAGCGTAGATCCACATTATGTTCTGTTTTTTTTCCTTTAAAAAAAAATTGAGACATCGCTACTCTTCTTTCTCCACAGAAGGCGGAAGTTCGTCATACGCTTTCTCAAATTAACTGCCTACTTTTTTTGAATGAATACCATTACCTAAGCAGTTATGAATGACAACTGATTGAAAAAGATAGTTACTAGCCGCAAAAAACATTTTGTAGATTTCACATCATCTTCAATAGGTGCTGCCCTGTGAACATCCTTTATCCGCTGCTGAATCATTATCAGAGTCACCTCTGCTAGTATTCCGAATGTTATCTATGCACATAAACATCCTCTGCTTACCATTCTATGAATCTGGCTCTGCACTTTTACAGAGGAGTTGTCACTTTTTGTTCTACTGCGTGGTCAAAACCTAGGAATAGGCCCCTACATCATCCGGGATTCCACGTTGCCTGCCCTTTTATTGTGAGAGTTGTGGGTTTGGTTCTATTTATTTGAACAATTTAGATTATAGCGCCACGCTATAATGGTTTATTAAAAATAAAAAAAATCAAAGGCTGGAAAAGAGTGGCCCCAGGGACACTGAGTCATCTATTAACCCCAACAAAAATCTGAATTTCTCCAACACATTGTAAGTGGCTATTTCCTAAAGTTAAATCCGACTCGCGTTGACCAGGTGGGAGACTAGATAAAATGTCCTTTAAATCAGCCCAGCACACCATGCAGGTAGTACCAAATGATTTCACAGCTGAATCAAAGATCATCAAAAAGCTAAGCGCATAGGCCACACTATAAGCCCATTAATTTAATTTAATTTAATTTAATGGTTTTGTAAAGCGCGTAGTCACTCCGAAGAGCATCCCAGCGCTGATCTGCTTCTCCAGGGGTTTTAGCCAACTAGTGAGATTACATTTGCGGGAAAAGGAAGGTCTTTAAGGTCTTTCTGAACTGGAGATAGTTCGGTTCTGTCCTAAGTTTTCGGGGTAACTGGTTCCATCGCTTCGCCGTGTGAACCGAGAAGCGACGGCCACCGGTCTTGGCTTTTCTCACTCTAGGGACTGCAATGAGATTTTCTGCATTGGACCGGAGATCCCTCTCTGCCCTGTATGGGATTAAAAGTTCTTTCAGAAGAGGGGGACCGTTGTTGTTGAGTGTCTTGTGGGCCAGACAGAGGGCTTTGAACAAGACCCTTTCTCTGACTGGGAGCCAGTGGAGAGAGTTGAGGGCTGGCCTGGCGGAGGATCTTCCAGGTGTGCCCGTTAGTAGGCGGGCTGCAGCATTTTGGACTTTCTGCAGTGAGTTCAAGGTGGCTTCAGGGGCTCCCAAGTATATAGCGTTACAGTAGTCTAATCTTGCCAGGATTAGACCCTGGATGAGGAGCCTCCTTGCGGTCTCTGGGAGCAGGGGAAAGATCTTCCTGCAGGCTCTGAGTAGTCCAAAGCATGTCCCTGCGGTTCTCTTTGCCTGGGTTCTAAAACTCATGTCTTTCTCAATCCACACACCAAGGCTCTTGACCTCTTCCTTGGGTGCGGGAGGATCCCCTAGGCACCTGGGCCAAAGGTGAGATGGTAGAGAGGGCCCATTGTGGCCCATCAGGAGAATCTCAGTCTTGGACCCGTTCAGTTTTAATGAGGAGAGATTCATCCATCGGTGGACTTCGGAAAGGCAGCTGTGGAGGTCGGATGGGGCGTGGTGAGGGTGGGAGAGGGTAACGACCAGCTGAGTGTCGTCGGCGTAGTTGATGACTGACACGCCGTACGAGCTGACCCTCTTCTCCAGTGGGGCCATGTACACGTTGAAAAGTGTAGGGCTCAAAGATGAGCCCTGTGGCACTCCACACCGGAGGGGGATGATGGATGAGCAGCTGTCGTTTTCCCGCACCTGGAAGGAGCGTCCAGTCAAAAAGGATTCAAGCCATTTCAAGGCCAGACCCTTTAGTCCGATCTCTCCCAGTCGGTGGATTAGGGTGGGATGATCTACAGTGTCGAAGGCCGCACTAAGGTCTAGGAGGATCACTGCCACTGATCCTCCTGTGTCCAGAATGCTTCTGGCCTTCTCCACTGCTGTCAGGAGGGCGATGTCAGTGCCCTGACCTGGACGGAACCCTGTCTGGGAGGCCGCTAAGAGGTTGTTGCTTTCTAGGTAAAGCGATAGTTGTTTATTTACCAGCTTCTCTGCTTCTCTCCGCTTCCAACCAAGCACAACTCAAGCAGTAGCATGCTACGCGTCGGCCGACCTCATTAAAGGTATGGAACACAATAGAAATATAGCTACAACTTGTCAGAATTCTTTGATACTTTGGTAGCTAAATATGAAGTACATTTCCATATTGATGTTTTGAGGTCAAAATTATGGAGGGCCTTTAAGGTAATACAATAGGTAAAATCAAATCAAAAATGATTGCGGTACCAGTGCAACATACAAATGTATGTATTTGAGCTTATATAGCGCACAGCTACCCGCAGTGGGTTTCCCGGCGCTTGCTTAGGGAACGCGTCCTGGTATTCCCCTGTGAGATAACCCCGACAGGGTAGCCACAAGGTGAAAGCCAGGCATCCCGCCGCGAGGGGCCGTTGTGGAGATTAAGCAAGCTATTGCCCAGAGTCGCAGAGTGTGAACCCGTGAGTCGAGAAGGCACCGGAGCGAGAATGATCGAGTCCGTGGAATTTTTTTGCCCAAGACCCGCCGAGGCGCCGAATTGAACACTGCTGTTTCATCACCTCCTACATGAACATACCCATGTCAAAACCAGCCAACCATCTACTTCGGCCTCCAGATGAAAAAATACCAAGCAAAGCCTCTTCCAAACATGAAAATGACTAATGAAAGAACAGAGAGAAAGCAAAATACGTTCCTTGGAAGGGTGTCTTTGGAGGCCTTAGTTCTGTCCTGCCATAGACAAGACGTCTAACAAATCCTAAAGAGAGACAATCTGTTACCCGTACAAGATTTAAAACTCTAGAAACAGCTAAACTCGAGTACAAATGGAATGAAGCCAATAAACCAAGAAGTGCTTGGAAGGAAAGAAAAAAAGACCTGTATACATGTAAATCTGAGTAAATATTACAAACATCGTAGAAAACAGTAATTTACAAATTGATGAAAGACCAAACATCAGAAGTTGCCAGGAGAGTGCAAGATTTATGTTATCAGACCGATTAAAAGAGACAATAAAGAAGACAGTCATCTTCTTAAAAAAAAAGTTGTTCTTACAAAACAGAAAAGAAAGACATTGGCTTGACACCAACAACTGAACGAGAAGGAAAAACTAAACCAGGTAGGGCAATAAGAACAAATAATAAAGTGTTGGAAGAAATGCTTGACTTAATATTCGGCACTGACACTCTTTGGGGCCACATTACAGTCCAAAATGTTTCACCCACTGTGCCATTCCACACAGAGACCAGCCATATGCAAATCAGTAGTGGTCCTGCTCCAATAGGAACAGTTCAGCCAAAACTACCAGGCTACATCTCTGTCAATCGGTCACACAGCTGAGAGCAGCGCCCCAGCAGATGGTGCTCCGAGGGAGGTGCCCTTGCAACCAACTCAAAGCAGGCCCGGACTGGCCATAGCGGGCACCGGGCAATCCCCCGGTGCGCCGCAGGGGTGGAGGCCGGTTTTGGGCCCCTGGGGGCCGTTTTTGTTGCAGGGCCGTTTTTGCAGCATAGCACTTTGCCAGGGCCAGTTGTGGTTCCCAGGTGTGCGTCCATGACTGGGAAGTAGACAGATTCCTGTAGATACTGGAACAGCTATAACACGAGTTGACTTTGAGGAACAGAAAGGCGGATTCCCCCCTAGACCTATGGGCTCCCTCAACGAGACTTAGCTTCTGGATATTGTTGTGGTACCTGGGACTAATACCACAAGAATATTTAGTCCTCAGGCATACCCATGCTCATTATTTTGCCCGCTGCATTTCATGTGCAGTTTTATTCATGTACCCTGATAAAAGAACTTTTTCTTCTTCAGTAAAGGCATTGGCTGGACAATATGTTATTGACTAGTAGCTACACCACAACACCATTCTGAGTAAGCGCTGGACTGTGCAACTTTACTACAGTGCGAGTCAATTCAATTCATAAGCTTTTATTCGATTTGAAGGTACAAATCATACAAGCGACATTAAAAAAACACCATATATATACAATTAATACTCAATATTCACATTAATGGTGCAAAAAAAGGCTAAGATAAAAGAAGCATATACATCAATCATTGGGCAGCAGCTAAATTTTTTAAAAAGGAAGCGATATAGGGATATATACAAATATGTACAGACAGGAAATCAGTAGATTTAACACACAGGTGGAGTTTCCTGGCAGCTGTACGTTAAAACAAACCAAGTCCAAACCGTTCTAATAACATAAAAAAAAGGGCAAATGTTTGAGGTGTAAAAAAAGGACCTTACAATGCATACTATGGGCATAAAACACAAGTGACCGTTCCAAAAGTCTTAGCTAATAAAATTTTTATGTACAGACAGGGATGCATAAAATAGTAACAACACTATACATTTCCTGGCAGCTGTACATCTCAAAGAATTACAGACAGGTAAGTATAAAGGTAAGTATAAAAGGTTACAATACTATACTTTTCCTGGCAGCTGTACATTTCAAAATATAGGTGGCCATAAAAAAACAAATATCCACATTCTCCATTGAGGATAATAGTGTTAATGCGGCCTTTGTGGTTCGAGTATTGTATTTTATAAAAATAGGCTTAAGGTATTTTAACCTAAGAAAGTAATAAAATTTACAAAAAAGTAAAAAATGGCAACAACTCTGGCGTGAAATGTTATCACACGGACAGGGAGTCTCTGATCTGACTTTCTGAGTTGGAAACGCAACAAGGTGGTGGACGATTCCCAATCTGACCCGGGTTAAAACAAATTGGTGGGATGGGCGAGTCAAGTGCAAAGGGTGTACTCTTGATGCTCAGTTTCGTTTTCAACTTTTAGGTAAAATCGCAAGACACAAGTAGTCAAAGGCTCCCAGTGTTACAATTTGAGCCCTTTAACCCCTAATTGCCTTGGGAGTCACAAAAAGGTTTCCACAGGTGCAGTACACATGTAAATAGAGAAGGAAAATTGAAAGCCCTGAATGGCATGAATGTTCAACATCACCCCGTTGTCATGGGGTCTCCCAGATGGCAACAACAATACATGGTACTATGCTGCGCTTTAAATCCCACGCGATAATTCCTGCGACCTGGATAATATTCCCTAGAGACTTAAAAGATTATACTTTTTTAATGATCTATTGCCCGTCTTTATTTTAACAAATATTACCTGCTAGAGTATCTTCAGTGTTCCACAATACCCTGGCAGACATAGACAAATAGAGAAGCCTTATTAGGGTGGCAGGTCTGCATAGTTGTGTTCCCAAAGAGGCGAACAATAATTCCTCCTAACTCACAAGTGAAGGCCTAGCTGAAACCATGTTGCATCAGCAGCAATGCCACAAGTCTTTGTCCACAAGTGATTGTCGGCACCATGTAAGGAACATTCAACCTGGATGTCTGCAGCGAGATCTACCAGCATTAAATGAATGTGGTCAGATATCCGGCTCTGGAGATCAAAGCCTTCTGGAACACCTGCATGCCAACCAAAAGATGGCTGGAGAGCCAAGGAAACTCGAGATTTCGCTGTCTAAGTAAAATCTAAGAGGGGCCCATCAATCCAATGGGCTGAAGCACTGGCGGTCAAGAGCAATTTGCTTGTCCCCTCAAAAGGCAATTTTTAAGGTAGACATTCTCTGCATTAGAAGATCACTAAGATAATTTCAACAGCTATAATTAAGGCCCAAAATGTTGACATCATAGAGAGTATAACAGAGGCTTGTACAGTCAAAGGCAGTACAGCAGACTTGCATTTAAAATTCGTAGCCTTTGCCTCCATCACACTTTGCAGACCAATCTTTGTCACATTAGAAGGAGCATACCTTCTGTGGCGGGAACTGCATAAATAGCCTCAAAATAGGTACTGCGAAGACTTGTTGAATGGTATAAGAATGGCCTGTAATGTACTGTACGCAAACAAAGCCTCCTGTGAAATGACACATGCTAGAGCGCCATGAACACTGGGCCATTAACTCATCTGGCAGCGCCACAAAGCTTCTAACTAGGCCAACAGGCACAGGGAGCCATTCATGCGCGCGCTTCTGGCAGGGGGGCGGGGCCGGGGACTCACTAATGGACTGGTTTCCTCAGGTTGTTTAATGTACAAATGCACGTAGGCAGAAACTCTCACAGGTCACAGGCTGCACGTGCAGTAATGTGCCCGCAGGTACACAATGCTGTCTTTCAATAGCCTTTCGCTCTTCCCGCTCGATTTCTGCAGTGCTCCCTTTATCTCGACACGTTCTTCCCAGAGACGCACTGTGAAGCCTGAAACGACGAGCAGCAGGGGCTTTCTCCAGCGCTTTCAACGTCCAGGCTATTCTGTAACAAGGCACTGGCAAACATTGATCCTACATCTGTATTGGCACAAGCAGCTACGAGAGACTGTTCTCCTTCAAATCCCGGAATGAGAGAATGTATAAAATATAAGACATTTGCCCAGGCGTGAATAATGCACGCACCATTAGGTGTGAAACCGGAAAATAACGAAGTAAAGGGCTCCTGAAAACCTCTAAAGAAATAGGCCTCCTCTAATAGGAAAGAACATCCGTAAATAGGCGCAATGACGACTCGACACAGTTGAAAATGTTATGAGCTTTCATCCCTGTGGTGGCTCCTCCGCTAAGGCGGAGCGTCGCCTCATTACTTTTTAGCAGAGTAAATAAAGGGAACATAAAATGATAATACTGGGGATCAACTTCAAAGACTCGATACTGATCTGTACTACCTGTTCGAACCCTTTGCATTTTTGTATGACTTTGAAATTGAATTACTTGATTGTTTATGATATGTACTTTTAACACTATTGATGTATCTGTGTATATATGCTCCCTCCTCTGTAAAGCGCTCTGATATCTGCAAAGATCTTGTTCGCGCTATATAAAACTTTCAAAATAAATAAATAAATAAATAATAACTCATTGTTGTTATCATTTTATGTTTCCCTGCAGCAGCAGCTCTGCGGGCGGGGCTGGAGAGGAGGGGTATGTCCACTACAAGTGCGCATGAATGCTTGGTCAGATGTCTCGGGATGACCAAACATTCATGCTCACTTTGCGTGTTCTCCATGCAGGTTACATTTCAGTCTTCGTGCAGAACATGCCCAGGCCCCCATTCCATGGCTGAGCACCGAACCACGGCGCTCAGACCCATCACAACACTGCATTGAAGAGTTGTGATTGGCTATGGGGAGCCTGGCAGTCGGGTGCTTTCTGCTTCACTGTTCCGGCCTGAAGAGACGACAGAGGAGAGACGAAGAGGGGCACGGCAATCTAGTAAGATTTCTTTTTCTACCCCCCCCCCCCTCCCAGCCCAGCCCCATGTCGGTCGCCACTGCTTCTGCCTATAGCTGGTAGCTGGGTGTGTGGTCACAAAGAAGGGTCGGAGTGGCTGTGTGATGGTGGGTGTGTTGGCATGATGTTGGTCTTCCGGATACATTATGATGGGTGCATTGTCGTATGAACGATATGTGGGCTTACGATGTGATAGTGGGGGTGTGTGCAGTTAATGGTGGGCTTGCTGGTGTTTATGGTGAGGCTATAAGGATGGCTGAATGCGTGTATGATGCTGGGTGTGTGAGTGTATGATGCTGGGTGTGTGTGTATGCTAGTGGATGTGTCTAGGATCCCTGTATCTATTCTTCTCTCTGTTCTTTGTCCTTGTCTCTCACTCGAATCCCTTGTCCTTATGCACCTGACACTTTGTCCCAGTTCCTCAATCCCTGTTCTGTTCTTTTCCTTCTGTCCCCATCATGCTGTCCTCCTACCCATCTGTCAGTGTCCACACACCCATTTTTCATATCCCACTGTCCCTGAACCTTTGTCACTGTCTCTATGTTCATGCATTCATGTCTTACCCTGTCCCTCTACTCCTGTCTCCCTCTCGCAGTCACTACGCCGCGTCTGAGTCTTTCTCTTTCTACTTCTCTTTCGGTCTCTTTCCCTGCCTTTCTGTTTGTCCTCATACCTTGGCCTGTTCCTCAGTCCCTGTCCATCTGTGCATTTAGCCTTGCTTTATCCCTTTCCCTGTGACTCTAACACAGTTTTGATGTTTCTGCTCCTCTTCGCCCATGTGTCTGTCATGGTAAATCTATCTCTGTCTGTCGCCAGTGTTCCCTGTAAGGTGCGTGCACCTAAATGACCCCCAAGCATGCAGTGCCCTGAGGGAAGCGCGCACAAATCCTGGAAGAGGGTTCGCGGCGCTGCCTTTAAAAGGCGAGCGGCACAGAAAACTGTAATTACCTGGTTGTGGATGCGTTCCATAGCAGGTGGCTCCTGCACTTGCTGCATTTCTTTCTTAATGGGCCGCGGCTGCGGGCTGTTTGTGGGCCTTTTTGAAAATATTTGTGAATTGCAGGACCGTCATGCGCTGCAATTAACAAACAAGTTACTTACCTTCGGTAACAATATATCTGTAATAAACATAGGCTAGTTATGGATTCCTTACCTTAGAACTACCCTCAGGCGTCAGACTGGATCCGGAGAATTTTTTCGCCAGTGATACCCCTGCACCTCGAAAGGTGGCGTCGGTCGGCTCTTTGTTCGTTGTTCACGTTGTGGTCGCCGGGATGACATCGCGCAGCTACTTAGGCACCGCCCTCACATGCTGACGTCAGTTCTGTACACGACTTTCCACGCCTGAAGCGCAGAGCCATGCAATAAATACACTGACCACTGGAGCACAAAACTAGGGCCCTGAAAGGAAATCCTTAACCCTAGAAGTCAGTTTGCAGAACGGGGAAGATGGCTGGGGCAGTAAGGAATCTATAACTAACCTATGTTTCTTACAGTTATATTGTTACCAAAGGTAAGTAACTTGTTTATCTGAAAGAAATAGTTAGTTATATATTCCTTACCTTAGAATAGTTACCCCAGCAATACCAACCCCGGAGGGGGGTCTGCGAACTAAGTTCACACCAGAAAGTCCTGGAGAACCGAACAGCCAAAGAAGCCGTCTCTCCGGACTTGGCTGTCTAGGCAGTAGTGTTTAGTGAACGTGTGCAGAGAAGCCCACATAGCTGCCTGACAGATTTCATTGAGGGGGACTCCTCGTCCCAAACCAGTAGTAACCGCTGTTGACCTGGTGGAAGGGGCCCGCTGGAGGCTCCTTCTTTGCCAAGGAATGGCAAGCCTTAATGCACCAGACGACCCACCTAGAGATGGTCCGTTTGTGCACAGCCCAACCTTTTTTCAGCGCGCACGTAGCCAACAAACAGCTAGTCATCCACCCAGAATTGCTTGTTGCAATCCAAATAAAATGAAAGCGCCCGTTTTGGATCCAGACGGTAGAGCCTCTTTTCCTCCTTAGATGGATGGGGAGGTGGAAAGAAGGTGGGCAAAGTGATGGTTTGACCAATATAGAAAGAAGTAACCACCTTGGGAAGGAAGGAAGGCCTGGTTCTCAGGACGACCTTGTCCGGATGAAGAGCCAGAAAAGGAGGCTTTGAAGAAAGAGCTTGTAGCTCACTCACCCTGCGAGCAGAGGTGATGGCAACCAGAAAAGCAGTCTTTGGTGTAAGAAGTCTCAGAGTACAGTTATGAAGCGGCTCAAGGGAGCGCACATAAGGTAGGTGAGAACCAAGTTCAAGTCCCACTGAGGCATTACGAATGGAACAGGAGGAAAAAGATGAGTAAGGCCCTTAAGAAAGCGATTTACAACAGGGTACTTGAAAAGAGAAGGCTGATCAGGAAGCCTAAGAAAGGCTGAAATGGCCGAGAGGTAGCCCTTAAGAGTGCCCAGAGCAGAGCCCTGCTGGGCTAAAGAAAGAAGGAAGAAGAGAACCTCAGAAAGAGTAGCGGAAAGAGGGTCTTTGCTGCGCACCAAGCCACAAATGTGTTCCATCTGCAGGCGTATACCGTCTTACTGGAGGGACGCCTGGCTGCCAAGATAACATCACAGACTGGAGGCAGGTCAAAAGACGTCAACTACCGTTGCTCAATCTCCACGCAAAGAGGTGGAGGCTGGACAGGTTCGGGTGGAGGACCGTCCCCTGCTGCTGCGACAAAAGGTCCTCCCGAAGAGGCAGTCTGATCGGAGGATAGATGGCCATGTGAAGCAGCTCGGGATACCAGACTCTTCGTGCCCTAACCGGAGCAACAAGAATGACTTTGGCCCGGTCGCGCTTGATCTTCTTCAGCACTCTGGGCGGTAAAAGCATCACGTAGCGAGTGCGGGTGGAAATTTCAACGCACAGAATTGCTAACATTGCACTTTCCCTTCGGTGACGAATAGATATAACCAAGGCTCTCTCCACTGTTGAAAGAGACCTTGCACCACCTCCGAGTGAAGACGCCATTCGTGATCCATCATGAACCTTCGGCTGAGTTCGTCCGCCCAGGCGTTCAGTTAACCAGCCAGGTGTTGAGCCTGCAGGGACATGCCCTGATGTCCCAGCCATGTCCAGAGGCGGAGGGCCTCTTGACATAGGATCCACGACCCCACCCCGCCCTGTTTGTTGCAGTACCACCTGGCGGAGGTGTTGTCCGTGAACACCTGCACTACTCTTCCCCAGGCAGAGGGAAGGAATGCTTTGAGTGCAAGATGAATCGCCCGAAGCTCCAGAAGGTTGAAGTGGAGGCCAGACTCCATCGGAGACCAGAGGTCTCTGATCTCTGCCTCCCACATGTGGCCACCCCATCCCAGAAGTAATGCATCGGTCACCACTGTGAACTCTGTTTGGGAAAGGGAGAGGGATCTGCGGTCAACCCAATCCTGGTTCGTTAGCCACCACTGCAATGGTGTGCAGTGCCCTCCGAGATCTGGACGCAATCGGACAGGTTCCCCTGATGGTGTGCCCACTGGAACTTCAGGTCCCACTGCAGAGCCCGCATATGTCACCTGGCATGGTTCACCAGCAGGATGCAGGAGGCCATCAGGCCCAGTAGTCTGAGGGTTATCCTGACTCAAAACCGGGATAAAGGGTGAAAGATCGGAATCATAGTCCGAATATCCCGGACTCGCTGTTCGGGAGGATAAACCCGAAACTGCCTCATGTCCAGAAACGCTCCGATGAAGAGGAGCTTCTGAGAGGGAGTCATGTGTGACTTCGGCAGCACGTTGATGGAGAACCCCAGCAAATGTAGGAGGTCGGCCGTAGTCTGGAGGTGGGAGATGGCATCCTGGGGTGAGCCCACCTTCAACAGCTAGTCGTCGAGATAGGGGAAGACTGGGATCCCTGATCTGCACAGATGAGCTGCAACCACCGCCATCACTTTCGTGAAAACACCCGAGGGGCGCTGGTAAGGCTGAAGGGAAGCACAGAAAACTGAAAATGTTCATGACCTACTGTGAAACGTAGTTAACACCAGTGGGCCGGCAGGACGGGGATGTGAAAATAGGCGTCCAGCAAGTCCAATGCTACCATCCAGTCTCCAGGGTCGTCGCCAGACAGGACTTGAGCTAGCGTCAACATTTTGAAATTCTCCTTCCGGAGGAAGCGGTTGACGTCTCTGAGATCCAAGAAAGAACGCACACCTTTGTCCTTCTTGGGTACCAGAAAGTAGTGGGAGTAGCAACCACAACCTACTTCTGGGGCAGGAACTCTTCGATGACTTCCTCGGCCAAGAGAGCCATAACTTCCTGTTGGAGAAGGGCCAGATAATCCTCCGACATGCAATGGTGCTGAGGTGGCATGGGTGGAGGGTATTCCTGAAGGGGAGGGAGTAGCCCCTGCGGACTATTTGCAAAACCCACCTGTCCGACATGATGGTGCACCAGTGGGAGAGGTGATGGAGAATTCTGCCACCCACTGGTGATTGGTGGCCCTGAAAGGTCGGACTAGGAGGGTTTGAAGGCTGCTGAAGAGGGGGCTATGGTGGACTGGCCCACCTGCTGGCCCCCAGAGTCCCGGCAGTGGTTCCCACGTCCCTGTGGCTCGGGACGGAACGTGGCAGGGCACCCCTTACGTAGCCACGAAAGGGGTGAAAATCAGACTGCGCAGGGTGGGTGGTGGAGAGGCCCAAGGACTTGCCCGTAGCCCGAGAGTCCTTAAAGTGCTCTAGCGCGTTGTCTGCCTTGTTGCCGAACAGGCAACGGCCATCAAAAGGCATGTCCATTAGAGTGGATTGAACAATCTCTCTGAAAAACCAGTCAACCACAGCCAGACGTAGCGTTGAAGGGCTACAGACATGGAAATCGTCCTGCCTAGCGAGCTGGTGGTATCCAGCCTACAGCAAATGTAAACTTTGCTGTGTCTCTACCCTTGGCAACTGCACGGGAGAGTACGGCCAGGGCCTCCTCCGGGCACTGGGGCAGCACTTGCGCCACCATATCCCACAGGCATGCAGTGTTTACCGGCCGCAGTCCCAAGCTGGAGGAAGAAAACCTCTTCTTTCCAAGATAATCCAGCTTGTTGGATTCCCTATCAGGTGGTGCGTTAGGGAATGAGCCTTTGGATGTAGAGGCTTGGACCACTAAGCTCTCAGGGGTGGGGTGTTTGGAGAAGAAAGTGGGGTCGCCCAGAGGCGGGCGGTGGCTTCGGGCAATCATCCTATCCACAGGAGCCCCTGTGTTGGGCCTGGTCCAGTAGCCCAAAAGGATGTCAGTGAGGGCTTCATTAAACGGTAGCAGGGGCTCCGAAGAGCTCGCTGCCGGTTGAAGCACCTCTGTCAGGAGGTTAATCCTGACTGCCACCGTAGGTAGCTCAAGGTGGACAGCCTCGGCCGCCCTACGCAACACCATGCCGTAAGATGTTCCCTCCTCCATAGCCACGGTACTAGGAGACAACATGCCAAGGTCTGGTGAGGTATCCATACCACTGGCTTCCTCCAGTTCCTCTCTCCAGTGTGGTTCATAACCTAGCTGGTCAGTCAAAGGGTCTCCAGACCCCTCCCAGTCCTCCTCACGCGCCGCTGGCTCCCAATCTGGTCTCAAAGAGCCAGGGTAGAACAGGGGCACAAAAGTACCCGTCGGTGCTGGATCCGGCATTGGTCGACGCCTGTCTGGCTCGTGTCTACATCGGGGTGGAGGCCTTGGTCGACGCAGGCTGGGGACACAACTGGTGCCGGATGTGGTGCCGGTGGCCTGGATCCAAGGGGGCCCTGCGGTGCCAGGGCTAAAGCCGCTGGTGTCGCAGACCCAGAGCCCCCAGCCGAATACGCTGGGCCCTAAGCCGCGCCAGCGGAGTCGGGTTGCCCAAAGATGGCATGCAACGCTCCGTAAAAAAATCTCAAAGCTGGGCAGGGGTCGCTTCGGGTCCCGGGAAGGGAGGGAAACTCTGAGTCGACCCTTGGGGCTCCGCACGCGGAACTGTAGGAGGGGCACCACCCGCATCCCTCGTCATGTCGGCCGACCGGCAGGGAGAAGTCGAAGAGCGACGGTGCTTCTCCGACTTATTCTGGTGCTTCGACTTACCTGAGGAGTTCATAAACTTTGAAGAAGACTGGTGGTGGTGGCTCCGCGACTGGTCTCTCGGCCTCCCATGCGATTGGGACATCAAATGGCACAGGCCTCTAGAAGCTTTCGGGACCGCTCCTGCAAAGACTTCGGAATCATGGTCCGGCAGTCGGAGCACGACTTGGGGTCGTGGTCGCGCTACAAGCAAAACAGGCACACGCTGTGCGGATCCATCACCGACATCAGCCGGCTACAGGAACTACAAGCCTTGAAACCGGGCATCCCTGACATGCACCAGGAGTCAAAGACTCAAAATCGACGTTGACAAAAGTCGGCAAAAAGTCTGTCAAAAAGTGACTGGAGGTAACACTCTCTGGATATGCGCTGGCTGGCACGGAAAAAGAAAGAACTGACGTCAGCGCGCGAAGGTGGAGTCTAAGTAGCTGCAGCGGCGTCAGCATGGTGACCAAGACGCCAATGATGAACGCGGAGCCGACCGACGCCAGCTTTCGATGTGCAGGGGTACTGCTGACGAAAAAAATCTCCGGATCCAGTCTGACATCTGGGGGTAATTCTAAGGTAAGGAATCTATAACTAACTGTTTCTTTCAGATATATATATTTTCACAATGGCTCAATTCAGCCCCAGCCGCGCTCTATTAAGAAAACAAATGCAACAAGTCCAAAAGCACAACGTATGCTTTACACGTCGTTCTTTTGGGCTTGCAGCATTTCTTCTCTTAATGGAGTGTGGGTGGGGCTGATTGTGAGCCAATGTGAAAATATGTATGTTAATTGCAGCACATGACGGTGCTGCAATTAACAAATATTTTCACAAAGGCCCATAAACAGCCCTCAGCACGCTCCATTAAGAGAAGAAATGCAGCAAGTCCAACAGAAGGACGTGAATAGGCACTGTCTCCTGCCTCTATCGTCACAGTGCCGGTGTTCTGTTGGTTGAAGCTTACTAACATTAGTGCCACTAATTAGTTGTCTGCTAGGCCCAGTGCGTGCTTAGCAGATTTGTTTCTGTCACCTTAATCATGTCAGCAGCCCCTCGCCAGCGGTACAAGTCTCTCCTGCGGCTGGCGCCGGCTGATGCATGTGCGCTCCGCTCAGGCGATAGCTCGGGTGAGACAGAGCTGCACGCTACAGGACGGCACTCCGGTCTTCCAGTACGTACAGTTTCACTGAGGGGCTTCTGGTCAGTGCAGGCTGAACTGCAACAGGATGTTTTCATTTCAAATTCCTGGCACGACAAAGAATTGCTTCTGCAGCCAACAGAATTAATAAATTAAACGACCTCCATAGCCTCCTCGACAGTACTCCCCTCCCCTGGTCGTAGAGGTTTCCTGATGACCGAACAAGTCATGGTGAGACTGAGAGCGGGCGCGGTGGGTCTAAAGGCGTAGGGCACAGCTTGGAAAGCGCGCCACACCCATGACCTCTTACCCTTACTACAATCTACAGCTGCAGATAGTCCAGTCTTGCCCCCAGTGCATCACACCACTGTCAGATCACCTGTCTGCAGCGAGTGACCCCACAGACTCCAGTTACAGAGACCAGGCTGAGCAACAGGAATCTTTTACCCAGCACTCAGAGACATCCTTGGGTAAATTTAAGATAACATGGTAATTATTCATGTTCCTGCTACAGAGAGATTAGAGTTCTCACCTGCAACTTTTGACTCACCAGTAGCACGGAGGGTTAAAATGCCTGCTGCAACGAACGCGTATTCTGCTTATTATAGAACATTACTTTATGTGGGTAGCTCATGGGGTCACTAGTTTTGTCACATTCTGTAACCCTGTCACCTCCTTGTCTTTTTTGCAATTCATACATTTCAATCCTAATTTACACAGTGACCTACTAACTATTATCAAAGGCATCAGCTGCCTGTAAAGTGCATAGTGCGACCAGAGTCGCCGTGACTGAGCTGGCCTGTACTGCGTCACTCACACTAGTGCCAAAGTACTTCTGACCAATTTAATTTAATTTAGTTAATTTACACCTCTGCTCACAGTTCTGTACTGACTGTGCTCAGTAGTATAGAACTTTGGCTTTTCCTTAGTTAGGGTTCAGAGTCTGCAGCTGTGTGAACTTATTCACCAGCTCTTTTACTTCAATAAACCTGCAATTTGGCTTTCATTTATCACTACCAGGGCCTTCAGTGAAGTTTGTGCCCTTCCATTTCTGGTGCTGTGCAGCAGTTTTAGGATTTTCTTAGAGTTTCTTGTTGCTCAAATAGCTGTAATTTCTGTTATTTATAGGTTTTTCTCTTCTTCATGGCTGGATTTTTCCTCGCGAGAACGTGTCACTCATACTTGTTGAAACGTCACTCATAATTAAACTGAAATTATGAAAATGTCACACACAAGTAATCTGAAACCTTGGCAGCTATGTCTTTAGGGCTTGCTGCAGCCAAGCCTCCTAAAAGTTATACACAGCAGTAGTTGGCTGCCAGTTTGTGAGCTGTGCATGGAGATAGGCCAAGACCACTGCCAGGCTTTGCTGCATGAAATTGACATACATATAATGAGGGTGTTGTCCTCGTGTGAAGAGTTGGATGCAGGGAATGGCAGAACTTTCTCCATGCAGACAAACCCTTTGGCTGAAAGCTGTGCCCAGATCCGGCTCCAGATCGGTGCCACCGCACCGGGCACTCAGTTGGGGTGGGGGCTTCATTTTTGCAAGTATATTAACATTTTAAAAGCACCTGCTGCCATTTTCCTGGCCTCCAGCAATTTAAAGGCATCAATTAAAATGTCTAGACAACTCCGGTGATTAATCATCTTCCTGAAAAGAGACAGAGGTTTGTCTAGTGAAAGTTTTTGCTCATGTAAAGGTAGCACAGTGGGTTAAAAAGCCTGCTGCTAAGAACGTGTACCATGCACATAATAAAGTGCATGTAATATAAATAGGTCATTGGGTTACTGCTTCTGTAAGAGAGCTCATTTTGTTACTTGTGGTTTGTAAGTCAAAATCCTAATATAGAACATTGAGCTATTAACTGTCATCAAACAGCTGCATGTAAACCACAAATATTATTTTAGAACAATATGTTTTCTTGCCTAGTCTTTCATTATCCAAATCTTGCCAAAAGGGTTCATTTCGGTAGAAAACAATTCTTGTTATTAAAGAGAACCTCTAACAATGGTGTTACATTTTAAATTCTGAATTTGTACTTTTCCAGAATAAGGACTCAAACTATATTGCCTACCAGTATCGATGCCATGTTACTCCTACACTACACCTTGTAGTCCTGTCTGATGTAACATTCCCTATACACTGTTTTACACACCTATGATTGTCTCTGTGCAATGTGTGTGTGATGTAAAGTGCTCTGACACTTTACACTGGTATGAGTTGTGCTATAAAACTAAATGAATCTAAGAGACAGTTGTTCTGGAGAGTTGATGGGCACTGTTAAAGAGTTGTGGAGAGGGAATCCTGTGTAACCAATTCACGTCATGGCGTGTGTATCCAAATTGCAAACCTGCCTTAAGACCCTTAACGTGGGACTGAATGTGTGGAAATGCACCGTCTTTTCACTTTTTTAAGCATAAGGTTGGAGTGATATTTGGCGCAGCACCAACACGTGCGGTCTGGTTCCTGGCGCACATAGCCATGGCTACACTGCTGCACACAGGAGAAAAAATTTAGAGCGAGCTTTGTCTGTCGCTATCACCTTCTCTCTGTCAGCTCACATCTCTCACAACTGTTTTTTTCACCAACCTGGCGTGGCGCAAGGTAGGGGGAATGTAGCCAAAAAGCTACCCTGGACTTGAAAACAGTGGTTGAGCTAATTATGTACCCCCACCTTTTATCAGGCCAGGAGGGATGGTGTTAGACCCCTTCCCGACCATGGGTAAGGTGAAAAGGTGAAGGAAGAAAAAGCCCCCTCTGTCCTTAGACAAGGCATGAGGGGCACAGCCTTGTCGCCGAGAGTGAAGGTCTAGGATAGGACAGAGGCATCAGTTCCTCTATCGCACAAGGAAGCAGCAGGAATAGTACCCAGTCCATACTTTCTTTGTCCAAAAAAGCCTACACTTCCTGACATAAAACAAACATATAGTCCTCCGAGAAGTCATGTGAGGTAGGTGGCAGATGCAGTGGGTTAAAAAGCAATGGCAGACCACAGCCCCCTTGGACAATGTGCAGGACCTATTGTACGGGTGTAATTTGCTGCCATTCCCGCAGAAAGTGGCTGATCCTATCGCCTACCTGATGGCTGTGCACAGGTGCACTGAAGGTGTTTGGAGGTTGGGGTCCAAAAGGTGGA
This sequence comes from Lissotriton vulgaris, assembly GCF_964263255.1. Lineage (NCBI taxonomy): Eukaryota > Metazoa > Chordata > Amphibia > Caudata > Salamandridae > Lissotriton > Lissotriton vulgaris. The sequence continues at coordinate 334,466,338 of NC_141697.1, read as the reverse complement.
CGTTTAAGGCAAACACTGCCCATGTGGACAGGTCGTAGTCTGTTGTGCCCATGGACTGTTGTCCGAGCGTTGAAGAGTGACACTGCTGATTTTACATATCCCAAAAAGCTAAATATTGTAGAGAGGGATTTCCTAACAGGAGCTGAAAGGCCCAAGGAGCGTGCTGTGGCCCGTCTAAGGCTGGCTCTGGCTCGATTCAGAGTTCACAACACAAGGTGGGGTAATGTCTGTGCACGACTGTGAGGTAGTGGAATTGTGACTGAGTGACATGGATACAGTAGAGGCTGAAGGACATCAAGATATGGAAGTGGACTCAGTCGAGGTCGAGCCAACAATAGCTCAGAGTGGACGACTGACTAAATATACAGACATCAGGACCATTCAAACTCTTATTTCCTGAGATTGAGGATTCCTTACTGGATAGGGTTATATTTACGAGAGTGGCAGACTCCGTAACCCTGGGTAATTAGGACCTTGGATAAAGAACCGTTGCAGAAACAGCATCAGAGTCTGGCATCAAACCACATTTAAGGTTTAGGACCAATTTCAGGCACTATAAAAGGCTGTGAGAGTCACATCTTGTGGTCTTGAGAAAGATGGTATAAATGAACTTGTCACCATCGAAACGCGTCAACGCTGTGTTTCAAAATTTGTGTAGTGGCTGGAACCACATTTAGATAAAGGAGATACAATCTATGGCCCTCCAGCTAAACATTTCTTCAAACACAGATATGTTCTGTCTATGACAAAGTGTACTGTCTTGTTGTGTACTCTCTGTTGTACCCTTTATGGTAGTGTTGTATATTCTTGCGGTTCTTTCACCTGTGCATGGAATGTCAATTTGAAATGTTTTTAGAATAATGTACAGAATATGTGTTTTGTCAATGTTTTATAATGAAATGTTTCAAAACTAAATTAGACATATATTTTTCAAATTTTTGTGGTTTAAGCTTTGGGTCTATGACCAGACTCCCTCCTGTATAAATGCGTGTGTGAGAGTTTCTGGATTGCTAGAGTGAGTCGGCAATGAGGATTATAAAACCAAAGGAAGCTTTCTTTTTCACTGTCTTTTTTGACTAAGCCAAGGACTTAGAGCGTGAGGAAGATCTGTCGCACCTTCGACCTGGACCGCGCAGAGCTTTCTGGTTATATACCTTTGTAAAGCTTCGGCTCAAGCTCTTGGGTGGCATAAGGGTTTATCAGGGCACATTCATCGCAGGCCTTGGTGACGTGTTAAGTCTCCAAGTATGAGAAGCACACCACATGGAGATCTGTCACAGACATCTGTTTGCAACAGTGCCTACAAGCTTTGAAACCGGTCATTTTACGAAGTGACATCCAATTCACGTCTGAAGGTGTGTCCCTGTATAAAAGCCTGTCCCTAATTTCCTTAATATAGTCAAGTTGTGACGCCTTTAGTCAAATGAAATAACAAAATGACGTAGCTGATCAACTGTAACAGCTTGCTACAGTTGAGCTGTGAGATCAGATTTCAAATTCTTTATTCAGCACAAGAAAATGGCCATGAAAGATCGATAAATAAAAACTTTTGTATAATTCCATCACATAAGATCAAATTGAAATAACCAATCAACAGTTAAAAGGAGAGCAGTGAGGGTCCATCAAATACTATAGCAGTTTACTTAAACTAGCCATCCATCGATTTTCTGCAACTTACTGCTTCTTTAACCGCATCGCTGCGGCGGCTTTTCCCGCTGTGCGCGGCAATTTTGAAAAAGCTGCGTTACATGACGAGCTCAGCTCGTCATCAGCACACGACCGCCGTAGCTGATGACGAGCTGAGCTCGTCATCAGCAGCGAAGAGGCTAAGAAATGCGCAGAAACTGTAAAAGACATCAGGGCCTTTTAAAAATAGAAGGAAAAACAAGGCATCCCTGCAGTTGCAAAGGCTTAATGATTTAAAATTGGCTTAATAAATAAGATAAAATACATTATATTAAGTTGACAAGAAAAACAAAGTGCATTATAGTCTGATCAGATAACCCTTCGCAAGGACAAGCCGGTAAAGATGACCCCGAAAAGCCATTGATGCCTGGAAAGTTCAGGAGCCGCACCATCCTACCCGCACTAAAATTAAACAGTAATGGTCTCTCCCAAAGAAAGAGCGGCATTGCAAAGTAATGCACTGGCTTCTCAAGAGCAGAAAAAGTAAGATACTCCCTGATGGAGGTTTTACTAGACTCAATTTGTAGCTTCTGGGAGTGACAAGCTATAGGAAATGGCGCTTTACCATCATCTTGTCACCTTCTTCTAAAGAGCGAGGTGCATCAAAAAAGGCATGTAGCTATAGTGCTTTAAAGCTATTTTGTACATAAGTAAGCTGGGGGATTGACAACCCCTTATCCAGACTGGGGCAGTCCGAGGTAATGTCTCTGATCAAACTAGCCTCGGTGTTTGACCATATGCTGACCAATAATAAAAGGGACGCTATCTTACGTGTTTCAGAACTATACTAGAGGTTGAGCTCTGAGTGCATGATGAAATGAGAGCTTGTGGGTGGTAGAAACAAGAGCTGCCTACAGATAAGATTTTCCTCTGTCTGCAAAGTGGTGACATTCTTCTAGCTCCATAAACTGCACCAGACGCGCACTGAGAGTTATAAATATTCAAAAAGAGGGTAGGTTAAACAGAACCCCTGCTGCTCTACTGATCTTAAGTTGTGGATGCCATGAGAAAGACAAAAGACAAACCCACAGATAATTTAAATCATTCACAGACCCCATTGTTTGCCCATTCACCGTTAGGGTGGATATATTTTTCCTCACTGGTACATGCACCATCATGTACGATTTCCCATAGTCTGTAGACAGATCTAGATCACTCACAAAGGACATCAAAGATTCCACCAGCTGACGAAGAGCCCCTGGTGTTCGTGCTATAAGTACAGTGTTGTCTGTATAAAGCAGGGCTGGTACAGGAACTAGGATAATCCTTGGGATATAGCTCGTGGTTTAACCAAGGTAGGACACACATAATTAATGTAAAAAATGAAGAGCAAGTGTGCCAATATACATCCTTTGCACACCCCACAAGCTAAAGTGGAGTCTGATGTGATATAATTATGCCTGCTGCCAGAACAAGCAGGTCAGTGTAGTGACTGAGCTATTTTATGGATAAATGGCTCGATTATGACCATTGCCCACTACCATCTCAGCATATTTTGGCCTAATATAGTGATGTGTAGGCCTGTTTCTGACTTTGTATTGCTTAACGGCAGTGCTGACTATTGCCTTTGACATGCTCTCATGTCATCTTGCTTTGCAGTTTATACTGTCATATAACATGGAGATGTGTAGGCCTGCCACGCTACAAAGTAGGGTTTGATTATGTCCCTTTCTGTTTCTGACTTTATCTTGCTTAATGGCAGGGCTTACCTATTGGCTTTGGCATAATCTTATGCCATCTTGCATACTAATTTTGGCTCTTTGCGGGAGTAGTGGCCTGTGCTTAAGCGACTCCATTTTGTGAGCTGTCTCCATCTTCCGAGCCTTTCTAGGTGAGAAGTTATGTTTTGCTTTCACTTGTTTTCTGCACTCTGCATGCTGGTAGAAACCGGTTATTATTGGAGGAATGTACATGTTCTGTCTCGAAGTCATAGCAAAGGCCTGATCAACCAATACAGTGGCCTTGAGGCGGGCTGGTGCTGAATCTGATGAGAGAGAGAGAGGGGGCGAGGCTCACAGGAGCTTCGGCCTACGTTTTCACTTCTACTAAAGGAGCTGTCTGAGACTTAATCTCTGGAAGTTCATCACAGTACAGACGTGTAGCTGTGACGGTGCAGCAGAGAATCTTGTTTTGGCTGGAGAAACGGACTCCCCTCTGGTGAAGTGGAAATGAGATGTGTAGAAACTTGGTGAGGTGTTCCACTAACTCTTATTTTCTAGCTGTTCTTATCTAACTATCTTCTCCTATTTTCAGGGTCCTTATATTTGTATACATATAAGTCTTATATATGTGTTATTTGATTGCATTTAGTGATCATAAAATTGGTAGTTTGAAGTTGGTGCTGTAAGTGATCTAGAACGTCTATCGTGACATATTAGAGATTATTTTCTTTTGTCATTCTATCATTGTGTAATAAAGAAGCCCCAGAGCATATAATCATTTGTCTGTGCTCCTTGGGATGGGAGGTCAGGGCCCTTCTGACCCAAATGCTGTAGCATCGGAAGGATGGTAAGTTTATCTTCCTGCAGGTAATTGTAGAGAGAGGGACGTCCCGCTCTCATCCAGGGAAGCCTAACATGGTAAGTATTCTACCCCGAGGCATTGTTAGGAGGGGCATGCAGTGTTTATTCAGTTCCAACAGGGTGGGTTTTGTTCGCATTGTTTCGCATTGTTGTTACCCTGTGGCCCTTGGTATGGTGTTGGTTTTTGTACCCAGGGGTACGTTGTTACCTTGTGGCCCTTGGTTTCTTGCGTTGTTTTACCGAGTGGCGTTGTTTACCCGAGTTGTTATTGTCGTCACTGGTATTGTTTCTTGCGTTATTGTTGCTCTTTGCAAGCTACTCTGCAATAGCCACATATATATCTTTAGTTAGTTGTTAGTATTATTCCCTTCTTGGGTAAGTATATATGAAGTGTTGTGTCCTTTTGGGTCCTAAGAAGGGATAAGGTCGTATGCCCTGGTGATTGGCAGAATTAGCAGGTCATTACAGTCAGGTAAAAGACATGTCACAGAGAATAATTACAAATGCCAGTTAAACAATGAAAATGAGATGAAGCTTTCATTCTTTTGGTCTGTTTTTCTAGACTGAACAGTGATTAGGAGATATCTATAGAAACATATTTATTTTTGTTCATTATAGGAAAACCAGAATCCCTCTGCATGTTTTAACACAATCTGAGGTACAGCATTTTAAAAATAATCTTTCATTAAACTGACTCAATTATCTTTTTGGAAACAATTACTAACTGCTCTTTGTTGTGTTTAATTTCTCCATAAAGATGTTGTTTTTATTCTATATGTCTGTAACCATACTATCTCTTTTATACTAAGGAGTAAGACTCCAAGGACTCAAGCAATTTGTGGGGAGGGAGATGGCATGGCCATCTTTAGTAAGAAATAAGCCACTGACCTATGCTAGAGAGATAATGCAAGTTAATTTGTAGTTCCATGATCTCCATAGGGTTATGGAACTCCTCTGTGACTTGCAATACCCTTTGAATGCAAGGCAGTGGGGACTTTAACCCATTTATCATTGAAAATATCTTTAGAGCATAAGTCTTCAAACTGGGGGGCCTTAATTGGTCTCATAGGGAAGAGTGAATCGAAAGGACAAGGCCAGAGGAGGATCATGGAAAAAACGACTTTGTTTTTAGAGAAGCAAGAGAAGCAGCGAGCTACTATTTAAAGGGGCCACCAGTAACATATTTTGTCATGGATATCGTGGCTGGGATAAGGAAGAGGGTCTCCCAACTAATCCTTAAAGTCTTCCTTCCACCATCTCTGATATAGAATCACAGTGTGGACACTTTTACACTTTAGGAACATCGGGTTGGCCATAGCATGTTGCAATCATGTATATGATTGCATTTTAAAAGGGATATCTGAACATAACTACAATGTTTGAATTGTTAAATATGTTTAGAGCTGCCAATTCCATAGACTAATTTTGAAATAATATGATTTTTTTTTATTGAGATGCGCTTGGGTAATAAAAGGTTTGAAGACCACTGTTTTAGAAAGAGGATCAATTTATCTCATTAATGGAACTGAATCATTGAGTTTGTATAATTTAGCTTTATTACATAATCCTGATGTGAGAATATTAGTATATCTCCTATATCTGATAACTGCAAGGACATCTATCAATGAGCTGTGGTATTAGCAGCCTTTCATCCCTGCAGTCTCTGCTATGGTGTTTATTGCCTGTCAGTGACGGTACAACTTTTCATCAATATGTACTCTTTGTTTGACATCTGTCGGCTTTCAGTGAACCAGTGGTCATATCATTATGTCATAACATGTGATGGCTTTTCAGTGATGCCATTTATGTGTTTATTAGTGACATTACCAGTGATGCCATACTTGATATCAAATGGAGAGTCATGTACAATGATTTGATACGTTATGGTTACGGGTAATTTAAGTTGTTTTTAAAAGAAAAAAATAATTTTATGGATAAACAGCAAAAAGGTACAAACTCGCACCAAATGCAAACATTAGAGTGGGAAATTGCTGCATTATTTATTTTTAGTTGTCTTAAACTTTTGAATTGTAACTAGATATTTGCCAGTGGGGCTGCCCCTTTAGAAAGTGATGCGCACATACATTACTGTTAAAAATAAACCTAGCTCTCAGCAGAACACTTTCAGCTCCTGCAGCGTGCTGCTTGCAGGAAAAAAAGCATTGAGCCAATACAAGCACTTCTAAACCCACCCAGATGGGAGAGTGCCTTCAAGCTTCCCAGACAAAATTGCACCCCACCTTCCTTTGCATCAACAGATGAAACACGATTGATGGTGCAAAAAGGCCACAGCTTCACTTTATTCACATATTAGATTAAATCATACATTCCAAGTCAAAAGGGCCTATGACCCCATAGGCTGACGACATTGCCTCTGCGCCGCACCTCCTGGTTCTGAGTTGGGTCCCTGTCGGAGTACATGCTTGTTGTGAAACAAGAAAATTGAAGGAGCCGGAGTCGAGCACGCCCCTGGGAGGCCAGTAGGTCTGACATGCGTCTGTTTTAGCCCAGACCCCACCCTTTTGAGTTACCGTTAACAGTCCCCAGTTACTTTGCATGTCTCACTCAAGCATTGAGTATTTTATAAAGATTTTAGCACTGTTGTGTCTTACCCTAGTATTAGAAGGGACTTACTCCTGATTTTCATAAGAGATATGTCGATCCTGAAAGATTAACTATCAGGTTACTAACTGACACCCCATCCCTGCTTAAAGCTATGGGATTTTGCCAATCTAAGGGTCTGGATTGGGCAGTGTGAGTCCAGAAGATATTAGGGATGGAGTTTTATAGAGGAATTATATACTGAATCTGGGGCTGAAAATAATTTTATGATTGAAGCCTATCTTGAGAAGTCATTCTAAATGTGCCAAATGACACACTACTGGGCTGACGCCTGGTACTTACAGCAGCGCTTCATCCTATTAGCTGCCCAACCACTGTTTTTATAATGTTTTCTAATCAAATCCAGTGGCCTCCATAGACATAAAAATTTCCATATAATTGAGGACCACGCCTGCCAATGTGACATTGATGAGTTCTCCCTGTCTGCTGTGAGAGAATCGAGTGATATAGGTCAAATCCTCCCCCACAGCTTTCAGACCATGCCTCACACATAGTTGAAAAGAAATGGATTTGGCTGGTTTTGTCTCAAAGGTTGCTCTTCCCCTTGAAGGCTTCATTCCTACATATTAGGCACAGGGAAGCACAGCCAGAGTAAAATGCACATCCCGATTGTATAATGTGTTTTTGCAATGTATAATAAACCTTGCACATGCTGAAGCCTGATGTTCTTCGGATGAGTAAATGGTTACTGCAACGACGAAGGTACATGACTTTAGAAGGGGACCCCATACCCTTTTATCCTTGGAGCGCACCCCAGGGGGCCCATGCCGATTGGTCCCTTCAAACCAAGCTTACCAATCAATGCCCAGCCTTTTCCAGGCTCAGCTGCTGCCCGCCCCTCGTTAGGGGTTTGTCGCGGGCCCTTTACCGGTCCGGCTGCGCCTTCCCGGGCAGCAAGCTTTCTAGCTGTTACAATGCTAAACATAATAGGAGCAGTGCAAGGATTGGCTGGAGCAGGCAACCAAAGTGCTTCATTGAAGGCCTAAGTAGCTGTGCTTCTGCTTCTCAGCTGCCTTTCAGCAATTGAAGCAGAAGCCTGAATTGCGCATGTCAGGCTGCCACCGTGAAAACACCGTCCAATCCGACATGTGCAGTTCAGTTAACACAGCCTGAACTGCTGCTGTGATGACGGGAGAGAGAGCTCCGTCATGCTCCCGCCTCCTAAACAGGTGTGAGTGGATAAGCATGGTGAGAGGGGAAATATGTACTGTGTGTGTGAAGTGGGTCGTAGTGGTGAAGTCAGGGGTTTAACGCTCCCACGCTCTTATGGACGACCTACCCCTGAAATTTGATTTCAAAAGAAGTTGTTTTAGGGAGTTTTGTCTGTTGTTGTAAACGTTTTAAATAGATGACTATGATTTGAACAGCCAATCAAGACCATGTTTATTCAGTGAACACAACAGTACCACTCTCCTTCGCTTACTATCTTTTTTACAATTTTACACATCCACTAGTTTTAGGCTTTGGGCACGCCTGCTTTTCCATACTGCACGTGGTACAAGATTCCTATGCTGAGAATACTTTCTTTCATCTGGACTTCATGGAGGCGAGTCTATAATCAGAGCCCTTTGGGGTTCTTGTGTGGAGCTAAAATTAGACCAAATAACCTGAGAGTTTGTGTTTTCCGAATCTTCTTCTAGAAAACAAAGGGTAACTCTAAAAGGAAGCAAAAGGTCTTAGAGGAAGGACCGCCAAACAGGAGAAGCAAGAGGGTTCGACATTTAGGTGTCAATTTTCAGCCAGGTATGGTGGTTCAGTGGACTAATGCGTCCACTACAGGGGCCTGTGTTCGACCTCATGGTCACAGGTTCAAATATGGGCAGGGCCACTCACTCTTTCCTCCTTCTGAGGTCAATAAAATGAGTACCATTGAGTTGGGTAACAATAAACATCTGTTAGTCAGCGCCAAGATGCCTACAGGTGAACATGCAGGACACGTTATGTTATGTTAATGAAAAGGCTGCTCGGTGACATAGCAAGGAGTAACTAGACATTCACTTGTGATGCACGCGAGCGCTTCTACCCATCTCTGCAGGTAATCTCTTCTAATGAACACTGACCTTTGGGTGGACATGGAGGAGCTGTTCCACACCCATTAGAAGAACCACAATCCCTGAGCTTGTAATGACAATCAATCATCTGTAAATTAACACAGGCAAGCAGGAAATTGAAATACTCTGTTATCTCATATGTAGCCTATCAGGAAATTATGCTTTCTCTTTTCTTCCTCTAGCTGTTTATTAAGCAGCAAGCTTCCCGGCACGAACGAGGGGGACGTGCTCCTTCAAACCTCTCCTCACCCCCACATTCATCTCCGCTCAATGTTCACCAGACTTCATTCTTCTGTGCCACCCAGACCTCTTCTTCTCCAACCCCTGAACCTTCTTAATTACATGGAATTAAGCTGAAAGCAAAACCAGGAATAAACGAGCGTTAGCAAAGGCAATACATCTGACGTTAGCTGACAAGCTTTTTGCTGTCAGTGCTGTGCTTATAATTTTTGTCAAGGTTTATGTAAAACTTTATTTTTGAGGGCCTGCTGGGACCTTGCCAATATAAAAAAAAAAAAAACATTAGCTACTAGCAAAAAAATATTTTTGGCCTTTTAAAGCATACTGCCTTACTAGTGTCTGGTACTGAAAGGAACTACTTTTACTGATAGTATTAAATTTGTACAGTAATGTTCTTGCAAAGTAACGCTCTCTTTTTCTGAAACATTTTTCTCAAAGATCACAACTTGCATACTTTTTTAAAGGAACACTTCGTTTACTAGATTCAAGTTGCTCAGCATGGTGTTTTCATCTTGGGCTCAATTAGCTACTTTAAAGCAGTGAACAGGGAAAAGATGTTTAATACAAAGTCTGACTATTTCATGACTAGTCTAAGCTATTTGAAATGTCTTCAAAAAAATAAATGTAAAAGTTATATATTTATTTTAGCACAATATAGTGAGATACTCTTACCTTGTAACCAATACAATATAATACTGGCTCTCCTTTACTAATTAAGCAGATGCCAATATGAATATGACACATTTCAACGCATGCCGTTACAACGACCGCGTTGTTATATCCCATACCATTACAACGCAAGTCATTACAACGACTTGCTGTAGGGGGCACTGGATATTACAATAGTAGAATTTACTATTCCAACTCCAGTCTGTGCAACAGTAGGGAAGGTGTTTGATTTTAAATCAAACCCCTTCTGCCCCCAACAGCAACTAGTTGTAAAGACTTGCGATGTAATTGTCTTCGATGTAACAACGCAGTCGTTGTAACGACCGTGTTGTAATGGCATGCATTGAATCACCTGATGTAAATGATATCTCCCGCCAATATAGCACCTGCACTGGACGACGAGCACATGTGTTGAGATACCACTCACTTGTAGGTAGTGGACTAACTGTGCCACTGCCAACACTTGCATTGCTTTACCGTAAATCTTTATTTTCGTACATAACAACAGTTTTTGCTTCTCAGTTATTTTTTCAAGTAATTATGCCATGAATATATCGATACTCGCACCACTGCTAAACAATAAATACATGAGTTTTTATGACAATAACTTATTATTAGAAACACATGTGATGTCTAACGTTACTTCAGCTGGTACTCTGGTTTTTACATTATCTGTGTAATTATATTAGTAAACGTGAACTGATTAGTATTCTGCTGGGGTGGTTGGCCCCATATGTGTAATTTCCTTAAAATATCCCTCTTGTGTTTACCCCATTTCTGACACACAGGTTATCTTCTAAACTACTGATACTAGATTTCATAATACACCTACGAATTAAAAACCTATTATATTCCTTCATAGGCAGCCACATTAAACATTTGTATATTCACAATTATTTCATGAGATTTAGAGGAAGATATGCTCTACACACGATGACGTGTATAGGCGTATGCATTATTGTTAATGGAAACACAACTGTCACTAGCACATACAAATAGGGCCTGCTTTAAACATAGTCAAATCCACTAGTGTTGATATTTTTGGAACAATTTCTGCTCACGGTTAACAATTTTTGGTGTTTTCACAGATTAATAGGATGTTCACCTTTTATTTGAACGTACATTTCCACCCACTAGGCACAAGTATTTTCACGTTATATGCAAGCTCTTTTTTAACTAGATACTTCGGTTTGGAGCTTTTATCCTAACAGTGCAAGCTCACTTGGCTATTAGATAAAGGTGCCTTTTCTCAATTAGTAATTAATAATAATTGTATCCAAATTATATAATTTTAGTCCTAAACATTTTTGGAGGATAAAACGCCTGTTGACTGAGGTTTAGGAATTTAAACTAACACAAACATCATGATCTTTGATTTTTTTTAATTAAAGATATTTAAGTTAATACATTTACTCGATGTACAGATGTGACTTTAAACATTTTTTGTAGTAATTAGGCAATACAATGAACGTCAAACCAATTGCTATACAATTCATTCATTTTCGTATTTTCAAGGGAGTGCATTCATTGTTAATAAAGTTAGCTACAATTGCCGTGCCCTGAAAATACATAGTTTGAAACAAGAATACACAGGGAATATCAGAGGAGTTGGGTTATTTTTTTTTGTTAATGCAAGCAGGAACGGCGGTAAAACTGGGAGGAGAAGAGGCGCGCAACAAAGGGGAAGATATAGGGGGAAAGCAACATCCCAGGGAGGGAGCTAGAAGACACATGCACACACCTGGAGTGCCAGAAGAAAAACAAAAAAAGTACTACTCTGAATCTGAATGCAAGCAGTGGAATGACACAACTGATCCAATAAAAATATAATTAAAAAAATGTTCCAGTGGTGAGACAAACAACGAATAAGGATGAAAACCATCAAATAAAAAGGCAGGGAAATTAAACATCTAAGAAAGTCATCCAATCAAGATGAAGGGCTGACTCAAAGCCAACAAAATGTATATATTTTCATATGCTAGTGACAATAGATGTTCGACAGCCATCGTTGTCTATAGACAAGACTTAAAATATGTTGCTCATGAAAGGCTGTCAAACATTAACATGTGAGAGGGATGGCAGCCACCTCGAGCGATGCACATTCACAAGTGTGGACTGTGGGTCCACATTAGTGTCAGCCATAATGAAATATGATACAAGATCAATGGCCCTGATCATGTGCCAGCAATGCTAGATGATGGTTTAGAGACAAAGGAACGAGTAAGACCCTGGGCTAAAGTCAGCCAAGCTGGGTTATGGTGCAAAGCAAAGGTGCGGGCGTAAGACCCCGGACACAAGTTATGTGGCATCCTTGATAGGAAATGGGGAAAAAATAGTGGCCAGAGTGTTGCTAACACTATCATACTATGCGCTTAAACTCTTCTATTTCCTTTATGGAACAAATTAATATTTAGATATGAGCAGAAATGCTTGCATCACATGCAACTGCTCTCTAGGATTATTTGTTACAACTATTATATGTCAGATAAAGGTGATAATCATGCTGAAGCACCTACAACCATGACTGTTTATACTTTTACTAATTTAATCATAACAGAAATGTCTACAGACTTTATCACTGTTTTCATTACATGGAGTAAAATAATAAAAAAGATAACGTTTTGTTCAACAGTTTTCTTGATCGGATCATACAAAAACCTAGGTGTCAGACGATAGGTTCTTAGCACCAGCTTTAGCCAAAAGCGACAAGGAGCAGAGTACCCTTCAGGGGTTGCCTGTTGCTGCTTGTATTCCAGAACTTCTTATAGACCATAGGAAGCAGCTACTTTGCAACACAACTCCTCCTTACTGTTATGATAACAGGTATGTTGTGCACATCATCTCAGAAACTCAGAAGTAGGCTTATTCATTACTGAATCAGCTGAAGCTAGCATAGCGCCTAGAAGTAACACCATGAGGGTCTTAGGACTCCAGATTTCAATAAACATGTTAGAATTATTTCTGTTATTCTCATTATACAGAACTTTCTTTGCTGCCTTACTGTTTATATTCTAACATTCACAATTTTTGCATTAGGTTATGATTTTAAAGAACAAGTTACTAACCTTTGGTAACGATGTATCTGTAAGAGACATATGTTAGTTTTAGATTCCTTACCATAGATTCCTTATTTTATAATTACTCTCAGGCGTCAGACTGGATCCAGAGAATTTTTCTTAGCAGCATGCCTGCACATCGGTTGGTGGCGTCGGTCGACTCTGCGTCTGTCGTCGGCGTCATGGTCGCCAGGATGACGTCGCAGTGACTACTTAGACACTGCCCTTGCATCCTGACGTCAGTTCTGACACTACTTTCCACACCAGAAGCGCAGAGCCATGCGAGACACTGACCACTGATGCACCACACTAGGGCACTATAAGGGAGTCCCTATCCCCAGAAATCAGTTCGCAGAGCGGGGAGGGTGGGTGGGGCGGTAGTAATCTGTAACTAACATGTGTCTCTTACACATACATCGTTACCAAAAGAAAGTAACTTGTTCATCTGAAAGAGACAGTTAGTTATAGATTCCTTACCTCAGCATACATACCCCAGCAATACCAACCCCGGAGGAGGGTCTGTGAACCAGAAACTCCTGGAAGACAGAACAGACAAAATGGAGGTCCCTAAGAACTTGGCTGTCCAGGCAGTAATGTCTGGTGAACATGTGCAAGGATGCCCACGTTGCCTCCGGGCAGATGTCAAGAAGTGGGACTCCACGTGACAATGCAGTAGTTGATGCCGTAGCCCTAGTGGAATAAGCATGCAGCCCAACTGGAGGTTCGTTTTTCGCTAAAGCGTGACAGATTTTAATACAAAGGACAACCCATCGGGAGATGGTACGCTTTTGGACATCCTGACCTTTCTTGGCACCCACATAGCCAAAGAAGAGTTGACCATTCACCCTGAAATCTTTTGTGCGGTCAAGGTAGAAGGGCAGTGCACGTTTTAGGTCCAGACGGTGGAGTCTCTCCTCTTCCTTGGAAGTGTATGGAGGCGGGAAAAAGGTTCGCAAAGTGATAGTGTGGTATAATGTGATTGTTTGGAATGACGCACGTGAATGCACGCGCGTCATCCACAAACGGTTGGGGAGTATTCTAACTGATAACTTGCTAGAGTGAACTGGCAAATAAAGTTCAGCTTACTTTACTCTTGGATTCCGTCTATTTCTTCTACTGAGGAACTTTCCTTCTGTCCTACAACAGATAGTTTGTCCTATGTGAAATGGTGTAACCACTTTAGGAAGGAACAAAAGTCTTGTCCAAGGCACAACTTTGTCCGGAAGGACAGAAAAGAAAGGGGTCTTAGAGGATACAGCTTGAATCTCATTCACCCTGCGAGCAGAGGTGATAACAATAAGAAAAGCAGTTTTCAGGGTGGGAAGCCTGAGAGGACAGTTGTGAAGAGGCTCGAAGGGAGCACACATGAGATAAGTTAAAACGAGAGTCAAGTTCCACTGGGACATTATGAAAGGGGATGGAGGAACGAGTTGAATAACTCCCTTAAATAATCTCTTTACAATAGGGGACTTGAACAAGGAGGGCTGATCTGGTAGCCAAAGAAAAACAGCAATAGCTGCAAGATCGCCTTTTAGAATGCCCAGAGCAGAGCCCTGCTGGGCTAAAGTAATGATAAACAAGAGAACCTCAGAACGAGAGGCAGAGAGGGGATCCACAGCCTTTGCTGTGCACCAAGCCACACGTTTATTCCATCGACAGGCGTATACCATTTTAGTGGCGGGACGCCTGGATGCCAAGATGACGTAGCAGACTTCGGGCAAAAGGTCAAAAGTTGTCAACTATCACCGCTCAATCTTCACGCAAGGAGGCGGAGGCTGGACAGGTTCGGGTGGAGTACCGTCCCTGTTGCTGCAACAGAAGATTCTTTCAAAGGGGCAGTCTGATAGGAAGATCGATGGCCATGCTCAGGAGCTCGGGGTACCAGACTCTTTGTGCCCAGTCTGGAGCCACAAGAATTAATTGGGCCCGGTTGCGCTTGATTTTCATCAGCTCTTGGGGCAGAAGTGGTACAGGCAGAAAGGCATACAGGAGGCTGCAGTTCCACTTGCGATGAAAAGCAGTCGCCGAGCGAGTGCCGCCTTGAAAACTCCAACGCGCAAAACTGCTGACATTGCGCATTCTATTCGGTGACAAACAGATCTAACTAAGGCTCTCGCCACCGCAGAAAGAGACCTTCACCACCTCAGAGTGAAGATGTCATTCCTGACCTACCAGGCACCGAAGGCTAAGTTTGTCTGCCCTGGCGTTCCGAAAACCTGCCAGGTGTTGAACCACCAGTTATGTTCTGATATTCCAGCCATGTCCAAAGGTGAAGAGCCTCTTGAGATAGGGTCCATGACCCCACCAAGCCCTGTTTGTTGCAGTACCACATGGCGGAGGTGTTGTCTCTGAACACCTGCACTACGTTCCCATTTAGGTAGGGAAAGAATGCCTTCAGTGCCAGGTGGACTGCCAGGTTGATATGGAGCCAGGACTCCGCCGGAGACCAGACTCCTCTGATCTCCAACTCTTCCAGATGGTCGCCCCATCCCAGGAGCGATGCATCGGTCAGCACTGTTAGTTCTGGTTGAGAAAGGGAGAGGGATCTACCTCTGATCGAATCCTGGCTTGTTAGCCACCACTGCAGTTGATGTGCAGTTCCCTCCGAGATCTATATGTAGTCGGAAAGATTCCGCTAATGCTGCACCCACTGGAATTTCAGGTCCCACTGCAGAGCCCGCAAGAGCCACCTGGCATGATCCACCAGCAGGATGCAGGAGGCAATGAGGCCCAGCAGCCTCAGGGTCATTCCCCGAAATCCGGAATAGAGGCTGAAACATCGGTATCATAGCCGAAACATCCCGGCCTTGCAGCTCTGGAGGATTGGCCCGAAACTGCACTGGGTCCATAATAGCTCAGATGAAAGGGAGCATTTGAGAGGGAGTTATGTGTGACTTCGGCATGTTTATAGTGAACCTCAACGAGTGCAGAAGGTCGCCGTAATCTAGAGGTGGGAGTAGACAGCCTTGGGCGAGCCCACCTTCAACAGCCAGTCATCAGACTGGAACCCCTTATCTCCACCTCCATCACTTTTGTGAACACCCGTAGGGCAATGGTAAGGTCAAAGGAGAGCACGGTGAACTGAAAATTCTCTTGGCCTACCGTGAACCGTAGGTAGAGTCCATGGGCTGGCAGTATGGGAACATGGAAATAGGGGTCCTCCAATTCCAACGCCACCATCCAATCTCCAGAGTCGATGGCAAACAGGACCTGAGTGAACGTGAGTATTTTGAACTTCCCCTTCCGGAGGAAGCGGTTGAGGGCCATGAAGTCTAGAATAGGATGCAGCTCTTTGTCTTTCTTGGGCACCAGAAAGTAGGGAGAATAGCAACCACAACCTATTTCTGGTGCAGGGACCCTTTCAATAGCTCCCTTGGCTAAGAGAGCTGAGACTTCATGGTGGAGAAGCCAAATAATCTGATATGCGATTGAAAGACGGTGGCATGGAGCGAGAGGCAGTCTTGAAGGGGAGGGAGTAGCCCCTTCGGAATGTTACCGAAACCCACAGGTCCGACATGATGGATTGCCAGTAGGGGAGGTGATGGCAAATCCTACCACCCACTGGCAGTTGATGAACCTGAAGTGTCGTACTAGGAGGGTTTGGAGGCTGCTGCAGGTGGAGAAAAGGTGGACTGGCCCCCCCCACTTGCTCCCAGACCCGCCAGGTCGCTGGGTGCCATGTCCGTGGCCACGCACGGACTGATGGCTAGGTTGGCCCGGACTTGGACGGGGTTCCCTTTCCGTAGTAACGAAAGGGGCAAAAAGCAGACTAAGGTAGACGGTACGAGGCAGCGAGGCCCAAAGATCTGGCTGTAGGCCGAGATTCCTTAAAACGCTCGAGCGCCGAGTCTGCTTTGTTGCCAAAAAGGCAAAGGCCATTGAAAGGCATGTCCAGCAAAGTTGAATGGACATCCCACGAAAATCCAGACGTCCTCAAACAGGGCTACCGACGTGGCAATCGTTCTGCCTAGTGAGTCGGTGGTATCTAGTCCACATAGAATCGCAAATTTAGCCACGTCTCTCCCATCTGCCATTACTTTGGAGAGAACAGCCTGGGCCTCCTCCAGGCACTGAGGCAGCACTTGCGCAACCATATCACAGATAGTATGGGAGCATCGGCCCAAGAGACATGTGATATTAAGGACCAAAGTGCCAGGCTGGAGGAAGAGAACATGCGCTTCCCAAAATGGTCCAGCTTCTTGGATACCCTGTCTGGGGGAGCAGAAGGAAATTCGCCATTGAAAAAAGAAGCTTGGACCACCAAGCTCTTGGGAGAAGGGTGTAGGGTGATGAAAACTGGGTTGCCCGGAGCCAGGCTGTGGCGGCGGGCAACCGTCCTTTCCACAGGAGTCCCAGTGCTGGGCTTGGACCAAGTGCCCAGAAGGACGTCAGTGAGGGCTTCGTTGAAGGGCAAAAGGTTACCGCAAGCTGAAGCACCTCTGTCAGGAGATTAGTCCTGAATGCCGCTGAGGAGAGCTCCAGGAGCCTTAGAGCGGCGAAGACGCCCAGGGCCCGCAGCCCGTCAGCTGACCGACGGGGAAAAAAGTGCTGGTGCTTCTTTGCCTTCTTCTTGTGCTTTGACTTACCCGAGGACTTCGAAGACTTGGCATGGGATGAGGTGTGGGGGCTCCCCAAGCGGTCTTGAGACCTTCCTCTTCAACGAGACCAGGAGCGATGCGGAGCCGACTGCCGGGCCTCCAAGAGCTTTCGGGACCGCTTCCGCAAAGACTTTGGATCCATTTCCCAGCAGTCGGAGCATTACTTCTGGTCGTGGCTGTGCTCCAGACACCAAAAGCACAAGGTGCGAGTCCGTCACAGACAGCAGCTTGTGACAGGCCTCGCAAGGCATAAAGCCAGTTCGACAAAACTTCTCCTGCACCAGGAGTCAAGGACTAGAGAAGAAGTCGACAAAAATTCAAAAAAGTTTAGTCAAAAAGTGACTAAAGGGTTAGCTCTTGCAGGATCTGCCTGGCGCGGAAAAAGAAAGAATTTATGTCAGCGCGCAGGGCGGCGTCTAAGTAGGCACTGTGATGTCATCCCCGCAACCAAGACACCGATGATGGACGCAAAGCCAAATGACGCCACCTACCGACGCGCAAGGGTACTGCTAAGAAAAGAAATCTCCAGATCCAATCTGACACCTAGGGGTAATTCTAAGGTAAGAAATCTATAACTAACTGTCTCTTTCAGATATAAACATTTAAAATACACAGCCTACTTTTTGATGCTGTTTGAGTATGTTACTCATTTATGAAAAAAGGTTGGGAGTTCCATGGTTGTCCCTGAATTTATCTGGTCATTACCAATAAACACTTCCTGCTCAATACTGCTCCGTATGGGTTGCCATCTCTCTTGATTTCTGATTTGGTTGGCACACTAACTACGTCATTAGTGCCAGAAGTCAAACTCTGGAGGTAATAGGAGGCAAGGGTAACCTGAGAGAACGTATCAAGAGTAAGTGGGAATGAGACTGTACTGAGGGCCTGCACAGGTAAGCCTACTTTTATCAAATGAACCTAGGGCACGGGTCCACCTAATTTTCTCTCCTGACCTTTCATTTAACAAATTTGTTTACTGATGGTATTGTAGTTTCGGTTCGGTCCAAGTGAAACATTTTAGCTAACAGGTCTGATAATGATTGGCAAAAGGAAATTTAAGAATCCAGAAGACAAGGAGCCCCTGGCAATTTACATGAGCCACCAGACCAGACCTCATTGTAGGTGTCAAAATGCTTGTGTTATTTTAGAATAGGCTACTCCAACGTGTAGCTTTTGAGCTGCTGGTTGCTCCCCAGCTTTCTGAAAGTAGGGCTCCTGTGCAGCCCAGCCTACCAAATCAAAAGCTTTTTATTGGCTGAATTTATATATGAATGCCAAAATTGAAAAGTGAGTATTAGACACGAAAATATAGATATTTTCAGTGCACTGAGGTGATTAATATTGATAATCTTGCATTGGGTGGGCATTAATGTAATTGTGACTGATGTAGTCATTATTACAACACTAACAATGGTAGTGGCATTGGATGACTTTAATTGAACATAGTTAGTTCCTATTACAGAAAAGATTGGTGAATCCCGTTTTAGAACAACAGCCGTACATCAAACAACGAATTTTGGTTCAAGACCAATGTTTTTGAAATAACACTTATTTGTCTACCCAACAACTTAATCGGCTGTCTAGAGCTGAAAACTGCCAAGTTCCTCAGAGAAAGGAGATATTAATATCAGAGCAGCTTCTACCTCACTGTGAGTTTTAGGCCATTTTCACAGAGACCCCTGTGGGAATTGTACTCAATCTGTGCTCTAGGTGTCTTTTCACAGTAAGTGCTTAGAATTTTTGTTTCCCCTAGAGATAAGGCAATCTATTTTTAAAAGTCACCGCGTCTGTGAAAAGAATCTTTCTTTGACTACGGATTCAGCTTCCATTATTGCAAATCTCTTTCCGACCAAAATAGAAAGCACAGCTAATAACTTCAAGTGATTCGATATTTTCAAGCTAAAGAGCAGTATAATTTCGAAACAAAGTGATTGCATGAAAACTGCTAGATATAACTCTATTTAAAGAAAAGAAGCTCGTGGAAGTCTCAGGACACGGTTTCTCTTTTTGTGGCATAACAGTGAAATCGGAACGTCAGAAAACAGTTGTTAAAATTCCATCTAAATTATGGCAACTACCTCTCACAGGGAACAGCAACATACATTCTTGCCAACATGCAGCATACAGAGAATATGGTCGCTTGCGTCATTCTCAGACTACCATGCACATAGCATATTTCCCATATTCTTAGCAATCTCCGTTAGCTGCTCAGCCACTAAGAATATTCTTCGAGAGCTTTTGGATTTGCTTTTGGGCTTTTTGTCACACCTGCCTCAAGTTTCTCAGATCACACCTGAGAAGAAATCAGCCAAGCCGCCTTCTACATACCTCTGATGTAAATCTTATCGCTGTGCCCAAAATTCAATGTGGTTGTCAGGAGGTAGGGTGGGGGGAGGGCATTTTCTTATTTGTCCCTAAAACTCTCGGGTTCATTTCCTGCGTCTTTTCGGGCTCTTAATTTTCTCACGTTTTCTTAAGAGCTTCAGAACTTGTTATTCCATCTCCATGTAATTTCGTGGCCAACTTTTCTTCTTTCTTGATTTCTTTTCGGAGTCCGCCTCTGATTACCTCAGGGAAACCTCTCTTTGTAACTGAAGCACATTATTAATTTTATTTTATGGCCTACTAAATCGCACTTGAAGAAGTATTAAAGGCAGAAGTATATTTAGGAAATATATTTAGAAAGAGAACAAAGAAGCAGAAAGCTATTCAAGTATAGTCGCATCATAGCACAATCTTTGGGGCTACTGAAACCAGCTAAGTAATTTCCCCATCAACACAGGAAATTCAGACACTAGCTTACAGATGACGCCAGCCATCCCAACCTGTACCACAACAATCAACCCAACCCAGACGTGGTACCTGCAGAAACTATTCTAGCAAGCAGGTACAGCTATCCACCAAGAATGATCCACTCTGGCATATGGGATAGTGGGAAAATACTGTACAATGTTTTTTTCTACCACTGGTTATCCCTTTTTTACATTTTTTAGCCGTCCTTGTGAATTTAAACTATGTGTTCAGGTTTCAAAAAATCAAACCCAAGAGTGTCTTTTGTTTGTGCCAAGAAGAATCAAATTTTACTGTGATATCCATTAAAATTAACATGCATTGACTATGCCTATAGGTCTAGCTTTAAAGGAATATTGTATGGTAAAGTGAAGCATTACAAGTAAATAGCATAAGAGTGGATATGAATTTGTGTGGAAGATAAGAACTACAGAATAATGCTGGTGTAGGTTAAATGGTCAGGTGACAGTTGCACTGTTAAGACTGACCTAAACATACATGTAGGTTAATGACTGCCCTCCTCCCATTCGTGGTGGTGCCAGAGAAAGCGCCACGATTAATCTAGTTATCCAAGACACTTTAATGGCAGCATACTGTCTTGTGTGTGAACCTGAAATATCAAGCTCAGGCTGGTGGATTCATAAACAAAATTATCACAGCTATGTGGAGGGCAAGAACTTTTTGGTGGAAGTACAGAACTTTTGTGCAATCAAAACATGTACTCTTGGCTTCCAGCATGCCAAAGCCCCTATCAAGTGATGCTCACATAATTGTCTTAGGACAGCTGCGCTGTCAAGCCAGACCATAAAAAGGGTTTCTAACTCCATCTGCCTAATAAGAAGCCTCCTTACTGTCCTAATAAAATTGTAAGTGAAGGCTAAAATGTTAATTTTTTTATTGCAAACATTTGGCCGAAACGTCTAGGTGGCAGCTTGTTTTTTTCTTTTTATGGCACAGATGTACAAGAAAAAATAATATAAAAAATAACCATAGCACCAGCTTGTAACGGAATTAATGGCTTTGCAAATGCTTATTCAACTGCTACCAGGTAGGAATATGTTTTGGATTCCTGCGATCAACTATTAATTTCTATCTTGTCTATCAATTACATTATTCTCAATTAAGAAATTGAAAAGAAGGGATGGTCAGTGATATCTAAATGGCGGACAGTCCAATTTTTGTAATCTCTGGTAACAGCCACATGGAAAAGGTGATATTTTTGTTCACGAACTAGAATAATAAATCAGAAAATCGACTATGACTGAATTAAAAAGGCACGAAACCTACACAGAAAAGTAATCACAGCGTGACAGCAAATATACAGCGTAAGTAGGAACCATTGTGTAATAGTTAAGAGCTGTAAGAATAATCAATTGCAAATTCAATAGGTCTGGCTTTAATGAGCTAACACATGCAAACAGAGGCATGCACAAATGCTTTTGTACAAATTAAGGCCAGACCTACTGGAAAATAAAGCACAGAAGAATACTTTCTGGATAAAAAGCATACATGAGAAAAATAAGTGAATGTGACACCTGGATGAGTAAGTGAATTTAATCACTTTCTAGATGGTACATGATACGCTAAACAGCCAATGAAAGAAATAAAAGAAAAATACTCTTCTGGGAGGAGCTAAAGCTCACTCTATGTATAGTTTAAAGAATAGGTCGGCGAACAACAATGTTATTAAGCTAGACCAAAACATGAATGGATAAACTGAATGGGCCTCGACGCATGGAAATTGATACAAGAGTTCTTTGATATGTTACAGTTACAGAAAAGTCTGATACTTTTTTTTTAAAAATGTTAGTATTCCCGCCCTTTTCTCGCATTTTTGTACAGGTGCGTCTAACAGGAGTGAGCTTTCATCTGAGCTCAGAATGGTGAGGGTGCAAATTAGGAGTCGGAGGAGAGGCCCCAGGTAATTTATGATATTGATTTAAATATTGACGTCGCACATACATTAGTTAGCAGCATGCTCCTGTGAACAACAAGTAACATATATGCACAGCTAATTTATTGCACAGCAACCACT
This sequence comes from Lissotriton vulgaris, assembly GCF_964263255.1. NCBI lineage: Eukaryota > Metazoa > Chordata > Amphibia > Caudata > Salamandridae > Lissotriton > Lissotriton vulgaris. The sequence goes on along the minus strand of NC_141697.1, from coordinate 334,444,069 downwards.
ACTCTTGTTTCAGGTTTACGGCAAGCAGATCCCATGGTCATGCTTTGTATTAAAGCCTGTGTTCCCTTTTGCAAGGCCGATTAAGGACACGAGGTCTCTGTTGCATTGTTTTTTATCCATCATTCTGTCGTAAAGCCTTCTAATATCCTGTAATCATTTTATTAATTAAAAGGAAAACCAATTACAGTGATTAGTTGGCAGATGTTGCCTGAGAAAGCAGGGGACCTCAGAGGGTACCTGAGGCCAAGATGGCGCTCACGCTAGGTGCCAGCAGCTTCTCTGATTGCCGAACAACTGAGTAATGCTTTAATAACAGCAACAGGCACAGGAAGTACACTGGCTCGGGGAAGCAACATAATCATCATTATTCTGATGAAGAGTGCGCTGAACTGGCCTATTTATTAAACTGTTTCAACAAAGCTCAAAACTGAAGACTACAATACGGAGCCGGGCCTTTTTCGTACTATATCCGAGGCATCAGGGAGCATCTGACACCTTTCAAGTGCAGCACAGGATTTAACACTGTGCTTTGATAGCACGTAAATACAAGAATCGACTCTGCTGATTTTATAATTCTGATTGATCGATTAGAAAACGTTGGCATCTCCATCTGTGTCCAGGAGTGGTTTGTTTCTTTACTTGTCGGATCATGGTGAAAGTATCAGCCCACGTAGCAGCCTAACAGATATCCATAACAAGGACACCCTGAGCCGGGCTGTGGTCGTGGATGTTGCGCTGGTGGAATGAGCATTAAGGCCTTCAGAAGGCCTAACACCGTTTGATAATAACAAGCATTTACAATGCAATAGGTCTCGCATTTACGCGAGTTTAAGCTATTGGCATTGTAAATGACAATGCGTTTAATTTATGTTTTAAAAACCAAAACATAAATAAAAGGCATTGTCATTTACAATGCCAATAGCTCAAACTCGCGTAAACGCGAGACCTTTTGCATGCAAATGGCAGGCATCACGGACAACGAGATTGAAGGGGAGGTCACCGACAACGGGAGGGAGGGCGGGGGAGGCAAGGACAACGGGAGAGAGGGGAAGTAAAGAAGGCAGGAACACAGGAGGGAGGACGGGGGTGGGTGGGTGGGTAAAGAAGGCACCAAAACACATCATGCCTGCAGTAAGAGAAACTGGTTAAAGAAAAAAGTGCTTAAAGACTAAATAACAGATACCGTTTAACAGCCGTAGTAAAAAGGGCCTGTCACCATGGGAGGTGACAAATGAAGAGGATGCGGTACAAAGGAGGGACTAACAAGCCTATTTACGAATCAGAAGCCAGCATTTAGGACGGACAATGACACAAGCCAATGGAAAATATGGGCGGAGAGTGGGTGGGGCTTCTATTCCCTACTCCGCTACAATAAGTCTTGCAGAGCAGCGCATGCGTGTTGGCTCTAGGCTCGCCCTAAAAAGTAGTAGGTACAAAGACCTATATGGGGGAAAAGCTATTTTTATGTCAGTGCCCCTTAAGCACTGTCACCGGTTCTGGAAGTACAGGTGTGTCACAGGAGCTTCCTGCAGATGTATAAGCAGGTTCAGAAATCCAATGAACACCAAGTGCGCAGTCTGTGTGTTTACATGAACTGAATGAAGATGCTGTCAGTCGTTGTACAGGAACAGGAGATATGGTCAGCCATTCTATCAAAGCTAAAGGAAGACGAGGGCAGTAAGTCCACAGATGACAAGAAGACATTAGAGACTCTATAGGCTTATACACAGTGGCAACATTTCAGTAGGTGCAGTCAGTGGTTCTCGAGCCGCAATTATGATGTGAATGGATTCAAAGATCAGATTGACAAATGTTGTAGAGGCACTGTCACATGAGTTTTCTGAGTCTCTCAGCCATACGCCTGAATAAGACCCCTTACCTGAGCCTCTGTTTCTCCACCCGGCACATGGCGGCTTCCCCCAGGTGGGCGCTCCCACAGAGGAGCACCAGGAAGAACAGCGCACAGCCCCGGGATAGGCACATGTCCCGGTTCATAGCAGCGGAAAGGGGGCTAAGCCCTCGGGGCAGCGCGAGAGCAGCACATCTGTGTCTGTGTACAGCTGCCCATCAGTCTCTGCACTGGCCGCTCCGCTCCAGTGTGGGCCAGGTGACAAGGAAAGCATGCGCAATGCCCTGCCCAAGTGTTTGGATGGACTGAGTTAACCACAGAAGAAACGGCTACCTACAGCATGATTCAAGGTGGCGGCCATCTTGTACTGCTTGAAATAAATGTATTGAATTCACGAGCATTACTAAAACCAGTCAATTATTTTTCCTAAAACAATAATATTAATGTTGATGAGCATGCTAATATTTTGTCAACAAGATACAGATGCACGCTTATCAATTCATTTCAGAGCAGATGCGATATATGAAACACCCCATTTTTATAATACTTCAATATTGATTATTGGTGAAATTAATATTTATTAATTAAATATTAATTTTTGCCCAAGCTTTAACTAATGCAGTTTAAATTCGGCCAAAGGATACCCCGTCACATTGCTCGCTAAAGGGGCGGGGGAGATGGACATCGGGAGGGGGGGTAAAGAAGGTACCAAAACACGGGAGGGCAGGGTTGTAAAGAAGGCACTAAAACACGTTTGCCTGCACCAAGAGAAACTAGATAAAGAAAATAGTGCTTAAAGACTAAATAACAGGTACGGTGTAACAACCGAAGTATAAGGGCCAATGACCATGGGAGGTGACAAATGAAGAGGAGGTGGTACTAAGGAGGGACTAACAAGCCTATTTACGAATCGGAAGCCAGCATTTAGGACGGACAATGACACAAGCCAATGGCAAATATGGAAGAGAGTGGGCGGGGCTTTTATTCCTTCCTCAACTACAACAAGTCTCACAGAGAAGCATGCGGGTTGGCTATAAGCACGACCAAAAAACACAATCCTTGCTAAGAAGGTACGTTTTTGAATAGCCTTTCCTTTCTTCGCACCACTACTGTTTTTCCTTTCTTGGTGAATCCAACAAGAAGCTCATCCTCCACTCTGTATGCCTTAAGCTTTTTTTATTTTAATATATTTTTTATTGTTAGCTTTGCCAAAAAAATCAGGTTGATCACAATCACATTTTACTATCAACGTACATTCCCATATCATCAATACAATCATTACATATCTACTTTTTTGTATCTCGTGTGACTCCCCATGCAATCTCTCTAAGCGTCTCCTGTCGCTCTCCCTATTGCTCCTCCTCTGAACTGTCTCCATTGCGATCCAGTGGTTGCTCACATATGTCTCCCCTGAACCTATTCCACGCTCCCCAAATCTTGCTCCATTTCTGGGGGCAGCCCGATTGATAAATACTGTCCTTTCTGCCACCATGGCCATGTCTATGTCTTTAACCCATTCTGCCAATGACAGCACTTCCGCCGCCCCCCATTTTTGCGCTATATTTCGCTTAGCCATCATTAACCCCAGCGTAGCCCACATCTGCGCCTGATGAGTAAGGTCAATCGGTTCCCACACGTTTAGCAGGCACCTCCGTGGTTCCGGAACCAACGATACCCCCTCAGTCTGAGATATCGTTCTCATTATTTTTTTCCAGTAATCAGCTATCTTGGGACAATGCCATACTGTATGGTAGAAGGTCCCCTCCTCCCCACAACCTCTAAGGCAATATGGATGTGGTGTTCTGCCCATCCTGCATAGAGTATATCTAGTGCGGTAGGTGTGGTGTAAGATTTAAAGCTGTACTAGCCTGAGTCGTGAGGGTATACCCACCTCCCACGGCGAGGCCAGTGCCTCCTGCCACTCTGTATTGTCTAGGTCACCTACGTCACTGGCCCATTTATCCCTGAGGGGTGCTGTGGGATCTGGTAGATTATTAACAAATTTACGATAGGTGAATGACGTAGCTCGCTTTTGCATGTAGTCCGTTAGCAGCCTGTCCTCCAAAGGGGAGGCCTCAGGCACCTCCGTACCTCGTGGTACAGCTGCGAGCAGTGCGTGTTTAATCTGTGTATAACGAAAAACTTCTGACGGTGCAAGCTCATAGTGTTGCTGGAGCTGCTCAATTGTGGTCACACTTCCTTTTGGCCCACATGCCACCTACCGTGGAAATGCCTATGGTATCCCATTGCTCAAAGCCCTTGCTGTTTCTAAGTCGCCCCAGCCATTTAGTAACCCAAAGCAGAGTAAGTTGGGTAAAGACCCCTTGCCAACCCAACCGTGTCTGCGCTGCATGCCATATTGTAACTGTGTGTTTTGTGGGCCCTATCAGCGTCGAGATGTGTCCCTTATTATAGAGTGCAGAGAGCATATTTCCTGGACCCAGGAGGAACCTGTCTGCCCTGTATGCTAGGTCTGCCTGTGGAGCATGTAACCACTGGTTAATGACCTTTAATTGAGCTGCCTAATATGCCTTTGGCTTTTTATTAAATAACTTAGGGCCTGTGGTGGGTCCAAGCAATGGACTCTTTTCATCCTTGGACGGTGTGGAGTAGAGAAGAAATGCAAAGAGCAGCTCCATAAGGAAGAGTGACATCACTTTTTGAAGAATAGATGTAAGAATCCTAAACACAAGCGTGTCAGGGAAGAAGGTAGTGTATGGAGACTGGACTGACAATAACTGCAGCTCACTGATGTAACATGCAGAAGTGACTACAATGATAATAATGGTCTTCATATGTAAGAGTCTTAGAGTTCAACTGCTAAAAAGGAGCACACATCAATACATGATAACGATAATGAGGTCACACTGTGGCATAATGAAGAAGGCAGGGGAACCATATGTCAAGTCCCTTTTAATACCATATCACCAAGGGAGAGCTGAATAAAAAAGGATGACCCAGGAAATGAAGGGAGGCCAAAAGGGCAGATAAGCAACCTTTAAAAGAGCCCAAAGAAAATCCTTAGTGGGCCAAAGATTATACAAACAAGAGGACATCAGACAATAGTCTGCAGAGACTCAACCATCTTTCCCTTGCACCACCTGACAAATGTGCACCGATCGCTTTAATAAATCAACTCTGTGGAAGCGCGGCAAGCAGCCAAAATGACTGCCACTGTCTCTGACAGAAAATCATAACCCACCAGCTAGTTTTACTCATTCTCCATGGATTGAAGAGTAGATTGTGGAGGTTCGAACAATGTACTTTGTCCTGTTGGTAGGAGAGCAGATCTCCCAAAGAGGAAGCTGAAGTGTTAGGCATATGCTGGTGATCAGCAGTTTGGAGTACCACACCCTCCTGGCTCCACCCGTCCTGTACTTTCCAGATCTGGCGGTTGAAAAGGTTGCAGCCTTTCCACCGCCTCTGAGGACATTGATTAGGACTCCAACACTACACTCTTAATAAGGTGACGGCTGCTTGCACCTCTAGAGCTTGTGGTAGGGTACTTAAGTGAGCAGGTCTGGCGGTCTTCTATTCACCCTCCGTACCCCTTACTCAGCATTCTTTGATGTCAATGACACAAGAGCCAAAGGCGATTTCCCAGCTATCCAAGAAGAGATTGGTTAAATGGGGGAACCTATGTGACAACAATTTATTAATATTATTAAGTATTGGAAGCAATAAACCCGATTTCCCTGCAGAACCCACTATGTGCCACACACTGGAGAAACTCCTCATAGCTACCTCTGCGAAACAGTTAATTTCTAAACTGTATTGCCCAGCATTAGAAGAGACTCCTAGGCCCGAGCAGCCCGCAAGATTGCTCTGGGAGGACGAGATGAACCTGGAAATGACGGAGTCTTACCTTGGAGTTCTGCTTCACACAAATGGGCATGGTGTCTCCAAGTAGCAGATTTCAAATAATTCACTACAAAATCCTTCAGCATTTATACTATACTCTGTAATCACTGCATAGATGTGGGCTGCACGAAGACTAATGCTGTACTAATTGCGGACCAAAAAATGGTAAACCTTCTGCCTCTATCTTGGTCGTACAAAAGTATTCACTCGTACTGGAAGGAGGTTCCCACTGCCTTATCTGCAAGGATTGGCTATGATATACCCCATGACCCGAGAATCACAGCACTAGGGTGGGTGTGGGAGATACCAGTTGTTCAAAGAAGTTACGCGGCATTGGCCCTGTTGCAGGCAACAAGACTGGTAGCATGCTGCTGTGGTCAAGGGAGGTTGCCCAAATACAAGCAATGGCTTGACTCTTTGTTATACTGCAAATACCAAAATGCTATTAATTTTGAATTGATACCTTCCACCTCTCATCCAAGAGACATGTGGATTTCTCACTGACTGCATTCCAATAAGATCCTTTGGGCACGGGCTTAGTCGCTGAAGCACCCAAGTAGAACTGGATACCTGGGCGGCAATGGAGACTGGGTGATATAGATCCATGTGGATACTCCAGAAATACTTTCATGCCTACTACACATATACCGTTGCTCTACCAGCCAAGGGCATTGAATCCCGATATTACTGATGTATAAATAGGAAATCTGTACCATGGCAAAGATAATTAGGAAGACTGTTTAAAAATGATCTTGTATGTGAGCCAAAATGAAATGTAGATGCGTCATATTTCGCTTAGGTTGTAATAGCATGTAGACATTGCGTCTTTTGTTATGTATCCAAATTTACAAAAATAAATAATTTGAGGTGAAGGATATCCCATCTGCCTTATGACATTTATTACACGTGCATTCAGATATAATGCACCTGTAATAAGGCAGGCGGAATATCTATCACATTGTGACAGAGTAACTCGTCCACCAAACTCTAAATCAGGACCATACATTGAACATCTAGGCGGCCTGACAACTTAAAATTAAACTTTGCCCCCAAGTACTTAGTGAGTGAACGTATTAATGTACCTATTAATGTGCCCCTGCCTATGCCCAAAACACAAGACTTTAGATATCAAGTAATTCATCAATAGATTTATGTCTCTAGAATACCGTACTAAAGGTGTCAATGGTCACACTAAAGCTATAATGAATAAACACATCACAAGATCACTACGTTTAGGAGGTAGAGTTCGTATATGCCGTAGGGTCCTAAGGCATGGAAGAATACACTCCTGCTTAAGCTCACTGAATGTGAGGGTTTTGCTAGGTGTAACCATTCGTGCTACCCATCTGTAGACCAAGATTTCTACCAAGACCATTCTCGTCATAGATATTAGTACAATTTCACCACCCAGAGCCCAAAGCTTTATCTTTATCGATGGACTCAAATGAGGTTTGTAAATCTATGATGAATGCGTACAACCCACTCTTAATAAAAAGTATTCCTTTAAATGGCAACGTGACTTAAACTACACCATTATTGTAACGGACGAAGCTTTACTAGGGTCTATTTATGAAATGGAGACTACTTTCAGGTTTAGCTGGAGCATAAGTGCATGCAAATGCATCCAGTAGGGTTTGTTGAAAACTGGTACAGTTTTGTCCCCTCTTGCAAAGATAGAGCTTAAAATGCTGCCTCCAAGTGTCAGAGATATCTAGAGAATTTGAGCTAAAAATCGAAAAAGAAGAGCAACGTTGTCCCAACTCATGTGTGAGAACAAACTTCGATGATATACCTGGGTCAGAAGCAAGATACATTTTAGAGTTATTAATCAAACTGCTTATACTGAAGTAGGTTTAGGAAGGGTGCTACTTTTTTTATTACAGATGGTTAAAGACGGCAAAGCACGAGTGATTGAACATATTAGAGGTTTAGAACCATTAGTGATGTAAATAAGTCACCATTCTCCGAAATAAAATTAAATGGACATTAATTGGGGCTTCCCCCAATGACACCAGTCACCGAAAATATTAAGCATGATTACAAGAAATAGTGGAAGAGATCAGCTTCCAACGTCTTATAAGCCTGCACATAAAATGTTATTTTTCTGCTTAATTTCAGTCCGATTTTTACCTTTCAAAGGTTAACAATGCTCCCATAAAGGGAGAGCGATTGTGTTAGCAACTACCTCGTTTTCCTCTGCCAGTCACAATCTTATTATTGTGGTGCTGGGATCCCAAACACTTTACCCAGACTACCATATACCACACCTTAATCATGTAACGAATCACTTGATCCATTAACAAATCCTTGCGATTTAACTCTTTATCTTTCCTTGTCAACTCGGTGAGTTAGGAATGGTGATTAATCAACAATCTGAGGATTATCCCAAAGTCCCTCATTTCTTTCAATGCCTGAGTACGGATAACAGTATAGTAAACAAGTGCAGAGAAACGGAGTTAACCAGGTAAACATAGCCAAGGGATACACTGATTTAGAGTACCAAAAGTAGGTTTCAAAACTGGATGGATACTAGCAACAAACCATGCTTCTTATCTTTCTATACAGGACATATTGGTAAATCACATTTCAGAGCTCAGTAAGTCCAATTCTCATCGCCAGAAGATGTACACAAGTGGTTATGGAAAGTGCATGGGGTGTCATTTTCATTACATTTAGAAGAGCCCAAATCAGTCCTCCCACCCCACTGTACCGGACTACCACAGACAAGTGGTTGCAATGACTTTCTCTGCCACAGCATTTCCATACATTTTTATTTAGAGGTACATCAACAACCTGAAAGAGTCATGGGAACAAGAGAGAGAGAGGATTCGTGCCCAGGTGCTTCACCTTCGAACCAATTGCGACTTGTACCTGCCTGAACACAATATAAATTTAGGTGAGAGATAATTATCCCCTGCAGTATCATTAACACTAGACTATCCCATGAGATCCACAAGAATATCTGCCCTACAATGTATTACTTTCTATCTCTAGGGAGTGCCTGCTAGACGAAAAGGTTCCACTGCCAATGTTCAATGCGGCTGTAACAAGGAGTACACGAAATATGGATTCACACACTTTGAAACATGTGGCTAGCACACTACTGCCTTTTAAGCTATGTATCCCTGGGGATGTACTCTCATGATGCTATTTTGTGGTCATCAACTATGACAGGCAATCATTAAAGCCAGCTTTTCTATGGTACCATAAAATGCTTGTGTCTAAAGCTTGAAAAAAGATCCACAAACACATTTTGGGAGGCTACGCACAAAAGCATGTTGTATTTGGTTGGTTGGCCTCAGAAATTAACGCTCCATCACTTAATGATGGCAACAACCAATGACTTTCATATCAAATCCTGCCAGTAATTTCTTCTCACTGACACATGCTGCAATTGATTCAACAGCAAATCATGTTACAAACCACATTCACGACATCCTCTGCTACTGAAGAGAATACTCTAGAAATCTGCCTTTCTGTTTAGTCTCTGAGGCAGTCTAAGAAAGCTATATTGCAAAGAACAAACTATCCTAACTTATGGAGGTACCAGTTATAGGATACTATTGTCTGGTAGTTTCTCCCAAGGCACATCCCACAAGTGTGTGTTATAAATAATATGTGTTTTTAGGGTCAGATTTTTATGATGTTCTCTGATGCAGGGCGATTAAGCCGGGTGGTTTTCAGTCCAGCCATGTTTTAACAAAGTTGGTCAGACATCACCACTATCACAGCTTCTACTATTATAGCTTTCATGGGCACGACTAAGACATGCTAGAGAGGTGTTTAGGGTTTCTTCTTGAAAAGTTAATAGCTCTGTCAAACGTCATTCGGTATTGCACAGGAATAGGAGCAACGGCTATATGCAATACCTAACCAGTATAACATTTTATTTATACGAAATTTCCTTTACACACATGTATGTATGTCATAGCTACTTTGGGCCATCATAGCCTTTCAGCAGCCACAACCGTTTTTTTGTTATTGACAGAGGAATCTATTCATTAAATGTATACACTCACTCACTACTTCACGAGCACTACCTCGCATTCACCATGCGGCGTGCAATCAAAAGATCTCTGTTAAAGCGACCCTTAGGGCATTGCAGCGCCGGCCAGAGGAGGAGCACCACCCTAAGATGAAGCATGGCATCCCTTGGGATGTGTGAGGGCACTAAGTAAAAGTCACTTTGACGTCCCTTTCCAATTTCTAAACCGACATCCCCTCTCTTCTATCAGAAACAGTGACCCATTGTTTTGGTTTACATATGCAATATAAAGTCATTTAAATTCACAAGAGAGAATCTGTTGAGAGGTTCTTTTGCTGTCCTCCTGAGTACACCAGACCAGGGCTAAGGTGTCTTCTCTGGCATTGGCATTGTATTCAGAGCCAGATACTGGGCATTCCAGCTGGGCCACTATCTGCGTGCACTCTGCTGACATTGTGCCTTCAAGGCTTTTGAGTGATGGTGGTAAGTTTGCCAGGAGCCGTTGTGCAGCCAGTTTGGCTGGGTGCAAGCTGCTAAAGACTGACTTCTGATCAATCCCTAATTTGCTTTATTTATTTTTTTAAACGCTTATGGGCCCAAAGATTTTCAATGCCGAATACTGAGGTTGCCAAACATCAAGCCTGTCTTGTCTTCACTTACTCCCTGTTCATTTTCATCTCTCCTGTTTCTCCTTGTCACTGTTTCCCTAGCATTCACTTCCTCCTTTCCTCTTACCCTTTCGTGGATTTGGGTAAATTTCTGGTGCTGAACAAGAAGTCCCAGTCCCCAGAAATGAGTGACGGTGACCATCAACTGCATCCATCTGCACAAATAAAGCACTGGTTCTATTCTGTTTTTATGTTCTTAAATACTGTGTGATCTACCCAACAGTACATCTACAATGGTAAAGCTGAAGCTGAAAGGAAATTAAAGTTACCCTTGTCTGATACTCCAGCTCTATAGGATCTTTCTCATTATTAACACCCTTCAGCTTAAAACCTGAACAATCAATCAAGAAAAGTAAACCCCAATTGGCTCCTTTGTTAAAGAAGGGAATTGGTGAGTACGAGGAGCACGAATGAAGTGCACCTTATCCAGCGTTCATGATGAGCGACATACCATATTTATTTAATAATTTACTGCCTGAAATGAAATCCCTTCACCATTGGTTACCTTGCACAACAACCATACTGTCAGCATGGGGCACCATGCTTTGTTCGTAGGCCTCATCTTCAGGACCACTATTGTGAGGAGTTCCACATGAGATTTGGCCCCAAGCAGGTTGTAGCACTGATGTGCAGGACGAGAGACATCTGGCAAAGGGATCTTAATAGCCCCAATGCTGGCCGAATTGCCTCCAAATGTCACTACTGGTTGGTAATAGAATACAAGTCCTTAGCTGTACCGAGAAAGTAGTGAAAGTGCATTTGGCAGCCAGCTGTGTAGCATTTCTTCAAATGAAAGACTTCTGAACAAGGAAAGAATGGAGGAAGGACGATCTTCTCACTGAAATGGAAGTCTGACAGAACCTTTGTTATGAAGAAGAGGTCAGTCCTCATGAACACTTTTTCCCCATTGGAATACTGTGAATAGTTCAGAGGTGTAAAACACTTGGAATTTAATGATCTGCCTGACTGAGGTAATGGCCGCAGAGGTTCACAGCAAGCCTGTAGCACTTGGCCTGCTGCCTTGGGCGATATACTGTGGCCACACTGTGTTATAGTTTATGTTATAACACCGTGGCCTCCCTCGTGGTCAATAGAGGTACACTATGTGCATTATATATACATGTATGTATATATATGTATGTATGTATGTATGTATATATATATATATATATATATATATATATCCATACTAATATAATAAAGCGAGAGCCCAAACCTTTGAGGCGGGTAATCTCAGGAACCACAGCACCAATCACAACACCCAATACATCGTTGGAAAGGGCAGTTGCATAACTGTGGCAGAAAAAAGTAGTCCATTGTTGGCGTGTCTGCGTTGTGCTGGGGGCGTGACAAATGCTGGGGGCGTGTGGTACGTTCCGCCCTCCATGCCATGTCTCATATCATGTGCTAATCCCACCCTGCTCCCTTTAAATACCCCTGCACCCCATAATCATAACCCACCCTTACTCCTTAAAATACTTCAACACCCTTAAACACTAACCCATCTTAACCCTATAAATATACCCTGTTCCCCAAAACCCAAACCTATCCCTAAACCCTAAAAATACACCTGTACCCCAAAACCCAATCCTAGCCCTGAACCCTATAATTACCCCTGTACCTCAAAATCCAAACCTACCCCTGAACCCTAAAAATACCCCTATACCCCAAAACCCAAACCTAGCCCTGAACCCTAAAAATACCCCTGTACCCCAAAACTCAAACCTACCACTGAACCCTAAAATACCACTGTACCCCAAAACCCAAACCTAGCCCTGAACCCTTAAAATACCCCTGTACCCCAAAACTCAAACCTACCCCAGAACCCTAAAAATACCCCTGTACCCCAAAACCCAAACCTAGCCCTGAACCCTTAAAATACCCCTGTACCCCAAAACTCAAACCTACCCCATAACCCTAAAAATACCCCTGTACCCCAAAACCCAAACCTAACCCTAATAACCCTGTACCCCAAAACCCAAACTTAGCCCTGAACCCTAAAATACCCCTGTACCCCAAAACCCAAGCCTAGCCCTGAACCCTAAAAATACCCCTGTACCCCAAAACCCAAACCTAGCCCTAAACCCTAAAACGACCCCTGTACCCCAACACCCAAACCTACCCCTGAACCCTAAAAATACCCCTATACCCCAAAACCCAAACCTAGCCCTGAACCCTAAAACTACCCCTGTACCCCATACCTATCCCTAAACCCTAAAACTACCCCTGTACCCCATAACCCAAAACTATATCTGAACCCTTAAAATACCCAAACACCCCAAAACATATACCCCTATACCCATACTTACCTTATCCAAAACATTAAAAAAACATGCTTTTACCATTCATGCATTGACAACGAATTTCGTTGTAAATGTATGCGTGGTAAAAGCATATTAAATGTAATGCCATGTGTTATAATGGCATTGCAGAGTCATGGTACTTTCGTAATGAAAGAATGCGGAGTGATGGTATGCGGAAAGAAAGTTGCGGAATAATGGGTGTTTACCCCCTCCAGTAAGTGCATTGGTGGCACGGCGGGCCACATCTCCAGCAACATACTCATATTTTTTCACCACCCATTTGAAAAATGCACAGGTCTCCCTCATTGATGGCCAGCACCGACATACACTTTTAGACACACCTCCCGCCACAAGTTCTAGAATGGTGAACTTTAGAGCTGGGGAGCTACTTTCGAATCTCGACATCAGCTCAACATCCTGTGATTCCAGGCAAATCGCTTTGTCTCCCCGTGCCTACCACAAATGACTGTGTTCTTCTGTAATGCAAATTGTGCTCATGCCATGTTGTGGAGTTCGCGCTATATAATATTGCAAGGAAAAATAAAGTAGGGAAACTCGAGTTCACACACTACTGAACGCGCACGCTTAAGTGCATCAGCAGTGCGCGGTGAATCGGAGCGTTTCACAGGCCTGTCACAGATAAGAAATGCTGTCAAAACGAAATCCTACATAACAATATACTATACTACTGGCCGGCAGCAATTCATTCCCGGACAACGTCGGAATGGGATATATATATATATATATATATATACATATATATATATGAAAGCTCTCTCCCTCCCGGTCCCGGGTGGAAATAAAGACAGCACACTCGGGAATTCTCGTTGGTAGCAACTTTACTCGCTCATCCAGAAATTACCAAAAATACAGAAAAAATATCAGGTACATGGTGCCCTCTTGGTGAAAAAACTCTCAATTCATTCTAAAGCACCATTGGTCACAGAAGAACACACATTACAGAAACATTAAGCTGTGATAACATGAATGTCCAAACTTGAGATACTGCATTGTTGGCATTTAACTCCCTAAATGCACAGTCAGTTCCTCCCCACAGTTCAGTCCCAAGGGGGCCTTTGTTTGGCAGTCTATAATATAACGGGATTCTAACCTACGAAGTTTTTGTAGTTTGTCCCCTCCCCTTATGTTATCAGAAATTGCGTCCAGGCAGAAATATTGTAACAGTTTTTTCACCAAGAGGGCACCATGTACCTGATATTTTTTCTGTATTTTTGGTAATTTCTGGATTATTGTTCAATATTTGGCAACTTTTTTAATATTTTGAAATTAATCATTCAACACTGTTTGGTATAAATCTGTATACGGGGCTAATGGAAATTCAAATGGCAACCTTCGAGTTGCCACAAGCCGATCCACGGCGAGATCACAGTCCATTGCCCACCGTATTAAGGAGAGGGTTATTTGCCGATCCACGGCAATATTACGTTGTTAATTCCTCGTTGCAAATATGTGAGGTTTTCAAATAATGTTTATCAACATTAGTAACCACTAAATGAATGTGTCATTTAATCTCAATCATGCTACTGTAAGAAATATATGCACTAGCAAGATGGCGCTCACGCGCCAGTCCCCTCTCTACGTTTACCAACGAGAGTTGTTTTGTTATTTTGAAATAAAATGGCGCCAGATCGCGCATTGCGGTGTAACAAACATTGAGGAAGGAAGCGTGGCTTCCGAAACGCGTCTGTGCGAGTAAAGTTGCTACCAACGAGAATTCCCGAGTGTGCTGTCTTTATTTCCACCCGGGACCGGGAGGGAGAGAGCTTTCATATTTTAAGCGCGAAGCTCTGACGCGCTCAGACTAGCACCCGCTGAAAGAGTGCCCCGAAACTTGGAGCAGTGAGCCTGGACATATATATATATATATATATATATATACATACATATATATATATACATACATACATGTGCCCCACTTGGGGAAGATGTTGGACGCACTACAGAACCCAGAAGGCCTTGTGCAAGGCCACGCCCACTACTGGCAGGTGCTGATACTTATCAAGGGTGCGAGTCCACGAACGGCTTTGAAATCCTTTTTTGAACATGCCTCTGATGAAAGGACACAGTTCCTGAAACGCGTCAGGCGAATTTTAATTCAGAAGACTGTAAGTGTTTTGGCTGTCTGCTGGCAAGCTGTGGAAACTATTAAATGCAATACTAAAGAACTTCTTGAGGCTTCTCTTCGGTGGCTTACCTGTGTGTGTGTTTAATTGAGTACGGCCGTTTGCCAGGCCGTGAGGAGAAGCCCACCGCTGGGAGGCGGGTTCATGCAAGCTGGGAACTTTGACTTGCAGCATTGAACAGGAGACGAGCAAGACGCCATACAGGTGGTGCTGCCTCGAGCATTGTTTCACAGCCACAAAGCAGGGCAGATGGCATTTCACGCACAGCTTCTTCCACTGGGAAAAGAATTGTTCTAAGCTGTGGGATTACGAGCTGCCCCACTCGGGGAAGATGTTGGACGCACTACAGAACCCAGAAGGCCTTGTGCAAGGCCACGCCCACTACTGGCAGGTGCTGATACTTATCAAGTGTGCGAGTCCACGAACGGCTTTGAAATCCTTTTTTGAACATGCCTCTGATGAAAGGACACAGTTCCTGAAACGCGTCAGGCGAATTTTAATTCAGAAGACTGTAAGTGTTTTGGCTGTCTGCTGGCAAGCTGTGGAAACTATTAAATGCAATACTAAAGAACTTCTTGAGGCTTCTCTTCGGTGGCTTACCTGTGTGTGTGTTTTATATATATATATATATATATATCTCTCTTGAGGAACCCAGGATGGAGTTATCTTTTTTTCTTGGACATCTAACTTGTCCAAATTCTGAAAGAAAGCTTTCTGACAGGAGCTTGTGTTGCAGGAAGCAGTTTTACGAGGGTCCAGGACATCATCAGCAGCTACCTCCTTGAACACAGTAGGCATAAGTTTTTTTTTTTTATTATTATTCCTTTCCTGGCGGTAGGCATAAGCTTAAACACATTTTTCTCCTAGGTATAGTATGTGAACAAGGAGGAGCACCAGTCGAAATTGCGCCACAAATGTAACCTGTACCTGGCCAAGATGGTGATGGCAATGGCTTGTCTAAAGGAAGCCGACAGACATTTTCTTCCTGTAACCTCAAACATTTGTCCCCCTTGGCCATGTTGGAGAGCAACACCTGTCCCCCGAAATGAGCAGCTATCATCACCACAAACTGAACAAACAGGTTTCGAGTGGCAAAGACTGAGCGGGACAATACTCACACACTTTCAGATCCTCCAAATTTCTGAAGCTAGCTTGAGGACCTAAGGCTCAATGGCCAGTTATGCGTCAACTGAGGAACTGTCAACATTGATATAGTGTAAATGCCATTACTCAAAGCTTTGATCATGATTGAATGAAAAGAACTGGTAGGGTGCAAGTCTTTGCG
Organism: Lissotriton vulgaris; assembly: GCF_964263255.1. Taxonomy (NCBI): domain Eukaryota; kingdom Metazoa; phylum Chordata; class Amphibia; order Caudata; family Salamandridae; genus Lissotriton; species Lissotriton vulgaris. The sequence continues at coordinate 334,427,974 of NC_141697.1, read as the reverse complement.
CTTTCTGGAGTCTGGGTCCCCCAAGCGTGGCTTCTATTGAGAAAACACACGGGGGTGAATGCACAACATTGCCCATCCCGGGCGATCCTGCTGAAGCAGCTTTATATACATCTGGGATCATCATCATCCGGGTCAGGACTGCCAGTATTGGAAGACACAGGGAACGGAGTCCTGGAGCTGGTCCTCAGGTGCCAGGAGCTTCACTAGTTACTGGAACTGCACCAGAGTTTCCTGAAGCTCTGCCTCTGTTGACAAGAGCTGTACCTGAGGCTGAAGCGAAGTATCCGGAGTGACTCAAAACCTCCATAAAGAAGTCCCAGCTAAGAATGGGGAACAGAACCTGTACTTGAATCGGAGGGCAGTTGGAAGGAGCTGCGTAGCTCATGATCCTGCTTCTACTGATCTTATGTAAGGTGACCCCAACCAAGTTCTAATACTCCAAAATCTGGAATCGCAGGGAGGATGACTTGATCACATGCTCCAGAGTGCCACCCTTTTGAAGCACCTTCCTTGCAAGACTGCTACAGTTGGGTAACTCAAGAGGTTGTCTTGGAGTTTGTGGGGGTGTTGTTTGGTGTGCCTTTTTGTTTTTATGCCAGCTGTAGTTTTGGGGATGTCTGGCCTCCTCTGCTTCTTCTTAAGAGGAGATTCCATGCTCGCTGACCAGACGATTAACTCCCTCTTAACACCACCTACTCAGCCCAGGAGTAAAACTTAACCAATGGGCAAGGAAGGAGTCAAAAGATGAACCCATCAGATCAGGAAAAGTTGAGTTCTAGTCCCCAGTGTAGGTCATTAGATTCAGTTAAATAAATTAAGATGTGATCACCTGTCCCCAGAATCTGTAAGGAGACATGCTCAACCTCTCAGTCAAAAGGTCTAAGGCACTAGTCTATGAGAGGGAATAAATAAATTATATAGTTCAACTGCAGCTTGAGGAAGTCCATGCCCAGATGGGAGAATGGGCTTCATCCTACAGTGCAACAGAGGGTTCATAGAAGACTTCTTTTTTTGGATCTCAAAGGCACTTGGCTTCTGGTGCTTGGTGCCACTTCTCTGGATCAAAAAAAACGAATCCAGAGAAAGCTGTGAGACACAGATCTTTCCCCTTGTTGTAGCAACTTCGACCACTTGCCTAGGGCAAGTGAAGATGACTGCCATGCAAGAGAGGGAGGGTCACTCGTTAGAGTACCTTGCTACCAGGATGCTTGGGTCAGCGTGCCATGGTAAAAACCCTGGAATCACCTCTTGGCTCATCCTAATGGTGTACAACATCTGGTGCTTGCATGCAGGCACTATAGTACATGCCAGGCTGGTGGTATGTTATACCAAAAGCAGCACATGGAGCAAAGTGTGAACTGGATGAGTGTTTCCTAAATGCAGTGGCTATGCAGGTCAGATGGTCACATAATCAGTATACCTTAAAGCTGGGCTGTTGCATCATACGGTACCTGAGCTGGAGGAGAAAGAGGGAAGGAGGAAAATATAGAGGGAAGGAGGAAAATATAGCAGCAAAATAATATTTAAATGATTCAAAATGGTACTGCAGTTGGAAATCACTGAGCCTGAAAAAAACAAAGTTTCTGATCTACAGTGTTTGGGGTAAAAAGGAAATTGGAGAGAGCACACAGCGCACTGAAGGAAATATTGCCGAAAATGATGTAAGCATGTGTTTGCCTTTCTGGCACACAAAAGTTCTGTTTTAGCAGCTTTTGAAGCAGTTTTGGTCCGGCTACTACTAGCTCGTGGGTACCCAAAAGACTGAGAATGGGGAAGCGCCATGACATACGAGTACCATATAAATCGAACACAGTTCCTAAATGGTTGATCAAAGGGGGAAGATGAAGTCAAATTTGGGAGGTTTCTGGGAGATGTGGGTGTGCTTCAATTCTGACTCGTTTGTGGATAATACTGAAGAAGGGTGCGTGCAGTGGGTCCAGGGAGCATACCCTGAAAGAGGCAGCGTGTGGTTAAACTTAACGCAGAAGCAAGAAGATCATTGGGAATGAGTTACATAAATCTGTAGCCCATCACCTATTCTGTGTCTTCTTTATTGTATACGTATAGTGCTGGCGCCTAGCTCTTCTCCGTCCAATGCCCAGGACATGACAATAACCTGTAACACTGACGACACTTATGGATTTTCAGACCAGAACAAATGCAGGGCCTCGCTTCTCACACAAGCACAAGAACTGCACTTTGCCTTCAAGCAACGATACCCTTGGCAGTGATGTAATTCATTTGCTTTGAGTGAGCAGCTACAGAAAGGAGAACCGTAGGATTTCAACACCAAGGCTAATCAGGGTGCCTCGGATACCTGAAACGGACAACAGTAATGAATTCAGGTATCTCGTTTCAAGAGGCGCCTTCCAGCAGCGCAAGGACAACAGTTCTATTTATCTCAGACGCAAACACTCAGTACAAACATGCTTTCATCCCCACAGATAATGGCGGAGCCTGTCAATAGAGGCGAACCGTGCGTAACGCATGCGTGTAATAGGTGAATTCCCGCCAGAGCTGTTTCCGCAAACTCTATTTACGCGCGCTGGGAGGCTGAACTATCTCAGGGATGTTGGGAGCATGAACGTGGGGGAAGGAGGTGGCAAACGATAAAAAAGCAATAATCACTGTACGAAAAAATAACTTCCCTTTTCCGTAATGGGAAATTCGAAGTTTTCGGCAGTGTAAACGTGTTAAATAGAAAGAACTACATTGGGCATATGGTAACCATAACAACCGCTTTTATGTTGTGCAGTGATGCATTCACCTCAAATTTATCATGATGGGGTGGGATATATTTTGACAGAAAATGCAGAATTTGCTAAAACAGTTCTACAAGTCCCTCTTCTCCACCTCCACCTGGTGACACAACCCAACCAGGGTTACGTTCAAAGATGTAGGATTGCTCCGCGCCAGCAAGGTCTTGTAGCCTTCAGCTCTAATTCAAGCTTAGGCAACATGCGACGCTATATCAAAACTCCTAAATAAATAAATACCTTGATTAAGAACTCTAACTTTAAAGATGTACATGCAGTAGGCATGTCACCGCAAAATCTGTTTTCCAGCGTGCACGTTAGTTACTCCCTAAAGAACAAGAAATTTGCATGAATGCATTCTCATCTTTAAAAGTGCTTTCCAAAACTTTCCACTACCTACACACATTTCCTACCCGTGCGACATGGCCAATTTTTGGAAAGTTCTTCAACATAAATACATCAATATCAGCACCCCTGTTCAAGTTGAATTTAGATATACTTCCGTATGTCTCCCCTCGAGTCTTAGATCATGGAAACCTTTTCCACACTAGTAAAATCTGGGCAGGCTAGGAAGAAGCAAGTGTTGGCCAGAAAGTTGAATGCAGAGCAGGTAAACCTCAAAGGTTTAAAAACATGATCTGTTTGCATTGACAAATTTTACTCCTGTGAGAAGCAGCAGTTACGTATCTTTAATTATGTCGATCTAATGGATAGTATTTTTTATTTATTAGAGAGTTTTACATTGCGCTGGCAAGATCCGAGGGTATTGGAGCGCTTTACAACATTACACAGGCAATAATATTAGACAGCAGTAATAAAAGTAAAAACCAGTCTTGTAGCGCGAGGAGGAGTACAGGGCACAGGTACAGATGGTACTCCACGCCCAGTGCCCACTGGGTACAGTGGCAAGACATGCTCAATGGGTACCGGAGAAAGGCCACCTATGCTAGGAAAAGCCTTGCGCATATATTACTACAGGGTATGTCTCAATTGGATGGGATATGATTTTGGGATGAAACGATACTAAAGCTAACCGTAAATTATACAGATTCTTTTTTTCCTAGATTTAGAAGCATCATTTAAATTTTCTTTCAGCACAGGTTTCAACACTCATTTTGGAGGATTGATGTAACAACTATTTTTTTTTCCATAGTTCACAGGAAATGTAGAACCACTGTGTCACTAAGAATGTGGAAACATGAAAATTTGTACTGTCACATTAAACAGTATTATCTAGTACTGTTTCAAATGCGCATGTTTCTCTTTCAAAAATGCTGGCATATAAAAAAGAGATAACATCACACTGGTACATTTATAAACCACTCTGCCTTATGGTAATCATGTCAGGCGAATCTCACACTGGCTGGCATTAAAGGACACAAGGTGTGTGAATTATAAAGTTGAGCATAGTTTTACATCATCGCGTTCTGCCTTCTGTAGTCTTTGTCCTGCTGGAATCCGTCTGCAGGGAATTGCCTTGCCCGCTGTTACTCCCAGCTGTATACCCTGAAACACACAAGGGAACAAAATAGCTGTCTCCAGACAAACAGCTCACTTCCCATTCCCTGCTTTCGAACAATCCGCCCTGTACCTTGCAGCTTCTGGGTAGGCAGGGTGCATGGATTATTGGAACCTGTAAATTGTGGTGGCTTACTCACAGACCTCTATAGTGAAAAATACTCCTCATATTGCCAACTTATAGCTTTTTTTTAAGACTTCGCCAACTAGCACTTAAAGTTGCATGGAAGTTTATTTTAAAATATTCATAGCTCCAAGCATTGTGCACCCCACTTTAGAAGCATAATACAAAGTTGCCCATTATTTATCTGCAATATGCACGCACACACAGATATAATTGGGTTACAATGGTGCCACCATAGCAAACAATAACTTACACTTGCTCTGGGGAATTCAGAATCCTTTTTTGGCTAAACTTTTAATCATTTTTACTACAGTTGTGCGGGTACATATATGAACTTAGTCAACTTTCAATTCCATAGGTTAAAAGATTAATTTTTAAGCCGTTTTTAGATCTATTCTACCTTTTCATAGTTCACCACAAATTCCTATCAAATTGCCATTCACATATAAGCTTCTTGTCCGACATCCACATTTATGGCAAAAAATTTACAGCGAACACCTTCATGGTCATCTTTAAACCTACTTCTTAAGGCTTTTTATACTAGTGAGGCGAGAAACTCTAAAATAAGTTGTTTTAGGACTGTGGAGAGATTAATCTACCCCTTTGAGTCAAAAGCCAAGAGATCAGCCACACCTCAGCAGCTGCTTGGCATCTCCGTATTTCTGATCATCTGGAAATATGAATGAATAACAACATTTATAAAGCAGCCACCACCCCAAAGGGTCTCCTGGCTTTCAAGAAGAAGGCTTATCAGCTATCACTGACAATAGGCCTGGATCATTCAGAACAGCTAGGTTTCAACCCTTCAACATTACCAGGTTTCAATTTCATAAGCTCACTTGGAACTTCTGGAGCAGATAAGCTAAAAACAATGAAATTGAATCTTTATATATGGGGAATATCTTAGTTCAGGTGCCCTTGGAGGTCACGAACGGGGGTCCCGATTCTGGCTCCATAATGCAAAGGAACACAGGAGGATTAGAAGGATTATGAAGTTATGTTATGTTATATAGACTTGAGCAAGCAGATGTTCACCAATGTTTTCTTAGTGCAAAATAATCTGAGGAAGAAAAGAAATCACACGAGCAGCAACAGAAAAAAATATTGGTTAGCACGTAAAAGCTTTTCTTAAAATCCACGTTTTCAAATGGTCCTTTAAAAACACTGAGATCAACTTTATATCAAAGATGACCTGGGATCTGTAATTCTACTCAGGTTGCATCACTAGATGCAGCAACGAAAATTCAAAATGGCAACTCAGAGAGGAGACTACGTACATTCAAAGATCTACTGGACAGGACACTTGCTTCACATCTGTTTTGTATGGCAATCAGACAATCTGTCAGCATTACAAGGACCTTTTACCTAATGGCAGTCGGTGTTGGGACCATTTGTGCCCCACTGGATTCTTGTTTATCTGTCTGGAGAAGAACACGTTAATGTTTTGGTGATGTACCACAGCTATACCTGAGTATGGTAACTAGACCTGCACATAGGTTTGTTTTAACCAGACTAAGATTCGGTACGGCTCACGTTCGGGTGGCCTTTCCCCAACCTAAGAAGCAACCCGTTGGGCCGTGCCCATGTGATGGGCATTCCAAGCAAAGTACCCTGCACTTTATGTTAATTTGCACTCTCTTTTTGAATGTCAGGGTGGCCTACTTGAAACCGATTTTTGTAAAATATGGTGTCGGAAATGTGGAGGATGCGATGAAGCTAATTTATAATATGAATTCTCCGGACAAATGTTTTTATATTGCCACTTTTATTTCCAAATCAGTTCAGATGAGAAATAGTATGTTATTTTAAATATTTATTCCTTTTAACCTGTATTGTATTTTATCATGCACCTTTTAACTGTATTGTATTATGCATTTTGCTTATGTGCTTTTATGGTCATTGTACAATATGAACCGAATAAAGCTTCATGAAATGAAATGAACAAGTTACTTACCTTTGGGAATGCTCTTTCTGGTGGATACTCCATGGAGCCCTTTTGAATAATCCAGAGGCACCAGACTTGATCCAGAAGCATTTCTTAGCAATACTCCTATGTGAAGCTAGATCCCACTGTTTGGCTTCCTCATTGGTTCTGTACTGCCCTGGAGGTGACAAAGTCCAGCCGCATTAAGTACCACCAGGGGCAGCTGCTTCCCAAGAGCACTGGGGCCACGCCCCCCACTTGTGATTGATGCTAGTGCGAGACAAAAATGTTCCCATGCATGAAAATGTTCTTACTTTCTGCTCTGTGTGAGCTCCTCAATCGGATGTTTCTCTCCAATTAACTCTGCACATGCGCTGGAAACACTAATAAGGCAGCAAACAATTGTCTATTTCAGTGGTACCAATCTGTTCAGTCATTATACGCGATATATGATGTGACACGAGGGTCACCATCTATTGTATCAAGATATAGGGCAGATTCAGTATATCAAATACATCTTGATACAATAGATGGTGATACTCATGTTACAACGTATCGTGTACAATGACTGAACAGATTGGTACCACTAAAAGAGACAATTGTTTGCTGTCTTATTTGTCTCTCCCTTTTTAGTTTAATTTAACACTTATTTTTTTGCTGAATTGTGGCATTTGGTTTACAATGTAATATTTATACTTTTGTTGTAATAAGTGTTTTTAATTTGTATTAATCAATCAATCAATCAAGTGACTTGCAAAGGGTCTCAAGGTGTGTGGGGGGGACTGCTAATCTGCCGAAGGCACTGTGAGTTAGTCGAAGAGCCAGGTCTTGAGGTCCTTCCTGAATTGAGGCAGTGAGGGTGATTGCCTGAGGTGGAGAGGCTGGGTGCTCCAAATCTTAACAGTGAGGTAGGAGAAGGATCTTCCCCCGGCTGTAGTCTTGCGAATACGTGGGATGGTGGCCAGGGCCAGGGCCAGTTGAGCAGAGCGGAGGTCTCTGGTGGGTGTGTGGAATGCGAGGCGGTGGTTGAGGTAAGTAGGTTCTGTATCACGTAGGGCTTTGTAGGCGTGTGCGAGGAGCCTAAAGGTGAGTCTTTTGTTGACTGGGAGCCAGTGGAGGTCTCTCAGGTGGCTGATGATGTGGCTGTGGTGAGGGATATTGAGAATGAGTCTGGCGGAAGCATTCTGAATGCTCTGCAGTTTCTTGAGGATTTTCTGGGTGATGCAGTAGTCGAGTCTGCTGCTGATGAGTGCATGAGTGACCGTTGTGACTCGATGGGGATCCACTTGAAGATCTTTCGGAGCAGGCGTCTCGTGTGGAAGCAGGATGATGAAACAGCATTTATCTGGCGGTTCATGGTGAGTAAGGAGTCCAGGATGATGCTGAGGTTTTGTGCGTGGTCTGTGGGTGTGGGGATATCAAAGATCTGCGGGTCATCAGGAAGCGTCCCAGGCGGAGGGGTGGAGCCCAGGATGAGGACTTCAGTCTTTTCTGAGTTGAGCTTGAGGCAGTTGTCCTTCATCCAGGTAGCGACAGCCTTTATCTCGTCGTGGAAGTTGTTCTTGGCAACTGTGGGTTTGTTGATGAGGGAGAAGATCAGCTGTGTGTCGTCGGCGTAGGAGACGATGTTGAGCCCATGGTTCCTGACGATGGCTGCGAGCAGGGCCATGTAGATGTTGAAGAGAATGTAGCTCAGGAAGTAGCCCTGAGGCCCTCCGCAGCTGATCTCTGTGGGTTCAGAGTGAAACTGTGGTAGTCTAACTCTCTGTGTTCGGCCGGTGAGGAAGGAGCGATCCCTTCCAGGACTTTGCTACAGATGCTAGCGTTGTGGAGTCTTGTGCACAGGGTGCGGTGGGAGACGATGTACAAGGTGGCAGAGTTCCAGGAGGATGAGGGCTGCAATTTTGCCTCAGTCAAGGAGGGTGCGGACGTCGTCTGTGGCAGTGAAGAGGGCAGTCTCGGAGCTGTGGTTGCTTCTGAAGTCGGATTTGGAGAGGTCCAAGATGTGGTTTGCTTCGATGAACTCGAAAAGTTGGGCACTGATGGCCTTCTTGATGACCTAGGCTGGGAAGGGGAGCAGAGAGTTGAGTCTCAAGTTCTTGAGGTACTTTGGGTCGGTAGAGGGTTTCTTCGGCAAGGGATTAATCTCTGCGTGTTTCCAGTCGTCCGGAAGCTGGCGGAGTAGATGGAGCAGTTGATGGTGAGGTAGAGTTCGGGGGCGATGGAGGTGCCGGTTCTGTTGAAGATGTGGGACAGGCAAAGTTCAGAGGGTGCTCTGGAGTGAATTCTCTTTGTGATCTAGAGGCTGTCGTCAGCTGTGAGGGGAGTCCAACTGAGCAGGGCATGCTGAGGTCCAGTGTTGTGGTTGCAGGTGGACTGAGAGGGTCTTGCGTATCAAGGCTGTTGAAGCGTATAAAGGTGATATGATCACTGGATTCATGCTGATACACATTTTGATAATTAACAACTGAAAACAGTGGATGTGTCTGTGAATACACCATTAAAGCTTTGTGCTTCTTTATACTGGTGTGGTACTGGTTTTGCTTGAAAACATCATGGTTTGACATTAACTTGATGGGTGTTTGAATAAGTGTGTGAAGTTTATGTATGTGGTACTGAGATTTCCCAAGGAGAGATTTGATTTTAATGTTTAAAACGGTGCTCCGTCCCCTTAGTGTGTGGGGCCCGTCTCTCTTGTTTTACTATAGATAGAGAATCCAGCAAAAAGAGTGCTATGTGAGGTACATAACCCATTCTACTGATGGATACTTCTAAATGCGCATTCCTCACCTTTAGAATAGATACCAAAGAAATACCTCCCAAATGCTGAGGGTCTACGGAGTGAACTCAGATCAGAAGTTCTTCAGGAGCAAACAGGTAAAATGGGCTTCCTTTCAGACCTGGTTGTTAAAGACAGTAATGCTTGATGAATGTGTAAACCAACACCAACTTGAGAGCCTGACAGAGGTCAAGGACTGGCACTCCACATACCAACGGAATGGTAGCAGCCTTATCCCCAGTTGATTGAGCCACTGGTCCATGGGGATGATGCTTTTTAGCCAGTACACACAGCTAATCTTAATGCAGAGGGCTATCCACCTCAACAGATACTTTTTCCACACAGTCTTTCCTTTATTCACCCCAGAGAACTCCACAAAAAAACATATTCAAGGTCTTTGGTACAATCAATGTAAAAGCTTAAAACTCTTTTGGGGTCAAACCGAAGGAGTCTCCCCTCCTCTTTCAGGGGGGCAAAGAGGGGCAAAGAACGCAGGGAGAGCGATGAATAGCTGTAAGAAATTGGGTTATTAGTTAAGAGGCGTAAGTACCCACCTCAACTAATAATCACAATCCATATTAGGCTGAATCACTAAAGTCACTGACTTAACCTGAGGTCAACACCCTGGTAGCTATGGCATAGAGCAGACAGTCTTAACTTAGAGGCAATGTCTAAAGAATTTATGCAGTACTAAAACAATAATAAAGCTGAACTGCAAAGCAATATAAATTCCAAAATGAATTAGAAAATTAGAGTAAAATGTAATAAACACAATTAAACCAAAATGACAAACTTCCAGTAAGGGGAACCAGATATATGCATTAGTGAAAATAGCACCAAGAAATGTCAATGATTGGCAATGCTCTCTGTAGACCAGGACCTAAGCACAATACCATGTTAACCAAGATGGATCTTGGGTCAAATACACAAACGAGGTTTATCCTAGTCAAATATGTTATCGTCAGACTTTAGTGCTTTAGGTCCAAATCCTCCACAGGAGTACATTTCTAAAGCCCACCAGGACCTCGAGAACGGCACTTAGAGACTCACTGGGTGTCAGGTAGAGTCCAGTCCAGGTCCACTTGCCACTGATCAGTTGGGCTGATGCAAGACAAGCTATTTGTAGCTGTTTGTTCCAGGACGGAATGAAAGATGTCGCAGAATGGTTGAAGCACAGCTGTCTGAAGCTCAACTCGGACAAGACGGAGGTCCTCATCCTCGGAAAATCCCCATCCGCCTGGAACAACTCCTGGTGGCCCACAACGCTGGGCACCGCACCGACACCCACAGACCATGCACGGAACCTGGGATTCATCCTGGACTCCTCCCTCACAATGACCAAGCAAGTCAAGGCAGTCTCGTTCTCATGTTTCAACACCCTGCGCATGCTCCGAGAGATCTTCCGGTGGATCCCCACCGAAACCAGAAAGACGGTCACCCAGGCCCTCTTCACCAGCCGACTGGACTATGGAAACACCCTGTACGCGGGAACCACAGCCAAACTTCAGAAGCGCCTTCAACACATACAGAACGCCTCTGCACGACTCATCCTCGACATCCCTCGCCACAGCCACATATCCGCCCACCTGAGAAACCTGCACTGGCTCCCCGTCAGCAAGGGGATCACGTTCAGGCTGCTCACCCATGCACACAAAGCGCTCCACAACATGGGCCCCGAATACCTCAACAGCCGCCTCTCGTTCTACACTCCCACCCGCGAGCTCCGCTCCACCAGCCTCACACTCGCCAGCATCCCACGGATTCGCAGAACCACCACCGGAGAAAGATCGTTCTCCTACCTAGCAGCCAAGACATGGAACTCCCTCCCCGCACACCTACGACTGACCCAAGACCATCTCACCTTCAGGCAACACCTCAAGACCTGGTTATTCGAGCAATAGTAGGCATCCCCCCCTCCCTTCAGCGCCTTAAGACCCTGACGGGTGAGTAGCGCGCTTTACAAATATATTGATTGATTGATTGATTTGTATCTCTTTAGCTTGAATTGGAGGTAAGCCATGATGGTCCTGAAAGTCATCTTGTTTGTCCTGCTTACGAGATAGAGAGCTAGTCCGGGCCTCGTGGGCTCTCTTAGGTTTTGATAGCAGGTTCAGTCCTCTTGTGATCTTCCTCAGGTCCAGGAGTGTTCTGAAGTGGGTGGCTGGAGATACTACATTTATGCCTGGCAGAAGCTAGTGAGTCGGAATGGCCCATTGGAATGCCCTAATCAATGGGGTAAAGATTCCCAAGGCTTAACCTACCTCCTTTGGGCGTTTCAATATGGCCAATGTCTTCAGTCACACTAAACTTGGGCTTAGAGGGCTGGGGATGTGTGTGGGGTGTACAATGGTAATTTCAGTGTCCTCGCACATCTAACACTAAAATCTAGTTTGAGGCACAACAACCTGAGAGACAGAGGTCTAGTAGAACAAAAGCTGAGTTTTTAGCAACCAGCCGATGATACACACAAATTGTGTTGGCATCCTTCGAAGTGTGCCCCAAGCGTTTTATAAAAAACTCTAGCAGACCTGTCAATCAGGGTGTGCTATTCAAGCAGGATTTGGCACTGTAATGTGAAAATGAAGCCTTATGTGATTGGGGCCCGTCTGGCTGTGGGGATGTGAAAATGAAGCCTGATGTGATTGGGGCCCGTCTGGCTGTGGGGACAAAGGAAGAGCCCTGCCAAAGTGTCAACTAAAATGTTCCTGTGACTTCTTTGAAGTGCGCCTGAAATTTCATATGAAGAATCCCTGCAGACCTGTCACGCAGGATGTGACATTCAAGCAGGATTTGACACTTTAATGTTAAAAAGGGTACTCACAGACCCACTCTGTTATTCTGTCAGGTTCAGATGGGTCATCTGTGCCCCTTCAAGTCAGCCTATATTTTTATCCTGAGAGCAAGTTCACACCTCATTCATGGCAATTCAAATGCTAATTAGTAGCTGGCAGAAGTGGGAGAGAAAAATGCAGATTCAACTTCCAGGGACTTTAGGCATCTCAAATATAACTTCTAAAAGTCCCCTTTCCAAAATATGTATTACAAATCTGACTTTATCGGTGAATTGGGATTGTAACAAATATTTCAAAAAGTCTAAAAATGAATTTACAGTTGTTTCCTACCCTGAGGCACCATTTATGTAAACGTAATAACTTATCCCAAGGCTTTCTTTGTAATAGCCAAGCCTGCTACAGTGAATTTTAAATACCATGTACCTTGCCATATGGGCAATAAGAGGTGACTTATTAATATTTAAAAGGAAGGCTTAGGGCTGTCAAATGGGGTTACTGTGACAAGTTGAATTTGCACTTTTAAAACTGCACAGCCATGCTACAATGCAAATTGTACCATGTTAAAAGGAGTAGCACAAACACGTTACCACTAGTTAGCAGGGTTAAAGTGCACAGAGTTCAAAAGCCAGTATAAATAGGGTACAGCAAAAAGAAAACAAATCTGGCGTGACCCTGCAGAAAGGGCAAATATTCAAAACCTGCTCAATATAGAAAGGAGACTTTCCGCAAGCAGGGAGCCGAGTTTGCCTGGCAAAAATGTGGTGTAAGGTGGTTGCACTGAAATTGCCTTCAGTGCAACAAGCTGAAGTGATAACAATGAGAAAGACAGTCTTTAGAGTCAGAATATGCAACAACCAGTTTTGCATCATTTTGAAGGTCACACACATGAGAAACATCAAGGCCAATTTAAAGTTTTACTATGCCATCACAAACAGTTTGGAAGGAAACAAATCTGTCAAGCCTTTAATAAACCACATCAAAACAGGTGATTTAAACAAGGACAGCTGGTCCGTCAGATGCAAAAATGTCAAAAGGGCCCAAAAAATAATTTTCCATAGTGCCCCTGCAAAACTTTGCTGGGCGAAAGACAAAACTATAAAACATCCAACAGTTTGTCTCATACTGAATGAATGAATAATTTATTGTGTGATTACTTAACCCCTTCACTGTCAGGCCTTTTCCCCCTCCTGTGCCACACCTTATTTTGGCTATTTGGGGTAGTGCCTGCCGATGCCCCTGTAACTTTTTGACCACATAAGGTATCCACACCGAATTTGAGTCCTTTTCTTCCAACATCATGGGGATTCTAAAGGTACTCAGGGTTTGTGAATTCCCCTAGAGGGGTCACAGAAATGAGCCAAAATATAGCAAAAAAAAATTTTGGGGTGAAAAATGGGGAAAACGGGCTGCAAATGAAAGCGTCTGGGTTTTTCGCTGCAAATGTTATCAAAAAAGGGTTTGTGGGGCTGAAATCACCATTTCCCCAGCTCTTAGGGGATTCCAGACTTTTGTCAGAAACCCAACATTTTTTACACAGTTTTGGCATTTTTCTGGGACAAAGCCTATTTTTGCTATTTTTTGTGCTTTCGACCTCCTTCCAGTTAATGATAGAAATGGGTACAAAAGCAATAATGGATCCTGGAAAGCTATACATTTTAGAGAAGTAGACAACATTCTGAATTCAGCAAGGGGTCATTTGTGTAGATCCATCAAGGTTTCTATATAGAAACTAACAATTAAATATAGGATAAATTGTAAATTCGTTGGAAAAACAGCCTTTTGTGTCAACGTTTTCACCTGTAACTCCTTCTAATTATGACAGCTCTTTGAAAGCAATATACGTTACATCCGCTGGATGTTACTGGTTGTGGGGATATATAGGACTTGTAGGTTCACCAAGAACCCGACGAACCCAGAGCCAAAAACTGAGCAGCAACTTGCAATGGTTTTTTATTATGTACCGGGTATATAGCAATTATTCAGGAAAAATGTGTACATGGAAAAATCGGTATGAAAGACACCGATGTATTTCTGAATTGGGAACAAAATATAGAGTTTAGAAACAGTAGATATTTGCACATTTCTGAAATTGGGAATACTCATACTAGCATGAGAATTATCAGTCATTTTTTTAAATGACTTCTTTTTTACACAATGTCTTTCATTTGGAAGGCAGAAATACATCGAAGGTCAATAGGTAATACCAGTTCCTTTACAAATCTGTATTACACTAAGTCTCCCAATAAAAATGGTACCTCACTTGTGTGGGTAGGCATAGTGCCCACGACAGGAAATGGCTCAAAACCCTACGTGAACACACCACATTTTCACAATGAAAAATTACCCTTTTTTGGCAAAGTGCCTAGCTATATTTTTTTAACCATAGCTCTGCCGGCACCAAGGGAAACCTAGCAAACCTATACATTTTTGAAAACTAGACACCCAGGGGAATCCAGGATGGGGTGATTTACCTGTCTCCCACCAGGTTCTGTTACCCAGAATCCCTTGCAAACCTAAAAAATTGCCAAAAAAACCTAATTTTCCCCACATTTCTGTAGGGGAAAGTTCTGGAATCTGCGTGGATACACAAATTTCCACCCACCCCGCGTTCCATAAAGTCTTCCGAGAAAAATGGTACCTCACTTGTGTGGGTCGGCCTAGTGCCCGCGACAGGAAACTGCGCAAAACGCAACGTGGACACACCTCAATTTCGCAGTGAAAAATGACCCTTTTTTGGCAAAGTGCCTAGCTGTTGTTTTTTAATCATAGCTCTGCCGGCAGCAAGGGAAACTTAGCAAATCTATATATTTTTGAAAACTAGACACCCAGGGGAATCCAGGATGGGGTGACTTGACTGCCTACCACCAGGTTCTGCTACCCAGAATTCCTTGCAAACCTAAAACAATTGCCAAAAAAAACACATTTCTGTGGTGGAAAGTTCTGGAATCTGCATGGATCTTCAAATTTCCACCCACCTTGCGTTCCCCAAAGTCTTCCGAGAAAAATGGTACCTCACTTGTGTGGGTTGGCCTAGTGCCCGCGACAGGCAAGGGCCCAAAACCTATTGAGGAGACATCAAAATTACCTATCACAAAACAACGTGGCCACA
Source organism: Lissotriton vulgaris (assembly GCF_964263255.1). NCBI lineage: Eukaryota > Metazoa > Chordata > Amphibia > Caudata > Salamandridae > Lissotriton > Lissotriton vulgaris. The sequence goes on along the minus strand of NC_141697.1, from coordinate 334,412,972 downwards.
CCTCAATTTCGCTGTGAATAATGACCCTTTTTTTGCAAAGTGCCTAGCTGTAGTTTTTTAACTATAGCTCTGCCGGCATCTAGGGAAACCTAGCAAGCCTATACATTTTTTTAAAATAGACACCCAGGGGAATCCAGGATGGGGTGACTTGACTGCCTCCCACCAGGTTCTGTTACCCAGAATCCCTCGCAAACCTAAAGAATTATAGAAAAAAACACATTTTCCCCACATTTCTGTGGTGGAAAGTTTTGGAATCTGTGTGGATCCACAAATTTCCACCCACCCCACGTTTCCCAAAGTCGTCCGAGAAAAATGGTACCTCACTTGTGTGGGTCGGCCTCGTGCCCGCGACAGGCAAGGTCCCAAAACCTATTGAGGAAACATCAAAATGTCCTATCACAAAACAACCTGGTTTTGCAAGGGGGGGTCCCATGAGTTTTTGGCCCCGGGCTTGGGGCCATCTAGGGAAACCTACCAAACCCACACATTTCTGAAAGCTAGAGACTCTGGGGAGTGCACGGAGGTATGGCTTGCGTGGATCCCCCAATGATTCCTTACCCAGAATGCCCTACAAAGCTCAAATGTAGCTGAAAGTATCATTTTTTTCACACATTGTGTGGGAAAGTTGTGGCATCACCGGGCTGACACAAATTTCTTACACCCAGCGTTCCCCCGGGTCTCCCTATTAAAAACTGTGACTCACTCCTGTGGGAGGCCCAAGTACCCACGAGAGGCAAGGGCCCACAAGGTAGTGAGGCAACATGAAAATTGCCTATCTCAAAACGACCTGGTTTTGCAAGGGGGTTACCTGGCTTTTTGGTCCGGTGCTCGACGGCCACCCAGGGAAACCTACCAAACCCACACATTTCTGAAAATCTAGACACCCGGGGGATTCCAGGGAGGTATGGCTTGCATGGTTCCCCCAACGCTTCCTTACCCAGAATGCCCTGCAAACCTCAAATTTAGGTGAAACAAATTACTTTTTTCACACATTTTTGTGTGGGAAAGTTGTGGCATCACCGGGCTGACACAAATTTCCTACCACCCAGCATTTTCCCGGGTCTCCCGATAAAAACGGTGCCTTACTCGTGTGTGAGGCCCAAGTACCCACGACAGGCAAGGGCCCAAAACGTAGTGAGGCGCACTACGTTTAGGACCCTTGCCTGTTGAGGCGCACTACGTTTTGGACCCTTGCCTGTTACGGGTACTTGGGCCTCCCACACGAGCGAAGCACCGTTTTTATCGGGAGACCTGGGGGAACGCTGGGTGGTAGGAAATTTGTGTCAGCCTGCGTATAAAAAAAGCCTGCATACTCGCTGGCACCTAGTGGGCTTTCTGTCCCCCCAGGGGGCAGATCAGTGGCCACTGCCACCATCTGCCCCCTCCTGGGTGGGCAGAAAGACTGGAATTTCTCTGGAGGTGGGGTGCGGGTATTGTCATGCCCATTTTCGGCAGCCCCTACACCTACACTAATAAAACAAAAAAATCCATGGTTTCTAGTGGGCTTTCTGAGCTACCGGGGGGCCAGATTGGGAGCTACAGCTCCCATCTACCTCCCGGGGGGCAAGAAAGACTGTCATTGGTAGGGAGGAAAGGGTGGGGGCATTGGCGTGCCCGTTTCGGGCAACCCACACCCTAAAAACAATTGCGCAAAAAAAACTCTGGGGGGAGGCAGATTGGGGGCTACTGCCCCCCGGCGGAGCAGAAAGGCTGTAATGTTCGTGGGGGGGGGCATTTGGGTGCCCATTTTGGGCAGCCCCCACCCTAAAAAAAAAATCGCAAAAAAGTTCCTGCCGTCAAGTGGGCTGATTGGGGGCTACTATCCCTATCTGTCCCCCCCCCCCCCCCCCCCCCCCAGAGGGAGAAGAAAGGCTGTAATGGTGGCTGGGGGTTGGCGGCATTGGCATGCCCATTTTGGGCAGCCATCACCCTAAAACAAATTGTGCAAAATAAAATCCCTGGCATTTAGTGGGTTTTCTGCCCCCCCCCCCCCCCCCAGGGGGCAGATTGGGGGCTACTGCCCCATCTGCCCCTGGGGCAGCAAGTAGGCTTTCTGCCCCCCGAAGGGGCAGATTAGGGGCCAATCTCCCATATGCCCCCGGGGGGGCAGAAAGGCTGTAATGGTGGCGGGTGGGTGGGGGGCATTGGCGTGCCCGTTTCGGGCAGCCTCCACCGAAAAAAAACCTTCTAAAAACAAATCCCTGGTGTTTAGTGGGCTTTCTGCCCCCCTGAAGGGGCAGTTTAGGGGCCAATGCCCCATCTTCCCAGAAAGACTGTAATGATTACAGGGGAGTGGTGGCATGGGCATGCCCGTTTTTGGGCAGCACCCACCCTTATTTTTACTTTCTAAAACAAATCCCCAGAAAGGCTGTAATGGTGGTGGGTAGAGGCATTGGCGTGCCGGTTTCAGGCAGCCCCACCCTAAAAAAATCTTCTAAAAAAAATCCCTGGTGTTTAGTGGGCTTTCAGCCCCCCCGAAGGAGCAGATTAGGGGCAAATGCCCCATCTGCCCCCCGGGAGGGCAGAAAGTCTGTAATAATTGGTGGAGGGGTGGGGGCATGGGCCTGCCCGTTTTGGGCAGCCCCCGCCCTTATTTTTACTTTTTTTTTTTAATCCCTGGTGCCTAGTGGGCTTTTTGCACCCCGAGGGGGCAGATTGGGGACTACTGCCCCCATCTGTTCCCCGGAGGGGGCAAAAAGACTAAATGTATCCAAATTAACCTGGGGGGAGCAAAGGGCCTTGCCCAAGGGGCCGCTTCTCCCTTCCTGGTGTCTAGTAGGTGGATCCCAGCTTGGGGATCGCCCTCTTGTGTCGATCCCCAAGCAGGAATCCACTGGGGTTCCATTGGAAAGGGTAGATTATCCCCTTTCCAGCGATACCTCTCCCGTCTTTCTACATGCTCAGGGGGCTGAGATAGCCCCCTGAGCTCGTAGAAAGGGAAACTGAAATGAACCTCTTGGCTCATTTCAGTTTCGGTTTCAGTGAAATGTCATCAGCACGACGTGCGCGCCGATCGTCATTTCAGGGAAACCGGCCCCCCCTCAGCTTCCCCAGCTCCCGAAGCTATTTTGGTAAAAAGGGAATCCCTCTGGTGCCCGCACCAGAGGGATTTCCCAGGGAATGTTCCATGACGAGCTGGACTCGTCATGGGCACAGGAGCACTGTGTCCCATGACGAGTCCAGCTCGTCATGGGCATACAAGGGGTTACAATCATTACAATATAAGATAAAAAAACATATGTCATAAATTAAAACGTGGTAAGACTTTAAAATCGTAGCAGCAAAATGGGTGTGTAGCCGGCTGATGCTGACTGTATGATTGAGTTATAAAAATAGAATTTCACCATAGTTCATTCTTTGAGTACCTGGGGGAAGGAATCTTTGCTAGTAGACTTGTTATGGAGGAGCATGTCTAACTTTTAATCGTTCTCTCTGTGTGGCATTTTTTCTTTCAGAAGTGAGCGTGCTTGGTAGATGAATTAGACAAAGTTGGCCATGTTCTTTACTGTGTCCAAGATGTAGAGCTGCCAGATGGCATCCTTGGCAGCATGTGTGCCCAGGGAGAGAAATATGGGCCTGAGGTAGATTTGGTGGGCGTGCCGCAAAGCCAGGCAACATAGTAGTATATGTGCCTGAGACTCCCTTCTATAGTTGCATAGTCAGCATGCAGTAATATGTGTAAGTGCTTTCCAGGTTGGGTATAGTTCTTTTATTGGAAGCAGGTGTAATCTTGTAGTTAAAATCTTGTATAATGCCTGGTTCCCCACTGCCTGCGTGAGATGATACTTAGTTATTTGTAGAATTTTTGGGAGGCACATAGTTTCATGAAAGTCCCTGGCAGCAAGAGCTTCTATGTCCAGTTTACGGGAGCAAAGACGCAGCTGCTTTTTTATTATAGTTAATTTGATGGTGGCATAGTCTACTATACTTGGGTCCCAGTTCTCAATGGCTAGCTGAAGTTGCTCCTTAGATGCTGCAAGTTTGACGGACCAAGGATTGTTTGGTTTTGAATAAGTTGTTTTTATGACAGCCTTCATAGAATTGGCTGGGGCAATGATTACCAAGTGATGGCATTTTGCTAAGATAGCCAGTGCTTCTAATTTTTGCTGGGTAAGGTCAAACTCTAGGCGGATCAAGGTATTTCTTGTGGATGCGGACAGGCAACATATTTTCTTGTATGCTGCGCATTGAATTTTTTCAAAATCTTGCACAAGCATTCCAGAAAATGCATGTTGCGCATAGTTAAGTGATGGTAGCAGTTTGGCCCGCATTACCCTTCGGATCGCCCTAGTTGTTGTGGCTTTCTAACGTGGCATGCAGCTTACAGAGGGAGTGCATGATCATCTTTCCTTTCAGCCGTAGTTGGTGTAAGTGGATCGAAGGGCGGCCGGTCTCACTTAGCCATCCGTCTAGGTCGTTGTAGCTTTGCAAGCAGTCCAGAATCAGAGTGCTCAAGCGCCACTTGATGAGCGTTTTCTTTGAATAGCTCCGAAAGATCAGAGTTTTGGATTTACTCGCATTAGCATATTTTTGGTGTTGTATTCAGCTAAGGCTGTGAGGGCTTTTTGGAGGGCTGTTCTTGTATGGTCCAAGAGGACTAGGTCGACAGCATATTGCTTTAGGTGGATTTTTGGGGTGACGAGGGAGGCCCCCTGTAGTGCCGGGCCCAAGTCGGCGGTATTCAGCTTGAATAGTATCTGTGCCGAGACGCAGCCCTGCTTTAACCCCCAGTCTGTCGCGATTTTTTTTGTAGCTGACTCTGTGGAGAGTTTTATCCTTACAAAGAAGTAATAGCACGCAGTAGGTCCGGGCCGATGTTCCAGCTCGCCAATTTCCGCCAAAGGGTGTTTCTATCAATACCATCAAAAGCTGCTGAGTAATCTATGAAGCATACGAATACTGGGGGAGAGCGGCAAGAGACTGCTTGTTGGGCTGGTATGACGGGACTGTGATGTCAACAGTGGAAGCCCCTGGTCTGAACCGGCTCTGATAAAATGGTAGTAGGCCTTCTGAGTCCACCTAGTTCCTGCAGAACGGTGCTTCCATATGCCTTCCCCATGATATCCAACAAAGCGATCATCCGATAATTCCTGGGGTCAGTGTTTCTTCCTTTTTTTAAATATACGTTGCAGTAATGAGCCCCTCCTCTGAAAACCTGCATTCAGCGTACAGCATAGCAAGATTTGAAGACCAAAAGTTGATGTCCTCCCTAAAAAGGGAGCCTGGCAATCCATTGGGCCCTGGTGCCCCATTTTTCTGGATCCTTTTTAGAGTAATGCGGACAGCACTCACACTTGGAGTTGTGAGTTCAGCAGAATGCCTGGAGCAATCAATGTTGGCGATTTCTGTATCCCTCTGTGTGAAGTGACCTTTTATATTTGTGAGTTTCTTTTCGCTAGTGTATAGAGACTTCATGTGTGCTTTCTAAGTCCCGGCAGGTTTTGGGTTCCCTCTATTAGAGAATCCGTGGATTAGATTGTTTAAATATCCCGAAAATTATTGGGCCTTTTTCGGTGCGAACAGGTTGAAAATTGCTATCCATTTCTCCTCAGTGGCTCCTGTTTTAGTTTCCAGACAAGATGCCTGTGGGCCTTTGTTGCTAGTCCTTCTTAAAGGCTTCTGTGCCTTTTTTGTAGTATGTTCTTTTGACTCTTTTTAATTGCTGTGCACTTTGTTTGATCTGTGGAGCTGAACCTTGAATGTGAGCTCGACTGCTTGTTTTGGTGTGAGTGAAGCTTTCATGAAGCAGAGTGGCTCTGGCGCAAGATATTCTCATTCCCCTATGATGTCCGGAACAGTAGCCCTAGTCGCCCAGCTGGTCCATGAGGATTTCTATGAGTCAAATTTGCCGATGCCCACCCATTGGATTCTCCTCATGAGTCTGTGCTGTTCCTCACCGTTTGAGTGCCCAGGGTAGCTTAAAGTATATTGTTTGTCCGCTGAGGTCTTTAAACTCAGTACAAGGGTTAAATGGTCACTTTCGCTCCGAGGGAGCACTTCATAGCTTAACATAAGCTTCCTGAATCGCTGGCTCAGTAGGATGTAATCAATGTTTTTTCTGGCTGGTATAAGTCAGTGGATGGACTATACCTGGCATGAGTTAGGTAGATAAGAAGTTCGCTCTCCAAGTGCTCCCAGTTGTATTGCTGTCCGCATTCCTTCCCCCGAGGTGGTGCGTTAAGGTCCCCGAGAATAACAATTTCCAGGGATGCATGTTGTGTTATCAGATTTTCAATTTGCTTACTCAGCCCAAGGAGCTTATTAGTGGCTCCTTGCCCGTGGGGGTTATAATATACATTGATCAATAAGCTAGGTAGAGGTCCTTCAGCACACTTCAGTCCTTTCAGGATGCCAGCTAAAACCATGTTGCAGGGTTTTTTTAATTTATGTAAAGGTCAGCTTCAAGGAATGCTTTATGTATGATGCAATGCCCTCAGAAGGTTTACCGAATAGACAGGTTTTGGTAGCAGGTTTGTGGAATTCAGCATCACCTGTGAGGGGATTGGATGTGGTTGCCCAAGTCTCTTGCACGCAAATGAGGCCCGCTCCTTCAAGGAACGTGATCGATGTTGGACATTGTAAGGTCTTGCGCATCCCTGCAACGTTCCAAGTAAGAATGTTTATTGTTTGAGTGCTTACCGCAGTACTCTTGTGGCTGAGGCGGTCCATGCTAGGGTCGAGGCTGTATCTTGTTGGCCATGTTGGAGGCGACCCATTCCAAGTATGCTGAATCTGGAGAGGATGGTGGACGAGTGAGTGAACTGTCGACGTTGGTCGCAGTGACAGACCTTCCGCCTTGCTGGCTATCCACCCTACACTTGATGTTCATCTTTGCATTTCCCAGAGAAGTAGCTTCTCTGCTGGTCCCTTTCAGGCAGAGGTAGTTGCTGTGTTGTTAGAGGGCGCGTGTAAGATGAATGGGTACTTTTCCTTGTCAACAATCTGGATGTCGATCCCCCATTCTGCAAACTGATGATTTTCATCAAGCAAGCTTGCTAGTAGACTGGTGTCGCGCCAAGTTATGATGGTTAGTTCCTTCCTCTGCAACGTTGTTATGGTTACAAATTGTACCCTGGCAATGTCCCTGGAGGTAATATGAGACAGCAAATGGATGTGGTGTAAAAGTTCAAGGATATTTGTTCTATGGAGAACATCCATGTGGTCTCATAAAGGTCTGTATGGATTCCTCATCAGTCCACACATTTGTCCCAGTGTTCGGTGTAAATGGAATGTGGAGAAGGGCACCTGGTAACCAGGAAGACATCCAGAAGTTCAGATAAAACACAATTAACAGCTGCTGCGTCATCTCCATGCAAGAAGGTGTATACTCTACAGGTTCAGAAGAAGGACTCTGTTCCACTGCTGTGAAAGAAGATCCTCCTGTAGTGATGGCTTGATGGTGGGCATGCTCATGCCTAGACGTTCCAGGTACCACTTTCTCCTCGCCGAATTCAGAGCCACTAAGATGCCTTAGGTCCAGTTGTTCCTTATTGTTTTCAGAATTTGAGGCAGGATTACAGCCAGAATGCATCTCCAAGAGAGTATGTTAGTGGAAATTCAAATGCACAAAACATTCCACACTGTGCATTCTCAACGAGGGTGAAAAGATCTATCCAGAGTTCCCTCTGCGGCTGGACAATGCCCTGCTCCTCCTCGGAATGCAGAGGTAATTCATGATCTGCCAGATCCGGTGGCTGAGCTTATACACCCTGTCTTTTAAGGACCTGCCATGTGGTTCAAGACCAGAGAAATGCTGTGACTTTCTAGCTAACTCCAGAGGCACAGGGCTTCTTGGCACAAGACCCACGACCCCATTTTGCGCTGCTTCCTGCAGTTCCACACGGCAGTGGTGTTGTCTGTGAAAACCTGCATCACCCAACCTTTGATAGATGACAAGAAAGCCTTCATGCCAGATGAATGGCTCGCAACTCCAGATTGATATGGAGCTGGTATTCTGCCAGAGACTAGAGTCCTCCGATTTCAATCCCCCAGATGGTTTACACCTCAGCCTAAGCCCTCTATCCTTTTTCGACATGAGAAAGTAGAGAAAGTAACAACCTGTCTGTATTTATGAGTCCTGAACCCTCAGGATGGTTCCTCAGGAGATTTAAGCATGTAACTCTAGCATTAGATTAGAGCATTAGAATGAACAGGTGGTACACTAAGGCACTTGGTGGTTGTTGCAAACTTGGCCTCAAAAGGACTAGGATGACTGCAGCAGGTGTTGGGTAGACTGGTATTGCTTGTACACCAGACCCCCAAGAGTAGCCTCAGAATTTCCTAAACTGGTGAGTTAACTGTTTATGAAGGGCTAAAAAAACACAGAGCGTGCTGTAGCCCTACTTAGCTCAACATTTTCCAAGGCAAATTGGCTTTTTCGCTGAACAGGCATGATCAATCGGAAGACACATCCATGAGAGATGCCTGTATGTCTCTAGAAAACCCTGTGGAGTGCACCAATGCATGACAGTGAAGCACCACACTGGTTTCAACTGCCCTCCAGACAATTAGTAGTATCAAGGCCAGCACGAATCACGTATTTGGTCACTACTTATCCATTCTGAACTGTTTGAGCCAACGAGACCCTACTACCTTCCAGAACTGCTTAGAAGTCTCAGTGGCCATGTCCCTAGGGGCATGCATTAAGTGGCCCAATAGACAAATTGCATTGACTGATCTCAGTGTGAGCCTCGATGAAGAGAACATTCATTTCCTGAATGCCTGGGTCCTCATAGAGCCCCAGACGAGTCATCGGGAACGAATTGTGGTTCACCAATCTGATGGAAGCCTGAAAACCCAGGCTTTCTGGAGTAGGTTGTTTAGAGATGCACTTGGAGTCGCTAAAGGCCAGTTTCTGATATCCTGCCACCTACCTACTCACCAGTGGGTAAAAACAGGGCTCTGACCAGGTGCCCATTAAGGTGTTAGTGAGGGCTTTGTTGAACAAGAGCACAAGCACAGATATGGCTGGCCCAGGTAAAATTTCCGTAAGGGCATTTGTTTAAACCGCAAGGGAGGCATTTGTAGGGCCAGAAGCTCAGCTGCTCTTTGAATTACCAGAGTGAACAAAGCAATCTCTTCTATTGGAGGTCCAAAGTGTGAGTTCTACCCAGTATCATCATCTCTGGATAGTGGCACATTTTGGTCAGAATTAGAGCCTAAAAGGTAGCCATAAAGGCAATGGAGCCTACTAAGGGTGTGTCCAAAGGAGGGAAGCACAGAATCTGACTCAGGTTGTATGATGACCGATTGCACTGTAGGGATTTTGCTGCACAACCTCAATCAAGATTCATGCCAAAGCTGCTTCGGGGTTAGGCATTAGAGCCAGCAAAAGATTCTCCTCCGGCGTTGGAGCCTCAGTACCAGTGACACAGGTCTTGGTGCCGGGGTGGAAGTCTGCACTGGAGTCAGTGCTGAACCCATGATGGACCCAAGTGGGTCAGGTGGAACAGCAGGACAGATTTGGCAGAAGCAGGGCTTTAAGTGGGCCGGGTCTCACTGGCAGTTTTTAAAGGGGCCTGAAACGGGTCTCTATCGGGCTCTGTTTTGTGCCCTAGTACAGCCGGTTGATTTTTTCTCCTGCAGTGACAGCCGGCACATCGATGTGCGTGTGCTCACACAGCTCACTTCTCACTAGTGGAGAAGTTACGGCATGAAATCAAGCCAGGTGAGCGCTACAGGGGATGAGAAATCGTTTAAAGAGTAATTTTCTCTCTGGATTTCCTGTCTCTTTTTGAAACTCAGGAGCAGCAACATTGTTGTGGTGTCACCAGGGCTTTAAGTGAAAGCTTTTTCAATATTATATACAAGCCATAGTTGCTTCTTATTTATCTCATGCAATTAACAACCATTGACAGAGCAAATAGTCCTGATTTGTTGTAGGTATGATATTCATTTCATTTTCCAATTTTATTTCGACCATTTGGTCATAAAAGATGCACATTACAATAAAATCACATGAACTCTGTCAAATTTGATAAAACATCAATACATGATTTTAAGATCAACACAGACAATAAAAAAACAATTAATGCGAGTTGGAGCAAATCTAAAATCTACCCAGTATTTTTTAAAAGGCGATTGCGCGTATACCAAACATTCGTAAGGAATTTGGAGAGTGCAAAAACAGTTGGGCCGGAAACATCGGATTTTAAAATCCTGTACATAGGTGTATATTCCCTGCCACCCAAATTCTTAATCAAGGGGAGCAGCCAATGCTTTCTGGCTGCCTTATAGGCTGGGCAGAAAAAGGCCACGTGCAAGTCATTTTCCTCTTTATCATCACAAAGAGGACAGTGCTTGGTGGAGGGGACTTGTGACCAGGAACTTATAAAGGACCTAAAAGGCAATGTACCGTATCTCCACTGAAAAAATAACTTTCTGCTAAGAATAGGATATATAGGATCGAGAGCCTTCTCAAATCTGTAGAGGTCCTTGGTTTGCAGGAATGTAGAAGAAAGGGACCCCTCTGTCTGGGTAGCTAAGGCCCTTGCCCTTTTGTGTTCATGATAGAGATTCGCCAAGGATCTCTTGGAGATTCTTGAAGCTACATTTGCCGGTTCAGACCACAATTCAGGGAGCCCCAGATCGGTGCAAATTGATTGGATATTTTGGACCCAGGGAATACTAAACGCCTTGGGGTGATTTAATAGTTCGACCAGTTCCGCCCTATAATCGGCGAGATCATCGCCGCTCCATAGCCTGCGCCAGAAGGCAATGGGTCTTAGACTTATCTCATCAGCAAGTGGCCGTAGCCCTAGATCAAGCCTCAGAGGAAGGAGTGGAGTGCTAGGGGGAAGTGCGGCTATCTGTCTTATAAACCTATTTTCTGTAGAAGACAGGTTCCGGCATGGGGTGTGGCCCCACAGTTCAGCCCCATACATAATCGCCCCCCTGGCCTGGGCCTTGTATATCTGGATTAAGGCCCCCAACGGGTGGTAGGACGAGCCGGTCATCATCCGGGATATACCCCCGGTAGTTTGTATTAATTTAAGGTTGGCCCTACTCTGATGGGGCCCCCAGGTCATAGTTTCGTTGAGCGTCACGCCGAGATATTCAAACGTGGCTACTCTTTCCAGCCGCACTGCTCCCAATTTGGGATTCGGGCGCTGTTTGGTGCTCGGATTCAATACCATATATTTGGTTTTTGTGGCATTGATTTCCAGCCCTCTATCCTGACAGAAAGCCACAAAGGCATCAAGTATCCTTTGGATGCCCATGGGTGTTTTGGATAGCAACAATGTGTCGTCCGCGAACATTATTGCGGGCACCCTGTTGCCATTCAATTTGGGAGCGTCTGTGTAGTCGGTGGCGTTAAGATGAGCGATTACCCCGTTGACGAAGAGGCAAAACAGGGTCGGCGCCAGCACACAACCCTGTCTTACCCCTCTGCCAACGGGGAATCTATCAGTCAGTTCCCCCGACCTCCCACACCTCACCTGGGCATAATTATTATGGTGCAGCCTCTGCAAGGTCAATAGAATATCTGGGGGTACACCCATCCCCGCCAAGATGCTCCAAAGTTTCCCCCTGGGCACTAGGTCGAAGGCGGCCCGTAGGTCTACAAAAATCGTGTACAAACTGCCGCCCTCGAACCTCGCTGTCCTCCAGTAGACCAGATTCAGTCTGAAGACCTGGTCCACAGTCGATACCCCTTTCCTAAATCCTGCCTGATAGGGACTGAGGGCGCCCACCTCCTCTATCCATTCCTGAAGCCTGTTCAGGAGAACCCTGCCGAACAGCTTCTGTGCTACATCTATCAGGCTAATCGGTCTGTAGTTGGCTGGGAGGAGGGGGGATCCCTTTTTGAAGATTGGGACCACCTCAGCCCCCAGCCAAGTACTAGGGATTTCCATCCCACCGAGGATACTGTTAAAAAGAGCAGCGAGGTAAGGTGCCCAGACGGTGGGCTCCTGCTTGAACAGGTCTCCCGGTAGCCCATCCAGTCCAGGCGCCTTCCCCGAAGCCAGACCTGAAATAGCAGCAGTGACCTCACTCAGTGTTATTGGATCCGCCTGGGGGCCCAGCCTCTCCGGGTCAATAGGCGCAAGAAGTTCTCCGGACTCAGCACTGTATAGAGACTGGAAGTGGGCCTGCCACACTCCCGGGGCTATATTAGGCTCCACTGCCGAATGGAGACTCCCTGATCCCCCATTCACAATCCTCCAGAACAGGCCTTGATCTTGTATTGCCAGGGCCTTTGTGAGTTCTTCCCACTGGTTTTCCTCCCATTCTATTTTAGCCTGAGCAAGAAGCTTCTTGTAGGCATGCCTACATTGCTTAAGGCGTTCCCCTCCTATGCCCTCCTTAATTACTCCAAGGAGTTCTGTTTTGGCCCGTCTACAGGCTGCATTGTACCATTGTGTTCTACCTTGGCACCTCTCCCTTTGCTTTCGTGAGCTACGAGTAAAGTGGGGAGCCGCAACTTTTATGAGTTCCTCGTGGGCATCAAACAATTTGCTCCTTGTGTCTTTGTTGTTTGCCACAATGTCAAGGGTCCCAACAATTTCCAGGATTGGAGTAATCTCTGCATAAAGCAGTGGGAGTTTATCCTTGTTTGTGACCATATGCTCCCACCTAATTCTTCTCCTACTGTTGTCTAGGAGGAGCGTGGGGTGATTCCCTTCCTCATGGGTCACTGGGGCCTGGGTATGATATTACTTGTTGTGTCGTATATCTGGATGCAATGACAGAAACAGCAAAATACAAGTCGATTGGCACACTATGCTAAGCACATATTTTTAGCTTATGTGTTTTAAGTCATGCCCTTAATTACATTAGACACGCCCCTTTGAGAACCCCACCAGTTTTTTCATCCCACTTAAAGCCCTGGCCAGAAGTAATCTGATGGAGAGCCCCTGCTGATCCTTTGGACCCTGAGGCACGCCACAAGGAGAAGGCGCAAAAGAAAGTGCTGATGTCAGTACACAGAGGTAGTAGTTCTTATATGGTCTCTCCTCCATCACTTCAGGGTGGTACGGAGCCAGCGTGGAGCCGCAGTACACGACAAAGCAGCACATGGGAGTATGGCTAAGAAATGCTTCTGGATCCAGTCTGGCACTTGATGAATTTGTAAAAGTGAGAAATCTGCAGTAGAAGTATACATCACAACTCAAAACCTCAGTTGGAAATCTTCTGCCTGCAGAACGGTTGTGCCAGCCATTTATCATCTAGGTACGATTCTTTAATATACTTCTGATCACAGGAACAGCTTCACATCAAACAGGGCATGATGTCTCACCCTCTAAAAGGACTCAGCTACCAAAATGCCTCACAGTCAGTGGTATCAGAGGAGCAATAAGCGAGCCAACAAAAGAGTTGGGAGATTGTGCATGGAAAGGGGAGTTGAGGTTCAAAAATGTGCATGGGGTCAACAGCATTTTCTAAATTATCAGGAAGTGCTGGGGATTATGAAAGAAACATCTGAACATTGCAAAAACCATCTTCATTATGCCTTGACACTACGCTGAACTCCCTCAGTGCTGGAAGGAGAGTGAGTGCAGCACCACTTTCTGCAGCCTTCATTTACAAACAGGGCTCCAGCAAAGTACAACCTTCCACTACATAACCCCACATAGTCCTTGCAGTACCATACAAGGAGCTACTAGAATTCTCGAAGGTTCTTCCAGCTAATAACACAGCAATAACTACAGAGGTGGACGGCATTATAAAGGAACAATGTTTAAAAGACACCATACCACGCCATTGCTCAGCACACAGCATTATGCACATACTTGGTTTTGGGGCGCACAGGCTTTTGACCCCCAGCATTAATGAGGCTCGGGGCCTGGGGCCTGGGGCCTGATGACAAGGCAAGACTTCCCGACTCGCATGCTTGTGCTATCTTACAAAGTAACCTAGCCTGCACCAACATGGAGAAATATTTTCACCCAATCGAACAACAGCTGACAAACAGCACAGTTTTATACTGGGATAAACATATACCATTATTACATCAGAACACATTATAACATAAAGGGTGTAAAACCTTTCCACTCCTCTATATTGCTCCCTTGTAGCAGAAAGTGTCCAGTGTCCACAGACGCACCACACAGTTGCTCTGGATTCCAAAAGTCCCTTTAATACGTTAACACCCGCTGATAAACGGCATTTGCATTGATAATTTCGGTTTTTGTAATGGATTATGCTGTTTAGGAGACATTCTGCTTGCAGAACTGCTTCCTGCCGTCTGCGAGCTTACTAAAATGTATTTGCAGTTGGAATGTAAACAAAAAGCCTGCAGGACAATTTAACATGAAAGCCAGAGTCCATGTCACACCAGTTTAACGTAAAAAAATGACACACCCTCTCCCAACCTGACTTCGCCTCACCCCAATACTGATTTGCATCAGAGATGTTAACAAATAGGAACAGCTTATCTTTACCTCCAAGGCTCCTGTCGTTTTCACCCACCCGACCCATCCCTGGCACTTTGAACTCACTGAAAGACAGAGCCGCGCCCCATGCATTCCACTGCGGGGAACTCCAGGGCAAATCCCCAACAACCGTATGGAAAATGTGCCTTTGGGGCACTAGTCGCTTCCCCGTCAAAAGGCTGCGCTCTGGTGTGCTAAACAAGAATTACAAGAGTAATTGTAAATTGGAGAGTTACTGAATGGTTGTTGGCAGGATTACTGCATGACAAAAATACCGCAAACCGCCTCAAGAACATAAACAATAAAACAAGACTTGATTCACTTTCAGCAGATTAGCAGCAGGCCGAGGGGTGGAGGTGCCCCGCCCCACCCCACCCGCGCTTAGATGAGACAGGAAGACCACAGAGGAGGCAACGTGCCCACATTTTAGGGGCAAGGCTACTGCTGCGGCAGACATCGACTCCTAGAAAGAAGCTCGTAAAAGCACGCAGCTTGTCTTTCAAACATACATAATGCACGCAAGGGAGGGGGGAGGTTGAGATGTCGAGAAAGCGCAGACCTCTCAGAATGCTTCTGTGCAGCATTAGCTTCCGTGGACACCATGGAAAAGGACTGCCAGTAACCTGAGAAGGCTCTACCTTTCTGACAAAATGTTACCCTCGTCCTCAGTCCCGTGTCCCCCCCCCCCCCCCCCCCCCCCCCCCAGGACGTCAGCTCAGGGCCAGTGGCTTGGCGAAAGTTGAGGGCTCCCCCTGCAAACTACATGGACGCCCCCAACCCCCACACGACCCAATAAGGAGCTGCCATGGCTATTGTTACGCCCACGCTCTGTGCTCCACAGCCCGTGCTCTGTCTTGTGGTGGTCAGCCGCCTCCGGGGAACGGAGTGGAATGCGGGCGGTGCTCCTCCGCTGACGTCTCCCAGTCAGCCCTGGGTTTCTGTAGATTCCCGCCGAATGGGGAATGGAGCTGTGGTGTCGCGCGGCTCTCGCAGAGCCGTTGCCAGCAGGGGCGTAGCTAGAGCTTGTGGCGCCCGGGGCTATCCCTCAGATTGCCGCCCCTGGGGAAGGGTGGAGGGGGCTGGGGAAAAAAGACCGAGAGACACGAAGTATCGCCGCTAATAGTTACCTCGATCATGCAAGTTACATGCACATACATGGCATGGTCCAAGGCTACACAGTTAAATACACCGGTGACCGGCAGTACAAAGGAGAACACACAGACTGCCATCATACTAACACTTACGTTTCTGACATTTAATTTCAGCTCTCTCCAGCACCTGCACCGCCACATATGCAGTGCAATTCTTACATCAAATATTGTAGCGTGAAGAACAAACTGGCGACTCAACGTTCACTATAAGACAACACATCTTTGCTAACATGGATTTGTAAGACTTGGATGCATTTCTCAGAATATGCATCTACAAATTGCAAAATGCTCTGACGTCATCCGGAACATTTCTTTGTAAATATGTATGTTTATTATTTGGAATCATTTCTCACATTTATTAGTAAAAAAATAACTGTAGAGTACTTTAAC
The DNA here is from genome assembly GCF_964263255.1 of Lissotriton vulgaris. Lineage (NCBI taxonomy): Eukaryota > Metazoa > Chordata > Amphibia > Caudata > Salamandridae > Lissotriton > Lissotriton vulgaris. The sequence continues at coordinate 334,397,056 of NC_141697.1, read as the reverse complement.
GTCGTCTGTGTGTGATATAAAATTATGAAAATGTCACACATAAGCAATCTGAAACCTTGGCAGCTATGCTTCCTTTATGTCCGGCCTGCTGTTGTTACCTGTACTTCCGATGCCAGCTGCGCCACTCCACGTGCACAAACCATGAGCTGAACATTGCAGGCATTGGCCTGCAACTGCAGAAACATAGACATAGCCGCCGGTTGTACAGTGGGGTGTCCGAGAACATTCCATAAAGTATGGAACCCTGCAAATGCTGGTCATTTCTAAGTTTTTATTTCTTTATTTGAAATTTCGGTGTAATTATGAGTGACATTCAATGATTATGAGTGACACTTTGTTGTAAGCAAAATTCAAGCAAGGAAGATGAGGGAAACATATAAATATAAAAAATTACACACATTTGAGCAACTAAAAACTCTGCAGAGCACCAGGAATGGAAGGCCACTAACCCACATGAGAAACCGACTGAACTTACAACAACAAATCAGGCCTTTTGTCATTGCCAATCCTAACTAACAGTATCACAGCCCCAGTCCTCCCTACCGCTATAACAAACTGAAAGCTCTGAATGGCCACCTGACTTACTACTGGGCTAGCCTTTAAAATGCTGTAGAGACTGTCAGGTGCTTTATATATTGGTGCTGTCACAGTCTGTTGTTGGGCAGGCTGCTGTTTCCGTCTTTATTGTACAGACAGCCTTTTTCTTCCAAGGACCCATTTAAAAATACTGGTGTAAGGCCTCTGGCAGAGGAGCTCAAAAGTGGTTAACAGGGTTCCAGCTGGCTGGAGGTCGCACTTAAAAACTTGTGCGCTCCGCCGTGGCCAAGCTCCAACTGGACAAACACTGTGCCCTGTGCTCCCAAAGCAAACACATGTAACTAGAGGACAGGAGGTCAGTAATAGAGATTGTTTGTCACTCAAAGAACAGGATTTCCAATGGGGTCCGGACCAGCAACATTTCAGCTTCTTGGATTTTTCATAAAGTTCAAGTCTCGGTATGAAGTCAACAATATTTTGCATTCTGGAGCGTATGCCCATTTATTGTCAAACAGTAATGTAGGCTTGCAGCGCTCGAGCCTCATATGTATTTCATGACCCCATGTCACACGTGGCACTTTAAGCCTTTCCCAACTCATTCGCCAACATTGCACACATTGGCCAACACAAAGCTTGCAGTGAACCCCAATTCATCTAGAAGGGGCTTATGCAGTCCAGTTTTTTTTCTGCATTCTTGTACTTTAGTCTTCTTTTTTCCCATGAGGCATAACGAACTACAAGTCCCAGAATGCACATAAAGAAACTGCCTCCATCAGGTACTCTTGCTTGATGTGGTACATCTTACGAACTCCATTAATTTGAAAGCCTCCATATCACCAAGGCCAGCCTGCTCCAATCCCTGGCTTTGGTCTAAAATGCATTCCGGGAGTTTTAGTCCTAGCCCACTTCGGTTGTTTTTAACAAGCACACTTCAAAACAATGATTTGAGAAACAAAGGCCCTGTCCTTGAAAATATACTATTGGGGCACCACCAAAAACACCTACAGCGTATTCCGCTCATTATAGAGACCAACATGCGCTCTTACCCATCACTGTAGGGCTCTTCATCTGTACTAAAGTAGGGTTTCTCACTGCCCACCTGCAGCGAGGAGCCAGTTTTTAAAGGGTTCATTTGCTGCCATGCCAACAGCATCCTCTGCTTGAAGGTCTTGCCCAGATCGTATTGTCACGGGAATGCCCTGTAGCCAAGCCAGGCTGAGCGGATATATGAATGTTATAGTTAACACTGTAGAGTCCGGCCCTACGACCGACACTCCTGGCCTGATAAAAACATTCTACTGTGAAAACAAACTACAAGTCGTTGTCAGACATTTTTATCTTGCTACAATTCAATTTTGCATGCATTTGAGGTGCTAAACCTGACCTTATTAGTGTCACGTAATCACTTACAGTTCACAGAGACTGTTCAGCGGGACCGTCCGTGCGTGACTGCACTGCTGCCCGTCGATGGTGCACTCTGCTGCAGCCTGCCTGTTCTCAGGCTCGTCCCCGGCCCCGTGCCGCTCGCCAGCCAGACTCTCACTGTGAGCCGGCAGTAGTGTTTTGCGCCCTCGGCCCGGGCCGCCTGCCGTGGCTCTAGGGCCTGTGGCTCGTCCCCGCATTGGCCTGTGTCTTTGCGCGGGAGGTTGGCACCAGGAGAGACTGCCTGACTCATGCGCGCGCCACTGCCACACCACCATGCGTGCAACGTGCGTGCAGCGTGCGTACGCTGCAGGCAGCAGTTGAAAGCAGGAGAGTTTGCTTGCACTTTAAAGTGTGGCTGTTGCGGCGGTGTTTAAAATGTATTTGGGGGCTGGGGGACACTGACTGACAAAGTGTCAGACAGTGAATGTCCCCAAATAAAACATAAAGGCCGCCACAACGGGCCACAAGTGCCGCGCTGCCTTGCCGCCTCCAAAACAGTGCCGCCTGGGGCGGGCCGCCCCCCTCGCCCCCCCCTAGCTACGCCAGTGGTTGCCAGTGACGCTCCCGCTCTCAGTCATGGAGCAGAGAGTGCAGCTTGTCTGGGAGAGGCAGGGTGGACCGTGGAAGGACGCCATCAATGGTTTTTTGTGAATGCGAAGTATGGGGGAGGGCATTACTGAGGGGGGGGGGCAGTTATTGGATTAGCGGAAGGCTGGGTATTGTTTGAAGGTGAGAGTGGGGGTATGGCAAAAGTTTTTTAGTTGTTTTTTTTACTTATTTGTGCTGTCTAGGGAAGACTACTGATGAGGCGGTAGGATGCGGAGTGCATGACACCACAGATTTCAATATTTGGGGAAGGAAATGCACCAGTTTGTGGGCTGCCCCATAACTCCTGTACTATGAGCACGTAATTAAAGAGTGTAGGTGGCCACACCTAAGATAACATCCATTACGAATACGTCTGGCTTTAAAGTGCCAAACTCATGTAAACACAAGCATTCACAAACATGGTTTAAATGCAATGCATGTAAATAGTATTTGCATTCACAAATGCTGTTTAACACATCGCGGGCCAGATGTACAACCGTTTTTTGCGTTTGCAAACAGGAAATCGTCCCGTTTGCGACCGCAAAATAGCTTGCCCTATTTACAAACCCTATTTTGCGAGTGGGTAACCTATTACCGCCTTGCAAAATAGGGGTTGTGACTCGCTATTAAGAAGGGGCATGCCAAGGGCGTCCCTTCCTAATAGCGAGTCACACTTCAATGTACAATTGTTTTGCAGGCGCAAAACACTCGCAGTTTACCACCCATTCCAAATAGGTGGTAAGCCCTTCCCCTTTGTGACTGACAGCGAAAATATTTTTAAGGAGCAGGAGGTAGCCACTCTTAAAAAATGAAACTGAAACGTTTCATTTTTCTTTTTTAAATGCATCCCATTTTCCTTTAAGGAAAACAGGCTGCAAAAAAACTGCTTTATTTAAACAGCAGTCACAGACATAGTGGTCTGCTGACCCCAGGGAGTGCAAGTCATTCCCAATGGGGTCACAAATTACACCTGGCTTGTGAATATTAATGAAGCAGGCAATTTGCAAACCGATTAGGAATCGCAAGCAGTGTCTGAGACACTATTGTAAATTCCATTTTGTGAGTCACAAATTGTGAGTCGCAAAACTACCCAATTTGTGAGTAGCAAAATGGAAGGGTCGTACATCTGGCCCTTATCCCTGTCTTATTGGCTTTGCTAGCGTTGGGTACGTGAAAAAAGTATTGCTTTCTGCAAAGAACGCATATGGGAGATAAAAAACTACATTTTGATAGAGTGACAAGTGAGTTACTCTGCAGATGTAATTTAGTATCAAACGCATTCCAATGTAAGAAAGTCCAGGAAGGCAGAAGGATATTCCAAACAGCCAATAGCATGACGTGATTGAATGAAACACCTATGGGTAGAGCCAAAGTCCACTCAATGTATATTTAAAAGAATTGTAACAATCTAGCAGATAGCTGCGCTGTCAAGCCAGACCTAAACATTTACTAGGGTTATTGTGAATAAAGGGTATGTACAGATACACATCCGCAATTCCTGAATCTGTATGTTCAACAGTTTGTGTCACGAATGTACATGTATAGTACTATGACACAAAAGGGTTAAATGTTTTCACCCACAAAAAGGCCCTAGGAGAATGTATAGAAACAACAAGTTTGACATTTCGTGCAAACCATGTGAATGAGTGGACACAACAGCACTGGAAGACAAATATCAGAAACTGTAAAATAATCACATGCCATCTACCATGTGGGCTGAACTTAATTACAGATTGCGACTGGCTGGAGGCAGCCGCAGAGCTGGCAGGACAGATACTTCAGTGTGAAAATAGGAGCAAGGTACAGAAAACAACGTAAAGACTTTGAAAAAGAGGTCTCTGTCAATATTCACATAATGAGATCAAGCAGAACCATGCAAAACACGCATTCGCCGCATTTTGTTTTAGATTTTTCTAACAAGTGTTATTAGGCCGAGTGGCTGACAGCACATACAAGTAACATAATGGGTTAGAGCCCTGATGAAGCATTTGTGGGTCTCATTCCAGTGTATTGAGTCAACACATATGCCCTTAGAGACTCGAAGACCTCTTTTGTCTTGTAAGTGCAATTATGCTGTGAGTTTTAACAAGCAGAGGGCACCACAGCAAAACACCAGGCCTACAACCTATTTTTACAAAGAGCACATTCTGTGCCCTTCAGTTTTTCGAGGTGGATGAGAAGTATAATTGCTTCAGGTAAGAATATCACCTCTTATAAATAGTGTGCATAACTGAAACACTGAACAATTCCAAGCTCACTGGCTGCACTAGTAGAGATGGGCAAGCCACTGAAGACTCAAGCCGGATGCCTCACTCTGCCTCTGCAAGAGGTCCACCTGGACTCTCAATCTCTTCAATGCTCACACCTCATTCTCAGAGCTTCTGGTTGACATGCTCTCTCTAGCTGTGCAGCAGAAAAGGTACCGGCGAGCAGCGCAGCAAATCTTTTTGCATTTTTTATTACGCTCATTTGGGCTGACCAGGATGATACCACAGAGTGCTGTGACTGTTCTGTATTCCACAGCCTATTTATGGTCAGCTCATCCACCACAACCTCAGCCCCAACCCCAGGTGGGAATCAAAAATATAATAAGCCGGAATAGCCCATTTCAACCACCATCTGTGTGCAGTTGAGCATTGTTAAGTATGAGGAAGCTCATTATAGCAAAATAAACAAGCACTGGCGTTGCCAATAGGTCTCGCAGTAGGAAAGTTGGAGCTATTACAATTGCAAATAACAATGCCTTTTATTTTTGTTTTCATTTTAAAAACATAAAGGGCTTTGTCATTTACAAAACCAATAGCTCCAACTTTCCTACTGCGAGACTTATTGGCAACGCCAGTGCTTGTTTTGAATATGGTCCTGTGACCAGTGTGCACTAAGGGGCTGGTGGCTGTTAGAATGTCATGCAGGTCATGGTTGCCCTTTAGCAGGTATGCTGAAGTCTGGAAAGAGGACAGCATTTACGCACTTCATGTTACTAGGGCAACAAATACCATTTTCGCTTTCATTTTCCCCAGTTCTGGTTTGTGGGGTCAAGGAGGGCCACGGGGTAGTAGACCCCTTCCTCCCTGGGTATAGTTTCAGCTTCGTTCCCGGGAGGAGGCAGACAGGGTCTTATTTTACTGTAACACAAACATTAGATGAATAAGTGTTGTGTGTAACGGTAGGATTTGTACCAGCGATCATATTATTAACTCATGTTTAATGCGCACGTTTTTTCTTTCACAAGGATTGTTTACTTTAGGTGCTTCTTGTTTTGGTGAATAAGTATGGCGGGGATGTTTTCCACTTACCACAAATGTGCACGCGTGTGCTCATCGCCCGACTCACGTCCTAAACCCAGCTCCGCCTAAGGGATTAGGTCTGAGGGGTGGCAAGATGCCGGTGCGGGCGTCGGGTGTGTTTAAATTCGGGAAGCAAACCCTACAAGAGGGGCCAGGGTCAGGGTGAAAGAGGGGCCAGGTAGTGGTTTCTGCGGAGCCCTGTCGGACGGCGTTGTGGGATAGAGTCGATGCGGGACATGTGCTGAATGTTTTAAAACCTTTAATAAAGTAGCGTAAAGGCGGAGGCTCGACAGAAAATGAAGGTTGACAGCTGACTGGATGGTAATACGCAATGCAGTAGTGTTGGCGGGAGAACCTTGGCTAGTTCTCGGGTTTGCAGATACGTTGGCGCGGTGGACTGAACAAACTACAGCTTACCCGGGCACGAGCGCCTGCAGCTCCCAGGTGGGCCGACCTGCACCACCCATAACTTAACTGGTTTCCCAAAACTGATTACTTTCGGCTTGTTCGGTGTCTTTTCAAAAGCATATAAATCAACGTGCTATCTTGTCTCAGAGCATCCAGGTGTGACGTGTAAACATGCCACCGGGCGATTTTATCACAAGTACTTCCTCTGTGGGAGGAGGGGGGAGGGGCGCTGGGGGGTAGGAGGCACATGAGAACGAGCTCGTGTAACAACATGCTTGTCTGATGGAGAAGATGCTTCCACTTAAGAATGTACCGATATAATCGCCGCTCCTCCGCAAATGCCCTAACACAGAGGGTACAGTGCCACAGAAGTCAGATACTGGAGAAAACGGCATAGTGTGTGGTCGCGCACACCCCTGGTGCAAGGTTTGCGCCACTGACAGACTAGACTGTGAGCTCCAACAGCAGAACAGGAACAAACAAGGCTGTGATTGCGTGGAGAGAGAGGGGAGGTGCTGGTGTGGGAGGGGGGAGGTGCTGGTGTGGGAGGGGGAGGCTGTGATTGTGTGGAAAGAGAGGGGAGGTGCTGGTGTGGGAGGGGGGAGGTGCTGGTGTGGGAGGGGGAGGCTGTGATTGCGTGGAAAGAGAGGGGAGGTGCTGGTGTGGGAGGGGGGAGGTGCTGGTGTGGGAGGGGGAGGCTGTGATTGCGTGGAGAGAGAGGGGAGGTGCTGGTGTGGGAGGGGGGAGTTGCTGGTGTGGGAGGAGTGCTGCTAGGGGAGGAGAAGCCTGATGCCGGATGGGGGCGGGAGAGGCTGGGCTTGCATGCGATGCGCGTTCATGTTCACGTGAACTTCATGAAAACCGCGGGGCTGAAAGCCCTTTGGTTTGATGATGTTTTCGCCACATGAATTCTCGCTCCGCTCGATGCGCTTGCGCACATCGATAGGTCGCGAGACCTAAAAAAATATTTTTGACAAAGCTTTGTCTGTAAGCCTTCTGGCTTTGTTCATCCTTATTTGTTTGTGTTTTGGAAATGTTTCTTTTTCGGGAAGCTGGTGAGCCCTCATAGTTAAAAAAAAAATGGCTAAAAGCAAAACATCAAAACATTTTTTGGATTCAAAAAGTACACATTGCCATAGTAGTTCCTGCCAAATAAGGGAACTACTTTGGGTATAGATGTGCTGCGTGTGAAATGGCAAAATGGGGTCACTCACAGTAAAGTTAGCCAGTGACGGAAGTGGACTGATCCATTTTGACATGCTGTTTGCTGTAGTGAGCAGAAGAAAAAATTTAAACATACCAATAGATGAAAAGGGATGGCTGACAGACCCTACTAAAAGTTTAGTAAAATCAAAAGGTATTTGCTAATACCGGACCAAATAAAATGGAATGTCTTGCCTTCCCTCAATATACTACTTTTTTCTAGAAAGACTTCTTGTGTCCCCTTGATTTAATTTGTAATGCGTTTATTTACTTAATAAAGGGAACTAATTTAGCTCCAGAAAGAAACCCACAGCATTGTCCTTTGATATTAAAATGGAGGGAGCAGATGATATCCATTAACCAGCTTAACTGCACAATGTGTACACAGGAAACTTGGGTTCAAATCTTGGGTTCCCGACTCTCTAAACTGTGCGATCCTACGCAAATCACTTAACTCCTCAGACTTCAACTGAGAGTTAAATCTAGGACCACCTTGAAGAAATTCAGGTTAGGCTGGGTGCTTTATAAAAACCTCCTTTATGTAAGATGTAACAGATAATAATGTAGCTCTACATAAAACAATATTGCTCATATGTGAAGTACCTTGTCAGGGCATTATCGATGGCAAAAAGTTCATGTTTCAAATCTATCACTTTTTAGAGATGTCAACACTGATCTAATGCACTATTGTGAAATAAGCAGCAGCGGCTCCTCCGTTAAGGCGGAGGAGCATTGCCCCCTGCTCCCTGAGCAGGGCAGAAAGGAAAAATAAAATGATAACACAATGTTGTTTTAATTTAATTTACAGTACTGAGTCTGTATTTACCTTAAGAAAAGCGATATCTAGGGCGGGGCTGGGTCGTCCTGATGCGACTAAGAGGGAGGAGTAGTGGTGGGCACCATAAGTGCGCATTGATGTCTAAGAACGGCCAAACCGTAATGCAGACTTAGCATTTCTCCACCTGGCTGTGTTGCAAAGCCGGATAGAGAACAGTCCCAAGGCTCCCAGGCACTGTCTGAGCGGCCAAAGAGGCCTCTTAGACCAATCACGACGCTGCTGTCATGCAGAGTCATGATTGGCTTAGGGTGTCTGGGAGCCTGTGTGCTTCCTGCTGTCGGGATCCAGAAGAGGAGGAAGGGGAGGCGGTGGCCGGCAGGTAAGTAATTTCTTCAATTTTTTGTTCCCCTTCTTCTGTATTCCCCTGCACCTCAGCAGCCGCTCCTGGAAACAAGTTTTCAAAGAATAACCTATTTTTTAATTTGAGAGCCTTTATCATATATTTACTTCACATTTGCTGCACCATTTATGAATCAAGTGTTTTGACGGCTGGTGTCGTTCTTTGGCTTGTAGTCAAGCAAACTTTTAGCTTGCATCTTGCTTAGCTTCCTGTATGAATATCCTCGTATGCCCATGTATACTGACTAATAGTACACAAGCATGACTGCCAGATGCCCTGTGTGTTGAATTACATCCTTAGGCGAGCCTACATTTCCAGCCAACAGGGTTACATTTTGGGATGTGTGGTTTTCCTGTTAGGAGTGTCATAATATACTGAAACAAATTGCAGGTAAAGATCTATTGACTAAAAAGAGAAGACAAGCTGGAGGTGCCATAGAGGACATGGGGCCACGACTTGGCAAGATACACGAGTTCTCATGTAAATATCTTTTAGCATTGGCCTTTAAGCATTGCTGTGGCCACCTTACACTCAATCGCAAATAGCATAGCGTTAGCCCAGAGCAATTTTGCGAGAGACTCCCACAAACAGAATGCCGTCAACCTTGTTATGTGTTTTAAAGAGCACCCAGATGTCGCCTATGCCACGTCATACTGCTGCCAAGCATCACTAAACTGAACGTCCACTGCAGATACTACGCTGCCTTGTAACCAGTGTCTATGACCTCAGTGGCAATATGACAATGATCAAAAGATGTAAGACACACGATGCTGATAAATGTAGACAAAACAATCACAAATAACAAGTAAGACCAATTAAAATGTACATAAAGCCTTATTTTTAACAGAACAAATCAGCTTACACACCCGAGTATTATGAATAAATATGAGCGAAAGAAAAAAAATCAACCATCTAATCTTTCAGGTGAGGAGGATGCAACGGACTTCCAAAGTTTAAATCTCAAATCTTTTACAATTCCTTAAAGAGCTAAAAAGATTTAGAAAATACACGTTCTCCTGTGACAATCAGAAACGTCGCACACATGACCCATAATAGCAGAACAGTTAAGACTGACCTGGTCAGTTTTAGGGAATATTTAAGAAAACCCAATCTTACTTGATTCAAGGATTACTGGTTAAGCCAAATGAAAAGAACGGATCTCGGTTCTAAGCCTTTCTTGCCTTCTACTATAGGTAATTCATGTGGTGAGTGGCAGGGTCAGTGTGAGGTGCTCTCCTTGTCACCGCGAGTGCAAATCAGTACCCAGGAAAGCGAAGAGAGGAAAGCTGTGCGGGATTACAGATTGCAGAGACGAGGGCATTGCCTTGCTCCCAACACTAGTTGCCAACCTCAAGCAAGCACTGGCCAGGCCAATAGGTCTGGCCTTAGCATACTAGTGCAATGGTTATTCTTTTTTACACTTCTTCTTGCAAGCATGTGCCAGGAAAATAAAATTAAAACATAAAAAGAGAACCTTTAACATTTTCAAAAAGCAATTGAGGTACGCAGTGCCTGGTGATTTTTGGGCATATTCCAGAACTATATCTCGATGTCCATTATTGATAAACACATATTAATTGATCTGTTATCATTAGACAGGCAACTGACGTGTTGGTGGTAGAAGAAGGATGTTTCCGATCGCCTGAGGATGGTGAAATATGTGCATTCAGAAGACACTTTTAACCTACTCATAAATAAGCAAAATATTTGGACGAAGTACGAGGAATAGCTGCGTCCTCGTATGTAGTGCATTTTATAAATTTTTTGACATCCATGCTTATGATCCCATTTTTACAGATCTCAGGGTTTCCTAGGTGGTATCTGTTGGGTCTAGCTGCATCACGTTTCAAGTGTCATAAATTTAAGAATCAAACATTGTACGCGTTGGAGGATTATTAATTATTTTTAATTAAAAAAGCACATTCTGAAAGCGATTTGCTACTGAAAGGAAAGGAAATATTTTCAAGCGAATGTGAACAATGTCCAAAAGCTTTGAGCAGTCTTTCAAAGTGAAGGGGCCCAATGGATAAATAGGGTTGACCAACTGCCATATGAAAAAGGCTGTGGTGGTCGGAAGCAAGAATTGAGTAATAATTCAACAGGTCAATAGATGAAACATGTTGACCAAATGCCCCATATTATGTAAGATTTTTTTCAAAAACAATAGTCTGGCGAAAGAGCTAAAACTGTCTCAAAGGGCAGACCTAAAAACAATTGGCAATGGCTGTAATTCTGGGCCTTTCAATACTCCGTCCTTCTACTGATGACCCAAGGAGTGTCTTGGTGGAGGTGGTACAGACCCATAACTATGCAGACCCAGCACATAATGAAAACAGTTGTCTGACGAAAATGCAAGGGAGTCTGTCACTTTAGAGAAGCTGCGATTTATCCCATCAGATTGCACTGGGGGTTGGGGAACCACATAACTAAGAGTGAGAAGGGAATGATATGGACATTTCCTTTATGGGACTCCAATATTCCTAGTATGTAGGGCTAGTGCAAAATAAGTGGTACTGGACTGGACTAGGAACAGCTTAACAAAATTGTTATAGTGATTCTTTTCTCAGCTTATACTACCCATATGTGTTTACATTTTAAAAGCTGTGACTCTTCTCCCCTGCTTGTCTGCGTCTTCCCCAGTCTCCTCCTTTAAAAATGTGCTTATTCGTGTACTCTTCAAGCCTATTCCTGTGCCAATCATCTAAACAAGATGGGAGGGTGCTTTACACCCGAGGCTGTACATAACAGCCCATATGCCCTGGAAGTAGGGGTGCTCCAGTACCCTTAAAAATACCCATGTTGGAGTTCAGAAGGTGAATGTGCAATAAAGGTACCTTTAGATTTTGTGTTTATCTTGTCACATTTGATGTGCGTTCAAAGAGAAAGTTCAAATGTCATGCCATGCCTACTGACAAATTGCTACTTATTGGGAAACTGGTGTTTACTTTTATTTCTCTGACTGTCAAGTGTCACAGACACCATGCGGCGACAGGCTCAGCGGGACTTAAAACCGGGCATCCCTACTCGGCACCAGGAGTCGATAGACTCGAAAAATGGAGACAAAAAAATCTCAAAAACTGTTTTGCCTTGTTTTGTATACAAAAATTTTTTACTTTTCAATAAAATATTCTGAAATAAAAAAAAAAAGTGACTGGGGGTACTTGCTCTTCCCGGGTCTGCGCTTGCTGGTGCAGAAAAGGAAAGAACTGAAGTCAGCGTGCGAGGGCGTCGTCTAAGTAGCTGCCTCAACATCATCCCGTCGACGAAGACGCGCAGAGCCGCACAATGCCACCTTCAGACGCGCAGGGTTACTGCGGACGAAAACTTTCCGGATCCAGCCTGACGCCTGGGGTTAATTCTAAGGTAAGGAATCTAGCACTAACGTGTTTCTTTCAAAATATATCATCAATTAGGGGGAAACAAATGAAGCACATTTTTTTGTACTTCTGAAGTGTGATGAAATTACGAATTAGGACACTTTACTGGGTGTTGCACAAGTGATAAATATTTGCTGAAACCTGACTTCAACACATTATCATTTGTGTGCTACATAGTTTGACTAGAAACATTGCATATCTATTCAAATTTAGTGGCCAGTTCAACTGAAAATGTGCTGTCTATAAATGACAGTGCGCAACCACAACAGTGTTCCACAATGCACTACCGGCTACAAACCACACCCTTGCCACTCTCTTGCTGAATCAGCCTGGTGCATTTGCTACACTTGTTTTTGGGGTGGCGCTTGGATTTTTCGCAATTGCTATGAATTTAGTGTTGTAACAATAATGGCAGCTTTAAAACTGTTTCAGCACCACTATAAAACACCCCACTAGGTTGCTGCGTGCCCTTGCACAACCCATTGCAGCAAAAGGTTATGATGGAACCCAACACTATCTCAGCCACCTCCATTGCTCACTTAATTCATAAAGCTGCTGATGCGTAGATGTGGGTCTACCACAAAAAAAACAGTAGACTCGAGCAAAAAGCCCGCAGAGAAATGTCTGCCTGCCTTTTATGCAAGACACGGCATATGTGCATCAAACAATTACACCTGCGTGGCTGCCATACCTAGACTTGATGTTTTTAGGGTCTTCCTGCATAAGTAGGAAGTCAAACTGTCCACAATAACAGAGGTAAGCGCTGGCTAATGGTGCCTGACATCACTGGACCCTACAGAACTTGGCCTCAACAATGGTTCTTCTGAAGTCGATGCAATCAGTGCAGGATATACAGGTTCTATCCGAAAGGAATCGGCGGCAAACAGTGACCTGGCTAGGGTGTAACCTGCATGCGGTACTGGCGCGTACACATGGGTACGCACACTCACATGAAGGTACGGGCCATCAAAGCCCTGTGCAAATATATTTAAAAACAGTTTCCTGGTCCGTAGAAAATTTGGAGACAGGAAAAAGTCTGTACGCAAGGGTTTTCCCAACACCCTAACGTGAACAGCGAATCTCTGCGCCGTCAACAAGATGTGCTAAAATTCTATGTTGCAGTATTTTCGATCAGAAAACGTTCTCACAAAACACCAGCGAGAAGACAAGTTATAAACAATAAACCTGGTGGTTAATATCCTCCAGAACAGTCCCACTGAGGGATACATATTATATGGCAAAGTAACTGGGTTCAGGAAACACTCTGCAACATAAGCCTTGATGCGCAAATCTCAGATGGCACAGTAAGACCGATGGGAAGACATCCCCTGGCGTAGGCACTATAATTGGTGCTTGTGTAGTAAACCTGAAGGGAAAAAAACCTCTGCCACAGTAACACCGATACGGAAATATGCTGTATGGATTCTATTTTAGTACAATAACCACAAGGTGCAATAATATGTCCCATAGCAATACTGAACGGCGTTGCCACAATAATTCATACAGGCACACATTTCTATAGAATAGTCTTGGGAACACTGATCAGTGGAACAACAATCCGAATGACTGTTCTCCATATCATATAATTTCAAAAAAAATTTGAGGGGCAACTTCCTGAGGAGAGATATTCTGAAAATCATCAAGTAGCACAGTACTGCCATGTAAATGTAAATGTAAATGTGGCGTATTTGTATAGCGCGAACAGTGACCCGGAGGCATCCCGGCGCTTGTACTCTTACCACAAGGGAACCCCTCCTGGCTTTTCCTTGTGGGGTGTCCACTCCTGGGCATCCCATGGTGAAACCAGGCATCCCTTGTGTATCAGGGGGCCTTTGTGGAGACTAAGCAAGCTATTGCCCAGAGTTGCAGCGTGGGACCCATGCTTAGAATCGGCACTGAGGCGAGAATATCCGGTCAGAGGAATTTAAGCCCGAAACCCGCCGAGGCGGGAATCGAACCCTGGTCCCTGGCCAGCGTTCTGCATCAAGGTCTGCCGCTCTAAGCATTGAGCCACACTTCTCCACCATGGGCCTTTTGTTCTATTGGTCAGGCACCTGGTCAACGACTTCTTCCTTTTGTCAGCTTTTCTTGTGCCTCTATTCACAAAGAAGGGCTACTTAGGCAGCGAGGAGCTGCCGGCTGACCGCGGTAGGGAGGACGGTGGCAGAGTCTCCCCAACCCGCTTGACGCCAGCTAGCTACCTCAAGCACAGCTAATATCGGACAAAGCATTTGATGCCTGAAATCTTGGATGTTGATGTTTTAATTATTGCACGACTTGAATAATTTTTAAAAACACACTTGTATCGCCGTTAATTTTTATTAATTCTCCACGCTGCTTAGTGTTACAGGGGTGACAGAGACTTACTTATACAAAGGGAAGTCTGTGCTCGATGGTATAGCCTGCCCGCCTCGGTCCGACTCGGCAATTAGCACCGTAGAGCGGAGGGCGGACAGGTAAGAGCCAGACACACACACTCCACTTCCGCTAGTATGAAGCGGGTAGCGGTCTAGTCTTCCACAAAGAAGGGCTACTTAGCCCTCTCGTCAGGGGTGCGCCTGAGGACGCGCCTGAGACAAGCCAGAGAGAAGCCCATCTGCGCCCGTCCACGACCGGACGGGGCTAGGGACCATGACTTTTTCATCTGCTGTCCCTGGCTGTCTTGCCATTACTCGGGTAAGTTATACCGCACGAGAATTATTGTGCTTGCAGCTACCCTCCCAGCCGGGATGTTCAGGGGAGGTGGGAACCCCTCCAGAGGGCCCTTTCTCTTGTAATAATTGCCACTTTCAGGCATTATGTGATAGGAAGTTGGTTGATTTACATCATGTGTCTACTGGAGAGCTGGAACCAAACACGAGATTAGGCTGCAAAAACCTACTATGCAACATTCAATCGCTATCTAAGCACTATCCTGAAGTTTGGGAGCTAATCTCCTCACAAAAGCCAGGCCTATGTTTCCTTACCGAAACTTGGTTAAAACCACACTCAGTTCCAGCTATTACACTTGGGATCCCGGATGGCTATAAGATATTAAGATTAGACCGCCCAGTTAAAACTGGGGGAGGTATAGCCATTGTTTATAAAAATCATCTCTCCATCTCAATTCTAGAAGAATGTAGTACTTCTGAGTTAGAATTGATGATCTTTAAGATTAAAATGCCTAATAATACAGGTCGTAAAGGAGCTTTAGTCTGCCGCCCCCCGTCCCTGCGCAAATTTCTCCATTCCTCTGTTAGAAGCATTGGCTGCACATATTGATCCTGGAAGTGAATTCCTACTCCTTGGAGATTTTAATGTCCATAGTGAGTTGAAGGAGTGTGGAGATGCACAGTCATTACTGACTGATCTTGCTCTACTCGGTCTTACACAGAAAAATATAGGCCCAACACATCAGGCAGGGCATACCCTGGACCTTATTTTTTCGAATACTCCGAATATCAACTGTTTCCCGCCCATCCAGGCAAAATGGACTGACCATTTTATTATGGAATTCAATACACTAAATCTAGGTAAACCGTTCCCTCAACCTGTAACATTGCCCAATAGATGGAGACAATGGCATAAGGTGACCCCTGAAGTTTTTCCAAAATAAGTTTGTTGAGCCCTCGTTTAATCCTACAGAGGGAGTTGAAACGGCGTTGGCCAAATATGATCAAGCCATACGTACGGCGTAGATATTATTGCCCCTATGAAAGTGTTCCATCCACGTCCTGCACACAAACAGGAAGTGTGGTTCTCAGAACATCTACGCTCCCTAAAACAGGCCGCCAGAAAGCTGGAAAAGGTCTGGAGAACATCACACAGAGCAGAGGACAGGAATGACTATTGGTCAGCTCTCGCTCTCTATCACAAGGCTATTCGGATCGCTCACAAGAATTACATTGCGTCCCTTCTTTCGGCCGCAGGTAATGCTCCCAGGGTACTATACCAAATTCTCCAATCCTTTGTGAAACTAGTGGCTTGTGAGAGTGTTGAACTTTCCTCACAACAACTATGCGATGAAATATCACAATTTTTTTACAACTAAGATAGACAAGATCTATGATACCATCATTAATATCAACCGGTCTACTATAGGAGATATACCATCTCCACTAGTGGAAGAAGAAACATACTCAGCCACTCTCAGTGCATTCCCTCCTATCTCTTTGGAAGAGGTACAATGCCTGGTGAGTCAAACCAAGAGTGGCAGTCCTCTGGACTGTATTCCAGCTAGAATGATGCCGGTGGTGGTTAAGACACTGGGCACAAGGATTCAATGCCTGGTAAATCTATCACTGACCGAAGGCCGTGTGCCCTTGGCATGGAAAAAGACATCGGTAAGACCTATTAGGAAGAACACCACAATGCCCTGAACGGATTTGTCTAATCTCAGACTGATATCCCTACTTCCATTCATGGGTAAGCTCACTGAAAGACATGTAAACAAGCACCTTTCGAGCTATATCGAACAGGCCGGCAGTTTAGACCACTCGCAATTTGGCTTTAGGCCGAAGCATTGTGCGGAGTCAGCACTACTGTCAGTAACGGATGATCTACACATGTACCAGGACAGGGGTTACTCGGTAATCCTGGTACTGTTAGATCTGTCGGCAGCGTTCAACACTATATCCCATAATATTCTGCTCGAACGGCTTGCTAAGATCGGTCTTGTGATTACAGCGCTGGCCTGGCTAAGAAGTTTCCTATCTAACCGGACTCAATCGGTTAGTATGGGTAAATTTCGTTCGGTGGAAACCGAGATCACCAAGGGGGTGCCACAGGGCTCTTGTTTGAGCCCAACTCTTTTCAACATCTACGTGGCCCCCCTGGCTCAAATCTTGAGAGAGTTCGGTTTCATCCCAGTATCATACGCAGATGATATACAGCTCCTGTTTCCTTTCAAAACTCTTACCGACGAAGTGAAACATCTTTTTCCAATGGCATGAAGGCGGTAGCAAATTGGATGACTTCCAATTGCCTCCAATGCAACGTAGGCAAAACGGAGGTTGTGCTCTTTGGGGAAGCAAAGATCCTGTGGACCCCGGACTGGTGGCCGCAAGATCTTGGCCCGGTCCCAGACCCCAAAGTGATTGTGAAAAATCTAGGAGTGCGCTTGGATCGTGAACTTTCTTTCAAGCAGCATTGTAACATCATTGTGGGTTCCTGCTTCCATGTCATCGGCTTGTTGCGAAAGATCTTTCCCCTGTTACCGGACTTCACCAGGAAAACCTTGGTGCAAGCTCTGATACTTAGTCGTTTCGACTATTGCAATGGCCTCCTGTTATCGGCCAATGATAGAGTACTAGCCAAACTCCAGATGATTCAAAATACTGCGGCCAGGCTGGTATTAAACGTCCCCACTACCCCATTCGCCACCCCACTCCCGCCTCCCAGCTGCTCCTCCCTCCCAGAGCGCCTCATATGGAGGCCGCGCAGCGCTGAAGGGAGCGACCTTTAATCCCTGCCCACAGGTAGGTCGCCCCCGAGTCGCCACACGGTCCTCAAGTGTGTGTAGCTACCCCCGCTCTATCCAGCTCCTGCAGACTGGTGCTACGTGAGTCCTCCTAGGCTTCTCTCTTGGGCTATGCTCATTCCACTACTGCTGTTGTGCCCTTTTTTGTGCCCCCTTCCCCCGTTTTTAGGTCGAGCAGACGTACTCTCAATGCGTGAGCATTGAGAGTGTCTGCTACAGACCTAATGTGGCCCGTATTTAGGAAAGTGGACACGACTCAGACGCGCGCTTTTGCAGTCTCAGTTTTGACCGCGGGAGCGCGCGTCTGAGCCACGCTTGCGCAGAGTAACTCACAGCCCCTGCTCACACACAGACACAGCCAGCCCCCACCCCTCTGCATGCACGCACACACACACAGGCGCACGCGCACACACACACATACACACACACACATACACACGCTGCCGCCCCCCACCCCCCTGCATACACACAGACACGCAAGCACGGAGCCCCACTCACCGGGCCACAGCCAGCCCCCACCCCCCACCCCTCTGCATGCACGCACACACACACACAGGCGCGCGCGCACACACACACACACATACACCCGCTGCCGCCCCCCACCCCCCACGCCCCTGCATACACACAGACACGCAAGCACGGAGCCCCACTCACCGGGACTTCTACTCCGCAGGACTCTTCCGACGTCAACGGGCACAGGGACACCGGCACTCCGCTCCTTGGCTTCCCGGGCGGACGCCGGCTGCACGCAGGGCTCTCCTCTCTCTGCACCGGAGCCATGCGCCAGCCACTGCAGCCTGCCTCCTGGGAAGCTCCGGTCGCGTGTCCGGCCCCGCCCCCGTCCCAACAAAGGTTGCCTGGCTTCCTGTTGAAGCCGGGCTGTGGCGGTGAGTTTGCTTGTTTGGTTTTCTTGCTATGTGCGTCCCATGAGACGCTGGAGAGGCGTTCTTTGCCACACCATTGAATTTGATATCGGACATAGTGATATAATAATTGATGGGCAGAGAGGTGGATACATCAAAGTGGTGTACGAGAAGTCGAAAACATTATACCATCAATTGTAGGATTTCACCCCGAGGAGCCTATGTTTAGGCGAAACACGTTGTCTGTGCTACCTGAAAAAGGATTGGAATAAAAGAGGGAAAATACGGAGTGACTGATTCAATTTGCTTCTTCTAGTACTGTTCTTAATGTGTTGACTGTTACACTGAGGTTTGTTGTTGCCTCTCATCTTGTGTTCTAAAAGTCATTTATGTATGACCAATTGGAATGGGTCAATTTTGAGGAGGGCAACTTCGGCTTGATACATTGATTGCTACTTCAAATGGTTCGGTAAGAGATTCCCTTGCTGCAATAATCTGTTGTAAAGTAATCATGATTCACACGGTTATTTACATTCAGTTACAGTTCTCATCAGTATGAGCTCATATCTATGTTAACCCGCCGGACGTCATAAATTAACCTTCAATTACTATTTATTGTTCAGGTACAATATTTTTGAAAAACTAGAAGTAAACACACTGAAAAAACTGTCCTTGCCAGAATGTCACCTGTTAAAAGGTTGCAGTCAGATAGTTGCCGAATGCCCTGTGTCATGCGTGACACCTTCACCCGTCAGGTCTTTTTAGCCAATCGCACTCTACATGCCGGGAATTTTCAGACATAACATACTTCAAATGTTAAAAGCATAACTAAAAAACCTGGGATGCGATTTGTTTTTTTTCCGAAAAGCCGGTACTGGATGGAATTGTCACACATTCCACTAGGCAGTTATACGCACTGTTCTGGAGCCAGACCGAAAGACACTGATTACCCTTCCAACTTTCAAAAAGTTTTCGAAAACAGTGTTCTCTAAAGTGGCATTTTAATAGTACTGGACCAACTCGTCAAACCCAGGGGCGTGGCTACCATTCGTGCAGCTGGTGCAGTTGCACCGGCACTTAGAGCCCAGATGGGCCCATTGAACCCTGATAATTGCTGTATTTTACTACCCTAGCAGCAGTGAAGGGGTAATTTTCCATACTTGCACCAGGGCCTATGGCATCCTTGTTACTCTACTGGCCCCGTCCACATCCCACCTCTCCCACAAAGAAGAGACGAGACCCTGGAGACCCTGTCTGTCCCACTGGCAGCTAGATTAAACTAAACGACATTGCAGTGCTGCAAAGTGCTGCAATCCTTGTAACACATGGAATTTCTTGAAAACAAATAAACAGAGAATGACTTGCATGGCTGTCCCTAAAGGCAGTGCTCTTTGTTTTCCTTTCTGTTCACAACATCACTCAGCGCCACCACAGCATCAATCTGTGCAACCATTCAAAAGCACCTGGTTCAAATATGTTCTCTCAATGTTTCAAGCTTTATTACAAATGTAACAAAAAGATGTTAATATTTCACATCTGTTCTTGGATTTTCGCTTTCAATAAAATACACTGAACATAATCTTCACAAAAGTTATTTACAAAACTTTAAGCTATTGCCATTATAAAATACAATGACTTTTATTTAAATATTAATTATTGAAAAAAAATTAAAAGCCATTGTTATTTGTAATATCAATACATGTAAGTCACGTAAATACAACACATATTGCATTACAAATGCTATAGGTGTCACATTTGCGAAGGTTATAACTATTGGCATTGTAAATGACAAAGCTATTAATTTAGCTATTTTAAAAAACAAAACATGAATAAAACATTTGTCATTTACAATACCAATAGCTCAAACTTTCCTAATGCGAGACCTATTGCATTGCAAATGCTTGTTACTTTCTGTGCCCCCCTTGTACCTCCTCTTTATTGTTGCCACCGTCACTGTTGGCTGATTATTTCTTGGTATTCCGCCGTTTTTTTCCCCACCCACTGTGCCCCCATTCCGCCTTCTGTGTCCCTTCTCTAGCTCCCCCTCCGGGCCATCTTCCCGCCGCTGCGTCCCTGCCCCCTGCTACCCCATTCGCCACCCCGCTCCCGCCTCCCAGCTGCTCCTCCCTCCCACAGCCCCTCATATGGAGGCCGCGCAGCGGGCGCGCCGCCGGCACGCCGAAGGCGCGCCTAAGGCAAGCCCGTCTGCGCCCGTCCGCGCCTGGACTTGTTTTCCGGTCGGACTTGTTTCCGGTCCAGGGAAGGCATGGCTTGGCAGTTCGGGCTGGACTGTTCCCATCACAGGGTCAGACTGATTTGCATATGGCCATGTCTGAACTGGGGTGGCAGAGTGGGCTAAAGAATGGTGATGGATTAATCTGTTGACTGGGTGTGAGTGTTTGATTGGTTCAAATGCTCCGTCTATCATCACCCCCTTTTGTACCGCGCCCAGCGCCAGAACCCCTGGCACCCGCCGGAGCCAGGGTACCCGACTGAAATACGACTCCGCCGCCCTCAACGCACTCAACACCGGACGGCCGCCCGCCTGCTACCGAGCCACCACAAAACGCACCCACGGACCCTTCACCTGTCAAGCCTACAAATTCACTTACCTCCGATCCTGCCCCCGCCAGCCAGACCAAGCAACAGCGACAACCACCTCAAGTGCATCCTCCTCAACACCCGCTCCGTCCACAAGCACGCCGTCGAACTCTGGGACCTCCTCCACTCAACAACACCAGACGTCACCTTCCTCAAGGAGACCTGGATGAACGTGTCCTCGGCCCCAGACATCACCATAGCCATCCCGGACGGCTACAAGATCACCCTGAAGGACCGCACCAACCAAACCGGAGGAGGAATCACCATCATCTACAAGAACACCATCAACCTCACGACCAACGCCAAAGACACACTCTCCTCCGCCGAACACCTACACTTCCAAATACACACCGACCCCAAGACCACCCTGGGAGGAACGCTCATCTACTGACCCCCGGGCCCGCGTACACAATTCAGCGAAACCATCACCGACTTAGTCAGCCCGCACGCCCTAGCCTCTCCAGAATACATCCTCCTAGGGGACCTGAACTTCCACCTAGAGAAAAACAATGACCACAACACCACCACCCTGCTCGACAACCTGGCCAACCTCGGACTCAAGCAACTGGTGGACACACCCACCCACCTCGCCGGCCACACGCTCGACCCCATCTTCTCCGCCAGCAACCACGTCTCCTTCAGCCACTCCACAGAACTACACTGGACCGACCACAGGTGCATCCACTTCACCTTCAAAAAGAATACATTCCACCACCGCACACAACAAATCCCCCGCAAATGCTGGAGCAAAATCACCACAGACCAGCTCCTCTCATCACTAAGCCAGAACCCGCCAGCCGACACCGCTGACCCCAACAACGCAGCTCACAACCTCGCACAATGGATCACCAACTGCTCCGACGAACTCGCTCCACTGAAGAACCCCCCAGACAAGACCGGCAACAGGAAAACACCATGGTTCACAGACGCCCTCAAAGAATCAAAGAAATCCTGCCGACCCTCGAAAAAACCTGGCGCCACAATCGGAATTCAGAAAACATGACAGCTCTCAAAAACGCCACCCGCAAACACCACCAGCTGATCCGCACCACCAAAAGGACATCGTTCAAAGAGCGACTAGACAAGAACACCCACAACAGCAAGGAACTCTTCAGCATCGTCAAAGAGCTCTCCAACCCCAGCGCCAGCAAGAACGACATCACACCGTCACAAGACCTCTGCAACTCCCTCACCACGTTCTTCCACCGTAAGATCGCAGATATACACAACAAATTCGGACCCCAGATTCCGCCTCCAGTCACAGAACCAACGACCCCTACCACCACCCTCATCGCATGGACACCCATCAGTACTGAAGACACCACCCACGTCATAAACACCATCCACTCCGGCTCCGCCTCTGACCCATGCCCCCATCACATCTTCAACAAAGCCGACAGCATCATCGCACCCCACCTCCGGAATGTCAAACAGCTCCTTCACGCCAGCCACCTTCCCGGAGAGCTGGAAGCACACAGAGATCAACGCCCTACTGAAGAAACCCACGGCGGATCCCAAAGACCTCAAGAACTTCCGCCCCATCTCTCTTCTTTCCTTCCCGGCCAAAGTCATCGAGAAGACCGTCAATAAACAGCTGACGACTTTCCTCGAGACAAACAACTCGCTCGACACGTCCCAGTCCGGATTTCGTGCAAACCACAGCACCGAAACTGCTCTCATCGCAGCCACCGATGACATCAGGACCATGATGGACAACGGAGAAACAACCGCCCTCATTCTCCTAGACCTCTCGGCAGCGTTTGAGACTGTATGCCATCGCACCCTAATAACCCGCCTCTTCCACACTGGGGTCCAAGGAAAGGCCCTGGAATGGATCACCTCCTTTCTCTACGACAGAACCCAGAGAGTCCGCCTCCCTCCCTTCCGCTCAACGGCCACCGAGATCATCTGCGGCGTACCCCAAGGCTCCTCACTCAGCCCAACACTCTTCAATATCTACATGAGCCCCCTCGCAGCCATCGCACGCAATCACAACATCAACATCATCTCCTATGCCGACGATACCCAACTGATACTCTCCCTCACCAAGAACCCAGCCACCGCCAAAACCAACCTCCAGGAAGGAATGAAAGACGTCGCAGAATGGATGAAGCTCAGGCGCCTGAAGCTGAACTCAGACAAGACAGAGGTCCTCATCCTCGGACAATCCCCCTCTGCCTGGGACGACTCCTGGTGGCCCACAGAGCTGGGCTCCGCACCTACTCCCATGGACCACGCACGTAACCTAGGATTCATCCTGGACTCCTCCCTCTCGATGACCAGGCAAGTCAACGCCGTCTCTTCATCCTGCTTCAACACCCTGCACATGCTCCGAAAAATCTTCAGGTGGATCCCCACCGATACCAGAAAGACCGTCACCCAGGCCCTCGTCACCAGCCGACTGGACTACGGAAACGCCCTATACGCAGGAACCACAGCCAAACTCCAGAAACGACTTCTGCGCATACAAAACGCCTCCGCCCGACTCATCCTCGACATCCCCCGCCACAGCCACATATCCGCCCACCTAAGTAACCTGCACTGGATCCCCATCAACAAGAGGATCACATTCAGGCTCCTCACCCATGCACACAAAGCCCTCCACGACAAAGGACCCGAATACCTCAACGACCGCCTCTCGTTCTACAGCCCTACCCACCAGCTCCGCTCAGCCAGCCTTGCCCTCGTTCCACGGACCCACAGAACCACCGCTGGAGGAAGGTCATTCTCCTACCTGGCCGCAAAGTCATGGAACTCACTCCCCGCACACCTTCAACTCACCTAGCTCCGTGAGACTCTCACGGATGAGTAGCGCGCTCTACAAATGTATTGATTGATTTATTGATTGATTTTGCTGTTATGACACCACTCTGTAGTTCTCTCAACTAGGGTATGAAGATGCAAAGAAGACCAGTCAAAGATCTTGATGGTGGCATAAAGGAGAAAAAATAAGGAATGTTTTTCTTAGTTGAGCCTGCTCCCAGATCGGGTATAAAGTTTATGTATGAGCCGAAGAGAAAACTACAGACACGTCAAAAAGGCAACAGGGAAGTTGTATCTTCTTTAGGAACCAGAGCAGGACGTAAAGTATTCTGCTACATGCTCTTACCTTCCTGATCGCCTTCAGTATTTAATCAAGGTGCTGTGTTTGGTAATAGAACGTTATGCCTCAGTGCCAATTGCTAAAATTAAGGAACCGATAAAGAACTCACCATTCCTTTTAAAACTTCATACCAAGATTATGTGAACGGGTAATGTCCATACAGGCCAGGCAAAGCATCAGATCCCCAGGGAATATTCTGTACAAAATTTTGACTCATTGGGAGAAGGGGGCAGGTAAACTTCAGCTATTCGATGTGAAAGAATCCACAGCAGAGCACTGCACTGTATTCATCCAGGACAGGTATTGTTGGTATTTGTAGCTGTAACTGGTGATGTAGAGATCAACTTGTGGAAGACCACTAATGCTATACATCCACCAGGAGGATCTCCATTCGGTAACGCTTCTCCTGGTAGATCCCTGTTTAAGAATAGATTCCTTATGTTTAGACTATCTCCAGGTGTCAGACTGGTTTTAGAGAATTCTTCAGCAAGCTCCTTTGTGACGGTAAGTGGTGCCTTGGGGCTCTGTGGTGACTTCTTACTGCTCCCGAAGTGACAGAGCTGCATGTAAGTGTCATCTCTGCACACTGCTGTCAGTTTCATGTATTTTTCCTCTCCAGTATCCTTAGATGCAGAGCGCAGAAAACATTTTCGGAGACACTGTGCTGAGCCACAGAACAGGGAGGCATTTAGGAATCTGCAGCTATTTAGAGTATCCACCAGAAAGAGAACTACCGAAAGTTAAGTAACTTTTTCTTTTGATGGATACTTCTAACCGCAGATTCCTCACCTTTAGAATAGATACAGTGGCAGTATCTCCCGAAGGTAGAAGATCTAGTGAGTCGACTCAGCTCAAAAATTCCTGCAGAACCGAACGGGTGTAGTGACCATCCCACTGGATCGGGCCATCAAGACAGTAGTGTTTTATGACTCTATGCCTCATGCCCACGTCTCAGCCTTGCACATGTCCAGAACAGGTATGCTTCGGGAGAAAGAAGTCGAGGAATGCAGTCAGTGGTGGCATGAACAGTGTTTGACTGGGCCACAGCCTTGAAAGGATTAGTTTGTTTGCTGTGGTACATATTGGGAGGACTAGTGTTGTCTAGAAGCTGGTCCCTTGGAATAGACTCTGAAATTTCTGTACTGCTGGGAAATTGCTTAGACAACGTCAATAGCCCCAAGAATTATGCTGTGGTGCAACTATCCTTGAATCGCTTCAATGCCGAATCAGCTTCTTCTTTAAATAGTCTGAAGCCATCAAAGGGAATGTCCTTTAAGGACGTTTACACACCTCAAGAAAACAACATTGAGCACATTCAGGCATGCCTCCTGAGTAGTACGTATTGTCCATACCAACTTGAAGTACATACTTAAGTGTGTCCTAGACAGCCTGAATAGTTTGGTGTAGTGAGGCCCCGAAGTCCTTCGGGACAGCCCGCAAGATGACACTGCCCATGTACCATAGCATGTAGGGTGTACCTCCTCAAAAGGCAAAGTTCATTAATAGATGTGAGTGGTAGACTGGCTGAGATGACACCACCTCAGCAATTAATTTCCATCACCCAACCACCAACCTGGTTAGGAAGTCCGGCTCACCAGTGGCCAATCTGTCACCTAGCCACAGGTTGAACCTACTAGCAGGCATGTGCACAGCTTAGACCAAGTAGCCAGAAAACCATCTAAAAGGGCATCATTAAATTGCAACAACAGATCAGACAAAGCTAGCCTTGGTTGAAGAATCTGTTATTAAATTAGTTTTTGTATCTATAGTGGACACATTCAAATCGAGTGCTTCAGCTTGCCTCGGACTCACTACTGTGAATGAAGTGCTTTCTTTCATTGATCATCCAGGTGGCGAGTCTTGCCCCATTTCAGCTGGTCTATGAAGTCCATTAATATTCTGTAAATCTCAATCAACAGTACAATGAGTGGGGAGGAATCTGTCCCCATATCATCATTAGCGTCTTAAGAGACATTGGATGCTTCTTGCATTGGATCCGAATCAGAACCGATGGCAGCATGAATCTGCTGTAGGTACCAAAGTCAGGGTAGAAGCACTGGATTGGAGTCCACAGATTGCGCTTTTGTAATTGCATAGAGAAAAATAGGCCTGGATCGGGCTGACCTCCGTTTGAGGTCAGATTCGATCACTGATTGGAGCTTTTGGAGATTGTGCCTCTGCAGTATGGAAGAAACCAGTGTGGACCTTGGTGACACGGTACAAGTCAGTGCCAGCCGGTAAGGGCTTGGTAATAGGTCGCACATGAGCAGACAGCGTTGGGGGGAAAGGCAGAAGTCTGACTGGAGACTCCTGAATCTCCACGGGGTATGGGGGTGAGTTAGAAGGAGCTGTAGGCACACCAAGGATATACAACATGACCACTATTTGTTGAGGTGTCAACAATGTCCTGGGAACTCAGGTCACACCCAGACCAATAGTGGAAATATTTCAGATTCAGGCGACCTTGGAGTTGTGAAACCTTGGTGTTTCCACTAGGCGTCGAGTGGCAAGATTGGGACAAGTCCTGCTTGGGTTTCTTATCCCTGTGTCAGGAATTCTACTTGCAATTACCATAAGACTTCAAACAAGAAATCAACTTCTTGCAAGAGCGAACTCGACACCAGACCCACAATTGGGCCCATGACATTGAGCAGGAGCAGGGCCTGTGAAAACAACATTTTCTTGTGTCTGCGACATCAAGTTTCATCTCCCAGGCACAAATGACCTTGGGGTAACTGAGGATACACTTGTCACATGACTTAGAGCCATGCTCAAAGACCAATCACCACAGATATATCCTGTGCTGGTCTGTGACTGACATCTCCTTGCTGCATTCTTGACACAGCTTTAACACTGTGGTTTCATTGGGCACAGTGTTCATTGGCACTCTTTGAAAAGAATTAGGAGGTATCAAAAGACCAGCTAAGGTGGAAGCAGAGCTGTGGATCTGCCTGGAAGAAGGAAGAAAGACAGGCATTGATATTCGCACAGAAGTGGTGCTAAAATGTCTCCTTCGGGAAGGGTTGAAAGGTAAGGAATCTACACTTAGATGTATCCATCAAAACTCTTAGCACTCACACTGCAGTTATGCCCCAAGCATTTTACACAGGATGATGAAATCCAGTGTGAAAGTGGAATGTCAAAGTCATTCTTGAAAATGCTGGTGATCTTGATACTGTTCCACAGCTTTAGGCCATATGTATATAGCACTGGTCTAAAGAAATACTGGTCACAATCCGCAACAATAATTTTTGCGACCCAACCTATGCATAATAGCTCAATCTGCAAAATACAGTTCCTAGTGGGTTGCAATTCAACCCCCCTCATGAATATTAATGAAGTAGTTTGCAAATTTCAACCCACTATGAATCGCAGCCATCATAGTGATGGCTGCTTGCTGAGGTCAACAGAGCCCCATGTCTGTTATTTGTTTTTAAATAAAGCATTCTTTTTATATAACCTGTAAACAGGAAGCGTTAAAAAAAAAACTAAAAGTTTTAACATTTTTAAGAGTAGGCTGTGGGCCATGGGACCACTATCGACTCCTAAAACATGTGTTTGGCCACATTCTCAAAGGGGAAGGGGTCCCTTAGGGGCCTCTTCCCATTTGAGAATGGGTTACTTACCACATGTTTGTAGTCTGTAAAGTAGTAATGTTTTGTCACCAGATTCCTGTTCCCCTAAACACACCCCTTCTAAATACTGAATAAATATTTGTCTGCAAACCAAAATTGTGATTTGGTAATGTGTTACCAACTTGGTATTTGGCTTTCATACAAAATAAAGCCTTTTTGTGGTGACAAACAGCCCAATTTTGCAAATCAGAAGGTCTGAAAATGCAAAAATGCTTCATAAATCTGGCCATTAATTTCTACTTCTGCAAATAAGTGGCAACCATGTGATGCTTTTTTGGCTATGAGCATGACAGGCATGTGGTGGGTGGGTGATCCAAATGAGGTGAGGTGGTGTCAAACCAGCATATACCAAAGCTATTTTCAGCCATTACCTTAAAATCCTCCATCAAAAATAAAATGGGCAAAAATGTAACCACTGCCATATTGGTAGCCATTGTATTAATTTCAAACGTAGATGAAAGCGCTTGTGATCTTTTCTAATGAATTCTCAGGCGAGCTACACTTACGTATTCCCAATAATCCAGTAAGGCCAACGTTGACATCTTAAAGATAGAGGAACAATGGATTTAGTCTAGAAGATGTTGTCTCGTGGCTAAACTGCTGAATTTGGAACTTGAGGTCCTGGGTTATAATCCTGGCGTCAGCTCTTGACTTAAAATCATGTGATTCTGCCCAAAGCACTCAAGCACCCTGTACCAAAAAAAATCTGCAAAACGTGAAAATGCAATGGAACTGTAAAATGGAATTAAATAATATAAAGTGTTGAAAATACGCATTTGATATTACATTTTTCTTCAGCTATATTTACGCTATATAAATTCCAACATATACTAAGTGGTTGCAATTATTATAGGCTTATGGATGTTTTATCCTCATTATTATTTGAGTAGCTGAGGAGAGTTTTTATTGAACGTAATGCTTGTATTTCTGACTGGTTAAACACGCTTTGTGGTTATGCAGGACAGGATTTCCTCATATTGTTGAACCTCCCAAGGCAATGCTTTATTTGAACGTGGAACCGCGCCAAAGGTGCATTCTCTTGTCCGTTTTCTTTGCAGGAAACAAGGTGTAATATAAACCCTTTAATTTGGATGCCGACCTACCATCACACTCGTCGTTAGATAAATAAAACGAGTCGTGCTGGGTTGAGGGAGTCAACTTTGGACTTACCAGCTCAGGACGAAATAACCAATCGCCACCACTTTCCTTCTAGTTACACAAACACTCCATATACGCATTTAATGCAAGTCTACTGTGGGGGGTTTAACAACCATTCTTCTAAAATATTTAAAAAGTACACAAATTATTTCCGAAACCAGAAGCAAACATTTTCAAAGAATAAAAGCCAGTAACTGCAAAGAGGAGAAAACCAAAAAGCTGTTTTCTCGAGTTACGCTCCTAGAGTCTGGAATAACAAGCCATCACCAGTTGAACTTCTCAAACCCTCCAGCAGTTCAAAGAGACTCACCTCTTCAATGAACAGTACACCTCAAAACAAAAGGGATCCCATATCATCGAAGACTCTATTTGATCCTCAATGGAGTATCTCTGGGATCATGGCCATTTACAGCGCTTTGCAGTTCTTTAGCAAGGTAGCGCTGGATAAACACGAACATAATGCATATTCAATCTATCAACCACTCAGTGCTTACTTTGAAAACAATAAATCCTAGGGCTCAGAGCCAAGGCTGCGTAGTCTTGATTCCACCTCATGCCTCTTTCATTCAACACCAGCCACTCGCAGCATCTTTATCTCACTCTTGCACGTTACTTTTCCTTCCTACTTTCTTCCTTTGTCACTGTTTTTCCCCCTTTCTCTTTTTACCCCCTTTTGAGTTTTTGTCTTTAACTCTGGGTGAAAGTCTGATGAGGAAAAATAAGTGTCGACCCCAAAAACGAGTCACATGTAACCACCGGCTCAAATTAAGTACCACAACCACTCTAAACATTTCCTTTAAAGGGATGCGTGGTTTCGGCAGGTGTATGTCTACAAAGTGCTATAGAATTCAGTCCCGTAAAACTAATGTAGTGGCCGGGGTAAGGTGAGATCGCCACAAACTGTTCTGAATAGAAACACCACACCAACACGAGAACGGCACAATGACAAATACCCGACATTCTTCTCCGCAACACAATACAATCCGCTAAGAAAGAAAAGACGGCAGGAAAAGCTGCCCACTTGGTGTACGATTATCCTCATGAATTAACTATGCCTGTCATTTCAGTGAGGTAATGACAGCTTGATTAAAGGCTGCCATGCCCGTAAATATTTAGGCAACTGCTACACCTGATACTGTAATTGTGCATCTCAATAATATTACATTTACTTTACTCCTTATGTTTCAGCTATTTGAGGAACATTTCTGCTCAGCACGCATAGTTTGTTTTTGATGTAGCGTTTCGTAATGCAGTTCTGCTGTTTCTAAGCGCTTTAAATAACAGCCTTACCAGGGTTATCCCAAAAACATAGGTGGTGGAATAGGTAGAAAAAAGAGGTGGGTTTAAATAAACTTGAAAAGTGGACTGAGAATTGGCAACTACGCTAAAATATGTTGGATGGCTTTCACCATTGCTAGGGCATCACTGCTTTCTTTATCTGGGCGACCGCTTAGTACGGTTATGGGATTTTCATTAACCAATTGAATATGGTTGGTTGTTTGAATGTTTCTAGTAGAGATTTCTTAAATGTCTTGTTTAGTAATGTTTATGTTCAATATTGTTAAAGTCAGTGTTATCCTCCTGAAGATCTCTGAAGTATGTTATGTGCATGGGTGGATGCCAAAAGACT
The DNA here is from genome assembly GCF_964263255.1 of Lissotriton vulgaris. Taxonomy (NCBI): domain Eukaryota; kingdom Metazoa; phylum Chordata; class Amphibia; order Caudata; family Salamandridae; genus Lissotriton; species Lissotriton vulgaris. The sequence goes on along the minus strand of NC_141697.1, from coordinate 334,366,605 downwards.
TTGCTGTTTTTCGTTGAGACAACACTGACCATTAAGGTACTAAGTATTAAACAACAAGTAACATGGAACCGAGAGTCAAGCCCGGAGGTATCAGAGCGCTTTACATGAGGAAGAAACATTGTTTCATGACCTGGTTACAAAGTTACATCAGTTACTGGAGCTTAGTTACAGGAATTACATGAGTACAAAAGCATAGCATAAACATGAGGAAAAAATAGGCAGCAGGAGAGATGAATAGGGGAGAGAGGGAAGGAATAGGGGAGGTACAGGATAATAATTGAGGGAGGAGGGGGAAGGTAAAGAAGGCACAACAGGGAGACGAGGAAAAACATTGTCCGACGTCCAGCTGGGTAGGTGAAAGCCATGGGGTGAACCAGAGCCAAACTCCTCTATAGCTGTGTGGGACAGCTCCACCGGTCATCGGCCAGAGGTTGCTCGGGCACCGCAGTACATACAGAAAAGTTATAGTTTCCGCATAGTCCAAAAAGTTCCATCGAGCGCGCCGATCACAGTGCACGGTGCTGTGCTCCCAGCAGTAATGGAGTAAAAACCCAGGACTCCACTGTGTGAGACTCCTTTGTCGCTGTGGACTCTCTCAGAGACTACTGGACATAAATGCTGGAGAGCTGGAAAGTGGAAAGGGGCCCACTCATGGTGGCCATTATTAGAAAATTGGTGTGTCATATTAATGCTTACAAGGCAGGGGAGCATCGTCCATCACAGCGCCGTAATCGCAGGCGTCCAACAAGTGGATCGATAGAGACATTTTGGAGCAGTCGAGGGGCCGCCATTTTGAAGAGGACAGAGCGGAGGACAAGATGTAGGCGGTAGCAACAGGGCACAGCAATCAAAGCAATCAGGGCCTCGTCATTGTAAAGCTTACAAGGCAGAGGAAAGTCGGCCATCGATTGTAGGGACAGATAATGGTGCGTGGAGGCACGACATCTGAACGGCAATTAAAGGTATCAGGATGTGCGGGGGTGTGGGGGCAAATAGAAGGCCCAAGGGGGTTGGGCACTCGTGGTGCTCCTCGGCTCACGCAAGAATTCTCCAGAGCCATGCTTAGCGTTCTGAGTGCGCCTCGCGGATTCCCCTCTCAGTGTCGGGCTCCTTGTGAGTATGGAGCTGCTGGCAGTGAGTTAATGCTTTGGCAAAGGGGGGTGGGGGCAACTCAAATTGCAGCATAGGGATGCTTCTCTTCCCCCACTGGTGTCGGGTGACTCGCAATGTGCCCCTCACTTCTGCAACCTCCGCCTCCCGCACCATGATGTTGATTGGTGCTGAGGCTTAACTCGTTCCTAATGCAGGGCTGTCTCTGCCGGCGGCCATTCGAAGGTCAGGCACTCTCGGCCACTCAGTGCCACCGTGGGTTTTCACTCAATCTAGGGGGAGTGTTCCACTGACCTCTATTTCGTAGTGCTGATGTTCTTTGTGGACACTAAGAGGGATTCCTTGCGAGTGTGGAGCTGCGGGTGGCGATTAACGCTGAGGCGGGAGGGTGGGAAGGAGAGGGGCACCTCGGCAAGGCACGTAATATTGCTTCTCTTACTCCTCAGGTACCGGGATACTTTCAGTATGTCCTGTACTCCTGTAGTCCCTACCTCCCGCACAATAATGAAGATTGGTGCTGAGGCTCAATGTGCTTCCGAGGCGAGGTTGCCTCTGGATCTGGCCATTTTAGGGTAAGGCACTATTGTCTTGTCAGCGCCACTGTGGGCCTTCACTCTGTAATCGGGGAGAGGATTCCACTGACCTCCACTCCATGGCAATGATGTGCTCCACGTCCGCTATGTTTCTCTTGATGAGGGTTTATGTTGGCGTCGCCATCCGATGAGGTGTGGTGGAGAGAGTGGTGTTCATGCTGGCAGCCCAGTGTAGCTTTTCTTCAGGTCCTGCAGGGCTGTCATTCACAGCCAGTATTGGGGTGCCCACTTTGGTGTTTCCGCAGCCTGGTGTGTCCCGGTGTCCACAATTTTCAGTTTGGGTGCTACACACTTAGCGCGGGCTCAACCGAGCTGGAAGGGTCCACCAGGTGCTAGCGGATGCCATTTTTTCCTGGGAGTCTTCTTCTGGGAAAGGGCTGCTATTTGTCGGAAAATTGCTCCGGAGCAGGATGCAGTTACAAGCATCAGGTTCCCGTAGTGTTTGGACCTCTTTTCGGCCGCTTTTCGGTCAGTTAGGCATGATGGAAATACTGAAATGTGCGCCCGTGTGCGGAGCCTCAGCACTGCACAACCGCCATCCGATTTTCACAGACAGAGGACCGAGTTAATGGCTATTAGCAAAGTCCAACCTAGCAGAGCTAACTACAACTTCTCCCTATAACCTCTGCCTGCTCAAGATCATAAACTTTAAACAATAGTATCTCTAAATGGACAACTCAGTGAAGTAAGGGGACTTTGAACACCAAAACGCCAAAAAGGGACCTGCAGAGCTGCTCAAATCTGACAGCTTATTAAATAAAAAAACTTCATCATCCATCACACTGCTAGGAGCTGCGTCTCATAACATGACATAACTCAGTGGTCCTCATCCTTATTTGATATCGTTACTGGAGCTGTATTCTACTTCTCTTCTCGTTGTGTATCACCTGGATGGGATTTTTTTGTGACTACAACTGTTTGGCATTCTTATTGGTTATCGATACTGGATTAGTACTCTACCTTTCATCATTTTGTAAAGCGCTGTGATAGCCCGTGGGATCTGGTTCGCGCTATACAAAACTTTATAAAATAAAATAAAAAAATAAATGCACAACATGGAAACACTTCCCACAGTGGATCAAGACGAAAACAGCATCCTTCCAACCACACATCCTACACAGTGTAGTGTGCTACCCATGTAGGCAAGTGCTTCAGAGCCCCACTTAGGTGTAGTAAGTGCTATGTGAATGCATGTTGCAATACAATCATTTTCTATATGGCAACTGACTCAGAACACCATGGATCCAATGATCTTGGCACATCTCACTTTAAAGTAGTCAGCACGCAATATGTTGAGTGCATTAACACAACTTAAATATACGCATGAATTTGTTTTTTATGCTTGCGTTGTAAGGAACAAGCCAGTAGTAGAGTTTAGAAAGCTCTAGAACAGAGTTACAGATTACCAAGAAGTGTAGAATTCGATCAGAGAATGAATCTTGAAGTATGGGCTGGTACAACAGCTAGGTAGGTAGGTACGCTTGGCAGTCCTTACCTGCTGCTAGAAGGCCACACAAGTGTGCTCAACAACAGCAACTAACATAACACCTATCATTTGTATTATTGTAAGTAATGCACTAATATAATAATATTTTAAAACATTGAAAAGGGAATACCGAAGTACTTATCAAAAGGTTAAAGTTATCTTCGAGAAAATTGAGGTTGGGAGCTATAAGCTGAGGGAGACAATGAACATACTGAGTTTTTACCTTTTTTAAAATGTCGATATATGAAGGGCAAGAAACATTTGTGTCATTAAGAATGTTAAGACCTTCCAAAGGTTCACATAAAATTTGACAATCAAATGGGCCTTGAAGATACTGTCAAAGAATAACACAGTATACTATAAACGCTTTATAGAATATCATGAACTTGACACAAGGAATCTGTACCAGACGTGAGCCAAAGCAATTAATTTAAATGACTACAACATAAGGTACTATCAGCAGGGCGGCTTTAGCACTGGTGGTGCCTGGTGTGACAGTGTTTGGTGGCACCCCCAATAACAGAGCCCTTCAAGTCTGCATAACCTACTCTCAGATGCATTTAATTAGTTTTATAGCACCACTCATACCAGCTTTGGGTATCAGAGCACTTTGCATCACACACACATTACACAGAGACAAACTTTTATACGGGTGAAAATCAGTGTATAGGAAATGTTACATACGCTAGAGGACTACAAGGTGTAGGAGTGACATTTCATCCATTCGGGTGGGCAATATAGTTTAAGAGTGCTCGGTTTGGAGAAACACAAACGGAACACCGTTGTTGGGGGATCTCATTAATAAAAAAGAATCGATTTCTACCCAATGAACCCTTTTACTATATTAGGATAATGAAAACATGGGGGGAGGGGGGATAATAACGCTCTACTCAATACCTTGATGTACTTGATGCAGTACTTTGATGACAGTTAATAGTTCACTGTTCTATATTTGGATGTTACTTATAAACTGCAAGAAATAAAAGAATCTCCCCAATAAAAGCAGTACCCCACTGACCTATTTACATTATATGCACTTTGCGATCTGCATTGTACACGTTCTTTGCAGCAGGCATATTAATCTTCGGCGCTACCTTACCATGAGTCAAAACTTCCACTAGACAAACTTCCGATCTCTCTCCAGGAATAACATTAATCATTAAACATTAGAGTTTTGTTGACATTTTTAATAGTTGCCTGGAAATTGCTGAAGGCAAGTAATGCGGCAGCAGGTACTTTTAAACACCTTAATTAACTTGTAAACACGGGCTCCACCCGAAGTCAGCGCCCGGGGCGGTGGCAACAGTCGCACCGCCCTAGAGCCGCACCCAGAACATCAGCATATATGTGTGTGGCTAACCAAACACTCTTGCCTAACGTGAATTATGCGAAGAATACAATTTTGTCAAGGCCACCAAGCTCAAGCGCTCTATCGTGGATGGTCATAATTGTTTTTAATGAGGCATAACCTGTGCAATGCTCAACTGAAACCCAGGGGTCCATTACATCTTAACATCCTTTTCACGTGTGCCTCATGAAGCCCTGCCTTTGCATAGACACATCTCTGCTATCTGCAGGGCTATGTTCTTGCATGTGGTTCACTTTCCAAGGATCCAAAGAGTGTTACTCTCATATGTTTAGCGCATTTGAACATTCAATATACTCAGTCTGGACATCTACAGCATGAACTTTATAATTTATGGCGGCATCCAGAATAAATTCACTTCCTTATGCCCACAAAACATAATATATGATTATAGTGCATTTGATCTGTAATCGTCCTCATCCATGTTCTGAGTTTGTAGGGTACATAGGTGTCTACACCAGTAGGTAATGTCTGGCACGCATGGGTAATTTACCAAGCAGTGCCGCTTAACTTAAGTTATGAGAAAGTCGTCAAGTTCCTTGGCTTAAGCTCACCACCCGTCAATGGGCAGATTTGTTTTTGCTGGGGCCCTGTTTTAATCTTAAAAATACCATGCTATGATGACGAACTTCATAGGTATGTGATCCTCAAACTTATATTTTCAACTGAATATCATTCTGGCTATAGGTAAAATATGTGTGCGGCTACTTGTGACAATAGTTGTTACAAAGTTTATACTTAACAACTTGTTCTGCTAGTTTCAGAATACATGGTGTGAGAAAAATGCAACTACCTTTTTTAGGTCTCGGCCTGTGTAGGCTGCGCTTGCGCAGTCTCGCCGGAGAGATCTTATGTTTCTTAGTGTGGGGCTTGAACCCGCCCCTCTTCTCCATTGGCTGGCTTACTAAACGGAGGCCATCCATTGGAGGAGAGGGGGCGTCTGTCCATTTAAGACACGTCTTTTTGGGATTCAGGGGTGTGTTTTTTAGTTTATTTCTCTCCTCTTCCCATTGGCTGAAATTTTACATTCCAGCCAATGGGAAGAGGAGAGAAAGAAAAACACGCCCCCGAATCCGAAAATGACTGGGCGTTTCTCCGAGGCATTTCTGCTAGACCTCAGAGAAACATGGTGGTGTGGAGCGCGCGGCGCAGTGAGAGTTCCCGCAGAGCTGTTCCGCGCTGTTTCCGACTCGAACACTCATTGCATGTCAACAGCAGTAACCGCCTCAGTGTAAACCATCCCGCAAAAACCCAACCCCGCTGGGGCTGCTGCGCTATATGGCAAAAGACAGAACCTGCCAGGAAACCAGCACGACACAGAATGGCGGCAACCCACTTCGATAACTGCAGTGTCTGGTGCCCGTTGTGACCGCTCCCGGTGAGCGTGTACCTGCAATATTATTATCCTGGAAACACCAGCCCTATTCACCAACAAACGGTAGAGGCTGCTAACTGATGCCAAAAATACATCGATTTTGCTCCGGTAAGGGTGGACGGAGTTGTGGCGGGTAGCGGTGGAAGGCTTTGTGGGAAAAGTTGCACAGAGTGATTTACGATGCTGCACGCTGCCCGGGTGGGAACCCTCGGAGCGAGCGGTGCGGTAGGCGGTGAGAGATACTGTGTGCTGTGCCCAGTTATAGTCAGAGGGGGTATGTTGACCAGCACTTCACTAATTCCAGGGATGGAGTAGCGCTGCAACTAACATTCCTCGAGTATGCCATTCATATGATTGCCTGCCAATTACCAAAGTGCAGCACCTGTGTAGGGTACTTGGCCCCTGCATCCGGTTGCATCTCCCGCGCCGAGGCCATCTGCTGTGGACTGTGAGACTCTGCTATTGTCCTACATTTCCCTGTTATGACTGCAGCCTGTATAGTCTGGTGCTGTGATCGTTGATATTCCTGGGCTGTGTCTGAACATAAGCAACCCTTGGTTCTCTGGTGTTAAGCGCTGGAAATCTGTCATTGCTGCATCTATTGTACAGCGGCCTGAACAGCGATTGTTCCGAGGAGCCTATCATATATGCTAATAATTGGAGTAATATTAAACACCCACCAATTGTCATAGCTATCATAATTGCATGCGAGGGGTAGAGGTTACGCGTGGCGCAGTGAAAGTTCCCGCAGAGCTGCTCCACGCTGTGTCCGAATCGAACACTCATTGCATGCCAACAGCAGTAACCGCCTCATTGTAAACCATCCTCCGCTATGCCTCTTTATTCCTCGCTTCAATCACTGGCTTTCCACCGCCCTGTCGTTCGACTTCCCTCTCCACGTTTTCTCTTTTCCTCACCCTCTTTTCCCCTCTCTGTTCCCTTCCACCTCTCCCTGCCTGCCCTCCCCCTCCCTCCCTCCCCCCTCACTCCCCAGTCCTCTGGAGGCCCTTCGGGGAAACATAATAGCAGCCCTTTATATAACTGGACATTTGGCACAAAGCATGAGGTGCCCCCTTCACTTTGAACTGAAGGAGGGGGGTCCATTTCAAGGGGATTCTCACCCACAGCAAAGCAGAGGAGCAGGAAGAGAATCCCTGGGGCGGGGAGCCCACAGTCTCCCCCCGCAGCCATCAGCGCGCCCTCCACAACGGGCTCCTGTGTTCCCCCTACTGATATCATGACCAATATTACGGTAGAATTATCAATAGCCGAAATGGTGTTAGGAATTGATGGAGATCTCAGCCCAAAAGAAAAACCAGGGACTTATATTTACCTCCATGGCTGTTTTCGGAATATGTCTAGCATCTAGCTGGCTGGATCTAAATCCTCCAACCTTTCAACAGTGGCGGGTGAGACTATTAGCTACTTATAGTTTAGAAATAGCTATATATAGGAGGAAAGGGGCGAAGAGGAAAAAAAAGGCCTCGAAATCTGGGGCCCTCTTATACAGTGGATGCAACACACTGAATCGTAAAGTGTAAAGAATAACATTTCATATTTTAAACTAATGTGACTTTAACATGAGTTAATCGTCTGTCGATATCTGACCAAGTTGTAATGAAATGTATTCCGCTCTCCGGTTTTTTTTTCTTGTTTCTTTTCATTTATCTTTCAAATTACCTGTCAAATGTGGCCGGAGGGGGGCTGGGAACGGGGCGGGAATAGGGGAAATTGAGTGTCTCTGTGTAAAAAAATGCTCAATAAAGAATTTAAAAAAGTAACTACAAAGCATAAGATGGTGCATTAGCACCCCAAGACACTTGGGGGCATATTTACAAGGAGCTAGTGGTGCAGCAGCGACATTGTTTTTGACGCAGTGGGGGTGCAATCAATGCTCCACACTGCTCCATATTCACTAACTGGCGCATTGGGCCTAATGCATCAGTTTGTAGAGGCCTGTATCACATTATACCCGCGCCAGGTCTAATGTATGCAGGGTAGATGTCCCCATATTAAAAGTCATGTTGAACTGATGCAGTGAAATTTACAACTGCTTCAAAACCCCCTCGCCTTCTATAGTGGAGAGGTGTGGCTCACTGGTTAGAGGCGGCAGACCTGTAAGCAGAGAATGGCCAGGGACCAGGGTTCAATTCCCGACGTGGCAAGGTCGTGGACCAGGGGTCAACGGACTCGATAATTCTCGCCTCAGTGCCTACTCTAACCTGGGAACACACTCGGTAACTCTGGGCATTAAGCTTGCCTCATCTCTACAACGGCCCCCCACAGACGCCAGGGATGCCTGGTTTCACCCTGGAGATACCCAGTAAGGGACCATTTCACAGGGAAAACCAGGACGTGTTCCCCAGTGGTCTGCAGCGCCAGGACACTCGGTTAGAGTAACAGTGCGCTTTACAAATACCCCACATTTACATTTACATAACCAGGCATAAAGGATTGACGCAGTACTTTTAACATGGGACTCACCTCTAGGTTTTGACACAATGCTGGAGTTGCATCACTTTTAAACCATCTCAAGCAATGCGTCACTTTAACGCCAAAAGATGAGTCAGAATTTCTGTGTCTATGAATCCTCGCACAATGGAGCACTGTACTGTAAATAGAGCGCATCCATGGCATCGTTAGGGCATTTGAGGCAGGTGCACGAAATCCGACGTATCAATGCTGATGCGTCAGATCTTGTAAATATGCTCCTTGGTCATTATGCCTGCCTCTGTTAAGCTGATGGGCGTGGGGTTACTAGGGCCAGGTAAGAATCAGTGAGTAAGTAATAAGTGAGTGAGTTAAGAAATGAGTGCCACGTGAGTGGGGGAATGCTTTCTGTGCAGAACAATAGAGGAAACCATGCCATCATTATCCATGGGGGTGAAACACATTGGAATGTGTACAGTAACAGTCCTTCCCTTACCCCTGGCACTTTCACGCTCTAGTTACCAACTGAGAACTGGCCCTTTTCCTTCTGTTATTACACAGTATGTCTTATTTATTCTGTAAGCACTATTTTCTTTAATGAGTTTCTCCTACTGCAGGCACGACATATCTTCCTGCAACCCTCAGCAAGCAATGCGCGCTTTCACTTTCCAAGCAGCCCGGGACGATGGCGGCTGCTTCTTTGAAGTGAAATAGGTCTCGCATTTAAAGAATTTAATAACGCCAAACAGGCAAAACACATCGATCGACACAGCCGAGATTACGGAGGAGCCCAAAATAGACTGAGTCTGATTTCTAATTCTATACACTCCCCCAATTAACTGTACATGACAGCATAGTGATACATATTATGAGATACACATCTGCACAACTAAGGACTGTTTGTCTATCACACGCATTAAGCACTTTGCACTATTGACTTTACTCTTGGGGAGTAGCTTGATTACCCTCTGACAGCCTGAAAATCGTCGTTCATAAAGTTACAAAGTTAACACAAGAAAGAATGCACGGAGGGCCATTCGCCTTTGAGAGAAAATTCAAATCTAAAAGCAAATATATGGTAGCAGCAGGAATATTATCTGCCAAAGATGATTTGGGTTGTTTAATATCGTATACACCCATTAGTAACCACTGTGACGGAGTCCTGACGAAGGCCTATGCTGAAAAGTGTGTAGTTTGTCAACAAGCCGCTTGTCTCCTCATATTATTAATCTAATCAAGGTTTTAAAATACTGAATATTTGGTTACAGTTATTCTGTAAATGTTTTTGACTATAATAACGAATTGAAAAATAAGACAACTGGGATTTTTTGATAATTGGTTTACAGAATGTAAAAAAAATGTGTATAAAAGGAAAGAGAAAAAAATAAGTACTTTCTGTGCTTTTTAGCAAAATTGTTAATACTGGGATATATATTCTTGTAATTAAAAAAAACTTATATTTTTTTTAAAAATGAAAAAATAAACTAAGTGAATATATCACCAAGTTACAACCTGTTTTTATAGTAATGTTATCATGATGAATGTCTGGAATTGACGTGCCTGCTTTGTGTGAAATTCATCATGCCCAGGTGTCCCTTTTTCCCATAGTTGTATTTCCCTGTAAGGCTAAGTTCATCCTAGATTCGGGGCCTTTTTCTTTCCCAAACTATGGACAGAAAGACGTACAGGCGGCCTGAGCTCCACTTGAGACGAAAAGAGTCTCTGAGCGAGAGCCACTCTGTAAACTCCAGCGTCCAGAACTGCTGACATTGCATGTTCTTGGCTGCGAAGAAGAGATCTAACCAAGTCTCTCTCCACTGCAGAAAGAGACTTTGCCCCACCTACGGATGGAGATACCATCCGTGATCTTCCCAGCATCTTTAGCTGAGTTCATCGACCCTGGTGTACAGAGAGCCCGTCATGTGTTGAACTACCTGGGAAATGTCCTGACGTTCTAGCCATGTCCAGGAACGCAGGGCCTCTTGACAAAGGGTCCACGATCCTACCCCACTCTGTTTATTGCTGTACCACATGGCGATGGTGCTGTCTGTGAACGCCTGCACTAGCCTTCCCTTGATGGAGGGTTGAAAGGCTTTTAATGCCTGCTGGGTCATCCGGAGCGCCAGAAGGTTGATGTGGAGCCAGGATTCTGCCGGAAACGAAAGGCCTTCGATCTCCACCTCCCCCATATGGCTGCCTCACCCCAGGAGTAATGCATCTGTCACCACTGTTAGATCTGGTTGGGGAAGGGAAATGGGTCTGCTGCTGACCCAACTGTGGTTCGTTAACCACCACTGTAGATTTTTTGCAGTTCCCTCCGAGACCTGGAACATGTTGGAGAGATTTCCCTGATGCTGTGCCCACTTGAACGCCAGGTCCCACTCCAGAGCCGGCATATGCCAGAGGGCATGTGTCACAAGCAGAGTGGAGGCAATGAGGCCCAGTAGCCTCAGAGTCAGTCTCACTGAAATGCAGGGCAGAGACTTAAACATCGGAATCAAAGCCTGAATATCCTAAACTCGCCGTTCGGGAGGATAAGCCTGAAATTGGACTGTGTCCAGAACAACTCTGATAAAAGGGAGTGTCTGAGAGGGAGTCAGGTGAGCCGGGGACCACCACACAGCGAAAGACAGCAACAGCTCCGCACCCGACGGCGGCGCTGGATGGGTGCGCCGCCGCCGGGGGCCCTGATTGACAAGCGGGCCCCCCGGACTCTCCACCATGCAATCGAAGAAAAGCGGAGACGGGAGGGAGTACTGGACGTTACACGGCCTGGCAGAGGAGGGAGCAGAGCAGTGAGGTGGCTGCGCAACGCCACGGCTCTGACCTTTTCTGTGTAGCGGACCGCCGGAGCACCATCAACACCGAGGCTGCCTGACTTCAACATGGCGCCTGGTGCAGACGCAGATTGAGGCCCCCTGAGGAGTGGGACCGGGGTTGAGCATAGAGCTACGCCAGTGACCACTGGGGCTACTGTGTGGGGACCCTGGCTCTAAATCTGCTTGGCGCCGCCAGAGGCAAGGCCCGGGCTCATCGTGAATCGCTGGGGTGCACACACTGACAGCTGATAACAATCCATGCCGTTTCAACTCCCTGCTCACCTGCCTGACTTTAAAATGGCGGCCACCATGTAAAATCGGCGCCCCCGTCTGTTCACTTGGACTGGAGACCCCACGCCTACCTCTTACCAGGTGCTGCTCTAGAGGGGATAATAAAGCTGCTCTCTCTTAAACCTGGTGCGGGTTCGCCGAAGCGCCACGATCGTCTTTACCACCATCTATATAACCCCTGTGTGACCCCTGTGTGGCCCCTGTGTAAGCCCCCTAGACACACAATGGGGCCCATTCCGCTTCATCACGGATAACCTACGCATGTCCCGGACACCGGCAATATCCCACACGCTAAGAACCACTCCAGCCTGCACAATGGGGAAATCAAAAATCATGCAGAACCTGACTGTACCTGAGACGGCACCGGAGAATCAGTCGAGTACCCGCACATTGGCTAAGCTGGCAACTATAGCCCATCAGATCCATGGGAACTTTCACCGGACTACCCTCCTCATACCCCTCCTTGCTCTACTCCTCTCAGCTTTCCTGCTACTGACCTCTGCCTTCACCTGTCCTGGCCCTAGTCCCCACCATGTTTATCTCATCACTCTACTCCTCTCCACTTTCCTGCTAACGACCTCTGCCTTCACCTGTCCTGGCCCTTAGCCCCCACCCTGTTTACCTGAGAATTTTCCCTCGCCATCTGAGATCTAGCTATTCTGTCTGAAGTCCAATGGAGCTACCTGGTTTAGCTATAGGGGAGACAGGTCGGTGATCCCCTCCTTGGACGTCACCTACCCAGTCGGTCTTTAGCCAGACTTCCTTTCGTCTCTCCTGTAGCCCCTTCCCGCACCCTCCCCTTTTTTTTGTCTGTCCTTCTCTCCTCTCTCAATGTACTGAGACTGAACTATTTTGTCGAATGCCCGAAGGAGCTACCTGGTTTAGCTATAGGGGAGATGGGCCGTGGAATCCCTCCTTGGTCGTCACCTACCCAGCCGGCCCTTAGACAGACTTCATTTGGTCTCTCTTTGTTGTCTCTTCCCCTATCCCCCCTTTCTCTACTTCCATGCCCCCTCCCCTCTACCCTCCATCTATTTTGCCCTCCACGTTTCTTTAAATATTTTTCCCACTGAGACCGAGCTATTTGGCCAATGCCCGGTGGAGCTACCTAATAGCTATAGAGGAGATGGGTTTTGGGACTTCCCCTCGACCGTCACCTACCCAGCCGGACCTTGGACAGACTTTCCTTTCGTCTCTCTGCCGCTTCTCCCTCCCACCCCTTTAACCGTACCCCTTCCCCTCTACACCTCCATTATCTTGACTCCTATGCTCTTGTTATTGTTCGTCTAGCAACTGATGTAAATTGGAACTGATTTAATCTTGTAATGTAATTTTTGTGGAACCTCATGTAAAGCGCTCTGATACCTCCGGGTCTAGCCAGCGCTATATAAAACTCTTGAATAAATAAATAAATAAACTCCAGGGAGTGCAAGAGGTCTGCCAAAGGCTGGAAGTGGGAGACAACAGCCTGAGGCGACAAAGGCCTCCGTCCTTCTTGGGCACCAGAAAGTAGTGAGAATTGCAACCACAAGCTACTTCTGTCATCAGCATTCTCTCTATGGTTCCCTTGTCCAAGAGAAACAGCTCTTCCTGGTGAAGTAAGGTAAAATGGTCCTCTGTCAGCCTGTCACAAGCAGGTGGCATGGGTGGAGGGGGAGACATGAAAGCGAGGGAGTAGCCCCTTCGCACAACTTGAAGAACCAATGGTCTGATGTTATAGACCTCCAGTGGGGCAGGTGATGGTGTATCCTGACTCCTATTGGGTGCTCATGACGGATAAGGGCAAACTATAAGGGTTTGAAGGCTGTGGCTTCCAGTGGGGTGGTGCGCTGGTCTGACAACTAGCTGCCTGACCCACGAGGTCTGTGGGTACCCCAACCTCAGACAGGAGAGGCTGTGAAGCTTGCGTGCTGTGATGGCTGAGAGGGTACAGAAGCAGCTGGAAGCCCTTTCCGTGGCCACGAAAGGCAGATTGATGGTGGCGAGTGGCAATAGAAAGGCCCAAGGACCTTGCTGTAGCCCTGCTGTTCTTAAAGCACTCCAGCGTTGAATCCACCTTGTCCCTGAAGAGACGGGAACCTTCAAAGGGCATGTCCATAAGCAATACTTGGATATCTGCCGAAATGCTAGTTATCCTCAGCCAGTAGTGGCACCATAAGGCCACTGTCAAATAAACCGCTCTACCCATCAAATTGGTGGTATATAGTCCACATCTGATCAGGGACTGTGCTGTGTCCCTCCCGTTAGCAACATCCTAGAAGAGTATGGCCCAGGCCTCCTCTGGGACCATAGGCAACACCTGAGCAACTAAATCCCACACAGCATGGGAGTAGCAGCCCAAAAGGCATGCAGTGTTTGCAAATCACAGTTCCAGGCTGTTAGAAGAAAACATCTTCTTCCCTAAGGTGTCCAGCTTCTTCCATTCCTTATCCAGAGCGGCGGTAGGGAATGTGCCAGGCTTACGTGGCAGGTAGAGGCTTGGACCACCAAGCTCTTCGGAGTGGGATGTTGTGTGAGGAAATTGGAGCCCCCTGGGGCAGGGTGGTGGAGGCGGGCGATTATCCTGTTCACAGGAGCCCCTATGCTGTGCTTGGACCAGGTCCCAAGAAAAACATCAGTATGGGCTTCATTGAATGGAAGGAGTGGTTCTGAAGGGATCACTCCCGCGTGAAGCACCTCCAAAAAGGTGTTCATCTTGCCTGCCACAGAAGGATACCACGGTAGGGGGAGAAAGCATGCCAGTATCTGGAGAATTGTTCAGTCCACTGGCCTCCGCCTAGTTGTCAGAAAAGTCTTTTTGTGGATCTATGGGCTGGTATTCCTCAGGGTCCAGCAACCCATCTCAATCCTCCCCAAGTCCTAGTCCATAGGAATAGGGCTCTGGCTTTAGCCTGAAGGCATAGCTGCAGTTGGTGCCAGACGACCCCGCGGTACAGTGTCAGAGTCAGGGATCAGAAGGAGGACAGGCCAGTGGTGCCGGAAGGGTTGGTATAGGGACTGGCGTCGGGTAAGGTTGAGGTGGTATGACCGGTGCCGTTCAAGGGGCCTGAATGGTGCCGGAGCCACAGGCGTGAAACCTGTAGGGACCCCTTACAAACTCACTGGGGCGTGAGGTGAGCTGGCTGGGACAGACCACTCAAATATGAGATGCATGACCTCATAAAACTCCTAACTCCTGGAGTTGAGCGGTAGTCGCTCTGGCTCCCGCAAACTCAGAGAAGCGTGCAGCTGACCCACGTGCTGGCTCAACCGCAGAGCCATGCCTCGAATGTCGGCGCTCCGTCGACGGCCGACGAATAAAGTGAAGTCAAAGACCACCACAACTTCTTACTTTCTTTCTTTTAGTGGGGCTTAACCAAGTAGCAGACGTCTTGAACTGCGACGAGGATCTAGACTTCGCAACCCATCCTGTTACATTCCTCTCGACCAAGGACAAAACCGTTGCGGCGTCACTCAGTGGGAAGTAAGGAGTTTGAGAGACCGCTCCCTCAATGCCTTGGGGTGCATGGCGCTCAGCGCAGGTTTGCGCCTCATGGTCGAGCTCCAGGCACCAGAGGAAAAGAAGATGTGGCTCAGTCACTGGCATCTGTCGATAACAAGCGCTGCAGGGCTTGAAGCCGGATTTCCTAGAGGACATTCCTACCACAGCAGGAGAAGAACTCTAAAGAACGCATTGACAAAACATCAAAAAAAGCTCCGTCAAAAAGTGACTGACGTAGTAGCTCTCTCCGGATCTGTGCTGACTGGCTTAGAAAGAAAAGAACCAGCTTCAGCTCGTTGGTATGGCGCCTTATATAGGCAACACACACGTTACTTACGGACAAGGCAACGCCGATCACGCCAACCAGAGTCTATTGAAGTTCGGTACAAGTGCGCAGAGCTACTGCTCACGGAAAATGTATGGATCTAGTTTAACGCCTGGGGATAATTCTAAGGTAAGGAATCTGTGGCTAGGAGTCTCAATCAGATATCTTACATAAACAGGAGCTAAGCTATTAACCACACATGAACCAGGGTACCTATATGCATCAAAAACAATGGTTAACTGACTTTATATGCAGGCTGTGCTAAGAACTTATGACTAGTCCAAATGAAGATATTTTTGCAATAAGCAAAAAAGAGGCAACATGTTACTTTGACATAATAATTGTACACCATTCACATATTTTTAAAGAATCAATAAATAAAAAAAACAAAAGACATTGGTGCTCAATCCTTAGGGATGATCACAGTGCTCAATAAATTGTGTAAGTGTGTATAAAACACAGCACAAGACCAATACAGTACAGAGAGTGGAAGAACGAGGCTGGACGCAGCATGTCAACCCAAATTATACTAATTAATAAATCCCTAACCAATTGACTGCGCTGCCCTACAGCATTTTAACCCCTTTGTGACAACAGGGTCATCATCAGGATACAGGGCTATTACAAGAATGGCCGCCAAAATTTACTCAGACTCCTGATTAATGTAAAACCCAGTTCACGATGAGCCAAAATGTGCCATGTCAATAGCAATAGTATTTGAGGGAAGGCAAGAGGGCCAAACGATCACAAAAGATTCGTACAGATCAGAGTGTAAAAGTCTTGAAGGTTCCATCCAGAATACAAGCTCCCTGGAATGGATGTCTCGACTAGTAAACAAACGCTGGGGGTATTCAACTCTTCAGTATTCAATTACGCAGCAATATGACAAGTCTCCTTAACCATGAAAATTAAAAGTGCATAAGGTATGGTCTTAGTTTGACCTCCTTGGACTTTAGCAGTGTTATGCCCACACTAGTAAACACACGCACGAGGTCTTCAGTATTCAATGATGCAGCAAAGTAAAATGCCATATACCGCTATGCTTCAACCTAGTGTCTCAGATCATCACTCGGTTGGTTACTCTGGGTTTCAGGTTTACTTACATTCTAAACACACATAAATATATTTGGATTTTGTCAAAATTCCTTAGGTACAAGCATCTCTGCTCCGACCTTGTCTCCATGCTATGTATTCGCAATAAATATCTCCTAAATAGCTGCAATTCAGTGTACCTAAAACAGATGCAGTACTTTGCACCGGTAAGCTAAAGTCAGAGTCCCTTCCCATCTAATGCATTCAACAGCTGCTGTATGGAATTTCTGTTTGATGATAAACACACCTTGCCAGCCCAGACAGCATCTGTTGTTTGCTCTTATGTTTTCATGCTGCACCTTTGAGGCCCCATTTTTCCACTGCTGGTGACTGTTCTCAAGACTGGACTATGAATACATTTCAGAAATGTATGCTTGAGTGTAAGCTTCAAACCCACTGAGTTTGCACCCTTTGGGAAGCGTTCTATAATCTTTTGCCACACTGAAATTATATGCGAATCCAGAGATATCCAATTGTTCTTGCGTTTAATATGGCGTTATTAACCCCATACCATGACCACTTTACCGTGACATTTTAGATAGGCCTTTAGATATAACGTGGCAACATTTAGGACTCAGAAATAGGTGTATAACATCCGGTATCATACGAATGCAATAGGATAAAATTGTCACAGTTAAAAAAAAACAAGAGGGAGGCTCAAAACATCCGCGTGATTTCAGGCAGCATTACCGGAAGGGACATTTCAGTGATGAGAGAGATTAGACTGAACAATAAGGAATATGTGAGTTTGGATATAAAGACCTTAAAGGAAGGCATACGTTTTATGTAGGAAGGAAAGGGATTCTATATTCTGGAAAAGTTTGATAGTAGGCATTTTTTTAAAAAACTGTTGTGCTCTGAGCAGTCATAGGGACGTTTGAGTATGTTATTAAAGTTAACAGTTTCCTTGAGTGTTAAGTCAGTGAGTTAAGGTGAATAAGCCATTCTATTTTCAACGTCAATCAATCAGGGGTTTTATAAAGCGCGCTACTCACCCGTGAGGGTCTCAAGGTAAGGTTACAAGCACTCGAACA
This sequence comes from Lissotriton vulgaris, assembly GCF_964263255.1. Classification (NCBI taxonomy): domain Eukaryota; kingdom Metazoa; phylum Chordata; class Amphibia; order Caudata; family Salamandridae; genus Lissotriton; species Lissotriton vulgaris. The sequence goes on along the minus strand of NC_141697.1, from coordinate 334,349,203 downwards.
CAAATCTTGAATTATTGCTGGGGAGAAATAGTTTCAAATTAATCAATAGTTTCAGTTGGTATCTGTCTATGTCATTATGTTTTCCTTCAATTTATTGGGTAGTTCTTTAGAGGTGCTGGGCTTGAGAAGGAGACATTCTGTTTTCTGGGGACTAAGCTTGAATTTCCTGTGGGCCACCGATTAGCCAAAATATGAGAGACTTGTGACAAGAGAGCAGACACAATCAATGCTATCGATCCGGAGACAGAGTGGAGTATCTTTAGTGCACTGATGGAAGGCAATGCTCTTTTGAGAGGAAATCACCTCAAGCGTCACTTTTAATTTCTTTGTAAAGGATGAACATCAACAATTTTACATCTTCCGCTTGACCCTTTCAAGAGCAGTCCGAACCAAGTTGACCTGTTGGTAAAGGGCAATGATAAAGTCCGGTCTATATTTTTGAGCACAGTCAGAGATATGAAATTTCAGCCGATAGGTGTCATCAAGCTGGGTGTCCACGACCTCAGAATGGACTGCTTCTTGAGGAGCGGGAGTGGAAAGATTTGCATATGACTGGCCTGGTTTGTGTTAGTACTGTACAGCTAATATAAAGGAATACTAAACCAATGGTAAATGAAATAGAAAAAGTGGCTCAAAAAGTGTTAGATCAAACATTTCCAATTGTACCATCAATTAAGTTAACAATTGCCTACTTCGGTGTACCAGGCTTCCAGCTTAAAAAGTAGTAATAGTCACAAAATGTATCCACATACCTGCTAATGCTCACAGGCTAACAAGAGTTTAGCTCACTGGGGGTTACTGCTCTCCACATACTGCCACTTTTTACAAAAAAAAAACAGTCTAAAACCCTGTGCCTGGAGTATTGGGTGTTTTGTCTGCAAACATTTTTGTTATTGTAAATGGACACTTTAAGACTAAAACCAATTTTGCTCACTCCACTCATCTGATGCAAAATTGATTGTGATACTTAATTTCGGAACGTCCCAAAGTAGGACAAGAGACATTACTGGGCAGGCATGTACCCTACAAAATGTTCTCGCAAACATCCACCCTTTTAGAGACTGTTAAGGCCCTGGTTCGTCCCCCCACACTACAATCTTTGAGGACCCAAGGCAGACAATACGAGATTCATAAACTTGATGTCACGTTACTACCCAAAATCAATATTCAGTTTTCCTATTTTATTCTCTATATTCCACTAAGCACCATTTAGAGAAACTAGAGCAAGCGGCGTGTTTGTAGTCCAGATGCATCAATATTTTGACATTACTCAGAAGCACTTCATGAGCTCCCAATAAAGCACAAAAAGTACATAGAAAAAAACCGTCTACCATCCTCCCAATTATGGTTTGGATGCTTCAAAAAGAAGCTGATATTCTATTCTCTGGCCTTGCCTGAAGTAATCATTGACACACAGCACATGGCTGCCAATCAAACACACCTCAGAAGCAACTGTGTTTGATGGAGCTGCTGACGTTCATGTCTTTTGGGTCTTTGATATTGTGCATCAAATTGATGAGGAAAGAATATAGCCCTGTGCATTTCCTCAGCATGGCAGGCAATCATCTAGCTGCTGCGATAATGTTTTATTATGCACCCGTTTCCCTTTAATCTTGTCATTGAGAAGAATGCCAGGGGATATTTCACTACAAAGGAAACAATATAAGATCATGTAGGATTCCCGGGAATTCCGGTGTACATTTCATGCTTAATTTCCATTTAAATAGTCATAATTACATCTACCAGACAAGAACTGAGTACGTTCAAAGAATAAAGAAACTATGTTGCCGTATTCAAACTGGAATCTCAACAATAAATAGATTGAATTATCCCACAGGCTCTTTTCTAGCTCAGTGATCTATTCTGTTTATTCGAAAGCAGGCGTTTAAGGTAGGTAGATGTGTGTTCGATCCATGCAAGATTTTGTGGTTAGAAAAACCAAAGGATTTGTGGTAAGCCATCGACAGTCATTATGGTCCCAGTTGGATCATTAATGTATAGTTGATGCTGTGTGGATCGCAGACGACAAAGCTGTATTTAGTGTTCCTTCGAATTGGCCACTATAATATACAATCAACTATGTGGGATAGGGGATGTGTCTGGGTGGGGGAGGGGAATGTGTGTGGGGAGGGGAATGTGTGTCAGGAGGGGCAGGTGGAAGACTAGCTTACTGGATTTTGTTAGAATAACCTTGCTTGCGGGACAGTGTAAGACATGGGCAAAGTGGGCAATTGCCTAGGGACCACACCTTCCAAGGGGACCCCAGGGAAAGTGAACTTTCTTTATATTTTACTTTTGTCTCTCTAGCCAGTGTCATCAAAGGATTGTTTGGGGTACTGGGCAAGAACTATTTTAACTCTTTTTTGTGATCCAGTTGAAATGTAATGTATCGTTTAGTAATGTTTGGCATCATGCAGGCTTGAATTAGCAGCAAATGGATAATACAATTCAAATTTCCTTTCAACAAAGTCCCCCAAATAAATCTTGCCCAGGGACAAAAATCCTTAAGAAACCACTGCTCCGGGGTTGGGGACTTTGTATGTTTTTAGTCAAATCAATGAAGAAATATTTTTTTTAAAAAACAGGCATTAACCATCACTGCCTGCATGGCTACCTCATGTAACATGAACATCTAGCACTGACCAGCCCACCTGTGAGATCCCTCCTTCATTTCGAAGTAAGCAAGCTCAAGAAAACATAATAATCTGCAAATGTCACACTTTTGATGTCTGATAACACCATTCACTCTCTATACACACACACATACACAATCATCTTTCCCCAAGCCAGTTTTGTCCTTAAAGCATCCAACCTACACATTACGTTTGCTCTGATGTGCTCAACTCTTGGCAAAGCGCAATTGGCAATTATGCCTCCCCTAGCCAGGCCTGAAATAGAAAAAAATATTATAGCTCAGAGTGAAAGCCCGGTTCAAAACTAACGACCAAAGGAAAACCGGATGGATCAGTTTCCAATTGGGCTTGAATTTGTACTCATCCATCCATCTAATATGCAAGTCAAAGCAGCCTACCTCGATCAATAGTTCTTTCTCACAGATCGGCTTCGATTCCCTTGGATTTTTGTTTAAACATTTATATGGTCATTTAATAAACAATATAGGTAGTTCTTAAGTAATATATTAACGATTTGGCAGTGCACTGCTCTTGTTTGTACTTTATCCTTGAAATCTCAGTCTTTGTCATTACCTATTTTCTCTCCTTTGATACTTTCAGCCCACATATTGACTTCTCATTCTCTATTTTTGCACTGTGGTTTTCAGCTCCTCTTCATTCTTTTCTTGTGTTCTTAATTACTTATGGACTTAAGAAACGTTCACAGGGCACAGCGTCGCCCTGTCGCCGAGTGTATTGACCCAGCCATTAATGTAGCAGGATAGACTATCCATGGCCAGGACTTTTCTGGCATCTGAGCCCATATTTTGTGTTTTATGGTCTGTTTCTAGCTTCACTGGATCTACTAATGGTAGCGGTGATGAAGCTATGATGAAAGCAATACATTTTGTTGTTAATCTGAATATCCTGCATGTAAACAATACTCTATTACAACATTTCGGTTTTGTTGCAGTTGCCTGGCCTCGATCCATTGCTACAACTGCATAGGGGGCAGAATGAACATATTGTCCATTACGTCTGTTCCTTCACCTACACCCACAAGTGGTAACAGCTTCTAATTAAAGACTAAGTCCAGCGCTGCTTCTTCATCGAGCTGTAAAGTACACAAATCACTTATATTTTCATTTATTTGTGGTCAACAGAAGAAAATCTTACATTTATAAACCATAACAAACTTTACTAACATAAGTCTCAATCAAAGTTACATTTTCTGGCTTGCTACAATGACTCGATCCACCCATCCTCAACAGCCTTCCTGTCCTAGGAGTGTTCCAGAGAGTTCAAGGTCTGTACAGTGCAGCAATTTCATCAATGAACATACTTCGCTGGAGAAATCCCTGCAGTGTATCCCTTGCCTGCAAGGCTTCCCTTTTGTCACAAGCACCATCCCTCTACCACTCCGCGTAACATTCTCATTGGTTTTCTTCCACCATTGCCCAATACGCTTCTGATGGCGATGAGCGTCAGAGAGTGACAGGGGTAATTCCTGTGGGTAAAATAGCCATGGAGGTGGGCTGTGATCTGGAAACAAAGGTAGGATAGGATTGGCTCAGTGCCTGTCTTCATGGTTCTTGCCCTACCTGTCCCTATTTTGCCTCCCTATTCATACTTCACTGCAGCTATCCATAAAACACCAAGGTAGGGAACAGCAATACTGAGTACATACACTTCTGTGAGGGACTGCCTTAATGCTGCTGTGATTGTGGAGAACAATTATTCAGGTGAGTGTTGGTGGTAGGGCCCTAGCTGATGCGTTTACGTGTCAGTGGCTTGAAAAGCGCATGCGTTTGAGGCAGAGTCATATGCAGCATTAGTTTCTACAATCCTCATGGATTACACTATAAAAATTGGAGTTTCAAATGTCTTTAACATGTTGAATTCTGATGCCCACTTTATTTCTGGAGGCGGATTAAAATGTCACTTGCTAAAGGCTGCCCTGAATTTCCATGGTTGTAGAGCTCGAAAGTCTCTCATTCATTCATTATATCTTTTTTCCAAGACATCTATGTCCTTTCCTAGCTAATCTAGTTAACCAGTCACCATCTGCGATAATGCCCAATATCCCGATGCACTGCTGGGGAGCAAAGATATGAAAGTGTAACTTGATGGTGAAAACCACATAACATGACAGTCTCTAACTTTACAAAGAGTACAACAAATCTTCAATCAACCTACATAGCTGGTGTCTATTTAGTTTCAGGATGTGGTTGGTGTATTTATATTCAACGGACTCTCTAAATCCACTTGATAACATTGAGTTTGCTATGGTGTACCCACTTACAAAAAAAAGGCAATAGTTTGCTCTCTTGCCTTTACACTGCAATTCCCTCCTTACCTCAGAATTAAACTATTGATAGGTTCCATCTCCACTTCGCCCCAACTTTTAACAGCTACTTGATTTACTGATCCTTTATAAGTGACTGCAAAGACCCTAGTGGTAACAATTGACCTAGAGAAATATGAACATGCTGAACATACTGAATCTCTAAGAGTCTCAGAGCAAATGCGAAGCATCTCTTCTTTGGGACCAGGCATCACAAACAGAAATAGCACAGGCAGAAATTGAGTTGCTACATCACTAGTGCTGTGCTCAGCATTGGATGGAGAAGAGAATTTGATTGTAAAAATGCAGAATGGTAATATTTGGATTATTACGTGTGCCTTTGAATCTCAGATGCTTGTGATGGACACAGATCACAACTCTATGGCTCACTAATTTGTTACGTGCAAGCAGAACAAGTTACGTACCTTCTGTAATAATATTTCTGATGGATACAAAATCTTCCCAGAGAATCCTCACCTCATGAATGCTCCTCCCAGACTTCAAAGTGGTCAAGGAAACTTTTTTCCCCCAGCATCAACTCGTCAGCTTTGCAAAATGGCGCCACACAGCTCCAGTGGTGACTAACCTTCTGGATTTGATGTCACAGGTTGGAATGCGTGGTAACTAAGGTGGTGACATCAGTTTCTGAAATTATTTTCTGCTCCACATCAAGAGAACCACAATGGATTAAAACAGCACATATTATGTTTGCACAACTAATAATAATAATAATAATAATAAAGGGGTTTATAAAGCGCCTGGTGGCGCCACCCGGCGTGTCCCCGCGCTGTGGAGAAGGGTCAGAGTACGGGTGGATAAAAGAGGTAGGAGCTAAAGGGAGAATAGGTAGGTTTTCAAAAGTTTTCTGAATGTGGATTCATTGTCCGCTAGCCTAATATTGGTGGGAAGAGAGTTCCATTTGTTGGTTGCCAGCGCACGGAAGGAGCGACCCCCCATTCTGGCTTTTTTTGTTCGGGGGATCTTGAGAAGGCCTGCTCCCCTGGAGCGAAGGGTTCTATTAGGCTCGTAGGGGATGGCTAGGTCTGTCAAGTAGGACGGTGCTTTGTGCGAGATGATCCTATAGCACAAGAGGAGCGCTTTGAAAAGAATTCTCTTTCTTATAGGCAACCAGTGTAGAGTGGCCAGGGTAGGTTTAGAGGCAGCTCTTCTAGGTAGTCTAAGAACTAGGCGTGCTGCCGAATTTTGGAGCACCTGCAGTCTCCGGATGTTCTTTTCGGAGGTTCCTAGAAGAAGCACATTGCCGTAGTCCATACGTGAGGTTACCAGGGCTTGAGTCATGGTGCGTCTGGCCTCCAGAGGGAGGAGGTCCAGAGTGCGGTTGAGGGTTTTCATAACCCCAAAACATTTCCCTACAACTTTATGTACGTGGCTGTCGAAAGAGAGTTTGGGATCCACCCAAATACCCAGGTTCTTCGCTTCCCTACAAGGAGTGGGTAGGGGCCCAAGACAGGATGGCCACCAATCTTTAGTCCAGCAGGTGTCCTTACCTCCTATTACTAACACGTCAGTTTTAGAGCCGTTAAGTTTGAGGCAGTGTTGGGTCATCCAACCTGCAAGATCCTTCATACAGGTTTTAAACTGAAGATTGTATTAGTTATGGCTCTAGCTCACTGAAGGGGTTGGTGAGGAACCTGTGGGAAAACACTGTTTTCACCAGAAATATCACTGCTGAAGGAAAGTTATTTTTTCTACTGATGGATGGATCTTTCAGTAGATTTCTCACCTTATGAAAGAGCCCCAAAGCAGTACAGTCCTCAGAGGTGTGTCAGAGCAGTGCTGGTAAATAAGGAAATCATGCAAGTCGACACACGCAAAGTAATCATCACAGTGCGCCTGAGCTGTAAGTCAGCAATACTTTGCATACACATGCAAGGTCAACCATGTGGCTGTCCAGCAGATGTCCAAAACCCTGGCACAACTAGAAAGAGGTGTGGACGTAGCCATGTTTTTTTTGGAATTAGCATAAATTCCTTCCAAAGGTTCTCTGTTACTGAGGGTATAGCAGAACTTGATATAGAGAGTGACCCTATGCAAAATGGTAAATTTGTTAACGCCCTGTCCTCCTTGAATCGAGCGAAGCACACAAAGAGCTGACCATCCACTCTGTCCTATGGAGTGTGGTTAGATGTAGTAGGATACTGCACATCTGTGTCCAGTCTCTTTGTTTATTCTTTGTCCTTGGTTGGATGTGAAGGAGTGTAGAAAATTTAATTAGTGATTGGGCTCAAGGAAGGGGCAAAAAACCTTGGGTAAGAAGAATGGGCAGGTGCGAAGAATCAAATTATCTGGATAAAAAATGGTGACAGGTCGGAGAAGTGAAAGGGCCTGAAGTTCTTCGCCTTTGCAAGAAGAAGTAATTGCCCCCAACACAACTCTTTTTAGAGTTAGTTAGAAGTTGATCCAAGCAACTGTACATCAAATGACACTGCCATCAAGAAAGTCTAAACAAGGTTCAAAATCCACTGAGGGTCATTACACAGAGCCAGAGGGAACATTTAACGGAAACATTTCATAAAATGGTCTACTAGTGGTGAAAGGAAGGCTGATCAAGAGGCACAAAAATGCAAACAGATTTGCTTGGCAACCTTTAACCCCACCAACTGCCAGACCCTGCTGTACAAGGGGCAATCTAAACATCAAGACATCAGAAAGGGGAGATGTAAAAGGATCAAAACTGTCCACCTCACACCACTGCGTAAAGCTGCCCAGTAGTCCTTGCAGATAGATTTGGTAGCAGGATTGCAGTCTGCCAGGATAGTATCTGCAGCCACATCAAAAGGCAGATGGATTTTAGTTGGCACCAATCAATCTCCACACATTCAGTGTCTAAGTATTGAGGTGGAGGAGTGGGGTGGAGGTCTGACCCACCCAGAAAACTGGTCCGCTAGCACGGGCAGAAGGGCTAGTGGTGGCAGAAGACTGATTGCAAACAGATCAGCATTTCAAGTCCTCCTCACCCCGTGTCGAACAGTCAGAATGAGCTGCGCACAAGCAGATTGTTCAAAATGCACACAGCATGCCTGAGACCAGCCGAACATGAAGGCATCCCCAAGGGAAATATTGGAATACAAGTGTATGCGAACACCTGAGGATACTTCCTGCTCTGGGTTGTGGCAACAAGATTCCACAAATGAGAACCTCAGTCTGAAAAAGCTTGCCTCAGTCACTTCAGGCTGCAAGCTCCACTCGTGCTCAATTGAGAGTCAACTTAGAGCTCCGCCCTCACATTTAGGGAGCCTGCCAGGGGAGCTGCCACTGGGAAGTCACCCCTTTGCTGTGCCCAGTTCCATGAGCAACGGTGGTGTTGTTCATCAGAATTTGGACACTGCCCCTTGAGTAAGAAAAGAAGAAGTCCTTAAGGGCCTCAATCCTCTGTGGAGGGGGGTAGACCTACATATGGGTGTGTAGAGCATCATTTCAATAAACATCAGCCTTTGTTTGAAAGCGAGGTGGGACACTTGGATGTTGATGGTAAAAACCAGGTCCTTGAGAAGAGGAATCGTCCAGTAGAGATGTGTTTATACCAGCATCTGGGACTCCACTTTCCCAAGTCAGCCATTTAAGTAGGTAAAAATGTGGAGTAGTATTCTCCACAGAAAAGATGCCATGAATCTTTATAAAGATGCATGGAGCGGTTGTCAATCCAAATGGAATTGTTGTGATCCCACTGTAAACTTCAAATAGAATCCATGATCTGGGAGGAATGGAAAATGAAAATAGGCATCCTGGAGATCAACAAACACCAACCAATTGCCTGATTTTTATGTCTGCAGGCTCTGGCTTGGGGACAACATTTTAAACTAGTCTTGCGAGATGAATAGGTTCAGAAGGCTGGATCTAGAACAGACCTTGGGCATCAATCCTACTTGGAGACCAGGAGGTAAAGGGAATAAAATTGAGTAATACAACTTGAACGATTGTGATAAGATTTCACCACACTCAGAGTTGTTCCATTAAATAAAAAAATACTCACTCCTAGGGCCAATCGTCCACAAAAGCCACAATAATGTAACTAGCAAACACAGAAAGTAGGAGCACATACAAGCAATACTACTGTTATATATACAATATGGAATATGGAAGGCACTTCACAAGGAAGGGCAACACGAGGAGGCTAGAACAGCGCAGTACCAGTAACAGACATCATAAAATGTGTAATACTTTATAGAAAATTCATCTTTTACTCCTTTATTTCTTGTACATAGAAACAGGAACATGGACACAGCCAATGCGTTTTGTCTCTTAAGGACTTTCTCAGGGCAGAATTTACTTTTTGTTGTTAAAACACTGTTTATAAGTTTCTAACGTACTTCCCAAAGTCAAGGGAATATTCCCTGCAACAAACACTCAAGTTTCATGTGAATTCCACTCCCCCAAGCCCTTCTTAAATCAACAAAACAGCTCCATTACTGGTTTCAGTTTTTCTATAGTATATAGGACGGGTCATTCATCCCAACACGGTTTAAATGAAGAGACTCTCCTTACACATGTCCTGTGTAAAACTCCACAACATCGATATTAATTCATGTTATGAACTATAGGAAAATTGAAAGCTGTAATGGAGCTATTTGGTTCAAATAAGAAGGACTTGGGGAGCGGAATCCACATGCAACTTGAGAGTGTTCATTGCAGAGAATGCCCCCCTTGACTTTAGGAACTCTATGGGAAGTACTTTGGAAACTTAGAAATGATGTTTTAACACTGAAAAATAAATTCTGAACTGAGTAAGTCCTTATGTATAAGGAATAAAGCATTGGCTGTGTCCCTGCCCCTGTTTCTATGTACGAGAAATAAAGGAATAAAAGATTAATTTTCTGTAAAGTATTACACATTTTGTGATGCCTGTTTCTGGTACTGTGCTGTTCTAGCCTCCTCTTGTTGCCCTTCCTTGTGAAGAACTACCATGTTGTGTATATATAACAATAGTATTGCTTGTATGTTCTCCTCCTTTCTGTGTTTGCAAACAAAATTGAGTGCTCTTCTCTTACAGTGCCACCACTTCTATAGCCCGTTATTACAGTAAGGCAAGATCGAGGCATGATTCTTTTCTTCACAAGTAATGGTCTATCAAGAGAAGAGCGTTTGTGATTCAGTTAGTAACTTGGGATAGTCTTCTGAAATACACAAGATCCGTTTTGTCTGCTTACTAGATGACGATGGACACTGCCTTTGCTGGTGTCAGTTCATCTATGTAATTGAAATCAGCCCAAGAGTACACTATCAATCACAAGTATCCTGCAATCTCTCATCTTCCAGACAGATGAGGAGTACTGTGGTACAGTTTGTCTCCCAGTAATGGTGCAGACTTTCCTTGAGAGTCCTGACATCCTCAACTTTGAGGACTAAAGCAGTTAATTACTTGTCTTACTAGATTGCAAAGGTGGCCACATCTGAAAACTACACGACCTGGACTAACTTCTCCAGCATACAATATTTGTATTTCCTAAAGTACGAAAGTCTTGAAAAGCCTCCAATATTGTCTCTCAATTGAAAATGAAAAATTATATTACAAATATTACACAGGTTAAATTAATCAATTGCCACTAGGAATCTTCATCTCTCCATCATTTACGGACGGTGATCAACTTGGAAGAAATTACAATAGCTATTAAGAGTCTGATATCCAAATCGCATGTACTTTCCAAGCATCTTTGTAACAACCATATTCTGCACCAAGCATGAAGCACCAACAATAGGAGTCATGCCATAAAGCTAACGAGGAACAAACATTTACTGAGAGAAATTAATCTGACAGAAGCATGCCTTGAGTTAATGACCTGAACTAAAATGTCTCTACTGGAGGGGAAACTGCATTGAAAATGGAACCTAGGATAGTCACAATTAATGAAGTAGTCTAAGGAGCACTTCTCTGTATTTGTCTTTGTTTATTGTGAGGATTAGCATGAGGCTCATCCAAGGCACATTTGTCCCACAATTGTAGCCTAGATCACCAAGTTGCCCAGAAGATTCCAGTATTTTCACATATGCAGCTGAAAAAGGCAAGCAGCTGGACACACTCACAGTTATGTATTGAGACCAAAGGACTACATTCTAGAGTTGAGTACATTTGGCATAGCATCACCATTTTCAGTTTCGAACCCCTTAGTATTTAATTTCAAAATCTGAAGTCCTTGATAAGCTTGTCTTTTTGTCAAGATGAAACAATGGGAATATATAGTGCAGAGTGAGTAGTTGCCACGCTGGCACGAGCCTGGGGTCAATGGACTGTGGACACCTTTTGGGGGCTCCTGCCTGTGCTCGCCGGTGGCCACTATGCCTGGTTTCATCCACTGTTGCGTGGACTTCCTTCATTGCCGCCTGCTGCTAGGCATATGCATGTTGTCAACGATTGTCTAAGTGATGGGTTGGATGCATTGCCATAGCCCACAGTGTGTATCACCAAGCTTCCCTGGTTGGGGTATTGGGAGGAGAGGGTACCTCTGAAAGTCAGGGTCCTCAGTGTGGGTGGCAGGAGAATGGGTGGGGAAAATGTTTTGATTCCGATAGCATCATGGCACACAGGGTTATGCACATGCGATCTGCAATATACTGTAGCTAACAGGTCACCCTGTTATATATATGGCATCTAACGCTGAATTTAATAACATGGAACATATACATCAACAACCCGCCCACGGGCAAACAAATCCTCAATTTTCTAGACTGTCATAAAGCAGTAATACCCAGTTCACAGAAGCCCATTTCCGCCTGTCTGGGTCCATGATTTACTAATGCTGCAAGATCCGGCAACCACAAGTATTTCGCATTCCTACAGCTTCTACGCCATGGGGTCTGTATACTGATTCATAAAAGGGTAAACTTTCAGCTCACACACCAACATACAGATGCGCAGGGGTGATATATCGTTATGCATGGACTCCTTAGGGACACTAACGTTGCTATAGTAAACACTCATACACCCAACATAGATACACCGGTCTTTTTTCGAGAACTGCAGATGCTCCTTGCACAAACACCGACGAACACCATCCTGTGGGATGGGGACCTAAATATGACATTGGACACACAGTAAGATTGCTCTGGCTCGCGATATCTACGCCAGCCGGGACCAGATTGCTGCCCACTTGAAAGGATCCGTTTTTCAAGCCCGTGAGATCATTACACCGCAGTTCTTCGATCAAACTAAACTCCGACCCATACCCTGCATTTTGGAGATAAAGACAATAGAAGTCTAAAAATTTGAATAACAAGTATATGCAGGTTCTTGGGTGAGCTTCTCGCACCATATTTTCAACATTTTAAGATTGACCCTATCAGTAACCTCTTCATCATCCAGTGAGGCGCTAACATTGAGAATATACCGATCATCGAGGTTATGAAACAAACTCAGAAGTGTACGGTTGGCTACTCCTGATGAAGACACTTTTGTGTGTCGAAACGCGTAGAAGAATTTACCTTCGCCACCTATTGGTTTTAATTAGATGAAATGTTTAATAACTGAATTGTATTGTTTAATTGAATGTCTTATTATTTCGATTAAAGTTTGATAATTTTTTATCTCCTGTTTTGAACTCATTTGTTGCAATAGTTACGAACATTTAACAATGTCTATAGTTCAAGTTGCTTGGGAATGATACTTTCCACTGTCTGGCCCGGGAAGTGACACAAAACAGCACTCCCTGAGGACACTGTTAGACATTTTGGATAGGCATAACCTTGTTGATATCTGGCTTGCCCGAAATGCAGACTCACAAGAATACACTTTTAACTCGCCCCTCACAGGACACGGCTAGAGGACTTTGAACATTTTTATTTGATCGTGCTAGAGCAGTGCGTCCGATACTGGTATCCTCCAGACACCAGAATACCATACCTCAAGCATGAGCATGCCAAAATGGATGACATCCCCCTTCAGGCGCTTCTGCCTCAGGGTACGCCTACCGACTATAGGTAAATCAAGACAGTGGCCATGATTTGTTGAGCTTGGAGGAAATTGGCCCGGAGGTTGGATAACTCGCCCTTGTACTTCCCAGCAATACAACTGTTACAGAACTTGCTCCTGCGATTATCTGCAGAGAAGTTGGTGTGTAACATCTTGTGATGTTGGGGAAGGTGTGATTGGAGCCCTGTACAAACAGGGGATCTTTATATCATAAGAACACGTGATTAACCCATAAGATGACTCCACTCGACCTATGTATGGCAGACTGAGGCACACAGTACGGGAAAAAATCTTAGGGTTTCTGGGGCACTATCAGACATTCCCTCATTAACCACTCTCATCCAGTCTACGGATGCCACCTGCTGGGTCTCCAGACTCTATTTGTTACGCCTGATGTTTCTACCGCAACGCACAGAGCACACGAGGAGGGCTTGGGAACGGGATATAGGAAACACCATCACTCCGATCGAGTGGCGCTTCTGTTGCATGCAGACTAAATTACTCTACCTGAACCACCATCATAAAGGAACACAATTTAAATGTTTACACCGCGCTTACTCCACACATGTAAAAAGGGCCAGGATAGATAATACTCGGCCTCATACATACCCTAGATGTGGTGAGGAATAGGCAGACTTCTTGCAACTTGCGTGGATGAGCCGCACCATACAGATGATGGAGGTCACAGATACCCCATCAGGCATGTTGCGCCATTGCAGTCAAGTCAAGTCAAGTCATAAAATTTATATAGCGCACTACATACCCAGAGGGTTTCAAGGCGCTTAGGAAGGGGAGGAGGATTATTTGTCAAATATCCACGTTTTAAGCTGCTTTCTGAACGCTAGGTGATTCTGGGTGAGGCGAAGGCAAGCGGGGAGTGAGTTCCATGTTTTGGCAGCCAGGTATGAGAAGGATCTGCCTCCCATGGTGGTCTTGTTGATGCGAGGTACAGTGGCGAAGGCTTGGCTGGAAGAGCGAAGTTGGCGGGAGGGGGTGTAGAAGGACAGTCGAGAGTTGAGGCAATCTGGTCCGATGTCGTAGAGTGATTTGTGTGCGTGGGTAAGCAGACGGAAAGTAATCCTCTTATTGACGGGTAGCCAGTGGAGGTCTTTAAGGTGACCAGAGATGTGTTCGTTGCGTGGGATGTCTAATATGAGCCTGGCTGAGGCGTTTTGGATTCGTTGTAGTTTCTTCTGGAGTTTAGCGGTGGTACCTGCGTAGAGGGTGTTTCCATAATCCAGTCGGCTCGTGACTAGAGCGTGGGTGACTGTTTTCCTTGTTTCGGAGGGGATCCAGCGAAATGTTTTTCTGAGCATGCGAAGAATGTTAAAGCAGGAAGAGGATACGGCGCTGACTTGTCTGTTCATTGAGAGTGAAGAATCCAGGATGACGCCAAGGTTCCGTGCGTGGTCTGTCGGGATGGGTGCATTTCCGAGGGCTTCCGGCCACCAGGAGTCGTCCCATGCAGAGGGGGATTTACCTAAGATGAGGACTTCTGTTTTGTCTGAGTTCAGTTTCAAACGGCTTTGTTTCATCCATTCGGCGACTTCTGTCATTCCTTCGTGTAGGTTAGTTTTGGCGGTGCTGGGGTCCTTGGTGAGAGATAGGATCAGTTGAGTGTCATCCGCGTAAGAGATGATGTTGAGGTTGTGTTGGCGGGCGATGGCCGCGAGGGGGCTCATGTATACGTTGAAGAGGGTGGGACTGAGTGAGGATCCTTGTGGTACGCCGCAGATGATTTCAGAGGCCTCGGACTTGAATGGTGGGAGGCGGACTCTCTGGGTTCTTCCGGTGAGGAACGAGGTGATCCATTCCAGTGCCTTTCCTTGGATTCCGATGTTTCTGAGGCGTTGTAAAAGAGTGCTGTGGCAGACTGTGTCGAAGGCTGCAGAGAGGTCGAGGAGGATGAGGGCGACTGTGTCTCCATTGTCCAGTAGAGTTCGAATGTCGTCTGTTGCTGCGATGAGGGCGGTCTCAGTGCTGTGTTTGGCTCGGAAGCCAGATTGTGAGGGGTCGAATGATTTGTTGGCTTCGAGGAAGGCGGCGAGCTGGTTGTTGACAGCTTTCTCGATGACTTTGGCCGGGAATGGAAGAAGCGAGATGGGGCGGTAGTTTTTGAGTTCGGTGGGGTCTGCTGTTGGTTTTTTCAGAAGGGCGGTGAGTTCAGCGTGTTTCCAGTCTTCTGGGAAGGTAGCGGAATTGAAGGAGCAGTTGATGACGTCTCGGAGGTGCGGAGCTATGACGGAGTCTGCTTTGTTGAAGATGTGGTGAGGGCATGGGTCTGTGGGGGATCCAGAGTGGATGGAATTCATCAGGCGGATGGTGTCTTCAGTGGAGATTGGGTTCCAGGCTATAAGGGTGTTAACGGGGTGAAGATGGTCAGCTGATGGTAGGGTGGGTTGGCTTCCGGGTTGGTTGTCAAAGCTGTTGTGGATGTCAGCAATCTTGTTGTGGAAAAAAGAGGCTAGGGAATCGCAGAGGGCTTGAGAGGGGGTGATGTCGTTGGAGTTGGCCGAGGGATTGGAAAATTCCTTGACGATGTTGAAGAGTTCCTTGCTGTTGTGGGCGTTGTTGTCAAGTCGATCCTTGAATGCTGTTTTCTTGGCTTTTCGGATCAGTTGGTGGTGAGTACGGATGGCGCTTTTGAAGGCGTCCTTGGTGCTGGTGGATGGGTCTTTTTTCCAGGCCTTTTCAAGGGAGCGGCAGAGTTTCTTGGACTTCTTAAGATCATCGTTGAACCAGGAGGCCTTCTTGATGCCAAGTTTGTGTTGACGTTTTTTCAGTGGTGCTAAGGTGTCGGCGGTGTTGGATAACCAAAGGGTGAGGTTGGAGGCGGCTTCGTTGGCGTTAGAAGAGAGGGCTGGGGAGGTTTGAAGGAGCGATGTGGAGATCTGCTCCGTGGTGATATTGTTCCAGTTTCTTTGTAGAGTTGGTTGGAGGTGGATGATGGGTTTCGGCTTGTTGTAGGTGAAGTGAACGCAGCTGTGGTCAGTCCAGAGGAGATCCGTAGTGTGGCTGAAGGAGACATGGTTGCTGGAGGTGAAGATGGGGTCGAGTGTGTGACCTGCGATGTGGGTGGGGGAAGTGACCAGTTGTTTAAGTCCGAGGTTGGCGAGGTTGTCCAGGAGGGTGGCGGTGTTGCGGTCGTTGATCTTTTCAAGGTGGAAGTTGAGGTCTCCCAGAAGGATGTAGTCTTTGGAGGGGAGCGCGTGTGGGGTGATGAAGTCTGTGATGTCTTCACTGAATTTTGCGCGGGGTCCTGGTGGTCTGTAGAGGAGGGTGCCTCGGAGTGTGGTTTTGGGGTCGATGTGGATCTGGAAGTGAAGGTGTTCGGAGTTAGCGAGGTTGGTGTCAGAGCTGGTTGAGATGCGGATTGATTTCTTATGGACGATAGCGATTCCTCCTCCTGTATGGTCGGTGCGGTCTTTGCGTGTGATCTTATAGTCATCAGGGATAGCGATGGCGATGTCAGGGGCGGAGGAAGCGTTCATCCATGTTTCCGTTAGGAAGGCGACGTCAGGAGAGATGGTGTCTAGTAGGTTCCAAAGGTCAATGGCGTGCCTGTGGACCGAGCGGGTGTTGAGAAGGATGCATTCTAGGTGGTTGGGGTCGGGAGTCTGTGTTGTGGTCGTAGCGGAGATGTTGTCGGTGCCGCTGAATTTGCAGGAGTAGCAGGAGAAAGGTCCATGGGTGTGTCCAGGAGCGGCTTGGACGCAGTTGGGGGCGCGACCGGGGTTAAGGGCTAGGAGGGTGGCGGCATCGTAGGTGACGCGGGGGGCTGGGTGGCGCGAGGGGCAGGGGGTCTGGCGCTGGGCGCGGTCCAGGCGTGGACGGGCGTAGACGGGCTTACCTTTGGCGCACCTTCGGCGTGGCCGAAGCGCGTGGACGCTGCGCGTGGGACCATTGGCCATAAATGGATGGTGGAGGGGGCGGAGCGTGGGAGGGGCAGCAGGGAGGCGGTAGTGTGGCTGAGGGGCGGGTCAGGGGAGAACAACAACAGCAAAATGGAGGGTCCGAGGGAAGGCAGGCAGGGGTAGCACTGATAACAAAAAATGCAGCGAGTTAGCAGTAAGCGCAATTCTAGCCCAAGCGCTGGTGAAATAAACACTATCACCTCAGTTACAGAATATAACACAAGCCAATAGTCAAGACAAAAGCTGAGCGAGGTCGCGTTGCGAGAGGCAAGTAATAATTAATTAAAAGCGCTATGCAGGTAATTACTAAAAGCGCTATGCAGGTGAGGCGCTACAATGTTAGGCAGCGGCAGAATAGTGAACAGTGCGCAGATAACGATACCAGGGAAGCACAGGAGGAACCTGGTGGAGCGACCGTCCGGAAGCAGGTCCAGGTGGTCACCTGGACTTGCATGAACTTATGACCCCCCCTGTAGTTCTCCTCAACTATGTTAAGGGCCTGCCACAGGGAGTGCGCAGTCTGGCTGCTCCCACATTATTATTAGCTTGTAAGAGAACTGCCATACATTGGGAGGACCCCAGTTCACCCTGCATTCAGGAATGGTTGACTGATCTGGCTTCCTGCGGCCCTAAATGTGAAATATATGCGAAATTACAGCCACCTACATCTCGTCCCAGAGACATATGGCGCCCCCTTCAAATCTGCATGCCAGAACGTGCAACAGTCAGACGCACCCGCCGGTCAACCCGCATGAGCCGGGTGGCTATCTGAAGAGGGGCCTAGATATTTTGGTTACCCCACACCCCCTCTGCCAGTACGTCGGACACTGTCTACGCATACCCTTGGCTCTGTCTACAGACACATTCACTTGCCATTCTGTATATAGAAGTGAAACACTTTGCCTGGTTGGAAACATATTCTTTATTGTGATGTCATGCATAAATATCAATCACAAGTATAGCGACTATATTAATAAGATCTGTGATGTAAAATAAGCCTATGTTCTTTTTTTGTTTGTAATGTGCTTAGTGCTACGGCACAGTGGGTGAAAAGGGAAAACCTCAAAAAATGTTTTTTTTTTTAAAAAATAATGCTAAAAGGTGAGTTCTACCTAAGCTACTCTACTTGTTTCAAAATGTACCAGTTCGTTCCTAACAGGCTATCTCTAAACTAGAATCACATATTGAAAGCTTTATGTGGCAAAAAAAGATACCATTCATTCAAAGAAATGCTCCTTAGCGGATTATGCAAAGCCTGACTGGTGAGCCACAATAAAAAGAATTAGAAAAATACTACTGCGAAGCTTAATTACATTCTACTGTTTTTATTACCTCCTCACAAGCATCCCTCACATCAGTTACACTTTGTTACAAACTTTCCAGGCTCTCCCTGCCCTATTTTTTTTTTTAAATGACTAAAAAAGCTTTAGGGATATAGCCCAAGTAAGGGGAGCGATATTCAATAATGTCTTATTTTCCCTACATTTATGAAATTATGAATTCCCATACTTTCGTATTTCACTGAGCTATTCTTTTTCCACCACAATTCAAAACACGCAGGATGGGTACACCACAAAAGGCACACTTAATAGGTGCAATGACCTTAAGCAAGGAACTATTCAATATAAATGATAATCCGACCCACATACTTAGCTAATGTTTGTTCAATATAATATTCAGGATTATCTCATAGTGCCATTATATCCGTTTTATTGATGTCAATTATGCATTGAACTATACAATACAAATAATTTCTAAGTCAAAGGGAAAACAGGCAGAAGATGCTTAGGGTTGGCAAGAGCAACTGTGTAGGCAGAGTGTTATAATAGCTGAAGAATATATCTGAACACAAACTATACCTCTTCTTAAAATCATCTCACTAACATGACACCGCTTGACTATTCACCATATACATTATGCCCTGCAAACACTTTAAAACTTTTTATCTCTAGCGATGCATACATGTTGTAAATGTTCTAGTTGTTTGGACAGAAATGCGCATTACATACATGTGATTTCATCACGTTTTCTGCTAACTTTATTTTGGACAAAAATATTTTCCATTATTAAGGGAATACCAGGTAAAAAAGATCGCAGTTGGCAGGCAAGTTCTGTCTTACCGATCGTTTTTTCAAGCAAGGGTCAAGGTTTTTCAATAGATAATATGTCTTTCAACCAGAATGGCTAGAGTTTAAAAGATAATAGCTATCAAGCTTGGTTAGGAGAGGCCCTAATAGTTAAACCGACAGAAATTGCCCTAGATAAATAACATTGTAAGCAATAATGGCAGTTTGGCAGTCGATTGTAAACTATTTTCAGCTTGCTAATATTAGGGACCCATGACAAGATGTTATAAAACTCAATCGGGTGAACTTAACTAAGTTATTCATCTTTATCTCTCTCTTTTTTATAACAACATAAATGGATGTTTGTGTTTTACTGGACTGTGAAGTACTAAACTTGCTCAACTACGTAGTAACTCACATTTATCAGTTTATTTTGTGTTTCCATTAACAACTTAATATTCACTTGTTGTAATCTGTATGCAGATAACCCACCACTGACTACCTCCTGTTCTTAACCTGGTGAAGCTTCCATTCACAAGGTAATTGAAGTTATACTCAAGCGTGCCCAATTATTAACCTTCGTTTTTATGGTTAGTCAAAAACTTTGGGGGTTGCTTCTTCATGAAATAGATTGTTTTATATTATGAAGACTTATAAAAATAGAAAATAGAAAACCGTGGTAAGCCAGAGGCATTTTATTAAAAAATCTCACTGTTTAATGTATGCATTTGCAAAAGAAACATTTCACAAGAAGAAACACATTTTGAAAAGATGTAGATTGTACAAAGCAGTCATCATCTCAAAGGAGGTGGAAAAGAAATTCTAGGAATTGGACCGTTGAGAAACTGCATTTAAAAGGGGGAAGGAGGCATGTTCTGAACTATGGCATGAGAATAGTACTTGCTTGTCAATGTATAGATTATAATACAAACGACTTGCATATTTGGTTCTGATGTTTAACAAGATACCTGCCAAGGTCGATGAGGGACAGACTTTTCAAGAATCGTCATCAAACGATGGGTGATCATGGAGTTGTAACAGATGCTTTTGAACAGAGAACTTTGCTTAATTGGAAGCTAATTTACAAAACTGACTCCAAGTCTGTATGATGGGTTCTTGTTCAGCCCAATTAATTATTTGCTGCGTAACATAATGATGGACAACTTGGCAGATTGTTAAGGGGAACCTTAGTTACAGAATTTCAGGAATCAAAAAATGCAAGAGTTGCTTTACAAGATTGTATGGATGGGACAAATCTTTTTATAATTTTTAGTTTCTAGAAAGGAGAAGTAGTTACTTTAGATACCTTACAGGATCAGTCAAGCAAAAGATGTTGGTGAACGCTACACCTAATTTACATACCTTTGATGTCATTGTGAGAGAGGGATCCTTGAAGAATTGCAACAACCAGGTGGTGTAACTTCATTGGAAATGAAAGAAGGGTTAGTGTTTTGACTTGTTGAATTGTAGACAATTGTTGCACATCCAGCTATTGATTTATTTGAGGTAGTCCTAACACGACTATGTTTGCGATCTTGTAATAAAATAATACATGCTGAGGGTAGATTTAGAATTTAGCCCAAAACTGTTAAGAAGTGCACATCAACAGCTAATGGATAATCTCACACTTATAACGTGCTGTTAAATTGTTATCTACCTCATCCCTTGATGGAGGGACAATGCAAAAGGAGCAGCAGGAAGGCTTATTCATGCAATTCATATCCAGTTGCATACTGCCCAGTGAGAGAGACGTTAAGGGCCCAGGAAAGGTCCAGCAACACCAGGGGTGCTAACACCTCCCACCTTTGATTTTTAACAAGTTGTTAAATTCAGTGGCTTTGCAAGTTTTTAACATGGCTCTGAAGGTCGTCAAGAGCATCTTGTAATTACAGGGGTATTGTTAACTGTATTCTGACGCACATTTACATGACCTTAGAAAGAACTGGCTTTTGACAAGGGGACTAATTTCCTGGGGTCACATGGAGCAGACCTATTTTCTTAGCACACATGTTGCTGTTCAACTGATGAGTGAGACTAGGATGGATACACTGGAAAGATTATTGAATATGAGTTTTTTTGTAATCAATATATACGGGTAGATCAGAAGAGGATGGCTCAAGAAAAGCCAACTTTCTTGAAGATCTATGCTAACCACTGACAAGGACTAATGTGTTACCATGTGATCTACCGTAGTTGTCAGCATTGTGACAGTAATGTAGTGTTTCTCTTTAATGTTGGACTAACATGTCTTGATTTTTCTTCTGACAAGCCTTTGAAGATATGGTGCCTGATTCACTTTGGGAGCATGGCCAAAGTTTGCAGGAGTTTGTAGCTTCATTGTGTCCACCCAGCAAAGAGATGGCCCGTGTGTGCAATCACAAACAACAGCAAATGTGCTAACTCTTTGGACAAAGCATGGCAGAGAAAGATGTGGTGGCAGTTCACACTGCAGTCTTGCAAACACACATCAGGGGTAAGAGGTTTCGGTGGTGGGGTGCACTAACATTGCACCAATTCCCACGTGACTGACTGTTAGTACGCCTCCCAAGAGACTCTTTGCCTCTGTACTCATATATGTAATGTGGCACAAGGGCAAAGACTATTCCAAATTTGCATGGAGCCATCTCATTGTATGGGTGGTAAATATGCATCCCTTCATCAGTATTTTTGAGTGGGCCATGCGAGTGTCTGTTGCAAAGTCTAAAAAATAGCAGTGCACAATGTACAGAGAATGCA
The DNA here is from genome assembly GCF_964263255.1 of Lissotriton vulgaris. NCBI lineage: Eukaryota > Metazoa > Chordata > Amphibia > Caudata > Salamandridae > Lissotriton > Lissotriton vulgaris. Next base: position 334,327,607 of record NC_141697.1, on the reverse strand, counting down.
CGCAAAAACACCTGCTGCCCTCCTGGGCCACTTCATACCTCAGCACAATTACGGAAATGTTGTGACAGGTGGAAAAGGAAGCAACTTGAATAGGTTATGTGTATCTATCCCAGCAGTATTTTTCAACAAATTATCAGATAGCGCAGGTTGTCGGAATTCAATCAATCAATCAGGATTTGTAAAGTGTGGCACCATCACTCGTGAGTGTCTCGAGGTGCTGGGAGATCATGCACATGCTGCCTGTCGTCCTATTGGTCAAATATCCAGGTCTTGAGGTCCTTCCTGTACTGCTGGAGGGATGGGGTTCTGAGATGCAGGGGGAGGTTGTTCTAGGCCAATCAGAATTGATTTATTTTCTCCATCTTCTTTCAAGCTTAGTGCTGCCGAATTTGAATAGCTGTACCTAACCTCCTGATTAATTTCCTTAATGTCTCTACAGTGTGTATGGCTTTACCAAGATGAGACTAATTGTGTTGTTGTGGGGATGCAAGGGAATACCTATAATTTTTTGTAATTTTTTTTTCAGTTTACACAACATAAACAATAACACACAACTGGCATCAAATCAGTGCATGTAAGCAGATCGACGACCTAATTATCGGCACTTAGGACTACAGGCGGCATGCGGGAGGGAACGGACTCATGGGGAAGGAACACTATAGCATACAATTAACCCCTTCGCCGCTCATGACGAGCTCAGCTCATCATGAGTTACGGCTCTCGTACGCTCATGACGAGCTGAGCTCGTCATGAACCGCAGGTTTTTTAAAAAGTCAGCGCACAGCGGGAAAACCTGCGCATGGAGTTAAAGCATCGTGAGAAAGAAACCAGGCATGGCGCTACTGCAGGCGGCGAATATTCCTAGGGTCCACCCCCTCGCTCCCCGTCAGACCCAGACCCAACTGGCGTAGCCAACCCACTGCCCCCACTGTCAGATGTGGCATGTGAGGAAGGCTCCTGTTCCGATAGCCCTGATGCACACATGACGCGCCAGGCCAGTAAGTCGTTCTGCAGCTTCTCATCCCTCCGAGTGAGTTACATGTGAGTTTCGTCAGCCAGGGACCACTCCCGTACATCTCTGAGCCAAATGGGCACCTCCGGGGCCCTCTGCCCCATCCAAGTAATCGCCACCCTGCGCCTGGCTAGCACCAACATTAATTGTAAGAATGTATATGAAAGTTTCGTTTTCTTGGTTTCTGGACTAATGCAAGGGATCGAGTGCCATCCAAAGGCCTGTAGCTGCAAATATTCGCTCCACCACCCCAACCTAGAATCACCTGACCAAAGAGCAGTCCCAGGCTAAGTGTAAAAAGCCAGCTTTCTCAGCGTTACATCTAGGGCATCCGTCTCCTCTATCCCCAGAGATATGCCTCACGGAAACTGTGGGCACCCTGTGAAAGGGTGCCCTCCGTAAGAACCTCTCAAACCGCTGCCACATGCCAGCCGTGTGTCGCACAACATAAGGAAGAGACGTGTCCGCCCCTCTACCCTGCATCATGGCGACCTGCAGAGTCTGGATGTCCGCCCTACCAGCGAGAAGGCTCGTCCCCCAATTGTTCTCGTCTGTAAACCAACGGCCGCATGATGCAACTGAGCCGCATAGTAATATAAGTCGAAGCGTGGTGCCTCCAGGCCCCCCTCATCGTAGCTGCGGACAACAGTGTGGAGAGCTATCCTACTACATCGACCCGCCCACAGCAGGGACGTGAGCAGCATGTTGAGAGTGCGGAAAACTCGTGGTGGGAGCGGACACAGTGAGTTCTGGAGGACATATAACGTCCTAGGAAGCATTTCAATCTTGGCGATGGCCAGCCGTCCCATCAATGAAAATGGCAAGGAATTCCAAAAGGACACCGACTGCTGCAAGGACGTGAGTATACGATCCACATTCCGGGCTAGCACCTGCATATCTGTCGGAGCCACTTGTATTCCAAGATAACGGAATCCCTCTTGCTCCCAGCGCAGCCCGAGGTCTGGTAGGTCCCCCAAGAACTCCGAATCAAGCCCTGCCAGTGGAAAGATCAAAGACTTACTGCGGTTATGTCGTAACCCTGAAGCTTCCCCAAACCGATCTAAGTGTTGCAGCTGTATCGGCAGTGCGTCCCGGGGAGCGGTCAAATAGAACAAGGCATCATCCGCATATAGGTAGATGACGTTGCACGTGTCCCCCACCCCGATACCCCATTGTGCCATATCTGTCCGGACCCGGACAGCAAAGGGCTCTATGGCCAGGGCAAACAAGAGCAGCGAGAGGAGATACCCCTGGCGTGTACCCTGTCCCAGCCGCCACTCCTCAGACCGTGCGCCCCCAAGTTTCACCCTGGCACGAGGGGCCGTATACAGGATGCGAAATGTTACAACAGAAGTTGGGACCTAGCCCCACAGCACGGAGGACCTCGAGTAGATACCCCTAATCAACTGTGTAGGACGCCTTGGTGAGGTCAATAGACACCAACACCATTTGCTCCTCCCGACCATGCACCTCATGTAGAATGTGATTCAACCACCGCAAGTTCTTAGTCGTATTGCGCCCTGGAATGAAACCGCACTGGTCCTCATGGACCAAGTGAGTCATATACGGCGCCAAGTGCGAGGCCAGTAACTTGCATAAGATCTTTACGTCTGTGTTGATCATCGTTATCGGACGATACGATGAAGGTTCATGCGCCACCCCCTCCCGGTTTCAGGATCATACATATTTCCCCCAGTGTCATGCTCGGCGGGAGAGTCCCGCTCTCAAACGCCTCAAGATACAACTGCAATAAGAGTCGGGGAAGTGCACCCTCGAATGTCTGGTAAAACTCAGGAGGGAATCTGACACTTCCCGGGGACTTATTTATTTATTTATTTTATTTAGCGATTTATAGAGCGCCTGGTGACCCGGAGGCATCCCCGCGCTATGAAATCATTGGAGACCGGAGGGGAGGGGGAGGGGTACTATTTGGGGAAAAGGAAAGTTTTCAGTCTTTTATGGAAGAGGAGGTAACAGGATTCCTCGGTAGACGCTGCAGGGCGGTACGCACCTCACCCAATGTCAGAGCTTCGTCCAGGTACTTCTGCGCTGATAAGGGGGGAATAGCTATCATTAGTGCTGCAAGTGCCTGAGGAGTGGAGAAAAGGGCAAGCCACCCTAGTTATGATCAGTACCCAACCGGTGGTCAGGTGGGCACATTTTTATTGTGTGCTTTATGGTCTATAGCACCCCTGCTAAACCATTTTTGTGATGTAAGATTGTGATATAAGAGGCAACAATAATGGCCAGAGAAGAGGAATAGTTTTATAAATTTCCGGGTGAAGACTAAGATTTCATGAGGTTTTCAAGGCTGTTTTTTTAATCAATTTCCAAATTCTGAGTTATGGAAGATAAAAGCAACATGATCCATGTAGAACTGGTAGCGATGTGCAGAGTGAACATGGGCGTCACAGGTGAGACCGATACATGCATGAAATCTAGTCTAGGTGGGTCCTCAATAAATGTCTTAAACAACAAGCTGAAATCCCATGTTTGAATAGTTTATGGTAAGCATTCAAAGATATGAGGCAAGGTCAGTGAACGCGTCCAAAATGTTACGATTCTGATTGGACAGTCCACAAAAATGGTTTACAATGATGTGTGGATTTGCTAATGAGAGTTTCAAGAGACGCATACATGGACAAGGTGATATTTTTACAGAAGTAATCTGGTTTGTGAATGATGATAAGCATACATCTTTTTCAGCTCTGTTGTGGCATGTTTAATACCTAATTGTTAGCAGCGCATCAAACATGAATTAAAATCCTATGGTGACCCACGTTTTGGTAATGCAGAGGTACAGATGTTTATATGAAATAAGCACATGAATAAGTTTGGAGTTTTTAACAGTGGATCTTCAGAGCATCCGATGGTGTGTGGGTGTTTTATGAGGGGCATTCGATGGGGTTGTTGGGTAGAACTGTTGAGTGGTTTAGGGTTCTCCAGTGTACGTGGATTTGTCAGTGGAAGTGGAGTTTTGCAAGGTCTTAACTTAAGGGAAAAGTGACATACGATAATATACCTGGGCAGGTAAAGAAATTAAGGTTTTAAAACTACAAACAAAACTGGTGGGACTTCTTTCCACTGGACATCCAATGAAAATGGGGCTGCAAATTTCATTGGGTATTACACAGAGCAGTGTGTAAGACTGAAAAGGTATAAAAGACATTAGTGTTTTTATGATATGCTGACGAACGACACTCAGCAGAATACCCATCTTGATGGCTTGGATCTAACACTTATCTAAAAAAATAGTTTAACTTTGTTAAATCAAATTCATCAGATCCTCAATAAAGAATGTATATTTAGAGGAAATGAAGCACAGACACCTCAGCCTTAGCTTTTTTGTGCTATTCTGACGTGCAGACTATTATGCTGCACACTTTTTCTCTCCTTTTAACCATTTTTCTTTTGGGTAGGGTGTCATACAAACTCTTTTTCTCTCTGCCTCTTTTCCTTCATTTTCCTTTACATTATTTTCTGAGCCTTTTTTTGGCAATATTTTCCCAAATTCTCTTTCTACAGTCAATAATATACCCTCCATTCGTAGCAATAATTTCTGATGCTCACAACCCATTCTTCCTCCGTGTGGGCTTGCTGCTTCATCCTTCCTAGCCTCATCTATGGGTTACAGAAGGCATAGAAGACAGATATTTTTTCATTTTTTACTCATCTGTTATGGTTTTCAACCCTATGCCCATTAAAAAAAAAAAAGATTAACAATTCATTGACAAGTCCTACCATTCTAGGAATTGTCCGATCATTTGGTTGGTTTCCCTACTCTAGATTCAATAGTGTCATGTTTTCTCAGCAATTCATCTTTTTTTTTTTAAAGTGAGAAAATGATTCGTCAGACAACCATTTGTTAACCTTGATTCCCCAAATTTGTGCTCACCAATTGGCTGATTATTCAGGCTGACGTTTTCCTGTTGCCATAGATACATTTATATGTATTGATGAACCTTTAGTGTGGGACCTTCTTTTACATGGGATTTATGTCAAGACACATTTTGAAGACACATTCTGGTCACCACTTTCAATCAACGTTTTCAAAGACAACTCAGCAACAAGGAATGACTAAGTTGGGCACAAGATACATTTCGTCTACCTCATAAAACAGAGTTAAGTTTCATACTGCGATTCAACAAACTCGACACAACACAGAGTGGTGCAAGAAATTGAATTCAGAAATGCTGCCCGAGTCTTCCAAGGATCAACAGAAACATGATTACATCCTAAATGCTTAGCTAACACCCACGCACCTTAAATGCTACACTTCAAGAATGAGGAATGCTAATAAATAATGCCCCACTATGTGCACGGAGTGCATTTCTTTTAATATCAGAAGCCTATTTTAAAATGGTGAATATAGAAGTGAAGTCTGTAATGTGTTTGTTTCTTTTATAGGAAACTCTTTCTTTGTAGTGTCATGCCTCGCTCTACCAGAAGGTAAACTTTCAGCATCTTTTAATGGGCTCGGGTATATTGAAAGGCAGAAGAAAGGTGAAACACAAAACTTTCCCTTGTGCGATTTTACTATTTGATCTATTGTCTCGTGCGTTCCCTTAGGGATGAATGAGAAATGCCTCTCTGAATAATACACGAGCACCTAGACAGCATCCAGTTAAGCCTTTTGAATACAAAAGGTTGAATATGAGATGCATTCTGCAGCTGTTTGGCAGCCAAGAGAATTAAACTCCCCTCTCCAATTCTCTCACATTTGTCCTTTTTTAATAGAAAAAACACAGGTTCATTAGATATATAACTCATCAGATTATTTTAAGGTAAAAAACTACATAATGGATTGAAGATTGCTGCAAACTAGTTTAATATACAAAAAAAACCCAGACTCTGAACATTTATACCAAAAACCCATCCACCTATTGATCTATCTAGCCTGTCAACTCTTTTTACCCATTTACACTCCATAAACGTAATAACTTTCAGCACATATGCACAATTCTACCCATGAGGCCATAGGTCTGTTGTTCTGCCATGGATAAGCCCACAATTCTACCCGCCAATCTGTGAATGTGCCTTACTGTCTCTCCATTCACTCATCTATCCACTATCTGCGAGTTAATCCTTCAACTCAGGTGTCTACTCAATTGCTTGCCATTCTACCCATGTACCCCAACTGCCTGTAGACCAACAGGTCTCGCCATCCTGAGTTCAAAGTGCTCACTGCATTACTCACAAAACCTATTTAACCACCTACATATTAAACAACCCACTTTTGATCCTAATCTAACCACACACAACCTTTCCGTCTTTAGTTCTAACCTCCAATCTACCACACCTCCCACTGCTACACCAATTTACTCCCTAATCTGCACATATTTAAAATGTTACCACCAAACTAAGCACCAGTAAAAGCACCAAATCAGGAATGCTAGGAGGAAAAGAACATAAAATGAAAGTTGGAAACAACCCTTCCAAAGAACAATACAATCAGCACCAAAAGAGGATGATGGGGAATCTGTGACAAGATGGAGTGTTCATCAGGAAGAAAATAATACTATACAAAGTAAAGTAAATCTCTCTTCTACTCCTGTTGGAAAAGGTCAAATGGAGGAATAGTCAAATGTCTTTTACTTAATGCCAGCTTGACATTGTATAACAAAACTAAATACAGAAAACAACAATCCATATGGCATTTGTTCATTTAAAAAAGACATTGCATCGGTAAAACCCACGGACAAAATAGAATAGTACTCTTTACTGCAGTGAACATAAAACTTATGGGATACAAACAGTCTAATCATTCATCTAGCTTTGATGGATATGGAAGGAGAAAGATGAAGGATGTGACAACTTAAACAATTTTCTGGAAAGAAGGAGGGTCTCATTCTCAACACACCCTATCAATTAAGACCTAAATGGAAATTTAGCTAAGGAAAGTTTATTTGTCTCCAAGCATGCAAGGCTAGGATGCTTGAAGAAGTATGCGATATTCGCCTCTCTTGTTGCGACAGACAATCCACCCTAAAAGTGAGTCTAATCAGAGAGGACCAGGTTAGATCCAGACATTTTAAGTACAAGGTCCTCAATGACCAGTCTGGAATCAATGTCACGTCCATTTATGGGAATGTCTAGGTTTTATCAGAATTAGATGATGCATGGGGAGCAGGTTTAGTGTGCAGTGAAGACAAATTCCAGTGCAACAGGGATGCACCCGACAAACGCCTTGAATGGTAAATCCCTTGAGCAGCAAGAAGTACACTTGTTTACATGTGAGGCAAAGTGAATGAGGTTTGGTTAACTTTATTTGAGGTTTTGTTTGTTGATTAAATTCCTGGCATCCACAATTGCCCAAATCACCAAAAGCAAAACAATTTGAACCACAGCCCAATTCAACAGAGTGAAGTTCTGACTACAGAGTCAAAAGGAGTTCAACTCCTGCACACATGGTGTATGACTGTGGTGTTATCCAAATGGACCTGAGCACCCGGTAAGGAAGCCAGCAGAGCTAAGCAAATCGCACAGAGCTCCACGGTGTTGACACTGCATGGAGTCTCCAGCAGTCTCCACAATCTGTTGATAGCCAGGTCTTGCAGATAAGCTCTTGAAACAAAGAGGGAGCAGCCTTTGATCTCACCCCCCACATCTCCTGGTTCCCCGGTGCCAGATTCGGTGGAAAGGTTCAACCACAAGCATGTTGTCTTCCTGGCAACACCACTACAATTTCACAAATGAGTCCTCGAATAAAGGGATAAAGCTGAGCAGTTTCCCACATACCTAGCGCCAATGTCTACTCAGGCTCTATTATAAGGAGAGAATCCACAAGTATGCCTAAAAATAAGGAAAAACCAACATGTTCACTCCTTAAATGATCTTGAGGACTGCTCAAACAAACAGAACAAGAAATCAAGGAAACCTTAATCACATAATGATCATGAACACCTGCACAAACAGCAGACCACACGTCTGACAAGAGTGGTTAGCAACCATGGAAGGAGAGTTGTCGTGAGTAGCCAATCATACAAGTACAACTACACAAAGATACCAACCTGTGCAGGTGCACCACAACAACTTTCATCAAATAGGTATCCTAGTGGTTTAGTGACACAAACTAATCCTGGAGTTTCACCTATGGCATGAACTGGCAGGAGTCACGATTTTGAGATTGTCACTGAGCAAGAATGTGTTACTATAGTGCAAGTTCCAACTGGGGTGAAGAACTGCTCTCCCAGATCGATTCTCTACCAGTAAATATGTTGTTAGCTGCTGGACGGCAGGGGCATGCGATACTGCTCAACCAACTCAGAGTTTCTCACTGTTTCTGCACCCATAACTGGTTGTACCAGGTATGGATTCATGCTAGGCAAAACCGCTGTTCAAAGAGCAGGGACAGATTCCTGAAGCACATCCCAGACCCCATCCGACTCATGGTGGGAGCATACAGTTCTCCTGCCCCCAGACAGCGTCCTGTACTCCACCCCCTTAATCGACTGCTTGGATTTACCACCTACTCAGACCAGGTGGCAAATCTGAGTGGATTTGGATCCAGAATCTTGCCTAAACAGGCAAAAATAACTTGGTACTCCTGGGTCCACGAGTTTATTCCCCAGTCAAGGTAAAAAAACGTATGATGGGTGGATTTACGTAATGAGATTCCACCTGGAATCCGTTATTCCAGACCCGTAGCTCCTAACCTAAATCTGGGCATCTCATTAGGGGGGCCTAGGTATTTTGCTTAAGAGTAGTCAGCATTCTCTGAACTGGATCAAAATCCAGGCAGAGGTGTTTGTCAAGTTTGGCCGTGTCTGTAGTATTGCAAGGAGAGGCATGGTGCTGGTAGGCACCGACTGGAAGCACAAGGGTGCTGGGTATCTTAAAGGGCTACATCTTCACTGTGAACAGGGGCTAACGTAGATAGTACATGCACCAACGATGTAGACCACGGTTGGACATCATAGGAATTTGCATCCAAAGGACGAGCATCAGGTGCAGAAGTAAAAGCTGATCTTGAGGCAACAACGTTAAACGTAGTCGTAATCGCCTTAAAACGTTTAGTTCCTTGAGATCAAGTTTATTTAGACCAGTTTCAACAACTTGTTGATTGAGAAAGAGTGATAGGGGAAAGTAAGTTCTCCAACTGACTTTCACAGCATAACATGCTCATGATAGGTCAATTTAACTGAGTGCCTAGAGGTAAAGGTGAAATATTGGAGTTTTACTCTTTGTTCTCCTATCTTGCTACATAGTGGGTAGACTCAAGCTGCAGGCCATGGAACCATGGTATTTAAATGTGGCAGCCAAGGTTTTAGCCTTACATTCTTTCAAGGTCTTGAGTGTGGTAGGTGAACTGGTCTTTGTTGTAGAGACTGAGCTCCAGGCACCACATTCTTTTATTAAAGGGGGTCATCAACTTCTCGTTCCAACTCTTTGTACTTGGACTAAAATCATCCTTAGGTGGCACAATTAACAGAAAACACTAAACATAAATCACAAAACGCCCATCAAACCTAAATAAAACCACCCAGAGAGTGAGGTGAACAACTGTTCTTAGCATTTATGCGCAGAAAAAAGACCTGACGCATTAGACAATGAGTGGCAACTTACTGGAGTTGTGCCATCACATCTGCTGATGGCAGTGCAACTCTGTGATGGGTAGCACACTGGTGTCACTAGCGATCAAAGCTGTGATAAAAAAAATGTCCAGGTCTGTTCTGATACCTGGGGATATTTTAGTATACTGAGAATACGCTGAAAGAAACTATCTTTTGAAGCTTGTTATTCTGGAGATTACTGATAAACTTTGGCTGGCAGCTGTTGGGCAAGACACTTTTCAAAACAACAGGTGTTCACACTTAGCACATAGTCAAACATGCATAACACGAATAATACTTTACTCTTCACCGGTCACACTGATCGCTTGATAGACTTACCAGCCTCTGCATGCTTTTCACATGAGTGGGACTGATCGATAATGCTTCTTCATACCAACGCTTGGCCTCGTCAATATTTCCTCGAAGCTCTGCCACTTGGCCCCTCATATACAGAACGTTGTGAGACATTGAAAAGAGGTTAGCAGCCTCTTGGGTACACGCGGTGGCTTCAGCAGGCTTCCCAATGCCAATGTACACTTCAGCTGTAAGCACATCAAACAAACAATTTTCTTTTAGACTCCTTTGCTTTGAAAAACATTATTCCCTTAAACTGATTGGATCACTGGTTTAGTATTTACATTCAACACACCAATGCGTTGTTATTTTTCTTTTTGATTATTCACCTTTACAAAGCAGTAGCTATTATAGAAATCTTGAAGAAAGCCACAACACTATCTAGGTCTTAGACTGAAACATGTCGATCACTATCTAGTACGGCTAAATCTAATGTCTGCAGTCGCACTCTTCATTTTCTGTTTTAAACCCTAGCACAAGTTAGCAAGTAAATAAAGTTCAGTAGGCTAACCTTGTAGTTAGTTTTATTCACTCACGTACTTGCACTGCACTTCTCCCATCACCCCATCAGTTCACACTGGGTTTTAGAAATAACTCCTCCAATCTAAAAACATCCCTGAGCTCCCCCCTCGCAGCAAGTGGGTTGTAGTCTGCATCATGACTAGGCTTCATGATGCGAAGAGGATTCCCGATGATGAGGCATGACACCATTGGTGTGTGAGGGAAACCGTCCTCAAAAGGGAAACCCCCACCCCTCCCACTTCTTTGACGTTTCATTGGTGCAGCAGACCCGAGGGCTCTGTGTGTATTGAATGTTATAACAAACTGTGCAGCAACAAATGTATATTCGTATGTAAAGGTCGAACAAAAGACGGTCAAATCATAATATGTACTGCAATCTTTTTGCTTTTCTGTGCCTATCCTTAATAGGCTATTTCTGAGTTGGGAAACATTATTTGTTGAAATTAAATCGTTGACTGCAAAAATATTTTTGAGAACTCGATTTAAAAGCAGCTCCAACTGACTTCCACAGCATAACATGCACACTGAGGGGTAAGGAGTAGACTATGGGGCACATGCATCATTGAAAATTGCATTCGCAAATGGTGCGAATTGCAAAAATCGGCCGTTTGCAAATGCAATTTGAACTTTTGGGATGCATCACAATTTATTTACTTTTCGCAATTTAACTCCTTGAATGCTCATGACGAGCTGAGCTCGTCATGAGCCACTCGCTCCGGTGCTCATGACCAGCTCAGCTCGTCATGGCCCGTGGAACGCTCAGGTGCGGGGAGAATTCCCCCGCTGTGCTGAACGTTCCACGGAGCCAATGCACCTGTGACAAGCTGAGCTCATCATGAGCACAGCAGCGCCATAGCTCAAGACGAGCTCAGCTCGTCATGAGCATGGGAGCGCTGTGTGCGCCCCCCTCCTCCCAGCACAGCGGGAGAATAACCCCCGCAGCGAAGGGGTTAAGAAATCGCAAAATTGCAATTACTTAAATTGCGATCGCATTTAAGAAATCTCAAATTGAGATTCCTTAAATTCAATGCATCAACAAAAAAAAAATCGCGATTTTGCTATTAGGGGGAGCAAATTACCATGAAGTTGACCTTCATGGTAATTTGCAAAAACTTTGAAAAATGCACTAAAGTGCATTTTTCAAAGTTCCATTTTACACACACACATGCCCTTGGGGCATGTGCGTGTGCAAGAGGTACTTATAGGCAGATTTCAGGGGTGCAACAGGGTATCCTTTTGACACCCTAGCACCCTTGAAATTGCATTCTCAATTTGCGATTCTCTAATTGAGAATCGCAAATTGAGAATGTTTTCCCATTCATTCCTATGGGCCTTTAGGCCCATAGGAATGAATGGGGAGGTATTCCTTAATTGCAATTCGCAATTTGCGAGTCGCAATTAAGGAATTTTAAGAAATCGCAATTTTTTTTGCGATTTCTTCATGCATAGCCATTTGCGATTCCTTATTAGCAAATCCTTATTTTTCGCTAATAAGGAATCACAAATGGCAATGTTGATGCATGTGGGCCTTAGTAGATTCTCAACGTAGCTCCTCGATAGGCCTATTCCTTTGGAGATGTCCTCCCACGGTTCTCTCATGGATATGTGCTAGTACGAGTGGGGGTGACTTAGGTTCAGCGTCTCCATGGCCAAAAGGAGGCATGATGGGGTAGCCTTTGGTCTATCGTCAATGGTTTCGGTAGTCAAAGCTGCTGAGCTTGCAAATGCCTGCTCGCTGCCTTGGCCAGCATCATATCCCTCATATCGGGAGATTTCTCTGCACACCAGGGATGCTTTCTTCGAGCACCCATATCCATTTCTGAATCTAAAGAGGTGCCCAATGCGGCTGCCTTATGACAGAATATTAGCGTCAATCTTTTCACCATTTTAGTGCTGCACATTGCCACGGGAACAGATATATAAATTATGGATTTCCTTTCAGTAAACAGAAATGCCCACGTTGGGTAGCACTGCTTTTGCTTCACTGCAACAACGCATCAAATCTTACTGTTTGTTTTTGCAGTAATACCCAGCAAGCTCCACACACACCAATAAATACACCAATCTTTCCCCACTCAGAACCCTGCTAGTATTCAAACGCCGTCACTCCCCATTGAGCCAGATTCACTGGTTAAAAAAATACATTACAAAAAAGAAGGTCTTTTCCACAGATGAACCTGCCCCTGCATACACATCCCGTGAGAGTACAGCTTGTAGGGAGCAAAATGTGAAAGGAGTCATAGCATGATCTGTGGGAGCTGCTTGGCTAAGTGTGTGAAAAGAGGGATCCAGGATGGCAGCTTCCATCTCTGAAACATAAGTCAGGGCGCAAGCAGTGATGTTAGAAAAGCTGTCTATATCCCTGTTTCGATGGAACTAGGAATAATCTGGGCAGCAAGGATCACTGAAAGTGCTAATAGGAGATCGGAGCGAAGGGGTAGGAGGCCAAAGCGTCATATACACATCCATATGAAGCAAGCCATGGTGTATACCACTTTTTGATTTAACAACCAAAGAAAGTCAAATCAGCCTCATCGTTGAAGGTACAAGAAGAACATTTTGAGGACCGAGAGGATTGGAGTGGAGTGCGATGCTGAATTTTCAAAAGCCAGAGGTGAAGAACAAACATCAATTTTCACCAGGCAGAAAGATAGTATTCAAATCTGTAATATTTATGAGGAAGAGTTTAGCCTGGGCACTTGGCTCAAAGAGGCTGAAAAATGTCACAAATAATCACATGGAAATCATGGCAGCAAACGTATTAGCACACTTTCCTTCCTGTGACTTTCACTAGTCGATAGTCCTTTCTTTGCTATCGCTCGTCCAATACTCCCCTATGATTACTTCAAGTTTTCCAATTATTACAATCCTGTTCTCTACATTTTCCTTATTTTCTATTAAGATTACCACGGTTTACTCATAATCCATCCACGTTTCAAAAAGACCCTCACCCCTGTAAACAGGCCTCATAAAGAACAGTGCCTTTTTGTGAACTGCAGCCTTAGTGAGGTATGTGCGTTGTGATGTATATGGCTCTCTGATGCGCTGTTTCTTATTACATGTCTGTGTGGCAGGGCCCTGAATGTTCTGCAGTAAAGACTAAAATCTCAGCTCACAAATCCCTCCCATTGGCCAAACTGAACAAATTACTTAACCTCCGCTCTCCTTCGCTTGGTGTAAAAGCCTTTGATAGAAGACTTATCGGAGCAAGGAAACTCCCTTTGAAACATGTGTAGGCCACCTTATCTTCCTGCAATGGGGAAAAGACATGGATAGCACTTCAGCACAACCTAATATGGTCTTTTTTTCGCCATCCTCCATTCCAGTAGCCAGGACTTTATGGCTGCTTTTCACAGGTTCTCACGACTGATCATGCAGTTGTTATCTTTACTATTGGCAGTAAAAGGAACACACAACTAGCATACACCAATTATTGAAGATAAATGATTTACATCAGAGATCAGTTTTACTACACAGTAAATAAGGTACAAGTCCAAGAGGGCAAAAGTCTCTTTATTCAAGAATCCTGGACATCGCTTCATTTATCTAATGGGAACAATGCCAAATTGTAGTGCCTACATAGATACCTTAAAAGATCAGGTGTGGAAAATGATTCAAACGAGAAGTTTTTGTGGGTGTAGTTGTAGACGATGGTGCTTAGCAGAGGCCAGTTGCCATGTACATTATTCTTTCCCCACTGGGTGCATTCGATATTTAAGTGGAATTGCCTATTTAACAGGGTTCTTAAATGTGTTAACCATGAGTTCTGAAATAAAGTAGCTTAGTAAAATCCAAACGTGCATGAAACATTAAATTAACAGCAATCAACTTTCCACATACTACATGGCACTGCTCTAAATCAAAAGAAAAGGTTGGTTCACGCAAAAACTCAATACTAGAAGGTACACCCGCAGAAGATGGCTTGCTGATGCTTCTGGGAATATGGGACCAACACAGTATGAATGCACGCGTTAGAACACAGAAATAATGACACCGTCCCATGATACAGTCACTTTATGAGGCCCCAACCACCACAAAAGGGCGCACAGACATGGATTGGTGTGAGCTACTTGAAAAATATGTCTCTGAGGGCAGACGCTGCCATAAGAAATAAAAAAAACACTTTGGGGACCATGGTCTGCGGTAAACACCTTACACTGAGAGTGGGAAATATACAAGGTAAATACTGATTGTGATCGCGATACTAGACCAAAGGGATTTGAAAGTGACTTGAATGTAAAGCAAAATCCATAAACCCAGCATTTAATCAATCCTGCTAAAGTACATCTTGTATTATGTGCTCTGTGAATGTGGTATGACTGTATGCTCACTCCAGATGCACCACAACAAGAAGTAACATTAGCAAAATGTTCGACCAGGTGAGGAAACAAATCATCGCTGTCTGAAGTAGCTGGTATAAGGTCGCACCAGGCAGAGGAGACTTGTTTTAAGAGGATTTTAAAATGTAAACGCTAGTTCTTTAGGCACGGTTCGGAAAAACAAATTAAAAGAAAACTGGCTTGTGGGGGGAGAGGCGATGGAAAGGAGAGTCAGGGGTTGCCCTCTGAAGAAACAAGAAACCAAAGTCCGAGCACAGGGAAGATAACACCACGATTGGCGTAGGAGGGGCAAAGTTCAGGTCAGTGGCCCAGGTAGATGTAATATTAATGCGGCCTGTAATTGGAGCAGGACCCGTGCCAGTTCTCCAGCAGAAGGTGGGGACACTCTGCCTGGCTTAGCATTACAAATGATCGCAGGGGGATACTTACTTGGGTGCACCTGCTAAGAAGGGAGAAAAGTCTTGGAGAACCTCCTGAGCTGGCGCAGCTGCCTGCTCATGGCATTAAATACTTCCATCTCGCAGGCGCACTCCTGAGGGCCAAGCATGCTTGACTCCGAGTGATGAAAGCAGTCTCACTGAAGAGGAGGTGGTGATCTGCTGGGTTATTATTGGAGCGTTTATACTTCAGTATGCAAGCGTCGAGTGGATTACACGGACAGGGGGCCCTGGAGCAAAGCCTTCAGTGTTTGTAATGCTGCACCCCCTCCCTACTTCCAATTCATGGCATATGGCTACCTCAAAATAAGAAACATTTGTCACATTTAAATCATAAAACGTTGAATACTTCAAGCCAGAAGAAGAGTTTCAGTGAGGCTTAAGGGCCCACCCTACGAGAAATATTGACAAAACTGACATGCAGCAGTGTTCTTAAATTACTACAATCCGCATATGCACTGTAAAATGAAGCAAGCAAACCACATGGGTGTAGGGATATTTTAAAAGAATAGTCCAAAAGCAAAGTTAAGTGTTACTTTCTTCTAATAATATATCCAATTTTTAACATTAAAAATACAGTGTGAGCAAAGGAGCCACAATGTGTGACAGAATGTGGAAGGCGGCCAAGAAAATGTTATCAACTATGGATGTTCATTCTTGCCGTTCATATTTTCACATTATCAAACGCTGCTGGGAATCAACTCTGTGCTAGGAGTGTCACGTTTAGCCAGTCCAACCAAACGCACGATGCATGCTGGGATTTTTGAGTCCATATTAACAAATCTAAACACAAAATGCAATAAGCTGTTTAATAAAATACCATGAGTAACTTATGTTGCTGCACCAGGCATGGGGCCACTTAGGAACTGTGAATATGTTTCATATTTCGAACACTGAGGTAAAGTTCAGTTATCTTTTTTTAAAGCACAGTTTAATACATTATTTCAAACAGGCGCTCGGATGACAGAAGTGGTGGGAGTTCAGAGGTAATCTGGAATCCTTTCTTTGACACCTACTACCAGCAGGTCATGAGTGACAAACAGGTGTTAATGTCTGCCCCATGACACGTTGTCTCCGTTCATAATATGACATTACCCTTTACCAAAATGATGCTGGTCTGTGCTCGTCTGGGACAGGCTAAGTGCTTTTCTGTGCCAGAATCGCACCCACCCTTGACACCCATCTGCACCTTCCCGGGGGGCGCCAACAGTTTTAAAACCATTGCCATTTAGCAGGGATCAGGCCTCGGGGCATCCGGCACCAGCCAGAATATTTTTACGAGATAGCATGTGAATCTTTGGGGCCACAAACTGAAACGACTTAAAACTATTTCTAATAAACCGACACTGCATCACTGCTGTGTGCCAGGGATGTTTGTACTGTTACAACCTATGTGTAGCAACCATGCCACGGACCCTGATGCAACCAGGGGGAATGGACCCTTTGACTGCTGTGGAGGAAGAGAAATACAGCAGTTATCAGGGGTCTATGGGCCCCTAAGGGCTCTGGGTCATGGTGTCACTGCACTTGCTGCACCTATAGGAGCTACATCGTGGGTGTGTGGGTGTCTGTCTCTCTCTCGCACAACAGCTGCATGTACTAGACGGCTACTGCCTTTGCTCTGCGCTTTCTGTTCCAGGGGGCCTGAACTGCTGCTACCGCTGTCGTGCACACTTGTGTGTGTGTGTTTGTGTGCAAGAAACGTGCACTGCTGCTCTCCAAAGTACTCCATATTCGTACCTAGTTACACGACCTGCCCAGGAGTGTAAAATGGGTATTTGTTATGTTGCCACTGCAAAGCGCTTCAATGCCTCGTCACGAGTAGCAAACGCTACATAAATATAATTTACAAGAACAAATACAACTGCTTCAACTCAAGCGGCTGGATTCTTTATATAATAACTAGTGGTAGAAAACATACAGAACCAACAGAGCCGATCCTATTTCTGATATGCGGCGTTCGTGAACACCACCTCTTCTGCCTGTAATATCTGGCTTTGAGGACCTAATGTGCTATATAGCGCTGACCTAGACCAAGAGGAATCAGAGCGCTTTACATGAGCACCAGTTGCATTACAGAAGGGCACATTCATTCTGTTAGGCACCAGGAAGATGAAATGATTTTGCCCAGAATCACAGGATGTTGAGGGTCGCTGCCGAGACTCGAACCTGGTTCCCCAGCTCCGAGGTCGACCGCTCTAGCCATTAGGCCACACTACATTGTGAAGGTAACAGCTGAAAAGAGGCCAGACTTCTGTTGGAAGAGAGTGCCAAATGTTTTCTGTTTGGTGCACTGCCGAACCAAGCAAAGAATTACAATGTGTAGTTTACGCAAAGGGCCAGGCGGCCACTAGAACCAATTTTTTTTGGGGGGGGGGGGGGGGTCTTAAAAATATTTCGGGGGGGGGGGTCAAATTCTTGTAATCATAGACAGAGTGGCTGTAAAAAGGGGTGATCACACAACAAAAGCTTAATTTTCAAGTAAATGGTCTTTTAAAGACCTGTTAAGCACTGGGGTGCGGCTGCAAATAGATGCTCGCCTGCCCGCAAAGCTGTGTCAGCCCGGCTGACACTCACGACGGGGGTGGGGGTGGGGGGTGGGGGGTGGGGGGGGGGGAGCTGAAGCCCCGTGAGCCCAATGGGTGTTGCGCGCCTGCAAAGGGCCATTGCACAAGTGTGTGCCCTTTCCATAAAGGAATGAAGACAGGCACTGCACGTATGCTCTGAATGAAAGGCATATGGACCTGATACGTTCATTTCCGGTATTTAAAGCACGCGTTCAGACGTTCAGAGACAGGCAGTGGCAAGATGTGTACTTACCCTCAAGGGGCAACATGGAAAATGCTGTGGCTGTACGCGCTTTCTTTTACATATTTGGTAATTGCTTTCACTTATTTAGAGCGATATTTTTAAATAGCGCTGAACATGCCGCAGGGGCGTTGGAGCGCTGTACAGCAAGCACAGTTCATACAGTTTGGGCGGAACCCGGGAGGGATAAAATTAGAGTAGAGTATGAACGGGATGAGTGGGGGAGGGGCCGCAACTAGCAACCTAGAAACCGTATTAAGCAGCATGGTGGAAAAAAGAAGTAATGTGAAAGCCGACAATGAAAAATGTGTAAACTGTTAAATCTCAGTGTGTTTTACATAGCGCGGCATGAAAAACTGCTTCATACACAGGGGGTGTTTGTCGGTGAATATTACTAACTTATGCCTCGCGTGCTATGGAGTTATGAAAACTGCCATGCAGGACTTTAAGTGGGATGAAAAAACTGGGGGGTCTCTCAAAGGGGCGTGGCCAGTGTAATTAGGGGCGTGGCTTTAAATCACTTACGAAAAAAAATCTGAGCTTAGCATAGTGTGCCGCCGGACTTGTATTTTGCTGCTTCCGTCATTGCATCCAGATATTTTATACAAGTAACATCATACCTACAATAAGTAAGGAATATTGGCTTTGTCAATGGTTATTACTTGCAGAAGATAAATAAGCTGCAACTATGACTTGTATATAATATTGACAAAGCTTCCAATTAAATCCTTGGTGACCCTACCACGATGTTGCTGCTCCTGAATTTCAGAAAGGAAGGGAAATCCAGAAAGAAAATGACTCTTAAAGGATTTCACTTCCCCCACAACGCCCCCCTGGCATGACATCATGCTGTAACTTCTCTACTTCTGAGAAGTGAGCAGTGTGAGCAGCGCACATCCATGTGCCTGGTGCTGTCTCGAAACGGGTCTCTATCAGGCTTTGTTTTGCGCCATGGCACTTTTTTCCGGACTACAGTGACAGCAAACAGCGCTCATTGCAGTCAAGGAAAAAAAAAAGGGCTACCTGTGTCAGGGCTCAAAACAGAGCCCGATGGAGACCCGTTTCGAGGCCCCTAGAAAAAAACTGCCGGTGCTCAGACCCCTTGAGACCATGCCCACTTAAAGCCCTGCTGCCATGGCTTAAGGCTATGTTTGCCTTACCCACAGTGGTAGCGTGTAACTGCGCTCAGCCTCAGCAGGCTGGCACTGTCACAAGTCGGTGAAACCGAAAAGCACACTGGGAGGCTGACGTACAGCACACTATTGCTACTGGACACATTTTAAGGACCCCGGGTCGTTTGCTCAGACTTGCCCACTTACATCTCGGTGTATCCGAACAGCACACGTGGGAGGCTGGCATTCAGCACAGTATTACTACTGGACACATTTTAAGGACCCCGGATCATTTGATCTGACTTGCACGCAGCGCGCTCTGCATATGACCGACGGATCGCAGATCGGCACAAGGAACACGTTTGACAGACCCTCACGTCAGACAGAAAACGCCCATCTGCCCCTGCAAACCCTGCGGAAAGTGAAAATCGGATGAAACAGATGGGTGATGACCTCAGGTGGTGCTTGGTACCTACATAGGTCTTTGAAGGAGAAGGGTAGACTTTTAGGGTGAGATGACCAATTGATTGCACAGATTTCCATTATATTTCACAAGTCTGACCAGCACAAACCTGCTTGACCTGTTTTCATAAATAGACAACCCCAGTATCGGAGAGATCTGATCTGAACTGGTACAGAGGAGTTCGTACATAACCAGCAGTGGCACTGGAGTGGAGGAGCGTCGTCCCACTTAAATACCCCCGAGATGAAAAATAAAGTGGTAATTCATGACCATTTTATTTTTAAGCCTCCCGTCCCGAACCAAGAGTCAGGACAGGGCTGGGCTTAGGAAGAGTAGCAGCAGGGTGGTCTTTTTGGCCGACCGTCTTGCGATGGCCAGCCAGACATGCGCACTTTGAAACCTCTAGACAGCTGGGTTAGAGCACGCGCAGCCCTCCAGAGCGCTGTGGAGCATTGAGACAAGCCACTCCCGCCAATCAGGGTGCAGCTCTCATGCTGGTGAGTTTGGCACCAGGAATGGTCGGGGGATTTGCTGGGGCGTGCATTGCAGTCACGACAAAGCCCGGAGCAAGGAGGTCCTGTAGTGAGGTAAGTGTTTTTAATATATTTTAATTTTCTTTACGTGTACGCACAGTTATTTTAATAGCTTAAAAAAAATTGCACGCACACATAGGCTCCTCCTCATAGATGCCAGCCGCCACTGGCTTAGTTCAGTAGGAAGCTGGCGCGGCTGGACTTCAAGACAGCGAGTCATTAGCATAAGTTAAAAAAAAAAATAAGTAAGAGGTAAATGGTATTGGGTAAAGATTTGAAGAAAAAAAAACTAGTATGCTAATAAGGCTAACGGGATCCCCTTCATGCTCAAGTGTGCTGTTAGGACTTTCTGTGATCTGTCTCTCTAAAAGAGGATCTAGCGGGAGGGTTTCCAGTAAGACTGTAGGGCGGTTCTGTTGGCTCACTATGTCAAAGGCTGCTTACAAACCTAACAAGGTTCGACACTGGTCCACGTCAATGCGGACAGATCAAGCAATCAATCAGTAGTTATTTGTAAAGCGCACAGCTACCTCAATCAGAGGTGTCCCAGCGCTAAGCAGACTACAGCGAGAGATCAGCCAATAATACTACCCCTGTGTAAAGAGCAGGTTTTTAGGACCTTCCTAAACTCATGTTCTGTTTCTACCTAGAGCAAATGAATTGGCAGAGAGTTCCACAGTTTAGTGGTCCTAACCGAGAAGGACCTGCCACAGACGTAAATCTTAAAATAAGAAGCAGCTTCCACTAGGCTCTTGCTAAAAACCCCAGAACAAATTGATTGCACAAGTTGACACTCTAAACCAATATTAAACCTAATCAGTCACAAGCATATACATTTCCTGTGACAGAATTAATCTTTTCGATCTGTAGTTGTAAGAGGAAAGACACACAATTCAGAAAAATGGCAAGGAGGGTTTTACATAACTTGATGTAAAGAAAGTAGGGCACGGATATCGCCACAAACATTTGAATGCACCTGAGGCCTATTAAACTTTACAGATCGCTGGAATTATTTAGCACTGTTTACTGAGAGTATGTCTCAAAATTGTACTGGAAAGGTTATTTGGGTTTATTAATGACTGTATAGTTATCACTGCACAAGGAGTTTCCAACGCTGGGTTATCACAAAGGAGCATTATTTTACTTCCTGTAGCATGGGATTTCTTGTGCAAGCTTCCGGCTGACATAATTTACCCTTTAGAATGAGTTTGTATTATCCCACTCCTCGTGCAATACCTTACCCTCTTTGTTTTATTGCCCTTTTTAAAAATACTTTAACGGTTACAATGAAACGATAATTTTCAACAATGACCAATAACGGTCCATACACAGCACTTCATGCCGCACTTCTGCCATTTCTAAGTGCCAATGTTACTAGAGCCTAATTTAACTATTTTTTTTATTTTTTTAATTATTTTATTCTGCGAACAAACATGACCAACATTTGGGTCAGCACAGGAAAATTCACTCAAGCACAACCATACATGGTATAGGAATGCATGCATAGTTGGTAAAGGAATTGGAGTCATTGAAACATGGTTTCGAATATCCGTCTGAAGACAGTAATCACGCTCGTGGCTGCTCTCATACATGTAGATGTAACGAAGGCCTGGAAAGGAAAACTCACGGTGCCTAATTTAACTATGGTCAATTTACTGACTGTGAAACAACTGAAGCCTGAGTTGGCTTATAGAGGACCTATCTAATGACGACTGTACCCAACATATTGTGGACATAGTCATCAATTAGGCACAGGTGCAGGTCATTTCACATACTTCCACTGATTAAATGTGCATGTAGGTTTTCAAAATCTTTTACACCTTTTGTGTACTTGGGCAACAATGACAAGTCCACGCACACACTTACTCTTCCCTATGCTTTAGTGTCTCGTTCCTTTTGCAGGTTATGCCCCCCTTTTACCTGATAGTTAGCACTGCAGTTCACATACCCAGCCATGTAATGGCTGCCTCACTTCTTCTGGGACCGCGGTGATAATCTCACATTGGAATGGGGACCAGTGAATGAAGCCAGCGTGGCAGGCCTGTGCAGGGCATGCGACTTGAACAGGTGAAGCCTCCCAGCCAGATGTAGACAGAAACTCAGGTTCACCAGTTGCATTGCACCTCTGAGCTGGCTCACCTGGATGTTGTGTCTTGTGTCAGCAGTTGCAGCCTCTGGACCGATCAGGGCTTTCAGCTTCAGCGGTGACACTGCTTTTTTCCTGACGTTAGTGACACCACCAGTCTGGAACTAAGTAGGGTGCCTTGGATCCCAGACAGGGAATGTGGATCCAATGTCCAAGGCTTCAGAAATATGTTGGTTTCAAATGCAATTTTCTGTCTGTTCTTTAGACACTTCCTTTATGCAAAGTGAGGGCTCTGACAGCAGGTAGCAACGGCACTTGCTCAAAGCAGGAGACCACAAAACATGCACACAATGATGTGTGAGATCTCTGTATCTGGCTGATATCAACCTTCCTGAATTAGCAATCAGACACAGAAAGAAAGGGCAGGGCTTGCCTATAAACTTCCTCACTTCTCACCTTGAAAAACAGAATCTGCAGTCCCACCCCTTGCTACCACCTTCTATCAAATGGCAGTGCTCAGGAAGCACGAGCTAGGAGACTTTTGTGAACAATGCCCTCTAATGCTTTCTAAAGGAGGCCCTGTCTCCCTCCTCCTCATTTCAGGGTCTGTATTTCAGCCATCCAGCCACAGGAGTTCAGGCGATACGAGGAATCGCTATCGTCCATAAAAAATCAATCCACATCTCAACCAGCTCTGACGTCAACCTCGCCAACTCTGAACACCTTCACTTCCAGATCCACATCGACCCCAAGACCACACTCAGAGGCACCCTCCTCTACAGACCACCAGGACCCCGCGCAAAATTCAGTGAAGACATCACGGACTTCATCACTCCACACGCGCTCCCCTCCAAAGATTACATCCTTCTGGGAGACCTCAACTTTCACCTTGAAAAGAACAACAACAGCAACACCACCACCCTCTTGGACAACCTCGCCAACCTCGGACTTAAACAACTGGTCACTTCCCCCACCCACATCGCAGGTCACACACTCGACCCCATCTTTACCTCCAGCAATCATGTCTCCTTCAGCCACACTACGGATCTCCTCTGGACTGACCACAGCTGCGTTCACTTCACCTACAACAAGCCGAAACCCACCAACCACCTCCAACCAACTCTGCAAAGAAACTGGAACAAAATCACCATCGACCAGATCTCCTCATCGCTCCTTCTTAACACCCCAGCCCACTCTTCTAACCCAGACCAAGCCGCCGCCAACTTCACCCTATGGTTATCCAACACCGCCGACATCCTAGCACCACTGAAAAAACATCAACGCAAACCTAGCAGCAAGAAGGCCTCATGGTTCAACGATGATCTTAAGAAGTCCAAGAAACTCTGCCGCTCCCTTGAAAAGGCCTGGAAAAAAGACCCAACCACTAGCACCAAGGACGCCTTCAAAAACGCCACCCGCACACACCACCAACTAATCCGAAAGGCCAAGAAAACAGCATTCAAGGATCGACTAGATAACAACGCCCACAACAGCAAGGAACTTTTCAACATCGTCAAGGAATTTACCAACCCCTCGGCCAACTCCAACGACATCACCCCTTCTCAAGCCCTCTGCGACTCCCTGGCTTTATTCTTCTACAACAAAATTGCAGACATCCACAACAGCTTCGACAACCAACCCGAAGACCAACCCACCCAACCATATACTGAACATTCTCCCCCCTTGAACGCTCTTAACGACTGGAACCTAATCTCCACTGAGGACACCGTCCGCCTGATGAACTCCATCCACTCAGAATCCCCCACAGACCCATGTCCTCACCACATCTTCAACAAAGCAGACTCCATCATAGCACCGCACTGTGGAAAAAGGTAGGGCTAGGACCTTTCTCAAGATTTGCCCGGCGCTAACCGCCCTTGTACCATTCAAATTTACCAAGCAATGAGGCAGGCGCCGGAGACCAGAAGACAGGAAACAGAAGTTTTATTCCGACGGAGCAGAACACATCAGATCAGACAACAAGGTATCATCTCGAGGTGCTCTGACAGCCTCTCGGAGGCCTGGCCTCTTATACACTGGTTTATGGCATGTGACCTTCCTTTTAATACAATCAGATCTTTGTAAGGCAAGAAAAAGACATCCCCGTAATCCTAGTGTCAATCCCACCCCCATATACCTTCACAATAGAGGTCCTCAACCTGCTGATCAGAGGAGGGGACCATCACGCAGCTGAGTGTTCCGTCGAGTCTTAGGATGTGTGCGCCTGATCATATCACGGGGGGTGGGGAGGCCTGGATCAATAGAGGGTCCTTTGAAGGAGAGCGACCTCATACAATAAAGGGCAGTAACTGGTATCTCCCGGCTTAGGCAATGGCCTCGGACCTGTGTGGACAGTCGGACACGGGGTGAGGGGCCATCAATGGAGTGGTATTCATGCCGCGTGGACAATCCAGCGCAGGAGGGAGGTTTATCAACAGAGGGGCATTCATGGGAGGAGAGGAGGTGTTGGTCAGGCGCTGGCGTGACTCCCAAGGACAGGGTCATGCAGAAGGGTCATGCTCATAAGGAGGAGGAGGGAGGGGGAGCCAGGGTGTGCGGAGGATGCTTGCTGGGTCAGAGGGACGTGCTGGCGATCGATCGTGGACAGGGAGACCATGATATCTAAAATGGCTGCCATGCACGTAGTACATAGGTGACAAGCTGGCGCAGATAATGTTCAGATCGCAAATTAAAATTCCACAGTCCTCCCTTTTAACATGTCTCGCCAACTTGTCAGTTTGGATTTATCCCCATAAGGCCACGTATTTCTACTTCATAGAGGGGACTCATGTGCTCATTTCGGAAGTCCAAAGTCTTTGGGCACATACAGTTAGAAACAAGGCCGCACAAAGGTGGCAGACATTGGATACCTAAGCAACACCCACATAATATTACAACAGGTATCAGCACGAAGGAGAACAACTTCCAACCCCAATTCTTCAAGGTGTCCCAAAACCAGCTCCCAAGCGACCATCCTTCTTGTTCTTGGTGAACCTCTGAGGAGAGTCTGTGGAGGTGTTCAATGGCTTTGTAGACTGAAGGCGAGTTGTCAGGCACGTATGTGCAGCAGCTGGATCCGATGATGCGGCATGCTCCTCCTCGGTCGGCTAGGACCACGTCTAGGACAAGTCTATTTTGGAGGGTCACGAGGCGGACCGCCTGAAGTTCCGCAGTGTTGTTGGCGAGGATACCAGCAGTGATGTTGATCGTTGTTTCTACTGCCTGGGTCAGGTGCCGGATAGCACGGCTGTTTGCCATTGGGCCCCACAGAGGAACAAGTCCCTTTGCTGCATCTAGGAACTGTGCTCCGGTGGAGTCGGCTTGTCCAGGGTCGTCTGCACGCCTCTGCCGGTGATGGTTGGCAGGGGCTACATATGTGGGTGGGAGAACGAAGGCAATGTAACAGGTACCCTTCCAACCCTTCGGGAGCCAGGTGTAAGCCTTGGTGCCACACACAAAGTACATGTTTGGAGAAGCAACAAAGGAAGGGGGGTCAGCTGAGTCCAATGTTCTGGTGATCTGGCAGGCGCTGTGACCCACCAGCTGCGTTCCATGGCCTTCGAGACACACAAGACCTGTGACATTGATGACAGACAGAGCCACAGTCAGTGTAGCGGTGGTTTGTTTTTGCAGATGAGAGAAGGTGGTCCTGGCTGGATTGTGGAGCACCTGTACTTCGACTCGTTCTTTGGCTGGAATGTCTTTGATGAAGGTGGCGCCTGCGAGCGCAGGACACAGGGCAGCAGGAGTCTTTCCGGTTCTGTTCAGCCAGAACCCAGAGTAGAAGTGTGACACTGTCCGGCCGGAGGTGGCGTTGTCCTTGTGGCTCTCTTGCATGAGGATCAGCCAGGCGAGGCAAGAGCCGTGAACTGAGAAGGGTGAAGGGATGAAGGGAATAGAGTGTCCGGTGGCATGCGGGAGCAACCCGCAGATCCAACAGTTCGTAGCGTTCGCAGCAAGGTTGTGTTGGTGCAACAGTTGCACGAAGGAATTGTTCCAGAATTCCCTGCGCCTTTCTCGGAGCTGAGGCGACAGAGAGATTAGGTGATGCTCTTTCAGGGGGGTCGGCTGTGCAGTAGGTAGCAATGCCTCATGAGCCGGTGTGCTTTCCTCCAGAATCCAGAAGGAGGTCATGAGGAGGAGGCAGAAGAGGAAGACAATGAAGAGTGCGATTGTCTTTGATTTGTGCAAGTTGTCAGTCTTTGGATTTCTATACTGGGTATTTCCTGTTGCTTCCATCATCTTCTTATCTGGCGCTTCCATCATCTTCTTATCTGGCGCTTCGATCACCTTCAAGGGAGCTCGGTAGCGGGCAGAACCACAGACTTCGTTTAGCTTCTCTCCCGGCAACCCTTGATTGTGCTTAGGTCACCGTTCTGAGATTTAACTTAGTCCGTGGCCTACTTAGCCGAAACTCCCTCCTTTCGACGCAGGAAATACCCTTCTCTGGATGGCACAGTGGGATCGGAGAATTTTGCAAGTTCGAGTGCCTCAGTATCGGGATAACAGTCCAATATCGGTCGGTCTTTGCTCAGGAGCTCTTCTTGGGTGCTGACGTTTTCTGTCGTGGCCAGGTTTGTAGAGACCTTTCGGCAATGATGCGCGTGCAGCCAGTGCTTCTTCCCCTCCACTCGGAGTGCCGTTCGGGTGGTGATCAGCACTTGCCAGGGGCCCGTCCACCGGGGTTCCAGACTCTTGGCTCGCTGGAAATTTCGTATCAATACGAAATCTCCCGGTTGGATGTCGTGGCCTGGGCCCCTGGAAGCATCGGGGATAGCCTGCTGCACCTGTTGATGAATGACAGACAACGTTTTAGTTAACTTGCACAAATAATCAGATAGTAGGACGTCTGGGACGTCATGAATGGAGGTTGGTTTGGGGGCAGTCCAGAGATTCATCGGACGCCCAAACACGACCTCGTAGGGGGTCAAATGGTGCTTGGTGGGAGTGGAGCGCATCGATAACAAGGCCAGTGGGAGGGCATCCGGCCAGTTAAGTCCAGTGGTGGCCACTATTTTTGCCAGTTTCATTTTCAGTGTGGCATTATGGCGTTCCACTAGACCAGCGGATTGGGGGTGGAAGACCGCATGAAATCGTTGCTTCACCCCCAACCCTTTTAGGATTAATTGGATAACCTCAGCTATGAAGTGGGGGCCGTTGTCGCTCCATAAAATTCGACAAAGGCCATAGCGAGGGAAGAATTCCTTCAGTAGTACTTTGGCAGTAGTCATGGCAGTGTTGTCACGGGTTGGATAGGCTTCCACCCATTTGCTGAAGGCACACACAATGACTAGTACATACTTCAGGTTTTGGCATCTCTCTAGTTGGATGTAATCCATCTGAAGGACCTCAAAGGGGTGATTGGGGGTCCCGAACCCTCCCCGGGGTACTACAGTTCCTTTCCCGGGGTTGTGTTGCAGACAGATAAGGCACTGCTGAACTAGGCGTCTGGCTGAGTCGGGGATTTTGTCGTTATGCCAGACTTTGGAAACGAGTTCGATCATGGGTGCAGATCCTATGTGTGCGGGGGAGTGAGCCATTGTCAGTATGGGAATCAGATATGAGTCGGGCAGCAACCATTTGTTTGCATCCTTTGTTCGCCAGCAGCCCTCTTCGTCCTTCAAACCCACCCTTGCCCACTTAGTTAGTTCGTGAGGGGTGCTGGCCGACTGTATGTCTCTGATCATTTCCCTTGTGTCACTCCATTTTTCCGCTTGTGACCTGGTCACATATATGCGTGTCACCGTCCTATTCTCAGCTGTGGTTCGTGCAGTGGTGTCGGCTAATGCATTCCCCTGTCCGACTAAGTCTGTCACTCTTTTGTGTGCCTGACATTTGATCACCGCTAATCGTTTGGGGAGGAGAACTGCCTCAATCAGAGCGGACACTAAATCTCCGTGGAGGATTGGGGTACCGTGGGACGTCAGGAATCCCCTCTCCCTCCACAGGAGCCCAAAATGGTGGACCACTCCGAAGGCATACTGGCTGTCCGTATATACGTTCGTGGTGGTCCCTGCGGCTATGATGCATGCTCGGGTGAGGGCTATCAGCTCGGCTGCCTGGGCAGATCGCTGTGTGATGCAGGCTGTCTCAACTACTGTTCGGGCTGTCGTGACTGCATAGGCAGCTGAAGTGGTGCCATCTGGGAGTTTGATGCATGAGCCGTCTACCCATAGCTCTCCATCGGGCTCAGTGAAAGCAGTGTCTCGGAGGTCAACCCTACTCCTAGTCTGTTCGTCTGTGAGGGTCACACAGTCGTGTATGGGAGGAACGTCGGGGTCGTTTTCAGGCAGGGGTAACAATGTGGCAGGATTCAAAGTCGTGCATCTCTTTAGTGTGATGTGGGGTGCAAGCAGAGTCAACTCGTACCCTGTCAGTCGTGCGCTAGTCAGGTGTTGGGTCTTTGTCTGGTTCAAAAGGGTGTCTACTGCATGGGGCACTAATACAGTGAGGGAATTAGAAAGTACGATTCCCTCGCTCTGACGGATGGAGCCAGCAGCGGCAGCTACTGCTCGAAGGCAGGCAGGTAAAGCTCTGGCTACAGGATCAAGAGTGGCGGAGAAGTAGGCACATGGGCGCTGCTTAGGGCCAATCAATTGAGTCAGGACAGACAATGCGCATCCCTCCCTTTCGTGGGTGAAGAGGGAGAAGGATTTGGAGTAATCCGGCGTTCCGAGGACAGGTGCCGAGCAGAGTGCATCCCGTAATTCCTTAAAGGAGGCTTGACGACACTCAGTGGTCCAAGGAAGCGGGGAGGGGACGTCTTTGGTCAGTAGGGCAAGTAATGGTTTCACAATGAGGCTATAATTAGGCAACCACTGTCTGCAAAAAGAGGTTAGGCCAACCAAAGAGCGGACTTGTTTTTGTGTTTTTGGGATGGGGGTGTCTAGGATGGTTTGGATTCGGTCAGGGGTAAGTTTCCTCCCTTCTTTGGACAGAAGATGGCCTAGATAAGTCACTTGTGGCTGACAGAACTGTAACTTCTTTTTGGAGACTTTATGGCCATTTTCTGCAAGGAAGTGTAGGAGTTGGACGGTGGCTGTCGTTGCAAGCGGGGTGGTGTCGGCCGCCAAAAGGATATCATCGACATATTGGATCAACACCACTCCCTCTGGTAGCTGGAAGGCATCTAGCTGTCTTTTGAGGGCCTGGCTGTAAATGCTGGGACTTTCAGTGTACCCCTGGGGAGCTCTACAAAATCGGTACGAGCGGGATTTTAAAGTGAAGCCGAAGAGATAACGGCTGTCTGGATGGATGGGGATAGAGAAAAACGCGTTCTTAAGGTCGATAACAGTGAAGGTGGTGGCGGTGGACGGGATGAGGGTCAAAATGGTGGTGATATCAGAGACTACGGGATATTGGGGTACAACCACTTTGTTAATCTCTCGTAAATCGATGATGAAGCGGTACGCTTTCTCATCTCTTTCACCTTGCTTCTTAACAATAGGTAGGATTGGACTGTTGCAGACGTTGCTAACCACCTCTTCAACCACTCCTGCATCTACCAGAGACTGAATGATCGCTACCAGTGCCTTCTCACCCTCTGGGGATATCCGATATTGCGGGAGTTTCGGGAGCATAGCGTCCTGTCGTACAGTTATGTGGATAGGATCAATCATCATTCGCCCCACATCAGAGTCGTTTTTGGCCCACAAGTACGGGGGCAGGGCGTCAAGCAAGGACATGTCAGCGTCAGTTATGGGGCACATATGTCGTGGGGGACGGGATCTGGGCATGTCTGGGTTGTCGTACAGGATGACTCGTATTCCATCTGGGGAACACCTAATGGTAGCTCGAAAATGCTTCAGTAAGTCAATGCCCATAATGGCGTCAGGGGAGTTGGAGGAGAGTAGGAATGTCGCGTCAGCAGTGTTGTTTTCTAGGTCAAAGGTAATAGGTACGGACAGGGGGTTAGTGGAGGGCGTCCCATCGAAACCTATCGACGTTATGTGTGAGCCAGACAAGGGTGCCCTTGGAATCAGTAGTTTTGATAACACACTACGTGTCGCCCCAGTGTCTACCAAGAATGGAGACTCTGTACCCAAGACCTTAGCGGTGACATAAGGACCTTGCTGGTCAACACAGAGCTCGACTGGATCCCTCCCTTGCCCCTGGCAGTCCTATGCAAAATCGGGGGCATTTTCACCTTCGGATAGCTGATATTGATTCTGTCGGGGACGGTCAAATGTATTCAGTCTTCCTGATCTGTCATTGTTAGTGTCGTTGGAGTTCCCTCGTCCCTGTACTCTATTCCTTGGACCACCTGTCACATCCCTGGAATCCCTATTTCTATTCATCTCTAGCAAAACCGGACACTGGAATTTCCAATGGCCGAGCCCTTTGCAGAAGGCGCATTGGTCATTGCTAACGTCTCTCCGTCCAGTGTGGGATGTTGGGGTGTGATCCTTAGGAGGTAGATCTCTGGGGGTGTTTGATTGGTAGTTCCCCCTTTGATGTTCCCGTCCTAGCGCTATACCCTGTATCTGAGCTATCATTACCCTTTCCTTTAAATCTTTCTTCTTTTTCTCGGACGCCCTATCATTCTCATTCTTTTGGTGCTCGTAATACTGAGCCATCTGAAGGATAGCTGCGGGTTTGGAGGCCCCCCAACTACTCTCACTCGTCTGTAGTTTTTGGGAGACTTCTTGTGTTAGTCCCTTTACATAATTTTGCACAAACAGGTGCTGTCCGGTTGCGGTGGTCATGTCCTGGCCACTGTAGTCGGAGAACACTGTCTCAAATCGGGAGAAGTATTCTGACACATCTTCCTGGGGTTTCTGTCGACAGGCCGTGACTATCGACCAGTCTACTTTTCTTTCCGGGACCAGTGTTTTTAATTTCTGGACTATTTTATCTGGGAGTTCCAGTATGTCTTTCACTGGTTTACTCCCCGGCTCTCGCTGTCTATCTAGTTTACCGAGTTGGTCCCAGGTATGTCCAAACAGATCCGCGTGGTCAGCCTTCCGGATTTGCTTCCACACGTCAGCTGGCAGACATAGCCCAAAGAACAAGTCAATATCTGCTATAGTCATTATTGTCGAACCCAAGGCTGTGCCTAATTCGGTATAAAATGCTGTCGGGTTCTTTCTTAAGTCGGGCAAGGTTTGCTTAAAGGTTAGGATATCTTGTCGGTCCCATGGTTGGTAAACCCAATTGTACACAACCCTTCCCTTTGCATTTTCATTATTAATATCGTCGCTCGTTCCCTGGCCCCGTGGCGGGATCCAGTAAGGAGCCGCTTCTCTGATAGGCATCATAGTATTGGCCACTTCTGCCGAGGTTGCATCAGGGACCGTAACCTTGGTTTCTGGTTTCTGTTCTGTGAGGTGGCGGAAGACCTCAAGCATTTGCATGAAGAGCTCCGTCGCCTCACGTTCGGTCCCATCTCCAACATCAATTTTCCTATACAGTGTTGTTAGTTTAGCGGGTCCCTTACTCTGATACCTATCTTCATACGCGTTCAGGGTATAGTAGCTGAATCGCAAGATGAAATGCCGTCTGTGACTGTCGGCATGTGAATTATATACGCTCATTGTATAATCTTCGCTCTCCCTTCGTTCTACTAATGTCTTTGCTATTTTGTCGATCCCATCCCGCTCATCTTTGCTCAACCTATTCAGTCTGGCCGATGATTGTTTGCTTGACTCGGGGTCGTCTGATGAGGTTGTTAATGTGGCTGGTGCAAAGGCCGTGAGGGCTGGTGCACTAGCACTGAGATCGCTTTCGCTCCCACTCGGAGCGTGAAAGCTTTGTCGACAGGGGGCATATGGAGGGGGCATGTAGATGATTGGGGGACCTAGTAGTAACTCATCGTTCGCCCGTTGTTTGGAGGGCAATTCAGGGTAGAGCGCAGAGGGGGTCCTAACAGGGCATTGGCCTGTCGACCCTGATTCTTGGTTTTGCATAGTATCTTTTCTTTCTTTTATTTCTTCTTCTAGTTGCTTCGCGGCTAGGTGGGCTGCCTTTCGTAATTCTTTCCCTATTTTTGCTTCTTCTCTTTTCTTTCGTTGTTCCGTTTCTTTGCGCCACATGCCGATACTGTCGAGCATAGTGGGCGTGGTCTTATTCTTCTGGAGCGCTATTTCTAATGTTTTTATTTTATTTTCGTCAAAGGAACCTATCAGTGGCCACTGACTTTCAGGGTTCTTTTTCGTATATTTATGCCATAGTTTAGTGTAAGCTATAGCGACTAGTCCATACTTAGTGAACATGTCCTTATTAGGGGTGCCCTCCAGTGGAGCTGGATGGTTCATCTCTAATAAGCGGTCCGGGCTAAACAGGCTACCAACCAGTGGGGAGAAGACAGGCATGACGGATTACAATGGGGACAAAAGTCTGCACTACCTATCTTATCACGGCGGACAAAGACTAGACAGAATATTTCTATTCTACGTTGTTTGGAGGCCGTGAATACCTCAAAAGAACCAATACCGAATAATCGGCCAATCAAACAATCCAGTGGGGAGAATAAGTGGGCGCGAAAAGTTATCGTTACCTACTCTTTCTCTACCTGCAAAGAGAGGCCTTGTTCTTCCCTGTTTGCAGACAAAGAATCTCCAGACAATAATCCACGAACGATAGTTCGGGAAACAGTGGGGGAGGAAGATAGGCACGACGGATTACAATGGGGACAAAAGTCTGCGTTACCTATCCTTCACTGCTTGCAAAGAGAGAGCCTGTTTGTTTTTCCCCGTTTGCAGACAGTGAATCTCCAGAGGGTTTCAACAAAGCGTAATACTAGTATTATCCAAACAAAAACAATTTTCCTCAATTCGTCGTGTTTACACGACCTTACCCGGACCGCATGGACGGTTTCCTGTCCTCTGGATCCAGCGCCCGATCGTCCTCTCTCCTTCGTGTTGTTCGCGGCACTCCTGATGGTTCCCAGTCAGGACCGTAGATCACTCGAGAGAGGTCTGTTCAGAACTAGTGAAGGTCGGATGATCGGCTGTCAGACGAGGGTCTATCGGACACGAGCTCTTCCCGATCGTTGCAGTCGTTCACTCTGTCATCGGGACCTCTCCCACTGGATCCACGTGTCGCTGATGGGCCCCACGCTTTGGGACGCCAATTGTGGAAAAAGGTAGGGCTAGGACCTTTCTCAAGATTTGCCCGGCGCTAACCGCCCTTGTACCATTCAAATTTACCAAGCAATGAGGCAGGCGCCGGAGACCAGAAGACAGGAAACAGAAGTTTTATTCCGACGGAGCAGAACACATCAGATCAGACAACAAGGTATCATCTCGAGGTGCTCTGACAGCCTCTCGGAGGCCTGGCCTCTTATACACTGGTTTATGGCATGTGACCTTCCTTTTAATACAATCAGATCTTTGTAAGGCAAGAAAAAGACATCCCCGTAATCCTAGTGTCAATCCCACCCCCATATACCTTCACAATAGAGGTCCTCAACCTGCTGATAAGAGGAGGGGACCATCACGCAGCTGAGTGTTCCGTCGAGTCTTAGGATGTGTGCGCCTGATCATATCACGGGGGGTGGGGAGGCCTGGATCAATAGAGGGTCCTTTGAAGGAGAGCGACCTCATACAATAAAGGGCAGTAACTGGTATCTCCCGGCTTAGGCAATGGCCTCGGACCTGTGTGGACAGTCGGACACGGGGTGAGGGGCCATCAATGGAGTGGTATTCATGCCGCGTGGACAATCCAGCGCAGGAGGGAGGTTTATCAACAGAGGGGCATTCATGGGAGGAGAGGAGGTGTTGGTCAGGCGCTGGCGTGACTCCCAAGGACAGGGTCATGCAGAAGGGTCATGCTCATAAGGAGGAGGAGGGAGGGGGAGCCAGGGTGTGCGGAGGATGCTTGCTGGGTCAGAGGGACGTGCTGGCGATCGATCGTGGACAGGGAGACCATGATATCTAAAATGGCTGCCATGCACGTAGTACATAGGTGACAAGCTGGCGCAGATAATGTTCAGATCGCAAATTAAAATTCCACACGCACCTCCGAGACGTCATCAACTGCTCCTTCAACTCCGCCACCTTCCCGGAAAGCTGGAAACACGCTGAACTCACCGCCCTTCTGAAAAAACCCACAGCGGACCCCACCGAACTCAAAAATTACCGCCCCATATCGCTCCTCCCTTTCCCAGCCAAAGTCATCGAGAAAGCTGTCAACAACCAACTCGCCGCCTTCCTCGAAGCCAACAAATCCCTCAACTCCTCACAATCTGGCTTCCGAGCAAAACACAGCACTGAGACCGCCCTCATCGCAGCAACAGACGACATTCGAACTCTACTGGACAATGGAGACACAGTCGCCCTCATCCTCCTCGACCTCTCTGCAGCCTTCGACACAGTCTGCCACAGTACCCTTTTACAACACCTCAGAAACATCGGAATACAAGGAAAAGCACTTGAATGGATCACCTCGTTCCTCACCGGAAGAACCCAGAGAGTCCGCCTTCCACCATTCAAATCCGAAACCACTGAAGTCATCTGTGGCGTACCACAAGGATCCTCACTCAGTCCCACCCTCTTCAACGTATACATGAGCCCCCTTGCGGCCATCGCTCGCCAACACAACCTCAACATCATCTCCTACGCGGATGACACTCAACTGATCCTTTCTCTCACCAATGACCCCAGCACCGCCAAAACAAACCTACACGAAGGAATGAAAGAAGTTGCCGAATGGATGAAACAAAGCCGTCTGAAACTGAACTCAGATAAAACAGAAGTCCTCATCTTAGGTACATCCCCCTCTGCATGGGACGACTCTTGGTGGCCGGAAGCCCTTGGAAAAGCACCCATCCCAACAGACCACGCACGGAACCTAGGCGTTATCCTGGACTCTTCACTCTCAATGAACAGACAAGTCAACGCCGTATCCTCATCCTGCTTCAACATTCTTCGCATGCTCAAAAAAACATTTCGCTGGATCCCCACCGAAACCAGAAAAACAGTCACCCATGCTCTGGTCACGAGCCAACTGGACTACGGAAACACCCTCTACGCAGGTACTACCGCTAAACTCCAGAAGAAACTCCAACGAATCCAAAACGCCTCAGCCAGGATCATATTAGACATCCCACGCAACGAACACATCTCTTGCCACCTGAAAGACCTCCACTGGCTACCCGTCAATAAGAGGATCACTTTCCGACTGCTAACCCACGCACACAAATCACTCTACGACATCGGACCAGAATGCCTCAACTCACGACTGTCCTTCTACACCCCCTCCCGCCAACTACGTTCTTCCAGCCAAGCCCTCGCCACTGTTCCCCGCATCAACAAGACCACCGTGGGAGGCAGATCCTTCTCTTACCTGGCAGCTAAAACATGGAACTCACTCCCCACCTACCTTTGCCTTACCCAGAACCACCTAGCTTTTAGAAAGCAACTTAAAACGTGGATATTTGACAAGTAAGCGTCCTCCCCTCCCTAAGCGCCTTGAGACCCTCTGGGTATGTAGTGCGCTATATAAATTCTCTGACTTGACTTGACTTGACTTCTGCAGCCATTAACGCACTGAGGATGAAGTAAGTCTGGCCTTTCACCTACTATAAGGGCAGGATCCTAATGCCCACAATCCTTTGTTTTAGTAATACGAGAGCCAAATTTTCCTGAAAGAATTGGGAAGCAGACTGTTCCTGGACCGGAGTCCGATTGCGACCGGCATGGCTCGGGTCCTGAGAATCGCAGGAGGAAGGGTCCATAATAAAACTTACTTTGAGGCCGAGTCTTGCATCTTCTTTGCTCCTGCTGTCCTGCCTCCGACAGGAAGAGGAAGCAGGCAGCCAGGCTCCCTCCCCTAAGCCAATCGCAACGCTGCAACGCAGCATTGTGATTGGTCTGAGCGCTGTGACACAGTGTTTAGCCCGGGCTGGAGAGGTGGGCATGTTCACCATGCAGGAAGGGGAAATTATGCATGACTGGTTTGGGAAGCCCGAGAGGAACGACCAAACAGTCACTGCACACTCAGGAGAGGGCAAACCACTCCTCCCCTGCCCTGCTCCCTAAGCACAGCAGCCCCGCCCACCCGCCTGCCGGCAAAGGAAACGTAAAATGGTGATAACCAAAAGTTATTACCATTTTATGTTTTTGCTTCTCTCACTGTGAGAAAGCAGTGGGGCAAATCTCCCCCGCCATAACGGAGGAGCCTCTACTGCCTGGGTCACCAGCTGTGCAAAACTAGTCATTCTCAAGAATGTTAGGTGGTGCCAGGATTGCTAACTCAGATT
This sequence comes from Lissotriton vulgaris, assembly GCF_964263255.1. Lineage (NCBI taxonomy): Eukaryota > Metazoa > Chordata > Amphibia > Caudata > Salamandridae > Lissotriton > Lissotriton vulgaris. Next base: position 334,291,188 of record NC_141697.1, on the reverse strand, counting down.
TTCTCTCATGGTTTTTATCCAATTGACACCCTTATTCGTATCCGAATCATCAGAGAAGCACTCCTCTGCACCCAACATTCAGAGTATACGTTAACCAAACTGCTTTTCTTTACACAAGCACCTATTATCTTCCACTGCGATCAAATATTCAGAATGCAATCTACTTACCATAGACGCCTCCTTTAATTAAATGATTCAATCCTACAGCCAGTATGTTCCTCCTGGATATATGTGTTAGATGTATGCTTTCAAATAATTAATTGTAAAGAGGCTGATGTTCTTAAATTATGCCAAGCATACATCGCTAACAATAAATATAAAATAACTTCCACTGCATTATACACTCTCATAGCCACCACTCACACCACCAAGACACCTACAACCGATAGTCTGTAAAGTTGGCACCTTGCAGGTATCCACAGTCATATGTTGCTCTGCTCTCCCAGCCCTCTGTGACCAAGTCTTAAGAACAACAAATTAGCGCTTATCTTTTCACCCAGAAAGTCCAGCATCTAATGATGTTAAGTGTAATCTCAAAAAGGGAAGACATGAGCTGCCTCGTGAAGCAAAGTTACATAATGGTAACCATGGCAATCCTTGCAGTAACCAGAGCTAGGAAATTCTGATAGGGTCAGTGCCAAGCACCGTGCTCATCCGGCAGGTCTCTTCTCTATTTTCATTCCACGATTAGAAAATTCTAGTGGAAAAAGCATAATTAAAACATTTTTCTGGGAACCTGAAACCTTGTCGTATTTAAAGGACTGTTTTCAGCAGCAGTGCCAGGCCAGAAGGGCTTAATTAAAGCCTGAGTTCGGGCGTATAAGCCCCTCTATCTTCTTTCTCAGAAAGACAAAAATAGAAATGATGTTTTAATAACAATGTTTTGTGTTTAAGGAAAAGCTCACTACAAATCCGACTGCTGCCAGGCAGCCACAGCGGAGAATAATTGAAAAAGTTTGCTGCTCGATGCGCCAAAACAAACAGGGTGATGATGTTAATGTTGGAGCAGGCACTTGTAACATCTTCTTGCGCAGGAGTGATCATACTGCTGATCAGCTCCAGTAATCCGCCTGAGTCCCAGCGCCAGAACCCTTCAATGAAATGTCGCTCTGTTAGAAACAGCAGAGTTTCTAGTTCTCTTTCTCATTTGGTGCAGGCTTACCTGGCTCCTTTTACATGCCACCCGTGCACAGATGTCTAACTGCATTGCTTTTTCTTTTGAACCTAAGTGTCATCACTAGCTGGATTATTCTGAGAGTTGAAGCCATTAAAAAACTTTATTAGGTGTTTGCTAAGGTGATTCGAAACCCTGACATGGAGTGTCTGAGGGATTTGCATAATCTAACGTCTAATTTGCAAGAGTTAGAACAAGAGTCGATAGAATCGAATAATAAAGAACTACATTATATCAGGTATCGTATAACAATGCAAAAGCAAGGTGTACATGACAAAGTTGATTTGGGATCCAGGCATAGACATTTCATTGGTATATGACCCGTTAAAAGTCCAAGGAAGCAGTCAACTATGAGTCAAGTACAGATGAGCAGTCAATTGTAGCTGCAGTATAAACAGAGTGTAATCTTGGTCTAGTAAGGGTATGAGGGGTTGTTTAGGAAATGCTGTTTCCATGGTGTCTTGAAGGAAGAGATCGAGGCCAGTGGTTTAGAAAGAAAGCCATGGGTCCTTGAGCAAGTTAGGAAAATCTAGGTAGTAAGGTGCAGGTATAACTGGTTTCAGTGGGCCACTACATCTCCTGGGCCCAGTGCCACTGCACCAGCACCACCATTGATAGCCACACCCTTGATCGAGGTGACGTTTCTGCTGTGCTTTAGGCAGGCATTCCAAATCCTGAGTGTAATGCCAGGGAGGAGCAGCTCCCTAGTAATGTCAGTCACCCAGGTAAAATAACCTATGATAAAAAAAACTGGCTGTTGCTTTTTCTTTTTAAACTAAAGATAAATGGCATTGGAGTGGCGGAGAGGTATGGATCTATATATGGCAGCGGAAAGGGTCACATACAAGGCAAGGGGATGCCCTAAGAAAATTGGCAGAGTCTGAGGCAAATGGCGGAAATATCATGGACTTGATGGAGGACTATGAGGGTGGACAGTAGGAGAGGCTGCGTCCACGGGCTCAGCAACACTGGAAGGAAGCTCAATATGTAATGCTCGGTGGGTGGGGGGGGAGAGGGTGTGATGACCGATGATGACATGACTGTATTGTTGTTACGTAATAAAATTCAAATAAAAATAATAATAAAAAAAGATAAATGGCATTAATATATGACCGGTATTATTTATAGACAGCACAATGAATGCCTCATGCTTTGGTCATTCCAAATCAATACAGTTTAAAACACAACTGACTTACTGAAACATTTTCTCCTCAGTTAAGCTGACATTTCTAACTTCAGAGAATTACCTTTTCATATGTTAACGCTATTGCCAGTAAAACATGAGCAACCAGTGTAATATTTTTCATATAGGATGAATCATCGAAATAAACAACGTTATTTATATTTTGTTGACTGCACTATTCGACACATCGTAATCAGACTAAATGAGCATTTCTTTTTGAAGCTGCCCATTTTGAAAGAAAATGTAAGCCAAATAACTATTCTTCAAGTTTAACAGATCAGTGTATCTAAATATCTAAATGTGATTCTCAAAAGCAATGGCACCATGAAGTCATCAATGCACAGTTGAGTTAAATGTTCACACAACACTTAGTGCTTAGAATCTTTGGAAGACCAAAGGTAGATATGAACGCTGAACAGTGGCCAGTTCACTGTAGTTCTTTTATAGGGAGAACAGTTTAGCTTTTTAAATAGCATTATCTAAGATACATTAACACATTGGCCGCTGCGCTAATTCAGTCAGGGCGCTGGGGGTGGGGGGGGGGGGAAGGGGTGGTAATGTGGCGCCGCCATGCTGGTGACGGAGCGGCACTACCCTAATCAGTTGATACGTCGGGCCAACAAGAGAGCCTTTAACAATAATCGAGAGGCACTGATCGAACATCGACACAGGAAGGCACCTTCCGAAAGGATTACGATGGTACACACTTTCAGCACCAGATCGAACATGGTAAAGAAAACTGTTTTGAAGCATTGGAAAATCTTGAACACGGCTTCTGGTGTAATACCCAGGCCCCTATTTGCCTTCAAACGAGGGTCTAGCATCAGAGATGCACTGGTCCATACAAGACCACGGACACACAGGAAGGAAAGTACCACCACCCTTGACACTATTTGGAATACCACTCCGGTCCAAGGACATTACCCTTGTGGTAACTGTACGTCGTGTCTGCAGACCTGCAAGACTCTCTCCATTGACATCGGAACTGCCAGACCGTGGAAGTTGCTGAACCATACCAACTGCAACTCGGAGAGAGTGATCTACAAGATCACATGCCCGTGTGGTCTGGCGTACATTGGACATACCACCAGGAAAGTGAAACTTCGTATCAGCGAACATAAGAGCACAATACGGTGCAATAAACAGTCCACCTGTCTAACGAACCACTTTCTGATCAAAAAGCATAAAGCTGATGACCTTAGGTGGGTTGTTCTGGAACAACCTTTCATCCCACCACACATAACAGACGTCTCCAGGTTTCTTTTCACCAAGGAACAACGTTGGATTTTCAAATTGAAAACTGACACATCGGGGTTGAATGACAACATACCTTGGGTGTCGATTTGAACATCTGTGATCCTCCAGGGACACTATTCCTGATGAATTAATGACCCAGCACACTATCATTTGTCTTCACTTACATTTCACATGAGGCAGATCGATTACAGTGACGACATATAGTGTAGCACACGTGGAAATCTGTTATTATTATTACTACACTCCTACATACTAACAGCACTAGGTCAGACTCTGGTCGTCCCACCTGTGAGTCCATTGTAATTTAAGCCTTGGGTAGAGCTAGCCTTGTAAGCAATAGGCTAGAACTTGCCTGGCTCATTGTGATTATATTCACCGCGAGTAAGACCCATTCGCTATATATGGATCACTATCCTGGTACTTTGTGCCTTTGAGACATTCATTATCGATACCTTCACCATTTCTACATCTAAACAGCATATTGAATAAATGTAGTCTGATGCCATGTACACTACATATGGGCACAGTATTTCTAGATATTCACCATCCCTTGAGCATGTACGTTTTTTTTATAATGACATGTTTATACATGACTACACTTGTAGTGAGAGCCGGCTGTCAGTGTCTCCACATTGTCGCCGCCATTTGAGAAGCTCTCGGTAGGCGTGGTTGAAGGATAGTGTTAATTAAAGAGTGTACCGTTTGCCTACCGCCTGTCAAGTCTTGAGAGCATGCGCGCACCAGAGACAATTCAAACTGTACCCGAGGCATGCCCATTTGCTCTGCGCATGCCCTACACGCGCGCGCTGCTCGATACACACTACACACATGCGACGGTCGGCCACACACTACCGCGCATGCTCGGTGCAGAGGACACAGCGGTTCGTGATGTGTCACGCCGCCGCGCATGCGCGTAGCATAGGCCTTTGTAATATCGGCAACAGTAATTGGATGACAGCTGTCGCCTGTTACCCAATCAGACGGGGTATAAATACATGAGCCTCACCTCTCCTCGTTGCCTCCCCTTCGGCTCAGGTGTCAGCCGAGAGGTACCGACGGAGAGGTGAGTACATAGGTCATGGCGCGCCCCTTCAGACCCTGAGGGCGTACTAGTGCTCCCTTCGCAGGCACCTTCGTTTTTGTTTTCGAGGCTAAACTTCCTATAGGCAGATGCTAGTTACCAGCACAACGTTAAGACCTAACTCTGTCCACCCCCTCCCTTACAATCAGACCCAGGGGGTTGGGCACTAGCTTTGACATGTTCAGGTCATCTTTCAGATGAGCATAGGGCTCAGGTTTTTACTCAGGCTCATTACCCTTTAACAGTCATTTTTGAGCCACATAACTCACATCTTTCTCCTTGACTGATTGAGGGCTGGGAGTGGTCTATTACCTGACACCCATACAATTACCATTCAGCTAATTGGGGTATTAACTTCAGTTTGACCTCACTAGTCAGTGATTAGACACTATCTCTGTCTATTAGTCATACCTTCTCCTTGATCTCCATGGGGCAGTGATCGGTGAGGGCAGTCATACAAACAGTTTTTTTAAATGCACAGATTGTACAACCTGACACTGACTACAGACCTCTGAGTCAGCTCAAGATGAAACGCAAACATTTTTTTTTTATGTTCTGTGCACAGAGCGGGGCCTCATTCTCCGAGCTGTTGCCGGGTGAGGTGAGGCTCGACTCCCACACATTGCTGGGTAAGTCCTCTACAATGTGTTTTAAAATAATGTTCAGCAATGACTGGTGGTTTACTTTCAATGAAACCTTCAAAACAATGTTTGTGGCTGTTCTACTAGGGACTAGCCCAGCTGAGTTTATATAATGGTCCTTATATTGTAATAAGTTTATTATGATTTAAGAACGTACAATATTTGGTGTTCTTTGTGTTTCTATTCACAGGATTTTTTCCTCCATCAACTACTTGTCAGGAGGATACGGTAGGATGGTCTACAAGACCACTCCAGTAGTTTGGACAGTTCTTTAACAATTGATTTGATCTGTTCTTTTCATTTTTCACTTTGCACAAAATATTTGAGTGTACCTTTGCAGTAGCAACATCTTTTTATATCTGGCCCTGAAGAATGCCGGTGTAGTTTCACCTTCGGCAGAAACATGTTGGCCTAAACACAGCAAAGCATCACAGTGATTTTTTCACACTGTTTTACACTTCTTTTTAACCTGGCGTCCTGGTGAATATCTTTAATAAAAATATTTTTCTTTGCCTCGACCGTCATTTTAGCTTCACTTACCTTCACACCCTGTTTTGCACTGCATTTTTTCAGCACCACTCTGTGGCATGGACACTGTAACAATATAAACCAGAAGTGAGTGTTGTCTGGCCAATTCATCTGGGCTTGGACTCACCACCCTGGTCAGACGTCCTACATGACGAGGCTCCGCCAAATGGGTGGGCTGATAGGATATCTATTATAGACCCGTGTCATGTGACCACCTGGTCTGGTTCAGTGCAATCCAAAAGGGTTACTTGAATAGGACCACTTAGACTCAGCTATGTTAGTTAACAGACCCTCCAACTCCTTGTGTTTGTGACGGAACCACGCCGTCATGAGCCACGGGCGGGCTGTGCTTATGACGGCGTGGTTCCGTCACGACTCCGCCCACTCACTAATTCACCCGCACAGGCGGGGAATCAGTGCCGCGTGGACGGAGCGCCACAGCATGACGGAACCACGCCGTCATGAGCATACGCCACCCGTGGCTCATGACTGCGTGGTTCCCTCACAAGCATGAAAGGGGTTAAAACAAAAGAGTCCATGTGGAACAGGGAGGAACACTGTCCTCAGCGATCCTACAAACTTTCCAACTGCCACATCCGTCTCAGTCCTTGGCTACAAACCATTTCTGTGCCAGCCACTCTAAGGCATAGTTTAAGTGGGAGGAGCCTGGGAGGTGTGGCTAATAACTTATGGAGAGGACACAGAGCTCCTCAGCTCTCCATCGAATGCACCAGCAAAGTGTAACCCAGAGAGGTTTAATAACGTCTCCTGATAGATTGTTACACCTGTCGGCTCCGCAGACACTGCTGCACTTGTTAGTTCCCAATGCTTGTTTTCATTCCCAAAACTGTACTTTTGTTTCCACAGTTGGCCCACCTATGGCTCACATATAAGTCCTTTGTAAAAGGTACCAGTGCTACAGAGGGCATTGTGACCAGACAGGGTCTCTAAGGGCTGCAGCATGTATTAAGCCACCCTAAGCGACCTCTCACCAAACACATGCACACTGCCACTTCAGCCAGCATGTTTTGTTGCAAATAAAATGAAGAGTCGACACTGTGTGCTAGGCCGCCGGCACTGCCTGAGGCAAAGGTAAGTCACCCCTACAGCAGCCCTGAGGCAGGGTGCACAATACCTCTGATGAGGGGATAACTGTATGAGCAGAGAAGAGATACTGGAGCTTCTTGGATTCCAAAGGTATCTGGAGTGCAGAGCCAAAAAGCCTTAGCAACAGCAAGTTGACGTGGTGCACAGAGGTTCAAAATTGCAGAGAGGACAGGTCAGGCCTTGAGGGAGTTGCAGAACCACCACCTGTTTTGCTGAACTTTCGGACTCTCTGTGGGACGTAAAGGAGTAGTAGTCCAGTCAGCTTCATTGTGGTGCCTGCAGATACAGGGGATTGACTCCTTCACTCCAAAGGAGATTAGTTCGGATGTCCTTGATGCCTACAGGTCTGTTGAAGATCCTGGAAGAAGCACAGACATAGACTGGAAATCGCAGGAATTACAGAAAGCATAAGCTGAAGCCATTTTGTTTGTGGCATCCATATGCATTAGCCATGTGTTAGCCATGTGATTCTGCCGTCCTCCTTGTTACCTCTCCTTCAGTACTGAGTCAGAGCAGTGCGCATGCTCAGAAAGGCCTGTAGCTGCTAGAATGCACCTGTTTTAGAATGTAACTGTCAGGCTGTTTCAACTGATTAAGCGGTCCTATGTCTCCTCCCACGTTGCTGAGTAAGTGGTTTCTGTCTGCCCATGTTAGTCAATAACTATTCCTGTATATGCCTGTACCTCTTCTTTGAGTCTCCATGCTTACTCAGCGGTAAATAGGGTATAAAAGGCCCTTGGTTTCTGTATTCCATGGACTACATCATACAGTGCCCAAGGGTGTTATATTGATGTAGTCCCACTCATGAGTAATTAGTAAACCTGTTTTTTAAAAAAAATATTCCAGCCTCTGTGCCAATTTCTATATGTTGGTTTAAGGACCAGTGGACAGATAAGGGTGAACCCCTGCACCCCGAAGAAGACTTGCAGAAAAGCGAGAGTAGGACCCTCCCTTGATGCAGTTTCAGTTCCGGGTGAAGTTCAGGTGTTAAGACAGTCGAAGAGTGACGTGGTTTCAGGCTTGAGTCTAGTCCCATGACAAATCTGAGTACCCACCCAGAGGTAAACCCTTTATACCCTAAGAAAGGGGTTGGGACGACTCAGGGGTCCCTCCCAGAGGAGGGACTGGACAGAGGGGAGGATACCCCCATGTCCTTTGTCCAGTTTCACACCAGAGCGGGAGCCAAGGGCTCCCAGGAATTATGCTAGGAGGCCTTCAAATGTGCCCTTCAAAGCAGTCTGGTGGCGCTGGCAAGCACCCCCACCACAGCCCAATATACTACGTCCTGTTTGGGACCTATTCTCCCTTCCCCTGCTCCAGCTGAATTCAGCAGCAAGAGGGCAGACTCGTTGCTGACATACCCTGGAAGGCTGTTAGCTGGAGTACTGGGGGCTTCCCGGAGATGAGCTGCAGTAACGATCTTTCTGGTGGATAATTTATCTACCAGCAGATTCCTCATCTGTAGAACAATCCCAGTCGGCAGATTGGATTCAGAAACTTCAAAGCTCTCACATCGCCGGTAGGCGATGATGGCTTTGTATCAACGCCGGAAGTCTGGTGACATCATCAAAGTAACATAAAACCCACCCAGAAGTCACATAGTCAGTTTCCATACATTTTTTTCCCAGCCTTCAAGGCAAGTGACGGACTGACATCACTAGAGTTAAGTTCTAAAAAGTTAAAGTGGATTCCTATTAACTTTCCCTATAACACATCTACAAATGGGGAGGCGGTCGGTGAGGAATATACAGGTACATAAAGCATCCACCAGAAAGATTATTACTACAGGTAAGTAACTTTTTCTTCTGATGGATACTTCTACCTGCAGATTCCTCACTTAAAGAGCAGGCTACAGGGTAATACCTTGTCCTTGAAGAACGGCTGATGGAGGATTAGACAAGGAAATCCTTAAGAACAACTCTGGCAAAGTTGGCCCTGGTGGAATGAGTCCTAAGTCCTTTCAGAGGTTCTTTCTTGGCCAAGGCATAGCCGGTTTTTGATGCATAGGATGATGCATTTCGAGAGGGTCCTTTTCTGAACTGCTTTCCCCTTCTTAGCAACACAGTAACCAACAAAGGGATGGTCATCCAGTCATATGTCCTCTTTGAGGGGCACATGGTAGCAGACTGCCCGCCTAGGATCCAATCAATGCTACCATTGGGGTGGGACAGAAGACAGACGTTTGGGAGTCACTACGTTTGGCAGAAAAGCAGCCCTGGTTTGTGAAACCAATTTGTCTGGACAAAAAGAGGCAAAAGGAGGACAGAAATAAAGTCATAACTAAATTAATGTCCCACTGGGGCACAACAAAGCAGGTTGGAGGATATATATATATATATATATATATATATATATATATATGAGGTACGTGGCGCTCCTTAGACAACACACAGCCAATTAGCCGATCAGTGGACACAGGAACCAGCAAGACCCGTAGTTTGGTGCAAATCTTTTTTATTTTAGTATGTAGCCCAGCACCAGTCCGCCATGACGCGTTTCGGCTAGAGATAGCCTTGATCACATGACATATATATATATCGGTCAATCCCATAAAAAAAAAGCATGACAACGGTAAACTTGAAAATGGATGGTCCGCCACAGAGGAATTCCAGACAAAGAAGCTAAATACCCCATGACAGTGCCTATCGCACAACCCCTCTGAGCATGCGAAAGGGCGCATTGCAGGGCCTGTGACAGCTTGGCCTGCAAGGGGTCCACATTATTGTTCACTCTCCATGTGACGGAGTTGCTTCATCTGCCCAAGTAAGCAGATTTGTTGGAGGGGCGACGTGCTGACAAAATGACGTTCACCACCTCCGGTGGCAGCTTAAAGGAACTCAAGTGTCCCCACTCAAGCTCCAAGAATGTAGCCAAGGGCCTAGTAGATTGGGGTGGAGAATTATCCTTCTTGACTAGGAGAGAAGATCCAGTCTGAATAGTAGACGCCGCGGGGAATCAGGAGATCTCCATGCCACACCGTCAAATGGAATGAAGAAGAAGGCTTTGAGCACCAGCCAAATTGCCTGCAGTTCCTACAGATTGGAGTGAAGGACCTGTCCTTATATAGACCAAAGGCCTCCGAGCTCCAGATCTTCCAGACCCTAGGGTGGAGGCATCCATCACTATCGGAGTCATGGCCGAAGGAGTGAAGACCATCCTGTAGCTCAGGCTCACCTTGTTCCCACACCTAACCACTTCTGCCACAGCTCTGGAGGACATCATGATGGAATCCAACAGGTCTCCCTGTACTGTAGCCACTGCCTGTGCAGACACCACTGCATGGCCCTCATGTGCCAACGTGCATGTGTGATTAGGAACATGCAGGGATCTAAAAGACATCGGAATCTTGGGACTCTCATGACTGGAACTCTAGTGCCTTGCAGGAAAGATGGAACTATTTCTTGGATGGCAGTGATCCTTTACAGTGGGGAAAAAGTGTATAGAAGGGTGGTATTGCGTACAGACCCTATGAACGACAGTTATTGGTAGGGTCCCAGGTGAGATGTGGGCTTGTTGATTAAAAAGCCCTGGTCAAACAGCAGGAATGCTGTCGACTGCAGATGAGGTGATACCACCTCTGGTGAACTAGATTTGATCAGCCTGTCATCCAGACATGGGACTATTGGGATGCCCGATCTCCACCACCATCACCTTCATGAAGACCTGAGGCGCTAAAGTCAGCCAGAGTGTAGTACTGTAAATTGGTAGTGTGCCTTACCCACCACAAATCGCAAGTACTTCCAATGAGACCGCAGGATAGGGATGTGGAAGTATGCATTCTGCAGGTCAAGGGACACAATCCAATCTCCACATTCCAATGCTAATAGTACATGAGCTTGGGACAGCATCCTGAAAGTTTCGTTTTTGAGGAAGAAGTTCAATTCACTGAGGGCCATGATCTACTGCTCTGTAACTATCTCGACTGCTCCTTTCCGTAGGAGTGCTGCCACCTTCTACTGCAGTATGGCAAGGTGGTCTGGAGGGTAGTTAGATGCCAGAGGGGAATAGGGGGTGGAGCCACAAGGTATGGAATGATGTAAACCCTAGCCACAATTTGGTGGACCCAATGGTCCAAAGTAATGGCCTGGCAGGAAAGGAAAAAGCAGGAAACCACCCTCCCACAGTCTCTGAGTTTTGGGAAGAAAACTGGGTTTACTTTCCTGGTGGTGCGGGAGAGGAGGAGGAGGAGGAAGGCAGTAGGGTGGATCCACTGCCCTTTCTTCTGGATCTATCTCTATAGCAGAGTTCTTCAAACTGTGGGGCGCGCCCCCCCAGGGGGGCGCGACACCATCCCAGGGGGGGCGCACCTCAACCCTAAAATCCTACCTTTGTTGTCCTCTGCAGCGCAAGTCTTCACCCATTTCAAATGGGAATTTCTTTCATTAGCGAACTCCTGGTGACAAGGGTTTGGAGGGGTGAGGGAGGGGAAATCATTGGGCACGATGCGCCCATGCTTTTGTCAGCTAAGTGCTAACAGTTCACCCTCCCAGGAGGGGGTTAATTGGTAGCGCTGAAATGCTTCAGCTGCAGTGGGAGGCAGGACGTCTCAGCTAAAACCGAAAGTAAAGGAATAGACAGTCCTGTTCCTTTGCGTTCGATTTCAGAGCAGAGGAGACTCCTTGCCTCCCACTGCAGCTTAGAAAGTACTTTTATTTGTCTTTAAATACAAACATTACACTTTAGTTGCATTAAAAAAGCCTGCAAAAACAAACAGAAATACTCATTTTGTGCCGAATCGGACCCTATCAAACCATTTCCCGAGCAGTATAACCACTTTAGGCACCAAAAAGCAAAATAATTTTGAGAAACAATTTTTAGTTGGACATGAATCTGCTCATATGCAATCCCTTCCGTCAACCAATGTACCTTTTGCCATGGACACTACATAGAGCAGCAAGACTGTAAATGTCATAGAATAACAGATTTTATGTATGCCAGGAGAGCTGCCAACAGTGCGTAGTGTGCAGCACAGCTCCAAGAGGCGCGGGAAACAACACTTCTTAGAAATTCAAGTTGACTATGTCTGCTGAAACTCTGGCTGCACCAGGGCCACTTTCCTGAACTCCTTCCTGTGCGTCTGCGGGCACTGCATCTCACACCAGCTGATAGGCACCATCTGTACTCCTGCTTCACTATGGGCAACCACCACGCCCAGCTCGTTCTCAGCGGTTGTCAACAGATAGTTGGACTGTGCATCACCAAGAGAAATAACTTGCCAGGACTATGTCACCAGGTCGGAAACTCTTGTACACTACAACCTTGTTTTTTTCAGTGGCTCGAATGTCTTCCTTTCGTATTGTTCCTCTGAATGTATTCGTCAATGGAGTGGATGCAATGTAGAGGATCTGAACTTTGGCAAAGCGGGAATTAATGCTGCACACCTTACAAGTGACAGTTGCACCCACGTCAGGTAGGAGCTGGGACTGCGCATCTCTCACCACAGAAACCGTAGGCAACATTCCATTATCACTTTTCTTCATCACATACCCTGATAGGGAGGCATAAATATATACCCATGCCTGCTGTATGTCCCACTGCCAGGGTAAAAGTCTTCAAGACTGCACAACCGTTCTCCGGGTATACAGTACCGTGCTGGAGCCATGACCACTAACTGCTCTGCTGGTCCCAAACACTCTAGCGCAGCGACGCATGCTCTAACGAGCGTGAACCCACTGCAGCTGAAATAACTGTTCCATAGCTGCCAAGGTTTAAGATTGCAATGTGTGACACTTTTATCATTTCAGTGTAATTAAGAGTTACATTTCAACCACTAAGCGACACTTTTCTCGCAAGCAAAATCAAGCTGACGAGGGAAATATATATAAACATTAGAAATGACACACATGCTACATTAGGAAATTTAATTGTACTATAATTGTTTATTGGAGGTAGCATACAGCTAAATTTTCACATTGCGGAGTCCAGAGTGTACAGGGCACTTTATCGCGTAATTTGCACATGATGTTATCTGTTTGAGAGCATTTGCCACTTCTGAAATTTGTTTGATACCAGAACAATTATTAGTTACTGTATAGTGACATTATGTACTTTAGGTCGTAAGAGGCACTTGTTTTTAAAGCTTGTATGATATTATTTATGTGTTAAATAATATGTCCAAGTTTATTGTTTGAAGTCACTGATTGGTGTAGTTTTAATATGGATGGATAATAATACTGACACCCATGTATTTGCGATGTTTTTAATATGTGTATTTGTGATTGTATATATGGTTGTGCTTTGCAAACCAAATAAAGCATTTTGAACTGAACTGAAATGACACACATATTGGAGAATTAATTCAATTAATTCACTTGCATAAATTCTAGACCCCTTGGCTTCAGAGTTTATGTGAGTTTTCAGATCTTTAAAAACTATTTCTGTAATAGCAAAATTTGCATTGTGTTGCTTGGCTTTTTATTCCATAGGATAACTCTGTTATTTAATGACAGAATCATATATTGACTTGAAAGTCATAATTGGCTAAATATATTTACGAACAAGCTACCTGAGAGATTCAGAATACTGAATGGCTTTTAAATGTGACATATTGTTTTCCGTTGCCATGCTGCCACTGGCATTCCTATTTGATTATATTTTCGAAATTCAAAAGCTTTGTATGATCGTGGCGGTATTTAATTCACAGTTCTTCTTACCCCCATGCACAGTTCTCCTTCCGGTCACCTCACTCAGGTAAACTTGTGTGCCATCCTGCTCACTACCACTTGGATCGCAGGTGGAAAAGGCCTAATGCCACTTGATGTCAATTGGATAGTAAAGACTGTGGGCCTTATAAAGTTATTTGCTGCCTCGTCGCCACAGACATATACATACATGGGTAAAAACTACATCATAGCTGCAGGTTAGCCATGCCAGCATGGTGTTCTTGTAATCACTTGTGGTTCGTGACAGTAGGCCTACCAAAGCAGAAGGTGGTGAGCCCATCCTAAACTAAAATCCCCCATGCTGTGGTAGTGTTCTTCCGTGGCGTGGTACTTTTCTGCCCTACTTCTAGTACTACACTAACCTAGTCACATAGCTAAAAAAAACTGTAACAGCAATTTATTCACGGCAGCAGCGGATAAGTGTTTAAAAAGATGTAATTGATAACTACAGTTTAGTTAATAGATTACCTGCTCTATCAAGAACTTAATAATTATTCATGATAGTCACTGGACAGCAGCTGAGCCCGGCTGCGGCCCGGTAGGCTTGGTCCCTCCCAGTCGCATGATATATTACCGCCACCGATGTGCCATCAGTCATGCTGCAACCAATGAGCACAGCAGCTTGCTGCACCCACTCTCACTGCGACTGCCCACCCGCCCACCCGCCCACCTTTTCTCCCGGCACTGCACGGTGACCCTGACTCGTGAGCCAGCCAGCCTCTTTAGCCCTGACTTTGGATGACTGGTGCAGGTGGGATTTGATACCACATTGGTACCATCCATGAGCCATCTTTACCGCAGACGGTCGACGGTGTCCTGCATTGACAACGGTGAAAATCAGCCGCAGCTGGCATTAGTTACTGTTGGAAATACCACGGTCAGAGCGGCGAGTTCAGGAGGAGCAGGAACTGCGCATTTTAAGTTAAGAAACGCAGGCGGCAGCAGGAGGACTATCGGTAGTGACGCACATAGCCTAGTATTGTGAGTCTGACAGATATGACCCGTGATATGTACGCAGCGGTCAATTATGTAGTGTACCAGATTCCAGAAATTTCTGTCAGGTGGCGGGGGGGCCCAACATCTAAAAAAATTCAGCTGGGGGGGCTCAACCTACAAAAGTTTGAAGACCTCTGCTCTATAGTGTCTGACCAATAGATTAGGCTGTTACTGGTTTTTTGGCTGATATTGCTGTTGGTAATGAAAAAAGATCCTCTCAAGAAACCTCACAAACATTGTAACTGTCATAAGTTCCCTGAGGTAGGATGCAGCTGGAGACCAACGGAGCGAGCTGCAGCTTTACTGGTCTTAAAACACTGCAATACAGAATTTGCTTTGTCAAAAAACACAGATGTACCTTGTTGGCAAAATGATGTGCCGGGTCGAATGTCAGATCCAAAAGATTTGCCTGGACGTCTGCAGAAAAGTTACTTGTCTGGAGCAAGGCATGTCTACAAATGGAAATTGAGGTGCCCTGGCCACTGAATCGGCTATATCATGTCCTAATTTAATGATGTGCCAAGAGACTGACATGAATCACCTCCTGAAAATGTTCAACTCTTAAGCAGTCTTATACATAATTTATGAAAGTGGACAACTTAAGGTGTTGGTGGACCAGTGGGGAAGTCCATGGCTAGGTCTTTGATAGATGTGTAGACCACTGACAGAAGATAAACTTGATATCCCAGAGCTTTACCTCCAGTATCCCCATAAAAGCAGAGGACCAGAGGTCTGAATCTGTACAAAAAAATCATAGAAACTGGTTCTACCCTCGTCTTCCTCAAACAGATATTGCGCATCCATACAGGATCGGTTCTGTGGAGCAGCGTCGGACTGCAACATCGGTGGTGTCATATGAGGTACTGGAGATGGAGGTGGAGACAGCGGCAGTGGTGTCCAATGCATTGAGGGCTGTTGTGCCGAATACGGGAGAGTTGGGTCAAAGCAATGCAGTGTCAGCACTGGATCCGATGGTGTCGAAGCAAAAGGCATAAACATCTGAAATCTGTATGGAGTCATCGACCCTGAAGGGTGACAGGTGGCAACAAACCGCTCAAACGGTCAAACATGTAGGGTTAATGAACACTGATGGGAAATTAGGAAAGGCTGTCGCTGAAAGCTTGGGCAGTGTAGACCCGGCCCAAGGTATCTATGAAAATCTGAGGCCAATCCAGAGCCAGGTCCAGTGTAGTCATCGAACGGGCAGCTTGGAGAAAGGACCACCGGGGTCAAGTCGACTAACTCCAGCTCAAAGGACGAGTGTCCTGTGGGAAATGGAGAGCGTCGAGGTGACTTACCTTTGGAGTATTTCTTACTCTTCTTGTGCTTCTTTTTTTTTGCCCCCTGAAGATTGAGATGGTGACCTGAAGCAATGTCATGAGCGCTGTTGGCATCAACGTCATTCATAGCCTTGGCCATACAGAGTTTTGCTTCCCACTCTTTGATGTTATTGGGGTGCATGCTTTTACAGGAAGCACAGGTTGAGAAGTCATGGTTTGACCCTAGGCACCAAAGACAAATAGCGTGGTGGGTCCATTATGGACATCCATCTCTCACAATTGCTACAGGGTTTGAAACGCAGTTTGTTTTAGGCAGGGACATGGTGCTGAACTGTGGTACAATTTTTGTGAGCAGAAATCTCCTCAGAGAGAGCAAGCTCTGGATCCGCATCAAAGGCGTGGAAAAGGGGGAAAGAACGCATTTATGCTGGAGCAGTGCTATATGTCACCAGATGCTACTTCCAACGTTGATACTAAGCGAGCACCCTTGACGGGTAACGTTAAAGCTTTGAAGTTTCTGGATCAAGTATAACAACTGGGATTGTTCAACAAATGAGTAATCTGTAGGGAGAAGTATCCATCAAAAAAGAAAAATATGCAGGCATCTTGAAAATGTTGTGATGTCTAAATTATAAACAATACTTAATAAGATAACATACAGGGAAATACCAGACTGGCAGGCTACTGGCATGGTTGGTGAGGTTTGATAAAATAATCCATCCCACAACTATGATACAGGGTAATCTAACGTGAGAAAACTTGAGATTGGATTTTTCCTGGAGTGTTCTGATAGATTCTAAAGTTAGGAATGGTGCAAAGATTGTTTGCACTCCAGACATCTGCCTGCTAGAACACTTTCTACACTATTTTTGCCTCTCTGATTTAATTTGTTGCTGCCTTGTAAGTGAGCCAAATAGTTCCTATCTTACTTCACCTTATGGAAGCACCAGCCATGGCACCGATACCCGGCTATATACCATACCTGATCACTTATAGCAGTGATGGAGTTCTGCTGTCCCAGGTAGGTCTCCAGCACACCATTTGCTAACGTGCAGAATGAGGAGCACAGTCATTTCTACTCATTAATATTAATAATGCGGGCATTGTGCACTTCACTATGCACACCCACTTTGTTCATGGAAGGATTACTGAATCCAGATTTCATGAGTCATGAGTCTGGGTATGCAGACTCCTTGACTAAAAGAAGAACTGAATGTTCCATCATCGATCATCAGCTGGTGGTAAATGCTAATACTTCTGAGATAAACAAGTGATTGGCCTGCAGCTTTGCCATTTTACATGCCTTGCTGCGAGTTGCCAGGGCCCTGTTGGTCTTAAAAAGCATAAGCTTAGTACAAATAATTTTATCACAGTTCAGCAAGTCACTGCCTTCAATTGATGAACAAACAACGATTTAGCACCATATCTGGAAAACAAGCTGTTAAGATCGTGAAATCTATAAGAACGGCCACACGTAATATGATACCAGAAAACTGGAAACCTCAACAAATTAAAGAACAGCAGCTACAGAACACTGATAGGGACACAAGTCAAAAAATTGCAGGGTGCACAAGGAAGAACTACAAATCTGATGACATTAATTGCGTTAAATCATTGGAGAGGCATCATCACAGTGCTTGAGTGAAGTGTCAGACTGTGAAATTGAAACTTACTTTATCTGATAGAGCCCGTCCTTAGAACTACAAAAAACAGTTTATCTTGACACAAATATTAAGGGGTGTTAAAGCTGAACTAGTGCAAACCCACATGCTTCGTGACCACTGTAACTCACTAGGCAGAACCAAAAGACTTCAGAATCAGCCAGCCAGGTTCTGCCTTAACCTGTGCTAAAGGGACCACATCAAACCTGCCCTCAAAGCACTAGACTGGCTCTCAGTTAACAAAAGGAGTGAATTTAAGGACTTGAACGCCATCCATAAAACATACTGGGGCAAGTGCTCAGTATGCCTTCAGAAACTGGTACAGCACTGGGCATCTCCGAGAGTCCTTCATTCAATGTCTGCCCTTTGGATCAATCAATCGTCCTTCAAGAAATTGAACCACAGTGGAAGATCGATGGGTGTACACGAACCTTGACATTGAAATGCCCTCAGTCCAAAATCGGGATACATCTCTTACTACACACTCTTCAGAAAACATCTGAAAGCTGAATTCATCTAAGCACAACAGGGATAACAATGAAATAATGTCAGATACTGTTAATTACCCATGCGTTTGGAATCTATCACACACCCACACCAAGTCATTCTGTGCATCTGGTCACCCACCTGTCAGCCACACTGAAGTATTCAAAAGGAGACAAACAACTAAACAAATAAATAATGGGTTGAAGATCTAACAGGCTTTATAACTAACAAAACCATTAGAAAAGGGCAAATATCAGCAATGATACTGAGACCAAGACGGGGAATGCACCTCGGGAGTGCAATGCTTCAAATGGGGAAAATAATCAGTCCAGTCGCAACCCACAAATACAGAAACGCTTCTTCCACCTTGTGTATGGTACTAGAGCACTTCCTGCCTTGATCACTGCTGCCAAGCAGAGTTATTAAGGAACTTTATCCTTAATTGCTGCTGTCTTTGATTAATTGCAGCTGCCAGTGCCTCATTTAGAGACCATCGGTGGCCCTTAACAAATGTGGCGTCCTTTCTCTGTATCTCCCAATCACATCAATCACTCTTCTGGTAAAAATACTGGAAAAGGTGGTGGCGGTGGAATTCCATAATCCCTCTTGGAACTTCTTTATTGAAGTTCTTGTCCAAGACTGGCACAGAGCTGGCCCTCTGCAGAGTAACCTGTTAGAGATCTTGTGCAGGTCAGAAGCAGACATCCTAATACTGTGGGAACTATCAGCAGCTTTTAACAACCATGATCGATCATATGGCTCTCCTACAACGTTTGGAGATGGTGGAAGAGGTATTAGTGGCGGAAACAGCATTTTTTGTTTATTTACTGGAAGACAGAAGTCGCAATGTACTCATGAATGGGTTGCAGTCTGAATCTGGACTTGATAAAACTCCAACTTGTTGCCCCACTGGATTCTGTCTTTCACCTATCTTGTTAAATTGCACATGTGCTTCTACTCCAAGAGATGCTTGTGGGTCCAAGGTTTGGGTTTTCAAATTCGAGATCTTTAAGCTGTCTGGAAATGCAGTGTCTCATTTTTACCAAGCTCCAGCCAATGGATGATAGCTAGCTGGTGTCAACTGAACGACATACTAACAACCAAACCTTGAAGTGAGAACAAGTCAACCCTACCTTGAAAGGGAAACCTTCTCAACCAAGGTACTTCTGGATATCCAGCTACTATAGTCCTTGCCATTTAGTACCATAAAGCGTGCACAATGCCACTCACTGGGGAAAAAAAAGATGTTCTTAATAAATAAAAAAGGGACTCATCTTACAGGAACAACTCTGGAAGATCTAGAGACCCATCCACAGTCTCGTCAGCCTCTCAGGATTGGTTTAACAATTCGGAGATATGACAGGGTAAGTGCTGTCCATCAATGTGCCTCCTATCACTGTACATATGGAAACAGGATAAAATGTCGCAGCATCTCATAGTCACATTTCTAGCTCTGGTCTCTCAGATTGGCTCAAAAATTAATAAGAAATTAGTCTATATCGAGGATCTAAAGTACATCAATCTAAAACCAAAAACCAGTGTGTCTAGCTACACTATTCACAACCATTCCTGGGGAATATTTATCTATACACTACTTGTTCACTCCATGTCCCGATTGCCGATTTACAAACTGATCCTCCTCTCTGCCGAAGTGCAAAGGATCCATCTACAAGTAGATGCCTTTTCATCCTTCATGCCGGGCTACTTGTAGTCCGCAGGAGGGACTGGTAAGGTATGAGTGTCGAGAGCTGCGCCGTAACACGGCATTCATTTTCAAGACGATTAATCTCTCTATCACTAGATATCTTCTAATATGGTGTGCCACAGCAGCCCAATGATCTTGTATGTGATTCTGACAGATTTCCGATTGGAATTTGAACAAAGCCGGCTTTAATTCCATCGACACTGACACAATTCTTACATCCAAACTCAAATACATTGACATTTTTTGCGACCCTTCTATCACAATGAAAGTTCAGGTCCGTTTAGTCTTGAATTCCAGCTAATACTATCTTAAGCTCTTTTGAAGGTTTAGTCAATTTCTAATACATAGGCATTTGGCTACAATGTTTAGGTCTTGGATCAATGCTGTGTATGCATCAATTTTCAAAGGCCTAATGCACAAGATGCAAGTGATTTAGAATCAAGCGGCATGCATTGTGACTAAAAACGCCTTATGGAGTGAATGTTTCCTCGATACAGAGACAGGTGCATTAGTATCTTGCATCAATTTTATTTTAAAATCTTGTCAATCACCGGGAGCGTCATGTGGTTCTGCCACAGCATTTTTAAGCTCCAGGTTGGAGATCTATATCCCTACTCGTTCACCTAGATCTCTGGATTAGACACTATATCTACTATTGCTAGGTTTTAGAGAAATAATGAAGTTGGCTGTATATATTTTCTCCCTGCTGCTCAGTTTTGGAGTGCTACACCAGAGTCTGTGAAATCAAGGAGCACATGATCGTACATAGAGTCAGCACACTGCAATCCTACTTGGAAATCCTACAAGAGGAATTCTACACAGAGTCTCGTTAGTAAAGCACAAACGTGTCTTGTGCAAGGGTCCCTTCTCATCTCTACCGGTCCGAACTTTTACACCCTTAATTGAACAAGCCTATTCAACCCATCTAAGGTTTTTTCCCCCTACACTTAGGTTCCACCAATTAACCTAAAGATTCATAGATGGTCAACCGGGGGGATGGGATCTTGTTTAGTGAACTGAACTAAGAACACTGCAAGGTGCCTTGACTTGCTAAAGCAGACTTTTAATGGTGATATTGCAAGGTCAGGGTACCACGTTTCTCAATCAAAGCCCAGAAGCAGACACACAGTGGCATGATGGACTATCTGGATGTGGATGACAGATCTGATGGGAAAGATCACAGCACAATGACTTGCTGAAATCAGTTTACAAGAAAGAGCTATGCTAAGTACATGCATTGCATTGTATGGTAGGATGTCCTGAGCATCTCCCTGAAGTGGCACTGTGCCCATACAATTAGGAACTGCTGACAGACTGATGATCCCAATCAGCACCCAACCATCAGAAGGCCAATGTTCTTGCAGCAATTACAGATCTTCAAGGGCTGGAAGAACCCTGCAGATCTGAACTTTGTTAAGATCACTGCCAGCACTCTGAAGCTTTCTCGGTTTCCTTCTCGCTTATCTCTTCCTCAATGTTATCAGGATGAAGAGTCACACCAACTCTTTAATAATGCACACTCGCTAACTAGTGGTAAGCAGGCAGTAAGGAGATATGCCGTTTACAGTGACTGATTGGAGTAACAGGCGCCAGCCGCACACCATCTGAGAAAGAACTGCAGCTAGCACTTAGCTTGGAGTTTCAAAGCTCAAGCTTGAGGCAGGCAGAAAATCCTATCGCACTGGTCTAAGAATAGCTGCCGGTTCAGACTGCGAAAGCTGCCAAAGTGAAAGCTGTAATTATTAGCAAGTAACAGGCAGAAATTAAACACCTACTTAAAAGTCATTTTTAGCTGCCATTGCAGCCCTTCTGCAGTGAACGACAAACGTGGCGAGCCAAATTTTACTCTTAGGAAGCTACCAACAGAAAGGCTTCAAGCTGGTTTCAGTCAGTGGGACCATAACTCATTAGCACTTCATCTACTGCACTTGATCGTAATGAAAGACTATATTCAATTTAAATACCTAAACATGCTCGTCTGTCTACAAGCTCATTTCTCCCAGCAAAAAAGGAACACAAAAAGAAAGACACAACTGCACGTTAGCGATCCCTTGACATAAGGAAAGCCTGTCTTAAGGAAGCTAGCACTTAGCTTGGAGTTTCAAAGCTCAAGCTTGAGGCAGGCAGAAAATCCTATCGCACTGGTCTAAGAATAGCTGCCGGTTCAGACTGCGAAAGCTGCCAAAGTGAAAGCTGTAATTATTAGCAAGTAACAGGCAGAAATTAAACACCTACTTAAAAGTCATTTTTAGCTGCCATTGCAGCCCTTCTGCAGTGAACGACAAACGTGGCGAGCCAAATTTTACTCTTAGGAAGCTACCAACAGAAAGGCTTCAAGCTGGTTTCAGTCAGTGGGACCATAACTCATTAGCACTTCATCTACTGCACTTGATCGTAATGAAAGACTATATTCAATTTAAATACCTAAACATGCTCGTCTGTCTACAAGCTCATTTCTCCCAGCAAAAAAGGAACACAAAAAGAAAGACACAACTGCACGTTAGCGATCCCTTGACATAAGGAAAGCCTGTCTTAAGGAAGGGCCAGTAAGTACTTCCTGGAAGTAAGGTAAGGCTTTTGGGTGCACCCGTAGGTGATGCCAATTTACAAGAATAGCCAAACAAGCATTTGCAATGCAGTAGGTTTCGCATTTACCAAGATCTATTGCAGTGCACATGGGAGGCATCACAGCTAACGAGAGGGAGGGTGAGGGGCTGTCGAAGGCACGTACAACGGGAGGAAGGGCGGAGAAGGCACGGACAACAGGAAGGCGGGCGAGAAGGCACGGACAATGGGAGGGCGGGGGGGGAAGAAGGCACAGACAACAGGAGGGCGGGGGAGAAAGCATGGACAACGGGAGAGAGGGGGGTAAAGAAGGCATCAAAGAATGATGTGCCTGCAGTAGGAGAACCTCATTAAAGAAAATTGTGCTCACAGTCTAACACGTACCGTGTAACAACTGAACTAAAGGGGCCCATCGCCATGGGAAGTGACAAATGAAGAGGATGCGGTACTAAGGAGGGACTAACAGCCTATTGACGAATCAGAAGCCAGCATTTAGGACAGACACTGACACAAGCCAATGGCAAATATGGGCGGCGAGCGGGCGGGGCTCCTATTTCTACAATAAGTCTTGCTGCTTGTGCGTTGGCTCTAGGCTCGATGTTAAATTTTTCTTAGGGGATGGGGCGTGTTCCGAAGGCAAAATGCTCTTTTGCCTGGAGCACCAAAAATACGATGAACATATTTGAAACCAGGGCATTTCACAAAAATAGAACAAGAACTACAAGTTTACATCTTCTGAGGGGCACAGATAACAGTGCTCATTAACATAGAAACACAGACAACAGGAACTAGGAAATAAAAAGCTTTTTTTTTAGAACCCAGTATGTTACCTGCTCATTAAAATGCTTTCAGATAACAGCTGCTAACTAGCCCTGCATTGGAACACATAAAAGTGGACCCGAGGGCCTCTCAAAGTTTTCAGTTGATCCTCTCTGAACACCTAGTTTACTGAAATCTGCCAGGACAGCAGGTGAAATCCCGGGTCTGTCCCAGCAAATCCAGGGACGCCTGGTCACCCTCAGAGCCGGACTAGGAACCAAAACCAGCCGAGGCAAACTACTCGGGCAGCCCCACCCCCTTCCCCGGAAAAGGGGGCAAAAACTCCCCTGTAACAAAAACGGCCCTCAGGGGCCCAAAACCGCCCCCCACCCTTTCGGCCCACCGGGGATTGCCCGGTGCCCGCAACAGCCAGTCCGGCCCTGGCCACCCTACCAAAACACCTTCCTGCATTCTTACCTGCTATTGTATCCATTACGAGTGCAGGGGTACCCAACCTAGATCTGGTTACTTGCCACATGTTCAGGATATCAACAAAGGCTATATTGTCATGTGATAAATCAAACTCATTTACATAGTCATCAGTTAAACTTCAAATGTGGAATGGATATGGCCCTTCGGTATCTATTTTGGACACGCCGGCTTTGGGGCCACTGAGCCTTTTCTGTGCATCTGACTATGCCAGTTCCCTTCTAAGCAACGTAGGACAGTGCTGATAATCTACAAATTACAGGAAACGCCAACATTGTCATCCCATGATGTACCCGAGTTTCCATCTGTAGCTACAATACCCACCCTGTAACATCAACTAATCTATCTATGACAGTTTTTAAGGGGACATCAACATAATACATGTATGACTCCATGGGAGGATACAACACACCAACCTTGTAACGTGGCGGCTGTGCCTTCATTCACAACAAAGAATAGTAGTGGGTCTATCAAACAGTCGGCTCGAGTATTTGTCTGAAAGGTAGGCTATGAACTACGTCAAAAGTAGAGCATCTTTCCTGTGTGGAAAAATACCCATCAGCTGTCGATCCTGGGCGTCCTGTTCATCATATGGGTTTCCTTCACACCGGGAAGGTAGGTTTTAAACCAAGAGATGGTAAAGATGAAAACCTATTTCTGCAGAAACATGTTGACCACATATTAACGCCTAGAGGCTATTTGTTAAAACCTCTAGTATTGCACGCTTTTTTATCTTGGGAATAGAAAGGTGGTTATTAAAGTTAGTTTTCCATTCTATTACCCAATTTTATCTGTTCACATCACAGTTCACACTCCTTTTCACTTCACACATGCACTGCTCTTGAGTTGTCCATCCTTACCCTGACACACGAAAACAAACAATAGGTTTTTATCTTTACCATCTCTTGGTTTAAAACCTACCTTCCCGGTGTGAAGGAAACCCATATGATGAACAGGGCGCCCAGGATCGACAGCTGATGGGTATTTTTCCACACAGGAAAGATGCTCTACTTTTGACGTAGTTCATAGCCTACCTTTCAGACACATACTCGAGCCGACTGTTTGATAGACCCACTACTATTCTTTGTTGTGAAAGTTTGTAATAAGGGGCTATAGTAGTGTGGGGTCTTTAAATTTCCCTTTGGGCCCTCTTCCCTCCCTTTTGTATTATGAGGCTGTGCCTTCATGACACAAATCAATACACTGACTGAATGGTACGACTAATACATTACATACAGTAATCAAATTAGTAAAATATTACTACTTATTAGATACAAAGGAGAAAGATTGGCCTTGGACGCAGAATTAAAGAAAGGAGTATTTTGTGCGAGTTTTATGACACTTTCATGGAAGGGTTTCACTCGTGGGTGCAAAGTTTGTAAACATCTTCAGTTCATCGGTATCACGTGGGCAGGACGAAGGCTGATTGAGTTACTCATTACTAGATATGTGTATTGGGGTTAGAGAGAAAGTACTATGCTCTCCCCCAAATCCTGAAGTACAAAAGGGGAGCGTTACACTTTGCATCCTCCAATGTGGTTGCAACGTGGCACTTGTCAGGCTGGGACAACTGGGGCCTCACCAATGAAAATATACCTACAAGCCAGGAGCCAAGGCAAGGCCGTTCTGGAAACACAGTACCAAGAACCCATCCTCAGCCAACTGGAAAAGCTCTTCCTTGAACCCTGATTTCACTGTCTTCTCAAAGGCCCGTGTGAAGGTAGGGAAATGAGGATGTGCGCACTGGAGGTCCCCTATCTCCCACCTCCTCCACCTTTGGGTCCCCCCTGGTTAAGGTAGGAAGCTAGAAAAGGACAATGCTTTGGCACATCTCACTCCATGCAGATCACAATCCATGGTTACACATGCTACATTTCAGAGCTCACCTACAGGATATATCTATCTGACTACAGAACTGCCCTCCTGATTATATCTCGCCGGACACATCTCACCACTACAGATCTCTCTCAGGACACAAACCCAAAATAAATTCCATGGGGTCATTTACCTCCCCCCACCCCAGCAGATCTCTCCACTACATACGCCCTCTGGGAATTACTGTATATGTGTTATCTTCTACATAGCTCCCATGAGAAGAATTTCAATGGCCAATACAGACATGCCTTCGCTTGAAACATCTCAGTCCCAAAATCTTACAGAACAACAACTTTACAACGTCCTTCCTTCAGCATTACCTTAGGGTCGGGTACTTAACCGCATGCGCGCTAGCGGGTTTTCCCGCTGCGCGCTAAAATTTGAAAATCGCGGCTTTCGTGACAAAGCCAGCTCGTCATGCAAGCAGCGCAGGTAACGCCCATGACGAGCTGGCTTTGTCATCCGCATCGAAGGGGTTAAGAAACTAGCTCAGGTTTTCGCCAATCAGGCTGGTATATAATGTTTCAATACATTAATACCACAAAGCAGGGTACATGAGAGGGGACTAAGGGGCAATGGAAAGGGCTAGGAATGACCACTGTTAGGAGTACTATGAGACAAAACACAATATTGTAAAATTACCAATATTTTGAGGACTTTCAAATCAGAGAGGGAGAGAGTGTGTGTGCTTTTTCCTCTGTGTCCATGGAAACATCGCTTTTGAAATATATATGACTGACATCTCATAATACCTGTGAGCACCTGTACCCAACTATTGATCAGAAAATACAGCTATTAGGGGGGTGTAATACCCCAAACACCCCAACCCCAGAAGCCACGCTCCAGGATTCAATCAACTCGCCCCCTTTTCATAGAACTGCTACTTTTAAACTGCAAAATGCTTAAAATGACTGAACAAAACAACATGGACCACAGTATTACAGGAGGGGGTAACGCTTACTGGGTCTGACACCCCAGAACCCCAATGTCAATAAGAAGACAAGTGACTGGTGAATGAAATATATTAAAAACGAATATCTTAATAACATACCCATGATTTAAATGCAAGTGGAGGATGTAAACAATGTCTTTCAAATTCTGACTTTAAAATGTAAATCAGTCAAAAATAAGCAAAAAAACTGACAGAAGCTAAAAAAGCAAAAGTGAAACAACAGAGTTAATACTATTCCGGATAGAGAAAAGAATGAGAAGACCTCCACAAAGGAAAGGTAGACTGCCATCCTTATCGAAACATATACATCCTGACAGATACGGAGCTGCATTCAGGCACTACAGGCCAATGTTCTAAAGCACTCTACATATTGAAGCGGTCAAGGTAGCACTAAATGCCCAAAAGGCCTCATTTTTGTGGGCCAAAAGGAATGTTACAAAAGACGTAAAGTCCATCTTGATATGGACCCTAGCAGTACCTTCTTCTGTTGAGCGGCGGGTGCTAATAGCAACGAGATCAGAATCTGGCTACATGCGTAGAACAGCAGTGGAAGGAAAGTGTTATCACTGGATTAAAAAAAGCCCCCTTGGAAAGAGCAAATACATCTCTTGTGTATATTTGCTGGGCCAGGAAGCATCAGCTTTGCAGGAAACGTGCGCAGTAAATGCAAATACTTTCTTCTGTTAGCTCTTTAGACAGATTTCTGTGTTTATTTTGCTGAGCTTTCAATGTGTTTTTGTTCCAGAAGAGTTGATATAGTAGGACATTTTTCTTTGAACTATTGGAGCTATCGTAAAATACCTTTTTAAAATAGGCTTTTAACCATTGCCAACCCCTGGGCTCCATGCCCCCTTGTGGCTCCACAGGTGTCTAGAGTTTTGCGTGCCACTTCTGAAAGATCATATGTGCATTCTGGGCTTTACCCAATTCCTTGTGCTTATGCACTCCCTCACTAGTTACCTTTTTCGGTCGAGCATGAGGCAGGGCATGTGCTGTACGGGGTCTGGCTTGCGAGACATATTGTTTACAATTAAAGTGTTGGAACCCGCCCATTGTCTACAATTCATTGGTTTCATTGTCATTCTTCTTTGCTGACTCCTAATTGGCCAGCACAAGCCAAGTGTAACTTCCTTTACTTTCTGTGGAGCATGGGCCAAACACAGATTGATTCAACTTAATTAGTGCTCATCCGCTGCTTGCGATGTGATTAAGATGCTATTTCTTCTTCTCCCCTTCTACTTCCCCCTGTGCATGGTGCGTCTTTTACCCACCCCCTCTCTGTGTTGCTGCCCCCATCTGGTGTGCATCCTCCTCCGTACCACCCTTGTCATGCTTTCCCCGTACCCCCTCCTCCAGGTTGTCCGTTTTTGGGTGCGCTCTTCACTCCTCGCACTCGTGTTGCTTTCCCCCTCCCATCTTGCTCCCATCTTCCGACACACCTCCCTCATGTTGCTTTCCGCCCACTCCTGCTGTCTCTTGTTGCTGCCCCCTGCCCTCCCTCATGTTGCTTTTCTCCCCACTCCTGTTGGTGATTGTAGTAAAGGAAAGATGCACAGTCCACTGTGTAAGTAAGATTCTTTAATGTACGTTCCTTCCAAGATATTAAGTACAGGAGTAGACCCCACCAGGAGCCAGCTGTAAGCAGCTCAGCCTCAGATGACCATCTGCCACACAAGGTTAGAGAGAGGCACTGTGAGCCAGAGGGACACCCAGGCATTCTATGATGTCACAGATATCATAGTACAGTCTATCCAGAGAAGAACAGTGGAGAAGACATTTACCACACATCCTCTTCCCTTATGGAGTAAAAACAGAAAAAGGAAACAATAGGCAAAATACTTTAAAAGCAACAAGTACTGCAAGAGAAAACATAAGCATGAACAGAAATACAATAACATGCTAGATTTAAAATGAACAAAAACAACTAAATGCTACTAAATGCCACATCCCCTTCCCTTAGGGTAAAAGCATGTTTTAGATGAAAGAGGACCAAAGTAGCAAAGAAAGGAGGGCACGCTCACAAATGGGTACACCAGAGGGTAAACACCCTGATAAACCAAGGCGAGCGTAGGCACAGACCCTTTACAAAAATGAAGAAAAAAAATAAACTTCTCACAAAGTACATCGACACGAAACCCTTGGCCACGAATCTCAGGCAGGTAGACCTTGTCAGAAGCAGAGTGTGAGAAAGAAATTAAGTTTAACAATCTCGACCAAAAAAAAAGGAACAACACAGGGTACTAACCCTTTAAAATCACAACCACCCCTAAGAAGGGTACACCACAGGATAGTCAACCTGGGAACAAAAACGGGGCATTGACTACCCACAAAAATACAACTAACCCTAAGTAGGGTACACCGCAGGAAAGTAAACCTGGGAACTGGAATGGGGCATTGACTACCCACAAATACACCACCTACCTAATACACAACTTCCCCTAAGTAGGGTACACCGCAGGATAATAAACCTGGGAAACGGGCATTGACTACCCACAAATACACCACCTACCTAAAAACACAACTTCCCCTAAGTAGGGTACACCGCAGGATAGTAAACCTGGGAAACGGGCATTGACTACCCACAAATACACCACCTACCTAATACACAACTTCCCCTAAGTAGGGTACACCGCAGGATAGTAAACCTGGGAACTGAAATGGGCATTGACTACCCACAAATACACCACCTCCCTAAAGAAGGGTACACCGCAGGATAAAAAACCTGGGAACAGAAATGGGCACTGACTACTCACAAATACATCACCTCCCCTAAGTAGGGTACACCGCAGGATAGTAAAACTGGGAAGTGAAATGGGGCGTTGACATAAGCATTGACTACCCACATGCAGTTAACCTACCCAAAATAGGTTACACCAGGACAACAATGACATAAGAGCACTGAACCTTAAAATAACACCTGGTCTAAAGACAAATTTAAAGTGCTGTTACACTAACCGCCCACACAACCCCAACTAAACAAACAAAGAGAAAGCAGGCATTGTGAAAACAATGAAATTGTAAAGCTCCTCAAACACTTTCTCTCAGTGGGCGCCCCCACACCTTACACACAAAACGAAATGAAGGTAAGCATTGCACACAGGAATAAACTGTACGATCCAAAAGTTCCTTCCAAGATATTAAGTACAGGAGTAGACCCCACCAGGAGCCAGCTGTAAGCAGCTCAGCCTCAGATGACCATCTGCCACACAAGGTTAGAGAGAGGCACTGTGAGCCAGAGGGACACCCAGGCATTCTATGATGTCACAGATATCATAGTACAGTCTATCCAGAGAAGAACAGTGGAGAAGATATTTACCACAGTGATCTACCTCCCTCATTCCCCACACCTCCCTCGTGAGGCTTGCCCTTCTTTTTTAAACATAATGCACAGCAGCACATGCTGCTGTGTAACATGGCATAAAAAAAAGCAATATGACACAGTCGACGATGGCCACGCCATAGCGCTTTTTTTGTGTCTTGACTTGAAGCCATTTTCTACAGCAACTTGCGCTGGTGTGCAGCATGTATAAAAAAACACTATCAAAGCCAATACAAAAAATATCTAAACCTTAAAAATGCTCTTAAAAATGTGGAACGCTGGGCAGCTAAATTTAAACAAAAAGATTCTAATTCTGCTAACGAGCCTTGCAACATAATCATGAACCTTGAGAGTAAAAGGCAAAGGGTTTCAGTGTCAGCAATACAGCATGGAATTACAGCCCAGGTGTTTCACCTTTTTACAAATCATATACAATTAGACTGGTGTTACACTGGAAAATATAATGTATCTCCCAGATATCGATGTCACAGATTTGCCAAGGAGAAGACCACAGAAGATGTGGCTGTTTGCATTGACAAAAAAGATTCTCCATTGACAATCAGCCACTCCGGTGATTTAATAGGCTGGTGCCTTTCAGTGCTTCTAATATTTTAGAGTTGCCTCAATAGAAGGGTAAATGAACAGAGCTGAGACAGCTGCACGCTTCTCCTGATAGAGAATATGAGTTGTCAGCCAATTCTCAGTTTACAGGCCACTAATTCAATATGTAGGAGGTCATTCAGCGAGCTTCTGAACTAGCCTGAACTCTCTCATCCATAAGAATGCACAGGATAAGTATCAGTATACCTGCTAGAAGAGACAAGCCTGGGTGCTGGGGTTGAAAGGTCATGGAAAGGAAGAAGGGGGTGGGGGTTAAGCAATGACTGTAAAAATTAATGGTAGTAAGCAGCTCACAGAATATATGATGTATTTCCCCGGACGATCTGTTGAACAAGGTATTTACCTTTGGTAACGCACTTTCAAGTAGAGACTATCTAGTCACAAATTCCTCACGTTTTGAATACTCTTACCTCTTTGTGTCAATCTGCCATACACTTCCTTCTTCCTACACAAACTGGTTCTGCGTACACTGGAATCTTTCCTGACGAAAGTTGTGACGCCGTTCCACAACAGTCAAACCACCACCCTGCCAGCGTTCTATGCTCCGCCTCACCCCTCTAAGGAGCAGAGACTCCATTGCTTGGACCCCAAGAGAGTATAGAGCTTCTGTAGAGATCGTACCAAAGACCATCCAGTGGATGGTAAGCTTTTTGTGGGGTTCTCAGGAACGAAAAAAGCCACAGTAGTACAGAAGAGAACCATCTCCGCGGACTCATGCTCCGCATTAAGATCTGCTAGGCAATGGTAAAGAAGCAGCCTCCAGAAGGACTGAACACTCGTTCTACCAGGGTCAAAGCTGCTATCACTTCATCGGCACACATAGCCCCTGTCCTAGATATCTGCTTTTGGCTACATGAGCACCCCACCATATGTTCACAATGCATTATTAAAAAAAATAAATAGAATTTTGTATCTATCGCATCCGCTAGCTCCCCTCTGAACAGTGGATCAAGTAACGAATATGCCGGGAACCGCCATGTAAACGGCGGGATCGTTTTCTTAGGGGTATCCAGCACTAGCAGTAGTGGCGAGTGATAAGACAGGGCAGTGGAAGGATCTTACAATCGCGTATCAGTCCCAGTATAGAGGAAGACACCAACCAATAATATATTCTGGTGTGTATGTCATAGTAGGCCAAGTATTGTGTGTATCCCCCCTGCACTGCGTGCCACATCCTCCACACATCCTCTAGGTCTAGACCAGTGATCACGCTGTGTAACGTTTGTGCCGCTGCAGAGGGCCTACGAGATGGACCTGCGGATCTATCCAGCGTCGGGTCTAGAACTAAGTTAAAATCCCTACCCCACAGGAACTGGGCTGCATTATAGTCGCGGGCTATCGGTGCCACTGACATGTAGAATTCCGAGGAATCATAGTTTGGGCCACAAACGTTGACTAATACTAAGTCCAACCCCAGTCCTTTACATCGCAATATAACAAAACGGCCCCCGGGTCTGCTCCCAAGAGTACCAATGTAAGTTTCAATTTGGGGTTTACCCAGGTCATCACACCCCTGGCGTGTGTCGTGAAGCCCGCTGTGGTGATGTTCCCCTCCAAACCTCTGCTGTGTAGCATCCTGCTCGTTTGTGGCAGGTGAGTCTCCTGTAGGAGAGCCACGTCCACTTGATGTCGCTGTAAGTAGCTCATCCTTACTCAGCTTCCGATAAACATTAAGATCCCTGACGTTCCATGTAAGCGCCCTTATTATGTTAGTAGGTCTAGGTTTCTCTAGTTCAGCCATTCTCGTCATTGCTCTTTATACAGAACTTCGTGAGTGTATGTTCACTGTGTGAGTTTGCATTCTGCTGTATGTTCAAAAACCGAAACAAACCCCCCCCCCCCAACATCCACCCTAAACACCCATACACCTCTACCCCCCTCCCACAGCAGACCGCCCCCAACCTGGCCTTGCAGAAACCTTCGCCACCCACCCTCCCCTCGCCCCATTTCCCAAACAGTATGACCCTCTGGGAGTCATTAGAGTGCATAGCACGTGGGGGCCAAGGTTGCCTCACAACCAGCTCGTAGTGCATCTGCACAATCCACTAAACACTCTCCTCCGAGCCCTCATTGTACCGAATCTCGTGCATCAGTAGGTTTTAAGTTGTACAAGCCCTTAAGCAGAACTGATATCCCTGTAAGTATCCATGTACTTGAAGATTCCCCCCCTCTCACTCCTGGAATACCGACCAGCATGCGCCAGCCGCCTGTACATGCCTCTAAAGGGATCATCCACAACTAACCAGCAGTGTGTGTGCTAATAGTAACCACTCTGTACCACACTCCAGAGGTAACAATCTGGGCTACTTACCCACTCCCCGCCCTCCAATGTCAAGAGTCCAAACTAAACCGTTAGGGTGCCCCCAAGACCCAGTTCTCACTGCATACATTGCCCCCCACCCCTTCCATCATCGTGAATCTTGGAAGGGGAAAAGTCACTCCTGCTCGTCCAACTGGCTGCTCCTCTCCTCACCATCCGGTGGCCTGTTCGTGTCCTTGCAATGCTCCCTCGTCCAACCTTTCAACGCTTGCTGCAGGGCTCTTGGATCTGTAAATAGGTGGGAATGCCCCTGCCGGTTGACACGCAGTTTTGCAGGGTACAGCATTGCGTAATCCAGGCCCAGGTCTCTAAGATGTCTTTTAAGCGGGGCAAAGGGCTTGCGGGCTTCTTGTACTCTGGACGTAAAATCCAGGTAAAGCGAAATCTCTGAGCCCTCGTATTGTAGCGACTTTTTGTCTCTGGCCAGTCGTAACGCTGCATCTCTCTCCCTATAATTAAGCAACTTGGCAATGATAGGACGCGGCGGTGCTCCAGGGCGTGGGCGAGGGCCCAGCGAGCGGTACGCTAGCTCCACCACAAACATTGGAGAGAATACCCCCTCCCCAAGGAGAGTCACCAGGATCTTTTCAACAAATATCTCCATGTTGCCTGTCTGGGTCGTTTCTGGAAGGCCCCTGACACATAGATTGCAGCGACGCAAGCGGGCCTCCAAATCTTCTGTTTTATCTTGCAATGCCTGCATAAGCTTCCCGATCTTCTTATGATCAGGGTCTAGCTCCGTTTGCGCCTCCTCCACCTCAGTCAGTTTTCTTTCAGACATGTCGAGCCTTTCCGCATGTTTGTCGATTCGCTCTGCCATTCTGTCCATTCTGTAGGTGAGGGCGTCTATCTTCGAACCTAGGGACGTCATGCTGGTTTGGAGGCCTTTTTCCATAGCTAGAAGCATGTTTTTAATATCTGTGCCTGATGCGGCATCCTCTCCAGCCTGTGTGTTAACTCTGTCATCGCCCGTCGCATCCTGTGACTTTGAGCGCCTTTGATCAAAGGACAGCTTGCTCTGTGTCTTGTCTGCCCTACTCATGCTGCCAAGGGTGCTAGATGCTGTGGCTGCCGCGTGTTGCTTATTGCGATCTTCTCCAGTGAATTCAGGCTGGTCTGTTCCCCTAACACACCAGCTATGCTGCCAAGTTCCGCTTCAGCGAAGCTGGGTATCTACCCCGCCAAAAACTGCAACCTCTCACCAGATTCTGCGTCGTCGCAAAGCACCTCCGGTCTCGTAGGTTCGCACTTCAGAGTAGCCTGCTGTAGTAAGATACTGGAGACCACAAGTGAACCACAGCAGGTTTAATGCAGGAAAGCAACAGCAGACATCCTCGATACAAGCTGGCCAGGCACAAACTGTCTCCACCTAGAACACTAGGCGGAGGCAGAGCCATCTACATTCTGGAATGCATGACACAGGTAAGAATTACTGTAAGACATAGAAATAAAGAAAGGATAAATATACAACACATCTCCTCTCGTTGAGAAGGAAAAGCAAACATGTCATGAAAAGGAAACTTAACGCATAAAACTAAGGAACGTTAACCAAAGAAATGAAGCAATAAAACTAAGCATTGAAAGGGACACACGTCACCCCTCTAAAATAAAACTAATCACAACAGAAATCATTCAAGTATACAGGGGGTCTACGGCATCTTTGAGGCCTGGAAACAGGCAAAGAAGAGCTGGGACCAGAGACCACAGGATCAGGGGCATCCCCCCCACCGTCGCCCCTCCCCAAAGCATGCACGGGAACGGGTGCAGCAGGAGCTGCAGCAGGAGCCTGAGAGGGAATAAACATGTACCCTGAAGGAGAAAGATCCTGGGCAGGAACAGAGGAAGAAGAGGACGAACAGGACACGGAACCAGGACCAGTATCAGCTTTCTGATAGAGAGCGACCCTCCTTAAATTCCATTTCTCCCCATTTGATAGAACTACGTAGTGAGGATAGACCATCTTTACAAGGAAGGGACCACGGAATTTCGACAAACCGCCAGAAGCGCGACCAGACTTCACCTTCACCAGGTCACCCTTAGCGAGTTTACTTGAAACAACCTTAGGAAGCAGACCCACAGAACTCTTACCGGAAGAGTTAGGGACCCCTTTCGACGCCTTACCCACAGGGCACTTGTTGGAAGGATGAGAGGAAGAAAGAGGCAAGCAAACACCCTTAGCCAAATCCGACTGACAGACCATATGCTTGAGCCAAGAAGGAATCAATTTGGTGCTAGGGACCCTACCCCTCATGAGTTCAAAGGGAGACTTAAGCTGAGAGCCATGAAGAGTGGTACAATAAGCATAGACCATTTCACGAACAAGGGAAGAGACAGGAGAGCTGTTGGAGAGAGCCATCTGAACAGTACCTTTCACCAATCTATTTAACCGCTCACAAAGACCATTCCCTTGGGGATTGTAAAGAGAAGTCCTGTGATGAGAAACTCCACAATCAGCCAAAAAGGCTTGCATATCATGCGAAACCAACTGTGTGCCATTGTCAGTTATAATGACACTTGGAAAACCTTCCATAAATTTCAGGTGTTTGATGGTAGTATCCGTGGTGATATCCTTTAGAAACTCCACCGACAACCATTTGGAATGGCAATCTGCAATGACCACAGCAAACCTCTGCGAAAGAGGTAACTCCGCCATGGGACCAATGAAATCTAAACAGATGGTATGCCACGGGACTTCAGGAAATTGCAACGCACCCATCTTGTACCCCACTGAAACCTTCAGACTCTTTTCCCCTACCTTACATGTATGGCAGTCCTCAACCCAAGAAGAAACCATAGAGTCCAAACCAGGCCACCAGAAGTTCAACTTGAGTCTTTGCTGCGTCAGGGTCTGGCCAAGGTGACCCTCATGCGCTAAGGAAATGAGTTTAGATCTCAAATCAACGGGGGGCACAAATTTATCGCCACGCATTACGATATTGTCATCACAGACAGACAGATCATCAATGACCTTTAAGAAAGGGCGAACAGAAACATGGACACAACTCTCCCTGCGGGAACCCAGTTTTATCAACTGGATGACTTCTTGCAACACACTATCTCTAGACATAGCATCCACCCAGTCAGACCGAGAGAAAAAGCTCTCAGTAAGTAAGAGTACATCATCAATCCAAGCAACATTCTCATCCAAACCCTCGAGGCTGAAGCCATCATTAACACCAGACGGAACAGCCAACCTAGACAGACAGCCAGCCTGGAAGTTTCGCCACCCAGAAATGTGGGAAATGTCAAAATGATATTCCTGGAGTTTGGAAGCTAACCTCGCCAACCTGGGAGAACCAAAGCCCCCCCCCCCCCCCCCCCCCCAGGAGAGAGAATGCGGATAAGGGGTTTATGATCAGTCTTCAGGTTAAAACGTATACCCCACAAGTAAGGTCGAAAATGGTGAGCACCCCACGCAGCCGTCAAGGCCTCCTTCTCGATGACAGAATAATTCTGTTCACATTTAGAAAGAGTGCGCGAAGCAAAGGCAACCGGCCTCTCACCGTCTTTATGGGTCTGTAACAAGACGGCACCAAGTCCGTGTGCACTAGCGTCCACCAACAGAGTGGAAGTCTTGCAGGTATCGAAAGGTGCCAGAACCTTAGCACTGCAAATACCTTCTTTGATATCATTAAAACACATTTCAATTTCGGGCCCCCAAATGAATTTGCAACCTTTTTTTAACAAAGCCCTCAGAGGCAAAGTCTTCTCTGAGAACCTCTCCACAAACTTGGAGTAGTATTCGATTAACCCCATGAATGACCGCAATTGGTCCTTATCAGACGGGCAAGGGGCTAGACGTATTGCGTCAAGGAGATCTCTCTTTGGCTTAACTCCGTTTACCGAAATTTCATGTCCCAAGTATTCAATGTTCTGGACAAGAAAAGAGCACTTCTCCCTACGCAAAGTAAGGCCAGTGTCCCAAATTCTATGCAAGACATTTTTCAGAACATGATTGTGATCGGCCACTGAGTCTCCAAAAACCAAGATGTCATCTTGAAAGAACACTACGTTCTTTAACCCCTTGAAGATTTCGCTAACCAACCTTTGGAAGACACTCGCTGCCGATATCAAGCCAAAGGGAAGACGAGTGAATTGGAAAATCCCCTCCGGAGTGATAAAGGCAGTAAGGTGCTTCGAGGACTCATGGAGCTTGACCTGATGATAGGCACTCTTCAGTTCGAGCTTAGAGAAGTATCTAGCCCCCTGAAGAGTGGACACCATCTCGGCAATATTCGGTAAAGGGAAAGTGTCCGCAACAACACACTTGTTTAGGGCCCTGAGGTCAACACAGAACCTCAATTTTCCGTCTGATTTTTTAGAAATAACAACGGGCGAAACCCATGCCGATGCTTCTGTTGGTTCTATTACTCCAGATTGAAGCATCTCCTCAATAAGGAGTTTCACCTCATTGCGAATAGAAATGGGAATCCACCTTACACGATGTTGTACAGGCAAACTATTCTTCTTCAACTTAATGAGATGAGCATACCCACGAAGCTCGCCCAACTCCTCCCTGAACACAGAACCAAATTCACTCAGAATACACTCAATAGAATCATCTTCTACTACCATTATCTGATTCTTTGCCCTAGGATTGATGACTATGTAGAGATCGTATTGATGTACCCAACCAAGGATGGGAGGGCCATCAATGGAAACATATACTTTCCCAAATATAGACCTCTTCTCAAAGACAATTTCAGACTCAAAGAAGCCAAGGATTTCAATTTTCTGTCCATTAAATCCCTTTGGAGAGATATCACTCTCCTGTAGATTTACACCCTCCCAAAAGGTGTCAAAAGTAGCCTTAGGGATGATGGTATGACGTGAACCTGTGCCAACCATCAACGACACCTCATGGGAGTCAATCTTGAAAATGGCCTTAGGTCTGTTTTGCTTTGGATTATCACTGAGGACATCAACTTCGTCAATGACAAGAAGTCTTACGGGCTCAGCCACGATGTCATCACTATAGTCATCCACAGTGGCTACTCTTTGTCTAGCTTTAGCTTTACACATTTTGGAGAAATGTCCGACCTTGCCGCACTTCAAACATTCCTTGTTCGCAGCAAAACAAAATCTTGCGTCAGATGAATGGCTACTACTTCCACATCTATTGCAAAATTTACTCGTGAAGGATTTTTTAGCAGGAGGTCTGGGTCTGTTTTTTACAACGGCAACATTGTCTCCACAGCAATGCTCACACTCCGCCACATTACCTTTGTCAGAAACGACAGAGACCTCTTGTTGAGGACACGACTTATGCGAGTCTAGAACCTTCATGCATTTGCTAGACTCCTCGATAACTTTTGCCAAGGTCAATTGCATCTTTTAAGGACGGGTTCTTAGCAGCCCATAAACTCTCCTGAATTTTCTTACTTGAGCACTGGACAATTAATTGGTCTCTTATAAGTTTGTCGTTCATAGCACCGAACTTACACTTTATAGATAACTCCCTGAGTCGAGCCACAAAATCATCTATTGTCTCTGAATCTTTTTGACGCTGGGTATAGAATTTATAGCGGTTCATAACCAAATTCTCCTCCTTAGCGAATCTGATCTCAAGGCGTGCAACCGCTTCCTTAAACTCGTCAGGCATGTCCTGGCCATTAGCTCTCAATACAATCAGTAAAAATCTGAAAACCCTCTGTCCCTCCTTGCCAAGAGTGCTCAAAAGGATGGCCTTTTTCCTCTTGGCTGAAAATTCCTGTCCATCTAGAGCCTCGAGATAGTTGTCAAACATTATATACCAGTCCTCCCAAGGTATCTCAGGAACCCCAGGCTCAGGTAAGAACTGAGGAGGTAAAGTAACTACAAATTGTTGTGCCATGTCCAAGGTAAAATAAACGCAATGAAAATAGAAGAAAATTACACAACCAGGTAGAGTTGTAATCACTGTAAGATCATACCTCTGTTCCTTGGGAATCTAGCGAATTTCGGATTCTCGGTGTTTAGAGGGTGTGACAGGATGAAGGAAGGAGTAATGGTTTGTCTGATGTGAATTCGCGTTCAAAACTACTTAAGATGGCCGCCACCGAAATTCGATTGAAATCGAGGCTTGGCAAGCAAACAAACAAGAGCTAAAATGGCCGCCACATGAAAAAAAGGACGAAAACGAGGCTTGGAATCCAACCTGTTGAGGCTTGGAACGCAAGTGGAGTTGGAAGATGAAGCGTCGTCAGAGCTGGCCGATGAAGCATCGTCTCCCAGGCGATGAGGACAATGGGAAGATGACGTCAGAGCTAACACTCAAGCCGTTGCTAGAGGCTTAGGAGTGCGCTCGTGCTTCGCTCGCGCTAGAGCAAAAGTACTCACGATTTCATCAAAAGGGGCATCTTTTGGCAGAGTTGAGTCGCACGAGGTACAAAAGATGATGAAATCCACACGCAACAGGTTCGTTTCTCTCGAGGATGCTACGCTGCACACTGCTCACAGGAACGATGTCTGGAACGAGTCAGAAGTTGGAGGTCTTCAGAGGGTACTGGCCAGCATCAAAACGTCGCTAAAATTGTAGTAAGATACTGGAGACCACTAGTGAACCACAGCAGGTTTAATGCAGGAAAGCAACAGCAGACATCCTCGATACAAGCTGGCCAGGCACAAACTGTCTCCACCTAGAACACTAGGAGGAGGCAGAGCCATCTACATTCTGGAATGCATGACACAGGTAAGAATTACTGTAAGACATAGAAATAAAGAAAGGATAAATATACAACACCTGCCACTCGGTCTTCTTAGCGTCGCTCTCGTGTCCAACTCTGGACCTGTGTCTCGCCCTGCAATTCGCTGCCTCTTTGGATGTGGCTCTCTGTTCAAACACAGCGCTTAAACGGTGTCCAGACTTCGACTGCAGAGAGGGGGGTGGGCCACAGACACCCCCCAGGTTATCGTGGGACTATAGCGCACTTCTGATTGCTCTCCCTCATTTCCCCCAGACTATCAGAGGGTGTCTCAAAAATGATCTCCGCGCCAGCCCCCTGGCAGGTGCTGTGTACAGACTGTCTCAGCTCTGTTCGGCCAATTCCCAGCTTAGGCCTGTCGTCTGGCCGTACCTGGCTCTGTTCGTGGCTCAGCTCCGCCACTCACGGGCCGCTCGTGACTCCTCATCTCCGACGCCGCTACCTTCCCTCCCTGGGGGTCACTGTAGCCTTTAGACGCTCTTCCACCGTCTCAACCTCAGCAGGGCTCCACCGTACCCTATCTCCAGTACACTGGGTGCCAGCACCAGCCGCCGCCGTGGTTCACTTCCCCGGTGCCATGACTGCACTTAGTAGACTTCTCTTCTGCCTCCTATTAGTAGGCGACGGGGGAGGTCGAGGGGGAGGGGGGAAGCGCAGCGAGGCCTCTCACCACCCCTGTCTGGTCGAGCAGTAAACACGCACACTTTTCCTGGCCTCCAAGGTCCGCCGCCTCGTTAGCTCCCAGCCTCCTTATGCTCTCTAGCCGCACGCACTGTGACGTTGCACGGCCGCCGCCGGCACTCCAGGTCGTGGCTTTGAGGCCTACTGCACCTCCGATCTGCCACGGCCGATATCGTTAGGCCCCGGGCACCAAATCTTAATCGCCAGACACCCGCTGCCCGCTCTGGCCGTCCTCTATCTCAAGGGATGACTCAGCAGCAGCAAATCGATGTTCTGATGCAGGATAATGCAGGATATTACGGACAACGAAACGGAGCCCAAGGCTCAAGCGTCCATCTTGGTCGCTGGCAAGCTCCGCCCCCTCATCCACAATGCATTATTACCAGGATAGTCTGGTTCGAAGAGAGGGGCATTTTGTCTGCTCTGTCAAATAGGACTTTATGGTTTAGTCCATCCACATATCCACCTCAGATTAGGGATTGCTTTGGTATCTGTTTAAAAGGTAAAGAATCTGCAGCTAGAAGTCTCTATCAGAAGAACGCATTACTTACCTTTGATAATGCTCTTTCTGGTAGACACTATCTATTTGTTACAGACCCTCCCATCCACCCCCTTTTGAGATTGGACTCTATCCATTAATAAGATCCTAAGTCTAGGAATCTGCAAACAGTATACAAATCGAGATAACTGTCTCTGTGAGACAAGAGGAAGCTTGTCATTTCAGGGGTGGAACAACATCATTGGGGAGCCGCAAGGCACCCCCTTCCGGCATGCAGAGGTACTGCTGAAAAGTTTCTGGATCCAGTGTGACACCTGGGGTATCTGCGGCTAGAAGTCTCTATCAGAAGTGAATATCTGAGGGTTAGCTGTTAAACCAGAATGCTGTTCGTGATAGACAAGATTACTTATGTCAGAAGGATCCAAGAGCAAGATCAGCTCTCCTGTGTGTGACTTGTTTTGTCCTAAAAGCAGGTCATGGGAGTCCAGAAGAAAAACCAACCAGGGGACGTATTTGTTAATGAGAGTGTAAGGAAAGAAAGTGGTGATCTGCACTGGGCAATAAAGGGTGCAGATACCTGTTAACTGCTAAAGCTCAGCTTGAAGTGACCAATTATCTTAAAGTCAGTCTGCCCAACTGCACTGTCGGAGTCTGCAAAGCAGACAGGATTACTACGCCTCAACCATGGTGGCTGATGTCATTTGCCATTCGCATCCTGTGGTGTGCCCTACTACGGCTCTGCAAACTGTGCCAAGTAAATTTGTTCTGCACTTGGCTCTCAGCGTAGCAGGGGTGAGCAATCAGAGGCTTCTTAGGGAGGTAGTGTGAGGGCCAAGACCTCAGAACGCAACAGTCAACAAGCAGACACAATAACGCACGGACCAGTCTAGTGCTTATATTTTGAATGAAAAGAAAATACTTTGGGGAGCACAGACATAAAGGTAGCATGGCAGAAAGCAGGACATGCTTCCCCGTCCGACCCAACTTGATCTGGAACTTCCCTGGTGGCCCTAACCCTCTCAATCTTGTCCAAATACTGAAGGAAGACAAGAGATCCTCTGGAAGCTAACCTGAGGACCTGGGGTACAGTTTGGCTGCAGCAGAGCAGATCGGCGGTATGCACAGAACCCCGTTCCACTTATAAAATGGGGTCCGAGCTTGGCTGAATAGAGAGGCTGCCACAGGAACCAGATGGCACGGAGGCTGGAGGTGTGGAGGTAGGACCTGGTAGTGTGACCAGAGAAATGAGAAGTGTCTCTCTGGGCTGCAACTGACAGGCGATCCTGTGCATTACTGGGGCTTTGAGACCTGCGCGCCGCCGGCAACATTGAGCCCTAGATCTGCTGAATGGGGCAACCGTACTTGAGATACGGATAGCCTTGACAAGGTACTGGCAATAATGCACAAATTACTTACCTTCGGTAACGATATATCTGTAAGAAACAGCAGTTAGTGTTAGATTCCTTACCATTGAATATCCCCAGGCGTCAGACTGGATCCGGAAAGTTTTCGTCAGCAGTACCCTTCCGTGTCCGTCGTCGTGATTGCCGGGATGACGTCGTCGGAGTACTTAGACGCCGAGCCCTCGCGCGCTCACGTCAGTTCTGTACATAGCTTTCCTCACCAGGAACGCAAAGCCATGATATAAACCGACACTGGTGCCATGAAACTAGGGGCCCTGAAAGGGATGTCCTTAACCCTAGATATCGGTTCACAGAACGGGGAGGATGGGTGGGGCGGTAAGGAATCTTACACTAACTACTGTTTCTTACAGATATATCGTTACCGAAGGTAAGTAACTTGTGCATCTGAAAGAAACAGGTTAGTGTTAGAATCCTTACCTTAGAATAGATACCTCAGCAATACCAACCCCGGTGGTGGGTCTGCGAACCAAGATCACACCAGAAAGTCCTGGAGAACCTACGGCAGAAAAAGCCATCTTTCCGGACTTGGCTGTCCAGGCAGTAGTGCCTAGCAAACGTGTGCAGCGAGGCCCACGTAGCTGCCTGACAGATGCCCTGCAAGGGGACTCCCCGACCCAGGGCAGTAGTAGCCGCCGTGGCCCGAGTGGAATGGGGCGCAGCCCCACAGGAGACTCCTTTTTCGGCAAGGAATAGCAAGCCTTGATGCACAAGATGACCCACTGAGAGATGGTCCGCTTGTGCACCGCCCGTCCCTTCTTAGCGCCCACGTAACCAACAAAGAGCTGGTCGTACACCTGGAACTGGCGTGTGCGGTCTAGATAGAAGCACACGCCACATGCACGTTTTGGGTCCAGACGGTGGAGACTCTCTTCCTCTGCGGAGGCGAAAG
Source organism: Lissotriton vulgaris (assembly GCF_964263255.1). Classification (NCBI taxonomy): domain Eukaryota; kingdom Metazoa; phylum Chordata; class Amphibia; order Caudata; family Salamandridae; genus Lissotriton; species Lissotriton vulgaris. The sequence continues at coordinate 334,248,351 of NC_141697.1, read as the reverse complement.
AAGGTGGGCAAGGTGATGGACTGCCCGATATGAAAGGCAGTGACTATTTGGGCAGGAAAGAAGGACGAGTCCTCAAAACAATCTTGTCCGGATGGACCGAGAGGAAAGGAGGTTTAGAAGATAGAACCTAGAGCTCACTCACTCTCCTGGCAGAGGTGATGGCAACCAGGAATGCAGTTTTAAGAGTCAGAAGACGAAGAGGACAGTTATGAAGTGGCTCAAAGGGAGCACACATCAGATACGTAAGTACAAGATTCAAGTCCCACTGAGGCATCACGAAGGGAACAGGAGGAAACGTGTGTGATGCCTTTCAATAATCTATTTACAACAGGGGACTTGAAACGAGAAGGCTGATCAGGGAGCCTTAAGTAGGCTGAAATGGCCAAGAGGTAGCACTTGATAGTGCCCAGAGCAGAGCCCTGCTGGACAAGAGAAAGAAGGAAGAGGAGAACATCTGAAAGGGGGGCAGAGAGTGGATACACAGCCTTTGCTGTGCACCATGCCACAAATTTGTTCCACCTGCAGGCGTATACAGTTTTTGTGGAGGGACGCCTGGCTGCCAGAATCACATCACAGACTTCAGGAGGCAAGTCAAATGGTCTCAACTGCCACCGCTCAATCACCACACATGTAGGTGGAGACTGGACAGGTTCGGGTGGAGGACCGTCCCCTGCTGCTGCAACAGCAGGTTCTCCTGAAGAGGCAGACAAATCAGGGGATCAACTGACATGCTGAGTAGTTCGGAATACCAGTATCTTCATGCCCAGTCCGGAGCCACAAGGATGACTTGGGCCTGGTCTCGCCTGATCTTCTTCAGCACTCTGGGCAGAAGTGGTATAGGCGGAAAGGCGTATAACAGAGCGCAGCTCCACTCGCGACGAAAAAGTGTCGCTGAGCGAGTGCCGCCTTGGAAATTCCAACGCGCAGAACTGATGCCATTGCGCGTTCTCTTCGGTGGCGAATAGATCTAACCAAGGCTCTCCCCATCGCAGAAAGAGGCCTTGCGCCACGTCCGAGTTCAGACGCCATTCGTGATCCATCATGCACCGGAGGCTGAATTTGTCCGCCCTGGTGTTCAGGGAACCTGCCAGGTGTTAAACCACCAGGGTGACACCCTGGTGTTCCAGCCATGTGCAGAGGCGCAGAGCCTCCTGACAAAGGATCCACGATGCCACCTGCCCTGTTTGTTGCAGTACCACATGGCAGTGGTGTTGTCCGTGAACACCTGCACTACACTTCCCCGGACAGAGGGAAGGAATGCCTTCAGTGCAAGTCGGATCGCCCGCAGCTCCAGAAGGTTGATATGGAGCCGGGACTCCGCCAGAGACCAGAGGTCGCTGATCTCCGCCTCCCCCATGTGGCCCCCCCATCCCAAGAAGGACGCATCCATCACTACCACGTGCTCCGTTTGGGGTAGGGAGAAGGATCTGCCGCTGACCCAATCGCGGTTCGTGAGCCACCACTGCAAATGATGTGGTCGGACAGGTTGCCCTGATGCTGTGCCCACAGAAACTTCAGGTCCCCCTGCAGAGCCTGCATCCGCCACCTGGCGTGATGCAACAGAAGGATGCAGGAGGCCATCAGCCCCAGGAGCCGCAGCGCCAATCTGACCAAAACTCAGGATAAAGGCTGAAAGATCGGAATCAGAGACTGAATATCCCAAACCCGCTGTTCGGGGGGATAAACCGGAAACTGAGCCGAGTCCGGAACCGCTCAGATGAAAAGGAGCTTCTGAGAGGGGCACAGGTGTGACTTGCGCACGTTGATGGAGAACCCCAGCGAGTGCAGGAGGTGGGCCGTAGTCGGGAGGTGGGAGACGACTGTTTGGGGCGAGCCCACCTTCAACAACCAATCGTCGAGATAGGGGAAGACTGAATCCCCTGATCTGTGCAGATGAGCTGCGACCACCGCCATCACTTTCGTGAACACCCGAGGGGGCTGGTAAGGCCGAAGGGGAGCACGGTAACCTGAAAGTGCTCGTGGCCTACCGTGAACTGCAGGTAGCGCCGGTCGGACGGGGATGTGGAAATATGCGTCCTGCAAGTCCAACGCTACCATCTAGTCTCCCGGGTCCAGGGCAGCTAGGACCTGAGGTAAAGTGAGCATCTTGAACTTCTCCTTTCGGAGGAAGCCGCTGACGCTCCGGAGCTCCAAGATAGGGCATAGGCCTCCTTTGCCCTTCTTGGGTACCAGAAAGTAGTGGGAATAGCAACCACGTACTACTTCTGGCCCAGGAACGTGCTCGATGGCCCCCTTGGCCAAGAGGGCCATAACTTCCTCCTGCAGAAGTTGCAAGTGATGCTCTGACATGCGTTGGTACTGCTGTGGCATAGCTGGAGGGGTCGCCTCGAAGGGGAGCGAGTAGCCCCTTCGGACGATTTGCAGCACCCACCTGTCCAATGTGATGGAGCGCCAGTGGAGGAGGTGATGGTGGACCCTGCCCCCCACTGGCGTCGAATGGGCCTGAAAGCTCGGACTAGGAAGGCTTTGAGGCAGATGCTGGGGAGCAGATGTGGACTGGCCCCGCCGTTGTCCCACAGCACCGCCACGGCGGTTACCACTCCCGCGGCCGCGTTGAGGCTGGTTCTGCGGCCTGTGGCTTGCAGGACATGTGGGGGTGCCACTTCCTTGTAACAAATGTACCCACAGGGGGGTGAGAGGCGCACTCTTTTTTTAAACTTAACGCTTACTGTATATTAAACCTATTTAGACAAGGGTGCTACACTAAAAACATGTGTTGGCTCCACATGTATGTACCTAATTCGACCCGGAACAGGATCAACCTGCTCTAGTGTGCACTGTACCTAATGAACTAAACGTTCACAAAATTTCAAACATAGATCATTTTCAAATTATACTCGTTGTACCACAGTATCAGTTTGTTGTGTACTGGTATTTACTTTTTGTTTCAAAACATAATTTTATAACTTTTGCACATACATATTCATAGTCATATGACATTCAAATGCTGTTTTCATTACTAGCAGTAATTGTCCATATTATTTTTACTCATACAGATTCTCTCATTGAGACTTGAATTCTTCTATAATCATATTATTGCTACTGAACCATATTTAGTTTCTGGCCCAATGCATTTCGGAACAATGGTTCTTTCCTCAGGGGCTGTGTTCTGTAAATAAAGATTTCCAATTACTCTACATGAATCTAAACATCAATATATGCATTTCATAAATTCATTGAATCTACGGGGTCTAACATTACAACCAACAAAAATACCTTTGTAGTATTTGTTCATGGGTGTGCAATCCTCACTCTGGACATTGTCTATATATTAACATACTACCTTTCAGGTCATATGGTCACGCCACGAAAGGGGCGAAAAGCAGATGTTTGCTGGCGCTGGCCAGACAGGCCCAAGGACTTGGCCGTAGCCCTGAAGTCCTTGAAACGCTCAAGCGCACAGTCTGCTTTGTCGCCAAAGAGGCGACGGCCATCAAAGGGTATGTCCATGAGCGTGGCCTGGACATCGACCGAAAAGTTGGCGGACCTCAGCTAGGCGTGGCGGCGAAACGCCACCATCGTGGAAATCGCCCTTCCCAGCGATCCCGTGGTATCCAGTACACACCTGATAGAATAACGTGCCGCATCCCACCCCTCGGCAAGGGCTTGGGCGAGCTGGGCCCGGGCCTCCTCCGGGTACTGGAGCAGCACGTCCGCAACCATACCCCACAAGGAGTGGGTATAACGGCCCAAAAGGCAAGAGGTGTTGATAGACCACAACCCCAAACTTAGTGAAGCGAACAGTTTCTTGCCAAACTGATCAAACCTTTTGGATCCCGATCCGGGGGAGTGGTCGGGAATGCGGTCTGGGACGTCGACACCTGGATGACCAGGCTCTTGGGGGTGGGGTGTACGGACAGAAAGCTAGGGTTGCCCGGAGCCGGGCAGTGTCGTCGGGCCACGTTCCGATCCAAAGGGGGCACTGTGGAGGGCTTGGACCAGGTGCCCATCAGAACATCCATGAGCGCTTCATTGAATGGCAGCAGAGGCTCCTTGGAGCTTACTGGGGGCTAAAGCACTTCAGTGAGGTTAGTCCTCACGGCCGCAGCAGGTAGCTCAAGAGCCAAGGCCTTGGCCACCCTGCGCAACACCACACCATAGGTAGCACCCTCCTCCGTAGCCACGGAGGGAGGAGCGATGAATCCAGTGTCGGGCGAAGTGTCAAAACCACTAGCCTCCCCTAGCTCATCTGCCCAGTCGGGGCCCATCTGGCACTGTTGTGCCAGAGGGTTCTCAGACCCCTCCCAGTCCTCCCCTTCATCCATGTCCTGGTATACAGGCTGGAATGACGGAGCCGGGTCATAGGTGAAGAAGGCCTCACCCATCGACGCCGGCAAACGGCGCCGGTCAGACGCCGGACCCGGACCGGGGCTGAAACCGGGGTCGACGTCGTCCGAGGACGGCGCCGAAGTGACACCAATGGGGTCGGCGCCAGCGGAGGAGTCGTAAAGTCAACTGGCGTCGACTGGGATCCGGGCACGGATCACACGGGGACCGACGGCGTCCGGACCAAAGTCGCCGGGGCCGAAGCACCCAAAGGCCCACCGAGGCCCCCAGTCGGACCTGCGGGGCCCGAAAGCGCGCCGGCAGGCCTCAACGGAGGAAAGTCAAGTCAAGTCAAGTCAGAGAATTTGTATAGCGCACTACATACCCAGAGGGTCTCAAGGCGCTTAGACAGGGGAGGAGGTTTACTTGTCAAATATCCAGTGTGTCCTCATGGCAATGCGGAAGTCCCGAATCTCCTCCGGCGTCGCTCGCAGGCCAGGGACCGGAGGGTATGGGCCTGGAGGCGGTGCTTGCGGCTCCGACGGAGCCGCGTGGGCTGTGTCGTCCGAACCCTCGGCCACGTCGCGCGAGCGGAGTCAGAAGAGCGATGACATCTCTTCGACTTTTTCTTAAGAGTGCCTCGACTTACTAGAGGACTTGGAGCCCAACGAGTGAAGATGATGACTCGTCGAGCGACGACTGGGGCTCCGCGACCGGTCCCTCGACTTCCGGAGCTCGAGTAGCTTGCAGGACCGCTCCCGCCTAGCTTTCGACGTCAAGGCCCGGCAGTCGGGGCACGACTTTTCATCGGGGTCGGCCCGAGGCAGTAGAGACACCGATGGTGGGGGGCGGTCACTGACATCAGGTGGTGATAGGAGTTGCACGGCTTGAAGCCAGGCATCCCTACGGCACCAGGAGTCGAAATCGACTCGAAAAAGGAGATCCAAAATAGATCAAAAAGTTAGTCAAAAATTGACTAAGAGTACTGCTCTTCCCGGATCTGCGCTTGCTGGTGCGGAAAAAAGAAGAACTGACGTCAGCGCGCGAGGGCGGCGTCTAAGTATTTCGACGACGTCATCCCGGCAATCACAACGCGGACGCGGAGCCGCAGACGATGCCTACCGACACGCAAGGGTCCTGTGGACGAAAACTTTCCGGATCCAGTCTGACGCCTGGGGATATTCTAAGATAAGGAATCTAACATTAACCTGTTCCTTTCAGATGAGATTAATAGCACAACAGCCAACCCTGAGGAGACTGTGGAGAGAGCAGCGGATGAGACGGATTCCAAGTACAGAAATAAGGATCAAAGAGCAGCAATGCCCTGAAGAGTCCTGTATTGAGGCAGAGATGCCGTGGTCCCAGATGGCAGTGCTTAGCCGACCCAGTTCCTGGGAGCGGAACAGATCAAACAGTAAGAAACTTACAGAGGTTGGTCATACATGTGCATTCCCAGGATACCTGCATGACCCACGGGAGCAACAACCCTCGTAGACCAGAGGGATTGCCTATAAAGAGGATACTGATTGAGACAGGACTAGCCCAGAGGAATGCTAGCCCCTATATATTCCCGGGTTTAGCAGCCTAGCAAAATCAGTGCACATACAAGTGGCAGACACAAACTGGGCAAGGCGCTACCAAGTCCCCCACATAAAGTAAGTGAATTATCCTGAGCTCACCAATCCCACTAACTTGTGCTTCTTAAGAGAATGAGAGCACAATGGCCCCTTCTAAAGGTGCAGGTTTTTGTTCTTACAAGAACCAGTTAGACCACGACCCCCTCGGGCACCACTCACACAGAGAGAAATTCCAGACCTCTTCACAGTAAAGTTTAAACTTGGGTGACCTGCACAATCTCCTCAAAGCTATCAACACCATTGGATAGCCAACAAAATGTTGTCAGCCAGAAACAGGAAGTCTACCTCGTTTAATTTAATTATTCAAGGGCTTGCAAGACAAACCCAGGCACTGAAAAGCAACGTCCGGCAGGACCTCTTTGACCTTAAAGACATAGACTTTTCCTTGGAAAACACAGGAGATGCCAGGGAAGAAGTATTTGAGGTGTTGCAACACAAAGTATTATCCCTTAAAGACCAAGTGGTTATCTCCCAAATTCTATTGGAGGACTATGAGAAATGCTCACGTCATTAGATTGTCCAGATAAAAGGGGTTCCATGGATCACAAAAGAAGAAAACATCGAAGCAAATGTCAGAAGACTATTTCAACATACCTTCCCAAACCTCAAAGAAGAGATTATGCTTGACCGCACTCAGCGAGTACAGATAAGAGGCGGCATAGGAGATCAACCACCTGACACCATGATTTGCCTGCACTATTATGAACAGAAAGAGTCTATCTTAGCAGCTGTCAGAACACTGAAACAGAACATCTTCAAAGGTCTTTAAATATCACTTTTTCAAGATTTATCATCCATTCTATTACAAAGGAGACAGGAGTTTAAAGTGGTAACAGGCTTTTTAAGCAGTGGCAGTTGCTAAGGAACAGGGTGGCGGGGGATGAAAAAAAATTAACTTACCTGGTTACGGCCGCCACCTCTTCTACGCCCTCTTCTCTTCCTCCTGACTCCCAGAAGTAGAAAGCTCCCAGGCACCCCTAAGCTAATCACGACCCTGCTCTCACAAGCATGACTGTGTGAATTGGGGGCTTGGCCCTTACCTACAACCACCTTGGGCCTTAGATAATTGTTTACATAAAACAACATCAGGTTGTTGTGAGATTTAAACACATCTTTACTTATGCATAAGGTAAATTTTACTCAATAATCATGACCTCAAATTAGTTTTAGTAATGATTGAACACAAACGTTTTTTAAACTTTCACATTTGCCGCGATATAAAAAGGACACTCCACATTCAACTTGATGGACATACAGTGAAAAATATTTGAAAAAGATTGTGTGAAATATGGAAAGATAAATCAAGTATACATTGTGATAACGCAAAATTTATACATAAACTAGGCTAAAATTGCATCTTCACCAATCCAAGATTTTACAACACCAGAGCATTACATTCACAGGAAGTGCTCTCATTACTGGAAAAGATGAAGGGTCCAAAGGTATCTAATATGGGCTTCCAATAGTTTCTTTAGCTAAATGAATTTACATCTTCATATTGATACTAGTTGAACTAGGATCCCCTATTGATCCCGGTCTACGCGTTTCGAACCCACACTTTCATTGGGGGTTCTCTTCAGGACAAGGGTTTGGTGAATTCTTAGGGGGCACAACAAAAGGTTTTGATTCGGACTTATCAGTTGTCGAGGTCATTAGGGATTTGTACTTGTGCACCAATTCAAAGGAGCAGCTGAGACTTTTCTGGATTGCTCATGTTGTTCTGTGAGTCTCTGTAATTTTTATTTGTTTAGAAGTGGATTCTGGAGCCCAGTGTGATTCCATTACAAAAGCTTTTTAGAGCCCCCTCAGGATCACATCGTTCTCCTGCCACATGGATAATGGCCATTACCCATGTGGCAGGAGGACGATGTGACCCAGAGAGAGCCCTCACAAGCTTTTGCAAAGGAATCCCTAAGAATTGGTAGCCAGTTAGTGCAAACTGTGGTAAAACTCAAATGCACTTTAATACATGTGCTATCTATGTGTAAACATGAGCTAGAGATAAACGGGTTTATCATGGATCATAATACTAATTTGCTTTTTATCACAGAGCATTGGCTCACAGATCACCGTTGTAGCAGAGGCCCTTCCCCCGGCTAACTTATACAAAATGTTAATCGCCAGGAGCTGGCAGGGGCTGGGGGTGGCCATAGACTACAAATCTGAACTCAATATTAGAACAAGGTCAGAGATAGTCCCAGATGAAGCAGCATCTGTTGCGATCAATCTCCCTTATCAGCTCAGGCAACTATTTGCATTTGACTATTTTATAGACCGTCAGGAACCCCACCTCATTTCTAAACTCTATGGCTGAGACATTGGCATACAGAGAGTCCAGTAAACTAATAATTTTAGGTAATTTGCCCTAAAATTGACCTAATTTGACTTCTTATTAATGTTCCCCTTCATAAAAATGCCATACAATTAAAAGATTTTCAAGAGGCATGCAATCTTCACCACCAAGTATTTAAGCCCATCCATCAGGTGAGAAATACCTTGGACCACTTTTACACCAACAATGATACGATCAAGGATTGTAATACTCAAAACCTAGCGTGGCCAGGCAATCAAGCAGTATTTTTTGTTCTTTCAGTTAAATCGTAACTGCAGAATCGATTTTTGTCCATGACGACTACAATATGCAGTCAATCCTTATGATGGGCCAGGTGCCTCAATCCTGTATGGAAGCAGTGGCACTACCACTATTAAAAAAGCCATCATTGGATGAAACCAACTTGTGCAAACGACAGATCAATTTCCTTGCTGGCGGCAAATATCCTATAGAGCTGGGTTAAAAGAAGAGGTGAGCTTCAAAAAAGCACTAAACACATACCTCTTCAGCGTTTAGGGTAGGGGTTGACTGACAAAGGTCCTGTCTCTTACTGTACAGTTGATGCGGAGCACTGGACACTCAGAGTTGCTGAGCGCTATATAAATGCTTTCCATTCATGCATATACTGCTGTCACAGTACATGGAGGATAACAATCTATTTCCCAAGGTCCAGTCTAGCTTTAGACCAACCTTGAGCACGGAAATGGTGTTGATCGCTGCATCCAATGATTTAAGAATTGTCCTGGATGCAGGTGGATCAGCCACCCTGATCCTGTTAGATCTATCAGCAGTATTGTACACTGTCTCCCTTAACATGCTGCTTAATCACCTCCAAGATTTAGGAATGGAGAGACAAATGCTCAGATGGTTTACATTCTTTCTTACAGACAGGAACCAAGTAGCTGCCCTAGGTCAATTCCAGTCAGAAGCAGTACCCCAACTATGTGGAATACCCAAAGGATCCGCTTAACCTCTGTGTAGCACCTTTTGCTAAATTAATTGAGTTGTTTGGACTGACTTTTTACACCTAGGAATACAACACTCAACTAATTATAAGACTGGAGGAGACAGGGAACTCAAAAGAAAATGTTAAGTAGGGGCTCACGAATGTGGCCTCTTGAATGAAAAACAACTCTTTGCGATTGAACTCTGATAAAACAGAGGTGGTATTTTTTTGGTACCCCCCCCAGACTCATGGTGGGCACAATCTTTAGGAACAACTCCCACATCTGCCGAAAAAGCCTGTAATATGGGTTTTATGGTGGCCACAATCTGTAGGAACAACCCCCACATCTGCCGAAAAAGCCTGTAATATGGGTTTTATCTTTTACAGCAAAATTACTTTCAAGCAGCAAGGATCCAAAATCTTTGCCACCTGCTGGTACATCATGAAGTTGCTAGGAAATATTCTTCTTCTCATTCTAGAGGAGCATAAACAACAACTTGTTTCAGCCCCTGTCAATAGCTGTCTTGACTATTCCACTGCACTATATCTGGAGCTTCTAAAATATGCTCAAAGGAAGCAGCAGGTCATCAGAAGGCAGCAGCTAGGCTATTCCCCAATATCCAAAACAGAGAGCAAATATCTCTTCAACGGAGATCACTTCATTGGCTCTCAATTGAGAAAAGATGCACTTTCAAGGCTCTTTGCTTCTGTCACAAAGCTGTGGACTTGGAGAAGCATGCTAAGCATTACATCTCAGTTCTCTTTCAGAGATATGCCCCATTCAGAGCACTACCGTCCGCCTCTGATTTTCTAGTTAAAGTGCATATATTCAGGAAAGCCACGATGGGAGGTACGGCGTTTGCAGTTGTGACAGCGAAAGCATGAAACACCCTGCCTTTCAGAAAAAGTTCTTAAAATGTTTTTATTTGAACCTTTCCGGCTCAGATGTATCCAGATCTCTGTATCAGTGCCAGGAACCTTTGAGTTTTTGTGTGCTTAATAAAACCTGAACTATTATTATTAATATTATTAATTAACCTTTCTTAAGCGCATAGCTACCCTGAGGCATCCCAGCGCTAGTGGCAAAACAGGCAAAGGAAGGTGGCTCACCAGTTGGTGTTCTGGTACAGCCAAGTTTTATGATGCTTCCAGAAAGTGAGGTGGGGGGTCTCTGAGCACAGATGCAGGGAAAGAGCGTTCCAAAGCTTAGCTGTATTGCAAGAGAAGGAACGACCCCCACTTTGCGTCCTTTGGATTTTAGGGATGACGGCTAGACTTAGGTTCGCAGATCGAAGGAGTTTCCTGGGCCAGGGGCGTAATACAGACCCCCGCAGCCCCCGCGGCGCATGGGCCCCAAGCTCCAGGGAGCCCCCTCAGCAAAGCGCTCTGGCTCCAGAGCTCCTGATTGAGCCCGGAGGGGGCCCCTCCACGTGCATTGCAGGGAGGCCCCCTCAAGGTTCGTTACGCCAGTGTCCTGGGAAAGTAGAGTATGATAAGGGACCGGTTAGTGAGAGGACCCATCCTATGAGGTTCTTGTGGGCTATGCAGAGGGATTTAAATGTAATCCTCTCCTCAATGGGCAGCCAGTGTAGGATCTTCAGAAAAGGCTTGGCCGACTGCGTTCTAGGAAAGCCCAGCAGCAGTCGAGCAGCACATTTCTGGGCAACTTGAAGTTTCTTTAAGATGGGTTTAGGTGCTCCCAGGTACAGGGAGTTGCCATAGTCCAGGTGCAAAAGAACCAAGGCCTGGACAATAGTTCTCCTAGCCCCCATAGGGAATGGGGGAGAACTTTCCGCAGCATTGTAAGGGTACCATAACAGGCACCTGTCACTTCCACTGCTTGTTGGTCACATTTAGACTTATCAAGTCAGACGCCCAAGCTTTTTATTGTGGACTTTGGAGTCGGGGCAGTTTGAGATCCGCATTGGATGTATTGCCTTTATCCATTATTTCGACTTTGTCTCCATTAAGCCTGAAACATGAGTGTTGCATTCAGGTTGCTACCTTCTCCAGGGGGGATTCCAAGTCGGATGGAGCATTGTGTGGGTGATTTAGAGACACTACCAGCTGAGTATCATCCGCATATGTGACAATTTTGATCCTATACGGCAGGATATCAGCCAGCGGTCTCAAATACACATTGAACTGCGTAGGACTCACAGAAGATCCCGGAGGTTCTCCATAACTTAGAGGTAGAGGCTTAGAGGTGGATTCCCCTGAAAAGACCTGCCACTCAGGAGAAGGATCCCTCTGACACCCGGTCCTCCTAAGCCTGTTAAGGAGAATGTTAAAATTAACCGTGTCAAAAGCGGCGCTGAGGTCAAGGAGGATAATAGCTCCTGATCGATTATCTTTTTCGCTTCTTTGACTACGGCAATAAGTGCGGGTTCAGTTCCATGATGGGGACGAAAGCCAGTCTAGGAATGGTGTAAAAGCTCATGTGTTTCTAAGAAATTGGAAAGAGTGGAGTTAATATGTTTTTCCAGGACCTTACAGATCACAGGCAGCAGAGATATGAGACGATAGTTACTCAAGCCGTCAGGATTTAAGCTTGTTTTTTTTCAATAACGCTTTCACCATGGCATGTTTCCAGGAAGGTGGTACGTGGCTATTGGTGATAGAAAGATTTATTACATCCAGTATGACCGGTAGCACCACCTCTTTAACCTTACACAGAAGGTGAGGAGGGGCCAGGTCAAGAGGTGAGCCCAACTTTATTTGCACATAAATTTCTGAAAGGGTATCCTGGTCCAGGAGTGGAAATTCCATGTGGAGTGTGCTTAATGTGATCCAGAGGCCTGTTTATAGTAAGGTCGTCACTGGTCACCGAGACAAGGAGGTCAATAGGATATGGGGAGTCTGGGAGCATGTTATATTCTGAATTTTTCCCTGAAAGTATTCTGCAAGTTCATTGCAGCGATCAGAGATTATTCCAGTAGAAGTATCGGAGGAAGGGAGCTCCAGGAGGGTCTTTGCGACACAGAAGATTTCTCTGGGGGCATTAGCTGCTGAATTAATTTTTTCTTCAAAAAAATAAAGTGCCTGAGCTTTTTTAATTTCCGCTTGGTAGCATTTTATGGACTTACTATATTTCATTTTACTGGTCTGCCTATAGTTCTTCCTCCATTTCCCCTCCAACCGTTTACAAGGCTGTTTAAGCAGCCTAAGCTTGGGCGAGTACCACAGAGAGATTTTCTCTCTCATCCTACGGTGGGTAGTTTTAACAGGAATAGCTGTGTCCAGTGAGGACTCTATCCAGTGTGTAAATTTCTCGGGCGATAGGACAGGGCTGGAGTCTAGAGTAGGTTTTGAGTTATTAAGCACAGTAGACCATTCTTTGGAAAGTTTGAACCGAATGCAGACTTTCCTGGTTCTGTTCCATAGGATCAGGTTGGGTAGAAGATTTTAAGGGAAAAGGAATCAGTGAGTGATCCGACCAAGGCAGGGGAATGGGTGTCTCCACCTCCAGCACCATGTTATTAGTAAACACGGGATCTAGAGTATAACCTTTAATGTGTGTGGGCCCTGTGACTTTTGTATTAGTTGAATTGCTGATAATTCTTAGATGAGCTCCGAGGCATCAGTTTTACTTGGGTCATCAAAATGTAGGTTAACATCCCCTAGAAGCGTGCGGTTAGTGGATGAGCTTGCCAAAGAGGCCGCCACTTCCGGAAGAGAATTGAAGAATTCCAACCCCCGGAGGTCGGTATATAAGGATTCCTGAGAAGGTAAGCATAGCAGTGAATGAGATTGAGAAAAATAAGCTTTCACCGTCGGAAACAGGGTTGAGCTCAACCTGGCATTTAAAGGAGTCTTTAAAGATGATAGCAATGCCACGCTTTTTCTTCCTTTTGCGATCTTTGCGCTGGATATAATACCCAGGAGGAAGCTTTCGAACCACATTGGGTGCATCTGTTAGTTTAGCTAACCCAGAGTGTTTCAACAGAGATCTACAGTTCAGACAGAACATTTTATACATGTGAAGGGCATGCCCCTTTGGTTGTGTTTCCAAAGCCATGCAGAGTCTGAATGGGCAGTGGGCACGTGAGGAATCCCAATTAGCTAAGTGCATATAATGGAGGCAATTGTGTTTACCCAAGTCCCTTAACCCTGTAATTTGGGATGGCATGTACATGATTTTACCTGACGATAGAGGGGCAGGGGTTCTGGACCCGGTCGGGTGCGGACAGGCACGCCAGCTGCGCCCGTCCACTGCATGTCCACGCTGCCATGCGGCTCTTGTGGTGAGTGCCCGGAAGTAGGTCCTCCAAGCCCCGCCTACTCTCCCACAGGCCCTCCACGCAAACTGAAACCGCAGTTGAAAGGGGACCATAGGGAAAGTGCCTAAGTGCAATTAAGTGCAGTGCAAGTTAAAAAATATATTAAAAACAAGTCGCCGGTTAAAACAATTCTTTTTTTGCTCTCTAATACCTCGTACAGCCTGATTTAACCGCTCTAATGGACATGGACATTGGACGTCAGAAATCGTAGTGGCTACAACGAAAAGGTGCCGTATGAGCCCGCCCGAGTCAAAAACATGAACTGACAAATCATCTACACCAGGACTGTCCTTGGTAAACAATCCAAGGACAACTGTGACTACTAAAGAAGTGTGGGATATAGAAAGGAAGGTGGGGGATTTGGGTGCTTGTTACAGCCATACTTAAGTTGACATATTAATGAGATTCTCTGCCATCCAATGGTTGTAGGAAGGAGTATGTGTCAAAAATTCAATAAAAAAGAATTGTTTCTGAAAATGAAAGTACTTTATTCACAAAGCATAATGTAATACTACATAGAGCGAAAAGGGGGGGGGGGTCAGACAGAGGGTTATAATCCTATTTGCCTTCTTCCTTGAGGTTCTACACCATTCAGTATCCTCCCCTGGCTAACAGAATTTTCCAGGATCTGTAATCCCTGTGGAATAACACACAACAAGCCACCAATTAGGTGCAGTTCACTCAAATCACAACCATGGTGTAGATGCACCTAACTGTTCAGCTTGCTTTTACTCCTTGTGGCTACTCTGTAAGTCTTAAGTTTGTTCTGCATACCTCGGTCTGCTACTCAGTCTCTCATTCACTCAGAGTCTTCAAGCTTGGCATTTACAGTGGATTGTTGCTGTCTGGGGTGGTGCAGGCAATGTGTGCAGCAGGCTGGTAGCTCTTAAGCTATAGGAAAAGACAGCTAAGGCCGCACTTGTAACCTGATGACTCACAGATTTCAGTGCAGCTGCTCTCATCTTTGGCAGTGGCAGCCTCTCTAGGCTGAATGTAAATGGGACACTGGAAAAGCATAGCAGCCTATTGGCAGTAGGAGCACCAGTCTCTCAGTCATAGCAGACTATTGATCAGAAACAATGCTTGATACTTGCAGAAGTCTTGATGTGGTTCAGTACAGGAACTGTTCAGGGAGATTGGGAACCCTTTCCACACCTGGGTCGCTCCTGGCCTTGATCCCTAGTAGTCATTGGCTTTCTCTGGAAACTGCCCATGCTGGGCACAAGCAGGACATCTCCTTTCGGACAGGCTCTCCTCTTGCTGGGCCAGTAACACTTGTTCCCTCTCTCAACAGACAAACTAGTTTGTACTGTTTAGTTTACTATGAAAGTATATGAAAGCAAAGAAAAACACTTCAGACAATGCAAAACACTGCAGCAAGGATGCTCTTTAACATTCCTAGGTCTGAACCTGCATTCCTAATTCTGAAACGACTACACTGGCTGCCTAATGAACAGCGCATCACCTTTAAAGCTCTGTGCCTCGCATATAAGGCGCTGCACGGAACTGGCCCAGATTACCTTAAAAACAAACTTAAATGGAACACTCCAAGCAGGTCTTTAGCCTCAAAAAATCTGGTAGTTCCTCTGGCAATAGTATGTCCTGGGAGCAGGAGCTTCATCAGAAGTACTGCCCTGAAATGGAAGTCTCCCTCAATCATTGAAATCGGCAACCACTCTTTTAGCCTTCAGAAAGCATTAAAACCCTGGCCCTGGAAACTAAAAAGGATTCCCTTGTTGATCATAGACAGCGTCAAGATACCTCCGGGTTAACGCTGCGCTTTATACATTTACTCAATATCATTATAAAAAAAAAGAGGTATGGCTCTTTAATAGCGAAAATGTGTGCATACTTGCGGTAAAATCCTGAAATATTTAAGAATTGTGAAATGCTTATAATCTATTGTTGAGTTTATGGTGACTATGGTGACGCCCTGTGACAAAGCCAGTAGGCCCGGCTTTTCATTATAGTAAGCCACATTATATCTATAAGCATATGTGGGAGGTATTAGAGGTTTAGGATTTAGAGTCTGCTGGTGCACAAACCATTAACGGTGTTTCAGACCTACTGAGTCTAATTCACATTTAGGTGGTTGTTTCACTTTTGTTACATGTATTTGCTGTGTGCATCTTGTAGTTTTCAAAACATTTAGAGAATGTTCCCACTGTTTTTTCACCTGCAATATTGCATATTGTAATCTTGTGCGTAGTATTTACTTTAATAAAGTACTTTTTATTTTTTAAAGAAAAAGCACTAGCTGGACTTTCATTTATAGACTTATTTGCTGTGCTGACGAGTTCGGAGTTGAAATCCTATTGCACCACCCCGTATATGCTTACAACTGTTCTATCTCACTACACCGATAGTCAAGGTGTACTTGGTTTCAAGTTTGAGGGTATTCAGAGCTGAAACCCTTGGACACCAGAAGCAAATGACCTTGTTTGTTACAATTAGGTCGCAAAACTTCTGACTGCCCTTACTCAATTCAACCAGGATTTCTCACAAACACAATTATACGTACAGCGCACTTTACAAATTGTCCGATCTCTAGGCAGTGATAACCAGTGTACATTATTACGAACTCAAAAGTACTCATTTTATTGACCTTTATGGGATGAAAAGCTAGACAGGCTAGGATTCCAATCTGTTACCTCAGGCTACACACTAGACCACAGCATGGATGCGCTAGGGAACTGGGCTATCTTATCAGGTGAAGTCGTGTGATTCTATTTCAGGAACGGAGGCTCAGATTATGCATTTCTCTTTCTATTTATTCAATTTAGAAGCCAAAGACAAAGGTCATATAACCAGAAAGACTATTTGTTCCATGATTCTTTGAGAACACTTAAACATTATCATCCACTAGTAGTATTGCCCTCAGTTCTATACTCATCCACATAGGAAAGGCACTCCCTCTTTCTTTGCTGCTCAGCAACTAGATAATTGCATATCCTTTTCTGAATGGACTCATTTGTTACTTCCATGTAATAGAAATTGCTTGTCATTTGATTATTTACAAGTGTTTTCAAATACCTCTTATCCCATTAGGATGAATTCCTTTAATTTCTAATTGCCTCTTTTTTTCATACAGCTTCACCATGTGGTCACGACTATGAGAGGAGCCACGCTCCTACCTACGTGCAATTCCCTCACAAGTGGTGGTGTTACTGGAGTGCGGTGTCTCTCCTCCCTTCATGGGATCATCCGCTCAAAGGGTCAGACTCATTGTCTACCTCAACAACCTACTCCAGATGTATCTATGCGAGCTGCTTCAATTGGCCATAACCTTTCTTGAGGACCATGCATTTATCATAAACGTTCAGAAGTCTGACTTCACTCTCACTCAGAAAATGGCATTCTTGGCCTCGTCATAGATTTGATCCAACAGTCCTTGAAATTACTAAATATGATTTCTCTGACAGACAGAAATTGGGCAAAATTCAGGAGAAAGAAAGAAAAAGTATCTCTCAAACACTTGGGCCAAGATTGTACTACTCCTGGTGTGCTCCATCCAGGCAATCTTCACTGGTCCATTGCATTACAGGGCCCTTCAGAAGCTGAAAGTGATGCACCTCAGAAGAGGGATGACATATTCCAAGGAAGTGACGCAATCCCCCGAAGCTCGGACGGAGACCCAATGGTGGCTTAACCACATGCATGCTTGGAACGGCAGAGTTATTTTCGGCATGGCCCCAGACCTCATCATACAATTGAAAACAATCTGGCTAGGATGCAGAGCTCTTTGTGGGGATTCTAACACAGGAGGTCTGTGGATAGAACAAGAGGAAACACTCCATATCAACTGCTTGGAACCTCTGGTAAGATCCTTCGCTGTAAGAATCCTGGCAGTGAACAAGGCATCTTGCCCTAGCCTTCTCAACATTGACAATGTG
The DNA here is from genome assembly GCF_964263255.1 of Lissotriton vulgaris. Classification (NCBI taxonomy): domain Eukaryota; kingdom Metazoa; phylum Chordata; class Amphibia; order Caudata; family Salamandridae; genus Lissotriton; species Lissotriton vulgaris. The sequence continues at coordinate 334,230,976 of NC_141697.1, read as the reverse complement.
CTGGCAGTCTGATTCATCGCTCATTTAGGTGGGACACGGTCCAAAACCCTGGCAAACCTGGCCAAGGACTTTTGGCACCATTGCCTGCAGCACAAAATCTCAGTAACAGCAGAGTACTAGCTGTAGAAGCTGAATTGAATGGCTGACTAGCACTCCAAACACCTGAGGAGTGCCTGGCATTTGGATTCAACTCGCTTTCAAAAAATGATGCTCAAATGGGGCACCTGCCAGATGAACAAGTTACTTACCTTCGGTAACGCATTATTTGATAGCGACTGTATCTAGCTGCACATTTCTTACCTTTGAATTTCCCCGGTGTCAGGGTGGATCCAGAAACTTTTTCAAAGCAATACCCATTGCGTGCGCCGTCGGGTGGCTCCATTCAGCTCCACGTGACGTCATTCGGCGTTGTTAGCATCCGTTATGATGTTGCAGTGCCTATATAGGTGCCACCCAAGCACACGGATGTCAGTACTTTTATTTTTATTCATGCCAGAAGCACAGAGCCACAAAGTAACTTGCGTAGTCGTGTGCAAAACTATGGCCCTGAATGGGGGAGTACCCCTAGCTCTACAACATTAGTCCGCACAGCGGGTGGGGCTGTAAGGAATCTGCAGCTAGATAGTCTCAACCAGATAATGCGTTACCAAAGGTAAGTAACTTGTTCATAGAGACTTCTAGCTGCAGATTCCTTACCTTTAAATTAGATAGGATGCAGGAGGCCATGAGGTCCAACAGCCTCAGAGTCTGTCTCACAGAAATCCAAGATAGAGGCTGAAATATCGGTATTACAGCATGAATATCCTGGACTCGCTGCTCGGGAGGATTGGAACGAAACTGCACTGTGTCCAGAACAGTTCAGATGAAAGGGAGCGTCTGAGAAGGAGTCAGGTGTTGACTTCCGCACGTTTATGTAGAACCCCAGCGAATACAGGAGGTTTGCCGTAGTCTGAAGTTGGGAGGCGACTGCCTGGGGCAAAGATGCATTCAACAGTCAGTCGTCGAGGTAGGGGAAGACTGACACCCCTAACCTGCGCAGATGAGCTGCGACCACCGTCATCACCTTGGTAAACACCTGAACGATGCTGGCTAGGTCGAAGGGTAGCGCATGGTAAACTGAAAGTGCTAGCGGCCTACCCTGAACTGCAAGTAAAGCCTGTGGCCCAGCAGAATGGGGATGTGAAAATAGGCATCCTTAAGGTCCAATTCTACCATCCAGTCTCCATGGTCTAGGGCAGCCCAGACCTGAGCCACAGTGAGCATCTTGAATTTCTTCGTCTTGAGGAACAGATTGACGGTCCGAAGATCTAAAATAGGTTGTAGCCCTTGTTCTTCGGAATCAGAAAGTAGCAGGAATAACAGCCACTGCTGCCTACTTCTGAATCCGGGACCCGTTCTATATCTCCCTTGGCCAAGAGAACTGTAACCTTCTCCTGGAGCAATTTTAAATGATCCTGATTTGGCAGATTGAGAGGAGGAAAGGAATTGAAAGACAGAAAAAAGGTTGAATGATCTGCAAGACCAAATTGTCTGATGTTACAGCCCTCCAGTGGGGGATATGATGAAGGATTCTCCCGCCAACTGTAGTTGTGTGGCGAGGAGTGCTTGGAGGCTGCGGCTGCCAGGGGCAGGGTGGCCGATGACTTCTGGCTACTATTCCTAGGCCCGAAAGAACCGCATCCATGTCCCCGCACAGCGTGGGAAACCTGCGCAGCACGGTGGCTAGGATAGGGCTGATGCAGCTGGAAACCCCTTTCGTTGCCACGAAACGAGTGAAAGGTAGACTGGCCAAAAAGAGTAGAGGAGAGGCCCAAGGATCTGGCTGTAGCTCGAGAGTCCTTGAACCTGAGCAGGGCCGTATCTGCCTTTTCCCCCAAAAGAAGGGTTCCATCAAAGGGCAGGTGGCAACACTTGCGCAACAGTCTCCCAAAGGGAGTGGGAGAAACAGCCTAATTAGCATGCAGTATTCACACACTGCAATGCCAGGCTGGAGGAAGAAACCAACTAAATCCCAAAGAATCCAGCTACTTGGATTCCTCAGAGTGCTCAGACGACAACATAGAACCCCTGGGTTCAATCGACGTTGGAATCGGCATTGAGCAGCATCGTTCTGGCTCGTTCGAGATGAGGATGGGGCTAACACCATTGATGGGCACCGGCGGCACCGACTTTGGGTTCGACGCGGGTGGAGGCTGCAGTTGCACGACTGGCGTAGGACAAGATACGGGATCGGATCTGATCTGAGGCCTCACAGGCACCATAACCGGAGCCGAAGTCGTAGAATCCGATGGGGCCCCTCCCGACCCAGCGGGGCTCAAAGGCTCAACAGACGGGTCGGCTCTCTCAAATACATGGTGCATGGCCTCGTAAAACTATTTAATCTGAGCAGGACTCGCTCCGGCTCCTGGAAAAGGGGGGAGGCGTGAAGTCGACCCAGGCTCCGGCTTGGCAGAACCGAGCCTGGAGTGTCAGTGCTCCTTACCTCCTTCGTCGGCGTCCACTTTGACTTTTTCTTGTGCCTCTTAAAAAGTGTCCTGATGACCTTGAGTGGGATAGAGAGGACTTTGGGCTCCGGGAGCGGTCCTTCGACCTCCTCTTCCTCGATCGGTACCGGGCAGCTTCGGGGAGTCTCACTTGACAGTGTTGTCAGTCGGGCCGCAAGGAGCTTCAAAGCCCGCTCCCTTGCAATCTTAGGAGTCATGGCCCAACAGCCTGAACATGACTTCAGTTCATGGTCACGCTCGAGACACCATAGGCATACAAGATGGGGCTAGGTGACCGACATTGTGCGGGGACAGTCCCCGCGCAACTTAAACCCTTTCTTCCTCGAAGACATCCCTTGCACATGATGCAAAAAATACAGAATTCGATAAAAACATAGAGAAAAAACCTGTCAAAAAGCAACAGAGGGGTAGCTCTTCCTGGAACGGTGCTTAAATAGCACGGAAAGAAAGAAAACGACGTCTGGGCACCTGGGTGGCGCCTATATAGGCATTGCGATGTCATAACCGACGTTATCGACACCGATGTCGTCATGCGATGCCAAATGGAGCCACCCGACGGCGCTCACAAGTGGTATTGCTCAGCAAAAATTTCCGGATCCAACCTGACGCCTGGGAAAATCAAAGGTAAGGAATCTACAGCTAGAGGTCTCTATCAGATAGATCTTTTTGCCTTTAAGCCTCATCAAGTACCACGCTTCTTCAGCTGGCACTCAGCTCCTCTGGAGGAGGCAATGGATGCCTTCTGGCAGGACTGCAGTCAGGAAGTGGGGTACGCTTTTTCACCCACCCAGATAATCAACAGACTGACTGCGCAAGTCAGAAGAGTATACAAAAAAGTGAGGGATGGAATGCTTGAATTAATCTCAGACACTGGTAATTACTCGGGCTGCATCCCAGGCCATCATTATTTTGCACATCATGCCCCCACAGTTTGGAAACAGCCATGTGCAAATCAGTCTTGAGCTTGCTCCAATGGGAACAGTCCAGCCCGAACTGCAAAGCCAAATCCTCCCTGAACCAGAACAAAACAACCCAGGACCGATGTCTCCCTATTAATTGTTCACCATCCAGGTATAGCTTTCGTTCCAGAGTGCATGGGACCCACGTTTGGGCAAACCCATCCCACTTTGGATTACACACTAAACTATACAAAAGAGTGATACACATGCCAGGAGGCAGCAAGGCAGAGAAGATACTGCTGTGTAGATCTCAAGTTTGATATCCAGTTCTTCTGGAATCTTAATTGATTCTCTAGTCCCTCTTCCCCTGCAGGGATGTTCAGGAAAATTTATACCACTTGGTGCAGGAAGGGACTCTTCTTTTAATGGTATGGGGATTACAGGTAATGTTGAGAAATCCTAGGACTATCAAGACAGGGTGCAAACCTCATCAAGAGGGCATGGGTCGACTCTACTATCAAGTGCTACAGTTTGGCATGGCACGGCTGGTTATGTTGGTGTCTACAAAGGGGTTTTGAACCCGTGGGGTCAGATGTAGTTTGCATTGTCAATTTCTTATCTGAATTGGCAGATGCGAACCAGGCTTACAGGACCATTAACGCCTGCCGGTCAGCCATCTGGGCAGGCCATTTACCTTTTCAGGACATCCCAGCAGGGGAACATCCTCTAGTATGCAGGCTTCTGTGGGGATCAGATAGTCTTGTCCCCCGGAACCTAGATATTCCATGCTTCGGGATATAAATGAGGTCCTTAAATTTCTGGATTCATGGAAGGACAACAAATTTCTATCTCAAAAGAAACTACCAGGTAAGCCGGCAATTTTACTGTGCCTTATATCAGGTAAGAAAATTTCAGACGTGCGAGCACTGGATATCACTGTGAGAATGTTTACCCCAAAAGGAGTGTCTTTCACCATTTCCAGGTGAATAGTCATTTTCCGGAGGACCAAATGTAATAAAAGTGTGGTGTAATATCCATCATAAACTATGAGGTACTCAGGGCTTACATCCTGCTTTTAAATGCACCTTCCTACATTAGTCTCATCCTGCCTGCACATAAGTCATCCTGATGAAGGTTTGTCTTGCATGGCCAAGATGGCAGATGCGTTTTAACGCAGCTCTGCTACTCAACCCCCTTATCCGGCAGTTATCAGGCACCCGGAGCGGACTCTATAATCTTGGTGGGTGTCACTATATTGTCCTGCTGCTTGCCTCCTCTATGAGCTGTTTCTGTGGACGCGGCGATCTGTGTATGGCCAGATTTGCACTGCGGCCTGAATGAGGACATCTGAAATGACGGAGGCTGCCTGAGCTCGCGGCCAGAGGTGTGCTGCACTGACCGGGCACCTACTACCGTGGAGGACACCAAGCGGGGACTGGGGACTGTAGGAGGTCCCCTTCTACTGAGACAGAGGCCGTAGGCGCCTACCCTATGGGTATGACAGTATGATTGGCCCCATCCAGTGCTTCTGTCCCAGGCGCATGTGGTGAGGCCTGGGTGACTTGATGTGGTGAAGGTGAACAGTATACTGCACTCCATACAGCATATGAGTGCAAGGTGAATATTCCTTTGAGGAGAAAAATCATCATGAATGATGGGAAAGAGGTTTGGTGGCCTCCATTGAGTGTATTTTGGACAATGCTGTGCAGCCCCACCATTACATACTTTCTGTTCCTGACATTGCTTTAGCCTCACCTCTGCGGACCGACGCGTCCTGGGCTGCACGTGCTGCGCTGCCCTGGGACTATACAAGGGCATTTGAAAGCGTGCCCTACATGCTACGACCCCAATTGCCCAACATCTGGATCACTAACCAACCCTCTACTCACCTGGTAGAGACAACGGTTTCCATTTTTTTGGTCACCACCTTTCTGCTGCCATACGGAGGCGAGAGATTGTGTGCTGCTGACCTACTGGGATGACCTCAGGGCTGCTCGTGCTGGGATGTTGCGATATAGGCAGCCGCACCTGCAGGCGTGACCTTTCAAGCCTCTGATTGCCTCACTGTGTTCACCAGTCTGATGTCGAAGCCAGCTGAAATGGACAGACTACGGAACACTGAAGATCCTCCTCACGCTTCTCGTCAGTCACAGGCACCGACCCATCAGACCATACTGAACCTTCTCCTCCTCCTGATGATAAATTGGATAGGATACTGGCAGCTGTTGAAAAGACTCGCACACCACTGGAGTCTAAAATCGACTATGTAGTGGCAGACCTTATGTTACTACTTGCAGATCATCGCAAACTAGTGGATCGTGTGGCTGCTACAGACCAAATCCTGTCTGAGATACAGTTGAATAAATGCCAAATGGAGCTGCACTTACAGGAATACAGCACCAGGATCCAGACACTGGAGTAAAGGGTGGACAATGCAGAGGGACGCTCTAAGCGGAACAATGTACACCTCATTGGCCTTCCTGAAGGAGTGGCAGGGCAAAACGCTGTATTGTATATCTAGGGTTGGCTCAGGGGACTGTTACCAGAATCCTCTCTCTCACGTTATTTCACAATCGAGAGAGCACATTGTATCTCTGCTCGGAAACCTGCTCCTGGTCCCAAACCACTCATTTTCAGACTGTTACACTACTGTGACAGGAACTCTATATTGAGAGAAACTCAGAAATTACTGGACGGCAGTGTGGAGAACACAAGAGTAATGTTCTATCCAGACTACACTGTGATGTTGCAGCAGCAGAGGGGCTCCTTTCTGGCAGTGAAGCGATGTCTCCCCGCCCCCCGGCCCGTCACGGGTGTGGACTGGGAACAACCTACTGCTGGCAACCCAGTACGAGCACGCCGCCGGCGCTCAGGGCGCCGCTCCTCTGGCTCCACTGTTGTCCGCAACTTGGAAAACATTATCTCGGAACAACGGCAAGCTATCCAGGAAGCAACATGGATTCGTAACTCTGCATGGGGCACTAATCAAGATAATATATCTGCAGGATTCTCAAGAAATAAGGTTTAATCTGTTGCATGGGCTTCAGAAACTAACTCGATGACTCCACCAGTCGTTACCCTGAAGATGGCAGAGGACATCATATGACACCCATTGCTTAATTATCAGTCTTGCTTATTGCCTTTGCCGGTGAAAATTTGCTTATGGAATGCCTTCTATGCTGATATGCACCTAATCCTTAATATGCATGTAATTCGATTTTTTAAAGCAGAGGCATGACCTATTACCGATAGTCATGTTAGAGCTGGCCGGATGTACACTCATTGCTTAGACAATAGAATGTCCTGTGCCACAACAGGGGAAGATTATCGGAAGAGACCTACGGTGCTTCTACTACCTCTTTAAAGTTGGGGAATGTCTTCTTTCTGGCCTGCGAAGTCACACACCTCCCTTTACACTTAGGTTAATGTAATTAACATAGCTCAGACACAAGTTTAGGCAGCCTCGCTTTGGGGTCTGCTCCTTTGGCATTATCGTAAAGTTATATTGGTTTCTAGATAAGATTAATTGTCGCCTCAGTCCTACGCCACTTGATTATTGTTGGAGCCTACACCCTTTCTTACACATACGGTCCAATATTCTTCTAGATACAATTACCAGATACACTCTTACCCAGCTACATAATGACCCACCTTTACATTATGACGTGGAATGTGCGAGGCACGCAGCATACTCCAGTTTGCCTTTATGCAGTATACTCGTATCTTAAATGTCATGCCGCCCATATATCACTTTTACAAGAATGTCATTTAAAGATGTCTGAAGCAGCTAGATTACAAAGTAGATGGAGAGGGCGGATCTTTACTACAAATTTTTCGTCTTATTCCCATGAGGAAATCTTGGTTAGGCCCCGGACTCCTTTCATAGCCGAGGAGGTTGAGACATATGTGGAGGGCCATTACATCTTCATCCAAGGCAGGCTTTGCGGCACACATGTCTTACTGGGAAACATCTATGCCCCTAACATTGATCAGGCTGTCATCTTCCGAAAAATCTTGCAAACACTATTTAAATGGTGTGAATTTCTGTGGGTAGTGGCAAGTGATTTTAATAGTGTACTAGACACTACCTTGGATCGCCCTCCCCTTTCATGCACCACTGCCACCACAATGAATCAGCACTGTGGGAATGGCTGAGCCTTTGGCATCTTGCTGATGTCTGAAGGATGCTTAACCCCTCTTCTCAAGTGTATTCTTTTTATACCCACCCACACAAACTACATAGCAGGATAGACTGTCTTCTATGCACTGTTAATTTATTACCCTCCATTACATATACAGACTATTTAGGATGCAACCCACTCTGATCATAACCCTCAATATTTACATCGCACTTGGGACACTGGACCCCCGATCCCCCCTCGGCGTCCGCAGCCCACTATATTAGAGGACCCCCTTTCCGAACATCTCTTGGTAATGCCATAGAGGAATATTTTGAAATGAAGGCAGACAGTGCCTCCTCCCATTCCCTGGAAAGGGACACAATGAAGTTGACACTTTGGGGATGCTGCATTGGGGCTGGGATGTGGCATGTGGAAACAGGTACAAAGCAAACGGTCTCAGATAGAACGCGACCTCCAAACACTTGAGACCCAATCCATAAATACACAACCACGTACACATGCTCTAGAAAGGGCCAGGGTTGAACACGCAACACTGCTAGGACGTCTAGGAAGCTTAAACTAGGAGGCCCACAGAATTCACTCATTTGACGACCATTCCGGCACTCTTTTAGCACGGCTGATCAGACAGGAACAGCCAATGTGCCCTAAATGCTCATTGAGGTTATGCTGATGGCACCTTACTGCACCGCAACATGAAAGTCATGCAGTAATGCTCAACCATTACACTTCTTTATACTACTCAACAATACGGAAACCCCCCCCCCCTCCCCAGACGCTGATTCTTTCCTTTTCTTTCCGCTTTGCTCATCCCTCGTTTAACCCTGGAACAACAGTCGGAGCTGGACGGCTCGTCACTCCAGCGGAAGTCTAAGAGGCTATTCGAGCACTTGCTACTGGGAAATCGCTGGGACAAGATGGTCTACCGAATTAATTTTAAAAGGCCTATGCAGAATTTCTTGTTCCTTGATTGCAGCATGTGTATGATGATACCTGATACCGGATTGCCTTTACGAGGCCATGCTCTTCTCCCTCCCAAAATCTGCTAGGGACCCAATAGTACTAGGCTCTTACAATCCATTAGCATTGTTAAACCCAGATTATAATATTTTAGCTAAAGTTTTGGCAGAGAGACTTCCGCACCTGGTGCCATCTCTGGTACACGCAGAACAAAATGGATTTGTCCCTGCTTGCAACTCCTCCCTCAACCTGTGCCGTTTCTTTAGCCTCTTACACTATGCCCCATACAACGGGATTGCATAGTACTTGATCTTGAAAAGGCATTTAATATCCTGAATGGGCCTTTCTTTCTAAGGTTCTCCCACATTACGGTAATGGACCCCGGTACCTTTGTTTGATGCAACTCCTTTATAAACAGCCAATATCGAGGGTTAAGATAGGGAACCTCACCTCTGAACCAGTACCAATATGCAGAGGCATCAGGCAGGGTTGCCTATTCACTCCCCTAATTTTATCCCTTGCCATAGCGCTGTGTGAGCACAAGCAGCGATTTGTGGAATACCGATGGGTGATGGGACGCATGCAATCTCACTGTATGCAGATAATTTATAGCTATATATTAGGAATATCCACTCTATTCCTACTGAGATACCCACCATCCTTAACAGGTTTGCCTCCCTGTCTGTATTGCACATGAGCTGGGCAAAATCCTACTTATTCCCCTTCGTCCCTTTCTTATCAGACCCAGCTCTCATTAGCAGAGTAGTTGTGGCTTGCCAACCAACGATGTTCTTCTACTCGGGTTTTTTTTACACAGACCAATCCCTCTTTGATGGAACCTCATGAGGGCAGTTACTTCCCTGGCCTCTAAAATATCATTCCGGAAGGCACTCTCACTGATGGCAGGATTATATCTCGCTGACACTAAAATGAATACCCCTGCCTGGAGCCTTGCAACCCTCCTCTACATGTTTCATCCATGCACTTAAATGCCCCGCCCTCACATTATATTATTGCGAGTGGCATACAGTTTTCTCGGCAGCTTGTATCTCACCAAGCACTTTATACCCTATACTCCTGCAATCCTGCTACTTAGTACACCTAGAGGTCGGGTGGCCACTTCGTTGGCGGAACCGACGGCCTAGGATGTGGTTGGTCTCCATACAATTGGTGATTTATATCAAGATGGTGCAATTTTCTCTTACAAGAATCTGATGACGGACGATGGGCTACCATGGGACACTTCCGCAGCTGCAATTCCTGGGTTGACACAGTGCAACGCTGCTGGGGGGAAATTTCGCAGGAGCCCCAAATACCCCTCATAATTCAATATCTTAATTTAATGGGTAAGGTTGGTCACCTCACTTGCTGGTTTGCAGACTCACTATGCATACAAACTGCTGTACCGCTAACATCTTTACGTCAATGTTGGTAGACCAATTTAGCTCGACTCTTCACTACCAAAGAATGGAGCACGCTTTTAGCAGGCCCTACCTATATTCCCCTTAATGCAGGTTTCGATCCACACCGTTTTATATCATACACAGAGCATACGTGACTCCTAATAAAATCAGTAGCTATTGCCATAGAACTGAGGCTGCTTGCCCCCACTGTGATCACCTTGACGCTGACCTTCTCCACATGCTGTGGTCATGCCCCTCACTGCAACATTATTGGCATGGGGTGATGCATCTTTTATTCACATGCATGGGCGCCCACTTACTCACACCTGTGAGACCTGCTTGGTAGGCTTTAATCCCAGAGATAAGAAACACAGGGGAACCACATGCTTTCTAGACCTAGGATTATTAGTAGCTGAAAGTCTTATAGCCATGCACTGGAAGTCCTGCGAGTCACCATCAATAGAGGCCTGGTCACGATCAGTCATCATCTGGGCCAGGGCAGAGGGAGTCTCCCTACATAGGGAGGGCACCTTGGGTACCGCAAATATCCTATTTCCTCTTACTGGGATGTCAGTCTGCTAGACCTCCAATCCAAACCCTGAGGTGGTGCAGGTGGCTGAAAACTCGCTTCCTATACTGATGGAGGCACACCCACACACTAACGTTGGGATAATAGGTATTCTAAAATGTATATTGTGTTAATTGCTGCTTTAAAGTGATTGTAGATTCCTGATTGTTGACCGAAGCTTTCTGTTAATGCGACACCTCCCTTTCTGCATGTGTTAAATTTGTTTGATACCACTGTGATGCCGTTTTCTGTTCAAGACTACAGTATTATACATGAGTAGATTGATTATATTATAGTGAACTAGCTAATATGACCATGCATGGGCTAACTTGTGCCTTATTATCCTCAACCAGTAATTGATAGGCTTTCTCGCAATTGCTTATTTGTTTTATTGCAAAAACAGAGTACCTCTTTAGAATTATATTATGATTCATTGTATTCATTTACTGTACTGACTATATGAAAACTTAATATACAGATCGAACAAAAAAAAGAGGAATGGTGGCTCACAGTAGCCACATTTTTTTGAAGGGGAGAGCAACATATGGACATGATCAGAGTTAGGAAAAACTCACTATTTCTAAGTAATCACTGCTTTCAGTAAATCATCTGAATGATCAAATCACGTACCTTCATAGCCAATGGTAAATACAGTGACAGGGGAACTGCACCCTCCAGCTACAACTCAAATGCTTATTGCACTCAAGATCTAACCGCCGTTAGACACAGCATATAATCTAGTTCGAACCGTCCCCATAACGCTAAAGAGAATTTAAAGGCTCCATGAGTTTACACAGATAGCTCGTTGATCCAGTTATTATGAAATGTCGGTAAAACCTGAAATGTTTAGTTAGAATAAATGTTTAGTTAAAATAGATGGTATAAACCATACAAGCAAATGGATTAAAACTGTGTTTTTTTAATTTTAATTTGTAGATTTACTATTTCCCTGATGAAGGCAGAATGATACTGCCGAAATGCATTGGATTTCATGTGAAATAATGGCAAATGATTCTTGCGAAAAATAATTTCATGAAAAATAAATGAAATACAGAAGAACAAGGAGTAACCATTTTATTTAGAAACATTGATCCTTATGAACATAATACTTAAATAACAGGAAACTCAGAGCTGTATCAGCACATATCGGTGCCCGGAGGGACAGCTACACCGAGCCAGGTATAGCTGCTATCATAGGTTGGAAACATATCTCTCCAGACGGGGAGAGAGCTCCGGAGGCACGTAAACTACCCTTATCTTTCAGTTTAAACGGCTGTGCTCTACCCTACACTTCTAGTATATACTAAAGGTAGTCACCAGACGGGACTAAATCAAGAAAATGTTGCAGCCACGCGGCCAACCGAGAAATGAAAACAATATGTTAGAAAACAAAGATGAAGCAAATCTTAAAGATATCCAGAACTAGAGAACATCATGGGAATTAATGAGGACCAAGTACATTGTAATGAGTAGAACAGTTAAAAAAAATTGCTCAGTTCTTCTGTTAAATTCAGCCCATTAGGGGCCTTAGTATCTAAGGACAGTATCAGATGCGATTCCTTCTGCCTTAGTAGCTTCATGCGGTCCCCACCCCGGCCGGGTTGAGGTACCAAACACAAAACCGTATATTCGAAATCTTTGAGCTTTTTATCATGCACTGAACTGAAATGTCTTGCAACAGGGTAACTGTTATCGCTATTCACAATCGCACAAATGTGCTGCAGAATACGTTGGTGTACGGGAAGCTTAGTACTTCCAATGTACTCAAGATTGCACGTACATTTCAATTTATATACCACGAACTCGGACCTACAAGTGAGATATTCACGAATGGGAATTGGTGTAGTACTGAATGCTGTGATATAATGAGTGCTGTTCTTGGCAAAAGTGCAAGCACGACAGGAGGTGCATTTAAAAAAACCTGTTCTATTGACAAGACTCTTTTTGGTTGGTCCCTCTGGCATCGGCCTGTCGAGTGCATCACGCATGGAAGGCGCCCTTCTGAATGTTATGTTAGGTGTATTGGGAAGCAATGGCCCAAGAATGACATCAGTCAGTATTATGGGCCATTCAGTACAAATAATTTGTCTGATCTTGCGTTCCTGTGTGCTAAAGTTGGTTATGAGCCTCACAGTACATTCAGAGGTGGAAGTGTTGGGAACCTTGGGTGCTAGGAGTGTTTTGCGATCAAATGAGCAAGCTTTCTGAAGGGCTCTTTCCAAAATATAATCGGAGTAGCCTCTGTTAATGAAGCGTTTTTTGGACTCATGGAGACACATGTCAAGAGAATCTTTATCACTGCATATCCTGCAAATGCGTATGAATTCCCCGTAGGGGATGCTGCTGATGGTGTGGGCAGGATGAGCGCTTCGGGCATGCAGAATTGCATTACCCGCTGTAGCCTTACGATGTAGACGGTTTCAATTTTGTTATTCTTAATGAAAATGTGTACATCTAAAGATTCTGCTGCATCTGTTGTTATAGTGGATGTAAACCGGAGATTGAAATCATTGACATTCAAATCAGTGACAAATGCATTAGCTTCCACTATTGACCCCTTCCAGATTATACAGACATCGTTGATATAACGCCAGTAGTGTACAATGTTAGGTAGCCAATGTTGGTGCAAAGTGACTCAATGTCCATTACCAAGAACAGATAATTGTCACACCATTCGACCTCCATGATCTTGTTCAGAAAATCTGTGGTGTCCCTCAAGAACGATGGGAGATTAGTCATATGAGGCTGCAAAAAATAATCCACATATTTAGAGAGATTTTCATTCATGCTGCCAATGGCAGCAATGATTGGGCGTCCCGGAGTAGGAGTCAGTTGTTTATGCACTTTGGGGAGGAAATATAGGACTGGCGTGACTGGATGTTCTTTTGTTAAAAAATTGCATTCATCTTTTGTTAACAGTCCCAGTCTTTTCCATGATTGGATTGTTTTACGAGTTGTATCATGGCTCTTGTTCATGGCGAATTGGGTAGACAGCAGATAGCATGAAGGGTCGCATAAATGTCTTTCTGCCTCGATGATGTAGTCTTTTGTTTGCCAAAGCATCGTATTTCCCCTATTATCAGCGTTTTTAATTATGACATCCTTATTTTTTTTGGAGTTTGCAGACAAGTTGGTGGTATTGATTGTCATTATAGTTGGTTTGTTTCTTTTGATTCATGATTTCTCTATTTAGTGCTTTCAGTTCAGTAATCACCCTGTCGCTAAAAATATCCACCGCTTCACGTGGCATGATAGGTAGGAAGGTGGATTTAGGGCGAAAGGGTGTAGCAGCTGAACGCCCGACATCAATGTTTTGACTCACATTGGGAGTTGGTTGTGAATCATTGTCGTAGGCTAAATCCAACAGGTTCTGCAACCCTGTAATGTCCCGTACTTGGAGGGAAGGTGTAGATGCCTCATCAGTATACGCAGTGTTGGTTTGATTCCATTTGGATTCCAGTTTGAAGTATTTGATTAATTTAAACTTGCGGATGAATTTATAGACATCTATTCGTGTCTGGTTGTAGGAGAACCTGTTGGGTGGACAAAAGGAAAGCCCAAGTGAAAGCAATTGTTGTTCAGCTGTGGTCAAAGTAAGATTGGTTAGATTAATGACAGTATTTTCCAACATACTTGTTATCTTCTCCAATTCCTTTTTGTTTTCCCTCGCGAGGTACTTGTGTTTGAAGATCCGCCTCCTTGAGCGCCTGCGCTGGCTGGTTGATTGCCTGATTTTGTTTGAGGTTGCCGGGAGCGCAGGGAATAACGCCGGTCCATGCTGACAAAATTCAGCTCCTCAATCAATGAAAAATTCTCTCGACCACCAATCCCTGCGGTGGGTCTCACTGGTGCACTTTCATCATCACTTGCAGAGGTGAGAGAATTTAATGACAAATTATCGCTGTTGTCAGTTAGTATAGTACTGGTAGACGTTGTGGGTTGGATGTTCATTGAGTTGCCATTATTTGTCACTGCTTTCCGTTTTAGATTGTCATATTTTCGCGAAAAGGTGAAAATCCTGCCAGTGGCATAATCGTTTTTATTGCGGGCAAATTTTGTGATCTTCCTCTCAATAATTGTTTCCTCCAACTTTTTTATGCGAACGTCGATTTCTGCTTTGGTTTTAGTGATAGATCAGTTTCACCTGAGGCTTCCAGAAGGCCATTTATACGATCAATCTCAATTAATAGTTTGTTACGATCTGATTCTGCATACTTGATAAGAATGTGTAACATATTCATTGAACTTTTTAGGTTGTTGTCGGCCCATTCTTGGAGCATCTGGGGATCTGGATTTTCATAGGTAGGGACAATGAGAACCCTTAAACCACGGGGTATCCTGTCAGCATCCCTATATTTCTCGAGGGATTTTTTCTCCAACCACTTTGAAATTTCACCACGTAATAGTTTCTCTAGTGCTTTCAAGAGTGTTTTCACATCGCTATCGGCAGCAATGGGTGCCACATTAGTAGACATAGAAATGTTCGTAGGAAGACTGTCAAAACGGGCTTCAGCTGTGGCTTCTCTGTTTCTGAGCGTGTCACTTGATATCATGATAAAATGTACAGATACAGTTTTTTATTCGTCTAGCTTGGATGAAGTAAAATCCAAGAACCCTGCAAAAGTGTGTGATGTCTCGCTGCATGCACAATGTTAGAGGCAATCCCGTGACCCGCTGCAGCTGAGTTGAATGACCAGACACACGGAAGAAAGGAAAGAGGGGAGTGTCTTACCGGAATCGGTACCAGGCTGCCTGCCAGTCAGCCGACCGGTTAGCCTCACCGTCACCACACCGAAAGACCAGAATCCCCACCTCCTTAGCGTGTGGCTTGCGATGTAGATTGAAGAGCATGAACGGGGGACACAGCAAAAGCCGATTCAAAACAAATCCAAATCCAGAAGACGCCAAAAGCGCCAGAAGCCACGCCAACGCCGTGCCTCTTCGAACGGGAGGGTCCAGAAGCCGGAAGCAGCCAATCCCGGCTTGAATGAATGAAAAAAGCAGTCCTTGTTCCGTCTATGAACGGTGGAACTTGATAGGTCTGGACCTCCTGAGCCTCACACAGTACAGCGAAGTAGAGCCAGAAAACAATCACTCCTCAAATGAGTTTGCAGGAAGATGGTTTATTGAATAAAGATGACAAGTTTCACTCCACAAGGGAGCTTGTTCACATAGCGTGCCCAAAACACTGAGAGACTTATATAGTAGAAATAAAGGTGGGACAATACAAAAAAAGTGTATACGCCTTCTCTGCATTTCATCATGAAAATGGTGAAAAGACTAACTAACATGCAAGTGCACAAAATCATAAAGGTCAGACTAGTATTTACAAAGTCAAATAGCAATTCATATGCTGAAAATGTGATCACAAAAATACATGAAATTACAACATCGAATATAAAGTGCATTTTTGGAGAATAATAAATACATTAATAAACAGTTTGTTCTTTTTTTACATAAATGTAGTTTAACCTCCTATTTCATTGTGAAATAACAAAAATAATCATCCAAATGAATATATATATTGGGCTGCTGAGTCAAATAAATAGAAAAAGAAATTATTAACCCTCAGCTCCGTATCCATAATAGAATTGAAACTTTCATTCAAGTTAGTTAGGAAATTTTACATTCTCTACACATCACTTCATTGGCCTGTTTCTGAAATTACAGCTGTTAAATAAGGACAGAAATGAATTAAAAATGCATGTATGACTGAGTTGAGACAGGCTAAGAGACCCTTCAACAAAGGTGCCCCAAGGCCAGTGCCTATTGGAAATTATGAAGATCATGAGCTCAGAAACTAATAAGACTGAATCCCAGGTGGTGCTTCAGTCCTCGCCCTTAACAAGTGCAATTCTAGGCTCTGGAGACTGGCTTTACAAACAACTGAGCGCCAATAGCTTTTGTTTTAATTTAATTCTTAGGTCAAGCTTAGGCAGCACACATACACTGTCTTCGAGACATGCTGTAATCACTCTGTGGGCTCACAGCCCGCCTCCTGCTTTCAATTTGCTTTCGTCAATGTCATTCAGAATTCCTTGCTTCTACGTGGCTAATGCTTACTGCATATCCCACCTTCTTCACAATTTTTAACTCCCATGGAGTATTGCAAGACGATTTGTCCGCTTCCAATTCTGCCATTTTGTTTTGTCTCTTTGGTGCTTTTTTATTTTAATTCACAACAGGCTCTTCTGTGGGTGAGTGTTCGGCCTCACACCTCTTATCTGGACATCGGCCCTAGCTGCTTGTATTTTTTTTTATTCTGTCCTGCTTTTCGTTTGCTCCGTCCATCATTGGCTGCGCATGGGTAAGGGGGTGAGCGGACGTGGTTTCACTGTGTGAGTGTGTCAGACAATTTCATAATCTGCGTCATAGTGGTATTTGTAAAGATGGACATGCTACTGTTTTTGGTTAATTTTTATTCACATCGATTGCCTTACATCGCTCTCATATTGGACTTTTGTTTTTAAATGGTTACTGGTTTGCTCTTGCGAGTGCTGTGTCAGCTTTTCTCACCGCGTCCACTCATCATGTTTGAGGCGGCCGCCAGGATTCCCGGATACAGCTTTAGGGTGAGTCCTCAATGCGGCCGCTCACTCCCCTGAAATCTGCCACGCACCAGTGTCCGCCACCACTGCCCTACACAGATGTGCACCCATAAAGTTCTGTGGGGTATCGCTTTCTTCCTACTTTCGCTTCCTCCGCCACTCTCTGTGATTAGGAAAAAAGAAAAAAGAAAATGGCGGGATAAGCCAGCGAGCCCAAGGGGGAGGAGGACTGTCCCAGCCTGAAGGCCGCAACACAAGGCCTTGGCCAGAATCAACAGGTGGATCCGGGATTACTATAGCTAGCAAACAGTGGTCTGGCAGCTGTCTTTAGAAGTGAATGACCATTGTTCGCTTCTTCCTCTAAGGAGCTGGACCCAGGGCTCACTGCATAATGCTGCAGCCTGAGCCACCTCTAACACCGTCTCTTGTACACCCATCTCTCCCTTGTCTTGTGTCTGTCTTTGCGCCAAGAGTGCCCTTTCGGATAATTCCAGTGCCCTTTGAACCCTCAGACTGCCCCTTCTGTCAATGCCTGCGCCCTTCATTCTTTCTGATTGACCCTTATGTCCATGCTTGTTCCCTACATGCTCATTGACAGCCCCTTCTCTCCATGCTTGCTTCCTTCAAATCCTCAGACTGTCCTCCCTTTCTGTCCATGTCTGTTCTCTTCGTGCTGTGACTGTCTTTTCCGTCCATGCCTGCTCCCGTCGTGCCCTCAGCTGGCCCTTCTGTCCATGCCTTTTGCATCCCCCTGACCGTCCTATACTTCCCCACTTCTACTGCCTGTCTGCTTTGCTAACCCTACCCCTAACACATTCCCTGTTAGTTTTCTGACGACTCTGCTGTTTTCCTCCTAGCCTGCTGTGGTGGCGTGGAATGAACAGGGCGTAAACTGGGTCGAGGTAAGTAATGTTTTATTTTCTTTAACACCCGCTTATTTCTACTTGTCAGTCTCTCTGCGGCAAACGTGGCTGGATCCGTGATGGCAGAGGGTTCCCAGGTTTCCCAGTGGCCGGTTCTTCTTTTAAACAGCTTCTTCGTCTGTCCCGGGAAAGGAGTGGTCTCTCAAAAAGAATGAGACCGAGAAGAGGCCATGTATTTGTCCTTACAGAATTGGGTTACTTATTGCATTGCTCTGATTGATTTGTCTTTATGTTTGATGAATTGATGTATAGTTTGTATGTATAAGTTGCTTTGTTCTTATTAAGGTGCCCAAAGGGAATTTCTTTTTGACACCGTTACTGCCCCTGCCTGTCCACCAATAGTCCCTGTATGCTCGTTCATGACCCATGCTGCTCCTGCCTATCCACTGCATGCCATGGAAGCGATGGAGGTGGCAGGGTGACTTCTACCGCTGCTCTCTCCTGCTGGGTAGAATGCCTTCTTCTACTCTAGAGGTGGGCAAGTGACGAAATTAGCATGCAAGCCGAGCTGGCTCTAAGGGTTCGGACACACAAATGATGTAATCATGCAGCAAACGTATAAAAATATGATGAAGTCACATTCAAATTCAAAAATTCAAATTCAAACAAGTACTTTTCAGTGACACGTGGGTGTGTTTCATCTTAGCACAACAGGCTAAATTACTACATCATTCACAGTTTTTTAATGACAAACATATACATGCTGTAAATCTGCGGCCACCCCATAGGCTAATGGGAGATAACCTTAGCTGTCCGTCAAATGAGGACTCGTACCCTCACTCACAATATCAAAGGCACCGTTGGGCTGCACCTTTATATCTCCGATGACCACTTTGTGCTCACACTGACCAGAACCCTTCTCTGATCTGGGGCATTTCCGTACGCACTATGGCCCCTGCAAGCTGGCAGAACTCTGGCATAGGCACGCTTCTAGGTAAAGATGGGTTAGGCAGTGTGTTTTGATCCTACCACCCTGTCTGGTCCCATGAGAGTGTTCGGTCTGTCCTCAGTACCTATTACACAGACACTTTACTGTCCTTGCACTGCAATGTAGTCCTCTTTAGTGCCAGGACTGTTAGGTCAATCTCTGTTTTCTTTTCATTTATTGCTGTGCTGTGTCGTCTTTTTTTTGGCAAGCATAAGCATGCAGCCTTAAATGGAAACAATATTTTCTTTTATCAAAGGAAAGCGGTCCAGGGGCGCTTCTTGGTCCATTAGATGAGCCTCTAATAAATATTAATTGTATCAAACAGGTATGCAGTTCCTTCAGACAGGGTCAAATAAAGAGACCATGTGACTGGTCGGTCTAATATCCACAAAGGAGTCCGCTCCTTTAGGAACTAGGGCCCTCACACACCCGATTTGGTGACATGCTTCATCGTTGGGCTTGCTACTCGTCGGGCCGGCGCTACAATGCCCGACGGGCATGATGATAAAAATAAGTATTGGGTCCTGACGAATTGCCAGATGATCACTCTGTGACCGATTAAGCAAGAACCATGTTGACCTTTGACTTTGTAGCGTAACCAGAGAACAATGTCTCACAGCTTAGCCATAAATATTTTTAAATAGACAAGCAGGCTCACTTATTAAAACTTACTTTAAAGCATTACACTACTCAACGTAGTTTGCACTTCATCACACTCATCTACAACTCACGGCCCTACACCCCCAACTTCACATGCCGGTCCTACGAGTACCAAGCCGAATGATGAAGCATGACACCCAATCGGGTGTGTGAGGGCACTAGTTCCTAAAGGAGCCATCTTCTGTCCCATCCCGTGCATATTAGACCGTCCAGTCACATATTCTCTTTATTTGACTAGTTCTGAAGGAACTGCATACCTGTTTGATATAATTAATATTTTCTCACCTTTAAAAGTTTAATTGCTTTTACACGTTTGTAAAAATAATTAAATTATTTAAATAAAATGTGCAGGTGTTCTAGTGCCGGCTCTTCGATCACTGGCGGCACAGCACCCAGGATAAAGGGCTGCATGGCTATAACACTTATAATTTCGCTATACCTAATGACCTGCTATTCACTCTCTTGTTGGTATTCTCTGCTTTGTAAAGCGCTCTGATATCTGCAAAGATCTTGTTCGCGCTATATAAAACTTTCAAAATAAATAAATAAATAAGGTCCAAAGGGTGAGACCTATTGGCTATGCCAGTGCTTGTTTTTACAGTTCCTTTGATAAACACGAACACAACAGGTTTGACAGCAAGAGAAGAGCAGATTACAGAGGATAGGAAGAGAAAAAGAGAACGGGATGACTTATGCCTCCCTGGTGACCGGGAGCCAGGTGCTTACCTGATCCCCACAGGCCCAAACAAAAAAAAAAAAACAGCTGTCAGGCCGAGAGCGGCAAAGCTTCTTCCCATTGTGTGTCCCCTGTGTAAGACGCACCACAGAGACAAACAGTGCAAAACATCCTGAAAGATTTAACAGTTTAGGCTATTGATCTCGCTCCTTTCATGCACAGCCCTTCCTCGGTCGAGCTGCACGAGGCAGAGGTCCTAGCGTCCTTCAGGCGAAAGCACTGCCTTCCCTCTGCGCTGGCGCCACTCGCACTGCACCCCACACGAGTGCTCAGACGCAAAGGCAGGGCGGCCAGGCTTGATGGTGCAATGAGGCCACCAAAGGTAAACAGAAAACACGTCTGGACGAAAAATATGGGCCCCAACGATGTTGAATAGTGCCTTACTTAAAGGTAATGAAGATTACCCAAAAACCTACATTCATTCATTTTGCAATGAATATATGAATGAAAGAAATTATTTTTAGTGCCCATAAAATGAGCCCGGACAACATTTTCTGGATATTGTTAAGAATTTGCTTGTAAGCAGCAATTATAAACACTTTGCATTTCTACACCCTCTCATTCCAGTAGCTTAAATGTTTTTACGCCATTTTTAAGTCTGGAGTTAGCCAACACCTTTTGTTTAAAAAAAAACCCTTACATACATACTTTTATATACCTACAGGGTTTTCAGCCAGCCATCTTCAGTCATTGGTCTGTTTTAGTGACATTTACATTTTTTTTTTAACCAAATCTTTCTTGTTTATGGAGGCAATGTGTCTTTTATAAAATGTCTTCTTTCAGTACAAATGCTAATATTCCAAAAAGGCAACCTCCTGCATTAGTCCCACCCTACCTACACTTACGTCATCAGGAGGAATGGCGACTCACAGTAGCTATATTGGTTTGAAGGGGAGATTACCATATGGGCATGGCCAGAGCCAGGAAAACACTCAATACATCCAAGTAATCACTGCTGTCAGTGAATTATCTGTATTCTTAAATCACGGACTTTCTGATCAGATGGTAAATACAGTGATGGGGTGCTGTTAACATGCTGCCAAGTTAGAGAGACTTAAAGATTTGGAACTGTAGGCTTTCCTTTATCTTCATGCCACTCACTGGCTCCTGAAGAGTGTTTGTTGTGTCATCTTGACTAACAGAACGTCTTGCCCGGTCTACTTCTGTTCTCAATGAAAAGATTTTGACAGTGTGGGGAATTGCTCAGCCTTGTCACTAAAACAGATCGCTCAATGGTAAGGCTTGTGCCTACTTTCTCACTGTATTTAGTGTATTAACTTGTATTGCAACGATCCTAAATGTAAAGCGCTCTGAAACCCTCTTGGGTCATGTTCGCACTATATAAAACTTTATAAATAAATAAAAAATAATAAAAACGTATCTGTCACGGCTTTTCTTTTTAAAACAGTTTTTTTTAATGTATCTGTATGACATCAGAGAGCTCGTTTTCATTGAGACGTGTGGCATTAATTAAGTTCTCTATCAGTTGAAGCCTCTGTTGGCTTCATTTATACATTGCACTTAAAATGATATGCAGCAGGGAACTTAACATATGTGGGTAAAGGCAATATGTGATGTGTAAAAGTGACTTGTTTGTAAAAAAGTGACAGAAGCTTCATTAGCCCTAAACTGCCATAATAGAATATGAAGGAATATTGTTCTGCATGTGCAGCTAAGAATGCCTGGGCTGCTTCAAGTGTCAAAACGAACCTGACCTTGGAGTACTTTTGACTTTAAAAAAAATTCTCTTTTTAGTGATCTGGTTTTCACCTACTTCACAGCTTTTGTCATTTGTAGCATAACAACTGTACGTTTTGATCTATATTAGACCTTGGTCTGTTTGTTCTCTTTTTATTTCCCTCCCCTTTTCCCTTCGGTCTTTCACCTCGGGATCACTCAACCCGGGGCGTTTACCTACTTCTGGTTATCGGTTAAGAACCACTGAACCAGGTTTGCGGTAGTGCTAAAATACCCATTATCATTCTTTTGGTCTTAATGAAGTGCAAACAGACCAGTTAGGGGCTAACCTGACATGAAGCATGTTGACCCTATGCACCACACTAGCCTTATAGGACCATTATATCCAGTTGGGGCTCATTACTTGTAACCCCTTTCTGCGTCGGTAATTCCGCTGCAGCGCTAGGGGGGAGGGGGGGGGGCGCGCGGCGCCGCCATGCTCGTGACGGAACCACTCCGTCATGAGCCTCGGGCGCGCACTGTGCTTGTGACGGAGTGGTTCCGTCACCGCCCCGCCCGCTCAATAGAATGCGCCGCGCAGGCGCGAAATCAGTGCAGCGCAGGCGCGGCAGCCAGGCCGTGACGGAACCACTCCATCACCAGTACAGCACGTCCGTGGCTGGTGACGGAGTGGTTCCGTCACCAGCATCCATGTGGTTAATTAGGTTAGTGCCCCCGGTAATAAACACATTTAGTTAGGATTGCCCTCGACCTATTTTAACCCACTCACTCACCGTACTACCTAGCCCACACACCTACACTCACCCTACGGCTTCATCTAACAAAAGACCTCCGCCAAAGTGCCCCTTTGCGGGTGCCTGTCGGGCATTGCAGTGCCAGCCCGACGAGGAGCAAGGCCCAATAATGAAGCATGACATCCTTCGGGGGGGTGTGAGGGCACTTTTTAGAAAATACCTTTCTTTCCCTATCATTAGGAACTGCACACTCCCTATATTTCTGGCCATGTAATCTATACCAAGCACTTTCCCTGTTTGCGCCACAGTGCACTTTCAAAAGGTAGGAAGGGCATGAACAGGGAAACTGCACCCTAATATGCAGGGCAGCCACGAACTAGCGCTGCACTAGGGGCAACATATTCTAGTGAAATAAGGAGCAACCGCTTCAAAGACACTCTGTGTTTCACAGTGCAGTGGGCATGCCGCCTGCTGTTTCAAGAGGGGAGAGAAATTTGTTTGCAGGTGGGTGCAGTCAGTAGGCCCCCCTTCTCCCCCCTCCAGATGGCTGCCTTTAGGAGGCACAATGAAAAAGGCATGTTTGCCTCTGCACCTATGTTAGTAATACGGTGCAGAGTAAAAGTGATTCCCTCATTTGGATGGGGCCACGCCCCCATGCAAATGAGGGAATGCCCTATCATGATAGCTACATGTGCACTAGAGCTATCTGTATTACAGAAGGGAATGCATACGCGTTTGGGGCTCCTTTTGCAATACCACTGTGCCCCAGAGGCACACAAAGTAGGCACCCACGCCCAGGATACAATGTATAAAATGGCTCCTGGAGTTTAAGTCAGAGTGACTGCAGCAAAGTGACCTTTCTAAGCATTCAATCTATTAGTGGGACCTACCTGTAACCACTATGGCTTTTAGTACATTGTCCATGTTGCTTCTTCCCTCACCCTCTCCACTCCCCCTTGTCTGTGTTACTTCTTTCTCCACACACCAACCACACAGTTTCCGTGTTGCTTCTCCCCTCCAACCCTTAAAGATCCTGTTGTTCGTGTTGCTTTTACCCTCCCACCATTAGTCTCCCGTTGTCCGTGTTGCTTCTTTCTTCCCACCCTCCTGTTGTCCGTATTGCCTCTCCCTTTCAACCCCCACCCTCCCTTTGTCAGTGTTGGCCCCTTACACCCAATAGAAAGGGAAACACGCATTGGAAATGCAATAGGTCTCGCATTAGAAAAGTTTGAGTTATTGGTCTTGTAAATGTAATAATTTTTTATTTTAAGTTTATGTTTTTTATAATTTCAAATGTATTAATTTTGTTATTATAAATGGGAATTTTGTTAGAAATTGCAAATGTGACACCTATAGCATTATTGAATGTACATGTTTAGTATTTCCCTGACGTACATGTATTGATATGACAAATTGTAATGTAGTTATAACTTTCGCAAATGTGACACCTATAGCATTTGTAATGCAACATATGTTGTATTTACGTGACTTAGATGTATTGATATTACAAATAACAATGGCTTTTAATTTTTGCTAAATACTTAATTAAAAGTGATTGTAATTTATAATGGCAATACTTTAAACTTTTGTAAATAACTTTTGTGAAGATTATGTTCAGTGTATTTTATTGTGACGAAAATCCAAGAACAGAAGTGAAATATTAACATCTTTTTGTGACATTTGTAATAAAGCTTGAACCATTGAGAGAACTTGTGTTTTTTGCAGAGAACATATTTTAACCAGTTGTTGTTGAATGGTTGTGCAGATTGATGCTGGGGTGGCGCTGAGTGATGCTGTGGTGGTGCTGAGTGATGCTGTGGTAGTGCTGAGTGATGTTGTGGTGGTGCTGAGTAATAATGTGGTGGTGCTGTGGTGGTGCTGAGTGATAATGTGGTGGTGCTTAGTGATCATGTGGTGGTGCTGAGTGCCTGTGTGTGAACAGTGATTGTGTGTGAACAGTGCCTGTGTGTGTGAGCAGCCTGTGTGTCTGAGAGCATTGTGTGTGTGACAGTAACTTGTGTGTGTGAGGGCAGTGTGTGTCAATGCAACAGGGCTCATGTTATCGACCTCAGAAGCATGAAAAGTGTGTGTCTTGGAACGTCTGAGGGCAGCTCATGTTTCAAGCTTGCTTGAAGACGGTCATGCAGCGCTGGGGGTGGAGCAGATGGTCCTGTTTATGACCTGCAGAGCGCGTGTGAAGTGGGCGCGGATGAAGTGACTGGGGGTGAGGGGGTGTGCAGCCTGGTGTGCTGAAGCCTGGTAGCAGAGGCGGCGCGCGCACACAAAGTGGCTAAGTGGCTGGTGGCAAATGGACGCACATCAAAGGATCCGCGAAAGTAGCATGCAAGCAGAGGGCTTTTGTTATTTATTTATTTCCTCCCATCTGTACTAGTGCTCGTGCTCAAATGACCCCAGATAACACGTAAATCATAAATGATGAAAGCCCAAGAAATAATGTTGGGTTACTGCCACAATATATGTACAGTTCATGAATGTGCAATTCGTTGTTTGCTGATAGCTGGATTAATAAAGCTAAAAAAAGTTAAACTTGACATACAGATAATGTGTAAATAAGTATGCGCGTTTGGACATGTTTCACATGTCTCCCTTTTGAAGAGACATAATAACTGCAGGGAAAATAACTTGTTTTACACCTTACTGGTGTGCTCCTGCATTGTGCTTAACGTTTTAAAGAATTTGCATTTTTAGATACTTGGGTTTCCGTGATTTGCTACTTATTTGTTGCTTGATGAAGACGAACTGAGAGGTCAAGTCAGAGCAGGACGCAAGTATACAAAACAAAGCCTTACCTGGCCTAGCCTGCATGACACTGCTCTCTCCAGCCAAAGCACATACAGACCCGGAAAAGTGGTCACATTAGCATATGTATAGCTGCTTAGCAACAGCTTCCATCCCCCAAAGCCCCCAGCCCCTCTGATGCTCCATGCACCTCACCCAGGAACAGGTAGTTTAAAAGTAGCTAGTGCTTGCAATGAGCCGCGCAATGTGAGCTTCCCAGAGAAGTCTGGCAAGTGTATGTGGTGAGGAAATGGGGGATTGCTTATAGACTGGCCATTCCTTGATATAGGGTCACACATTTTGAAATACGAGTTACAAATATTTTATAACAACATAGAATAATATAAAAAGTGTGACAAACTCGCACGAAGTGTATAAAAAATATAGAATGTGTCTGTGAGTATTTTCCGGCCTCACAATGAACCTTGACCTTTAATTACATACTGTTTTTCAGCGGGGATCCTAAAAAGCAATTTAATTCATAAAGGCGAAAAATCAAAAAAAGTTTAAAAAACAAGTGTTAGAAATGAAGTGTGATAGTATGACATCCTATTAATCTAAAGATTATTGTCAGCTGAGGAAACATGAGATTAAAACAATTACCAGAGCATAGGGAGGATGAGGAAGACGGGGCAGACTGAGGCAGCAGGAGAATGAGGGAACGTGAGAGAGTGGACAATGGTCGCCTGTTTGCTGTTTAATTAAAGCACGGCGAGAAGAGGCCCGCATTGTGCTGAGCAGTGGTAGCAGGATAAAAACAAGCATTGGCAATATAATACAAGAACATCTCCGAAAGAAAATAAAACGCTTTCTATAGAGGACAGGAACGGTGGGCGAATCAGGCTGGTGGCCTGAGAAGCATCCGTGAAGCAGGGGGCGGAGAGCCGAACCCTTTGATGTAGCTCACGGCACGGAAAAAAAGCAATTAGGGGGGAGGAGAAGTGAGGCCAGCGCGCACTGTGCAGCCTGGGGAAGCCTGTGGGAGGGAGGCTGATGGCTTTGATGTGGGGAAATGCGCGTGCTTGTGTCAACGTGCACTGCATGAAATCGCCAGTTTGGTTAAGCTCTGGATAAGCCCCTATATATCTCGCCAGCAATGCGCAAGCGCATTAGCAGGCGAGACCTAAAAAGCGCTATGAAGCAGCCATCCCTGGCCACGTTATAGCCTGCTGCTGAGCATTTGCTCCTTCTCATCTACCCTCCCTCCCGCTGGCAGTGCTGCTCACCAGACATAAGAAAAAAATATCGCTATGAAACATTCATAGCACTTTCTTTTTAAAAACTGTTCGGCATGCTGCACAGCAGCTACTTATTTATCAAAACAAGTGGTCCTGAGCTTACAAGAATGTGGAAAACAATTGTATATAGATCACAATGGAATTCTATATAGTTCAGGATTCCTTGACCAGCCGGCCAGGGAATGTTTATTAGTTCAATAAGTTTATAATCTCAGAATACAACATATAACCCAAGACATAAGGGTTACATTAGGGCACAGTCCTGTGCCATACAAGAGGGGGAGAGGTGAGAAAGTGAAGGTAAGTGAAGAAAATTATCAGGCAAACAGAGTGAGCTTACAGGTCACTGAAATAAGTTTACATTGACAGTTTACATTGACAGTGTATCCTGGAGTTATTCATACAAACAATAGTATCAGGGAGTTACATGTATGAATTACTCTACGGTCGACGTTTCGATCCCCAGCTCAGTTACAACGGGATCATCATCAGGACAAGAAAAATAGTTTTGCCTGAACAAAAGTCATTTACAACACCTAGTTGGTGGGTTGAAGTAGGATTATCTTCAACAGCAGCTACAACCTGGCTAAAAGACATTGACAAAGGCAAAAGCTATCACTTAGATAAGACCTACTAGCTTTGCCAAAGTTTGTTTCATTTGGTGCTGTTTGACGGTCTTAGGTGCCACTTTGTTCTGCTTACAGCACTAAAATCGACCAGCAGTATCTTAAAAGTAACAGATTGCTGGCTTTAATTTTTTGCACAACTTCCATTAGACATTCAGGAGGTTTTGCCTTTTGTGTGGTGCCATGATGTAACATATGCAACCTGGCAAAAATATTTTCAGATCAGAATGGACAAATGAAAACACAGCGTATACTTAAGAACCAATACACATTCATCATGGGAAAGCATCACATATTGTGCAGCTTAGTGTCTGCTACTTAAGCACCCTTAATGCCACATAACTATGTCAGCTGAGTTCAAAATACATTTACACCAAACATATTTGTAGCAAATAGAAGCAGGCTGACTAAGATTTGCCTCCGGCAGTGACTTTTTTAAGTGATTTGTTTTAGTAAATCCATGACAGCGTTTGATCCCGTTGCTCCTCATTTTGGCAAGAAGCTTGCTGGCAGTTAGGCCAGTAGCACAGCTGCAGAGGAGGCAGAAGCGGGGGCAAGCAGCATCAGGGGATTGCAGGATCAGGAGCTGAACAGCAGTGTGAATATGGACCCAGTAAAGGTTTCCTTAGCAGTCTTTATTCAACGAAAATTATAAGTGTATTGTACCGAATGTACTGAAATTAAATTGCAGATGTTATGCTCACAAATCTTAAAACATTTAAGTATACCTCAATACTATACATTCTCATGCCATCACAACATTACAAACACACAACAGGACGGCTCCTCGGGTTACCTACCATAATAAACTATTTGCCCATATGCCACCAGGATTTCTACGCTCAGCGCTCACAAGTGTGGTGTGCTGCAATTCATGAATGATTCCGAGTAAAGCTGATTCAGCATTCCATCAATTTTGGATCACAAAATGTAGCCCCATAAATTGATTAACAGTTACACCTCTCTTTTACAGTGCTTAGAAGTAGCCACAGTGTGCAGATAAAGCAATATATTAAAAAAAAGCTTTATATTCACTGGCTCCCTTCCCTTTAAGTGACTGCTCAAACCGTGACAACAATGTTCACACCTGCTTAAAATTTGGTCCCTTCTTTTCAGTGCTAAAGCTCATTTAAAGTGTGCCTTTTTATTTATTTTATTTTTTGTGTATTCAATTTAAAATGACTACTTATGTAGCTTGCTCCGCAAATGCTCAATTGAATAAGATCTTCAAATGGACCCCTACAGAGATCAGGAGAACAGTCACCCAGGAGCTAGCCAGTAGCAAGCTTGACTACGGCAACGCACTCTACGCCGGCACAACCCTAAAACTCCAAAAGAAATTACAGCGCATCCGGAACGCCTCTGCCAGACTTATCCTGGACATTCCCCACCAAAGCCACATCTCCAGTCACCTGAGAGACCTCCGCTGGCTTCCGGTGAACAAAATAAACACCTTCAAGTGCCTCACACATGCCAACTATTTTGAGGAGCAAATAGCCTCAGCCGCTAATTCCGCGAGAGAGACCTATCGAATAGTGAAACTCCTCACCAAAATACAAGACCCTCCATCTTCCCCAGACGTGGATGGCGCAAAATGCAACCAAATGGCAGATTTCTTTTCGGCAAAAATTGCTAAAATCCTGAATTCCCTTCCAGCCCCATCTACCACTCAAGCACTCCTTGGCTCCTCCCCTCTCCAAGACACCCCGAGATTAACTTCTTTCTCCCAAATCTCCATTGAAACGTTTCTCAACGTTTTACAGAAAGTCAAAAGTGGCTCCCCATCAGACCCAGCCCCCATTAGTAAATTGAAGCTAGTTGCTCCCACTATTGCTCCCCTGTTTACTAAGCTGATCAACGCCTCCTTTGAAAACGGTATAGTCCCGGCGAACTGGAAAAAAGCCATAGTTAAGGCTCTCATAAAAAAACCGCACTTAGATCCCACAGACCCTTCCAATTTCAGACCAATCTCATTGCTACCAGCTATGAGTAAAATAGCCGAACGAGTAGCAAATCATCAACTTTCGGATTTTTTAGAGACCAACCATCTTCTCCGCATGTCCCAGACAGGCTTTAGACCAGGACAGGGGACTGACACCGCTTTGTTAGCCGTTGTCGAGGAAGCCAGGGGCATATTGGACGCAGGAGGATCAGTGGCAGTGATCCTCCTCGACCTGAGTGCCGCCTTCGACACGGTGGACCATGCAACCCTTGTCCAGCGCCTTGGCCTAATAGGAGTGGCTGACTCCGCCCTGGCCTGGATATCATCCTTTCTCAAAGACAGGTCCTTCCAAGTGGCTGACGGGTACTCCGTCTCCACTGCTCAGTCTCTTAGGTGTGGTGTGCCTCAGGGATCTTCCCTGAGCCCCACACTTTTTAATGCTTACATGGCTCCCCTTGAGGATGTTGTAAAGCCGTTTGGCATTAAATCAATAATGTATGCTGATGACACCCAGCTGGTCGTCTCCCTTAACCAGGCTGACAACGCCTTGTCCAATCTGAGCAGCTGTCTGGAGAAGGTGCATCAATGGATGTGCGAATCAAGGCTAAAACTAAATGGGGAGAAATCGGAAATACTCCTCTTAGGAACCTCCAACAAAATTCCCACTTCCCTTCCTTGGCCACCGTGCATGGGAACACCACCCATTCCCAAGTCCGAAGTCAAGAGTTTAGGGATATGGCTTGACCAGGATCTAAGTTTCAAAACGCAGGCGAGAAAAACGGCGGGAACCTGCTTCGGCCTGATAAAAATGGCTCGAAAGATTTTACATCTACTTCCGCTCCAGTCCAGGAAACTCTTGCTGCAGGGGCTTGTGAACTCCAGACTGGACTATGGAAATGTCCTGTATCTGGGGGCCCCAGCCTCAGTGACCCATAGACTTCAATGCGCACAGAACGCGGCGGCAAGAATCCTCACAGGAACTTCAACGAGGAATTCGGCCAAACCAGCTCTCAGAAGTCTGCACTTGCTGCCAGTAAAGGAGAGGGTCAATTTTAAGACCCTGTGCATTACTCACAGAATTTTGCACAATGAAGGCCCTCCCATTCTCAGGACACTGGTGACTCAACAACAGTCAAGTCGTCAACTAAGATCCAACTCTCTTTCCCTCGCCAATGTCCCTAGAATTAGGAAGGCCAGAACAGGCGGCCGCCTGTTCTCCTA
This sequence comes from Lissotriton vulgaris, assembly GCF_964263255.1. Lineage (NCBI taxonomy): Eukaryota > Metazoa > Chordata > Amphibia > Caudata > Salamandridae > Lissotriton > Lissotriton vulgaris. The sequence goes on along the minus strand of NC_141697.1, from coordinate 334,200,450 downwards.
TAATGCTCCTAGACTGTGGAACGCCCTTCCTCTTTACCTGAGGCAAGAACATAACCACCTCAGGTTTAGGAAACGCCTAAAAACCCTACTTTTCCCTTGAGCTCGCCTTCCTGACCATTCCTTCCCTCAGTACCGTGGTCTTTTTTCAGCGCCGGGATGCCTTAGGGTAGCTGCGCGCTCTAGAAAACATAAAATCAAATCAAATCAAAGCCACATCTCCAGTCACCTGAGAGAACTCCGCTGGCTTCCGGTGAACAAAATAAACACCTTCAAGTGCCTCACACATGCTTACAAAGCTCTACACACCTCAACTGCTGCCTCTCTTCTACATAATGACCAGACACCTCCGCTCCACCCATATGGCCCTGGCCACTATCCCACGGATCCGAAAAACATTGGCTGGAGGGAGATCGTTCTCCTGCCTCACTGTGAAGACCTGGAACGCCCTACCTCTGCACCTCCGGTAATCACCGTCTACCTCTGCACCTCCGGTAATCACCGTCACTGCCTTAATTCAGGAGAGACCTCAAGACCTGACTCTTCAACTGAACTGCAGATTCCCCCCCAGGGCCTTGAGACCCTTATGGGTGATTAGTTGCGCTATATAAGAACCCTGATTCATTTCCTGTCTCCTTTTTAATTTTGCCTTTATAAAGTGTTTACGTGCAATTGTAGCTGCTTGCAATTTGAGTGCTTCATCAGCTGATAACTTCTTGTTGCCGTCACAAAAAGTAATGGTAAATTATTGGCACAAAAGTAAGGCTTGTTATTTTTTTAAAACATCACAGGTAAAAGAGTCAATATTTTTTACAATAATATTTTGTGTTGCAAACATTTGGTGGCAACACTTATGCAGTGGTTATTTGTATGGCATATGCCTGCGATAAAAAAATGTCTGTAAAAATAAAAAAACACAAAACAATTGCACCAGTATGCATGGTCAGATCTGTTGGCTCTGGTAATGCTAGTTTCTAAGGAGTTTGAAACAATTACACACAGTGATTTACTTTGACTTTGGCAGGAGGTGGCACAAACCTCATCCTAAAATGTCTGCCACTTCCACCTCATGCAGAGATGTGGCAGGGGCGGAGCCACACCATTAAGAACCGTGGTGAGCCCTTCCCACCAATTCTAAACCAGCAATAGGGCTTGTCTCCCGGTTTACATGAGACAGGTGTCTGGTGGAAGAGACATTCTGCTCCATTCAAGTTTGAGGGGGCAAAGCCTCCTCCCTGGGATGGAGAAACCTTTGAAACTCACCATCTCAAAACCGCAAGTGTGGGGCTGATGATAGTGACAATCCCTAAAGATCTGGTGGCCCACCTCTTTCTACATCGCAAGCCTACTTGGCAGTTCAGGCAGATTGCCCAGCAGAAGAAGCAGCACATAACTTCTTATTTTACAATTAAATAAGTCAGTTGCTCGCCTCGTGGTTGTGGGGCAAAGATATTACACGTGCAGGGCTTCCTCCAGAAACACTAAATCAGAGCCAACGTGCACTACCAACTGCAATCTAGCCAGTACAATCAAACAGTTTATTAAATACAGACTAGATATACTAGTAAAACTGTGGTTTCTGCCAAAATGACAAACTGCAGTCAGTCTGTGCACACTGCCAGGACATCATTTAAATGTTTCTAAATGGAAGATTCATAGCCACGCACACTTTATATAAATAATAGCACTGGTTGCACCAACACACCTTTTACAGATCAATCATCTTAGAACGCCTCCTCAAAAACAAGTCTATACGGAGACTTGAGACCAGTTTAGGCTTACCGGCTCTAACTAAAACTTGCTCTCCATTACTGTGTCATCCATTTACCACAACAAATGGGAGATCTATTAAATGTGATTAGAATTTATTGTCTTTAGTCAAAGACCATAAGATGTTATTTAAGGATCCACCAATGTCTAACCGCAGATTCCTCACCTTTAGATTCTATCCAAGAGACAAACTCGATCTGGAAGATTTTAACATAATTGCTCCAACGTGCTGGTACGAGGCTCCATGCAGCTCCAGGAGGACTTCATCCTAGAAGTGACGATGGAGTCACATAAAAGCAACACCTCAGCGAGTCAACATCATTTTCTTTCTAAACTGTCAGTGCCCTCACACTTGGAGCACAATAATCAGTAGTACCAGTGTGCAGATCTTTAATTTGGGACCTTTTTAGATGGGAAAAAGAAACTATTCCACAGAGACTGGGAGGGCGCTAAGAAACTGTGATTAGCTGGAGGGTCCACTAGAAAGAGCACTACCGGAAGTAAGTAACTCGTTTTCTGATGGATACTTCTAACCGCAAATTCCTCATCTTTAGAAAGAATAACAAAGCAGTACCTTCTAAGGTGGTGGGTCTATAGAATGTCTAATAGCAAAAAGTCCTGCAGGACCGAACAGGTAAAATGCCCTTGCCTTTAGACCTGACTGTCAAGGCAGTTGTGCTTTGTGAATGTGTGTACTGACACCCACGTCACAGTCTGACAGATGTCAAGGATAGGCACTCTGCATGTCAGCACAGTGGAGACAGCCTTAGCCATGGTGAAATGGGCCCTCAACCCCTTGGGAGACGGAGTCTTGCCAATGCATAGTAGAATTTGGTACACAGAACTATCCACCTTGATAAAGTCCTTTTCTGCACTGACTTGGCTTTCTTTGCCGCAGAGAACGCAACAAAGAGCTGATTGCTTCTCCAATAGTCCATGGTGTGATCAATGTGAATGCTTAAAGCTTCTTTAGGGTCCAGCCAGTGGAGTCCCTCCTGCTCTACTGAGGGGTGATGCGGGGACGATAGAAGAGTGAGGATTGCCCAGTATGAAAAGCAGTGACAATTTTAGGCAAAAAGGCTGCCTTTATCATTAGCACCACTTTGTCTCGGAAAAAGGTGGTGTAGGGTGACTGCACTGAGAGAGCTTGCCTCAACAAGAAACACGGTCTTCATAATCAGTGGACATAGTAGGCAGCTGTACATGGGTTTGAATGGCAAACAGATGAGGAAAGCGAGGGCCAAATTAAGATCCCACTGTGGCATCCCAAAGGGTATTGAGGGGGGAATACATGAGTCAAACCTTTTAGAAATCTCATCAACGCATGTGATTTGAACAAGAACACGTTCTGTAAAAGTGAAAAGTCTGAAAGGGGCGACAAATAACATTTAGAGGTGCCCACTGCAAGTCGTTTCTCGGTCTGGGATAAAACGTAAGTCATCCAACAGCTTGGCCTCGAACAGGTCAGTATTAAGGGTTACAAATCAGGCTAAAAACGTATTGCAGCATAGACAGACTTTGAAAAGGTCGAACCGTGCAACAAGGATGACATCCACAACCTTGGGAAGACGATAGAAAGCAGCCATTGCTCAATCTCTCAAGCATGGAGGCGCAAGATCCTGCCCTGCTGGTCCCGGTCGTTCCTGACCTTATTCAGGACTGGGGGCAGGAGAGGGAGCGTCAGAAAGGTGTGTGTGATGTACCAACCCTCAATCATCTGTAATCAGTCTCTGAGAGAGAGGCTTCTTGGATATTCCAGCTCTCAAAAGTTTTGACATTGCCAGTGGCAAAATTATCCAACCAGGGTTCTCCCTATTGCTGAGGATTACCAGTGTCACGCTGGTGTGTGTCCGCCATTTGCGATCTGCTAGGCGCTACAGCCTAGTTAGTATGCACTGGTGTTCATAGATCCCGCCAAGTGGTCCATAAGCAGGGAAATGTCCTGGCTCTTCAGTCTTCTCTAAAGACTCCAACATGAGTTCCAGTTCTTTATATGCTTCCTAAAGAACACAAGAATGTACAGAAACTGCCAAGAAGACCAATCATGTTGACTTGCGGATCAATAAATGAGCTGGTAAGCAAGTACATGGACACCTGTTTAAAGGAATTTCTGAGGAGCGTAAGCGTATACATAAAATGAAAAAAATCAAACAAGTTACTTACCTTCGTTAACACTCTTTCTGGCAGAGACTATCCAGCCACACATTTCTCTATCCTCAGGCATCAGGTAGGATCCGGAAACTTTTCAGCAGAACCTCTACACACTGGAAGGTGGCGCCATGTGGTTCTGCCCTGATGCTGTTCTGCTCCAGAAATGACATGTGGTGCCTATATAGGTGTCACACCAGTGCACTTACATCAGTTGCTTTCAGACTGTCTGCACCCCCATATGCAGAAGCCAAAAAGCAAATTGCTGTGCAGATTCCTAGACTTGGGATCTGATTAATGCCAGAACAGGGAGAGTGAAAATGTTGGTGAGGTATCTGCGGCTAGATGGAGCCTCTACCAGAAAAAGCGTTACTAAAGGTTAGTAAATTGTTCTTTCAATAGAGACTTCTAGCTGCAGATTCCTCAACTTTTGAATAAATACCAAAGCAACACCCATTCGGAGGTGGATCTGTGAATGGACTCAAAATAGAAAGACCTGCAGGACCAAGCAGGTAAAATTCCCCTCTTTGCGAACTAGTCAATAGTGCTTTTTGAACGTGTGAACGGACGCCAACACACAGCCTGGCAAATGTCTAGGACAGAGCCACCACATGCTAGTGCAGTGGTAGCTGCTTTGGCCCAGGTAAAATGAGAATGCAAATCTTCCGGAGACTGCTTTTAGTCATTGCGTAGCAGATGTTAATGCAGAGCAAGATCTAATAGTAGCTGGTTCTCTTCTGCACTGCCTTCACTCCAGAGAACCCCTCAAAGAGCTGCCACCACCCAGTGATCTTTGGTATAATCTATATAGAAACTCAGTGCTCTCTTTCGATCCAAGTGATAGAGCCTCTCCTCCTTAAAGTGGTGAGTTGGAGGCGGAGCATAGATCGCTGACAGAGTGATGGTTTGATCGACGTGGAAAGGTGTCACAACTTTCGGAAGGAAAGAAGCCCGAGGCCGTAGAGCCTATTTGTCTCTGAAAAAGGAAGTGTATGGTGAATTGCCGAGTTGATGGCGATGAGGAACACAGTCTAAATAGTAAGGAAGCTCGAACTGAGTGCACATCAGAAAAGGCAGGACAAGATGAAGGTCAACTTGGGCATGACAAAAGTAGAAGGGAGAAACGTGTTGCAGTCCTTTAAATAAATCGCATCACAATCGGTAACTTAAAACGAGGGCTGCTCTGGCAAATGTAAGAAGTCCGAAAGATAACCCTTAACTGGGCCCAAAGCAATGCCTTGCCGGGCAAGAGACAGAATACCAGAACATCAGTTAACTTGGCCTGGAGGGGGTCAATCTGGTGTATCCAGCAGCAAACCAAAAATCTGTCCCAATGGCAGTCTTCTACAGTTTTAATTGCATGACGCCTGGCTGCCAAAATGACATAAACCATCTACAGAGGATGGTTGATGAAGGTGTTCAGCTATCACTTCTCATCTCCAAACATGAAGGTGATGATTGCAATGGCCCGGGGCAGAACCCAGTCCTGTTGCTTGGACACCTGGTCTTCCCAATGGGGATGCCTGATCGGAGGACTCAAGCCCAGGAGTTCGGAATACATATTCTTTGAGCCCAATCCAGAGCAACTAGGTTAATTTGGGTCCAGTCTGTTAACATTTTCTTGAGAACTCAGGGCAGGAGTGGTATCAGCAGAAAGGTACACAGAAGTCCCAAGTTCCACTCGAGGCAGAATGTGTCTCTGACCAAGACATGCCTTGGAAACTCCAACATGCAGTAGCACTGACATAGCGCATTCTTAGCAGTGGCGAAAAGATTGAGCCAAGGTTCTCCTATTTACATAAGAGACCCCTTGCGCTACTTCCACGTGTAGCTGCTACTCATGATCAACTAGGCATCAATGGCTGAGCTGATCTGCCCTGGCATTCGATGATCCTACCAGGTGGTTCACTACCACCGCCCTGTTTGTTGCAGTTCCACATGGCGGGGTTGTTGCCAGTCTCACCTTGATGGACGACAGGAAGGCTTTTAATGACAAGTGGATGGCCCTCAGCTCATGAAGGTTGATATGTAGCCAGAACTCCACCTCTGGGCTCTGCCTCTACCAGATGGCTGCTCCAACCTAGAAGCTTTGCATCAGTCACCACTGTCAGCTCTGGGTGGGCAATGGAGCGGGGTCTGCCACAGACCCAATTGCAGTCCAGTAACCACCACTGCAGATCTTTTGCAGTGTTTTCCAAAATCTGAATAATGCTGGGGAGGTTCACTTAATGTTGGGCCCACTGGGGCTTCAGATCCCACTGGATAGCCCATGTATGCCACCTAGTTTGCTCGACCAACAGGGTGCAGGAGGCCATCAGTCCCAGCAGCTTCTGAGTGGACCTCACTGAAATCCTGAACCAAGGCGTAAAGACTGGGATGATAGTCTGAATTCCTGTACTTTCTTTCCCGGGGGAAGGCAGGTAACTGAACTGTGTCCAGAATGGCTCAAAAGAAGGGGAGAGTCTGAGAAGGAATCAGGTGTGACTTTTGCACATTGATAGTGAACCCCAAAGATGACAGGAGGTTTGCCGTAGCCTGGAGGTGGTTGAAGACTGCCTGGGGTGAGCCCACCTTTAGCAACCAATCACCAAGGTAGGGAAGGGCAGGTACCCCTGACCTCCTGAGGTGTGCTGCCACCACCGACATCAGTTTTATTGACACCTGAGGGGTTCTGGTAAGTCTAAAGGAAAGCACAGCAAAGTGGAAATGTTCAACTCCAACCATGAACCGCAGGTAGCACTGTTCAGCCAGCAGGAAGGGTATATGGAAATAGGCATCCTGCAGGACCAAAGCTGCCATCCAGTCTAGGGGGTCGATGGAACACTAAACCTGGGCTAGGGTGAGTATTTTGAATTTCTCTCCTCGGGCGTTAAGCATTGTAAGTGCGCAGATATAGAATAAGCCCCAGACCTCTGTTTGTTTTCGGCACCAGAAAGTAGTGGGAATAAAAATCCGTCCTATTTCTGGCACAGGCACATACTCGATGGACCCTTTGTCCAAAAGAGCTTGCACTTCCTGCTGCAAAATGGGGAGATGGTCCTCGGTCAGTCGTTGTGGGTGCGGTGGAAGGTGAGGCGGACAAGAAAACAATCTGTAGGGCCCATCTGATGAGATCGCTTGCCATCCAGGTAAGAATCCATGGATTCTGTCACCCGTCAGGTGGCTGTGTCCCTGCAAGAGTACATCTGATCTACTGTTAATCTGGACTGGCTGGTTCTCTTTGAGAACCTTCGTATGATTAGTTTGCAGACCCTCCTCCAGGTGCATATAGCTATGGTATTTAATTCAAAAGTTAAGGGATCTGTGGCTAAATGTCTATCAGATAAACAAGTTACTTACCTTAGGTAACGCATTATCTGGTAGAGACATAGTGTAGCGGCAGATTCCTTAGCACCCTACCCATCCTCCCACCTCTGTGAACGACCTGTAGTGGAAGGGTTATACCCTTTCTTCAGCACTGGTTTCATACACCAGTGATCATTGTTTTATGAAGTTTTGTGATTCAATGAACCATTTGGTCTTACCTCATACACCTTGACTAGATATTATCATACCATTCATTTCTGTTTTCTAGTTATTGTTTCACAGATACATTGATCTTTTTTGGTACACTGTTTCCACAGCCAGTTTCTATAGTGGCTCCGCATTGTGGCAGAGTCATTTTCACAGAAGTAACTAACATCTGCGCGTAGGAGGGGAATTATATGACGCCACTGACATCATAATTGGAGTCGACGTCATCACGGAGTCATATGGCTCTGTCCCCCAGCATGCAGAGGTACTGCTGGAAAAAGTCTGGACCCAGTCTGAAACCTGGGGAGAATTAAAAAGTTAAGGAATCTGCGGCTAGATGTCTCTATCAGATTGACAACACTTGTGCCTATTGCCCAGCCAATGGAATCAGTGATGTTCAAGCCACAGCGAATTGTGAACTTGGCAATGTCACCATCTTAAATCATCTTAAATAGTACCAGGTTAAGGTCTTCGAACACACCAGGGAGGACTAGTGTCACCAAAACAGCTGGCACTAACTGATCGGAGGGCCAAGCTGGTAGAAGAAAAGGCATGTTTGCTGAATAATTCCACTCAACTAGGTTCCCTATCAGATGGAGTGGTGAGAAATGTGTTGGGATTAGAGTTGCTCGTGGAGGCCTGCACCACTAGGCTTTCTGGCGAAGGGTGATGCAAAGAAAAGCCTGGTCGTCACAAGCAGGGAGAAGGCACCTGACTGGGGGGGCTCAGAGCAGAGTTTTACATAAGACCCCAATAAGGTATCCATCACTGCCTTATAAAAGGGAAGAAGCTGCTCAGAAGACCTTTGCCCAGGTTTGAGGACTTCTGACAGAACATTAGTTTTAATCTCCAAGGCGAGGAGCAAGCTGTCCTTATGCATCACCATTGCATAGGAAGCAGATTCCTCTGTGGCTGGTCCAGGGGGAGAAAAACACACCTGTCTCCAGGGAGGTATATAGACCACTGACCTCCTGTAAGGCCTCATACCTGCTGTCACTGTAGTAGGGCTGAGCGAACTCAACACCCAGGATCCCAGTCATTATACGAATCGGTCCCAAAAAGGAAACGCAAGGAGTTTTGTCGAGACTGTTATAATTCAAGTGGGGGAAGCGGTGCCTTAAGCGGATTTGGGTGCAACATCAATGGAATTAAAACCGGCGATGACTCGGCAACAGAGAGGGCAATAAGGGCTGCGTTTTCTGGTGCTGAAATTGGAATATGGGGCCAACAATAAACAAATGCGTCCTTCTGTAATTCAACCGGTGCTCATGTAAAGCACTCTGATACCTTTGGTTCGGGCTATATAAAACTCCAGAAAAATAAATATATATGTGGGTATGAGCAAGTCCAACAGAGCAAAAAAGTGTCTGGAGGTTTGTGGAAGAAGATGCGATTGCTCAGGTAGGCAGGACCTGTGTCGTATAGTGCTATGAACGTTTGAGTGAGGACTCTGCATTCATGCGTTTGTGCACTGGGAACCAGTGGAGCTCCCAGAGGTGTGGTATGATGCAGGACCTACATGGGGAGTCTGGCTGCTAAATTCTGGATGGTCTGTAATCTTCTGGTGAGTTCTTTGCTGATTCCGGCATAGAGGCCCAGCTTGCATGTGATAAGGTTTTGTTTGACGGTCTTCCCTGGGCTGCTAGGTAGCCATTTTTAGATTTTCCTCAGCATTTTCACGTGTGATGATCCAGTTTGCTCGCCATGATAATTCCGAGGTTCCTGCAGTAAGTGCTGGGGTGGGAGAGGCACCAAGGGCGGTAGGCTAGCCACCAGGTTGGACTTCATCCAGTTGGTAACTTTCACATCAAGCAGGTGATGAACTTGTTCAGAGTGTTGGGGGTGTTATCTAAGAGGGAGAGTATGAGTTGCATGTCATCAATGTAGGAGGATGCACAATAAATTGTTAGAAGTGAGTTGCTAATATCCATGAGCAATGTAACTTGATTGAAATAAGGCACCACAGCTGATTAGGATATCAGTGGAACAGAGTTTGATTACATCAACCTGAATGTAAACCCAGCACTGGCAGTGTTGATCGGTTAAACAGAGTTCAATTACATTGGCCTAAAAGGGGATTCATCACTAGCAATAAATCAAGGTTTGTTTGAAGTAGGGGTGTTAGTAGAGGCTTGTGGCAGTCACTTGGTGAAGGTTGTAGAAATGGCAGGTTTCATCAAAGTGGTCAGTTGGTTGCCAAAGGTCAGAACAACACAGGCAAGTAGGTAACTGGTTGTGATTGACAACTGCTCTGTGTTTATGTACATAAGTCACTACAGAGCTTATGTAGGCATAGGAGCCTAGTGGTGTTTTGAAACTGGATTTTACATTGTATGATGTTTTCAAGTATTTATGTCGGAAGAGACAGTTCACATTTGGTTATGGAAGAGCAAGCGTTACCCCAGTGATGATGGAGGTGGAGGTAAAGTCCCCATGATGCTTTCTGAATTAAGAGCTGAGATGGATAATAATGTTACTCAATATCCAGGTGTTGGTGAAAATTGTTAGACATCCCAGCATGGCATTTAAAATTAATTGTGTTGAAAAGATTTAAGATGTTTTTCTATTACGGTTGATTGTAGTTTTTTGCTCGCCTTGCTGATTTTAGTATCACATGGCGGTGGTGTTGCCCATGAGGACCTGATCAGCTTCAGTTAGATGGAAGTAGGAATAGTTTCACCGCCATAAAAATGGCCCACAACTCCAACAGGATGATGTGAAGAAGAGCCTCCATCAGAGAACAGAGTCCTCTGATCTCCATCTCTCCAACATAACTATAGTATTGCTACTCTAGATTTTGTTTCATCCATTTGTTAAAAATACTGTCTCGCATAGAAAAGCCAAGGAAACATGCCAGGTTTGCATTGTTTAAAATGTTACAATGCTGACTTTACTTTCTCGACAAACAGGAGAGACCCATCCAGTGGCATGTCCATAAAAGAGTATTCAGGTCCGGAGAGAGACCAATGGATCACATCATAGCATGCCACCAAAGCAACATGTTAGTGCCAACAGCTCTGTGCAAGCAGACAATATTGTCGAATCTAGAGCGGATGATGTACTTTGCAAAGTCCTGACCATCACTAAATTGGCTTGAAATTCCTCAGGAACTTTCGTAAGATCTTGTCAACTATGTTTCATAATTCATAAAGCATTGGTATATGTCTTCAACAAGCCGCTGGCACTGACTGAACACAGTGCTGTAGTGTAGTTCCTATATTCCCAATAGGCTCTGCGCATTGGAATAATATATCCTATAGATATGACGTAGGACTTAGATCAGTAGGTCTCTATCGAATATACTAAACTTAATAGTGAGTGCAAGCTAGCTCAGAGGCCACTAGAAACTTTCTCGGATAAACAAGAAGGGATTCGTTTCTGACAACCGCATAAACATGACAACTTTATTTCCCTAGGACTGGAATAACTATCTTCAGAGTCGTGGAAACAATAGATAAGTGTTTCACTCAGTCAATCGTGCATGCTTCGTTTCTATAGAGTGTGCACAGAAATAGAGAGACGGGCGTTTCGATAAAAAGGGTTTATTGAACAGTCTTCTATCTCATGCAAGAGAGGTGAACTTCTACAAACGTTATGCAGAATGCAAAGTATAATGCTTACAGCGTAAACAGTAATATGAAATAATACTGTAAGAGCATTGTATGGTTTCTAAGCCATATAAAAATACATACATAAATAACACTGGCCAAAATACTCAACTGGTGCTTCTAAAATACACCTACCCCAATGTACCTAACCTAAGTCTAGTACAAGGGACGAAGTAAGTATGGTCTTTAGCATAGGTTTAGTGTTTGCCAAGAATTTGCCAGAGGTTTCTCTAGGTTCTAATCAGCTCCATACCTTGGATTGAAGGAGGTCTGGTATCTCTGTCTCGGGACTCGATTTCCCAACACCACACAAGGGGAGTCAGAAACACTGGAGCTGGATCTCTCGGCAGAGGAGGGCAGCTTCCTGATCATTGCTTCAGCTGGAGAGTCGGCTTCCTTCGGCACTTGCTGTAGAGAGCTGCGTCGGGCAAGTAGGTCGTCAAACTGCACCGACCCACACCATACTTTGCTATAGCAAGTGAAGGTATATTTATACCATGAAGGTGTTTAGGAATGCCATAGTTGACGTAAAGTCGGGCATATGAACGTCATGAATGAACCTCTAAGAAATAGTTGTTCATTATAAAATAACTGAGTTCTTGGGGAAAACAATATTCAAGCAAGGGGAAGTCCCTAACGGCTTAAGCTGGTTTTCCAAGAAATCGTTGTGACGTAGATGAATGGATGGAAGTAGCCATGCCTGTATTTGGGTAGCATGGGCTATGCCTAAATAAGGGCTTGATTTCTATGCCTATGTAAGGGCAACGTGAATTGTACTTATATAAGGGCATGAATCAGGAAAATGCATTCGGAATCTAAAACGCCATACAACAGTGCTAGACTGGCCAAGGAAAACATTCACTTCCCCACGGCCTCAATACATTTTGAAGAGTCGTCGCTGAAAAAGAATTGAGGCTCACCCTACTGGTAGAAGACCATCAAACTTTTAGCTGTAGGTGTTACATCAAAAAAAAATCAGGGCTGCCTGGCGTTAGCCTCTGGAAACCTGCCTGTTCACCAGGTGCCCATAAGAGTGTCAGCCAGGGCTCCGTTAAATGGAGGTTTGTCCTGATTGCAAACCTTCTGTTACTGTACTTGTTCTGACTTCCATAGTTAGCAGTTGTAAATCCACCACCTGTGCCACCCTTTTAATTACCACAGCAAAGGATGCACACTCGTCCATTGGCGGTCCATTGGGTGGGTACTCACAACTTCGTGTCTAACCCACTGGCCCCTCTGTAAGTCCACATATAAATTCTCATAATCATACTATTGGGTTAAAATAATCCCACTCATAGCTCCGGATTCAAGTATGAAGGCATGGAAACTGTTGTTTAACTGTTTCTGGGGAGGAACGAAGTCACTGCTGAGCCACACAGCTCTAATCATGCAGAATATGCGGTTAGAAGTATCCATCAGAATAAATGGTTTTACAGGCTCAATATATTTTGATCTATGGCAAGTGCGCTGAACAGCTTAATCATTTTGAAAGAAAAAGTATTCTACCCTCATTCAGGATTTAAAAAAATAATTATTGGTTTTATATAAGCTGTTCACAGGCATACATGCTTAATGGGCCATGTTAAGTGAGATAAGTGTGAAAGTCACACCCACGAAGTTAAGTTACCAAAGGCCTGGCACTTCAAAGTGAAGGATCGCAGAGAAAGTGTTCTATCACATCTCTGTGTACCTGAGTGATATGGAAAGAATTTGAAGATTACTTCAAATTAACACATTTTGGATTAGTCAGTTGAACTCCTTTACACCGAAAGGGATGAAAGAGGTAACCGACTATGAATGATGCCTTACATCTCCACCAAGCAGGGATGCTGGGTTACAAATGAAGGATTATTAAAGGTGTAATGTGGAATTAATTTATTGACACAGTGTTTGTTTCAACACTACCTCCTTACTCATTATCTGAAAGGTAGACCTCTGAGCACTTGTAACTCTGCAGCTCTAGACATCTGGTCAAATCATTCTGCACACTTTTCAACAGTCATTCAAACATGGTGCGACAATAATAATTTCTGTGATAATCATAATAGGTAGAGCGCCACCCGTGCTCTAATGATGGTCCTTTGTGTCCCTCCTGTAGGCTTCAGGCCCTGTACCCACCTTCAATAGGGATTGTGGCAATTCCAACCGTCGAGGGCCTCTGTCGAGGTCTCGCTCCGGTCTAATCCCCCCACTAGGAATGACCCCTGGTGCACAGCGGCGTGACTGGGAGGCTACTCCGACTGCCTCTAACGGACCGGGACCCCCTTGGAGAGATTCTCCCTGCCTGGTCTGGGATGTTGCAAGAACACTTGTCTTTTAGGTCAGGAAGGAACTGACTCTGACTCCCCTTGGCGTGGATGACCCCAATTGCTCAAAGTACCATAATGCCCCAGGAGGTCACCATTCCATGGGAGAGCCACCGCACCACCCAAAGATAACGGTGGGAGCTCCCGGGGCGGTGTACTCACACGTTGGAGGCAGGACCCCGTCATCGTGTCTCCTGGTGGGTATCCCACAGTCCCTCTCTCCACTTCCACTGGGGCAGTTTCACAGGGTCCCTGCACCACACCTTCAGCGGCTGGCCCTGGGGGCCAAATCTCCTTTGGTTAGGAAATGGGACGGGACGGCTCCTAAGGCGCAAGTCTTCCACCTCAGACTACGCCCACAACCAGGCACAGCTGATGCCTGGCTTCCTCTCCCAGAGGGAAGCTCCGGCCACTGTCAGGCTGGCGCTTTGCCTAACTTCTGGTTTCTCCTGCGGCTCTCCTCACGGCGCGACAGCGCCTGCTGTACCAGGTTGGAGCCCCCACTCTTGGGCTCCTCGGGATCAGCTGGGAAATACCCACCATGCGCTTCCACTACCCCAGTGCTCCCGCGGTCCTCTTTGCCAGAAACCCTGCCCAACGTCAGGCAACCACTGCCTGACTCCCTGCGGCCGTGCCCATTTCAGATGTGGGTCCCGGAGCGATGTCTCTGCCGGACGGGTGTAGCTTTTTCTCTTCTGTGGCTGGGTCCTGCGTCCCCAAGTCGCAGCAACACACAAATGCAGGGTGGGCTCCTGCTCTGGTTTTTGGCGAAACGTAGGGCTCCATCTGGCATACGGGAGCCCTGCCCGGCCTGCCGCAGATAACGAGCGAGGTCTCCACTACTCCTGGGCAAGAATGCGGGGTAGGCTCCTGGTTCTCCCGCAAACTCCACAATGCGGGGTAGGCTCCAGCTTCTCAGGGATACAATTGTGGGGTGGGCACCCGCCAAACTTGCATCCAAAATGCGGGGTAGGCTCCCGCCTAAAGAGGCATGAAAAAGCAGGGTGGGCTCCCGCTTGATCCCTGAGTCGTGCAGGGAAATCCCCACACCGGGATTCCCTGGGGGCGCTTCTGTAGCCCAGCGCTGCGGAGGCCAGGCACTCCCCTTCTCTGGGAAATAAAGAGTAAGCGCTCTCCAGGCACGAGTCCTCAAGGTCCAGGGAACACAGCTGGGCCCAGGCAGGCCAGCACACAGGCACTCCAGCAGGGAGGCAGTCCCTTGTGGCCGTTCCTCCTGGGGCCCAGTAGCAGCAAGTCACCTGGAAGCACAAAGCACAACCATTTCATGGGGTCACAGCCCCTATATTTATATTACATTTCTCCTTTGTCTGTGCTGACACAGGGCTTGGGAAACCACTTCCAATCGTTCTGGGGGTGTTGATGCACTTTGTGTACAGTGCTCACACCTTCCTTTCTGAGATGGGGGCTCTGCCATCAGACACACCACAGGGGTTGAAGCCAGCATTCACATAGGCAGGCACAGACCTATTCAGGGTCAGGGGACTACTCCTCCCACTACTCCAAATGCAGATGTCCCATTCCGCCTAGCGCTGACTCACCCTGTCCCTCATGGAGCCACACACACCTCACCAGCCCCTGTCACTCAAAAGCCAGAAATGCAATTCACATCAGGCAGGCAGACACATAGCACACAGAAATGCCAACTTCTATAAGTTGCATTTCTGAAATAGTTATATTAAATCTGCACACACCATTGCATAGCATTTATTATCACTATTCCAAATATACCAAACTTGCCCATGCTGCTCCTCTCATATCAGGAATTACCACTGAAACATGTATCAGGGAATCCCAAATGCATTCCTGTGGGAGGGCAGAATCACAGTAGTGAGTACGCAAAATGGCTGTTTGTCACCACCAGGACATGTCACACTTTTAAGATTCATGTCCTACCTTTTACCTACAATGCACCGTGCCCATCAGGCTAACTAGGGCCTAACTTAGGGGTGACTGACATGCAGTAAAAGAGTGTCACAGACATGACACACACTTTAGGTGGCATGTCACAGCGGCAGTAACACTGCGCGCACAGGCCCTGCAACGGCAGAGGCCTGGGATAGGTTTGAAAGGCTACTTGGTGGGCGGCGCAATCAGCGCTGCAAGCCCACCAGTAGCATTTAATGTACCTGCCCTGGGTATATGTGATACCACTTTACAAGGGACTGACAGTTAAATTAAATAGGCCAAACAGGTGTAGACCAATCTTACTATATTTACCACAGAGAGCACACGCACTTTACACTGAACATCAGTGCTAAAGTGCCCAGAATCCTAAAACCACCAACACCATGTCAGAAAAAAGGTTAGGAGAAAGGCAAAACGTTTAGGGATGACCCTGCAAAAAGGGCCAAGTCCAACAGTGACCCGCCTTTTTGACAGTTCACTCTATATTGTGGTTGATCAACTTGATCCACAATAGCATTTCCAAAATGCTGCGAGATAACTAAGTTCATTTTAACAAAAATGTCATTCAATCTTACTTTTTGCCTTTAGCCCATATTATTTTCCCTTAACTGTTAATGCATGCTGCTATGAAAAGTCAGAAGTTTATCTTCAGATTAGATTACCTTCAGAGAAGTTTGATGTGAACTTCCTGTACCAATTTAATAAGTAGTAAAATAACAAAGGGAAAGCTCATTTATATTTGGTGTGATTGCATAGGATAATTTTTCATGAACACGGCACTTCTTTCCAAGACTGGACCGTTATACCGCAAGTATGTGTGTGAGACTTTGGGTCACCCTTCTCTTCCTCCCGTTCGCTGCCTGGCCGAGTTCTGTATCTACATGGGCTTTGACTTCAACGAAGGAATGCCTACAGGTCTGTGGTAATGGCAACATACAGCCATGTTTTGTTGTTCCGCCTTTCCGTAGGTGATTCTTTGATCCACTGATCTACGGGGTTGCCCTGCGTGCCCAATTTAAGTGGTCTTGTAGAACAGTCAATGATCTTGTGCACAACCTCTCCCAAGCCGCTAAATATATTCCAGCCACTGCTTTCATTTCGCATGCGACAAGCTGAGATCTTAAAACACTGAAGTTTTATAGCTAAAGAAAGGGGCAAACTATTCAGGTGGTTTCTTAAAAGAAAATATATATTAATTTCGAACTTTTATAAAACAATGTACTTTTGTTCATGGGAACAATTTTTAGGGTTAAGAATAGGGGTTTCCTGTGAATTGGCTTTGGACCAAAGTTCTGTGGCTGAGTCCGACACCTTCATCAACAGCCATTGGCGAGGGTGCAAGTCAATGGAGCGATTTCCTGAGTATTCTCCCTGCAGAAGGGTACTAAGCAGGATTGTCCCCTCTCGCACATGTTCTTTGCCCTGGCCCTTGAACCACTTGCTGCCTGGTTCAAGGGAAGACCCGCTGCTGCAGGGAGTGAGGTGCGATGGAGACTGGGAGGAGCTTATATAATTGTATGCCGATTACATTATACTGTATCTGACCAACCAGACTCTCTCCATAGACAGGGTGCTACATATCTTTGACATCTTTGGAAGTTACTCGGAGTCAAAGTCATTAGTCTTCCCACTAGCGGGAGACAGAGTGAGACTCCTCTGATCCTGTATGGTGCCTCTGACGGTGGGGAGTTTTTAATACCTGAAGATCCATGTAACTAGAGACCCCACTTCATTTTTTTTATAACAATCTCCTGCTGCAGCTGGAGAGATTGAGAGGGGATGTCAAACACTGGGGCACGCTTTCGCTCTCCTTTATGGGTAAAGCGGCGTTATACAAAATAATTACACTCTCACGGTTAATTTATGAACTCCAAAATACGCCATATAGAGTTCCACAGGAGTTTTCAGGAAAATTGAAAGTGAAGTCCATACATTGTTGTGGCAAGGAGGAACACTGCGTATAGCGCCCACTAAGCTGCAGAGAGGAGTGTATGAGGATGGACTGGCAAATCCAGATATTACTAAATATTACTGGGCGATTCACCTGCTCGTAGTAAATGATTGGACAGGAACCAGCATATAGAGTGGATAGACAAGCAATGAGATGCAGAGGTCACAAGGCACTCCACTAAAAGATGAAGAGAGAGAAAAGGCATCACATCACACACAGACGGTAGTTAGGGTACGGTGGGAGGCCATGAGATTCCTGAGTTGGAACGGAAGACTTACAAATATGACATCATTATTGTACAGGTCTTACTCCACGAGCTGGGTGTACTGTGGGTCTTCTCAAACTGGGAGCTGTAAGGTATAGAACACAGGGGAGATATTTGGAGTAATCAGGCCTACATAACACTTGCAATCCTAAGCCAGGAATTTGAGCTGCAAGAAACAGAAAAGTCCAGATACCTCCAGTTGGGTCATGCCCTGAAACAACATATACCAGAGGGGGAGCATTTGCCGGAGGCTTATCCTCTAGAGGACATATCACCGATAAGGCAATCTCCATTATATATCATAGATTGGTCAATAATTCACCCGATCCGTTGGTGGCATTGCGGGAGGCCTGGGTGTAGGGCCTCTGTGACTTAGAAGATAATGACTGGCAGAGGGCCATTCAATGTCCACATGAGACTGCAATACGAGCCAGATTTCGACTGGTCCAGCTTCAAATTCTACCCGCTCCTATTACCAGACTAGCAAAAATTGGGAGGTCGCCCTCGTTGAAGTGTCTACAGGGATGTAGTAGGGAGGGTACGTTTTTTTCACATTCTTTGGGAGTGCCCAGCCATACAGGCATACCGGAGAGGGGTCAATGAAGGTAAGTCTCGTGTGATGGCCTTCGAGATCCCCATGGATGCGAAATGATATTGCAGGAGGAAAATTGGCCCAAATGTCAGAGGATCTGGTTATTGCTGGCAGCAGGTGTAGCCAAGCTAAACACAGCAAGAGCATGCGGTACTGCATACCCACCCAGATTAATCGACTGGAAAATAGATCTAGATTAGTGCTTGAGGGTGGAAAAGGGGGTTTCTCATAAACTGGGAGAAATTATTGGGGGGGGGGGGGTCGGGAAAACCTACAAGGGGTATTGATAGGGACGGTTAAGCAGATAGAGGGATCTTGATTTTGAATGGGGGGGTGAGGGTGGGTAACAGATCTGATCTAATTAATGGGCAACAATAGCGCCCCTACAGTTGTGAATGAGATTCTGCTTTGAAATATTGTCATTTTCCAAATGTTATGTATGTATTGATGTTCAATATGTCCTGATGTAAATTCTTAACGATGAGCGTTACTGAAATAAAAACATTTAAAAAAAAGAAAAGGGGTTCCCATGTGCAAAGTGAGACTTCACCTCATTTACATAGGACTAGGATGAGGAAAATGTGTACTCAGAGTAATGAAGTTTAATTCTACTTTGATTTGTATATAGCGCTTAATACCACGCACCTGATTTAATGTATGCTAACAATAACTGCTGCTACACTAAGATTACATAACTTTTCAATTTACCAAGCTCAGAAGGTTGGAACGCTGAGTTAGCCCTGCTGATATTGGAACTCATGCCTGCCGGTCACATTATATATTAAATGTGAACATTAAGTCCCTAAGCAAACTCTAAATTGCCATTAAGTAATCTGGCTACGTGCGAACAGCGTCGTCTATCTGACTGTTCCGTTTATTCACCTGACATCTGCTTCTCTGTGGGCTCCAAAAAATATTCTTATGCAACAAAAACAAAGGTCTCGCTGTCTATTTAAAGCAGTGACATCGCCAGGGGAGCCGCCTGCAGAACAGCAAATACCTGGGGAGCAGGAGGTATTTCCTCCCAGTATGAAGCATAAACAAGTGCACCGCTGATTTCATTTTTTCCCCTTCACTTCTCGGTGTTGGCAACGTTTTCACTACGCCCGTTCAGAAAAGAATCACAGAGAAGGACGAAAAAAGTGGGGATGGATGGGGGAGGAAGGGAGTCTTTAAAAGTGCCGCGGGCTAAGAAGTGTAGCTATGTATTCGTTCCAAGAGGTGTGTCCTATGTAATAAAGGGAGTGGCTTAACACATGCACACTAAAATCCTACACCTCCCATAACATGCCGCCTGATCAGTATTTTTGCGCACCTCAGTGAGCTCTCTGGCATTGGATTCAGACATATCACACAAGAACGGATTTGGACCCAAAAAGAAGTCAGGCCTGATGGATTTGCCAATGTTTGTTAGCAGTCACAGATACATGAGGAATAACAATTCTTTTGTTGTGAAAAAAGTTGCAGTAAAAATTTCTGTATTCTAAAAATACAAGCCTATGAATAAAACATTAACAAGGTCTGGTTTAAGGAGTGTCTCAATCGTTTCCCTTCTCATCATACCACCTTCCTCTCCAGTTTCTTTGAGAGAAAATGACACCCCTTTTCCTGCAACTTCTTTCAGTACTGTTCTACCTATCTCACATGCCATCTCTTTCCTCCTCAGCACCTCTTTTACACTCTCTCCTGCATGTACCTCCTGGCAGCTCCTTTACTTCACACTCACCTGCTAGCACTGCATTTTGTTTTACTTTCATTGTCAATAGTTCGACATCCGTGTACCTTCTTCACACATTTTTTCAAAGAATTACAACTTCAAGTGGCATTCGTGACCACTGCTCTCTACAGAGGCCAAGCATTGAATAAGCTTTTCATCATAACACTTTATCGACCCACAGACAGAATCTGTGAAAATTTCACTCCGCCTTTAAACTTATCTACATAACTCTCAATCGTGGCCCGTTAAAAACACCTACCCACAACCTGACTTCACCCAGAGGCAACTCGGTTTGCCCAATACAAGAGTAATATGCTTCATGAAACAGAATACATAGCACAACAAACATCCTGGAAAAAGCAAACACCCTTAGATTAAGTAGAACATCTGAAATATTCAGAGGAATTATCTCACCGACAACCAACATGGATTACCTGAACGGTTTTTACAATCAATGTTCAAAAGTCGATCAGAGTTTTTGCCTGTAAAGTTAAAGATGTGAACATAGGGCCAGATAGGGACCTGTTTCAATGTCCGTTTTTAGGACTGAGACCCAGTGGGGCTCAACCCATTTGAGTTTATATATGTCAGAGGGGGGACAGAGAAGCACAAGTTACTTACCTTCGGTAACAATATATCTGTAAGAAACATTAGTAGTGATAGATTCCTTACCTTATAATTACCCCCAGGTGTCAGACTGGATTCGGAAAGTTTTTAGTCAGCAGTACCCCTGCGCGTCGGTAGGCGTTGTCGTGTGGCTCTGCGTGCATCGTTGGCATCATTGGCGCCGTGATGATGTCATCAGAGCTATTTAGACGTGCTCATGCGCGCTGATGTCAGTTCTGTACAAGACTTTCTGCACCAGGAACGCAGAAACATGCAAGATACTGACCACTGGTGCTATGATACTAGGGCTCTGAAAGGGATGACCTTAACCCTAGAAATCAGTTCGCAGAACGGGGAGGATGGGTGAGGCTGTAAGTAATCTTTACTACTAATGTTTTTTACAAATATATCGTTACCGAAGGTAAGTAACTTGTGGCCTACTGTGAATTGCAGGTAGCGTGTGTGGGCAGGCAGGACGGAGACATGGAAATAGGGGTCCTGCAAGTCCAACGCCACCATCCAGTCTTGCGGGTCTAGGGCAGACAAGACCTGAGCCAGCGTGAGCATCTTGAACTTCTCCTTCCGGAGGAAGCGACTTACGTTCCGAAGGTCTAAGATAGGACGCAGGCCCCATTTGTCCTTCTTTGGAACCAGAAAATAGTGAGAATAACAACCACGGCCTATTTCTGGCATCGGAACGCACTCGATGGCCCCCTTGGTCAAGAGGGCCGCAACTTCCTGCTGGAGAAGCGCCAAGTGATCCCCCGATATGCGGTGGTACAGAGGTGGCATGACTGGAGAGGTTGCTTCGAAGGGGAGGGTGTAGCCCCTTTGGACAATTTGCAGCACCCACTTGTCCGAAGTGATGTCGCTCCAGTGGCAGAGATGATGGCGTATTCGTCCACCCACTGGCGTCTGATGGGCCTTAAAGGTCGGACTAGGAAGACTTTGAAGTGGATGCTGCAGGGGTGGAAGTGGACGGGCCCGCCCGCTGGCACCCTGAACCGCCTCAACGGTTCCCATGTCCGCGGCCACGCTGAGGTTGCTGCTGCTGTGGCCTGTGGGGCGCCCCTTCCGTGGCCACGAAAGGTGCGAAAAGCAGAAGGCAGAGGAGGCCGGATGGCAGACAGGCCAAAGGACTTGGCCGTAGTCCGGGAGTTCTTGAAGCGCTCCAACGCACTGTCTGCTTGGTTGCCAAAAAGGCAAATGCCATCAAAGGGCATGTCCATCAAGGTGTTCTGGACATCCCCTGAGAAGCCAGTTGTCCTCAATCAGGCGCGGGGCCGAAGCGCCACCGTCGTAGAAATCGACCTGCCCAGTAAGTCGGCGGTATCCAGCCCACAACATATGGTAAACTTTGCCGCATTTCTCCCAGCCGCAATCACTTGGAAGAGAACTGCCTGAGCCTCAGTTGGGCAGCACCTGCTCAACTGTGTCCCACAGAGAGTGGGTATGACGGCCCAAGAGGCATGCAGTGTTCACCGACCGCAGCTCTAAGCTGGCAGATGAAAACAGAATCTTGCCAAACTGATCCAGCTTCTTGGATTCCCTATCCGGAGGTGCGGTAGCGACTGCGCTTTGGGAAGCTGAGGCTTGTACCACCAAGCTCTCGGGGGTGGGATGTTGGGTGAGGAAGAGGGGGTCGCCCGGAGCCGGGCGATGGCGTTGGGCCACGTTCCTATCCACAGGAGCCCCTGTATTGGGCCTGGCCCAGGTGCCTAAAAGAACGTCTGTCAGTGCTTCATTAAAAGGCAGCAAGGGCTCCGAAGAGGTAGCCGCCGATTGGAGCACTTCTGTCAGGAGCTTAGTCCTGACAGCCACCGTAGGGAGGTCGAGGTGGAGCGCCTCGGCTGCCCTACGCAACACCACTGCGTAACTGGCTCCCTCCTCCGTAGCCATGGAAGGAGGAGACAGCATGCCATGGTCTGGTGAGGTGTCAAGACCTGAGGTGTCAAGACCACTGGCCTCCCCCAAATCCTCTGCCCAGTCCTGATCATAAGCACAGTCCTGTGCTACAGGGTCCTCAGACCCCTTCCCGTCCTCCAAATTCTGTGGAAAAGGCTCAAAATAAGGAGGACGGACATAAGGCTTAAAAGCCCCCATTGGCATCGGTATCTGCAACGAGCGATGCCGATCCGGCACCGTGTCTGGGTCAGGGCTGAAGCTGGGGACGACTTCGTCCCGAGGAGCGGGCGACGTCAGAAGCGGTGCCGGGGAGATGGACGCCGGTGGAGGTCTCACGAGGTCGACCGGTGTCCGATCCCAGATCCCTGGGGGGCCTGTGGCGCCTGGCTTAACCATCCCAGCCTATGGAGAACAGCAGCACCTGCCATCTGTCTGAGTGCGATTGAAGACAGATCCATAGGAGAGTCAATAACTTCAGAAGAAGCTCTGGCACCCTTCTTGCAGGAGGTCCTTCGCTTACTTCTTTTTATTTTCAGGTAGATGTTCAAGAAGCAGTGCAAGATCTGACCATAACTATCAGTCATACCGCCCCAGAATCACTAAGCTGTTGGAGGCTTTAATGGAAATAGATGCCATAGTGGCAAAGCGCCTGCCGATGCCGTCTATACGTTTTCCTTCCCTGTCTGGAGGCACTGAACAAGGGGCTAATAGATTCCTTGAGCACCTCTGCGCTGCTTGCATTATCACTGAATCCGGCCGAGGATGCCCAATCACGCACACAGGAGCAGAATCAGGTGTTTTGTATTTCTTTGCAATTCATGGTAACACGGTCGGATTCCTCATTAACTTCAAACCTTCCTCCCAGACACGTAATCCACTATTGGTATGGATCGTACCGATTTCGTAGCAGGATCTTTAAAATCATAGAGGAAGCATTCAGTCGGGCAAGGGTAATTCAAACCTTTTGTGAGCTCTTCCAACAACTTCTGTAAACCTCCAATATCTCCTGAAGGAGAACTTGCTGGAGGGGGAGAAGGAGACAGTAAAGATGGAGCAACGTAGTCAGCACAACCATGTCTGTATCTTGGATGAGCTCACCCTCCTCAGGCTGATCATCAGCCTCACTTTCAATGTAATGGTCTCTTATTGTAATACTCCAAGGATCTGGTCTCTCCTTTCGCGATGTAGGAGGCGAAGTAACCACTGGCGGTGGTGATGAAACCTGTATGCTAGGCCCCTGCGGCGTGCGCGGAACTGGGGTGTGAGAGTCGCTTATAATAATCATGGAGCATGTGCCTAAGGTCGGTGACAAGAGGTTGATGCCAACATGGCATCTCCCGGGGCCACCTGATGTTCCTTGTATGTTTCTTAAGAATAATGCTGCTGAAAAGAGTCATATCATTGAGTTTGATGGCGAGCCGTGAAGGAGTAGTCCCCTTACATGAACGCTTAGGTGTCCTGGATGTGTGCATCATCCTCGTCACCCGTGTCCTCGCATTTAACCCTAAGCTGTGATGGACTGTAAGCTGGACAAACCAAGCTCTCGTCCCCTGATTCCTCTGTATCCAGAAGGTTAGATGGAAGCAGAGGTGACACCTTTGTTAGGGATGTCAGGGCTGGAGATTTCTGGATTAAGTGATGCCCTTTAATGTCCTTTTTATTATGCTCTGTCAACGGCAGGAGACGTCTAAAGGTAATCGTCGTCGACACCAGCAGTCTTGTAGGGGACTTGAACACCGTTGTCGATGGAGTGGCAATCGACAGGGCTGTGGAAAATGTCGTCAACGGTGTCGCTGTTGTCAGAGCCGTAAACGTGGCCGTCAACATAGTTGTAGTCGTCGATGAAGCTGTCAATGAGGTGATCATCATCACTGTGCTCTTTGACGATGACGTTGACACGGTCGATGCTAGCAAACTAGAAGGCACAAATATCGAGGGGGATTTGGCCGTCGACCTCGACGACGGGTCCGTAGACTGAGCTTTTTTCGTTGACGAACCCTGCTTTAGAGGTGTGATAGGCAGAGAGGCAGCAGAAGAAGAAAATATTTTCTGTTCAGAACCTGTTTGTTTCAAGGCTGTTTTTTCAGAAGTGGATGGTTAATCAGCCTTCATTTTCTTTGATTCTGCCTTTAATGAGGTGGAACCCTCCTTTTTATGTTTCCTCTCAGCTGAGGATGAACCCGGACTTTCCTCCACATCAGATCCAAAATACTATCTGGACCTTTTCTTCTGAAGCCATAGTAACAATCTGGCCTCCCTGTCCTTCAGAGTTTTGGCCGAAAAGGCTCTGCAATATTTACAATCCTTGGCAGTATGCTTAGGATATAGTAAGTAAAGACAGTCCTTGTGGTGGTCTTCAGATCAAAGTCTTGCATTCCCACAAGATCTGGAGGGTCTAAAAAGCCTTTCCTTAGATCCCTCTGACATCTTAGAAAGTAAAGAAGATATAGAACCAATACCTTGAGCTGAATTCAGCAGGGTCAAAAGTTCACTCACTGACAAACTGAGCAGAGCTCAGGGAGACACCCTCACACTCAACGTGCAGTTAGTAATCTGAGGTATGGTGGCACTGCTGGGAAGATGAGGCCTGAGGCTCAAATCTGATTTGTCAAAGTTTAGACCCACATAAAGATGTTAATGGGTGTTAAAGTTTCCTTTTTTTAATGGTCTCTAATGTACTTTTATAGTACTGCTTATCTAGGTACCGTGAGACTCCCAACATGACGATGGGGAAGATCAAGCATGTGAATCTATGAAAGATTCAATACTGGAGAAATTACATCACTAGACCCTTCTAAGTTTTGTAAACTACCTGAGATCACATCAGCATTCCTCTTTTTCAGGGGTGGCTCCTCCACAATGGCAGTGGAGCACTGCTACCTGCTAAAAAACGAAAAATAAAATGATACAAAAACATTTTATTTTTGCCTGACAGCTGACAACGTTCGTCTTCAGCGGGATGGGGCCAGGTAATCCTGTGCGAGGGGCATGGCAGGGGTAGGAGTGGTGGGCACTTTTACATGTGTGTCAGTTTCACTGGCAAAACAGACATGCACACTTAGGTTTCTCCAACCCAGATGTGTTGCACAGCCGAGGAAGACCACAGGCTTCCAGGCATTGTCTGAATGGCAAACCAGGCTGCTCAGACCAATCCCAGTGCTTATCTCATGCTGCAAATAGTATTCACAGCATGATAGAAACACCTGAATTAGTATAAGGGAGAGTGTGCAGCCAGAGTAGAGGATAGGGAGAGAGCAGCAAGGCAGTGGCCGGCAGAGAGGCAGGTAAGTGAAATTTTAATAATTTTAATTATGTTTTCCTTTCCCCCGCCCCACTCCTAAGCAACGCGAGCAGTCAACACTGCTCTTTTTATAACTAGGGCAAGTATTAGGAGAAGGCAAAAGGCTTGGTAGCCGCTGGGGTGCAAATAGCAGGGGGCGCTAAGCTATCCCTACAAGGATTAAAGATGGCCTGTGCAAGGGACTGGGAAATGTTACTTAGCTTACGGCAGCAACAAGCCCTGCACCAGCCAAGGGTACTTAGGAAAAGTCCTTTAAAAAACCTGAAAAATCACTTAGGTCTGTGGTAGGTTGTTACATCACAAGGCACTATGTCAGCATTTGGAGGACTAGGCTCTGCTTACCCTCTTACTTTGATGCTACTGTTGCCAGGTTAGAGGCCCTTTCTCTCATTTCTCCATTTTCCCTTTGTTTTTCCAATTTGATTTGTCCTTGCCCACTATTTCTTTATTTCTTAATGTAATTATCTCCATACACTCAGGACTTCATAGTATGACTTTATTTTGTGTCATGTCATGTAATAGAGTAATAGCATGGTGTCAGTGCAGGTGGCGGATTATATTTCCATATACATATACCTGATCAATATTCTGACAACTTGTATAAGTTTACTAAGCTGCAATGACCACTGTAAACAAAAACCATACATGTATGATTCTTTCAGTTCTGATTATGTCATACCAACTCTTTGATAACTTGTATAAATGTAATTTAAAGCATCTACTGTAAATATAATTTGGAACTGTAATAGGTCTGTGATGCTGAAAAGCTCCCCAAAAATATTTTCGCTTCATCTGTCATTCACGTCACAGTTCTTACATATTAGGCGAGTCCTCACACAAGACTAACACAGCAACAGAACTGTGACGAGGGGGCTTGCACGCTCTGTAATAAAGATTACCAGTAAGGAACTGGGACATTAAGCACCAAATGTTCCACTCCATACTACTGGCAATAAAGACAGATCACATTACTTCATTGTATGAATGGGGTTACATCTGAAAGTGGAAGATTATCCAAGATCCATTCACTTTACCTGCGTGTAGCCAGATTTGTGCCAGGGTCATCCATGGGTGCTGAGGACCCTGCTTTGGAGTGGTGCTATGTAATGACGAGGCCACCTCAGAGAGTGCTTGTTCTACTCGAGAGGCAGCTATCGATGTGGCATGAATAGACCCTACAGAAGCAAGAAAGAAGGGTGGAAATACCATCAGCAACAGAAATATAAATCGGAGACCAATGCAGGTGAGTTTTCCATCTGTACCAAAGTCTACCCCCCAAACAACACAAGATTGTTCAGCGTGAGTTTTGCTTCCTCCATAAAAGGGAGGGGAGGGCCATACCTAACATTCAACAATGAACCTCTAGGGAATGGCAAAACGTAAAAGAAAAAAAAAGTAGCACCTATTACCAGAAGGCTATGGGAAAACCAATGTGCTGAGGTAGAAGAGACTTTCCCAAAAAATTCTCAGATCAAAACTGCACCATTGGACTTTTCCTAATTGAGCTGAATTCCAACGTGGATGAAGGGCTATATAAAGGCTAGAGCATTTAAGTAGACGACAGAGAGGAGGCTGGAACGTTACACATCAGATATCCCTCTGAGATTCACAGATTCAGCATCTCCATTTTCCTGCATTAATTTACTACATACCATAAGATTTAGAAATCAAGAAAATCCCTTGTAGCAGTTATAATTTTACGATAACATTTTTTAACTATGACATTCTCAGGTCTCTAGCAACTGGTATCTTCTGAGGATAATGCAAGATCCTCTAAGAAACAATTTTCAATAGTTGTAGCAAAAGGCTCAAAATATCTTTGCTACTTTTTCTGCAAAAATATAATTTTATTGGTGTGAGAAATTATTGCATTTTAGGAAGTCTTACTTTTTTTATATTTGTTTATCAAATCATTGATTAAAACTATGTAGGTTAGCAAAAAAAACACACCACGGTTTGAAATACCCTTTTACTCATTTACCAGAAAACAGAAACACATTTCCCATTTATTGTGAATGCCATAAAAAACTACACTTCAAAGCTTTTCTTTATAAAAACAAAAACAGCATTCATAAGCAGGTTTATGTACGTTTTAGATTCAGGGAGGCCAGAACTACAGATATGGTATGCGTGTTCTATGGCATGCATTTCCATTTCAACCTCCAAAGTGAAACTGCTGTAGATTCTCACTCTGTTGAATGCTGCAACCAAGGAAACCAAACTTCACCATCATTTCTAACAAGCATTTATAATGCAACGGTTTCGCCTTTGTAAAAGTTAGAGCTATTGGCATTGTAAATGAAATTTTTTTTCATTTATTTGTTGGTTTCCTGGTAACCTGCCAGCACAACCTGTAATTGTGAAAATTCAAAGCTAGCTCCATGAGGTGACTGCAGCGCTATACTATGTACAGCTCGTGTATTCATTCATCTCCCGATGCTAGAGACGGCCTTTCCAAGCTGCTTTAGTGAATCCTCTACTGAATGTATTTGTTTTTTGATCACCCCCTTGGCCCCCGATAGGCATGTCATTAGTGATTGTTGTGGCCCCTCATCTGACTTTAACACAATCCCGGCCTTCCTCTTTCCCTTCACCCTCACTCAAATTCGAAAATACACAAGTCACAGTAATTCAGGAACAATACAGTCTTGAAACGATTATGGGTCTGCTAGGGTCTGAATGCTATATGAACCCAGAACTAACAAAGTTCAGTGATAAATTGACTGTCCCCTCAAGACCGAGCTACACAAGAATACACTGGGAACAGGCTTGTGTCCAATCAAATACATATGAAAGCTACGAGTTTTGTAGCTTAGTTTTACAAGTCGGTCCCTTGATATCCCGATCTGCAATCTTTCTTATCTTTTCCGTGCAAATCCGGAACTGTTGGACCAATACAGTCCTCAAATCCTGGCAGCCAGGTTCCCTTGGCCCAATTGAGCTTGTACCCAAATTAAGCAGCAAAATCTCTGCAGTGAGTATGTTCCAGACTACCAGCAACCAAAAAGGCGAACTCACCAGGTCCTGGAGTCGCCCGGCCTCCTACGGTCTATCACAGGCTAAAACAGGACCGTCTTGGCCCGGTCTTGGCCCGGACCGAGCCCAGGCGACTCACGCTGCGGGAGTCATTAGCGGGTTAAATAGCGCTCCTGCTCTCGATTACAAGTGCCGCTGTGAGCTCCTCCACTTACCAACAGGACCCAAGGGAGCAACCAGTGCTCTGTGGAATACTCCAAGGACACGGATTGGGATTGGGAAAAGGTGCTTAAGCAGGCACATGCATCGATATTTTCCACACAATTACGTACATTTTCACATTTCTGTAGGTGTGGGAAGAGTAAGTGATTGGCAAGAAGCACTCAATTGTGGTCAACTGTTGAAGGACGGACCGGAATCAAGGATTTCACATTCCAAAGTCAACAACTGACCGACTACACCGCGAACGGTTCCTCCCTTTTTCTTCTCGAAGTGAGCATTTGCGCGAGCGCGAATGTATGTATGCATTTATGAGTGCGTGACAGAATAACTAATGCAGGGGCTTTTTTTGCATGTCCTCCAGCTCACCTTCAAAAAAGGTATCAATCATACAGGAAACTAACTACGCCTTGATATTGATATTGTACAATTCTTTCCCACCCTGTTTCCACTCTTGCCTCAGCAACCAAACAACTCCGTCGTCCCCTCTCCCCTTCCTGCACCCGTCACCTCTCCCCCTTCTGCACTTGGCCAGCCATAGGCTGTATAAATTGAGGTGGCATGTGCAGCTGGATAAATAAAGGCTGCAAATTGTGCTTCCTAATTTTTTTTGTACAAGCCTTCAAAAACGCAGTTGGCCTTGCAATTTCTTTTGGAAAGCGGAAACACAGTTTTTACACATAAATTAAAAAATTTTACCCTCAACCTTTTCAGCTAGCCGACGCAGTAACGAGAGCATGTGTTTCTTGGAGCGACCAGGCATGCATTCCAGAACGAAATGGCTTCCTGTAATGCACGGTCATATTCAAAGCCTGCTTGGGGTTGGGTAAAATGTGTATGCAGCATTTACCTTTAAGCTGAGCCAAATCAAATGTTTCTCGAGACCCAGCAGAAACAAAGAAAAAACACGCATTTCACAAGTGGGGCTGTAGAACTATGTGATTTTTTTCTCGGGTGACCGCATAATGGGTTACTAAATGACTCAATGTTATGGGAAAATATTTCCAATCCCGGGTAATCAAATAACACTTTGGCCCTTTCTAGATGAGGGATGCCGTTTAGATAATCTTGTTTCATTGTTAGTGCTCTGAAAAGGCACAGGTGACGGCAGAACTCCTATTAAATAAATACATTAGACTAAAGCTGGGACAAACATTCCTCCGGGAATAGCGTTGGCAAACCCAAGAATAAAACGTTGCATTCCAGGTTAAGAGAGACATCTGCTACTTTAGACGTGAGGGGACATATTTAAATCGACTTCTTCCGTAGTCATGCGCATGAGAGGTATTTTCTATTGGGAACACAATATTTCGAAAACATTTTGGTCAAAGAAAAATGGAAAATAAAAGCTTCACTTTTGGAATGTGAGGTTTTCTGTTGTGCAGAATACCTGTATCTATTCTGGGTGGTGGGAAAACGTGTCGATCAGAATCTAGAGGCGGTTGGGCACTGAATACTGAACTTTCCATGTTTAATTTCTTCTTGCCTTGTAAAAAGGGCTCTGCGTGAGCTGGCAGTGGCACTGCAGCTGTATAAGCAGTGCCAGTGATCGTTCGCCCGGGTAGACAGAGGCCAGCCCCTTTGGAGGCGGGCAGGGCAGTCGGCCCTGCTCCTGGTCTGGCACGCCTCCTGGACCAAGGTTGTGTAACAAGCTCCTGTAGCGTCTCGCGCACACGGTTAGCTGTTCAACGACCCAAACAATATATAAATAGCTTGTTTGCAAAATTAACAACTGGCACAAGGTTGGGCTTGGTGAGGCGCAACACTTTAGGGAAGGGCAGGGGCTTGGTGAAAGACATATTCAAGTTTTTAATTTAAGCGTGTGCGGCAAATATTTCACACTTATTATAAACGATATCAATGTACTTCCATGGGTTGTGGCAAGTGCCGTGGATCTACTATACCAACTGCAAACTACCTCGAGCACAGGGCATGCACTGTGCAACTTGTGGCATCCTTGTAAATTTCCATTATCAGATGAACTCCAAGCATGCCCAGACCCTAATACCCGGGACCACTTCATTATCAATGAAAGTCACGAAGCGCCGTCCATGAAAGAAGCTGTTAGCTGCGTCTAATCCACTCACTCGCAGGGGCACTGCGACATTGGATAACACAGTAGAACTTTCCTTCCCCGCAACACGGAGCATGTACGTTTCTAAAACACCCTGAGGCTCGCTTAAATAAATCTCTATCGTTTAATACTAGAATTAAAAAAACACTCACCTTAACTTCTTCCGGCGGCCGTGGTCAGCATTGAATGACGAAAACAAACGAATAAAAAAAAAAACGAAACTCCGCCCACTGCCGCGATGACGACATCGCAGAGGCGGAGAGGGAAAAAATTGCGGGAACGCCCACGAATCTGGTCCGGCCATGACGGACAGATCTCTGTTCCAATGGCTAGCCTCTATTTATGGAGCTAGCCAATGGAACAGAGGGCGTAATCCCAAGCCCACTCTGTTCTGACATAAGATTTCGCCTGCGCCGAAAAGCTGCGCAGTGCGCAGCCTTCGGCCAGGCGAAACCTAAAAAGTAGATATATGGGATACACACAGAAGTGACTTGCACTGGGCCTGCCGTGAATCATTGTCCATCCTGTCATTGCATAGGATATATATCCTACATAGAACACATATTTTCTTCATGGTTTCTTTGAAAGGCAACAAAACACTGACAATCCGTACATAGCAAATTAACTACCAATTGTAAACGTCTCCATATAGAAATGTGCGTACGTCACTGTCATAGGTCCGAAGAACAAGTCAAGTCAAAAGTGATCCAAATTCAAGAAGTGGCTTACCTGCAGGTTTGAGCTTGCCGCAATCTGTATTTGAGAATTAAATGCGGGGCAAGCACACAGGAAAGAAAATTAGTGCCCTTCCTATATTTCTGCTGTTCAGGAAGGTATACGGATCTTAGATAACCCTACTACACCCATCTTCACAAGGGAGATGACGGGCTCTTCAAAACAATCATATTTTATCATGACTGCTTGCACTTTGTAGGGTAAGACACCTTATTCACCTCATATATCTTTCTTTGCTGGTATTTGCTCAGTACAGGTTTTGTGCTTTTATCAGCTGGTAACATTGTAATGTGATTAGTGCTAGCCTTCCAAGTGCATCATGGGTACGGAAATTTTGAAGAACAATAAAAGTCACTTCAATTTGCATTCCACAAAACTATGGTGCTGATCAATTTTTAAAGGTACAAGTTTAGTGCACAGCAAAACAATGCAATAAGTCACTTCCTATATTTGGAGGAAAACCTTTCACCCAAAACTAAACTTAATGTCGCTGAAGTTCACCCCATTCCCTATATGATCCCACAGAAAGGATCGCTAGGAGCGTGGAAACATCGGTGAGCTCTTAGAAGTGCCATTTCTACTGCATTTCAGGTAAAAACTGGCGACAAGAAAGTGTTCTTTACCCAATATGGCAGGGGAAACCAACGTGACTTGAGACGGGGCACACTCACAACAGATCTCCGGAATGTCCAGGTAGAATAACTTTACATGCAATTAATCTAACTGGAACTCTTTTAACTAGCCAGGTGTTATCTAGGAAATCTGGTATGGATCTAGCCCTCCTGAACTCATGTCGGGCACCGCTGCAATATGTAGGATCAATTGGCTCCCCTTTCAGAATGCTGGCGTTAAAACATATGCAATATTAGGATTCACTGATTACTTGTATCGCTCCACCACCCTCCAAACTGATACCGGTCACCCCTGCAACCATGACCAAATATTAATTCTGTGTACTTGCAAAATACTGCAGTTTGCC
This sequence comes from Lissotriton vulgaris, assembly GCF_964263255.1. NCBI lineage: Eukaryota > Metazoa > Chordata > Amphibia > Caudata > Salamandridae > Lissotriton > Lissotriton vulgaris. The sequence goes on along the minus strand of NC_141697.1, from coordinate 334,167,862 downwards.
TTTACTAAGAGCTGTAAATAACACGTGTTTCCGGACCCGATTTAATGGTACTTAATTTACAAGCCCTGGAAGGAGGAAATGTTGTGATGGTAGGATTGAGATTTGAATTTGTCGCCTGAATGTCACACAAACACATCAGGCGGGAGACTGCTTGCTTTGTTGTTGTATTGGGAACCCCCCTTATTAACGGTTTGTACCTAGATCTTCAGATGAATTCTTATTAAAATGCGATTGCTGAGCTATCAGTCTCCAGAATGGATTACATCTGTTTTCGATCTCAAGAAAAGCCTCTAGATTACAACACATTGTGCTATTCTGTCCTAAAGTCTTAGCTTTACCTAGCTAATTTTACACTCTGTTTTTTACCGGATTCGAACATTGAATGAATGTGAGGAAATGTTTGTAAGTATAATATAGTTTATCTTCGATTTGGATTTGTGTATGAAGTGAAATTTATTGTGTTTCATGTGGACTTTAAGGTCCAATAAATTTACTTAACATACAACGGTTGAGGAGGTTGGAAGGGGAAGAGAGAAAGAGGGGGATTAGGAACTCCATAGCAAGTGAGAGGAACTGTAGTCAGAGCCACAGGTAATAGGGGGGACAATAACCAAGGGACAAATATCAGTTGGAGAATAGTGATGGGCAACAGGAAAGAAACAGTCAAGAGAGCAGAGTAACAGCCAGAGAGAAGGGATGAATAAGGGACAAGTGAGATTAAGAATGGGAATGAACCATATTCAAGGAGAATGATTTAGCAAGAGATGGGGGACACCTCAAGGAGGGGGGGGGGAGAAGGAGGGAAAAGAAGTATGCTCAAGGTAGGAGAGAGAGCAAGCCAGAAGATTTACAGGCATAAGATGAAAGTGCAAGAGTCACCCTGGGAGGAAGGGCCATCAAGCAGAGGGAGGAAGGCTGCCGAGCTTAATTTGTAAACAAAAAATAATAATAAATAAGTGCTGGGCCTAAAGTTTTTCTTATCAGCCCACTTCTAGCTGTGCAGAGAGCTAGGTTTCTGAACAACAAGACTATCTTGATTTGAATCCTACTCATGAGTCTTTCTTTCACCACTTCACACTTTTTTTCTTGCAGGTACATTTTAACCCCGCTTCCTCTTTATTTATCCTTTTTCTTCCTTTCTCTACCTTGCTCCCGGTCAAAGTCATATGATGAGAAATAAACATAGTTGCTCAACTGCCCAACAATAAAGCTAGTGTCCACCACCTGCACAAATTAAGCACTGAATCCATTACGTAAAGTAGCATCGCTTCAAATCCAGTCAAATGCATCGCCATCCAGAATTTCAAACCATGGTTTGGTTCCCGGTTGTGTGGCAATGAAAATATCGGTTGTTTGGAGTCCATGGCTGTTTGAATTATTCTGGCAATCAAAGGCACCCAAGGTTTGAATTATTTTGTCCATTCAAGGCAGGACAAGATATGTGCCCTGTAGAATATTGTCAGTGAACTCTGGATCAGATACAAAACAAAAGAAGACATACTCTGCTACATAGCTGAAGATACTTTAAATATCTCCTTCATTGTATATATCGTTCAATCGCTGGATAACCAATCTCCCAAGAAGTTCTGCCTTAATTTGATCAGTCTTCCTGTTCAGTCAGATTGCATGGGTATTATCCTTCCATGCAACATGTCAGCTACTTAGTGACACTTGAAGATAGTAGACCAATGAAAAGGAGTCTGGATACATTACTAAAACTGCAGTAGGTTTCCACATAAAGGGGTCATAACAACCTATAAGCTCTCTGAGGGATTTGCAAAGATTCCTCTAAGTATATGAAGTGTATTTCAGATATAGAGAAAACCTGTCTAAAAATTGCAGTGATTTTCTAGCATTTGACATACGGACCAAAATGCCAAAGAAAATATCACTGCTTAATAATGTTAGCTACAAATGCCATGAAAATATGAAAACCAATGGGGAGACCTACAACAAAATGGCAGTGAGTTGGCCATGATGTTGGCCTACCTTCTTGAACCCAAAGAATGTCCCACAACGTTTAGATGAGCACATGGATCTAACGGTCCTCTATGTTGAAAGCACTTGGTAAGTTTCTTTCTGTTTTACCACTGTGATTTAGACTGACACTGGATTATTTTCTTTTTCTCAGACTATCTTTGAGAATCGTACAGTGGGCCTTACATCTCACTTTTCATCTGACCAGCAAATGCTGCAAGTAAACATCAGCTATTAACCAGTTTCTAGACACTAGCAATTTTGGAAGAAAATAAAGTGATGCAGGGGTAGATAACAGAAATGTCTCAGGAGCACACAATTTAGGCATGTGGACGAACTAAGATTAAAATCCATGTAGCACGAGTAGACAATCACACATTTTGCGCTAAACAACATGTACTTTAAGAAAGCAGAGCACAAGCTTTTCTGACTACGAAAACACATCATGAAGTGACCCACATGTCATTAAGTAAAGGATGAAGAGCAAGTGTTTCAATTCAATTGGATTTAGAGTCCACAACATTTGAATTCACACTGTACAGCATATATTCTTATTTTACTTCCACTGGAGAGTAATGCGCGGATACTATATAACCTGAGAATTTCTAATTTGGACTTGTATTGGTCCAGACATACTGGGATAGAATTACTACAGTTTTTTCTACAAATTGCGCATAAGATACTTTCACCTTTATGAAGCAGGAAAGAAGATTTTTGACATATGGCATGGTTGTGTGGAAGAAAGTCTATCAAAATGAGGGCTAAAAACAGATTTTCAATTCTAACATTTCAAATTTTGTCTAAGTCTGGCGGAGGCAAAAAATATGCTTCAATTAAAAATAATTCAAAAACAACAGTTGATGGACAGAATGCAGAACAATGTCATACATTCACCCCAGTACAGAGATCTGGGCCTAAATCCATCGTTTTTTTGCACTCCACACCACCCCAGTTCAGACATGGCCATATGCAAATCAGCCTTGACCCTGTGCCTCATGGGAACAGTCCAGCCCGAACTGCCAAGACGTGAGTCCCTTGCTCACTTGGCCACTGGATTCAAGATAGCCTGGCTGATGAGGATTATGAATCCGAAACCGGTCCCAGGATGCTTGTTTCCGGTCCAGGGAACACATGGCTTGGCAGTTCGGCTGGACTTTTCCCATGAGGCACAGAGTAGACTGATTTGCATATGGCCATGTCTGAACTGGGGTGGCTGAGTGAGCTAAAGAATGGTGATGGATTAACCCCAGATCAGTTGACTGGGGGTGAGTGCTTGATTTGCTCAAACGCTCCGTCCATCATCCCCTTTTGTATCGCTTTGTTCGCCCTAAGTTGCCAGGGTATGCTCAGACGGGAGTCCCTTGCTCACTTGCCCACTGGATTCAAGATAGCCTGGCTGATGAGGATTATGAATCCTAAACCGGTCCCAGGATGCTTGTTTCTGGTCCAGGGAAGACATGGCTTGGCAGTTCAGGCTGGACTGTTCCCATGAGGCACAGGGTCAGACTGATTTGCATATGGCCATGTCTGAACTGGGGTGGCTGAGTGAGCTAAAGAATGGTGATGGATTAAACACAGATCAGTTGACTGGGGGTGAGTGTTTGATTTGCTCAAACGCTCCGTCCATCATCCCCTTTTGTATCGCTCAATTAAAAATAAGCCAAACTGAAAACGATAAAATTCCCTGGTATGACATCCACAAATGTTCTCTGTGCTGACAAAATGTTTGGCACCGGAGACACTTACACCAATGCCAGGGCAATGTCCACTGAAACCCGATGCACTAACTTGTCCATGCCACTAGAGACAGGGCATTGCTTGTCCAACTTTAACTCTGTCTAATAATAAATGAAGAACAAACAACGGAAGCGTACAAATAGGCTCACAGTGTAACTCATTATGTATTAGAAATGTCGTTGCAACCTTATCAAATGAACCAGTGGCAATCCCAGAGGCATTCCACATGTGAATAAGGGGTCAGGAGGGTTTCTCAAAGTCCACCCGCAAACAAGGATGCTCTAAACAAAGGCACTGTCCCCCATCATATGTAGTTCAAGGTGCCTGGCCTACTAAGGGACGAAGATTAGCTAGTGATATCACAGCCAGCTCTGATCAATACGAGGCAGTTCAAATTGTATGGCAAGCCCTCTGTTTTGGTTACTAATACTCAAAATATGCAGTCCTACCATGCCTCGAAATGTATAGGGTACTTTGTGCATTCTACTGTGCCTCGGCCACTAATGCGCAAACTGTATGACACACCACTGTGAAGCCTCTTGTGCCTTGGCCACCACTGCTTACGATGTGTCCAATACTACTATGAAGCCTCCTGTACCCAAACCATTGGTCTTCGAAATGTATAACATCCCATAGTGAAGCCTCCTGTGCCCCAGCCACGAACGCTCAAGATGTGTAGGGTACCACTACTAAGCTTTCAGCGCCCAAGCCATTAATCCTCAAAATGTATTGCTTACCAATGTGAAGCCTCCTGTGCCTTGGCCACTGCTGCTTAAAATGTGTCCAGTCCTTCTCTAAAGCCTCTTATGTGCCTAAGACACCAACGCTCAAGATGTGTAGGGTACCACTAGAAAGCCTTCTGCGCCCAAGCCATTAATCCTCAAAATGGTATGCGTACCGTGCGAATCCTCCTGTGCCTCAAACACTACTGCTCAAAATGTAAAGCATCCATTATGAAGCCTACTGTGCCTCAGCCGCTGAGGCTCAAAACGCATTGAGTACCACTGTGTCTAGGTCACCAAGTAAACTCTCTGCCGGTCACGGGCAGAAAAACTCACCCCAAAAGCACGTCATATGCTAAAACTAGCAATTTCTGACTTACTCTCTGTAGCTAACCCACCAATTTTAATTTCATGAGCAAACATATCAGGTAGGAAAACAAATGTTGTTAGTATTTCAAGTAGATTCTAGAAAAAATATAACAACTGATGCAGATTTTAAAAAATGATTATTAATGGGAGCGGAAGAATGATGTACAGTGAAAGTTTAATCCAGCAGCAGATAATAGATTTGAGTGAGTCAATCGTAATTCCAAGGTTAGTTCTTATCACCTGGCATACTTTTGAAAAGCTACATCACACAAATGTTTGATAGAATCACTGCTCTACTTCAAAGTGAGTTTGAGGCAAAATTCGTCTGTGGCCTCAGTTAAAAAGAAGATCTCAAAATTGGACCAATTAGTATAAGAAATATAAAGTAACTCAGTGAGGTTCTGCTTTGCATTTGTAATGTAAAAGAGTGTATCCTTTGTGAGCAATAAAATAGTGACATTATGTGAGGTGAAGATAGTCCATGTGTGGCATGAAATTCCTCTGTGAAGCAGGCCAGACAGCAACAGCATCTCTGCTTATTTCGAACCTTGATAAACAGTATAGCATCAGTCTGTACTTGAGTTTGAGGTTTATCACAAATTATCACCCCATGGACGTCGATTCACCAAAGTACCAGGAGTAGCAGAAGTGACATCACATGTCCTTTTACCCTTATGACATTACAGGAAGTAACATCATTTGACCTTTGACAATGGTGGCATTAACGAAAGTAAAATTAAAAAACATCGAAAATAGAAATAAATATATCAACGTGAACTACTATTTCAAGACTGCTTTTGAAGTGAATAGATACATATATATAACTGTTGATGATCTCCTTATTCATTTGGGAATCATCTTTTAATATATCTCTATATTTTTTTGAATATGTATATTTATATATTTTTATATACATGATTTTCCACTGAGATGTATTTATATATAATTTTGTATCAATGTATAGGTGTATATTTATGAAATCTTTTGTAAATACTATCTATTTTAATTGTACATAATATCTATATGAGTGTACATATGTATCCTACTAGCGGTCTTGTCTATATCTACATTATTGCACAGTCTGTTTTCCAGTTTTATAGTGCAAATGTAACAGCTGTTTCTAATCATTAATTGCTTGTCACTTTAAATGAGGCATGGGTCCATGAGTAACGCGTCATGTGATCAAGGTCCAGGTCGGACCGAAACGCGTCATGGCGGCATATTGATGCAGGCGGAACTTTTTCTTTAAATAAACTTTAAGAAAGCACGAAATACTGGGTCCGCGCTTATCTATCCGAGTCCTGTCTGTCGAGTGGATTCTAAAGATAGAGTACTGGAGTATTTGTGTCAATTTGCTTCTTTTGACACTAGCGGATAACCCCTCCTTGCTTTGGGCGTTGTGGCATTGGAAGCAGCTGGTCTCGTTTCGGCGAGACGTACTCATTGCTCTAGTGAAGAGCGAGCCACACGGAAGCCCCTGGATACTGTGGAGAAGTTCCTTCCTGGAAGCCGGAATCGAGGTGAACGGAGTCTGTAATCTGTGTAACCTGAAGATATCCGGCGTGGAAGCAACATATCGGATTATCCAGTAAGGAGTGTGCAACGCGTGGAGTGACAAGTTTGATTTAAAACTCCCGCTATTTGAAATACAAATCGCCTAGATTGCATCATGGCCGCAGAGGCGTTACGCAGCCGAGAGGAGGCGGCGATCGACATTTTTGCTGATTCCCCGGCCGGGGGATCAGCTGTGACGGTGCAGGAACAGAACACTGCACCTTCAGTGAACAATAGCGCGAGAGAGACATTCCGGCGCTTAGAGAAACTGAGACGTGCTGAACAGTCTAAGTGGTGGGAAGAAAAATCTCTTACTCGCTACTTAGAGGTGGGCAGGGTTCCCAGAGGATTGCGGATTACCTTAGCACCCAGTTACGAGAACCCTGACCCTGCCATGCTTGGAGAATGGGCGGACGCCAACCTCGAATCGTCAGCTAAATTGCTTAGAATATTGGTAAAATATGCAGCAAGCGACAGAATAAAATTACAAGCGCAAATCGACGCATTAGAGGTGGAAATATCTGCGATTGAGGAAAATGATAGCATTAAAAAATTAAGAGAAGATATGCTAACCAGATTGCGCAAAGATGAAGATGCCATTAAAAAGCGCAAAGCCTTCAAATTTAACAGAGACAAACTGGATTATCAAAACGGGAACGTTTTCACATTTGCCCGAAGATATGGCGCTGCCAAGAAAAAAAGCAATATTGCCTCCCAACGGAAAAAACAGGGTAATACCAGCGATAGCACACCTTCGCTCACATCCACTTCGGAACAAAGCGCTGTTAGTGGGAGCGAAAATGAGGAGGAAGCCGGCCCTTCGAATCAACCAAAAGAGGGAGTTTTAATAATGTCTCGAGCAGAAGAAATAAATGTGCTCTGCCAGGATTGGAGAGGCAAGCTAAGACCCCGGAAGAAACAGCAGCAGCAAAAAGGCGCGCCAATGCCAAGCGAGGGGCCAGGCGTCAATGCAACCGGCAACGCAAACGAGAACAAGTCTCAAAAGAAGAAAACCACGAAGGCCAGATGGAACCGAAAATGAATGTGGATAAGATGGCTAACACAGTGATCAATCTGTCGGATATAGCACTAAATAAAGCGGAGTGCCAAATTTTGTCTCTGGGTCTCTCTTTCAGTCCCGAAAGTAATTTTAACTACTCAGAAACCCGAATGGATGTGTTCCGCTTCATTCGTACGTTAAAGTTGAAGAAATTTCATAAAACAAAAGGGAATAAATCAAGTGATGTTACACCTCAATATGCTACGAGTCCACCTCTCATTTCAGCTGGTGATGTTAATCTATTCTTTGATTTGCAACAACTTCAGGAAGAACAGACTGAACCCACCAATGCCTTGGGGTTAGAAGGTATGGATTTTGGTTGCACTATTGAAACCCCATTTAAACCTAAATCAGTTTTCCTGCCAATTATGATGCATGATAGCTTAGATCGTTTTCATGAATTGGTTGCCTCAGATTTAAAGGATTTGTACAGAGTCACGAATCATGGTAGTACTAATATGAACTGCAAACAAAGGTGCTACATAGAACTGATGAAAAAACTTCAGGGCAATGATGATTTGGTTATTAAACATTCAGACAAGGGGGGGCAACATTGTCCTTTGGCCCAGACTGATGTACATGGACGAGGCTTATAGCCAACTCAATGATGTGGCATGCTACAAACGTAGTAATATTCAAATCATGAAGGCATCATGGGTAGTCTATTATGGCAAATTATTGGCATGGAAAAACAGTGGTCTAATTAGTAATGATGAATATTTATTTTTGTACAATGAATATCCAGCTGTACCATCGATTTACTTTCTTCCTAAGGTGCACAAGAGTATGACAAAACCACCAGGTAGGCCCATTATATCGGGCATAGGCAGTCTTACGGAAAACACTTCTAAGTATGTCGATTTTTTCTTACAAGAATGGGTGCTCAACCTTCCATCTTATGTTAGAGACACCTCTGATTTTTTGAGAAAAATCAGTGACATTACTTGGTCTGATGATCTTATTCTAATCACCATGGATGTTACATCCCTTTATACGTCTATTGGTCACAAGGATGGAATTAGAGCGATTGAATATTACCTCAATCGCAGACCTGCATGTTTCACCCTCCACAATAAAATGCTAGTAGAAATGGTTAAAGTATGTTTAGAACATAACTACTTTTGCTTTGACAACACCATTTTTCAGCAAATAAGGGGAGTAGCTATGGGGGCCTGCTTCTCCCCCAGCTATGCCTGCCTGCATATGGGCTGGTGGGAGGAGCAGGTCTTGAAAAGGGAATACGAAAATATTTTGAAGACACATGTCCCTTTATGGCTGAGGTATATAGACAACCTCTTTATCCTATGGAAGGGGTCGGAGGTAAAAGCTAGGGAGTTCATACAAATGTTAAATGACAACCTTCTGAATTTGCAATTCACTGCAAATATGAGTAAAACCTCTGTAGTCTTCCTAGATGTGGAAGTGTATATCAATAATAACAACCTATGCACTAGACTCCATCGTAAGCCTACAGCTGGAAACTCTGTTCTCCACGCCTCTAGCCATCACCCCCAGCACTTGATCAACAGCATCCCCTACGGGGAGATGCTGCGGATCAAACGCATCTGTAGTGACAACAAGGAATGTAAACTGGCTCAGGAAAGTTGCAAGGAAAGGTTCCTTCAAAGGGGATATAAACCCGGAATCATTGATAAGGCTATTCGGAAAACTGAAACTTTGATCCGTGACAACATCTTAGCCCCCAAAATTCCTGCTATGGCCGATGACTCTAACAGTAAATTACGAGTCATCATTACTTACAACAAACAACAAGCGGCCATTAGAAAGATTCTCAGGAAACATTGGGATTTGTTGTTGAAGGATCCTGTCATAGGCAATGACTTGCTTAAAGACAATCCTACTCCCTTGATAACCTTTCGGAAAGCCAGATCCATGGGAAACTGCTTAAACAAATGTAATCCTGAAATTAGACCTCCATCCAATTGGCTGTCCAAGCAAAAAGGTTTTTTCAAATGTCTCCTATGTAAAGCCTGTAAACATGCGAAGAATGTCAAAGAATACAGTGTTCCATTCTTGCCTGACCCTGTTAAAATTAAGCGACGTATTACGTGCAAAAGTGAATATGTCGTATATGTGTTGGAATGCCCTTGCGCATTACGCTATGTGGGCAGTACGAAATTACCCGTGCACATGAGAATCCTGCAACATCTCAGGGCCATTAATAACAAGGATCAGGCCTATCCTGTAGCAAGACATTTTCAAGTTAAGCATGATAGTGACAATACTTTGCTTCAGTATTTTGCTGTGGATTGCATACCTCCTTCACGTAAGGGAGGCAATAGGGACAGTGCTTTGAGAGTACTAGAAACCAGATATATTTTGGAATTTAATTCCAAGGTCCCAAATGGCCTTAATACCACGGAGGACTTATATACCTGTATATAAACTGTCAATATTACAACTCTCCTGTCTCTGTACTGAACAATGTATTTTACAGGTCTTTGGGTCACTTTATGATTGGATTTACTGTATAACTTTAGTTTGAAAAGTATCTTTTGCTTTTTAAACATGTCCCAGAATCTCTAAAGTCGCCTCTTTTTTTAAATGTCTCTCGCTAGTTTACATCTTTGCGCTATAATACATATTTGAGTATTTACTCATTTTTAAATCACCCATACATATTGCGGGATATCTCTGTTATTTGTACAGAGTCTTACATGTTTGTTAATTATTCTTTTCACTGTTGCACTTGTTATCACTTTATCATTTTTTCGCCTAGACATTTTTAGGCGGCTGATAACATCGATCCTTTTATATCCCAGGACCCTTTGGCCCATTTTGAAGTGCTTGCCCACTTGGGCTATATCAACGTGAACTACTATTTCAAGACTGCTTTTGAAGTGAATAGATACATATATATAACTGTTGATGATCTCCTTATTCATTTGGGAATCATCTTTTAATATATCTCTATATTTTTTTGAATATGTATATTTATATATTTTTATATACATGATTTTCCACTGAGATGTATTTATATATAATTTTGTATCAATGTATAGGTGTATATTTATGAAATCTTTTGTAAATACTATCTATTTTAATTGTACATAATATCTATATGAGTGTACATATGTATCCTACTAGCGGTCATGTCTATATCTACATTATTGCACAGTCTGTTTTCCAGTTTTATAGTGCAAATGTAACAGCTGTTTCTAATCATTAATTGCTTGTCACTTTAAATGAGGCATGGGTCCATGAGTAACGCGTCATGTGATCAAGGTCCAGGTCGGACCGAAACGCGTCATGGCGGCATATTGATGCAGGAGGAACTTTTTCTTTAAATAAACTTTAAGAAAGCACGAAATACTGGGTCCGCGCTTATCTATCCGAGTCCTGTCTGTCGAGTGGATTCTAAAGATAGAGTACTGGAATATATATATATATATATATATATATTTATTCAATTAAAAAACCATAGGTTTTAGCCCATATATAGTTAGGGATTCGCATTTTCAAAACCTTATTTTACTCGCATAAAACCATTGAAATTCGCATATATAGTTAGATGCGCTAACTATATATCGCGCACCCGCAATCCACTGCTGATGATGTCACATATTACATCATTCATGACATGCTCAGTGACATCACTGATGACATCACTGATGACATCTCAAATGACATCACTGATGACATCACTGATGACAACATCCAGTGACTGTATGTTTCTGTAAAGTTAAAATATGTCTTACATATTGAAGAATGAGTGGATGTATAAGTGTCTGGATGAAGGATTTAGTAGGTGCATGACTGACTGTATGAGAGAGTGATTAAATGTGTCTCACTGAGTGCATGGGTTAGTGACTAAACGGTCTTAATTTGTGCATCATTATATCTGTTGTTCTATGAACTGCTGCATGTGTTGATCAGTAGCTAAATGAGTAACTATATGGGTTATTGATTGGTTGCCGAAGTATTTGTATGGGAGACTGAGTGTGTGTGTGGGTGGCTGGAAGGTGTATGACTCTGTGTATAGATGTGTGAGCAGTTGATTCACTAGATGTATGGGCTCAAAAGTGCATGTGGAAATAGCTGTATGGGTGGTTGACTGTGTGCATGAGTGTATTGGTGAGTGAATGGATATCTCAGTGCTACATGTCAAAGTAAGTACATATGTAAAACACAGTACATGTGAGAGTTGACATATATAAATAACTGTGCATAAGAGCCAGTGAACGTGTGAGTGGCTGTATGGATCATTGTGAACTTGTATCAGGGATTGTATAAGAGAGTAAATATGTGTTAGTATATGTTTGAATAAGTAAGGTGTGTATAACTGTATAGTAGAGGAAATGGAGGTGTGATTGATTCTTTGCATGACTGACTAGGTGTGTGAGTAACTCCATGGATGAGTGACAGTCTGTGAGTTTTTGTTTACACTGAGTGTATCTAAGGTTATATTAGAGTCTGAAGAGGTTCATCGTATTATCACATGAATGATGTCATTAGTGATGTGCTCAGTAATGTCAAATGAGATGTCAAATGAGATGTCATCAGTGATGTCATTTGAGATGTCATCAGTGATGTCATCAGTGATGTCATCAGTGATGTCATTTGAGATGTCATCAGTGATGTCATCAGTGATGTCACTGAGCATGTCATGAATGATGTAATATGTGACATCATCAGCAGTGGATTGCGGGTGCGCGATATATAGTTAGCGCATCTAACTATATATGCGAATTTCAATGGTTTTATGCGAGTAAAATAAGGTTTTGAAAATGCTAATCCCTAACTATATATGGGCTAAAACCTATGTTTTTTTCATTGAATTTCAATGGTTTTTTAATAACAAATATCAAAAGCTGTCAAATGTCAAGTACGTGATAGGTAAAAACATTTTCGTGTTTATGCACGCGGATGTGCTTTAAACGCTGCCCCCCCCCCCTCTTTTCTCTTAGAAGTACTCTCTCTTTGCAGATAGTGAAGGGTAGTTAACGCAGGCCTTTGCCCCCGTTGTAATCCGTCGTGCCTGCTTGTCTCTCTATTTGATTGATTGTTATCCAAGCATTTACTATTTTAGAATTTATTCTCTTTGGTTCATTCTCTATTTACTAACAAACACAAAGCCGCAATACTCTGTTTAGTCTTTGCAGATAGTGAAAAATCGTGTTAAAAAAAAAAATAATCGACCAAAATCAGTAGGCCACTAATGGGATCTCTTTTTGACCTCGCTAAAATAGAAACATTAGGAACAACCCTTCATGAGAAATACGAAACTAGTGAGATGAACTGAGCTCCACACCATGATGGCTGCAAGACAGCTCGGCTCCGCCACCCACCCCGCCCAAAATAACGATAAACTCTATGCAAATATTATAAATATATACAACACACCAGCAAAGTAACAGGGTAAAACATTTTATTAAATAACTATTTACATAACTATTTTATACTTTTTGTTGCCTGATCCGGCTAGCTCAATCGATCGAGCATGAAACTCATGCATTCTGATAGCAAGCGTTGTTGCTGATGCTATGCAAACAAAAACTGGTTTTCAGTTTGTACATTCTTCAAGATTTTTCATCCAAGGCTGGTTGAGAGTTTGTAGAACGATGGCTTCAGATTTTCAACATACGGTGTGGTGGCGCGGACTGGGAGGGTGCGCTTGACTTCTGCCCCCTCCCCAAGTCGTGTTGCCCTGGCGTGGCCTAAGATCGCCCCCGACATAGGCGGCCGGCTCCCGGGGTCCGGCGGAACTTTTTGCCTTTTGATGACTCTTCCATTCTGGACCTTATCCCACAATCCGTTTGACCTGAAGACACGCTGTAGTGGGGCGCCCCTTTACCGTTTCAGTTGCCATTCCGCCCGCTTTTGCTACACTGTGCCTCTTCCGCCATTCAGCTGTTTACTGCCCGCTCTTGCGACTACAGCGTCTCGCTCACCATGTAGTTGACTTGCTCCCGCTCTTGCGATGGAACTATAGGCGGCTGCCACAGGACTCTCAAAATGGCGGCCGGCTCTTCAGATTTGGGCGTGGTCCACTAAAATGGCCATGGGACACCTTGGAACTCGGACGCTTGTCTGCTAGGGCTTGGGCCCCATTCTCGAAAGCGTCCACTGAGCCTTGAAGATTCGACAAAAGTCTTGGGGGCCCCCGACTCCCGCAGGCTTCTGGTGGGGAGCGGCTGCCATGATTGCTCGTGGAATGGCCACGACTGAGATACGAGATGGTGGTGCTCTCATGCTAACGCCAGCTTCAGTCTGAAACATCCAGAAACACTGTAGACTACCAATTCGATCAGTTCCGGTAGCGCCCCAACGTGACCCGGTAGGGAAGAACTTGCCCTCCCCTCTTTGACTGATGGTTCTTGTTGCCTGTCCCTTCTGTTGTCATTTAACAGAACTTTTTAGACTGCTGAAAGGGGTTGTGTTCCGACCGCTGGTTGGTGGAGACATTTTGACTATATTCTGGACCTACGTTGTCGCGTAATGCGTTATATGACACGCCGCGTTAGCGCACCCGGAAGTACTCCAGTGCGCGAAGCGCAGCTTCCCGGAAGGGATCCGGGGCGCGGCGCGCAGCGCGTAACGTAAGCATAACAAGTCATGTGACTTGTTAATAAAACTTTTCATTGGTTCATTTTACTTTTGTTATACTAATGATGAAAGGCTTGGTCATATGACCTAAAAATTACGCTTTTTATTGCTTTCAAACATTATTTTTTCTTAAACATATATGTTATAATGTTCCAGGCTAATGTATTTTCCCGGAAAATTTACAACTGTCCTGCAAGTAAAATATATTCCTTTTTCTAGCAAAAGGGCGTTTCTTCGTCCCATGACGGAGCCGTTGAGCAAAAGATGCTCGGCCTGCTGTCTTAGTCGCCGATACGCCCGAATATCAGATTCTTATCGATCACTTTATGTTGCAGGAGTAAAAAACACAACAGCCCTTGACCATTTATCTTTACTGCGTTCCTGCGTATTATACCTTTTATCCGTCATGTAATTGGACTGCTTTATTTCACTTGCCTTTTACTGATTCGAAAACAGTGACTAAAATTAAAAACTTTACCAATGTAAATACTACTACCATGTTTTGTTTTAAAAACCTTTATTGTGAAAATGTCAGTATACAAATACGGGCCTATAACCACGTGGGCCGGCCACGGAGCAAACTGGAATCGTATATGATGAGGAGACATTTACACTGTAGAGGAACGCAACGAGCGGGCCATTAGGTTGCAAGAACTAAGGTGTCTAACAGTTGCGGAATCGGTGGACGTACATTTTGTAATTAAAATACGACAGGGCCACTTACAATAAAATTATCTAGATATACATTTGCGGGCAAGTACCATGCGTGACGTTAATTCGAACTTTCAATAGTACAGTAATCAATAACACATCAGAACTTAATATCAATAAGGATGTCAAAATATTCAATCAATTCTCATTCCCGCCCGCCATGTGCTTCAAAACTGCATACGTATCTCGTGATATCAAGGTTGTGCAACCAGTACACAACAAGGAGGTACGAGTCCCATTTATACCGGCGCCATTTTGGGCGAGGCCGGGCAGGTCCAGGATATAGTCAAAATATCTCCACCAACCAGCGGTCGGACCAGAACCCCTTTCGGCAGTCAAAAAAGGTTCAGTTAAATGACAACAGAAGACATAGGCAACAAGACCAACAGTCAAAAGAGGGGAGGGCAAGATCTAAAGCCATTGTTCTACAAACTCTCAAGCAGACTTGGATGGAAAAATCCTGAAGAATGTACAAACTGAAAACCATTTTTTGTCTGTATAGCATCACCAGCAACGCTTGAGTCAGCTTTGTGTGAAGCCGCCATTTTGATTCAATCAATAGCGTCCCCCTGCACACATTCAGGGACCTGGTCGTGTCTAAAGGTTAAACGGATTGTGGGACAAGATGCAGAAAGGAAAAGGAAAAAAGTTACGCCGGACCATGGAACTTTCGGCACAGCATTGTAGGATGGCCACACCAGTGCGGCAACTTGCTAGACACCACCTCGGTGCCATCCAGATCTCGGCGCGTTGTGCTTCCTTCGGCCTACTGTAGCCGCAAGTGCGGACGCAACTCAGCTGGATAGCGAGTGAAACACCAAGGGGCGCTCCACTGCAGCCGAGGAGCCTCCATCTTGGGGGCGACGCACAGCATCACATTGCTTACTCAAACAGCCCCCACTGACTGACGCGACCTCACAGGCCAACGGGGCGCCCCACGCCGAATTTCGGCGCAGCATTGTAGGATGGCCACACCAGTGCGGCAATTTGCTGGACACCACCTCGGTGCCATCCAGATCTCGGCGCGTTGTGCTTCCTTCGGCCTACTGTAGCCGCAAGTGCGGACGCAACTCAGCTGGATAGCGAGTGAAACACCAAGGGGCGCCCCACTGCAGCCGAGGAGCCTCCATCTTGGGGGCGACGCACAGCATCACATTGCTTTCTCAAACAGCCCCCACTGACTGACGCGACCTCACAGGCCAACGGGGCGCCCCACGCCGAATTTCGGCACAGCATTGTAGGATGGCCACACCAGTGCGGCAATTTGCTGGACACCACCTCGGTGCCATCCAGATCTTGGCGCGTTGTGCTGCCTTCGGCCTACTGTAGCAGCAAGTGCGGGCGCAACTCTGCTGGACGGCGAGTGAAAAGATAAGGGGCGCCGCACTGCACATCAGGTGCCTCCACCTGGGGAGGCGAGAGAGGCCAGTTTGCGCCACCTCCACCTCCCCCCCCCCCCCCCCCCCAGGCACCCCACACCGACTTTCGGCGCAGCATTGTAGGATGGCCACACCAGTGCGGCAACTTGCTGGACACCACCTCGGTGCCATCCGGATCTCGGCGCGTTGTGCTGCCTTCGGCATATTCGCACATCGGTCCGCTACTGACGCCGCCTCACGTGCCAACGGATTTTCTACGCTTTTTATAGCAGCGCGTAACGTAAGCATAACAGGTCATGTGACTTCTTTATAAAACTTTTCATTGGTTCATTTTACTTTTGGTTTCCTAATGATGGAAGGCTTGATCATATGACCTAAAAATATCACTTTTCATTGGATTAAAACATTTTTTTTTCCCAAACGATGAAAGCCCCACCTTGTTTCTAGATGTTTCAGACTAAAGCTGGCGTCAGCCTGAGAGCACCACCATCTCGTGGCTCCGTCGTGGTCATTCCGCGAGCAATCATGGCAGCCGCTCCCCACCGGAAGCCTGCAGGAGTCGGGAGCCCCCAAGACTTTTGTAAAATCTTCAAGGCACAGGGGACGTCCGAGTTCCAAGGTGTCCCAGGGCCATGTTAGTGGACCAGGCCCAAATCCGAAGAGCCGTCCGCCATTTTAAGACTCCTGTGGCAGCCGCCTATCGCTGCACCGCAAGAGTGGGCGCAACTCAACTACATGGTGAGCGAGACGCTGAAGCCGCAAGAGCGGGCGAGAAACAGCTGAATGGCGGATGAGGCACAGTGTAGCAAAAGCGGGCGGAATGGCAACTGAAACGGTAAAGGGGCGCCCCAGTACAGCCGACGAGCCTCCACCTGGGGAGACCCGTTCACGCCGCCTCCCCCCACCCGGGGCGCCCCACGCCGTTTTTCGGAGCAGCATTGTAGGATGCCAAAACCAGTGCGACAACTTACTGGACATCACCTGGATGCCATCCACATCTCAGCGCGTTCTGCTGCCTTGGGACTATTCGCACAACAGACCGCTACTGACGAGGCCTCCCCGCGCACCCCCCGGGACGCCCCACGCCGTTTTTCGGAGCTGCATTGTAGGATACCAAAAACTAGTGCGGCACCCAGGTAACATCACCTGGGTGCCCTCCAGAACTCAGCACGTTGTGCTGCCTTGGGACTATTCGCACAAAACACAGCTACTGACCATTGTTGCTTCTTTTTTCTAAAAAATGTTTAAATGTATTTACTGTTTTTGTTGCGTTCTATATATTTAAAAGTTATTAAAGTGTTATAATCCTACTTTGTTGGAGTACTATATATTTATAATGTGACACATAATTGTAAAAACTTTGATGTACAAAGAGGCATCCCTGGAATCTTCCGCTTCAGGCTCGGTCCCACACACCCTCACAGTGAGAATCCCCTCCCCAAGCACAATACAGGATGGTTATCAGATAGTAGGAACGCGTGTGGTGTGACAGATCTACTGTAACTCCTTTGAAGAGGGGTGATTCTCTACAGCTGGGGCCATAAACTACATCTGCAGGGCTAGGTGATAGCCTGGGACCGGCCTGAACAATCGGACACAGAGGAAGAAGAGTGTCAGAGGGTGCGGTAGTGAATAGGGTGAAAGAGTGGTGTCGGGCGGGCACAGGGTGTGATTCTCAGGGAAGAGCAGCGCACATGGGAGGAGGTTTCTGGCCCATGCATGAGAGAGAGAGCGGGGGTGACCAGTGCATGGGGGAGATGCTTGCGAGGGTGAGGAGCCATGCTGAGGATCAGCGGCGTGCAGAGAGTGGGTCTGGTCAAGGCATCTTAAATGGCTGCCGTGCTCAACAAAAGTGTGGCATTGCAAAAAAGACAAGATGGCGCAGGCAATGTTTATCAATAAGGATTAATTTATAACAATTATTTAAAACAAAATATTTACTCGCAGTGACAAAATGGCGGTCAACACTTCCTGATTTCCATCGAATCGAACGTTAACAGACGTCACGCAACAAAACAAAAAAAACGCTCACGCACAGCCGCTGGAAGACATGTATCAACATATATGAGCCTCCTCAGCCACCCTCAGAAAACATAGGGGGTCAGGATACGTCTCCCGTGCCCCCTTATACCTAGTAATTTAATGAAATCGAAACACAAAATGGCGAATTCACGTTTCGCTACCAGTTTGCGAACCGAGAAGCGCTTCTACCTCGAAAAATCAAATTTTTATTATTTGCCCCACGGGACCCTTTAATAACCCCAACATCATTCCTAGGGGGTCAAGAGAGGTCTACCTAGCCCCCTTTCATTAAATTCCCCCATCGTTTTTCTCCTCTTGTCTCTCGATCCTACCGACAGACAAGATGGCGGCCGCACCGGACTGTTTAGAATGTTGACAGACACCGGAGAGCCAATCAGCTTCGCTACGCAAAGCTCAGTTGCGCGAAAAGTACGCGATCTGGGACGCTGTCACAGATATACCTGTTTTTTAAACGTTAATTTCTCAAAATCCACTGGAGCACATATATTGAGACCCAGCAAAGGCACATCGGGCTAACAGTCCCTATAATTTTGCCAAGTTTCGTGCAAATCCATTCAGCCGTTAATTTGCGAACCGTGAAAAATCACATTTTTTTAATTTTCCCCACGGGACCCTTTAATAACCCCAACATCATTCCTAGGGGGTCAAGAGGGGTCTACCTTGCCCCCTTTCAGTAAATTCCCCCTTCGTTTTTCACCTCTTCTTGTCTCTCGATCCCACTGAGAGACAAGATGGCGGCCGCTCCGGACTGTTTCGAATGTTGACAGACACCGGAGAGCCAATCAGCATCGCTTCGCAAAGCTCCATGACGCGAAAAGTACGCGATCTGGAGCGCTACCCGGGACGCTGTCACAGATATATAAATTTTTTTAAACGTTAATTTCTCAAAATCAACTGGAGCACATATATTGAGACCCAGCAAAGGCACATCGGGCTAACAGTCCCTACAATTTTGCCAAGTTTCGTGCAAATCCATTCAGCCGTTCGAGCTAAAAGTGAGGCCAAACGCCCTATGGAAATTAACATGGGAAAAACGCGTTTTGGGACCCCCCTTTTTTCTCGGCCCCCCCTTGACGAAACCCCCCCAAATTTTCAAGGGCAGCTCAGAAACAAAATGTGCCATTTTCCTGAAAATTTCAGCCGATTCCGTCCACAAACGCCAAAGTTATTAGACATAGAATTTTCAAAAGCCCCATAGGAAAAAAATCCTAACTATATATACCTACTGGATAGATATATATATATATATATATATATATATATATATATATATATATATATATTTAATGTTTTATTTTTCTATTCAGTAAAAACTATAACATTATTGATTCCCCTAAAACTGTGAGATACTGAGTAAACATCAAGGGGCAGCTTTACTAACATTTCACACACACAGGCAACCAAAGTTGCTCTGCTGCTTTGTCAAACATAAGTTTTGTACTGGAAGGGGTCCCTTCTGGTATAAAAACTATGCCTTAATACATTCCCCACTTTGTATGTTTGCTGTACTGTGCAGCACAGATTATAAAATGTACCACTGATGGTACACCCAATTGACGCAAAGTAGCACAAAGCAGGTAAGAGAGCTATTTTGTCTAACTTGCAGATGATCTTGAAGAAAACGCAGACTGATCTGGGACAACCAAAAAGACTTCTTTGGACAGATTGTTCCAATTGGGTTGGAAATCTAGGAATTGTGAGCGACTCGTCATAAAATTCAGACGCTAACTCATTAGGTCTGGAGCCTTACAATAGGAGCACCCCTTCGTTACTCCCATGATTTCTTTGCCCAATACAGGAACACCTTAAGCTAATGAGACCAATGAAATGAAATTAAAGTTTTACAATAATATGCACGTGGTGAAAGAAGACCTCGAAGTGCATAGTTCTGGACAGTATTGTAACCATGTATGATAATTAAGCGTGTGATTGGAGAATCGTGCTCAATCGAGGTTCTATATTTTACAATCTTACAACCCTCGCCTAAGTAGCAATGCTAACATCTCCCAGAGTCTCTCCCCCCCCCTCACTGCCATCTTTTGAACCAATATCCTGAATTTTTGCAATAAAGCCAGATTCACAAAGTTCTGAAATGCAGCAGAAAAGGCACAAGGAATTTCCAGAGAATGATACTGACTTTTAAAGTTTCTGAGAGTTTTCCAGTTTAATCAGATCTTGTTGTCACCGGTTTTTTCAAAACCCAGCCTGTTGTGATATGAATATATCTCTCATACAGATGTTGTCAGTCTCCAACGACATTAGGAGAATAGGTACAAACTACGTTCAAGAATAAGAATTCATCAATTGCCTTCCAAACACTAGTCTTAAAGATTAGTGCCTTTGATTTTGAGTTGTCAGCTACTTGTACACTGGGTATCATTAGAGGTGGCGGCACCTCTGTGAAATAAAGGAAACATAAAATGATGGTAACTCACGGCTATTATCATTTTATGTTTCCTCATGCTGCTGCTTTGCGTGGCGGCGTGGCTGCTTCGATGTCAGAGGAGCAGGGGAGGAGTGGTTTGACCACTCCTAAGTGCCCATGACTGTTTGGCAGGCCCTCTCAGGACGGTCATACAGTTATGTGCACTTTGCATGCCTGCGTGGAGAACATGCCCAGGTCCCCATTCGCTGGCTGAGCGTCAAACCATGGAACTCATACCAATCACAACGCTGCATTGCAGCGTTGTGATTGGTCAGAGGAGCCTGGGTTTGCTTCCTGGTTTCTGTTCGGCTGGGAGAGAAGACGGAAGAGAGACGGAGCAAAAGGTAAGATTTTCTTCGTTTTCTTTTGTCAAAAGTCTTTTTATTCAGCATCATAAGCAAATACAACACCATGAATACAGTAGGGTGCACAGGACCCAGAGTCAAGGCCTTCAGCTAGAGCTAGTCCAGTTTCACATATCGCTGGGTCTGTTACAATCCCCCTGCAATCAAAAGAGCAGATGTCTGTTTTTGAACTTTCAACCCTAAAAACAACCCTTAATCAATAGAGAAAATAAATACAAACTAAAAAAACCCTCCCTCCTCCCCTACCCTGGTGGTGGTGGTTCTATACGAAAATGAAGTGAGTAACATGGGTGTGTCAAAAACGTGAGACTGTAAGAGCAAGGCCAGAGCTTCTAGGGGAGTGATGGGTGCTTCAGCTAACCCTTGTCGGAGCGATTAGAATTGAAAAAGATGCATAGCCCTTAATGAGGGAGGGCAAACCGCGGAGGGTAGACCCCTGGACAGATAAGTTACTACTGGGCCCCATTTATTTTCAATGTTCCTGAAATCATCCCGGAAGATATCTGCAAGGCGGTCCATAGAGAGAATTCTCCATAGAAGGGCATGCCATAAGAATATCTCCGGCGCGGCTTTCTTTTTCCAGGCACATGCTATCATAAGTTTTGCCGCCCCTAGGCAAGCCCACAATATGGTCTTGTCAACTTTTGTTTGATGTTCCAGGTCGGGGTCCCTAAAGCCCAGTAGCCCCCTTCTATAGTTGTCGGGATGGGATACCCCAGCATGTCTTTGATATGGGAGAGTATTTCCTCCCAAAATGGCCGAATACCAAGGCAGTCCCACCAGATGTAACGGAAATCCCCCTGAAGCCCACTGCCCCGCCAGCAGAGATCTAAGGTGTCTGGGAAGATCCGTTTGAGTTTAGTGGGGTAAAAGTACCAGTCCAGGAGAGTCTTGTAGTGCTCTTCCCTCAAGGTCACTGAATGGTTGTTTTTAGTAATGTCGCCCCAAATGTGTTTCCATTCTTCGTCCGAGATCTCCCTTCCCAGCACCTGTTCCCAAAAGGACATGTAGTGCTTCCGGGGTGTGTTTAATGTATTTAGTAGCATGGCATAAAGTGAGAAAATTGCCCCCTTCATGGTTCCCACCTTGTGCACCAGTCTTTCCATAGCTGTGAGTTCCCTGGTAGCAGCCTCCCTCACATGTGGGAGGGTTGCCCAGTGCTTAAGCTGGAGGTAGTGGTAGTGTTCCCAGAGGGCAACCTGGAAGTCCCGTTTGCAGCTTTCAAACCTCAGAATGTCAAAGTTATATAATAAATCCGATAATTTTAAGCAAGCCCCTTCCCTCCAACTGTCAAAGGGCCCCTCGCGCATTGCTGGTGGGAAGTCCGGATAGGAGTGTAAGGGGAGGGGAAAGAGGTCCATCCCTCTCTCTTCGGGACTTGGTCCCAAACTGTAAGAGTGGTGCGTGTGGGCGTGCTAAGGGATGCGTTCACCGGCCTGTCGGACTTTGGTTTCCATAGGACATCCCAGATTGTTCGCCCCACAATTGCCCTGTCCATATGGAGCCAGTGTTTGTCGGATTCTCTAGCTGACCACTCTATCACCACCCTCAGCTGTGCCGCCTGATAGTACAGTTGGAAATCAGGTAGAGCCAACTCCCCATCTTTCCTGGGGCACCGCAAGTCATGAAAGGGGAGGTGCACCCTCCCCTTCTGCCAAATGAAGTTGATGACAAGTGAGCGCAGACGAGGTAGGAGGTCTTGGTCTAGTGCTATTAGGAGTGCCTGGAATTGATACAGAAGTTTCAGCAGTACTGTCATTTTGACAGTGTTAATCCGACCCAGCCAGGAAATATAAAGAGGCTTCCATCTTTTAAAATCTTGTTTAAGCTGCGCTTCCAGCGGGGGTAGTTAGCCTTATAAAGGTATCCGATTTTGGGTGAAGGTGTACTCCAAGGTAGAGTAAAGAGTGTTTGACCCAGTGGGGTGATGTTTGACCGCGCAATCTTGTGTCGTCAGCATCGGAGGGTGTAAGATTAGGATGGCGGATTTGGAAAGATACACTTTGAAACCTGAGCGTTCCGTAGTTCAGAGTTAAGCAGACAGCTCCAAAAGCGTGAGCAATATATCATCTGCAAAGAGGGATGCTTTATGGTCCGTACCTCCAAAGAGTTTACCTCTGATTGCCTCGTTGGCTCGAAATTGTGTAGCAAGGGGTTCGATACTGAGGGCAAATAAAAGCGGGGCGAGCGGTTAGCCCTGTCGCGTGACTCTGCTAAGGGTAAAGGGGAGTGATTTGTAACCATTAACTAGTACCCGCGATTGTGGAAGATGGTATTTGACCCTGACCATGTTGTGGAACCTTTCCCCGAAGCCAAATCTCTGCATAGTAAGAAAAAGAAAAGACCAATCTACCCTGTCAAAGGTCTTTTCGGCGCCAAGCCCCACCAGTATTGCCGGGAACTTAAACTTGGACACTTCTCAATAAGGTGGATAGTGCACCGAATATTATCATGTGTTTGTCGCCCGTTTATAAAACCAGATTGATCAGGATGGATTAGTTTGGGCATCAAGTCCTCGAGTCTAGCGGCCAGATTAGGAGTAGAGCTACGCATCTAGATTGAGGAGGGCTATGGGCCTGTATGACGCGCAGACCTGAGGGTCCTTCCCAGGCTTTGGGATGACAGAGATCACTGCCTCAGCCATTGAGGCCGAAACCTTGGTGTCCATCGCTATAACATTGAACAGCGCAGTTAAGTGTGGGATTAGCTTGGAGGCATAACATTTATAAAACTGTGCCACAAGGCCGTAAAGGCCCGGGCTTTGTGCAGTTTGAGTTTAGTAATGGCCTGCCTTACCTCTTCTGATGCAATGGGAGCATCTGGCTGCTCTGCGGTCCCCAGAGAAAGGTGGGGGAGATCCACTGAGTCAACATAATGCTGTTGAAGGATGGAATCGGGGGGAGTGCCTCGGTAGAGGTCTCCATAGAAGGCGCTGAAGATATTAGATTTAATGTTGTCCTTGCGAGTAATGTGACCATCCGCGTCTAAGATGCCCCTATATACTCTGGTTCCATCTTCTCTTGCAGTTGTCGTGCTAAGTTGGTTCCCACTTTGTCCCCCTGGGCGTATGATGCCTGTCGTAATTTAAGCAGTGTGTATTATTGTAAATGGCGCAGAGCTTGCCCCTTAACGCGTGAGCTGTCGCTGAAGCGATCAAGTGGGTGTTTCCTTGGGTGATTTTTCGATGATCTCAAGTTCATCTTCTAATGCTAAGAGCTCCTTCGCACTTTGTTTATTTAGGACTGCATTAAGCTGGATGCATTTACCCCTTAGGACGGCTTTGAAAGCGTCCCAGTTGTTTTGAGGAGTAGCATCCGCCGGAGTGTTGAGGTTAAAAAATTTGTCTCGGATGATGATGTCAGGAAGTACCATCTAGATGTGTCAAGTGTATTCCCTCCCCAAGCTAAACTGACAGATACAAGGCTATGATCTGAAATTGAGACTGGCAGGATCTGGGCGGCTTGAAGGGGTCCCAGAAGTGTTTGGCTAATGAAAATGTAGTCAATCCTGGAATAGGAATGGTGGACGTGAGAGAAATAAGTGTAGTCTTTGGTGACCGGGTGCAATGTCCGCCATGCGTCGCAGAGGCCCAACGTGAGTAACTTCTGCTTAATCCCTTTGGGGAAGCAGGTGAGGGTCGCCCTGTGGGAGTGTGAGCTATCTAAAGTATCGTGCCAAGTAAAGTTGAAGTCCCCCATAAGAATCACCGGACCCTCCGCGAAGCTGCCTATTCAGTTGAGTGTGCTGGAAAGGAACGCCGTCTGTCCTGAGTTGGGTGCGTAAAGGGAGATAAACGTGCACAGGGTTCCCCGCAGCCTTCCCTTCACCATTATGACTCTCACCTCCTGGTCGGCGTTAACTGCTTCAGGCTAGAATTTGGCTGAGGCCCGGAAGAGCAGAGCCACCCCTTTATGTTTGGTGCTGGCCGATGACTTATAAATTAAAGGGTAGGATTTGCGGCGGAACCGCATGTCCTCAGACATTTTTTATGCATTTCCTGGAGTGCCATAACTTCGAACTGGCGGTCATTGATATATTAGTTGTCAAAATAGGACCCCCTGCTAATGGTACTAATTCCTAGGGCAGGCTTTTGAAACTGTCCACGTCCTCAGATGCAGAACCCCAAAAGCAAACTGGTTATGACCAGTGTGCAGATTCCTTGACTTGGAATCTTATTAATGGATAGAGTCAAATTCACAGAATGGAGGAGGATGGGAGAGTTGGTGAGGAATCTGTGGTTAGGTACAGCATCTACCAGAAAGAGCATTACAGAAGATAATTAACCTGTTTTTCTAATAGAGGTTTCTATTTGCAGATTCCTCACCTTTTGAAGAGATACCAAAGCAGTACCTATTTGGAGGAGGATCTGTGAATGGACTCAAAGCAAAAAGTCCTTCAGGTTCGAGGGGGTAAAATGCCTCTCTCTGCAAACCTGGCTGCCAGACAGTAATGCTTTGTGAACGTATGGAGTGACGCTCACTTAGCTACCTGAAAGATAACCAGGACAAGAACTCCACATACCAATGGAGTGTTCGCAGCTTTGACCCTTGTGGAATTACTTTGCAGTTCTTCTATATCACAAATGATTTCCGGTAAAGTTCTACATCTTCGTTTACACCACACCCTCCCTTGTTCCTTATCTAGACATTACAAATATGACTAAAACAATCATTGATCACACCTCCATAGTACTCAAAGTGTGTGGGTACGTCAATTGTTCCCACTGCCCCGTACGTGATTTATAAACTGTTCTACGGCCACTGTTTCCCAAACTGGCCGCCCCATTGTGTACTTCCTTTCAGCTTCCAAAGTTAGGCAATTGCCATTCGTCCTATGAGTAGTAGTTGGTAAGTTAGTCTCCAGTGACCTAGCATTCCAACTTCCCACACAAAAAGCATGCATAAAATGGTCAAATCCGAGTCAGCTGGTATGAGAAGATTGCTTATCATTTTTATAGCCGCCAAGACGTCCTTCCTAAATCTTTGTATCTTGGGGCATTACCATCACACATCCCAGGGTGTGCCCTCCTGCTCACAATTCCTCCAACAATCGCGCGTAGCAATATGGAGAATATACTAGAGGTTTATCTAGTGTTTGGTACCACCTTGTGAGAATTTGTAGAGCATCGAGAGGTTATATTTATACCTATCCCTCCATGGACATCCCAAATATCAATCAGCAACCTGTGCACTTATGAAACTACACTGGTTACCAATAAAGAAGAGAACAGCCTTTAAGGCCTTGTGTATCGTCATCAAGGAGCTGCACAATATGGGACCAGCTTATCTAATTTAAAACTTTTCTAGGTACATTCCCACTAGCCCGCTATGCTCCATGGCCACAAAAAGTCTTGTAGTTCCCAAAGTTAGTAAATCTTATGGGGGGGGGGCAATAGTTTCGTGGTTGGCACAGCTACGTTGTGGAATTCCCTTCCTCTTGAATTGAAAGAACTGAATAATCTCCTGCAGTTTAGGAAAGGTCTTAAAACATGGCTTTTTAATCAGTAAATCATTTAATTTTTTTGACTGACTAGGAAACAACCAATCTTAAATTGTTTCCTAACAAGGCAGCGCCAAGACACTCTCAGGTATACGAACGCTCTATAAAACTAAATAACATAACGAATCCCATTTCTTACCAGGTAATTTGTGTTGTAAGGTATTAGAGACCATCTATTCATGTACGGCCAGGAGTGCGGCGCTTGTTGGGGGGAGTGGGTCGGACTTCAGAATCGGTACAGGGCTGAGATCTACCCTTTGGTGTTATGGTACGTGGTCAATAATTTTTTCCCTTGTGTGAGTGGCCGTTTGGCAGCTTTTCTGACTGCCTGTTGGTGAGAATGCAAGCTTTCTGTAAGCCTGTGGAGGTGTTACAAAATGCATTTGTTATGCAGAATTGAAGATGAGGAAGCAAAGACAATAACAAATTGTGGCATGATGCCTGGGTAATACAGTGCCACAACCTGTGTGACAACAGGCGACATGGCATTTGGGGAACACAGCATCATTATACTAAAAACACAGTGTGTCATTAATATTGGTGCACCAAAGCATGTAAACTTAGACTGAAAGTTAGGGATAAGTGTAATATTAATGTGGACTGAATTAACAGCTAAAGAATAAATAGACAAAGGTATACTCGCAAGTATCTGAACCAAAGCATGCTCAAAAGTATCTGGCTAAAAGCATGCTCAAAGGTATCCTACATATCAAGGGATGCTTCGTTCTAGCTGACTCAGTTGATTTATCAACAATGGGTATGCACCACCGCCCTTACAGTGAATCAGGTTCAACAGATGAACTCTGGTCATTGCCCCAGATGTTGATTCTGCACAGGGTTTTAGGGTAGCAGGGAAGTGGCGCATGAGCAGGTAACCTTGTCAGGTGCTGACAGAATGAAGAACAAAAGCATGTGGTGCTGCCAGGTCAGAGGTGGACCCAAAACCCCTGGATTAGGAAAGAGCCGAAAGCCCTTTGCCAAACAAACATGAACAAATCCTGGGCACAAGTATAGACTTAAAGGTTAATACAATCTTTAACAGATAATACAATTGACACCGCTGGTTTTCTTAAGTGATGTTTTATGTGAAGATGTTCATGAAGAATACAAAACGCCAGCCGACACGTGTTTCGTCATAAAAGGTCAATGCCTGTGACTCTTCAGGGCTTAAAAAGCGTAGTAAGGAAATTGAAGGACCGGTGTTAATTCCAACCCGGTTAGCGGGTTTCACGACAGCCGTGGTGTGGCCGTCTGGTAATGAGGAGTATAGAACGGGCGGATGTGTCGGTTTGGAGTAGAGCCTGGAAGTGCAGGGTCCACGTCGTTGCTCGTCTCTCGCTGATGGAGTGTATCGGAGGACCATCACTTAAGAAAACCAGCGATGTCAATTGTATTATCTGTTAAAGATTGTATTAACTTTAAGTCTATACGTGTGCCCAGGATTTGTTCATGATTGCCCCAGATGTAACTACCATAAGGCTAATTTTACTTCATAGGCACGCAAAAGCCACATTTTGGGCTGTAATGTTCGTATATTGCTATATCTACCTCACAAATCGTTTGAAAGAACAAACTGCCAGCCAAAGCTGCATTTATAATACGTCAGGGAGGATAAACATTTTCTGAAATGCTATGTTGAAATATACAGTAAATGCCATTGTATGGCAAGTTGGCAATGCTTCAGACATATTCTCCAAAGAATGGGCAACCGCAACCCTACAATTAAACCAGAAACCTCAAACTAGCACACACAACAGCATAGCCCACCCTTCTGCTGTCTTGAAACATTCCAAATGCAATTTTACATGAAACAATTTCGTCTTTTCCCTGCCAACGGCGCGTTACGCAGTCTCACACATTTTTCAAAATAGCAGCAATGTAATTATGACATAACAGAAAGATCAGCGAGCACAATTATTCAGCAGCTGTCTCTGTGGACTGCAACGGAAAATAAAGAAAACTGTTATTAAGGAACGCATTACCTCGCCCGCTTGCCAAGAACCATTGTCATTATTTAAATTGTTTATCACTGTTGATCTTTTTTATTTCCCCCTTCTCACTCCATCCCCCACATGCCCAGGTAGCTCACGGGTGGCCATGCTACCTCCACAAAAAATCTGTGGTTATGCTTTGGTTTTCTTTGTCATTTTTGATAGCATGAGTTTTAAGTTATGAAGTCGCAATTGTAACGTTAGGTCGCCTCTAACCTTTCTTAAAGATGTAATTTTCTAGGTTTCCCCAGAAAGAAAACATTACAGACAACAGTCGAACAATGTTAAACGAGCATGATGAAGGTATAAAGCAATGTAAGGTAACAACGTTTAGATTGCTTGGCCTTAACATTAAACATTCACGTTGTCTGCTATCTCTAAATATCTCCTCGTCAATAACAGCTATGGGCTCAGACACACTCACACACATACAGCTGCAGGCACACTGTTGCATTAGTATTACAGGTGACGGGCATATGCAAGCAAGGATGCAAACCTTTCACTTGGGCTCTACATTAAATGAGGGCATCATGCCGGAGTGACTATGGGTGAGACGTGAGATCCTGTATGCAGAGCGATGATGCATCCGTGCGATTGGCTGGTTTTCTACTAATAAGTAGCCTTCTTAAATCTGTGATTTTTTTATGTAACAGCAGCCATTCAAATCCATGATAACAATATTGCAAATGTCAGAAAATCTACTAACGTGTCATTGTGTGTAAGATCAAAAAAAACTGTGGCATTTAACATAACAAATATTCTAATTTGGTGTGCTGATAACATATTCAGATAACGGAGTTATTTTTAACAAACGTGTAAAATTGCAAAATGAGGGGAAAAAGTGTGCCATACTTATTTGAGAAATCATTAGTTGCACTGAAACCTAAAATACTTCCCTCCCCCAAAGCATCTGTCACACAGCACCCTGTCAATTTACAATTCACAACTCGGATTGATGAGACCCAGGATAGCCTAGGTCTAAAGTCACTCTGTGCCTCGGTTTCACTTTGATTCTGCTCCAAAGCGAAGATTGGAAAGAGTGGCTCGAGGCGGTGGAATCAAGTTATCCCCAGCCGCGCCCCTTCGGGGAGTTTTGTTACCAGGTTATGGAAGGGGTGAGGCGAGGTAGATCCCAGCACAAGAAATGAAGTATGCACCTGCTTCTGTCTGTGTGGTGAAGAGTGCACTGCTGCTGCCCACACTGTACCTGCTCGGTGTATGTACATCAAGCCTGCGCTGTAAGAGATGGGAAGTTGTACTGCTGCTTCCTTTGCCGTAATAAACAAAGAAGGAAGACCGAGGGCAGACAAATGTCCAGGTCACAAGCCCCCTCACTTGAATGTGTCAACAACAGAGTGAGCTGTTCCTAACACAGGGAAGAGGGGTCCTAATGGAAACCAGCATTTGCAATGCAATCGGTCTTGCCTTTGGGACCTTATATGTATTTAGCCAGGGAAAGTAAGCACCAAACTGCATGACACGCCAGGTGTGGGAACACATGGAGAAAAAGATTGCCTTTACTCAGGAAATGGTATAGTCCAAAGCTCTGTTTTTAATATAAAATCAGGGCCTTCGGTGGTCATATCACTGAAAATACAAGATTTGAAAAAAATATTGTTGTCTACGGGTGCTCGTGGAAGACAATTTCTATGGACTGGAATCTAGAGAATGCTAAAGTGATTCTGGTATTTTACTGATGTCTGTTGGTCGTTTTTAGGTCGAGCTGGTGTTAGCAGCGCAAAGCGCTGCATCCAGCGAAAAACCTTAGGTTATTCACTTGCTGGGAATGTTGGACAGGGGATGGGCACGCACAAGCCCTCGGCGATTTCACCTCGTGGACGCGCACGTACAGCCCTGCGCCGTGCACATTTTCTATCCCACATTCCCAGCAAGTGAAGAACACATACACACACACAGCCACACTCACGCATGCACACACACACGCACCTGCGCAACAGCCACACACTCATGCACACACACACATGTGCAGGCACACACACACACGCACGCACAGACACGCGCACGCGGAGGGAGGGTGGAGTCTGCGTCTATGGGAGTTCGCTCCGGCACGGGCCCCCGATGGGGCCTCCCTCTCACCTGCTTCCGATAGCCGCTCCTCACCGCTGCTGTTGGGGACAATCATTCCTGGAGCGCCGGGTCCTTGGCTCCCGATGGGTGGGTGGGCGGGCGGGGGTGACGCGGCCAGGGGCTCCCGAGCAGGGACAGGCTGACAACTTCCAGCCTGCTAACTTTCTGCGGCTCCGGCGGGGTCTGCGGTGGGCTGCGGTGCACGGGCGGGGCAGGACGGTGGCGGCAGCGCAGGATTCGTAGCCCCTGCCCTTCGGCAGCCTCCGAGGCTCCGCCCTGCTAGCGCGCCATTGGCTGAGCGCCCCTCAGCGCTGGCTTGTCCCCAGAGCTCCCTGCTAGTTAAGTGTGGAATACCAGCCCTTGGTGAGACAACGTGGTCGAAACAGGCCGAGAGTTTACAGATAAACTGTATTATCTTTCCACTCTGTCTCCCCTCTATCCCAACATCTCTTTGTGAGCGAGACAAAACAGCGTCTTCGAAGGTAAAAAAAAAATGGCGCACACAGCCTGTTCTGGAAGGAAGAATAAGTAACCCACCTGCTGATGACGAGCAGCCACGAACTTTATCACTCACGGACTCACTCTGATCAAATACACAGTTCACACACAGGCCGGGAAGGGCACGGTAAACACGCTTCAAGTCTTGGCTTGGTATTAGGGCAGATGCAGGTAGGGTAAACAGCAGGCTGTCTTGTTAACTGAATAATCTTCGACGAGGCCACTCATAGACTAATGCACCAATTATTTAACAGTAATCTTCATTATGCGTCGGGGAGGGCCAAATTATGTGGTAGGGTTGACTAAATTATGCGGCATGAAAAACAAATTATGCGGCTTCACACAGCACATTTTGAGATACTATTATTTCCTCATTTGTACACTTGTTAAAACTCTCTGGGTTTAGGTTGAACATCTTTAGTACCAGATTAACACCTAAGGATAGCAACAAGGAACAATAAGGTGACCAGTTAAACTTTGCAAAGGGCCTTCCACCTCGCAGCAACACGCCTCACGACGTTTTTAGTAACTTTTCAACCGTTTGAGCTAAAACAAATATATTTTTTAAATCGGCAGATTTCGCAGAAGATGATGGATTATGTGGCAAATACATACTTATGCGAAAAACGCTGCGCCGCACAACTGATTCATTCCAGTGACCCTGACTATTTGGCATTCCAAAGCACAGTGGATTGAGGCCAAGGCAATGGAAATGGCGGAAGGTTCATAAATACTAGGATGAGTAACAGTAATCTGAGTAATGACAATTATCAGTTAGTAGTAGGTGCATTGCATCCTCAACCCTCTGCTCCCCAGTCCTTATTACATGAGAATACACCAAAGCAGGAAGCCCATTACTCAATCCCAACAAGGCCTGCACCACTCTGAGCATCGCAAGAAGCCTCGAGAACAAGAGCAAATCAGCATTAGAGGATGCCACCAAAACTTTAAGAGCCGCAGGCAACAGACCCACCAAACCAGAACCGCAACCAACACACAGTGGGAGAGAAACACAGAGAAAACACATGAAGAAGGCCTCCTTTGCTGTGTGAGCTGGGATTTGAGGGTTATTCTCCGGATGACACCAAGCTAGTGAAGACCAAGGACGCAACCTACACCATCAAGGGAATATATAGGAGAGGCAAGGACAGAGAATGTGCTATATAAATGCAATAATAATGCAATAGATTAAGTGTATAGTAGTTTATTGAAGGCATTGAAGTTCCAGGGCTGGGATATGATGTCCCCTGTGGCGTGGAGTCATGTGGCAAATCTTTGTGGCCTGTTTCCTCTCTACAGTACAGTGGGCTTTTTTCCTGTTTTGACACTGGTATCATGTGGCTTTAAAATGGGGATGCCCAGACGTGGGTCCCAGGCACTCCACACCACTGGAGTCAAGCTAGCCGGGCTGATGAGAGGTGTTACCTCGAAACCGGTCCGGTCCTCGGATGCTTGATTCCGTTCTGGGAAGGACATGGCTTTTGTAGTTCGGACTGGACTGTTCCCATGGGGCACAGGGTCAGAGCTGATGAGCATATCGCCATTGTCTAACCCAGGGTGGTGTGGAGTGCAAAAAAACGATGGATTAGGACCCAGATCTTTTGACTGGGTTGAATGTGTGACATTGATCCTCATTCGGTCCATCACCTGTTGTTTTTGCAATTCCGCTATAAGTGTACTGGGGATGCCCAGACGTGGGTCCCAGGCACTCCACACCACTGGAGTCAAGCTAGCCGGGCTGATGAGAGGTGTTACCTCGAAACCGGTCCGGTCCTCGGATGCTTGATTCCGTTCTGGGAAGGACATGGCTTTTGTAGTTCGGACTGGACTGTTCCCATGGGGCACAGGGTCAGAGCTGATTTGCATATCGCCATTGTCTAACCCAGGGTGGTGTGGAGTGCAAAAAAACGATGGATTAGGACCCAGATCTTTTGACTGGGTTGAATGTGTGACATTGATCATCATTCGGTCCATCACCTGTTGTTTTTGCAATTCCGCTATAAGTGTACTGGGGATGCCCAGACGTGGGTCCCAGGCACTCCACACCACTGGAGTCAAGCTAGCCGGGCTGATGAGAGGTGTTACCTCGAAACCGGTCCGGTCCTCGGATGCTTGATTCCGTTCTGGGAAGGACATGGCTTTTGTAGTTCGGACTGGACTGTTCCCATGGGGCACAGGGTCAGAGCTGATTTGCATATCGCCATTGTCTAACCCAGGGTGGTGTGGAGTGCAAAAAAACGATGGATTAGGACCCAGATCTTTTGACTGGGTTGAATGTGTGTGATTGATCCTCATTCGGTCCATCACCTGTTGTTTTTGCAATTCCGCTATAAGTGTACTGGGGATGCCCAGACGTGGGTCCCAGGCACTCCACACCACTGGAGTCAAGCTAGCCGGGCTGATGAGAGGTGTTACCTCGAAACCGGTCCGGTCCTTGGATGCTTGATTCCGTTCTGGGAAGGACATGGCTTTTGTAGTTCGGACTGGACTGTTCCCATGGGGCACAGGGTCAGAGCTGATTTGCATATCGCCATTGTCTAACCCAGGGTGGTGTGGAGTGCAAAAAAACGATGGGTTAGGACCCAGATCTTTTGACTGGGTTGAATGTGTGACATTGATCCTCATTCGGTCCATCACCTGTTGTTTTTGCAAGTTAAGGGGGAGGCCAGGGTCGACGCCGGCTGGGGACACAACCAGTGTCGGAGGCGTCGTCAGTGGAATCAGTGCCGGGGGAGGTGTCGTAAGGTCAACCGCTGCCGTTCGGAGCCACCGGCATTGTAGGCCTAGAGCCCCCAGCCGAGTCCGGGGGTCCAGAAGGAGCGCCAGCGGAGTCAAGCTGCCCAAAGATGGAGTGGAGGGCTTTGTAAAAAGCACGAAGCTGGACAGGGGATGCTCCGGCTCCCAGGAAGGGAGGGAGGCTCGGATCCGTCCCAGCAGGCTCTGCGGGCAGAGCTGAAGGACGACGACCTTCTGCGTCCCGCGTCGCATCGGCCACTGAACGGGGAGAAGGCGATGACCGACAGGGCTTCTTCCCCTTCTTCTTGTGCTTTGACTTACCTGAAGATGAAGACTTAGATGAGGAGTGAGGGTGGTGACTCCGCCACCGGTCCCGCAACCTCCCTCTCGACCAGGACCTCGAGCGGCGCTGAGCTGACTGCCGGGCCTCCAGAAGCTTTCAGGACCGCTCCTGCAGAGACTTCGGGTTCATGGCCCAACAGTCGGAGCACGGCTTCTGGTTATGGTCGCACTTCAGACACAAGAGGCACCCGAGGTGTGGGTCCGTGACCGACTGGTACCCCAATGTGACGTCCCTAAGTGCACCAGGAGTCGAACGACTCAAAAAGATGTCAACAAAGTCGAAAACCGTTGTCAAAAAGTGACTAAGCATACCACTCTCTCTGGATCTGCCCTGGCTGGTGCAGAAAGAGAAAGAACTGACGTCAGCTTGCAGGGGCAGCGTCTAAGTAAATACCACGACGTCGTTCCAGCAATCACAATGCCAACAACGAGCGCAGAGCTGACGGACGCCAGCTACCGACTTGCAGGGCTACTGCTGAAGAAACATTCTCAGGATCCAGTCTGACTCCATGGGTAATTCTAAGGTAAGGAATCTATCACTAATAGTCTCTTTCAGATATCCCCATTTCTGTGAGGATCGTGCCTCCAGATGGATGATCTGGACTTAGTCCCCCATGAGGGTAGGTGGGAGATGTCGAGTTTGCCACTGTTGACCTAATGTTTTCTCTTTTAAGTTTGTCTTTCGGTTGCGAACAACGGGGGCCTATACAGGAAGGGGAAAGCGGGTTTCCAATGGTTCCCTTCTTATAATGCTTTATCCTTTTCTGACGAGGAATCCACACTCTCTTAAACTGCTCTCCCTAAATGTTCTGGGTCTTAATTCACACAACAAATGCAAACCAATCCGGAGGTACCAATTACAGCATGACTCTGACATTTTTCTGCAGGAGACACACCTTATTTGGAAGTATCACCCCTGCATGCGCCACGCACGATAACCTCTACCTCAGGAGGATAAGACTGGTGATATAATGTTAAGCTTATAGTTGTTATGTATCATTCTTCATGTATTGTTTGTTACATCACATTACCTCATCACACAATCTGTATGTTTTTATTTTATTTGTTGCCTTAATATGTATAATTTGTTCTTGACTAAAACGTATCCGCAATTACCTAACCTATGATTATATGTGAAGTAATGTGCATAGAATGAAGTAGCAAATAAATGCTTCAAGTCTATATCAATGGAATTGATGGCCTTTAGACTGTTAAATTGGTTTAGCAGCATTTGAATGTGAAGGCTAGGACACCTTTTCTCTTTAAGTTCACCAAGATACTGGAATGTTCCTTCATACTTCAGACTGGACTATGCCAATGCACTGTACCTAGGGGTGAATAAGAACGAAACCCTGAGATTACAGCAAGTCCAAAACGCGGAAGCTAGAATCCTGCTGGGCCTCCCCAGAATGGGTCCCACCTCTACGGCCACCCGCCCGTTGCACTGGCTCCCTGTCACCAACCGAATGGAATTTAAGGTCCTTTGTACTGCATTTAAAATCCTGAAACTCTCCTCTCCGGCCATCTTGACCAATCTGTTGTCATCTTACTACCCTACGCGCCAGCTTCGCTCCACTGGACAACACTTGGCTATTGTGCCTCGTACGAGGAAGGTACTGTCGGGCGGACGCTCCTTCAGTCTTTTGGCTGCTAAGCTGTGGAATGCTCTACCATACTCCATTCGTGCCATGGAAAATTACTTGGCCTTTTGCAGAGCAATTCAACTCATCTTGTCCCCATAGTCTAGTGCTTTATTCTGACTTCCAGCCTCTATGTTTCTGCTTCAGTGATGGGATGTCTTTTTGCTGGGGCAGCTGTGCACTATACAAAACATTCTAACATAACATGCTTGGTGGTCCTGCATCGTAACCCAAAACGTACGTGAATGAGGTTCTGGGGCACACTGAAGACACTCTGGGATGCCCCATCCTGGCTGACTCTGCTATACTGATCCTTGGGCTGCGGCCTACAACCCTTGAAGGCATGACCCATGTGGACTGGGCAATGATATGGCTCATTTCCAAAACTGAGAAAATAATGAATTGCGCTTTTCTGAAAGAAAACTGAGTATCCTACTATATTATTATGGTTCCAGAGACTGTGGCAAGCATTGGCTATTAACAGCATGACCCATACCCTCTCTCTCACAGACAAGAAATTCACCCATTTATGGCTACCACTAATGCCTTTCCAAACTAGAATTCTTATGCTTTAATCCACCTAGGCTCAAGGAGCTGCACTTTTTGATTAACTGATCTTCTTCCCCTAATATATGCGCAGTCAGGACACATGGGTTACTCAGGCCAAACAACAATGGAAATTCTGAACCTCACCCTCTGACCACCTCTAACACATAACTTGCAACACAGCGCTTCTCCCCACCCCCTTCCCCTTCAACTGGACGCTTGAATCTCTCATCCTTGGGGTTCTGGGATTGGGTGGGAAGAAACATGGACTTCCCAATAGTTGTTCTTTGTCTCCATTTTTCCTTCTCCAGTATAGATCATTGACCTGGGTTATGCAAAGCAAAACACGCAGAGGGAGGGTAACCTGGCTACTATACAATCTGTTGAACAATTGAGAGGTTTTTAGTGAAGTTTTGGATGGGTGGTTGCTTTTATCAGCTAATATGCAGGGCAGATGACCCATGGTTTGTTTTATATTATACAGAATGTAATAGAGATATTTTCATGAAAAAGAAACGATAGAAAGGTCCAAAGAATAAACCCATCTAAGAGCTATGGGTAGCCTTCTTAATTTGTTACGAAGAAGCTATGATATGAAGGCAGGAAACTCAGGTGTGTCGACTGAAAGAAACCCATGAGAAACTGAGACATCAAATTAGCTATCTGAGGGACCTCCTCCTTTTATGTTTCATCAAATTACTAGTGAGATCCCACAAAATGTAGAAGAAAAGGAGGACAACATACTATTCTGAGCTTCCCAATGTTGATAGAAGAGGAAGGGGTGCACAACAAGGAGTATGCGGTAACAGAGCAGCACCGGTCGAAAGGACAATGTGAGAAGAGAAGTCAAATCTTGTGCAAGCAACAGCGTAACTGGTGTGAGAGCAAGACAAGAGACTGCCGCAACAAATCTATATCTGCACTACTGAGGCAATCTTGCTCAGTATCTCAATCATTCAAAAAATAGATGCCTTGGAGCAGACAGGTTCAGAGTACATCTACCACTTGAGACAGTCTAAAGATGATTGCTGGATGAGGGATGAAATAGCCCGAGAGAGCTCTCTGACTAGACCAACACACTCCTTTATCCAATGAGGTGGACAGTGATGACTCAAGAGACTTTTCACATACTCAACCTTTCTACAGAATACCCAGGTCCAAGATTAGGGAGCAATGACACCATTAATATTTCCTGGTCTCAATCCAACCTTTTAAACCTCACTCACCAATTCAATATAATATGTGGAAGCCCGCAAACATTTCAAAAAGAGCTCCAAACTAGATTTGAATGCTAAAAAACAACCGGGCTAATGCTATTCAATTATTACATGTTAATTATACAAGGTGAAGTGAAAGACTGATTGTTAGACAAAGGTAACTGGCTACGACAAGCACACATTGATGAAGCTACTCTTATTGCTGCTTTTGGGGCACTACTGAAGACTATTGTGAAAGTGTGTCCTGTTAAAACCGATGGGACCTAGATTTGTACCTGAAAGCAAAACAAAGGGGACACCCCTGCTGATTATGTTGTTAGCTTAAAAATGTTTTAGGTTGTTATTCCCATAATTTAAATACTATGGAAATGCTTAAGAATGCCACTCATTCAGGGAGTGCTGCCCAAACAGGAATAACTGTGTCCTATATACACAGGAGGGAAAACTAAAGGTCTTTCTTAATACATTCAGTTACACATCATTGTGTTGCTGTGCGAGAAGAAAGAAAGAATGCACTGAATATAAAATTATGTCTTTGCAAAGGCAAATCTTTCAGCAAACTGTCAGAGGGAGGGAGCATATAGGAATGAGGCGAAGCCAGGGGTGGTGAAAGGGAAAGTCATTCCACTTGGTGGCGCCTCATGTTTCAACTGTAGCCAGTTAAGGCATCGGAAACAGGACTGATCTCAAATGATTAGCCTGAACAATCTGAATTTACCTCTCTTCAGCAAAATGAATACCCTATTTTCTAGGGCAGCCTGAGTGGAGCCAACAGCTCTGCAGATGTTCTTAACCTATGTAGATCAGAAAAGGCCGTTCATATGATGAATTACTAATGGAACCCCACCTCATGCCTCACTGGTACTGGTGATAGATACCTGCCTTGAATTGCTCTGAAATTCCATCATTATCTCTTTCAGGAGAAACAATTGAGGTAGCTGACATTTCTACACACGCGAGCTTTACTACATTAACGATTCTGTTTATATCTCTTTGGGTCCAATTAGAGACAAACACATTTTCTCATGAGCCCTACCTCCTCTGCCAACGTTTTTGAGAGGAACATTTTGTTCATATTGAATTGTAATGTGTTTTGAACTACTGATGGTATCTATTTGAATGTCCCCATGGAGATCAAGAATACTGCTCTACCAGTACTGTGTGAAAACAGTGATCTTGTGAAATTGACAGTGTTGTGTGGGTCAGCAGAGTCCATGATCAAAAGCCTCCATTTTGTGATACACTTTTAAACTTGCTCAGTTTGCCACTGGAATCAAGCTAGCCTGGCTGATGAGGGGTGTTACTCTGAAACCCGTCCCAGGATGCTTGTTTCAGTCCAGGGAAGACTTGTCTTGGCAGTTCGGTCTGAACTGTTTCCATGGGGCACAGGGTCAAGACTGATTTGTATGGGGCTAGGTGTGATCTAGGGTGGCGAAATGAGCTAAAGAACGATGATGGATTCAACACAGATCTGTGACTGGGGGTGTGTGTCTGAAAAGTTTCAGCGCTCCATCCTTCATCTCCTTGTGTGTACACTTTTAAACTTGACATCTTTCTAGACAGTAACATTTTAAATGGTTTGCATGCACATGATAGCATGCTTAGAAATCATTCTGCAGGCAGTACACTCTTAGTAGGCATATTATCAAGTTGCTTAGTTCACTCCGTCGAACACTAAGAACATTGCGCACAATGCCCTTGTTTTGTTGGAGACAGCTCTGAATCGGTAAGACAAACATTCACATCAGCATTGCAACTCTGACACAGTGTGAATAGAACTGAACTTTGATTATATAAACTGCCTCTGAGCTAAGTTCCTCAGAAGAGCACTTCTATGGATTATCCTAGACGCTCTGACAGAAATTCAGCCCTGCTGATTCCGAACTGTAACATGCAAAGGACAGCGGCCCGTTCTACATTGGCTTCACTAGACTGGCTAAACTGGACTGGCTTCTTGATACATAATACACAGGTATGGGAAGTTCGGTTGTCCCAAGAGGTACTCTCTTATGCTCTTGATAGTGTGGGTAGGAGTATTTACATGTGCATTATCATATAATCATACAATATTGCCATAATAGTCGAACTGTTGATCTTTTTCACCATTCTTGTAATGCTGGTAACAATGCTTTGTTTCCTCCTCTGACTAATTGCACCTCATGTTTTTCCCCACAAGAAATCAATGACTTCAATAAATGTTTGAAATGCTATGTTGTACCTTTCTTGTGTCTCCTTTTGGGCATGCCTACATAGTAACAAAAGGGTAGATCTGTTTCCACCATTTCTTTGGGGGAATTAGAGTGGTGAGGTTCTGAGGTTGCAGACATCGTCCGGTTCCCTGTAAGAGAAGGGGTCCAGATGGC
The DNA here is from genome assembly GCF_964263255.1 of Lissotriton vulgaris. NCBI lineage: Eukaryota > Metazoa > Chordata > Amphibia > Caudata > Salamandridae > Lissotriton > Lissotriton vulgaris. Next base: position 334,128,033 of record NC_141697.1, on the reverse strand, counting down.
GCACTGTGAGCTAGCTAGGAATTGGGGCGACGTACCCCGATGGTATGGATGTACTCAGTCCCCATACTCTGATGAACAACTTCCTTACCTTTGGCAACGCCTAATCTGGTAGAGACAATATCAAGTCACAGATTCCTTACCTTTGAATTTCCCAAGGCGTCAGACTGGATCTGGAAGATTTTTCATGAGCAGTACCCCTGCACACAAGTAGGTGACATTGGTTGGCTCCATATAGCGTCATCTGCACCGGAAGTGGCGTCAGCGTCACTTATATTGATGCCACCTTGGCATGCTGGTGTCAGTTACTTTTCACGACTTTCCACGCCAGAAGCGTGGAGCCATGAAGTACACTGACACTGGTGTGTCCAAACTAAGGCCCTGAAAGGGATCATCCCTGACCCTAGAAATCTCTCCACAGACGGGGGATTTGGGGGGAGATGGGTGTCGGTAGGGAATTTGCAGCTAGATACTGTCTCTACCAGATAAGGTGTTACAAAAGGCAAGTATCTTGTTCATCTGATAGAGACTTCTACCCACCGATTTTTTAACTTGAAATAGATACTCAAGCAATACCATCCCCCGGTGGTGGGTCTGCGGACAATTTAAAATACGAAGTTGTGCAGGACGAAACGGGCGAAATGCCAGTCACTTCAGATATGACTGTCCAGGCAGTAATGCAAAGTAAACATGTGCAGGGAAGCCCACATTGCTTCCCTTGCAGATTTCCAGGAATGGGACTTCACGTGCTAAAGCAGTGGACTTCGCTTTAGCACTGGTGGAATGAGCCCTTAAGCTCTCAGGAGGCTGCTTCTTTGCCAGTGCGTAGCAGATCTTGATGCAGAGAACGACGCATTGAGAGATGGTCAGTTTCTGCACAGCTCAGCATTTTTTGGACTAAGCTACCCCACGAAGAGTTGGTAGCCCACCCAGAATTCTCGTGTGCGGTCAAGCTAGAATGACAATGCACTTTTTTAGTCCAGCCGGTGGAGTCGCTCATCTTCCTTAGAAAAGTGTGGAGAAGCATAGAAGGTTGGCAAGGTGACAAATTGGCCCACATAAAATTGTGTCACCACTTTTGGCAGAAAAGAGCCCTAGTGGGAAGCACTAGTTTCTCCGGATAAACTGAGAAGAAAGGATGCTTAGAAGAAAAAGCCTGCAGCTCACTCACCCTCCAGGCCGATGTAATTGCCAGAGAATGGCTGTTTTGATGGTGAGCAGTCTGAGGGGACAATTGTTAAGATGCTCGAAAGGAGCACGCATTAAGAATGTGAGGACCAAATTAAGGTCCCATTGAGGCATAATAAAAAGAGATGTGGGGAACATATGTACCAGGCCTTCAAAAACCTATTTACAAAAGGGGACTTAAATAAAGAGGGTATGCCAGACAGCCGCAAGAAGGAAGACAGAGCAGAAAGATAACCCTTCAGAGTGTCCAAAGCAGAGCTCTGCAAGGCAAATGTAAGAATAAAAAGCAACATTTCAGAAAGGGAGGCACAAAGTGAGTCTAGGGACTTTTCTGTACAATATTGTACAAATTGCTTCCAACTGTATATTGTCTTGGTGGAGGGGCGCCTGGCTGCCAGAATAGCATTGCGAAAATCAGGAGGAAGGTAGAAAGCTATCAACTGCTACCGCTCAATTTCTATGCAAGAAGTCGGGGAGCTGATAGGTTTGGGTGGAAGACCCTTTCATGCTGTGGCAACAGAAGATCCTCCTGAATAGGCAGCCTGATCGGAGGATAGACACTCATGTTCAGAAGATCGAGATAACTGACTCTGAGCCACAGCTATGACTTGGGCACAGTCATTCCTGATCTTCCTGAGAGCTCTGGGCAGAAGTGATATGGGCGGACAGGCATACAAGAGGCCTGAGCTCGACGTGAGATGAAAAGCATCTCCGACTGAGAGCCGCCTTGAAAACACCAGTGAGCAAAACAGCTGACTTCCTGCGTTCTCGGCAGAGGCAAACAGTTCTAACCAAGGCTCTCGCCACTGCTGAAACAGACCTTGCGCCATCTCCAGGTGAAGATGGCATTTGTGATCCGCTAGGCATCGACGACTGAGTTCATCTGCTTGGCGTTTAGCGAACCTGCCAGGTGTTGAATCACCAGGGACTTGCCCTGCTGTTCCAGCCATGTCCACAGATGCAGGGCTTTGACAGAGGCTCCACGAACCCACCCTGTTTGTTGCAGTACCACATGGCGGTGGTGTTGTACGTGAACACCTGCCCTAGCCTTCTCTTGATGGAGGTTAGAAAGGCTTTCAATGCTAGTCAGATCTCAGAGGTCCAGCATGTTGATATGGAGTAAGGATTTCACCGTAGACCAGAGACCTCTGATCTCCACTTCTCTAAGGTGGCCACCCCATCCCAGGAGTGAGGCATCTGTCACTACTGTGAGATCTGATTGAGGATGGAAGAGGGGTTTGCCTCTGACCCAAACATGGTTCGTTAGCCACCACTGCAGGTCCTTTGCAGTTCCCTCTGAGACCTGCACCATGTCAGAGAGATTCCACTGATGATGTGCCCACTGAGCACAGCTGAGCACCACAGAAACTTACAGGTCAGACAGAGCTGATCGTCAGCCTCTCCCAAAAGTGCTTTTAACCTTGTTTTTAAAATCATACTTTGTGCCGCATACCTGCTCTCTCTGTGTTCCCCCTGGGCCGCCGTGGCTTGTGCAGATTGTGCGGAGGGGATAGACACAGCCATTGTTGGCACCTCACTCCCCCGGATGCTAAGTCAGCGGTCCATGCGCTGTTGTAGTCCCACCCACTTCCTCAGTTGCAAAGGAGGTGCGCCGGACGGACGCACAGCTGAGCTCCACAGAAACTTACAGGCCAGACAGAGCTGATCCTCGGCCTCTGTGAAAAGTGCTTTTAACCTTGTTTTTTAAAATCATAGGGCCACATGTAGGAGCCCTAATACCGGTCGGAAACAGCCGATTTCGGCCGTTTCCGACCGGTATTAGGGTTTTCAGATGTAGGGGGCTGAAAAATACAGACTCGGTATATTTACCGATTCGGTAAAATTACCGATTCGGTAAATTACCGAATCGGTAAATATACCGATTCTGTAATTACAAAATGTAGGTGGGACAGTTTACAGTGCCATAGGCCCTTAAGAGTCGGTATTTTACCACACAATCCTATTGTGTGGTAAAATACCGAATTCAGGTGTGCATGCACATCTGTGCATGCACACCTGTGCAATGTGACACACAGACATGCCCTTAGGGCATATATGTGTGCCACATTGCACACAAGCCTGTACTTGGGGTGCTAGAGGGTGTCAAAGTGACACCCCCTGCACCCTTGCAGGATTCGGTATTTACCGATTCTGTAAATACAGAATCGGTATTTCCCATTGATTCCTATGGGCTTCAAAGCCCATAGGAATCAATGGGAAATACCGATTCTGTATTTACACAATCTGTAAATACCGAATTTTACAGATTCGGTAATTCGGATTTTAAAATTACCTAAATCTGCCCCCTTCCCATTTACAGACTCTTAAATACTGAACGGTAAAATTCGGTATTTAAGAGTCTGTAAATGGGAATTACCTACATCTAGCTCATAGTTTGCGGCGAAAAGTGCTCTTACCCTTGTTTTTTAAAATCATACTTTGCGTCGCATACTTGCTTTCTCTGTGCTCCCCCTGGTCCGCCGCGGTTTGTGAGGAGGGGATAGACACAGCCATTGTTGCCACCTCACTTCCCCGGATGCTAAGTCAGCGGTCCATGCGCTGTTGTAGTCCCGCCCACTTCCTTAGTCGAAAAAGAGGTGCGCCGAGCGGAAGCACGCAGCGGCGCTCCAAAAGCAAGTCCGTCTGCGCCCGTCCGCACCTGACCGAGACCAGGCGCCAGTTACCCTGCCCTTTTCTTTTGCGGTCCCCTCTCCTCTATCTCCCATTAACCACTAGTGATGGTATCTATCCAATATACCAGCCAGGAGCTCCATTCACTAAACAAAGCTTACCCCTTGGGAGCGGGCTCCTTTTCTCCTTATATCGCCAGTACTCCCTCTGCTCCTATCAGAGGACAAGCCAAAGAAACAAAAAAAACCTCTAAACATTCACAATTCAACACAGAACAACCAGAATCGAAGCAACTGATCGGCCTATACTGTAATGCACGTTCCCTCCCTAAACACGCACTTGAGATCTGGTCTCTTCTGGACACCGAGAAGCCTGACCTCCTCTGTATTACTGAGACATGGCTTCATGAATCCTCACAACCCGACCTCTCAGTTGCTCTACCACCTGACTACCAAATAATTAGACAGGACAGAAAAGACAAGAAATGCGGCGGCATAGCTAATGCATTCAGAACAGATACGAAAATTCACATGGTAGAGGCCGTTCAGATCACCTGGGGTGAAATATGTATTTTCGCAATTGAGAATTCAAAAAGGGGAGCCTGGAAAGGTGCCCTCCTCTACAGGCCCCCCGGAAATAAAACCTGCTTCACCAGTAACCTTATTGAGATTATTGCACCATATGTCCTGGCAGCAGACAATTTTCTGCTACTAGACTATTTCAATTTCCACGCCGAACTCCGTACAGACCCCCATACTTGCGACCTTATCACCGGCCTTGAAACCCTAGGTCTAAAACAACTGATAACTGGCCCTACTCACATCGCAGGCCACACCTTAGACTTATTATTTACCAATTTCCCTCATGTAGATATAGATCAACCCGTCCCCATCCTGTGGTCTGACCATCATGCAATAAAGTTCCATTTGAGTGGGATACTGACACAACCTTATCCCACGAAAGAATATAAATTAAGCAGATCTTGGAACAAGATAAATCCAGATTCTTCGCCCACAATCTTGCCCCTCTTTCTCTCTCCGAAACGACTAATGTCAACCAGGTTGCCAAAAGCTTTGACACTGCGATCAGTACATCCATGGACATAATTGCTCCCAAGAAAGCAACTAAATGCCCGAAGAAACTGTCCCCTTGGTATACCCCTGACTTAAAAAGTGAGAAACTCATCATTAGTAAGGCAGAACGCAAATGGAGACGCACGAAAGATACTATGGATAGGCATCATGACAAAACACTACACCACCATTACATGGACAGCATAACTACGACCAAGAGAGCTTATCTAGGAAACAGAATTAATCTAGCCGCCAACTCTCATGAAGAGCTACACAAGATTGTGAAGGACTTCACCAACCCCCCCATCAAGCCTACCATCCCACATTGCCTCCCAGGAGTGGGTTGACTGGCTCTCAACTTTTTTTATTACCAAAATAAATGACATCCACAAATTATTCTCTCATTCGACCAGCACACCACCGCAGCAAGGCCCTGCCGTATCCCTCCCCAATCTTGCCAATTCCCTCAAAAACTTCAATAAAATAAAAGAGGAAGATACTTCTGTAACATTAAGGAAGATGAAATCCGGCTCGCCAGCGGATCCAGCATCCTCACAGATTTTATCCAAGATCGAACAAGCTCTTATTCCCAACCTAACCAAAATTCTTAACCTTTCACTAACACAATCAACGGTACCTTTACCCTGGAAAGAAGCCGTCTCGCTCCTCCCCCTATTTGGGAAAGTAATGGAATCAATGATCAATAATCAATTATCTAAAAACATCTGGAAAACAATAAAATCCTTGACCCATCACAGTCGGGTTTCTGATCCCATCACAGCACTGAAACGGCCCTGGTCGAGATTGCGGATAACATCAGGCTCTCTCTTGATGCCAGACAGTCCGCCATTCTGATCCTACTTGATCTGTCGGCTGCCTTCGACACCATATCTCATGGCATCCTTTTGGAGCACCTACAGGAGAGTGGTGTTGAGGGCCAACTCTACAGTGGATCAAGAGCTACCTAACAGACCGGTCCTTCCAGGTACAAGTAGGTGTTTTCTTGTCCAAAGTCAGATTATCAACAAAGGCGTACCCCAGGGATCAATTCTGAGCCCTACACTTTTTAACCTATATATGTCACCCTTGGCTAAAATAATCAGAGCACATGGTTTCGATACCGTGTCTTACGCCGACGATACCCAACTATTAATCACTCTTGGTCCTGATCACATCAACACGCAACACAGATTCAGACAGTGCATGTCAACTATCAATGACTGGATGTCCAACAACCATCTTCTGCTCAATGCGAGCAAGACAGAGATTTTGCTTTTTTGTGACGCCCAACACTTCTGGTCCCCTGACTGGTGGCCGCCCTCACTGAGGTCATGCCCCCCTACCATGATAGCTGTCCGCAACCTAGTAGTGATAATGGACAATAAACTCTCCATGGCAGACCACGTAACTACTGTGATACGCATAAGCTAAGGCATAATGTGAACCTTCATGAAAAATTTTAAATGGGTCCCCCTGTACTCTCGCCTGCCCCTCGATCAGGGACAAATCATTAATCGCCTGGACTATGGAAATGCACTGTTTGCACATATAAACGAAAAGCTCTTGTCCAAGCTCCAGGTTCTGCAAAACACCGCAGCAAGACTGGTCTTACATCTCCCTCCCCACTCACCATCGGCTCCCAGTCTAAAGACTCTTCACTGGCTCCCTATCAGAAAGAGGATCAATTTCAAGATAGGTTGCCTGGTTCATAAGACACTCAAGAAAAATGGACCAATCTACTTAGCAAATAAATTGACCAAAATCCAGCCAATTATAACTCTCCGCTCTAACAGTAAACTCCTTCTAACCATACCCAAAGTCCGCACTGTAAGGAACGGCTGAAAATCCTTTTCCAGAATTGCACCAGAGCTAGGGAATGCGCTACCTCTACAGCTTAGTCTAGAAACTAACCACTAATCATTTCGTGAAGCTCTTAAAACGTGGCTTTTCTAACACTCAGCCCGTACTTCCTAGGTTTCTGACTCTCGGCTGATATAGGCGCCTAATAAATGCCAATACATAGACATAGACTGGAACTTCAGTCCCACTGTAGGGCCAGCATGTGCCATCGGGCATGTGTCAACAGTGGAATGCAGGAGACCATGAGGCCCAGCAGTCTCAGAGTCAGTCTCACCGAAACCAAGGATAGAGGGTGAAACATCAGTATCGTATTCTGCATATCCTGGATTCGCCGCTCGGGAGGATGAGCCTGAAACTGCACTGTGTCCAGAACAGCTCCGATGAAAGGGAGCATCTGAAAGGGAGTCAGGCATGACTTTGGCTTGTTGATAGTGAACATCAGTGTATGCAGGAGGTTCACCATAGCCTGGAGGTCAGAGATCAGAGCCTAGGCGAGCCCACCTTCAGCAGCCAGACACCGAGATAGGGGAAGATTGGCACCCCTAACCTGTGAAGATTAGCTGCAACACCACCACCACCACTACCACCTTGGTGAACACTAGAGGTGCGCTGGTAAGGGCAAAACTGAGCACGGTGAGCTGAAAATGCTTGTGGCCTACCGTAAACCGCAGGTAGCTCAGATGGGCAGGCAGTATGGGGATAAGAAAATCGGTGTCCTGCTAGTCCAACGTGACCATCCAGTCTCCTGGGTCATGGGAAGACACGACCTGAGGTAATGTGAGCATCTTGAACTTCTCCTTCTTGAGGAAGTAGTTGAGAGTTCGGAGATATGGAATATGACGAAGACCCTTTGTCCTTCTTGGGGAGAAGGAAGTAGCAGGAATGGCAACCACAGCCTAATTCTGGCACTGGAACCCCCCTCTATGGTTCTCTTGGCGAGGAGAGTTAGGACTTCCTTGAGGAGCAGGGACAAATGAACCTCCAGCAGCCGGTCGTAAGATAAAGGCATGGAGGGAGGAATAGTCTCTAAGGGGTCAGGAGTAGCCTCTTTTGGACAATCTGTAGAATCCACTAGTCCAAAGTTGTGGGCGGCGTAGGTGTAGGTGATGGCGGATCCTGCCATCAACTAGATGCCCATTATCTAAAAGGGCAAGATTAGAAAGGCTTGGAAGCTGCAGCTACCGGGGTGGTGGCTGGACCAGCCCGCTGGCTACCAAACCCATGAGGCTGGTAGGAACCGTGCCCTCATCTATGCAGAGGCTGGGAAGCTATCGCGATTCGGTGGATGGGATAGGGTTGGCGCGGATGAATTCCCCTTCGGTCGCAGCAAAAGACAGTCTGGGGTAGTGGGCATCCGAGAGGCCCAACAACTTGCCAGTAGCCCGCAAGTCGTTAAAGTGCTCCAGAGTCGAGTCTGCCTTGTCTCCGTAGAGATGGGTGCCATCGAAGGGCATGTCCATAAGGTAAGCCTGTACATCCCCTGAAAAGCAGTTGTTCTCGGTCAGGTGTGGTGACTGAAGGGCACCATTTACAAAATCACTCTGCCCAGCGAGTCGGTCCTCTCCGAGCCACAGCGTATAGTAAACTTTGCTGCCTCTCTCCTGTCTGTAAATGCTTCGGAGAGAATGACCTGGGGCTCTTCCACCTGTGGAAGCACTTGTGCAACTGTTTTCCACAGCGTGTCGGAATCGCATCCCAAAAAGCATGCAGTGTTCACTGACTGCAAGGCTGAAGACGAAAATATTTTCTCTCCATAGCTGTCCAGCCTCTTGGATTACCTGTTCCGGAGAGAGGCAGGGAATACGCCATGGGAAGTGAAGGCTTAGACCACCAAGCTATCTGGGGTAGGGTGCTGGGTGAGGAAGTGTGGGTCCCCTGAAGCGGAGGGGTAATAGCGGGCAACCGTCCTATTCACAGGAGCTCTTGTGCTGGGTTTGAACCAGGTCCCTAGAAGGATGCTGGTGAGGGTTTCATTGAACAGGCATAGGGGTTCAGAGGAGGAGACTCTCAGTTGCAGCACCTCAATCAAGATGTTGGTCTTGACTGCCACAGAGGGAAACTAAAGGTCGAGGATCTCAGGCGTCCTAAGCACCTCCACTGTGTATGTAGCCCCCTCCTCCATAGCACGGTAGGGGGCGAAAGCATGCCAATATCTAGAGACTTATCCAGTACACTGGCATCACCTAGTTCCTCACACCAGTCCATATCCTGTGTCGGCAGGAATCACAATAGTGCCAGCGCCTGGAGCATCAGCATCGGGGCTGGCGCTGAGGAAGGTTGCAGTCGCACCACAGGCACAAATTCATGAATGGATCCATGGGAGCCCACCGGAACCCGCCATTCTGGCGTGGAACCAAATGGGGCCCCCTCCGACCCTGCGAGGCCCTTTGCACAAGGCAAAAGCAGAGGAAAACAGGCCACGTAGAGGCATAGAAGAGGTAGGGAGGCCAAGTGGGCTACTCATGCCAGACACGGACAAGGAATGGCCACAACTAATATAAAAAAGAATAGGAGCGGACAGGGGCCTGTGTCGCCCATGTATAGCGATAACTCGCGCAAGAACAGCCAATGCCTGAGGAGAGATAGAAGGAACATCAATCAGCACAGGCCCATACAAAATACCATCGCCCTAGAACCATGCCTCTTCCCTTGCATCGGCCAGGAGGAATGGTATCAACAGAGTGGAAGGGAAAAACCACTCCGACTATCCCCGGAAAAGGCGCAAAGCGGAGCCATCTTGAGAGACAAACAGATGTTGCCTGTTGAAAGGAATGTCCACCAAGGCAGACGGAACGTCCTCAGAAAAACCAGCGGTACATAGCAAGGTATGCTGGCCAAGCACCACCATAAGGGCCATGGCCATTGAACAGAATCTGTGCTATCCATGCAACAGCGAATCAGTAAAGTAGCCGCCTGACGGCCATTCTAGATCAGCTGAGAAAGAGTGTCCCGAGAATCATCATGATCGGAGGGGAGAAACCGCAAGACTGAATCCCACAGCACAGGAGAAAAAAGTCTAAAAACAACAGCCGTATTAAGAGACCGTACGGCAGAGCTGGTAGCAGAAAAAATATATCGACTCAAAGCATCCAGACCTTTAGACTCCCTGTCTGGAGGGACGTCAGGCACAGCGTCAATGTTGGGGGAGGCTGAAGCAGCCTGAACCACACAACTGTGCAGAGCAGACTGACAGGAAGGGTAGAGCGGGGCTCCAGGAGCAGCGTGGCAACTATGGGCTATAGACCGGTCCACTGTAGTCCTTGAGACGGGTTTAACTCAAGTCCCCAACAGAATATCATAGAAGGTTTCACTGAAGGGAAGCACAGGCTCAGGACTCCCCTGACCTTGTTGGAGCAACCCAAGTAGGGGATTAATGGCCACTGCTATGGAAGGGAGCTGCAGCCCCAGAACTACATCAACCCTTCACAAAAGCTGAGCTGAGCTAGTGAGGCGAGGAGGCAAAAACAGGCATGAGGATGGGGAAGAATCAAGGCCACTAGCGCCACTTAGAGCAGAAACCTAATGAAACTCCGGAGGATACTCAATCATGTGATCACCCACATCACCAAAATACTGGTGTGTCAAGGAGAAAAGAGTGGGGGCTCCTCTGAAAGCGAAGGAAGGGTGCCAGGAGAAGACTGATTCACCGACCCTGTGATGGTGACACTTCAGCTTTGGGGAGGGGAAACAATGAAGGGGCAATCGGTATTGGCGATGCTGAGGTCGGCGGATCCAACATAGGCATCATAGGTGGGAACCCCAAGGGACTGTGCCCGGAGCAGAAATGGAGCTGATCATGGGTTTGTAGGACCCCCCTAACACTGACCTCCCTGGGGACGAGAAGCACGCCAGAGGGAGGTTCAGAGCCCAAAATAGCACACAGGGAGAGATAGTATTCTCTCATCTGAGTCATAGTTGCCCCGGTACTGGGAAATACCAGAAGGCGTAGCACAGATTCTCACTCAGACTCTGGAATTAGAGGCGAGTCTGGGGACTGCGTGTACGTGGTAAAGTAGGAGAAGGCTGTGGCACCGACCAACAATGGCATGACTTACCAGGCAACCGCAGCAGTTCTTGGAGGAAGAAGATGACCGTGACTGGCTGTTGATCACTGCATTGCCAACAGCGTTATTGGTGCTCCTGCAACGTCGAAGACTGAAGCTGGAGACACAAGCCGCAACGTTCGGAGTCGGTTGCGTGCCTAGACACAACATACAAATAGGATGAGGTTACATGGTCGACATCCTAGATCAGACAGGAACCCGAAGCGCTCCAGAAAAAAGCACACAGTTTCACTGAGAATGACAAAATAGGCCACAATGGCCAGAGGAACCACTCTCCGGATCCACGTGGAAGCACGGAAAGGAAGAAATTGACATCAGTGAATCAGGGAAGGGCTTATATGGACTCTGACGATGTCATATCTGGTGGACGATGTCATGCTGAGCCATCCGGCACCATTTACTGACACGCTGAGGTACTGCTGTAGAAACTTTTCCGGATCCAGTCTGGCGCTTGGGAATAAATCTAAGATACGGAATCTGTGTCTTGGTGTCTCTATCAGATCTACATGTCACAAATGCTCTAGTTTTGCCAAGTTTGTTGTAGCAAACCCTGCTAATATTCTGTCATGCATTCCAGTGGCTGCTGCATGCTTCACTGTTGCAGATTTGCTTTTTGACTTCTCCATTTCCATCCATACTGATAGGCCATATATTATCGATTTCCTAAGACCAACTCAAGTGGTATTAATTCTGTCTCTTCTTTGGCACTTAAAAAATATCTCCCACAACTGTGTCCAAGAACATGTTTAATAAAATATTTGAATATAGCACTCTTACCTTTATAATTAGGGCTCCCGGTTTTACTGTATTTTTTTTTCCACATTAGTCTGTGTATATCCATATTAAATTTTTGCCCATTTTATCTGTATTTATCCATATTTATTTTGTGTTTTGCATATAAATGTAGTTGTAAAACTGTACATTTCCATATTTATTTAAATGACAGACGCGCACTCATACTTTGATGTCTGTCGTGTTTTAGCTATTTTAGTTGCCAAATATTACATAACAGTATATCAACTGGCAAATATTAGCATTATACCACAAATTTATGTTGATAAATGCAGTTATATAAAGAAATGTTATCTTGTGTTTTAATTTTCCATGCTGTCCATCAGCTCAGCCGTTGGGCTAAATTAATTAAAGACAGCACGAAGAGTCATTGAAAATAAAGCACATTTTCTTTATTTATCCATCTTTTAAAATAAATGCAGACAGAAACACATTTTTTTCTGTTTGTATTTATCTGTAAAAATCAGTAAAGACGGAAAACAGGGAGCCCTATTTATAATCTAATTATAATCCTAAATCCAGACAGAGGGAGTGTGAGAGTTAATGAGATGTGAGACAGAGTAATAAGGCGCAAGTGTGATTCAGACTTTCTGTGCTTAAAACAGTCTAACATAAGTCCATTGGGCATGCTGCCAAGGGGGAGACACTATATACACCCTGTATTTCTTATCCTTTAAGTTAAATATATACTTTATAATAATCAGTGAAAAAAACATGTTTTGTAAACGAGTCGTGGCCGGCATGAATCGTGGGTGGGGGGAGCGCATGGAGGCGGCGGGGGGTAAATGTAATTAAAATTTTTAAAAATGTACCTTCGCCTCCGGTCCTGGACTCCTGCGTCGCGTCATTTGCTCTCTGCTCACAGGAAGCAGAAGCAGGCAGCTTCCCTCTCTTCCCCTAAGCCAATCTCACTGCTGCAATGGCACCATTGTAATTGTCTAGGACACCGTCCTAACAGGCATCAACAGGGAGGCCACTTTCTTCATGCAGCAGCCTACATGAAGAAACCGGAGAGTGCTATGACTGGTTTGGTCGGCTCTGGGGCGGACCAAAACAATCAGCGCCCATAACATTAGGCTAGCCAATCCTCCCTTACCTGCACACCCCCAACCAGGCATACCCTTCTTCGGCTTTCTCGCAGTGCGAGTAGCAGAAACGTAAAATGGTATTTATACCATTTTCCGTTTCTGCTTCTCACACTGCGAGAAAGCAGTGGGGCAACGCTCCTACACCCACGTGGAGGAGCCACCCCTGTTGTAAACACTGGAAAAACAGTTTCTAAAAACTGATAAGCACTGACTTCAAAAGGTTTTGAATACACTGAGAAAACACCACAGAAATCCACCAAAAAATAAACACGGAAAACAGGACAGCCTAATTGTGTTTAACGCCTTAACTGCTTCGAACGTTCTGCACCAGTGCGGAACTTTCTAAAAAACGGGTGGGCCGCGTTGGCCAACCGACGTGCGCTGCACTACTGAGGTAGTGCTTGCGATGGCCATTGGCCGACACCCGCAGCGAACGGGTTAATCAGTTTAATGGACGACAAAGGTATCTTGAGTGTGTGGGTCAGGATAAATCATAACAGGGGGAAGGTTCTGAGTTGTTAATTGTGATCTGAATAATCTTTGTAATTTTCAGTTCACTCAAATTCAGGAGGTTTTGGAAGGCTGGCAAGTTTAGATTTTATGTACATCGTTGACAATCTCTGAAACACATTTCTTTACCTAAGATAATAATAGTAAGTTATTACAAATGTAGTGGAAAGGCAAGTAAAACACAAGAAGTCTTTCTTACATACGGAAATTGTAGATTTCGCTATTCTATTTCACCAAGTGGACAGAGCCATGCTCTGGTTGAAAATGAAGAGAGAATGTATTTATTTCACAAACAAACACTTGCAAAGGCAACAGGTTTGGCTTTTAAATATTGGTTGCATGTCAGAAAATTGTGGACAGAAATGCTGTCTGTCATATTACCTGTCTTTAATACCGTATGCTAAAACATCATCCCACTGGGTTGAGACTTTCTAATTTTAGTTTCAATTGGGTCAATATTTTATAAACGATATTTAGGATAATATTTAAATCCGCCAATATTCAGACTTCAATATTCTGGTACCACAGCTTCTATAATGTATGCAAAAATTCTCACAATATATATGTACACAACCAGAGACAGAGGACATATACATACCAAAATGAACACAGAGTAAACTAATCATAGACATCTATACACGAACAGACCAACACAGTGCAGCCAACGAGACACAAAGAAGAATTCTGTACCTACATTACTAAAATGTGACACAGTAAGTTTTGCCAGATCTCTCCATATAGACCAGACACTACATATTCAGCCCTGAACTTTCTCTTTACACACCAATGTTATCAAATGCATTGGGACAGTAAAAGATGGCAGTTCAAATGAAAGCCTAGGACCAAAAACATGGTCCAAGCTAGCTAAGTATTACTCTTTTTTGTATTCTTGCTTTCAAATTAACTAAGTGAGGCTGTAGCGTGCCCAGGGGCTGCTGGGACTTGCAGTCCTTCGGTCTCACGGCAGGCGGGGGGTGGGCGCGACACAACTGGCGTCCTCCTTCAGCTCCAGCCCCCCGCAAGGGTCTCCTCTCGATAGGGCAGCACAAACCCCCACAGAATCACAGGCAGAAGAAGCAGCGCTTTCACAATTCAGCGCAGCGGCACCCGCGCCAGCGGATGCAGTAAGCAGTTAAGACCTGTGAGGCTGACAAGCCTCAGGTGTTCCCGGGGCTGTGGCGTGCCCAGGGGCTGCTGGGACTTGCAGTCCTTCGGTCTCACGGCAGGCAGGGGGGGGCGACACAGCTGGCGTCCTCCTTCAGCTCCAGTCCCCAACAAGGGTCCCCTCTCGATTGGGCAGGCTAAACCCCCACAGAATCACAGGCAGAAGAAGCAGCGCTTTCACAACTCAGCGCAGCGGCACCCGCGCCGGCGGGTGCGGCAAGCAGTTAAGTCCTGTGAGGCTGACAAGCCTCTGGTGTTCCCAGAGCTGTGGCGTGCCCAGGGGCTGCTGGGACTTGCAGTCCTTCGGTTTCAGGGCAGGCGGGGGGGGGGGCCGCAACACAACTGGAGAAGCCCGGGACAAGGGCGGGACTGTCTGTGGCTGTCCGGGGACGGAAGAGGACGGGACGGGCCACCCCCCTAACATTTTCCCACCTCTACAGGAATTGTTGTCTACATAAAGGTACTCTTGAAGTTACATCATCTCGGACATCAGCCGATAAATGTTCTAGCACCTGGTGGCATCTCCACTACATATTGTCATAAGTTGTATGTAATATTTAGGGATTGAAGCTATCTGTATAGTGCCCAGTGGGCCTCATTAACACAGTGTAGCAGTGTTTAATTAAAGGGAAATGTCAAAATCTGTCTCCTCACGCCGTATCACCAGGCTCCAGGCCACTACGGCGCAACCCCTGCCTAGTCTAACGGCCATTGATAAAATGCTCCAGAAGACCATCGGGGTCGTCGCTTCTGCAATAGAGAGCACGGAGCGGCGACTATCTATTACCCCTGCGATTCCGCCCATCCAAACCGATGGGGACCTCTCGGCCGGCACCGTGATTCCCCCGGATTTTAGTTCCTCGCTTATGTGTTCCTTTTCAGACCTACCATGTGCACAAATGACCCAAGATGTAATTGAAATGCCTGTGGTCCCTATCTCGCCCCCACAGCCCGTAGTTAGTAGGGCACCGACACTAAATTTGAAAAGTAAGAAAAGGAAAAATAAAAAATCTGTTACAAAATCAACGACTTCAGCTGCGGGAGCCCAGGCCACCGCGGGACCCCCATCTTTTATCTGATCTAGAAACCCACATTGAACAGATTATTAGTTCCTATCTTAAACCTCCAAGCTGGACAGATTGACCTCTGTAATTAACTACCGAGGTCAAGGGAGACCTCAACAGGCGGGTCTAGCAGGGGAAGTATCTAATGGTACACTACCTAACCCTGGTGACCCCGAACTTCCATCACTAGGAGTAAATAAAACAGCTGAATTGATAAAGGCAATAGCAAGTCCTTCATCAACCCCTGTTGCACCCACGCTAGGGGCTGGGAAAGTGGCTGCTGAAAAATCCCAAGTGACAAAAGCATTCACTGGAAACAGGCTAGGGCCCTCTACTTCCGACCCAGGGTCTAATAGTAAAAGTACGGAAGAGGGGACCTTACCAGCCTTGCCCATTCTTAACCTTCCGGTTGAGTCTTTACCATATGTGGTGGTCCTAGCGGGGTTCCCTCCTTTAAGCCAGGGTAAAAGCGAGGATCACTCCGAACTAAAAAATAAATGCATACAATGGCTTAATGTAAATAGGCCCCTCCCTCCCAATGTTTCGGGTGAAATACTCTGTGTAAGAAGGGTTGTGTGGATTGGGTCTAGGGCTAAAAATATTGTGGGGAATTGTGTTGTGATTAACTTTAGGAGTACAAGCGCAGTAGATTATATCTGCAGTAGGTCACCATCTAGGGCAAACACCCTAATCCTCCCTCTGCACCTCTCATATTGTTATCCTAATACCCATTCCAGACATTATAGAGGTAGTCGACAAGAGGTAGGACAGAATATCCGGCCACTAAGAGATCAGCAGGGACGATCCTGGTGGGAGGCTAGTCATCTGCCATCCCCCCTTCTTTCACATTTTCCACAGGAGAACAGGTTCAGCATACTGGAGCAGGTTGAATGACGCCAAGAGGGACAGGGGCCTATGACCAACTCAGATAGCGGCGGGATTAAACCTACCATACCAACAAAGCCCTTGGAGTGTAACGGTGATAGTAGTTCACCCCCAAAACCAATAAGTCTCTTAGAAGTTACCACTGAGCCAATCCCCTGTGTGCAGGGTGGGAATGAGGGAGTTACTTCAGACTTGCCCTCTACGGGTCACAGGGTTATACATTTGCTATCTTGGAATGTGGCTGGGTTGCAAAAAAAGATGGTCCTACCAGAGTGGAACACGTTTATTGAGAAGTTCGATATCTGCATGTTCCAAGAGACCTGGAGTTTGCTCCCAGTGTACAAATCAGGTTATGCAACCTTCTTCTCGCCCGCAGTAAGCTCTGGGAAGGGCAGACACGCGGGGGGCCTACATGTCTGGGTAAAGATTGCTCTGAATTGGAATATCACTGTCCATGAACTGCCGAGCGAGGATATTTTACATCTTTCATTCCCAGGGCACAATAAGGGGAGTAGGATAGACCTATTCAATGTATATTCAAGAGGGTCCCCAGGGGACCAAACGTCAAGTACGATAGTGACCCTTGAGTAGGTATTAGCTAAATGCCCCCCACTCTCCAAAATCATAGTGGGAGGGGATTTTAACTGCACATTTGAACCCCTAAGCAGGGAGGATCCCCTGGGTATAGAGGAGGAGGACTCTAGATGGTCTATTCCGGCCCTGTCATTAGCACCAATCAGAAAATGGTCCCCAAGGGCAATACAGATTAATGCCCTGACCATGGAATACAACCTAAGAGCGCTAAACGGCAGGACAAGCTCAGATCGCTATGGGGCAAACACCTTTAATAGGCTTAATGGCCCGTCCAGAATAGATTACATCCTACTTGACGTCATCTTGTGGCGTGATCTAATTGACATGGAGGTAGTACCTTCTCAGGATAGCGACCACAACCCCTTATGTACGAAGCTACGGTGGGGCATATTAAATGGAAGTGGGAATAAAGCCCCCCTGAGGACAACCAAGGAGGTCGTCCCCTACAATTGCAATCGTAGGCTGAAATGGGATAAGGTTCAATCTCAGGAAGGGAACCTCGAGAGGATTAAGGTGCATGTAGCAGATCTGATTGTAGACCTAGAGGATTTTGAAGTGGCAAACTGCAGTGTTTAGGGACTGTCTTTCTCTCTGGCTTATACAAATGCAATAGAGAAAGTGGGCCAATATTTCTCCATTCAGGTCAAAAGTGGTAGACTGAACAATAAACAAGTTAAATCCAGTAACCCTTGGTACACGGACCAGTGCAAGGAAAAAAGGAAGGAGCTATCAGCCGCCCTGCTTAAAAAGAATCCCTCACTAGTTAGAGCGCCTAGGAAGGATTATGCAAGGGTATTAGTGCTAGCCAAACGAGAGTGGGAGTAACAACACTGGCAGGACCTTAAATCTGCAGCCAATATGAAGAATTCCACGTTGTTCTGGGATTTGATTAATAAAGCTCGGCAGCGGAGTATGGTTCCCATTGGTAATCATATAACTGAACAAGGATGTATGACGTTACAACGCATACCATTACAACTACCTACCATTACAACGCGACCATTACAACGCATACCATTACAACGCATAGCGCTTTGAGGTGCTGGATAGTGGTAAGTATAATTTACTATTCTAACTCCAGTCCCCGTGGACCCTAGGGAAGGTGTTGGATAGTAAATTATACTTATTCCCTATCCTAGAGCGCCCCCCAGCGCAATGCGTTGTAATGGTATGCGTTGTAAAAGTCGCGTTGTAATGGTAGTGCGGAGTAAAAAATGCGTTGTAACAGGTGTATACCACTGAACAACAATGGTATTCCCACTTCTTTGCTTTGTATGGTGAAACAGACGTGATACGCTCCTCTTCCTCAGCTCCTGATAGCGAGGGCCAAGTACCATCGGTGCTCGAAGAACTATTTTTGTCCTCTGAGGTAACATTGGCCATTAAACATCTGACCCCGGGGAAGGCAGCGGGCCCTGACGGGCTACCAGGGGACCTCCTTCTGGACGAACCTGCAGTCTGGGCCAGACTCATCGCCTTAATAATGAATTTGATCTCTAAGGGCTACCCAGTGCCGGATTCGTGGAAGGGAGCAGAGGTTGTAACCGTGTATAAGAATGGGGCGAGAGATGACCCCGCTAACTACAGACCGATCAGTCTAATAGACGTGGTCCAGAAGGTGATGGGCAGGGATCTCCAGGGTGGGTTTCTGGATGGAAGAGGAGCATATCCTTTTTCATTTTCAAGCGGGTTTTAGACAAAAAGTGGGCACGATGGATCAGGTCTTCTGATTTTTTGCGATCTATTGGAAGACCGTGACCATCGGTAAGGGCAGCCTGTACCTGGCATTCATAGATCTCAAGACAGCTTTTGATCTGGTCCCTCGTGCCAGGCTCTGGGATATCCTAGAGAAGATGGGTTTCCCGGGATCTCTTTTGGGATTTATTGTGAAACTCCACGAGGGGAACTATGCTAGGATCAGATTGGGTACCCAGGGACAACTGACAGAGAGGGAGTCCGCCAGGGATGTGTTATGGCGCCGACCTTGTTCTCCCTCTTTGTGAACGGTGTGGTGGATCACCTGAGGGAGGAAGCGGTCGACGCCCTATCCCTGGCAGAGGAAAAAACACCTACCCTGCTCTTCGCGGACGATACCCTCCTGATCTCTAAAACCCCCATAGGTCTCCAAAAGCTCTTGGATCGTTTTAGTGCGTTCTGCAAGGATAGAGGCCTCACCATCAATACCTCCAAGACAAAGCTTATGGCCATCTCACCCTCCAAGAGATTTAGGAACAATGTTTCGCTTAATGGTGCTCCCTAGAAGTTGGTAGATTCATTGGACTATTTGGGTGTTAGGGTCAATAGCCGGATGAATTGGAAAGATCATTTGGCCAAAATGCTTTTAAATCATAAAAGAGTGTCAGGGGCCATTCTGAGGGAGCAGCGGGAGTCGATGAGTTAACTTGTAGCACCGGCTCTCACTGTGTATGAAGGCCAAGCATTACCATCGGCACTATACGGATCCGAGCTGTGGGGGTTCGAGAACACAATTGATCTAGTTACTTCTGAAAACAAGTTCTTGGGAGATCTGGTGTCCCTTCCAGTTTCCACACCGCTAATCCCACTACGGCAAGATATGGGCAGGCGCTCTTTAAAAGATATAGTCCGCTTACGCCCACTACTCTTCTGGGTGCGACTCAGGAGGACCCGGGAGCTCCACAACTACGCAGCAGCTGTAGAAAAACTTCTTTTGCTCAACGCAGGGAATAAGATCAAGTGGATGAGCAATTTGAGGCAGCTGGTTTTACAATTGGGCCAGAGCGAATCATGGAAGAGTCAAATACCGCCCCCTAAGTCAGTGATCAAGAAACTCTATTGGGATTGGGTTCAGGAGGAGGCCACTTGTAGAGGCGCAGGGGGTCCCCTTACAGAGCGGTTCCTTGAGTTTAAATTGGTAAGGAAACTTGAACCTTTCCTAGATTTTATAGGAAAACCATTGGATAGATCACTCTACCTAAAACTCAGGTTTGGGACCCTCCCGGTGAATGATTTCAGCTCTGGGTGGAACAATCCAGATGGTGTACAAAAATCCTGTCCTGGGTGTGCAGCCCCCAAAGAGTCTGTGGCTCATTTCCTTTTTGCTTGCAGGGGTGCAAGGAAGATATGGTTAAAACCACTATGCATGGGGCTGGGCCTCAGGTGCCATAAAATGGCCTTGCGGGTTCTCAGCACCGACACGTCTTCCCTTGCTATGGTGTGTGGGGTAGCCAAATACTTGGGTAGTGCCTGGCAGACACGTATGAGAAGGGATTAAGTCCATCCCCTATCAACCTGATTGTTAGAGGGATCTCTGTTAGAATGATCTTATGGTTGTCATGTACTTGTTTTTATCGTATATTTTATTGTTTTTAGCATTGTGGTTTGTACGTGACGATGTATGTATACAAGGATTGGTGGGTTCTTGTTTTTACCCCTTTTAACTGTAATTGCACAAGTTTGTATACTTTTATGATGATTTTTTATCGAATAAAGTACATCTACTACTACTACTAAGTGAGGCAACTATCTATGTGCCCACTGCACCATAAAATCCTAAAATGGCTCTGCTTGCAACTGAATTACCCCAAATTGAACGTGGGACAAATGCTCTAACAGAACTGTTAACAGCTTTAATTCCGGCCTGTCTGAATGCAAGATGATCCTCGAATGACGTGGATTTAGTTTCTGAGGTATAGATGCTTGTTTTCTGTCGAGTTTGAATACTTGTTAGGGTATGCATGCATTCCAGATTTGCAGAAACAGTCTTGATTTTTCCACCATCTGTCCCACTAAATTTCAGTAAATTTAGTACATTCATGTTTTCCGAGGTGGACACTTAAACACAAAGGTAGACACGTTTACAGGTGTTCCATTGTAAGATAAATGAGCAACCATTATTAGTAAGTAATAACTTTAACGCAAGCGACACTGTGAAGAAAAAGTGCATTTAATTACCCCTTAGTGCCTCATTGTCTGTGTTTTCTATGCTGGTGCGTGCTGTCAGTTGAATAATTCTACTTAACATGCTGCCGATGCAAAATCGTACACCTACTTTTATGTTTGTAGGGTTTCCCTGTTTTCATATTCTGGGCACCCTCACCCTACTTCTATTAACTTCGTTTTCGTGAAAATAAATGCATTCCACTAAAGAAAAGTCGAACTCTACCTAAACATAGTAATTGTAGGCCTCATGCTCCATTTTGTTTCTGACGTTTGCTGCCAATGTTCTGCATCACAAGGACAAACCTGTATTTTCATGTCTCAGTAGACTAATGTTGCACGTATTTTCTCAGGTTAGACAGTGGCTATTCAAGGTTTCGCCTAGCTGTTGTAGCATAATCGTATACATTGCATCACTGTTTGTTCTAGTACAGGCGGTAAGAGTGAGAAGAGAAGCTCCATGTTGTAGAATTACGAGACTCTTTGGAAATATATGTTCCTGCAACTGTTTCATTCCAGTTAATTCTGATTGGTTCATTCTATGGGAACTGTGAACAACGGTATTAAACATATAAAATCGTTTGGTCAGAACCCTATAACATTATCCTTTTTTTATGCCAGAAAGACTTCTTTCTTACCGACCTTAGGAGGCGAACCCATTTCGGATTGCTCTCCTGTTTTGTAATCTGTATATTGCTAACCTGAACTATACAGAGCTCTTTGATTGATTCTGTATTCTCACTGAGCTTTGCACTCTGGTCTATTGATTTACTGAGTTTCGCTATACTATCTGATTTGTGTATGATTTATAATCTGAAAATACGGGTGACTGTCCTTCCTGACTGTCAGTCTTGTAGGACCAAATGAGTACTACGAGTCTAAGATTGAAATTGTAATTTAGAGTGCTTTACGAAGAAACAAGTCCAGCACGTAACACCAAAATCCGAGAAAAGATTAACACAGCTCCTAGCATATAAATTGCACAAGAGTAGAGAGGAAACACATCAATTACCGGAAGGACTTGTATTTGATTTCTTGAAGGCCCTATGTAGCTGATTTAGAAGCCACTAAACCTTTATCCTGCTGGATTGGTATAGGGTCAATACAGGAGGGAAGCCCTTTTAGCTCCCAGAGTTGGCTGATCTAGCCTTGTCTCTTTTAAATTAAACATGTTTACCTCTGCAAGGAATTTTCCCAGGCCAGATAAAATATCAAGCATTTCTGCTCCAGCTCCTACCAACATTCAGGATAAGATTTTGCTAAAGACTCAGTCTAGGTATGATCATTGACAGTGTGTTGTTCTCAAGCTCCTAAATGCTGAACCTCTTAGTGCAAGTGCATTAAATAGATAACCAGCACCATGACTGAGCATTTTTATTTAGTATCCTTAACGCAGCAAACCACCATGACAAA
This sequence comes from Lissotriton vulgaris, assembly GCF_964263255.1. Lineage (NCBI taxonomy): Eukaryota > Metazoa > Chordata > Amphibia > Caudata > Salamandridae > Lissotriton > Lissotriton vulgaris. The sequence continues at coordinate 334,105,792 of NC_141697.1, read as the reverse complement.
TGTAAAGCGAGCCATCAATTAGGCATGGTGCAGTATTTCCAACATGTTACAAGAAGCATATTTCAGACAGACTGCTTCTGAAGCACTAACAGTAATCTACACTGTAATAGTTTCACATTAGAGGGCCATCGCTGCCAACATTATGTGATATTTTCAGGCCGCACAGACAAATGTGCTAAACATCCGCTGTGATGATGATCTGTGCTGATTAGAAGTCTCAGTAAGCTGTCAAATACTGCCTTGAATGTTTGTGCATCACACATTAGTGTTGCAAACACCACTATTTAGTGGGAAAGCAATGCAGTCGGTTTAACTCTATTGTGCGTAAAATTTATTATACAAATTTGGCATTTATTTTTAAGCATTTTATTGAAATTGAAAAGACCTATGAGAAATATATAGCACTAAGGGCCGTTTTATGCAGTCGCAAAGGGGCACTTGGCCTGTTTGTGACCGCAAAAAACGGATGCACAATGTACTAACCCTATTTTGCGAGTCGCTAATCTATTAGCAACTCGCAAAATAGGGTTAGTAACAATTAGTTTCTTACCTGTCGGTGTACTTTTGCAGCTTGAAGATCTTTCTGGATTCACTATGCTGTGCATTATTCCGCGGTCGAGTGGTTGGGTCCGGAATCGTAGTCTTTTCTTTCTTTTTTTTCCGTAGCCCAGGTGGTCGTCGACGTCCCACCTTTTGGTGTACTTCCTGTGACGTCGGCACGCTTCCTGCGGAAGCACCCACCTTTGGGCGCCTTTTTAGGATTCTATTTTCTTGTTTTTGTGTTCTGTTGGTGAATCCATGGCAATGTTTTCTAGTTTTTCCTTCAAGTAAATGATTTTCCCCGCTTTGTCTTTTTAGGTGTCTGTTTGCATATTGTCCTTTTTATTTCCACCTTCTTCTCCTGCCTCATCTTTCTGGCGGAGGTGGATGGGTTCGCTAGTGAATCCAGAAAGATCTTCAAGCTGCAAAACTACACCGACAGGTAAGAAACTATTCGTTTTGCAGCCTGAATCTTTCTGGATTCACTATGCTGTGCATAGACTTAGCAGCGGTTTGTTATGTTTGTGGTGGCTGGGTGGAAGATGAGCGTTGGTTGTTGAATATATGTTGAAGCACCTTCTGTCCTATTGCTGCTTCCTTGTTCATTTGTATATCCACACAATAGTGCTTAGTGAACGTGTACACTGAAGCCCATGTTGCCACCAGGCATATGTCTTGAATGGGTGTGTTAGCCAGGAAGGCAATTGTTGCTCCCTTCTTCCTGGTAGAGAGGGCTCGTGCCCCCTCTGCAAGTTCTTGGCCTGCCTGTTTGTGGCAGAATTGTATAGTTGTGCGATCCATCGTGCGATGGTTCCCTTTGTTACTGGTCTACCCAGGAAACTGCTTGTGAAGGACACAAAGAACTGCTTTGTCTTCATGTGCTCCTTAGTTCTTTCCATGTAATGCATTACTGCTTCTCCTAGCGTTGAGTGTGAAGTGCCCTCTCTGCGCTTGTGGACGGTTTCTGAAAGAAGCTTGGTATTTGTACTGTCTGGTTCATGTGGAACCTAGACACCACCTTTGGCATAAAGTGTGGGTCAGTTCTCATTACCACCCTATCATTGTGTATTTGAATGTAGGGTTCTTGAAGTGTCAGCGCTTGCAGTTCGCTTACCCAGCGCAGCGAGGTAATTGACACCAGAAAGGCTGTCTTCATTGTCAGCATTTGTAGGGAGGCTTATGGATGGGTTCAAAGGGCGCTTTCATAAGCTCTGTTAGGACTAAATTAAGGTTCCATGCCGGTGGCGGCATCCTCTTAGGTGATGCAATCCTTTTTGCCCCTTCCAGGAATCTCTTTACTACTTGCGATGTAAAGAAGCTCTTTCTTGTCTCTCCTCTTGTCTAGGCTACTATCGCTGCTAGGTGTACTCTTAGCGAGGATGAACTTCGTTTTGCTTTCAGCAGGTGCGTGAGATATCTTAGCACCGTTGATTCCCTTGTCATCTTCTTGTGTAGTTTCCTCTTGCTGAACCATTGTGTGAACCTATTCCATTTTGCCACATAGCACCTTCGAGTGGTAGGTCTCCTTGCCTCTCGTAGCACCCGCAGGGTGCTCTCAGGTAACCTTAGGTGTGCAAACTCCATGTCTTCAGGAGCCATGCCACTAGGCTGAGGCTCTCTGACTCTGGCTCCAGTACGTCTCCGTTTTGCATGGAGAGTAAGTCTTTTCTTTTCCTGAACTTGTGGGGTGGTCCCTGTGCCATTTCCATTATTTGTGAGTACCAGGTCTGCCTTGCTTACTGTGATGCCACCAGGATCAGTGTCATGTTGCTGGTCCTGCACTTGTTGAGTACCCTAAGTATCAGTGGTATCGGGGGAAAAGCTTAGGCAAATGTTTTCGACCAGCTTATCCATAGGGCATTCCCCAGGGATCGTTCCCCTGGTTGCCTGGATGCGAAGTATCGCAAACAAAACAGGTGATGGACAGAATGTGGATCAATGTCACACATTCACCCCAGTCCAAAGATCTGGGCCCAAATCCATCGTTTTTTTGCACTCCACACCACCCTGGGTTAGACAATGGCGATATGCAAATCAGCTCTGACCCTGTGCCCCCTGGGAACAGTCCAGTCCAAACTACAAAAGCCATGTCCTTCCCAGAACGGAATCAAGCATCCGAGGACCGGACCGGTTTCGAGGTAACACCTCTCATCAGCCCGGCTAGCTTGACTCCAGTGGTGTGGAGTGCCTGGGACCCACGTCTGAGCATCCCCAGCGCACTTATGGCGGCAATTGCAAACAAAACAGGTGATGGACAGAATGTGGATCAATGTCACACATTCACCCCAGTCCAAAGATCTGGGCCCAAATCCATCGTTTTTTTGCACTCCACACCACCCTGGGGTAGACAATGGCGATATGCAAATTAGCTCTGACCCTGTGCCCCATGGGAACAGTCCAGTCCGAACTACAAAAGCCATGTCCTTCCCAGAACGGAATCAAGCATCCGAGGACCGGACCGGTTTCGAGGTAACACCTCTCATCAGCCCGGCTAGCTTGACTCCAGTGGTGTGGAGTGCCTGGGACCCACGTCTGAGCATCCCCAGCGCACTTATGGCGGCAATTGCAAACAAAACAGGTGATGGACAGAATGTGGATCAATGTCACACATTCACCCCAGTCCAAAGATCTGGGCCCAAATCCATCGTTTTTTTGCACTCCACACCACCCTGGGTTAGACAATGGCGATATGCAAATCAGCTCTGACCCTGTGCCCCATGGGAACAGTCCAGTCCGAACTACAAAAGCCATGTCCTTCCCAGAACGGAATCAAGCATCCGAGGACCGGACCGGTTTCGAGGTAACACCTCTCATCAGCCCGGCTAGCTTGACTCCAGTGGTGTGGAGTGCCTGGGACCCACGTCTGAGCATCCCCAGCGCACTTATGGCGGCAATTGCAAACAAAACAGGTGATGGACAAAAGGGAAGGACATGGCTTTTGTAGTTCGGACTGGACTGTTCCCATGGGGCACAGGGTCAGAGCTGATTTGCATATCGCCATTGTCTAACCCAGGGTGGTGTGGAGTGCAAAAAAACGATGGATTTGGGCCCAGATCTTTGGACTGGGGTGAATGTGTGACATTGATCCACATTCTGTCCATCACCTGTTTTGTTTGCAATTGCCGCCATAAGTGCGCTGGGGATGCTCAGACGTGGGTCCCAGGCACTCCACACCACTGGAGTCAAGCTAGCCGGGCTGATGAGAGGTGTTACCTAGAAACCGGTCCGGTCCTCGGATGCTTGATTCCGTTCTGGGAAGGACATGGCTTTTGTAGTTCGGACTGGACTGTTCCCATGGGGCACAGGGTCAGAGCTGATTTGCATATCGCCATTGTCTAACCCAGGGTGGTGTGGAGTGCAAAAAAACAATGGATTTGGGCCCAGATCTTTGGACTGGGGTGAATGTGTGACATTGATCCACATTCTGTCCATCACCTGTTTTGTTTGCAATTGCCGCCATAAGTGCGCTGGGGATGCTCAGACGTGGGTCCCAGGCACTCCACACCACTGGAGTCAAGCTAGCCGGGCTGATGAGAGGTGTTACCTCGAAACCGGTCCGGTCCTCGGATGCTTGATTCCGTTCTGGGAAGGACATGGCTTTTGTAGTTCGGACTGGACTGTTCCCATGGGGCACAGGGTCAGAGCTGATTTGCATATCGCCATTGTCTAACCCAGGGTGGTGTGGAGTGCAAAAAAACGATGGATTTGGGCCCAGATCTTTGGACTGGGGTGAATGTGTGACATTGATCCACATTCTGTCCATCACCTGTTTTGTTTGCAATTGCCGCCATAAGTGCGCTGGGGATGCTCAGACGTGAGTCCCAGGCACTCCACACCACTGGAGTCAAGCTAGCCGGGCTGATGAGAGGTGTTACCTCGAAACCGGTCCGGTCCTCGGATGCTTGATTCCGTTCTGGGAAGGACATGGCTTTTGTAGTTCGGACTGGACTGTTCCCATGGGGAACAGGGTCAGAGCTGATTTGCATATCGCCATTGTCTAACCCAGGGTGGTGTGGAGTGCAAAAAAACTATGGATTTGGGCCCAGATCTTTGGACTGGGGTGAATGTGTGACATTGATCCACATTCTGTCCATCACCTGTTTTGTTTGCAATTGCCGCCATAAGTGCGCTGGGGATGCTCAGACGTGGGTCCCAGGCACTCCACACCACTGGAGTCAAGCTAGCCGGGCTGATGAGAGGTGTTACCTCGAAACCGGTCCGGTCCTCGGATGCTTGATTCCGTTCTGGGAAGCACATGGCTTTTGTAGTTCGGACTGGACCCATGGGGCACAGGGTCAGAGCTGATTTGCATATCGCCATTGTCTAACCCAGGGTGGTGTGGAGTGCAAAAAAACGATGGATTTGGGCCCAGATCTTTGGACTGGGGTGAATGTGTGACATTGATCCACATTCTGTCCATCACCTGTTTTGTTTGCAATTGCCGCCATAAGTGCGCTGGGGATGCTCAGACGTGGGTCCCAGGCACTCCACACCACTGAAGTCAAGCTAGCCGGGCTGATGAGAGGTGTTACCTCGAAACCGGTCCGGTCCTCGGATGCTTGATTCCGTTCTGGGAAGGACATGGCTTTTGTAGTTCGGACTGGACTGTTCCCATGGGGCACAGGGTCAGAGCTGATTTGCATATCGCCATTGTCTAACCCAGGGTGGTGTGGAGTGCAAAAAAACGATGGATTTGGGCCCTGATCTTTGGACTGGGGTGAATGTGTGACATTGATCCACATTCTGTCCATCACCTGTTTTGTTTGCAATTGCCGCCATAAGTGCGCTGGGGATGCTCAGACGTGGGTCCCAGGCACTCCACACCACTGGAGTCAAGCTAGCCGGGCTGATGAGAGGTGTTACCTCGAAACCGGTCCGGTCCTCGGATGCTTGATTCCGTTCTGGGAAGGACATGCCTTTTGTAGTTCGGACTGGACTGTTCCCATGGGGCACAGGGTCAGAGCTGATTTGCATATCGCCATTGTCTAACCCAGGGTGGTGTGGAGTGCAAAAAAACTATGGATTTGGGCCCAGATCTTTGGACTGGGGTGAATGTGTGACATTGATCCACATTCTGTCCATCACCTGTTTTGTTTGCAATTGCCGCCATAAGTGCGCTGGGGATGCTCAGACGTGGGTCCCAGGCACTCCACACCACTGGAGTCAAGCTAGCCGGGCTGATGAGAGGTGTTACCTCGAAACCGGTCCGGTCCTCGGATGCTTGATTCCGTTCTGGGAAGGACATGGCTTTTGTAGTTCGGACTGGACTGTTCCCATGGGGCACAGGGTCAGAGCTGATTTGCATATCGCCATTGTCTAACCCAGGGTGGTGTGGAGTGCAAAAAAAACGATGGATTTGGGCCCAGATCTTTGGACTAGGGTGAATGTGTGACATTGATCCACGTTCTGTCCATCACCTGTTTTGTTTGCAATTGCCGCCATAAGTGCGCTGGGGATGCTCAGACGTGGGTCCCAGGCACTCCACACCACTGGAGTCAAGCTAGCTGGGCTGATGAGAGGTGTTACCTCGAAACCGGTCCGGTCCTCGGATGCTTGATTCCGTTCTGGGAAGGACATGGCTTTTTTAGTTCGGACTGGACTGTTCCCATGGGGCACAGGGTCAGAGCTGATTTGCATATCGCCATTGTCTAACCCAGGGTGGTGTGGAGTGCAAAAAAACGATGGATTTGGGCCCAGATCTTTGGACTGGGGTGAATGTGTGACATTGATCCACATTCTGTCCATCACCTGTTTTGTTTGGATGCGAAGTATCGGCATTTTGCATTCTGGTGTGTTACAAATAGGTCTATCGTCGGAGTTCCCCATCTCCTGAATAGCCTTTGCGTTTCTTGTGCATTGAGCTCCCACTCGTGGGATGCTGAAGTCTATCTGCTGAGCCAGTCTGCTTCCACATTGTCCTTCCCTGGTAGGTGTATGGCTAGCAGGTCTATTTTGAGTGGGATGGACATCTCCATATTTCCTGCGCTAGGTTGGATAGTGCGACTGATTGTGTTTCTCCCTGTTTGTTGATGTAGAACATCGTTGTTGTGTTGTCTGTTTGTATCAACACTTTCTGGTTGTACAGTTGTTTCTGGAATGCCTTCAGGGCGAGGAACACGGTCTTCAGTTCCAGGTAGTTGATGTGTCTGACCGCATCTGCTGGAGTCCACAGACTCCCCACTTTGAGTTTGTTCATGTGTGCTCCCCATCCCATCTGGGATGCGTCTGTGGTGATGGTCACCGTTGGGGTTGGTGGTGTTAAAGGCTTCCCTTTTGTTATGTTCTCCCTGTTCCACCACGTAATCTCCTCCTGCGCTGCGTGCGTTAAAATCACTAGATCTTCCCAACTTCCTGTAGCTTGTGACCATTGTTGTTGCAGCCATTCCTGGAATGGTCTCATGTGGAGCTGTATATTGGGGTCCAGGTGTATGCAGGACGCCATCATCCCCATGATCTTGCTCGCTGTCCTCACTGTCAGAGCTCGCCCCTTCTGGTAGCGGCGTGTCTCCTTCAGCAGGGCCAGTGTTCTCTTGTCGCTGGGGAACACCTTGCGCTTGATGGTGTTGATCTGTGCCCCCAGGAAGATCTTCACTTGCTCTGGTTCCATTGAGGATTTCCCCCAGTGTATGGAGAAACTCAGGTCTGTCAGTGTTTCTGTGACCCGCTGTGCGTGTTCCTTGCATGTCCTGTGTGAACTTGCTTTTATTAGCCAGTCGTCGAGGTAAGGGTATACATGAATCCCTTCCCTGCGCAGGTACGCTGCCACGGCTGCGAGACATTTGGTGAACACCCTTGGTGCGGACTTTAGTCCGAAGGCTAGGGCTGTGAACTGGTAGTGTTCTTTGTTGATGGTAAATCTTAGTAGATGTTTGTGCTGCCTGTTCATGGGAATGTGCAGGTAGGCATCTTTGAGGTCTATGGTGGACATGAAGTCTCCATCCCTTATCTGAGGAACTTTTGCGTCTTTATGTATTTGTTTAGGAACCTTAGGTCCAGGATGGGCCTTAGCGTTTCCTCCACTTTTGGAACTAGGAAAAAGTTTGAGTACCCTCCCATGTTCCTTTCTCTGAATGGAACTGGTTCGATGGCCTCCTTTCGGAGGAGTTCTTGTGATTCCTCTAGAAGTAGCGCTAGTTCTTTTCTTGAATGCGCCTTCCTTTTTGGTTTTCTGTTTGGTGGTTTCTTTTCCAGTTCTATGCAGTATCCGAACTGTATGATGTTGAGTATCCATTTGTCTGTAGTTATCTTCTTCCACTACTGGTATAAGCGTCTTAGCCTGCCTCCTACTGGTGTTACATGTTCGTCGATGTTTGGTCCGTGTAACCCCCTCTTGATGACCTTGTTGTGCCTCACCCTCGAAAGGCTTGTGTGGGTGGGCACGCTTTGCGTGACGGAGTCACTTTGAGGTGGGTTATTGGCCCCCCTCTTCTTGTTTCCCTCGTCCATTCGCCCTCCCGCGAAAGGACTGGCCCTGAGGCTGGTACTGCCAGGTTTGCTTTTGCTGGCCCTGTTGCGATTGATTGTCGCCCTGGTGTGCCTGCTGGAAAGTCTGGTGGGACGTTCCCGGCTGGTTTCCTCCCCTTCCGTTTGGTCTCCATGTCGGGGTACCCCTTCTCATCCCTCTGAATTGTAAGGCCCCCATGGACCTTGCAGTTTCATTTTCTTTCTTGAGCTGGGTGGTTTTCTCATCCACCGGTGCCCCGAACAGTGTCTCTCCATTGAAAGGAGTGCTCAGAATGTTGTTCGGTACTTCCGGCTTGAAGCCTGAGATCCTGAGCCAGGCATGCCGTCTTTCTGTGATTCCTATCATCACAAGTCTGCTGGATGTGTTAGCCCCATCCAAAGCCATTTTCAGGCAAGCATTTGCTATATTTTTCCCTTCCTCCACCAGGTGTGATGCCCTTTGCTGGTATTCATCGGGGAGGTGCTTGAGCAGTTGTCCAATCTCGTCCCAGTGCTGGTACTGGTGTCTGCTCAGTAGGGCATTGGAGTTCGCCATGCGCCAGTGTACCGCTGCAATTCTCTCTATTTTTCTCCCAGTTAGATCCCTCCTCCTACTTCCTTTGTCTGTTGGTGGGCCTGATGTTGTTGGGACGTTTGCCCTCTTCCTGGCTGTTGCCGCAATAATGGAGTCCGCCGTGACGGATCCCTGGATATAGGGAGGATCCTGAGAGGAGTGTTTGTATTTTTTCTCCGTCCTAGGTGTGACAGACCTGCAGGTCGCTGGGTCTTTGAACACCTCCCTCCCCTGGTCCATGACACTTGGAGGCATGGGGAGGAACTGACTCTTTGTTTGAGTGGGGATCAGGGTCTCGAAAAGGAATCATGCCTTTGGTTTTTCCTCCTCCAGTTTGACTCCATAAGACGCTGCCGCGTTCTTAACCCCTTCCATGCTCATGACGAGCTCAGCTCGTCATGAGGCACAGTGGAGCTGTGCTGATGACGAGCTGAGCTCGTCATGAAAGAACCAAAATCACACTTTCCAGCACAGGAGGGGAAAATGCACAGCAGCGATCTGGTTAATGACCATGTTATAGGCCGCAATGTCATCTGGTGGCGAAGGCCTCGAAGGGAAAGTCTCCATGGGCTCTTCCGGGTTTTTGGAGTTGAGGTCCTGCCATTCCAGGTCCTGTGCCATCGAGGATGCCGAGCCGAAACCCGTTCGCTGGTTATCGTCGCCTTCTTCCTCATAGTATAGGCCCTCTTCCTCTAGGTGTTCCTGTGGCTAGGTAGTTTTCGGTGGCCCTTCGGCGTCAAACTCCTCTTGCTCTTCTATTTCGACGATCATCGTCTTCGGTTTTGACGGAATTGTGAACCTTTTCATTTTCTCGTCGAACTCTCTCTTCCTTTGCTTGATGTTCTCCATTTCGGCCTTGACCCTTCTCTTTTTCCTCTCCAACTCTGTGGAGCAGTTTGGCTCAATGGTTAGAGCGGCAGACCCTGATGCAGAGGTGCCTAATCTAATCATGGGTCCCACTCTGCAACTCTGGGCAATAGATTGCTTAATCTCCACAATGGCCCCAACTGCGCTGGGATGCCTGGCTTCACCTTGGGGGTGCCCAGGAGTGGGCACTTCACTGAGAAAAGCCAGGAAGGGTTCCACAGCGGTATGCGTACAGCGCCTACAGGCCTCAGAGTATAAGTGCGATATACAAGTACGAAGTTTACAGTTTTATTTCGACGATCATCGTCTGCGGTTTCGACGGAATCGTGAACCTTTTCATTTTCTCGTCAAATTCTCTCTTCCTTTGCAGGATGTTCTCCATTTCGGCCTCGAGCCTTCTCTTTTTCCTCTCCATCTCGGCGGCCTGCTCGGTGGCGAGCGTTTCGGCCGAACTCTTCGACTTAGTCGTCGACGGCGAAGCGACCTTCGGGTCCTTCTCGTTCGAAGTCGAGCGGTCCTTTTCTGGGACGTGCTTCGCCGACCTTGGCTTTTCGCCGGTCTTCGCCGCCTGGAAGTCCTTTTCAAAGGATCCGCTGGGCTGTTTGTCCTTGGATGCAGCTGCGGCCGTCGAGATTTTCGGCGCCAGTGCTTCCTTCGAGGACTTAGAATCTGTTTTTCGAGAGTCTGACTCGGGCTTTCGAGAGTCTGTCGGGGGGTTAGGGGTCTACGTCTCTCCTACCTCTTTAGATGCCTTCTTATCGGTCTCTACGACCGTGTAGTCATCTGGTACCTTGGCGATGTTGTCCTTTTTATCGCCGGAGAATCCCTGGTCCCAAAGCGACAGAGGTTGGCCTTTGCCTTGCATGGTGTAGTTGGCTCTCCTCTGTCTCTCTCTAACCCTGAGTGTCTTTGGGGTGAAGGCTGAGCAGGCGTTGCAATCCTTGCTCTCGTGGTCGACCGGTAAGCAGAGGTTGCAGACCGGGTGCTGGTCCTTCTGCGCGTATTTGTGGTGGCAGTTACGGCAGAATTTAAAAGGTGTTTTGTCTATTCCTGCGCTCAGGGGCCCCCTGTGTGCGCATTCTCCGCTGGACGTCGAAGATCTCCAAGTTCTCCTCCTTCTTCGTCGTCCCGGCTTGGCGATCTCGTTCCTCGGTATCTTCTCCGATCTTTTCTGTGTAAAATTCATCTTTTTCCTCTTCTTTTCTCCAAAAACTCTGGAGCCTCTCAGTGACGATCCAGACCCAACGGCGGAAAAAACAAATCTGAACATGGGGCCCAAAGGTGGGAGCTTCCGCAGGAAGCGTGCCGACGTCACAGGAAGTACACCAAAAGGTGGGACGTCGACGCCCACCTGGGTTACGAAAAAAACCAAGCACTGGCGTTGCCAATAGGTTTCGCATTTGGAAAGTTGGAGCTATTGGTTTTGTAAATGACATTTTATATTTATATATTGTTATTGACAATGCCAATAACGATATATAAATATAAAATGTCATTTACAAAACCAATAGCTCCAACTTTCCAAATGCCAAACCTATTGGCAACGGCAGTGCTTGTTTTGCTTAAGGCCTTTTTGGATTCCCACAGAAATCTAAGTGGCCCAGAGACTGGCGAAGAAGTCAAGACTGCCTCTCGCCTGCACCACAGGCCGGGCAGGAGCTCCCGGGAGGGGGTGTGGTGCGTGTCAGAGCCTTCCTGTAGGGGAGGGGCAGAGGGGAGTGGTGGTTCTAGTGTGTAAAGCGTACTCCAAGGCCCCGCCCATGAAATGTCAATAATATAATTATGTGCCTGCTTTCTGGGGCTTCCCCGATGATGAAACCTGAGCCAGTGATGTTTGACTGGTTGTTGATTAGCATCTCAAACGGGAATGCGCTATAGCGCTTTGATCGAGAGTACATGATTCCCCTCTCTGGTGAGCTCATACGGGACTGCCTGTTATTTTTTGGTTGACCTTGATTGGATGAAGGGGTGGGATGGTCGTGCCTGGATTTGAACCCGGGACTTTCATATCATCACAATGAACGATTTTGGTTCTAGCCTCAAGAGTCAATGCTTAGAATGTCAGCGTCATGCGTGTAGAGCAGAGGTCTTCAAACTTTTTGATGCCGAGACCCCCTTGTAAAACCTTTTTAGGGGTAAGGACCCCCTTCCGAAAAAAGTTTCTAGAAACTGGTACTCCTCATCATCATCTTTTGACAACCATAAATGCGCCTGTTAGACCTCATCACATCCATCCATCATTTATCCACCCACACTTTCATTCATCCATCCATTCTTTCATCCTTCCATCCATCCTTCATCCATCCACCCTTTCATCTTTCCATCCATACTTTACCCATCCACCCTTCCATCCATCCACCCATCATTCAACCACCCACCTTTTCACACATCCATCCATCATTCATCCATGCAACCTTTTATCCATCAATACATCCATCCACCCTTTCATCCTCCCATACTCCCATCCATACGTCCATCCTTCATCCATCCACCCTTTCATCCATACATCCATCCACCCACCCTTTCATCCATCCATCCATCCATCCTCCCATCATTCATCCCCCCACCTTTTCACACATCCATCCATGCATCATTCATCCATGCAACCTTTTATCCAGCCATCCATCCTTCATCCGTCCACCCTTTCATCCTTCCATCCATCCACCCTTTCATCCATCCATCCATCCTTCATCCGTCCACCCTTTCATCCTTACATCCATACACCTATCCTTCATCCATCTATCCTTCACCCATCCACCCTTTCATCATTCCATCCATACATCCATCCTTCATCCATCCACCCTTCCATCCATTCACCCATCATTCATCTACCCACCTTTTCACACATCCATCCATGCATCATTCATCCATGCAACCTTTTATCCATCCATCCATCCTTCATCCGTCCACCCTTTCATCCTTCCGTCCATCCACCCTTTCATCCATCCATCCATCCTTCATACGTCCACCCTTACATCCATACACCTATCCTTCATCCATCTATCCTTCACCCATCCACCCTTTCATCATTCCATCCATACATCCATCCTTCATCCATCCACCCTTTCATCCATTCACCCATCATTCATCTACCCATCTTTTCATCCATCCATCATTCATCCATGCAACCTTTTATCCATCCATACATCCTTCATCCATCTAACCTTTCATCCTTCAATCCATCCATCCATCCTTTCATCCATCCACCCTTTCATCCATCCATTCATCATTCATCCACCCACCTTTTCACACATCCATCCATCCTTCATCCTTACATCCATCCATCCACCTTTTCTGTGCCTCTCTCATGGGGGCGGGGGGGGGGGGGGTCAGTATCTCTCTGCTTCTTTCCTGATCATGGGAGGGCATCTCTGTGCCTCCCTGTGGGGAAGGTGTCACGGGACCCACAGCTCCAGGCGCGCAATATCCATTGACCTCAAAGGGCTACACTACAGCCTGCTCCCCCAGCCCCCTCCGCCCCCCCCCCCACTTCCCCTCCTCCCCCAGCTCGAAACGCTTCAGGGACATACACACACAGCCACACCAGAGTACTTCACAGGTCTTTGAAAGACCTTTTACTTGTTAATGAGGCTTTGATGTTTTTCACACCTCGGTGTGAATTAGGCCTCCACCGAGCACCCTCGATCAGCCCAAGCCAGGAACTGCACTCTGACATAATCTGCGACCCCCTTCCAAGGACTTCACGACCCCCCTGGGGGTCGCGCCCCACAGATTGAAGACCCCTGGTGTAGAGCGACCGCCCTCAATTAAGATTTTGTCACAAACCCACTCTTAATTTTGCCACGCACCTTGTCGCACATTTCACTACATAACAAGTAAACAGATGAGGTGCTGCCCGCTGTGGTTAAAAGTTCCTGCGTTAAGCTCCGGCGGCATGTGGTGATGCAGTCGGCCACTGCCGCACATTTCAAATACTGTTCTATTGGACTTGATGGCAAGGTAAACGTTCCTAGAGAACAGACTGCATTACAAGTCCTTTAGTAACCGTAATCAGGAGTCCCGCAGTCCCGCATCTGCAAGAGGGTGGGGTTACACCCGAGGTGCCTGGAAGCTTCACTGGGCGGGCATGCGTAGAATCCAATATGTTAACGGAGTACGACTGTGCCAGGGGAAGAGTGTGCAACCCCTAGCTCTAGTGAGAAACAGATGCAAACATAGATAGAAATGAGGAAGTTGCAGTACTATTTCTGTGTGGGTGGGAGTGCATAGGCAGTTTAAGAGAGATTACCAACTGCAAACTGATACGTATTGTAGCGATAGGAGTTTACATTGTCAAGCTGCGGGCGGGGAGAGCTCCTGGCAAATGGCCTCGCAATGCTGGCAAATGGCCGGAGGGAAGCCGGATGGGGGCGGGAGAGCCTGGCGGGCATGCGTAGAATCCAATATGTTAACGGAGTACGACTGTGCCAGGGGAAGCGTGTGCAACCCCTAGCTCTAGTGAGAAACAGATGCAAACATAGATAGAAATGAGGAAGTCCCAGTACTATTTCTGTGCGGGTGGGAGTGCATAGGCAGTTTAAGAGAGATTACTAACTGCAAACTGATACGTATTGTAGCGATAGGAGTTTACATTGTCAAGCTGCGGGCGGGGGAGAGCTCCTGGCAAATGGCCTCGCAATGCTGGCAAATGGCCGGAGGAAAGCCGGATGGGGGCGGGAGAGCCTGGTGGGGGGCGGGAATGCGAGCATGGGGAGGAGAAGTGTGGCAGGCGGATTAGGGAGATGTGTGGAGGGAAGCCGGATGGGGGCGGGAGAGCCTGGTGGGGGGGCGGGAATGCGAGCGAGGGGAGGAGAAGTGTGGCAGGCGGATTAGGGAGATGCGTGGAGGGAAGCCGGATGGGGGCGGGAGAGCCTGGTGGGGGGGCGGGAATGCGAACGAGGGGAGGAGAAGTGTGGCAGGCGGATTAGGGAGATGCGAGTGCTTGTTTGGTCACGTGACCCGCTTTTGTGGTCACGTGACTCACATGCACTGTGAAAAAACCGAAGTGGTTTGACGAGTCGATGGAGCACTTGAATTCTTGCCTATTACATTCGCAAGCGAATGATAATGGGCGAAAAATAAAAAAGAAAGAAAAGACTACGATTCTGGACCCAACCACTAGACCGCGGAATAATGCATAGCATAGTGAATCCAGAAAGATTCACGCTGCAAAACTTGCTATTAGGAAGAGGCGGAAGGAAAACGGGCTGCATTAAAAAAAAACTGCTTTATTAACAAAGCAGTCTCAGACATGGTGGTCTGCTGACCCCAGCAGTCCACCTTCCCAGGGAGTGCCAACCATTCCCAATGGGGTCGCAAAATTGAGACAGCTTCATTAATATTCATGAGGCATGCAATCTGCGACCCCATTGGGGATCGAAAATTGTGTCTCAGACACTGTTGTACATTGAATTTTGCGACTCACAATTTGTGAGTTGCAAAATTCAATGACCATACATCTGGCCCAAAAGCTTGAGTGAAATATGTCACATCACATTCGCCAGTGAGTCGCTTCAGGGCCTCCAAAAGCAATTCTTTCTTTCCTAATAGCAATAAGCCAAACACAAACTAGAAACCCATTGGGTCCTAATCCCAATACCACACACCCATCGAACATCAGTTTAGTATTTGTTTTTGGATGAGGATGGGTTGGGGTGGGAGATGGTGTTGAAGGCTGCAGATAGATCTGTGGGATGAGGGCCGTGGTGACATTAACGCATTGAAAGCGTGAAGACAACAGCACAGCTGATTAACATTGCATATCATCCAACTATACCACTAGCCTTCAGTGTAGTTTAACTAATGCATCAATATACTCCTTAGCTTTAACCTCCAAAAAGAACACTCTAGTGTTATTCTTAAAGATAATCTTGAGTCAAGTCGGGTACATTGGGTAAGCCTCAGCTCCCTTTCTTGGCATGGTTTTATCAGTTGCCTGAACCTCCACCTTCTTTCCACAGTTACATGACAGAAATCTGGCCTAGTAAAGAAAGTGTGCCCTTGAAAACTGTGTTTGGTGCCTGGACGTGCCTTCTCGAAAACAGCCTGAATGAGAAAAAAGTCCCCAAAGCAAATAATGATAGACCGAGGTTTGATAGTCCCATCTACCTTTTGCTTGTACAGATATTTTAGCATAAAGCGATGCACTTTTTGTATTTCCTATTTCCAATTCCAGGATGAAAGCTCAGGGAAGGCACCTTTAAACAAAGTTACCACACTCACACATCCTTATGTCACTGCCCAACACACCTTCTCCCAAACCCAGAATTCGAAGATTATTTTGTCTCTGTCTGTTCTCAAAGCCCTAGAGTTTCTATTGGATGTCTGAGATTTGGGAAACTTGAGCTTCTGTTTGACCTTTCAACTCCTCAGTATCTGTCTCAGTCCTGCTTTCAATGGCTGTGATCCTCTCACCAATTCCTGAGCAAGCTTTGGTCACCTACCTAATCATCGCACCTTGTATTTTTTAGTAGCTTATCTGGCCCTCCGTCCTAAGGGTTTCTTCTTGTCTGATAGTCATGAATGAGCTTAAGTGCAGCCTCCTCTGTTTCTGTGAGCGGAGCAATTGCCTCTGCAGCTGGCAGTATGGTTTGCTGCTGATTGCGGGGTTCCACATAAACCCGTTATGTGGCTGAGTAGTCCTACTTTGGACCCGTTAAGATTTCTCCAGTATGTATGTATTGCGACTTATATAGCGCACGTATCACCCGAAGGCATCAAGGCGCTTGCCTTGGGAACCCGTCCTGGCTTTTTCCCTGTGAGATAACCTCTACTGGGCATCCCCAAGGTGAAAGCCAGGCATCCCGCAGCGGGTGGGCCGCCGTAGTGGAGATTAAGCAAGCTATTGCCCAGAGTTGCAGCGTGGGACCTCATGATTAGAATAGGCACCGAGGCGAGAATTATCGAGTCCGTGGACATTTTGGGCTCAGGACCCTGCCGCCTCGGGAATTGAACCCTGGTCCTGGGCCAGACCTCTGCATCAGGGTCTGCGCTCTAATCAGTGAGCCACACTTCTCCACTTGTCATCTGGTACTTGTTTTTGGATCTCCTATGGAGTTTGACCTGTTTAACCGTAGAGCTTACCTCATCAGATAAGCTGTTTGAACTACTGTCCACCTCTGATGTACACGTAGCCCCTGCCTGATCCTCCGAACTACAGGCATCCAAACCATTGGTCAGCAAGTAGAAATTGTAACCCAAATCTAGAAATTCCTCCAGCCCCAGGTCCCATCAGGATGAACTCATGAAATCATTGTTGTTTGGGTTTTCTAAAATAATCTTATTTCGTTCGAAGTCCATTACCCTTGGGCATGTCGTCCAAATGTGTATGCTGGATCCCTGATTCACGAACAAAGGGGGGAAGGAGAGGAATTTTGTAATGTGGTCCAGCACAGATTCTCCCCAAAATCAATTCTGTATTCAAAAAGGTGTGCTGTTAAGCAGAGAGTTTGCAACATGAAAACCTTATTCAAAGGACATCAGAGGCATCTTTTAAAGGAGGCATAAGCCTTCACCCACCTAGATGGCATGGTTCAAAATCGGGCTTTTGCCCCTCGCTGAGTGGGCGAGGCAATCACCAGCGGGCCCCTCAAAAGGGGGCTCTTTATCAGAGACCTTTTCTTCACCAGCCTGGTATTTTTCATGGCTCGGATAACGCCCTTGATTAGGAATGGCAGTGAGGGAAATGGTAGGTTGAGAAGAGAGTTTTGTAAAATTTACTATGGATCACCCGGTTTGTTATAGAACTTTATTACCAGCGGTGATCCATGCCAAGGTTAACATCTTAGCGGAACCATAAGAAGGGTTTTAATGATGCACTTGAGGTTATTATATGGTTGCCAACGTGTTTCTTGCCTCTTCAGCACTTACAGGTCTATCGCAATTCATCAGGACAAAAACTTTATTTATGAGCAAAGAGTAGGTCCCATGCCTCATTATGAATGTCCCTGCCCCATGCATGATCCATTGTCTTTTGGCAGGGCAAGGTTACCTGTGGGCTTCCCTTCTTCAGAAATTTGTAAATAGTCGATATGACTCCTTGGGATGTACTACATTTAGACTCAAAGGTTTCAAATTTAGGAAGGTCATAGTTGCTGTACCTTTGTTTCCTAGGAGTGTTGCCCATCCAGATATGTATCTCGGCTTATAGTAATCTGTGCACCTTATAACTCAAACTTAACATTGGGCAGAGGATTCAGTTTACCATGTCAAAGATGTTTTAACATGTAGCAGTCTCGCTATCTAGGAAAAACGGGGCCTCTCATGGCAGGCGTGAAGTTAGGATTGTAGTAAATCATTTTAAGCGGTTAAAAGAATGTCATCATGTCTATTAGTCCAGGTGGCAAGTCCTATGCATGAAGCACTATTTGAGTGACAGCACTAGCATGCATATTTTGAGGCCCAGTGTTTGGGAAACCACACCAGGTTCCAGAGTACCGCTGTTTGGTGCATGTGCATCAACTTCTTGTCCATCGTGCATGTCGTCCACTGTTGCAGAAGAAATGCATATATGGCTATATTATGGTCCGGACTTGCCAATCCCCCTTTGTTCCTTGGTGCAGTCTTAATCTTTCTAGACAACACTGTTTTCTGTCCCCATCACTTCAATTTGCCATCATTTTTTTAAAGATCATTAACATTGCCTTGGGAAAAGTTACTGGGAGGGATTGAAACAAGTATAACAGCCTCAGTAAAATATTAATCATCACGGAGGCCAATCTCCCCAGCCATGGAATGACCTACATCTATATACATCGGCCTGAATAGCATGGATGACAGTAAGCTTTGAGCAGTAGTGACTATAGGTAGTGAGAATAATGCTAAAGTATCCTATAGATGTAGGAGCCCAATTAAACAAGAAGCTCGATTACAGTATGTGGACCTGGCTGTCCAAGAGGGCCAAGTTCAAGATTTCTGATGTTTCTCTTTTATTTAAACTGTTACAGATGACGAATGAATGCATTAAACTATATTTTAGGATTATTCAGTATCAAAAGTACATTGTCTGAATGCCATGAGCCCTAATGCAAGCAAGCAAAATTGACCCCTGCCCACCTCTTGCCCGCCTTCTGTGCAGTAGGACATACATCTAATTTAGGTGCAGTGAGTCCCTCACACACCTGTGCCCTAAGACCACTGTACCTCCTGAGTTATAGCTCTGCCCCTGCTTATGTCACGGTTATGAAGAGTGACATTCAAAGGTCTTTGCATTGGGATATCGAAGAAAGATTCTCAATGGCAGAGCACATATACTACAGTAAACATCTGCCTTCAACTCTGAAGAAACACATTCCATTCAGAATGAATGTTCTGTATGTGTGTACTTTAATAAACCAGAGAGAAGAAATGTGGCTGCTGTGTGGCAACAGACGCCACCCCCGACCATCCGCTCACCACGTGGGAACAGGTCCCCACACAGGACACCACAGCCATCATGAACTCCCACGACCCTTACCCCCCTTGCCTCTTCAACCTGGAAGCAAGGAAACCAGCCTCCAACTCACCACCATCCTCAACACATCCACCTTCCAAGACATAAGGAAACATGCATAAGGCAGATCTCTTCTCAAGAAACCCTGTGCGGACCCCAGCAACTTTAAGAACTACTGCCCCATCTCACTCCTCCCTTTCCCCGCCAAAGTTCTCAAGAACGACCATTACACGTCAGCTCCCCTGGGGAGAAAAAACCCGCTTGACGCCTCTCAACCTGGTTTCTGAGTCAACCACAGTACCAAGATGGCCCGATGGCCACCACTGACGACATCCTCACCCTCCTCAACAGGGGAGAATCGGCAGCCATGATCCGCCTCAACCCCTATGCAGCGTTAAACACTGTATCCAACCATATGCTCATCAAGAGACTTCACCACATCAGGATTCTGGGAGATCGCCTCAGATGAATCGCATCCTTTCTCACAGGACAAACTTAAAAAATGTGCCTTCCCCTTTTTCTCTTTGGAACTAAAGATAACCATCTGCGGCATCCCACAAGGATCATCCTTCAGCAACACCCTATTCCACATGTACAGGTCTTCTCTACCCAACAACTTCAGAACCCATGTCCTCAACATCATATCATACGCCAATGACATCCAGCTCATCTTCTCACTCTCAGCAAACCCTTCCACCACGAGGACCAACTTCCACAACTGAATGACAAAGGTCGCTGACTGGATGAAGACAAATGTCTTAAGCTCAACACATACAAGCTCAACACGGACAAGATCAAAGAGCTGATCTTTGGAAGATTTAGAAAAAGCTGATGCAAGTAATGCAGAAGATGGGACTGGGAGAGGGATGGATTAAATGGGTAAGGTTGCTAAATACTCACCCCACAGCCAGAGTCAGAAAAGGTGGAATAATCTTGGCATGGATATTCATAGAGGCACTAGAAAGGGTTGCCCATTGTTACCCCTCTTGTTCGCTTTAGCTGTAGAACTGCTAGCAGAACGCTTTAGGCAAGAGGGAGTGAGACTAGGACTAATATTCGATGGGAGGGAATTCATAAACTCTCTATACACAGAGGACATACTTATGTACTTAAAGGGAGGTACCAAGGGATCGCACGCGCTGTGGACATACCGGGGGAATTTGCAAATCTGACGGGCCTATGTGTAAACGCATCCGAAACATATTTTTCCACTCACAACTTTAGTCCCTTGCCCACTAACATTTCCAAAATGCATAAACTGGGCCCCCTGCTCGTTCAAATACTCGGGTAAACAAGTGTTCCACAAACAAATGGATCTTATAGAGGGTAACATGGGACCAGCATTGCGCTCCCTTAAATCAAACATTTCATTTTGGTGCTCCCTTAAGCTTACTCCTAAGTCTGGGGTGGCCCTATCCAAAATGGTGGGACTGCAGAGACTATTATACCATTTTGTCAATATCCCGGGGGTGATCCCAAAGAAATGGTTGAGAGACTTAGACACAATGACGATGGAGTTACTATGGGATGGGGGACGCCACAGGTTATCACTGACAACAATGCAGAGATCTCCAGCAAGGGGAGGGCTGGGAGCACCAGACTTTGAAGCATATTACTTAGCAGCTCAACTACAATGGCTTACCCAATGGTTAAATGGGAAGGGACTGGAGACCCTGGGCATCTTAGTACACACAGGCTACAGGGAGAGACTACTCACAAAAATACTGCACCCAAAGGTACAGATACATCCCCAGGACACACTTCTAAAGGTAAGGTTGAAATGCTGGAACAGATGTATCCAGCGAACAGCGTGGACCCCTCTATACTCGCGAACCTTCCTTTGGTGGGCCTACCGCGCGGCGATACTTCTTCCTATTTTACAGAGACTCAATTGAGCGAATGGACAGCCGCAGGTGTCATGACAACCCGAGACTGCTACCAAGAGGGAGAGTTGATCACCTTTGATGACCTCATCACTCATTACGACCTGCCACCAGGCCAATTCCTGAACTACCATGCATTACTGAAATCTTTTAGATTTCCTTGGGGAAAGGGCAGCCAAGAACCGAACACACATGCACTACTACAAGCGATAGTGACACTAAGCTCGGCAAGACACCTTGTAAAATACATATACAGAGCCCTCATGGAAATTTCAGAAAGGCCATTGATTTAAGTGCAAGAGAAATGGGGGACCTAACAGGTAGGGCAGTGACCGAGGCAGAGTGGAATAAAGCCCTGAATATCCCAAAGAAGATCTCTAGGATCTCCAACTTTAAGTTCACTCAGTTCAACCTCTTACATATGACCTACCTCACCCCGCACAGACTCAACATCACGTTAGGAACCAAAGATAGGCAATGCCTTAGGTGCACAACACCAGATGCGGGATTTGCATATATAGTATGGGACTGCCAGGGCCTACAAGGATATTGGCGCCAGATCAATGAGATCCTGCAGGAAGTATTGGCGCCCCCAATACCCCTTACAGCAGAGGTAAGCTACTTGGGCCTGTTTCTGCAGCCAAAAGCCTTGAAAGTGGGCACTTGATTTGTGGATATGGCGCTGGTTTTAACAAAAAGGCAGATAGCCCTTTGTTGGCAGACAACTGTAGGCCCCAAGATATCCGATTGGGAAAAAGATGTTACGGCCTTGGCCAGCGTGGAGGAGCGGGCACTGGTAGAGGAAGATAACCGAGGTATACGATGCCGCCCAATTGCAGGACTGTGGTCACAAGTGTAGTGGGAATGGGATGCCAGTGGAGGTGGCGGGAGGGAGGACTCACCCTCACCCACAGGGAAAACAGAGCCACAAATACCCTTAACTCCTTGCAAACAAGCCCGGTTCAAGGAAATAGCCAACCCAATTGAAAAGTAATACATCACCCCAACCAGATACCAATTTAGATGGACCTCCACACACATATTGATGGGTAACACATTACTGAGTGAGGGAACTTCTACGACAAATGAGATAATTAACCTCTGAGTGCTTTCGTTGTCCAAAAGTTCAACATGTTATTGTTTTAGTACTTTCTAGCATAATATATGGAGGTATCTATTAGATGATAATAAACTAGACTACCTTATGAAATATGGTAAATATTTGGGCACTGAGAGCACTCCTGTACTGATTTTACTAACCAATGCAATGTAACATCATAAGGCTTCAGAATGTTGGTGTGTAACTCCCTCAGTACTGCTTGCCTAAATGTCATTGTATCTTAATAATAAGAAGCCCAACTGTATATGCATGAACTGTATAAGAAAAAAACGAATAAAAAGAGAATAAAAAAAAACAAAAAAGGTGATCTTTGAAAACAACGCCTTGTCATGGAACGACACCTGGTGGCCTGCTGAACTCGGACTAACTCTCTAACCGACAGACCACGTCCGCAACCTCGGCATCATCTGGACAACAAACTCACCATGAAATGACAGATCAACGCAGTCTCCTCCACTGGCTTCCACACTCTCTGCATGCTCCAAAGGCTCTTCAAATGGCTCCTCATCGACACAAGGAAAACCGTCACTCAAGCCCTCGTCACCAGCCAGCTGGACTACAGCAACATGCTGTACGCAGGAACCACTGCCCAACTCATGAGGAGACTCCAGACGATACAGAACTCAGCGGCCAGACTCATTCTCAACCTGCCCAAATCGACCCACATTACCCTCCACCTTAGGAATCTCTACTGGCTCCCCTTCCAGAAAAGATGTCAATTCAAGATGTTGACACACACCTGCAAAGCCTTCCATTACCAAGAACCAGCATACATCGACCAACTTCCACCAATCCTCTAGAGATGTAAGCTCTGCCTCCCTCACCCTCACACAGACACCACACATCCGCCGAACCTACAATGGAGGCTGTTCCATCACCTACCTCGTCGCCAAGTCCTGAAATGTACTTTCCCCCACCTAACTCTCTCTGGCAGAATTCAGGAAAAGACTGAAGACTTGGCTCTTCGACTAAGCCCAGCAACCCAGCGCCTGGATACCCTTGTACGTGAATAGCCGTGCTTGACAAACACGTATTGATTGATTGATTAAAGCATGCTGTTAAGAATTTGAACAGTGATAGTGACTGGCTCATGGTTTGTGCTTTCAAGCTTTGGTCAAAATTCACAGAACCAAGGAAAGTAATTAAACCTTTCCAATAATGCTGCCAAGACTAGTTGGTAGGATAAGGAATCTCAGCATGGTGATTGTATACGAAGGTTCTTCTCGAACTGTGGAACCAAGGAAAGTCATTAAACCTTTCCAAAATGCTGCCAAGACTAGTTGGTAGGATAAGGAATCTCAGCATGGTGATTGTATACGAAGGTTCTTCTCGAACTGTGAAAAGACGTTCTCATTTTGTGAGAGAAAGGCGGACTATCAATAGTAAGTCCATTGCTGCCAGAGATTGTGATAATTTCAGACATATAATAGCCAAGAGAATCTCCTGTGGACTGTGTTAACTTAAAGACAAAATGTAACTTTCTGCTTAGCACTTTGTTTGCTGTCTTTGTCCAGATTTCCATATTTTAATGTGCTGTTTTATTTTTAAGTCAGTGTGTGTTTCTCTGTTAGCACTTTGGTGTTCATCATGGGGATATATGCTTCATAGCGGTCATTTAGAAAGAGGGAGATGTGAGGTGCCTGGTTACTTCTATCTGCCTAGGGTATCGTAATGTCATGTGTGATCTCATATCTACCTGCATTCTAGAATGTGCAGCGAGCGACTGCAGGAGGAGGCAGCTGGCTGATATGCAATAACGCAATTGCTTTCTGCCCTTAGCTGTGCTTGTCAGAAATTGTTTTGAGATATTTTAAATTTGTGTATATTAAACCTGAACCGATATCAGTGGGCTAACAAAGTAGGTCACTTTCCATGTAAATGCGCTACACCAAGCAAAAAGACTAATCTACCACAGAATATTAAGATGTTCCCATGTATCTGTTAGTCCAAGGCCATGAACCAATATTTTCAGTTGCTTGCGTTTCTCTTTGGTAGTGGACCACTGAGGGCTAGACCGCAAGGAATGCATCTGAAACAAAATTAAAGCCCCCCTTCCCCTAAATTAACCTTCCTCTAAAACACACCAACACAGAACGTGAGGGTGGTACGTTTTCAGCAATGTAAGGTCTTGATCTGCATTGGTGACGTATATTTTCTGCAAGGTGAACTTTGTTTCTCAGTGGTCAAACTGAGGCAGACCAAATCTGTTGCATGGGCCTCCTTTGTTAGAGTATGTTGCAGTGGGAAAATATGTTTGACTAAAAAAGTCGCGACCAGTGTTTTAAATGCATGTGATGCAATGGTTTGGGTTGGATTGGACCTCATCTTTGAGTTGATTCCCTTACAGAAATGTACTTCGTGTCATATTATATTAGTTCCTTGCACCTTCAAGCAGTGCTCAACCTTTCGCCATTTATTCAGTTAGCTGAACCCACTTACATTTAGAGATCAGCTAAAAATCCACGGAGCTGACAAGTATTGTTTTATCCCTCTATGTTGTTTATAAGAAAGATCCCCCCCCCCCCCCCGAGTACATTTTTCACCCCGGCTCCACCCCCTGAAATCTGAACTACAGCCAACAAGATATGACGAAACAAAAAAAATATAAATTCGCCAAAAGCCTCGCCATTCTGCTATGGTATGTTCCCATTTGCCTCCATGGCTACAGACGGACCTTACATAGCCTTCTTGGAGGCTTGGGCCAAACACTGACCCCTTATTGCTGCATCAAAAAACAAGATATGAGTTATTTGATCACCTGGTGATAATGGTGCTTCTTTGTCAGTGTTACAGCTGCTAGATCTTGCCATTTAGTAGTCTTTAAACTATACATGGGTTTGTTATCTGCCTGCTTCAAGAACGTGTTTTTTGCCCGCTTACTCACCGAAATTAAGACTGGCTAGCCTCTCCCTATAATTCTGTCACTCTCAATTGATGTCATTTGAGCAGATCATACCATGATTTCTTCTTTGAAACACTCCTGATTTCTAAGATATGTCCATTTGAGATTTTCTGTACTGCTGTTGTTTAAGCAATATACAGCATCCTTCCTTGTTCACCAGAATGTCACCAGCTGACTTATCATACTTCATTGGTTCATTGGATGGACAGGAATTCGTTTTTAAACTTTTAAACCCGTGGTATTGTTTTTCCTGTACTTTTTAAAGGCACAGAATACTGGCTAAGTTTAATAATTTGACTGGGTGCAGCTCATTCCGTCATTCATCTGGCCTAAAAGGAATTCTTGCATGAAGTTCCTTTCACACATTCGTGTCAAGTCCTTCCCATTTAGCTCCTTCTAAATCTTGTTCGCAGCAGCTATATGGGCAGAATAAAGAAATATCATTTTCCCACCAAAGTACAGTTGTGCAAGCGCTCAGTTTTTAAACTCGCATTCTAATGACCACTTCATGCATAACCCTCCTCCTTCTGGTGGAAAGGTGCAAACTTCTACCCTTCATTCCTTACCAGCATCTAATACCATCATGAAGCACATAGTGTCTTATACAAACAAACGACTTAAACAAGATCCTTCATCTCCTGAAAAAGCACCCTATACTATTTCAATGGAGATTTTGCTAGAGGAAACAAGAGCTCTCGTCCCATTTGTGGAAGAGACCAACATAAGAATACAACATTTGGATGAAAAATGATCCATTATGGAGCGACGAGTATCTGAAGTCGAACAATGAGTGAGTGATTTACAGGATGATACTAAGAAAACTGCATCTCTGGGAAAAGAAGTACTCCAACTAAAGAAACACTTAGGATTTAGAAAATAGGAACAGACAGAATAATCAATGCATTCATGGTCTTTCAGAAGGAATGAAGGGAGAGGATTCAGGAAGACAATCTTGGGAGCAGGACCTATATAGTGTGCATCTGAAGCGAAATCCATCTACTAGCCGCCCAGACTGCAGGCAGACCCCCACTAATCATGGGAATAAAGATAGCTCTAGATCAGTGGAGTGGAAAGTTTACATGACGAACATCCCTACACTTAACCTCTCTTCGTATAGGGAGGATAAAGAGTAATTAGAAAATAAGGTAATACACTGGATAAGACACAAGTGTAACAGTAATACATTCACATCTATTGAAAGTGTAACGCCTGTCGAGTAGACTTGTAGCCCATGATACCATTCTCCTGGAGTCTAGGGCCAGATGTACAACCCGTTTTTGCATGCCCACACGGGTTTGCGACCCAGTTGCGCATGCAAAAACCTCATGGGCCATGTACAAAGCCTATTTCGCGAGTTGCAAATTATTTGCGACTCGCTAAATAGGTTTTGCGACTCGCTATTAGGAAGAGGCGTTCCCTTCCTAATAGTGACTGCAAAGCCATGTACCAATGCTTTGCGGTCGCAAAACACTCGCAACATACCACCCTCTTCAATAGGATGGTAATGCAGCCGCAAATGGGAAGGGGTACCCAGGGGACCCCTTCCCTTTTATGACTGGATCTGAAAATATTTTTTAAGAGCTGGCAGTGGTCACAGGGACCACAACCTGTCCTTAAAAAATGAAACAAAAAAGTTTCATTTTTTAAAAAATGTATACTGTTTTCCTTTAAGGAAAACGTGCTGCCTTCATGTTCTGTTGGGGAAATATGCTCCTGACTGTTAATGCATTTAAGAAAGGTTCTAAGGCTAGAGCGAATAGCATTGGTGATAGAGGGCACCCTTGTCTAGTGCCCCTATTTATTAGAAAGCTGTCCAAATTATTTCCAAGATAACTAACTATGGCTGTTGGAGTCTCATATAAAGAATGGATCCATCCCAGGTATTGACCCTGTATGCCAGTTGATTTTAATGTTGCCCATAGATACTCCCACCCCACTCGGTCAAATGCTTTCTCTGCATCTAGCAGGACCATTCCGAGTGGGGCAAGAGTAGTAGACGCAACATCAAAAGCAGTTACCGCTGTGTTAATGTGGGCAGTGGTGTCTCTAACCAGGTCGGGCATTATGGGGGCAAGACGGTTAGCAAGTATTTTGGCATCTGTATTAATTATTGAAATTGGTCTGTATGATCCCTGTTCTTCCGGTGTTTTTTTTTTTTTAAAGAAGATTATTTTAGCAGTGCGCCATGAAATAGGAGCACTTCCTGATTCCCCAATATAGTCTATCACCTGTTGGAGTAGAGGGAGTAATTCTTGTTCACAGATCTTATAAAGCTCAAGGGGTAAGCAGTCTTCTCCTGCAGCCTTACCCAGGGGAAGCGATTGTATAGCTTTGCTTATTTCCTCAGTAGAGATTTTGGTGTCGAGTTGATTAATTATTTCTTGGTCCATTATTTCGGATTTGTGTGTTTCTAGATATAGTCTATTGCTTCTAGAGTAGGTGTGTTCTCTGGGGTATAAAGATGACAATAATACTTGGCAAATTGTTCCAAAATCTGCTCTGGTTCATTGTAGTTTTTGGAGTCTAATCCTTTTATTGTTTTTATAGTAGTTTTGGCCTTCTTGTCGGCTTCTTTGTAAGCTAAAATTTTTGCAATCCAGTCTCCCCCTTCATATTGTGATAGCTTGTATTTGTGCATTTTACAACTATATTTTTCCCTAAGAGTCTTCTTTAGCACAGCTCTTAATGTAACTAATATTAGACTTAGATCTTTGGTATCTGTTTTGCCGTGAATAATGGCATCTGAAAGTTGTTGTTCAGCTGTTAAGATACTAGAGGTGACAGATTTTACTACCCCTCGCTTTTCAGCATTATCCCGAAGGATATATTGTTGTGCGTAGCCTCTAATGCTACATTACATGCATCCCATACGTAGTTAAGAGTGGTAGAGCTAATATTCAATGATATATATTCCTGTATATGATTCTTAATACCAAGGATAAATTTAGGGTCAGTAAGTAAATATCTGGGAAATGTAAACTGCCGGGTATTTTGTTTGGAGTCCAGAATTTTAAATTCAAGCAGTATCGGATTATGGTCTGAGGTGACTTTAGGACAAATCTCTATTTCACAATTTTTTAGGATGTTAGCTGTGGTCCATACCATGTCGATTCTAGAAAGGGTTTGATGCGGGGGATGAATAAAATGTAAAGCCGGGAATAGTAGGATGTTTAGTGCGCCAAGCATCTTTTAAATTGTGCACCCTGGCTAATTCCTCTATAGCAGATCTCACTTTAGCCATTCTATTTCTAATTCCTTTACTTGTAGAATCTATAGCATAGTTCATGACGCAGTTAAAATCTCCCATTATTAACAATTCCCCTTCCCAATCTAGTAGCTCAATAGTCAATTTTTCATACAGTTTAGGAATATCAACATTTGGTCCGTAGATAATACAAAATACTTAGCATTTTTGGTTAAATTGTAACGGAACAATTGCCCACCTGCCTTTATCATCACCAACAGTTTTAGTAACATTCATGTTTAGCCATTTTTGTTTCAAAATAGCAACTCCTCGAATTGATGCACCCATGGTAGAGCAGACAACAAGGTCATAACCCATTTGTGTTAAAAGTTTGCGGTCTCGATATCTAATATGCGTTTCTGCAGTGGCGTCACTAGGGGGGTGCGGGGGGTGCGGACCGCACCGGGTGACACCATCACGGGGGTGACACCAATCTGGTTAGGCTGTTTAACACATGTGCAGCCTCGCCTCCGCTCTGCTTTATAATCGGGAGGAACTTCGACTTCAGCTGTTCAATAAATATGGACTTTACTACTGAATGTATGTTCGTTTGTGTTCTTGCGTCGATGCTCCTGTACGCATGGTTATAATCATAATAACTATGCTTTATATAAACCACACACACCGCACTCGGACTTCCAAGGGAATGTAATTACCAACTGGCCACCGGTACTTTTATAATATTGCCAATTGGCCTATAACTCCACCCAACTCGCACTTCTCCCCGGCTGGGGGTGGGGAGGGGGGGGGAGGGGGCTCTGCTGGAGACTGACCCCTAGCCCCCTCTCGCTGGCGGTCACACTTCTGTGTGAAGTGAGCGCTCTCTCGGAAAGGGGAAGGAAAGTGCTGGTTCACACCGACGGTGCGTCTCACACCCTGCAATGCCCTGTTTAACTTGCAGTTGGGGGCTGTGTTTGATTCCTAGGCCGTCTGCGTTCACAATGTCATGAATGTGTCCTTGTGTAAGGATGAAAGGCTGAGAGTCAGCCCTGCCAGGACTCCACAATGTGACTCGCAAATTAAACAGTCGAGTCTCCTTACTGGTTCCTCTGACGAGGTTCTGTACCTGGCTGGGAAACAAATCCCCCCGGAACCGGTCTTGACTTGTCTCAGCAAGAAAAGCTGCGACAAGTGCTCGCTTAAAAAGTATCATATCGACACCTACTTCCGCGCTGAAGCACGGAAGAGGAAGAGTGCTGAGGGAAAGGCTGCTGAGTTAAGGGCGGGCTTCGAGGCCGGCTCTTCCGGTGGGGTGATAGCACCTTTCTGGGCCCCTTTAGCCAGAGGAGCTCCCAGCAGGGCCCGCAGATGTACGGGCGAGGAAGCAGAGGTCTAAGCGTGTGAGGGAGCAGTCTATCGGGGACTACATTGGATGTTTAATGCGCTTCATACAGCGCTAGGGACCGTGCACAGGCGAGCCTCGTGTTTTGGTGCTGCCAGTGTATAGAGGAGCACTGCAGCAAGACGGATCCTGGAGTTTGCTGCCCCATGTCGGATACGATCCTCCCTAAGGGTCTCCTGAAGATGTCCCTCAGGCTGCCCTGGAACTGGGATTTCCACCTCAAGACTGACGCCGCGAAGATGTGTAAGTTGTAACGTTTCGTGATCTGGTTGAGCTCATTTGTAAATGGCATTCATGGACTGGCAAATGGCCACAGACTACATCCTACGCAGGTTTAGACTGAGGTCAGTTCGCAAGTGGGTGGTTTTGTAGCTCTGTGGACCGGTGCGCCTGCTGCAAGGTTCTTTGTGAAAGCTCAGAGTTGAAATCCCACCAGTGCTGGCTCAGCCTTTCATCATAGTAACAGACTACTATTTCCAATGGCACATTGTCGTTGTTTGCAAGGGATTAGTAAGGGTTCCAAAGCAAGCCAAAGGAATAGGGCACCCATCCCCTGGCTTGGTATAATAAAATATGTAATTGGGGTGTAGTGTGCTCCCCAGTCCCCTGATCCTCGGTGTCACTACACCTGATGCACTATCAGTAGGTACGGACTGACAGTTTGGATTGCAATAGCCTAGTGATGTATTGCCCCAAAGAAGAAAGTGCGCCCATCTGGATCTAGACAATGCAACCCTTAGCCTCCATCCCTTGTGTGTGTCTTTCTGCCCCTAGTCAGGGGTGTAGATTCCATTGATGCGGCAGGTGCAGTGACACCGGAGTCCAGAGGCCTGAGGAGCCAACTGAACCCAAACTATCGCTGTATTTCACAGTTCAGTCAGCGGCCAGAGGGCCAATCGTCTTCCTTGCCTTAGGGCCCAGGCCACACTGGCTTCCACTGTCACTCGTCTGTGCTGCCCTGTCTTGACAACATAGGTTTCCAAAGGTTTGTGTATGTAGTACGATATGATAAAGGATGCGCTGTATTCAGACATAGTTTAGCTCCGAGAAAAACAATGCAATGGAGAGTCAACATGACTTTATTTCCAATTCTAGGGAAGACCTTGAAGTCTGTATCAAAGGGTTTCCTACAGGCCAGTGTCGAAAATGAGATAATAATATAGGTGCAACAGGAAAACTGGTGTACAAAGGCTAAGTACCCATTTGCTTTCTCAGTCTCGAGGTACTGTATTAGGAGCTTTCTCAACATTTTAACGTGGCAGTTAGTTTCGCCCAGAGTGTGCCATGTTGTCAAACCAGACTGTGTCATCATATTGTCTAGTGTGTTGCTGCTGTGTTGTTTAGTGCAGTGTCTTTCAGTCTAGTCTCGCCCCTGCATGTGTAGTGTGGTGCTGTTTTTCTTGACTAGTGCCACATAACATTGGGTGCAGTCTAGTGTTATGGTTTAGTGAGGGTTCTTGAGGCCTACTGTGGGTCCGTATTACTTAGTTTTGTACCGCACTGTTTAGTCTAGTGCCATATTTACCAGTGTTGCACCATCGGGGTATCCAGAGTGGTGCCATTTTGTCTAGTGTGGCATCATGTTGCTAAGCTGGTGTCATATCATCCATTGCTGGGCCATTGCGTTTTTTGTGGTGACGTTTTGTCTATTGTGGTGTCCTTCTCCCTAGTGTGATGCTGTGCTGTTCATTGTGATGCCATGTTAACCAAAGTTGTGCCATGTTGTTTAATATGGTGCTATCACGTTTTCCACTGTGGCGTCATACTTTCTAGTGTAATGTCCATGTTGTGGTGTGCGTTGTGCTTCCATGTTTTACTTTGTCCAAAGCAATGCTATAATGTGGATCTCTGGTGTTGACCTTGGTGGTATGCTGCCATGTTGTCTAGTGTTGTGTTGTGCTGTTGTCCCGTTATTTACCAACTGTGTCCACTGGCGGACTCGTAGCGGAAGAGGTCCATGCGTTAAGTCATGAGGGGGTGACACCATGAGTTACCCGCACCGGGTGACACCAACCCTAGTGACGCCACTGCGTTTCTGTAATAAATGCCATATGTGGTTTGTATAGATTTATTTCTTCTTGTACCAATTTTCTTTTACATTTATTATTAAGACCGGCAACGTTCCAAACCATGCATCTAAGAAAAGACATGTCTTATATTAGTATTGTACAATCTCCTTCGAATAATAGATTCCATAATATTGTTGCAGCTTTTAGTGCATTTTTCCCCCTTTTTCCCCTTGCAATAGTTTTTTTCCCCTTTTTTAGCCTCTTCCCACCAAATTACCGCTTTCTCCGATGACATCGCCATATACACCACTGATTTGGTACAAGCTATACCCAACATAATTAAGGAAGCCAGCGATTTTGGCGAGGTCTCAGGCTATCGGCTAAATGTTAATAAAACTCAAGTGATAGCAAACTATCAACCTTTGCAGGGATGTGGAATTCCTATAGCCCGACGCCCAGGACATATTGTTTGGGGTCAAGGGCAACAAGTTTTAGTTTGCATTTTGTCCTTGGGACAAGTAGGCCCAACCCCCTGCAGCACAAACCCTTTGGCTGCCAGTTTTCAGTACCACATTAAGTATCAGGGAAGGGTACTGCCTGTAGTTTAGTTAATATTTGTGTGCAGGTGTTAATGCTGTTCAAACTTGTATTCATGACTCATTAATTGAAAGCCTTTATTATTAGGGAGAGCGCTCTAAGTAAATGTACGTTCTGACTGCACTACTGACAGTATAAAAATGTGTACACACGGTTTCAAAGTTTAGCAACAGGAGGCTATGCCTGATGCTCACAGAATGCTCTCTGATTAGAGGCATATATTTGCAGAAGCTTGAAATCAAGATTAATGTTTCTTTGCTTTCAATATAAAATATTCCTAAAAAAATGAAAGTAGGGAAATAACATTTTGCTACACTACTGTAAAATGTCAGGTACCATTTCTTTGCAGCATCATTTAGTAAAATGTGTTGATGCATGCTAGTATTTCCCAAAAATATTCATATTGGAAAATTTGTGTAATCAGTTTCAATAAGATTATGGGAAACAAAAATAAACAAGCTTTGGCAAAGCCAGTAGGTCTGACATTGGTGGTCAGATTTTTAGTTTTGGTAATGCGTGACTTGTTTTGGCATGGCTTTTGTAAAACCTTATTGATGTGAGAGCTGCCGGGCCCTCACCATTATAACGAACATTCGCAAACGCAAAAATTGTTTTTGGTCTCAAAGAGCACACACTGCCACATTAGTTACTGATACTGAACAAAACTACTTTGTGTACCGATATGCTCCTTGTGAAAGAGCAGAATGCTGTCACTCACAGTGAAGCCAGCCGATTCAGAGAGAGAGAGAATTTTAAGAAACACAAAAGGTCATGGTTAACCCCAGACCAAATTAGGGGCCCAATTATTAAGGAAAGTCTAAAAAGTGCACCTTTGGTATATGGCTTTCGTGAATTCACAAGAATTTACATTAGCAGGGCAAGAAATTGTACTTCTACAAAATATTTGTGAACTGCATTTTAGCATGAGCAAATATGCATGTGGACATTTGCTCATGTGAAAACCTGGATGTTTGAAAGTTCATTTTCCCGCCAACTACTTTTTCCCCAACTCTGAAAGAAGGTTCACGTATGCCACTCTCAGGAGTAATTTTCCAACATTTCTCAGTATGGGAAAGATTAGAGAAGATTTGTTGAAAACCTTAAAACATGCAAGTTAGTAGGTTTGCACAGACTCAATTGGGCATTCCAAGCCTGGAACTACTGCTTACCACCATCTTCAGTCCCAGTATGTGGAGCTGTGGAAACGTGGCAACATAAAATGATTACTAGTATTCAAACACTACTATGGGATATGCCCTGGCATAATCAGAGAGGCTATATAAGAGCTCTTATATAATGAGATTGCTGCCATAATTTGTGGGAGCACTACATGGCACCAAAGGGACAAGTGGATTTTATTACAGGACAAATAGATTTATGAAGCAACCTGCCCCATGGACAAGTAGATATTTTAATAAATTCCACACCCCTGCTTTGCATCCAATAATAGGGCTATGCTCTAATGCTACCTACTTAGGGGTAAAACTTACCTCTAATATCGAAAAAATTATCCCAATAAACTATGATCCTCTACTTAAAGATATTACATCTACTCTCAAAAACTGGCATAAAATTCCACTCAGCCTGATCGGACGCATTAACATAATCAAAATGAAGATAATACCTAAAATACTTTACCTTTTCAGATCCATCCCGCTACAATTAAACAAATTATATATCAAGAAAATAGAAAGCATCTGTGGCAACTACATCTGGG
Organism: Lissotriton vulgaris; assembly: GCF_964263255.1. Lineage (NCBI taxonomy): Eukaryota > Metazoa > Chordata > Amphibia > Caudata > Salamandridae > Lissotriton > Lissotriton vulgaris. The sequence goes on along the minus strand of NC_141697.1, from coordinate 334,072,124 downwards.
GATACAAAAAAGCTTGTAGGTCAATGATAGCACTTAAATTATCAATCGAAAAAGGGGGACTTAATTTTCCAGATCTTAAAATCTACTTATTTGCCACCTTTATTCAACGCATACGTAGCCTCTTGTCCAAAGAAGCTCCTCTATTTTACCACCAATTAATGCTAGGGCCACAAAGCAATCAGTTTTTATTTCGGATACATGATCCAAACTACTACAAGAGAGTTAAATTCAAGACCGCTAGAGCAATCAATAGAATTTGGGAACAAATCATGGTCACCGATAAAATATCCTTTTTTAATGCTGAATTGCCAATATGGGGGAACCCAGGGATGCCAAACATTTTCTCCGACTGTGCTTGTGCCCAATGGATAGATCAGGGTATTAACACCCTAGGAGATCTCTACAGTCCGGAAGGTTTCCTAAGCTTTCATACACTAAAATTACTCTATAAAATCAAAGATACTACATATTTCAAATACATGCAGATACAAGACTTCTTGATTAATAAAATGAAAATCAAAACAGTTGAGCGATCAGATATTCTCCAATGCATCTATTCGAATTACACTAAATCTCTCATTAGCAAAAGCTACACTCTCTTAAATAAAGGACAAGTGGGTGACTGCGGGAAAATGGCGGACAAATGGACCAACAGGCTGGGTATCAATATTAACCCTAGCCAGATTGCGAACTCACTCAAACAATTAAATCGAGTGGTGCACTCTTCAAATCTAAGGTTACAATTTTATAGGACAATCACCCAAATATACTACACACCGCAAAGAATCTCTAGCTGGACCTCTGGCAACATTTCTAATGAACGGACCAAATGTTTAAAATGCAATATGGAAGCGGCTGGCATAGAGCATATGCTCTATCACTGCCAGAAACTCTCGATTTTTTGGCTAGGAATAACAGAGGTTCTTAACAAAAAACACATAATATCACCCGCTCTCTCTGCCCACTTAGTTCTGTTAGATATACAAGATACCAGTAACAATCTTAACGACTTACTAACAATAATATTTGCTTGTGCCAGGTTGGTTATTGCGCGGACCTGGATATCAACAGAACCTCCAAGTGTTATGGAATGGTGGTATCTAATGCATGAAATACACACCATGGAGCTTTCATTGGCAAAACTAAGAGACCCAAAGGCACTGAAAGGAAGGGAAAAAATATGGGGAACATTTATGGACGAAATAGAGGACTTTATTGTGTAAACGGGCATGCTAACCTTTCTTTTAGGCTTTCTTTTTGTTATGTTTTAGAACCTTGTGAATATTTACTTTGCAATCTCCTGTCTCTTCTTTTTCTCTTTCTTTAAATATAAAGACTTAAACCGTATAGATAACCATATATATATGTACAACTAATGTGATTTCAATATTTTGTTTATTTCTCCTCTTGCAATAAATAAAAATATTTTTAAAAAAAAGGAAAACGTGCTGCATTAAAAAAAACTGCTTTATTGAAAAGTAGGCCCAGACACGGAGGTCTGCTGAGCCCAGCAGGACACCATCCCTGGGAGGGCCAGCCATTCTCAACGGGGTCGCAAATTGCGAGTGGCTCATTGATATTCACAAGCCTCGCATTTTGCGACCCCATTCGGAATCACTAAGTGTATCTAACACTGTTGTACATCCCAATTTGAGACTTGCAATTGTGACGCAATTTGCGACTCACAAATTGGGTGGTCTTATGTCTGGCGCTAACGATGGTTTAACAGCACTTGACCTAAGAACATGCCCACCCTCTAACACCCCAGTGAGATTCAAGCAGAATAAACCCAGTAGTGATGCAGAAGAGTACCAGAAAGAGCCAATAAACCTTAGGAATCTGCCCCATCCCGGTCTTTCACAAAGTAATCTGAAGGCGGTCCATTGACTGGCCTTTATGTTCCCTAATAAAAATCCAATCTTAAATAACTCCCTGCAAAACAAACAGGAGAACCGTATAGCATACGGGGTGGACATAGAGGCAGACTTTGTACCAACCAGCATCCCACCAAGGAACGAAGAAACCCTGCTATTGGGAAAATGCCTAATATCATGGAACATAGCGGGGCTTAAACAAGAATTAAGAGACAGCGAATGGTATGAGTATATGATTCAATTAGTCTCCTGCCTGTTACAAGAAACCTGTGCATTGGAAACACCATACAAGTTGGGTTTCAAAATATTTAGCGTCCGTGCCATTTCCTCAACAAAAGGCAGACAACCGGAGGTCTAGTCTTGTGGGCAAAAATCCCCTTAAAGGTCGAAATAACCCTGCTGGAATTATCATTGGTGGATATCCTGGGGGTGAAAGTAAAAACACATAACGCAGTAATTTATCTGCTAAATGTCTACAATAGACCAAGATCTGCTAGCACGGAATCCCCAGTGATAGATTTGCTGGACAATTTCCTAAGCCCCATAGACCCCAGGGCAACAGTAATTATTGGCGGAGATTTTAACTGCAAATTTGAACCAGTTGTGGGTTTGGAAACCATTTTGGAGGCAGAAGACACAGAAAGCGGTGTTCTGCTTTTGGAGGCTGGCACCACTGTATCCTGCACAACCACAGTGGCCAAACTGATTGGATTACTCTCAGGGCTGGGCAGGTTGCCCTCAGACAGACCAAGTGCCTTCACATTCAAAAGAAGTCCTACCAAGAGTAGAATCGATTACATAATGGCTAGTGTTAACTCATGGAGTAATTTAATTGACCTTAAAATAGAGGCTAGAGACGACAATGATCATTACCCATGGTGCCTACCAATGGTGGGATCCATTCTCGAACCCGGTACAATGGGAAATATTACTAACATAAGAAACCCAATCCAACCAATAGTTAACAACTATCATAGAGCTCTAAAATGACCATCCATCGTAGAAAATCATGAAGCTATGACGAGGAACTACAATACTTTCTCAGACGTCTTAGCCCCTTACATATTTATATCTATGCTGGAGACCCCCATTGTGCAGATCCATTGCACTATGGTAGATAAATTGAAACAGCTCTTAAGTACAATCCCTAGAGAACATGAGCCAGCCGGTGCCGTTAACTGCCCCTCACACAACCACTGGTACAATAATGATTGCCGTAAAGCTAAGACTGAACTTCTGTGAGATCCAATGATATAAAAGTATTAAGGGACAAAAGGGCCACGTACAAGAAATTATTAGCGCCAACAAAAAAGGATTGGGATGACCTGATAGTTGCAGCTAAGAATAAGAATCTCTCAGGCTTTTGGAAAATATTAGCCAAGGGCAACAAAACCGGAAGTACCAGCCTGGATCTCTTCTTGGATCCAGGCACATGGCATGGGCATTTCTTGACACTGTATTCAGAGGCTACCATTCAACCCACATGCAGCTATTCAACGAATGTAACATGCCTCTCAGTAATCGCCCAGAGCGGACAAAACTCTGCCTATTATTTTAGTTTAGAAGACACAATGGCAGCATAGATGCTGTCAATCCAGGGAAAGCCCCTGGTCCTGACAAAATACCTGGCGACCTACTGAGACACGATAAAACAGTATGGGCACCTTATGCAAATCTTCTCTGTAATGCTATTGCTGCAGGAGCACCATTACCAGAGTAATGAAAAGGGACTGAAATAATCCCAATTTTTAAAAAGGGTAACCAACAAGACCCTGCAAACTATAGGCCTATAAGTCTAATAGACACTTTACGAAAGATCTACGCAAAACAAATGTTATCCAAACCTAATGACTGAATAGAGGAAAACAACATTCTATCACAGTACCAAGCTGGGTTCAGAGTGAGAACGAGCAAAATTGACCAGGTCTTTAAACTTCTATGTATAGGTAGGAAATACACACATTTAATGAGAGGACACCTGTACATAGCATTCATAGATTTGAAGGCTGCCTTCGATCTTATCTCCAGCGATTCCCTCTGGAACTCCCTTGAAAATCAGCTGGGGACCAAGGGGTGAACTTACGCAGGTGAATCCTATGAAGAGAAGGAGTAAGGCAGTGATGTGTACTGGCACCCACTCTCTTCTCATTATATGTAAATGATGTTGTGAATAATCTCCAAGGGTGTAAACATGATTCACCAAAGTTGGGAGGGGTGCCTGTACCGGCTCTATTATTTGCTGATGACACAATTCTGCTATCACAAACTCCGAAGGGATAACACAATCAGTTAGATTCTTTCAGTGAATATTGCGTTCTAATCGGCCTCAAAATAAATTCCAATAAAACAAAATATATGGCAATAAACCCACATAGTCCAAAAACAAAAGCTAGAATATGTGCCCAACTTTAATTAACTTGGTATCACATTAGATACAAAACTGACATGGAATTCACACTTACACAAATGCAAGGCTATCCTGCTCCAAAATTCCATGCCAATATTGAAAAAGCATCAGAAAAGGGTATCCAAGGCAGTCTCTCCCGCCCGTAAGGTCTGCAAGTACAGGGCACAAGCCGTAATCCTTTACAGTGCAGAGCTATGGGGGGGCCACATGGTGGAACATGCTTTCAGAGGAGGAAAACAAGTATTTAAGGATGCTATTACGTCTGCCTATACGCACACCTATGATCCCTCTCATCCAGGACCGCAACATAAAGGGCGTAGACCAACAAACCATACTAAGACCTCTGCTATTCTGGGTCCGTTTGTGGATCACAGAAGAACTTAAAAACTATCAAGCGGGACTAATCGAGATTCTGAGACTCGACCAGCATACAACACTCCAATGGGTTAAACATGCACGAACATGGTTTTGCAAACTAGGTCTAAACCACTTTTGGGATGCACCCAGCACACAAACGCCACTCTAAAAAAAGATCTTGAAAAATACATATTGGGCGTATATGCAAAACAGTATTCACCACTGTTCTGAAATAGGCAGGCTAACATCCCAGTTCTTATTAACAAAACCACTCCCCTCTTTTGAACAATACTTGGACGAAGTCCAACCTCAACTGGCCAAGTCATTGTATATAAAGTTTTGTTTTGATGTCCTACAGGTTAACTGCAATACAGCTAAAAATTGATTAAACCCATGTGCCGAAATTTTGGAATATGCTCACACTCAGGAGCAATTAGAATTTTTAAAACTGATACTTCTCAGAAAATTGTTTTTAGTGTAAGTATATATTTATTTGCTGTTAACTTAATACATAAGGGAAAAGGCATGAAATTCTAGCCATTTCCTGCTGATGACATTTTAAATGTTTTAATGTTGTATGCTGTTCAAGTATGGATAAGCACTTTATTGCACTTGCACTTGATCAACCCTCGACTTGATCGAACATCCCTTCCATGATACAAAATCATACAACAGCACCAGAATTAGAACCAATGCTTTCATATTTATAGCCAATGTATGTGTTATTTATTTAAAATACGCCTTTAGTTTTTGATCGTTACTGGCTGAACGCGGGCACAATTGATATCTGATTATATTTATTATGTATGTATGAAATGCACAAACTTGCATCTTTTACGTTTTTTTTTAAACCGAATAAAGATTATTGAATGCTATAGAAAAGAAGTTACTTCAACCTTTACCCCATGCAAATTTTATCTATTTCGTCCGAATTTCCTTTCCAACACACTTGCTCTTTGCTTAAGTCAGTATATCCTCCTGCTACTCTCTCCCGATCAATCTTGTTAGCCATACCCATCTGGTATAGCAAACTTATTAAAATATACAATAGACCTGTCTTTTGGAGGTCTTGGAGGGACAAAGGTATTATGTGGATATCAACATTTTTTGAAGAAGATGCTCCCATTACTTTTCCTTAATTCAGGAACATCTTTTTCAGGTACATTTTTCATTGTCGTCCTTTTTCATTCACATTTTTCTATAATTAGTATTACCATCTTGGAAGTTTTTTTCACCTTACAGGATAATGCTCTCTCCCTTGCAATTCAGATTTACCTAAAATGATCCCTTTTTACCCCAAAGCTTCCAAAAAATATCACGCTCATCTAAAACAACTCAAACATTGTTTTCTATTCATCGCTGACTATACATTACAACATGTCATTGTGCTAAGTTCTCTGCAGATAAATCGATTAAATGTTGGTCTTGCGACTTTCCTGATAGTGTATTTTTCAAATGTTATTTTGGTGCCCGAATACATTATCATTTTGGCACATGGAGTGGGTTCACTTCACACAGGTATTTTAATTCTCCCAACCTTTTACTACACTTCATATTTTTTAGGGACTTTAACTAATGAGTTTTCTACACATTATCACAGCAAATGAATTGCTTGTTTTCGGCAGTAGATTTTCAATAAATAGCTGTTTAACTGGAAATGCTCATCAAAAATGTCATATAAAACTTGGTGAGACTCTATTAGTCATCATCATAAGTTAGACATTAGCTATGCATCTTTTTGCACTTATTTGAACAATAGGGATGCTATATGGTTACCACTGACTGCCTTCATCCAAGCTAATGCTAATGGGGTTGCTCCTCCTTCCAGTGCTGGTTCTGAAAACTTTTACTCACCATGAACCTTTACCTCTCTGCCTTTTTCCTTATTATTGCGTATGGATTATTTAATTTATTGTTTATGTATTTTACAAAATAATATACTTATATGTTATAGATTTAAAAGGGGTGTTAACACAACATAATTCTGGCTCTCAAAATTGTTTGAGTGTTGAACTTAATCCCCATTCTTTTTCGAATATTTTGTTTATTAATTTTTATAATTCTAGTCCTAACGATGACACTAGGCAGAATTTAGACATTATTGATTCTTTTCTGTCAGTCTAAAGAACAAAAGTTAAGGAGTTCGCAGTCATTCTTTTAGGTGACTTTAATATCCACCCCTGTTCCCAGACATGTACAGGCTCTTTAGAAGTGGGGCCTCCGTTCTCTTCATTAACACATTTTGAGCACTCCATTAGAGGGGAAACCCTTGAGACTTATCTGAATGCCTGGAACTTGTACGAGTCTGGTTGTGGGGAATTAGATAACAGAACTCCCACCTTCAAAGGTAATGGCGACGGTACTATAATCGATTATATATTTATGTCTTGTCAGATTTTAGAAAGGGTGGTACACTACGGTGTCATGGTCTCAGTATTTAGCGACCACAACCCCGTTGTAGTGGAGGTATTGTCAACTGCCTTTTTAACATCTTGTGGGCCCGATGGGAATAGAGATCAGGATGTGGTGCTAAAGGATCAGGGTCGTAGACTTAAGTGGTCTTCTGTTGTTCCTGAGGACGTCCTTTATGCGGTCCTTGACAGTACCGGAAATGATGTTTTAACATGTCTGACGCAAGGGCATCAAATGACCAAGTAATGTCTGCATTTGGGAACATCTGTAACTCCATTGACATCAGCCTGACTAACAATAAAAAACTGTCCAAGCCAAAAGAGAAAAAGTGCTTTGATCATGCGTGTTCAAAAGCTCACGCCGATTTGCTTAAGGCCCTTAAAGCTGTCCCTAAAGACCGTCCATTAATAACCACATTAAGAACTTTGTATAAGAAAGCCATAGAGAATAGAAAGAAGGAGATTAGGGATTTAGCTTGGTCAAAATTGTCCGACCCCGAGATCGTTAAAAATAGTGCTGATTTCTGGAGGGTAGTTAATCAGCCTTTTTTCTCAGACAAGAATCAGGCCTCCCTTGAATCAAATATCTTGGACAGTGATTGGATTACTCACTTTGAGACGATATACTCGAGTAATTTAGTTGACGAGTTGCAAGATAGTCTTTCCTTTTCTCAGGAGATACAGGGTGTCGTTTTTGAGGCCTCGGAAGTTGAAATTGCTATTGACCTGACCCTAAAAAATAAGGCCCCCGGGCCGGATGGAGTCCCAGCTGACTTTTTCAAAACGGACACAAAGTTGTGGTCGAGGGTGTTGTGTGGTGTTTTTAATGCTATAACAAGAAACAGTATACCAGCTTCATGGAAGGAGTCCGTAATCATCCCTGTCTTTAAGAAGGGAAGTAGGGTAGACCCAGCATGTTATCGCCCGATTTCTTTAATTGATTCTTCAGTAAAGATCTTGGGCAGGGTCATCCTACTTAGACTTCAGGCCTGGCTTGATGATAGAGGGGTCCTATCTAATCTGCAGTACGGTTTTAGAACTAAACGTGGCACAATGGACCAGTGCCTTAATCTGCATATGTTAATAGATAAATACACTAGGGCGAAAGATGGGTCGTTATATTTAGGGTTCATGGACCTATCTTCGGCCTTTGACCTTGTGAACCGCACCAAACTGTGGCACATCCTTGCCGATCTGGGTCTCGATCGTGCGCTTGTTAATCTTTTAGCCGATCTTCACTCAGACCTTCAGGCCTCTGTTAGGGTCGATTCAGGGGGATGACGCACTATTTATTTATTTATTTATTTATTTGAAGGGTTTTATATAGCGCTAGCTTCACCCGGGGGTATCAGAGCGTTTTACATCAACAACAGTAATAAACATGAAAACCACAATAGCTGTAGAAGAAACAAGCTAAACAAATGTTCATACATAAATAAAAGGAATAATTAAGATAACATATTGAGCAGAGTGCATATAAGATAAACAAGAAACCAACTGAAAGAACCAGAAAAGTTGTACATAGCATTTTTACAGTATACCAAGGAGGACTTTGTGGTCATAATAGGGAGAGGGCGGGTATAGTGGGGGGAGGGTCGATTCAAGTCAAAAAGAGGAGTGAGACAGGGGTGCATCTTGGCACCCCTGCTCTTTACAGTTTGTATTAACGCCCTCGAATCCGAGTTGAAGATCGCAACGCTGGACACACCGCGTATAGGGGAGACAATTGTTCCTGTCCTCCTGTACGCGGACGACGCAGTGCTTTTGTCCCGCACAGGCCTGGGTCTTCAACGGCTTTTGGACGCTTTTGGTCATTTCATGACATCTTTAGACCTTAAGATAAATGCCAAAAAGTCTCAAGTAATGATGGTGGGTAAAGGTTCACGCAGCAAGAAAACTAAAACTTTCTATTGTAGCAAGGTAGAAATGCTCAGAGTATCAACATTCCCGTATCTAGGAGTCACGTTTGAAGATAAAGGGAGCTGGGGTCCTCAAATAAGAAACAGACACAGTGCCCTAGTGAGAACATCCTCTGCTATCATGAGTTTCAGCAGAAGGCCGGGGGCCAGGCCAATCCCAGCCCTTATGACTATCTATAATGCCAAGTGCGTGTCTGTTGCAACTTATGGCTGCTCTTTATGGGCATATGGGTCGATAGACTGCCTCCAGGCTTCTGAAAATAAATTTTTTAGAGCAGTTTTTTCTGTACCTCAGTCAACACCTTCTCATTCTGTTCACACTGAATTGGGGCTGTTTCTATAACAGACAAAATCCGAGTGGCCCCCCTAATCATGTGGCTTAAAATCTGGCTTAACAGCGAATTATCTCTAAATCAGGCCATTCTGAGGGACTGTCTTCTACTTGATAATGTCCCAAAAATTAAGTGGTTAACTTATGTTAGAAATGGTTTTAGTGCTCTGGGACGACCTAATCTCTTTTCCTCACCGGAGTCTATATCCCGGGCTGACATTGCTAAAACTAAAAGCGATATGCTATTAAGGCTATCGCTAATAAGAGAGGAAAGGGAATTAACAAAACCTTTGGTCAGAGCACACCTTTTGGTTGCAAACCCACCGGGTCCTGAATTCTACCTCACTCTGGTTAACCGGCCCTTTCATAGGTTTTTATTAACTCGTTTTCGCCTGAACACTATTCATCTGATATTGGGCCAGTACACATCCTGGTGTAAACCTGATGAATTTCTTCCCAGTTCTTGTGATAGCTTTTCTATCTAAGAAACTATGCATTTTATAATGTTTTGTGGGCATTTTATAGTGGAAAGGAGGAAGTATATTGTGCCAATCTTAAAAAAGGCAGGGTTTCTGCAAGTTAGACCTGCACTTCTTTACTTGCAGCTGCTAAATGACCCTAGCATTATCTTTCATGCAGCCAATTATCTGGTATCTGCGGTGCGCACCAAGAAAGGACTTATGGTGAAAGAGAGATTGGACACATTATCATGATGTACTGCACCTTGCACTTTACTGGTCAAATATCATTTCAATTATATACCAGGTTTACAGGGATGGCGACACGATGTTTTTTAACCTTTTTATGACAAAGTTAACAGTGATGATCTTAAAATATTTGGATTTTATTTTTTTTTTAAATTATGAAATGTGGTTTTTAATTCTAAAATTGTATGTTTTTTTTAACAATGTATAATGTATGCCTTTTATTATGAATGTATGTTTACTTGTACCGTGCCTTTTTTTTATATTGATTTATCGAATAAAAGATCTTTGACTGACTGACTGTTATAGATTGCTAGGACTTTATGCATTGTGGTGATATATTTACAGTACCCTTCCCTTGTTTTTTTTCCCTTCTTTCCTTTCCCTCGCTCCAATTTTACAACAATGACTAAAAAGCTTTTTCTGTCTCAACATTATGTTCATGGTGTAATATGTCTGAATACTATTGTATCTTTATCATACGATTCATTATTAATAAACTTGTTTTTGATAAATAAAGCTTTCTCAACTCTAAAACAAGTCCTTGCATGTCTCTCTAAGATTTTTACTACCTAAGATAGCAGGTCATCACTTATGAAGGAGGTACCCACTTTAGATGTCAAGCTGGCACCTTCCTCTTGTATTACCTACAAGGCATGGGTCAGTATATCCTTGTGGAGAATAAAGAAGAGGAGCTTGGACTGTTTCCTAGTTTCTCTTGTATGTGACATGAGCATAAGCACATCCAATTTACAAAGGCTCACACTACCAAACTGTCACTCGTCACTGGGTTGGGATGCCTACCCATGTGCCTCGATGGTGCAGGATGCTCTAAACATAAAGATCTGGGTTGCTTATCTATTAATAGCGTAAGTCCCTAGATTCACAGTCTGTCCCACCTCTGCTGGACAGTACAGCTGTCCTCACATTCCGCAAGGTGCACACTTCAACCATCACTGTTGCTCAAATAGTGTTTGGTGCCAGTATGAGAATCAGCAAACTTCTGTCTTGGGAGATCAGATTTACAATCAAGCAACTCCAACAAATGCCAAGCCAAAAAGATTGTTCACCCAAGTCGGGCTTTGCCATGGCCACAATAACCAACATCACCATCCTTGGGCACACTCATTATACCACTCGATACCACCACTCTCACACTGGCCTCACAGAACGAGCAAGACCCCAGCATGAGTACTGCACTTCTCCAGTATATCTTGCATATTTTAAACAATCATTTTAATAGCCCAGTCTGTGTTCTGCATTACCACAAGGGGGCCTCCTTTATGGTCTAAGGGGTTTCCCCCCATGATGCTGTCAGCAAAGGAGATCCTTCATATTGTCCCCAGAATTTGTGTGTCCTATTTGCTCTGTGGTTCTCACAAAGAGGACTGGATGGAAGCGTATTCCAAAGCGTAGCGGTCAAGAAGGTGAAGGACATCCCACCGCATCTGACCCTATGCGGCCCTGGCGGCCCGGATCAAGTCTGGCTCCCCTGACGACCACTGTCCACCTTCCATACTTTGTGACATCTGCCATTCTCTACCCGACTGTATCCTTCCTCTGCTCAATTCTTCTCTTCTTTCCGGGACGGTACCCAGCTCCTTCAAGGAGGCCGTTCTAGTGCCTCTGTTGAAGAAGCCTGGAGCCGACCCTGCCGTCCCGGCAAACTATCGTCCTATCTCTCTCTTACCTTTTTTCTCAAAAATCTTGGAGGCCCATGTCACTGCCTGTCTCTCGGGGTTCATCGAGAGTTCCATCTTTCTCGAGGCCAACCAGGCCGGCTTCCGCCCTGGTCATTCTACGGAGGCTGTGATCCTGGCTGTCCTAGATACCTTGAGAGACGGAGCTGACAAGGGTACCTCCCAGGCCCTGGTTTTACTAGATCTGTCGGCCGCTTTCGACACGGTGGACCATAACATCCTCCTCCACCGTGTCGAACAGGCCGGCATCCAGGGCCTGGCGCTGGCCTGGGTGAAATCTTTCCTTATGGGGAGATCCCAGTCCCTCAGCCTAGGTACATTTAGGGCCCCTAGGGAACATCTGTCTTGTGGGGTCCCTCAGGGCTCCCCTCTATCCCCTCTTCTTTTCAATCTCTATCTTCGCCCTCTTCTCTCTTCTCTGAGGCAGTGGGACGTCCGCGTCTTCAATTACGCGGACGACCTACAACTCATTTTCTCTCTAAACTCTCCTTCTTCTATTCCTACTTTTCAGGCAGTCATGTCCCATATCTTTCAGTGGATGTGTCAGAACCAGCTGAAATTGAACCCCGGTAAGACGGAGCTCCTCCTGCCGGGTAGGAGCGCCGTCCACTGGGGTCCATATTTCTGGCCGACAGAGCTTGGCTCTCCTCCCACCCCGGTAACCTCGGTGAAAAGCCTCGGGGTCACTATTGACGCTGGGCTCTCTCTGGGGCCGCAGGTGGGGACAGTGGTTTCCTCCTGCATGTTCCAACTGCGCAGGATCAGGAAGGTGGCCTACCTTCTTACTCCCGATGCCTTGCTTCAAGTCATCATGGCCCTTGTTCTCTCCCGCCTGGATTTTTCAAATTCCATCTATTACGGCTTGCCCAAATGTTCCATCAATAGGTTGCAAGTCATCCAAAACCAGGCGGCGAGACTGGCCCTCGGGATTCCGAAGTGGCAGTCCGCCAAACCCCTCCTTATCAAGCTACACTGGCTCCCGGTTAGCCTAAGGGCTGCCTTCAAGGTTGGCTGTCTTATTTTCAAATCTCTCTCTGGTTCCTGTCCCGCCTTTCTGAAATCCCTGATCTGCCCCTACTGTCCCTCACGTAACCTTAGATCACTTCACTTACATCTTCTGGTGGTCCCTCCCTTCAAACTCTGTAGATCTGGGGGTCGAAGATTTGCCTTTCTCGGCCCCAAACTTTGGAACTCTCTCCCCCTCTCAGTTAGGACTTCCGGTACTCTGATTCAATTTCGCAAATCATTAAAAACCTGGCTTTTCCCACAATCCCGCTAAAATCCCTCTGTTTCCTCAGCACCCTTTCAGCGCCATGATACCTCCGGTGACAGTGCGCTATACAAAATTCCCTTAACATAACATAACATAACATATGGATCCTCAGGATATGCAGGTGCCTCTCAGCGTTAGACCGGAGGGACCTGCTCTGGTGGTAGGGCTTGAGTCTGCATCTCAGGTAACCAGGTCCCTTGTTCTCCAAGGCTCTACACATAAAAATTAGCGCCTTGAAGAGAGTAGTTTGGGCAGTGATTATGTGATTGTACAGTCATGCTTAGAGACTAATTCGCTGGAAGAAAGTCATATTTAACCGAGGCCTTCATTGGATAAACTCCCTATTTTACAGACAAACAAGAAATAAATGAGCACCAAAAATGATTTAAAAAGCAAAGGACAAAGATGACAACTTCATGAGTGTTAAACAGATAAATGTTGCAGACATTTAAGTTGTGTGACCTCCGTTTAAGGATGTTCAACACTAAGTGTCACTTTGTGAAGTCTGAATCAGTTGAATATGAGTATCAGTAAACAGCTCTCGACCTTGCAGTTCAGCTCCACTTCTTTGTCTACATAAAATGTCATTCTTTCCCCTCTGAGGGACAGTTAATTAAAATGTACCAAAGGTCATGATTTCATCAGACAAACTCATGAGACAGGGAAACATTACCTGGAGTACTGACTTCTCATCTAATGAGAAGCGAGTGAAAAACATTCTTCCTCTTACAATGTATCGATACAATGTATAGATCTATGTGTAATTTTGACTAAACAGGCACACATGTTGGTGGCATCTGTAGTTCCACATAGTCGGTAGCCACTTAACATAGTCCAACATTGCCAAAAAGGTGTTCTTGTAATATACTTGATCAATCTCCCTCAAACCCCTCACTGGTAATATTGGCATCAATTGCGTTACTTATGTATTTTTATAGGACATGTTTACTTTGCTGCAACAGTTATGAAAACAGTGTTTTTTAAACAAGAACTGGACTGCATTGTTTGATTGCCTGTAGCAAAAAGAAGAGACGATCATTTAAGTACGTAGTATTGAGCACAGGGTTTTAGGGCAGATTCAGTATGCAGAAGTCCGTGATTTGTGAAGCTGCTGCCAGCAATGTAGAGCCGACAACGGGTCCTGATTGCAATGAAAACGTGCAGCTTTCATTGATAAACTGCTGGTTAAACAATTGAAAATAGCTAACAATGGAACTCAATTAGAATGTTCAGGTTTTGTATAGCTTTAATAAAGAGGTTGGCAAACAATACATGGGCAATGGAAAAGCTTCGGAGAGTAGTTTGGGCAGTCATTATGTAATTGTACTGTCAGGGTTAGAGACAAATTAGCTGGAAGCAAATCAGATTTAACCGATGCCTCCATTGGATAAAATCCATATTTTACAGACAAACTAGAAATAAACTTCGCCTATCATAAGGCTGCAAAATATGGGTTGAATACCACTACCTTAAGTGCAATAAAACACTCAAATATGTAATGTAGGCAAATCAGTGGGAAACAGTGTAATACGTTCTTGTATTGCCATCAAGGGGTTCTATTGACATCATAAACCATAAAAGGTCAGGCAGTCACTGGAACCTCAAGACAAACATCATATATAAATACATACATACATATACTTGTAATATCCTAATAATGTACAGTAGGAGGTATTTTGTATATATATATATATATATAAAACTCCAAACAGCTTCCCAGGCATAAACGGACACTTCGATGAGCTTGAAGTTGCAGGTACTTATTTATTTAATTTTTCAAGTGAATTGCATGTGCAAAGACAAAAGACGTGTTTCGGATATATAGATATAGATATATATATATATATATATATATATATATATATCTGTCAAACAAGGTTACCCCTTCGGAAGAGCCACATCAGGTCGGTGTTGCTTATATTCTTTTAATGGAGGCTTCAGCATGGAGATGGAAAAACATCACGGCACATCGTATCATGCCGACGCGTTTCGGGCCACTGCCCTTTGTCATAGGCAAAGTTCCTTCTCGAGTTCACAACATATTTCGTTTTTAAATCCCTTTGTTGACACCCGCCCTTGTGGTGGGCGTGGCCGCTCGCACAACCTTATGGTATCTGAAGTCTGTGTTTCTCTAGTGAGCTGTTGTGTACTCGAAGATTCAGGGAATTGTTACCCCAGTGGGTTGCTGTGATTCTCCTAAAGAATCCATGCTGACACATGAAAGTCTCCTTAAAAAAGCTCCTGTCCCGCAGCTGGTGCTCGCCGGTTGGCGTCACCGCAGGTCTGCACTTGCAGCGGGCTTCTTCCAGGTGTTGGAACAAGCATATAATAGGGCAGATGCCCTTAAGAGGGAAACGTTGCTGTTATCTACAGCAACTAACATCGTAAGAAACAGTGACCCGGAGAGTGAGGGAGGGAAATTTCGTCTCATCACTACTTACTCTAGCAATGCAGGAGACCTGAGAAGGATCATGAGAAGGAACTGGAATATTCTTAGAAGTGACGGGGTGATAGGATCTGATTTACCATCTAACCCGTTAGTGACCTTTATGAAGGCCAGGTCACTCAAGAATGATCTTGCCTATGATATTCCGACTACTGGAGAGAAGAGGATTGATTTTGGAAAAGGGGGTGGTGATGGACAGAGTTTCTGAATGATGCAGAATACTCTTACCCAGTCAAGGGATCAGGGCTTGATGCATTAACCGTTTTTTAGCTCACTGCACCATCCCAGCTCAGAACCTGGCTACATGCAAATTAGTCTGTTCCTGTCCCAGTGCATGATGGGAACAGGGCAAACCAAACTACCAAGCCAATTCTTATACTGGGAAGGAAACAAGCTTCCGCGGACCGGTTTCTGGCATTTCAGCCGTTTTCGGCCCGGCTTGCTTGAATCCTGATGGTGCAATGAGCAAGGGACTCACGTCTGAGTATACCCTCCCACACTTAGTGTGGACAAAATCGATTTTGGAAAAGGGGGTGGTGATGGACAGAGTTTCTGAATGATGCAGAATACTCTTACCCAGTCAAGAGATCAGGGCTTGATCCATCACCGTGTTTTAGCTCACTGCACCATCCCAGCTCAGAACCTGGCT
The DNA here is from genome assembly GCF_964263255.1 of Lissotriton vulgaris. Lineage (NCBI taxonomy): Eukaryota > Metazoa > Chordata > Amphibia > Caudata > Salamandridae > Lissotriton > Lissotriton vulgaris. The sequence continues at coordinate 334,056,053 of NC_141697.1, read as the reverse complement.
ACATGCAAATTAGTCTGTTCCTGTCCCAGTGCATGATGGGAACAGGGCAAACCAAACTACCAAGCCAATTCTTATACTGGGAAGGAAACAAGCTTCCGGGGACCGGTTTCTGGCATTTCAGCCGTTGTCGGCCCGGCTTGCTTGAATCCTGATGGTGCAATGAGCAAGGGACTCACGTCTGAGTATACCCTCCCACACTTAGTGTGGACAAAATCGATTTTGGAAAAGGGGGTGGTGATGGACAGAGTTTCTGAATGATGCAGAATACTCTTACCCAGTCAAGAGATCAGGGCTTGATCCATCACCGTTTTTTAGCTCACTGCACCATCCCAGCTCAGAACCTGGCTACATGCAAATTAGTCTGTTCCTGTCCCAGTGCATGATGGGAACAGGGCAAACCAAACTACCAAGCCAATTCTTATACTGGGAAGGAAACAAGCTTCCGCGGACCGGTTTCTGGCATTTCAGCCGTTGTCGGCCCGGCTTGCTTGAATCCTGATGGTGCAATGAGCAAGGGACTCACGTCTGAGTATACCCTCCCACACTTAGTGTGGACAAAATCGATTTTGGAAAAGGGGGTGGTGATGGACAGAGTTTCTGAATGATGCAGAATACTCTTACCCAGTCAAGAGATCAGGGCTTGATCCATCACCGGTTTTTAGCTCACTGCACCATCCCAGCTCAGAACCTGGCTACATGCAAATTAGTCTGTTCCTGTCCCAGTGCATGATGGGAACAGGGCAAACCAAACTACCAAGCCAATTCTTATACTGGGAAGGAAACAAGCTTCCGGGGACCGGTTTCTGGCATTTCAGCCGTTGTCGGCCCGGCTTGCTTGAATCCTGATGGTGCAATGAGCAAGGGACTCACGTCTGAGTATACCCTCCCACACTTAGTGTGGACAAAATCGATTTTGGAAAAGGTGGTGGTGATGGACAGAGTTTCTGAATGATGCAGAATACTCTTACCCAGTCAAGAGATCAGGGCTTGATCCATCACCGTTTTTTAGCTCACTGCACCATCCCAGCTCAGAACCTGGCTACATGCAAATTAGTCTGTTCCTGTCCCAGTGCATGATGGGAACAGGGCAAACCAAACTACCAAGCCAATTCTTATACTGGGAAGGAAACAAGCTTCCGGGGACCGGTTTCTGGCATTTCAGCCGTTGTCGGCCCGGCTTGCTTGAATCCTGATGGTGCAATGAGCAAGGGACTCACGTCTGAGTATACCCTCCCACACTTAGTGTGGACAAAATCGATTTTGGAAAAGGGGGTGGTGATGGACAGAGTTTCTGAATGATGCAGAATACTCTTACCCAGTCAAGAGATCAGGGCTTGATCCATCACCGTTTTTTAGCTCACTGCACCATCCCAGCTCAGAACCTGGCTACATGCAAATTAGTCTGTTCCTGTCCCAGTGCATGATGGGAACAGGGCAAACCAAACTACCAAGCCAATTCTTATACTGGGAAGGAAACAAGCTTCCGGGGACCGGTTTCTGGCATTTCAGCCGTTGTCGGCCCGGCTTGCTTGAATCCTGATGGTGCAATGAGCAAGGGACTTTCTTACCTGCACCAGCCCTTATGTAGTGTACTGCCTAGTATGCCCATGCGGCCTACGTTATGTGGGGAGCACGATCCACCCAGCAAAGATCAGGGTTTTGGAGCATATGAGAGCCATAGGCAAAGGAGATGAGACATACCCTGTGGCTCGTCATTTTGACGCAGTGCACAAGCGGAATAGAGACCAGTTGAGCTTCTTCTGTCTGGAGGAGACAGGGTGCTCAACCTTAGGAGATTGGAATCTAGGTTTATAATAGACCTCCAAACCAAGGTCCCGCTAGGCTTGAACAGCAGCGAAGAATTAGCGATACATTTAGGGGAGTAAGTTACGTGGTTACTACTGTACCCATTTTGTAAATAGATCTGTGACTTGTTACACTGTATATTTGTATATTTGTACATTTGGGTGTGTGTGTGAGTGTATATATATTTGCATTCAGTATTGACATCCAACACCTGTATAGAGTGGGGTTCAACCTATCAGGATAAGGGTATGGGTTGTTCCTTTTTCTGGTTTGTGTTTTGAATGGACTTATCTTATGATTTAATTATTTGTCTCCTATTGGGGGGGTCTGATAGTATGTACATATATGTATATATGTTTAAATATGTCTTCTCTCCTTCCGAGGTACTCCATATTCTCACTTGTAAACCACTCTGACCTCTTCCTTTAATTTGAGGGTGTATATCGGACCTTAGTTTATTTTGGTTCCAGTGGTTGACTTTTTTGTGGGAGAACTAGGCCCATACAGGGCGGGATTGAGATCTCTGCTGATCGATTTTGCCCATCTGTGGGCGGGATAAGTCGAATTAGTGCAATTATCATGCATGATATATTTGTTCTATGCTTTACATTTGTATATCCTATACGCGATGTTTAATGCCATTAGGCAGTCCAAGATGGCGCGCGATTACTGCAGCGCGATGAGTCCTTTCACTATGTTGACACTGGAAATGTACGTTAAATAACATGGTGGTCAGGCGCTTCGGCAAACATTGACGAAGGTTGGATACCGAAACGTGTCTGTTTTTGGAGTTGTGCTATTCTGTGAATAAACAACAGAATTGATCCCTGGAGTGCTTTCCTTCTTTCATGAAATGTGGATATGAGGGAGACTGGAGCGTAATAGATTACGCGAGCGCACCCCCGCGTCTGAAAGCACCCGTCGGCGAGTGCTCCACGCTGGTGTGTTTGTGGAGAGAAATACATATATATATATATATATATATATATATATATATATATATATATATATATATGACAAAATACCTCTTACTGTACATTATCAGGATATTACAAGTCACCCAGGAGTTGAATGACAGTATAAGGTCATAGAACTTCAAGGCTTCTATTGTTCTTGTATACAGCATATAAACATAAACATGGTGTCATAAAAATCACCATTCTGCTGATCACTGCTCATGTTAGAAAACAAATCAGACGTATAAACAAATAGTTCTTGTTTTCGTTGTTTCATAGTTAAAACTGCAGCAGTAATTATGTTTCATGACCTTTTACCTTGGCTGCTGGCTCGGGCAGGTGGCATTATGACAACACAACTCAACAGTCAACAGTAATAAGTTACTACAGTCAGTAATATGTTATTACAGTAAAGCAGCTACATCATTTGGATATTAAAGGTGACTAGAGACGTTACAAATTGACTGTAATAAGGAAATTTGATTGCAGAGTATAATTTTTAGAACCATACTACAGGTTATGCCTATAAAAGAGAAGACAGATTACTGGATTAAACTATTTGGTTGTCTGTTAGAAAGACAGGAAAAATATTTTACTATGCTGTTAAGAATGTAAAATTTTACACAAAACACAGTTTGCTTTGTTAAAAAAGCATTGGCAAATGCAATAGGTCTCGCCTTTAGGACCTATTGCCTTTGCCAATGCCTTCTGGAGTTGCTGTAGAGCAGCGCTTCCCAAACCTTTTAGACCCATGACCCACTTTTTATTACAACAAACTTACACAACATACATTGCTTCAATGGACAGAAGGCGTGCAATTTTCTTTTGTAACTAAAGCAATGTGAGGTTGGGCACTGTTATTTTCAGACAGCACATTTTCCACAGAAATGGCCACTAAATTTGCACAGACATGAAATGTTATAGCGAAAACTATACTGCACACAAATGATAATGTGTGGAAATTGGGGTTCCGTGAAAATTTTTCATGTGGGCATTTCCAAGTAAAGTATCTTGATTTATTCTGATCCAACTAAAATCTTTGTTTCCATCACACTGAATTACAAACAAAATGTGATTGATTTTGCTCTTCTTACTGTTGAGTATGGACAGTTCATTTACAGGTATATATTTTTCATTGTGTGTTAGGAAAAAATGACATCCTCCAGCTTTTCTTTCACACTTCATGTACCCCCGCAGGATTGTCACATAATTCACGTTACTTTTCTTTCCAACTGCAAAGTGAGAGGAGTTTGTAAATACCAATCTCGATGTTAAAATAATAAGCAGAAATTTGTCAAACGACATAGCATGACTTTTGGCCTCTTTCTTTGAAGCGTATCAAATGTGTCACTTCAAAAAGGAGGCCAAAACTTTCCTAGTGAGCAAATTCCTCTCCTAACGCTCATGTTACAATCACCTCCGTAACCGGACTTCTCCCATTGTTACAGCATTATCCCTTGGCCCTCTCTCCTTATGTTACCCACCCGGCACTTCCGAACAAACCTCCCGGGTGTTGAGACTGCTTCTCTTGCTTAATGTATCGATTTGTTCCTAACCCAAAATGTAGCTGGATACTATGATTGTTTGCTTTACCATATGCTGTATCGATCTGTTGCCTATTTCGGCTCTCTTCCCCCCTTTGTTCTTGTATCCCACCTGTTACTGCTGGTCTGGTTTGCACTCTATAAAACACTAAATAAATAAAAATGAATAAATAAATACCTAATTTCTTTATTTATTGCATGAGCTTTGCGTGCGACACCCAAAGTTTGGGAGACACGGCTGTACAGCGGGATGACAAAAAAACCAAGAAGAATGATGTGAAGGCATTCACAAAACAAAAATCAATATTTGTCCAAAAAAAAGAAAAAAAGGAGGAGGAGGATGCATTTGGATAAGAAATGCTTTTGACTGATAGCTTTCAGGGCAATTAGGACCACTACCTCAAGCAAGAATGATACAAATGATAGCAAATTATATCATTCAACACAGGAATTGGAAACTGATTAAAAATATGTCAGACCGTCTTAGACTATCTAGGCAGACGGGTTACTCCGTCACAACTGTGATGGACATCCATTCCGCCGAAACATAAATCCCATTATATCTTAAGGGATTTATATTTCGGCAGCTGGGATATCCATCACCATTGTGACAGAGTAACCCGTCCACCAAGATCTAAATCAGGCACTAAGTTGTGAAAAAATTACTTAACAGCAAATAAATAAAAAAGTAAAATGAAGACAACGCAAAAAGTAGTTGTTAGACCTGGCATCATTGGTGTGAGTCTCCCTTCCATTTTGACAGATTGCCTCCTCCGTTTTTGCTGGTTTTATGCTTTGGGCACTGTGCCACAGCTAATCAGTGCCGCAGTGCAAGTGCTCTCTATGTTAAATTGATGTACTAATTGGTTATTCCATGATTGGGTTATTTGATTTATCAGTCAGCCCCTAGTACAGTGCACCATGCGTGCCCAGGGCTTGTAAATCAAATGCTGCTGGTGGGCTTGCAGCACTGGTTGTCCACCCACGGAAACAGCTTGCAAAGTGTGTCTCAGGCCTGCCATTGCAAGGCCTGTGTGCAGCCTAGCACTGCTAAGTCGACTTGGCCAAGTGCACCCACTTGCCAGTCCCTAAACCTTCCCTTTGCTTCATATTAGACACCCCTATGGTAGGCCCAAGGGCAGGGTGCATTGTAAGTATAAGGTAGGACATGCTCTGATGTGTAGCATGTTCTAATAGTGAATTACAGCCATTTTCGTTCTTCACTATTGAAGGCTACCTGTTCTCATAGGCCAGAATGGGCAATTAGATTATTACATTCTTATAATCCTAAATAACTCCGGGAACATGGTAGAAATTTGAATTTTGTATGCCTGAACTCAGAATAATAAAATACATCTTTTAGTAAAGTTGGTTTTAATATTCTGAGTTTGAAAATACCACTTTTAGAAAGTAGGTATTTTCTTGCCTAACTATCCAGGCCTGCCTCTGCTGGGTTGTGTATTCCTTGTCTGGGTTTGTGTGTGACAGGGCTGGGGGATTCCAGGAGACATGCTGGGGCAGCCCTGTGGTGACTAGAGAGAACTACATCTAGATGGGAGGGAGGAGTTACACCTGGGACCTGAATAGGGCTGGGCCTTCCCTCTACAATGCTGGCTCCACCTCGTGTGGCTTGTCTGATGTCTCTGCCCTGCACTGTGAAAGGAGAGGAGGAATCATGTCAACAGAGTGCTCCAGAGCTGTATCTTCCCTCCCCTGTGCTGGCTCCACCTCCTGTGGGTCGGCTGATGTCTCTGCCCTGCACAGTGAAAGGAAGAAGAGAGTCATGTAAACAAAGTGCTCAGAAACTGGTTTGAACTAGGCAAAGGCCTCTCAGAGAACAAAGGATTTTGGGGTATAACTATCGGGACCCTGATCCCAAGAAATTAGATCACTTCTGGAACAAGAAACTTTTCTGCCAAGGAGAAGAACCAAGGAAGCTGCAGGAGTGTGGACTGCCCCTCTGCCAGTGTGCTGTTTGCTGGGTTGGCCTGCAGTGGTTGCTTCATTGCCAAGGGAAAGGAGAAGGAACTTTTAAAGGACTTTCATCATCTTCAGAATATTCTCTGAGGGCTTGAACTGTGCTTGACTCCTGCTGAAGTCTCAGGGACAAAAGACTTCACATCCAGCTCCCCCTGTGAATTTCCTTGCTGGGAATTCTATCTACAGACATTTGCGTGTCGCTGGGAGCTGGAAGCGCAACGCATCGAGAAGAAGTGTGTGGCTGCCGCAGCTGAAATCGTCGCATTGCCGGAGGAGCGAGCATTTGCCGCATCTCCCTGGAAGAGTGTGTTCATCGTAGCTGCCTGCTGTCACATCACCGGAGAAGCGTGACGCCATCGTGAGAGTCGCCATCGCATCGCCGGAAAAGCGTGTCGCAGGGACTGTCGCGGCTCCAAAGTACAGAATTGTTGCAAGGCTGCCAGGGCGTCATTAGATCGTCATCGCATTGCCGCATCAAGGGCGCCATCTTCTCGCATCGCAACCGGATCGTCGCATCATATCACGGTGCCATCTTGCGCACCGCAACGGGCCTGCAGGCCGAGAATCTACGCTTCACCTCCGTGCCGGTAAGGCTCACAACGAGTCCCCTACTCTGCGCAAGCACGGAGGCAGGTGGTAACTGTTCCCCACGATCACGGAACGGACGCATCTCCCCTTTTGCGAGCCTTTTGTTTACTTTGCGTTACGCATCCAGGTACTTTGTTGAGAACTTTGTCGCATTTACCATGAACTTAACTAAGCAACTTTAATCATCTTTTAAGTAATCTTAAGTGTAGTATTGTGTTTTTTTGTCGTTTGTGGTCTTGTGTTGAAGTCTATATAAAGAATACTTATTTGTATAAAACCTGTGTTGTGTCCATCTATAGTGTTTTCACTGTATTACTGTGTATATTCACAAATGCTTAACACACTGCCTCTGAGATAAGCCTGTCTGCTTGTGCCAAGCTACCAAGGGGGTGAGCAGGGGTTATCTAGGAGTGTAATCCCCTTATCCAGACTTAGAAGTAAGGGTCCCTATTTGGACAAAGGTGAATACCATTGCCAACTAGAGACCCCCAGATCTAACAGTAGTAAAACAAGAAGATCCTTGATTTACAACTGTCCTGACGTTCCCATAACTAGATTGGGCAGATTTCTCATATAACCATAAAAGAAGTGGGCAAAATAATCTTCAAAAACGTAGTCACAAATTGGTTAACAAAAAGTTGTGTACATTTTTTATTACCAGACTTAGCCCTATTGTGTTAGCTACGCCGAGCACAGAAAGGCAACAGCTGTACAAAAAAAGCCTGTACCCAATGCAATCTGGGCACAGCATAGTTTGAAATGAAGTGTGGCGGCTGGGCATGCTTACGTTCTCCCTCAGTGCTTTTGCCAAGTGCAGAGGCCACCTGATAGCGAGCTACAGGTTCAAGCTACACAGCAATGTCAAAGAGCACCACTCTATCATTCTATCACCTGATCAGCAATGGCACAACACACAGTACTCTCTTGACGCCTAGGGAGCTTGTGGTCAATGTACCCTGAAGTAAGTGAAATACAAACGTAGTAGCTACTGGTATCAGGGCAGAGTGGCGGTGGAGGGTGGGGGATTTGAGAACGACTGACAATGAAAAATAAAAATAAAACCAGTTCCGCTTGCTGCATTGCCGACTCAGTGCTCTTCTGCTGTACTGCACAGGCTCCCAGACTCCACCGCGGCCAATCCAGATGCTGCTCTCATGCATGAGAACAGCATCAGGATTGGCCTGAGCGCCCTCGGTTTGCGCTCCCAGAGAGACGGGGAGCCTGTGCTTGTCTACAACCCAGCAATGCAGCTCGGGTTGGAGATATTGCTGTGCACATGTCGGTTTGTCCATCTAGAGACAGCCAGCCAAACCGACATGCAAACTGACAGGAGTGCACAACACTCCCCCTCCACCCTGTCTTCATCTGGCCCCACCCCAAGACTCGTTTTGTGTTAATAATAAAGCGATAATAAACCTATGTTATAATCGTTTTATTTTTCCGAGTTTTGTGACTTGTTCGAAATGGCTTCGGCATAGAACCTCTTTATCTCATTCTAGAACAAGATAATTTACTACCTGAACTACAACCTTACATTATTTGCGAAAATGTGTTGTCGGTACTCTTGGGTGCAGACAGAGAGTCTACGCCCACTCACCTGCATGGGTTTCAAGAGTATATATGGTGGGAAACTCAGCACCAGGCATCACTTTGACTTTGATGAGAGAATTGACGAGCTTTAATCGCCCCCTTCCACAAAATCCTTTCTAAAGCCAGTGCAAATAGAGATGAGGTTGCAACTATTTCAAGTGTTTAGATGAATACCTGTAGTTTATTTTTCCCAGTGGATAACAAATGCAGCAGCAAAAAAGGTCGGTGTTCACCTGCTTGCTTTCCATCCTGAGCAGACCCTACAAGCACCAAGTTCTTTACTACAGAACACAATGCACCCTGAACTGGTCACCAGACTGACTTCACACCGGAACAGCACTACAGTAGGGTGCATGTGATATTACCTCACCTACTGTCTACTGAGTAGATTGCATAATAAAAAAAACTTGCTTGATTGACCCTATTCTTCATCAGAATAATCATGCAGTTCTGACTTGGTAACCCAGGAGCACAGATTGAGCCCACCTTACCATCTTCAGAACAAAGCACATGTAAACTATGTCACTCCCTCACACATGAAATCTCAAACACATTGATATGTGGCCACTTCACAACTTTTACCTTAGGTATCATCCTGCATTGCTATATACCCCTATTTAGCACAATTCTTCTGACACAGCCCTCGCCAGTCAGAAGCTCCACTTCAGATCAACACCCGCCACAAGCCTGTCTATGTCATGGTTGGAACCCCGACCGCTGAGCCTCACGTTCCCCCGCCTACTGGAAAAGGGCCGCTGTCCTTTTCCGCGAGATGCGGGAGGGATGGTAGGGGGAGGCGGCCTTACAGAAACTACTGCTCCCACAGGAAGTGACTCAGCGAGAAGGCTCCGGTCAGCTATGAAAGCCTACACCGGAGACAAAACATCGCTGATTATTCAAAGGTGCACGCGTCCAGAGGCAACAGCGTTTGCAGAACTGAAGAATCTTCCTGCTCGGTGGGGTGAGGGTATCGGTGACACCGCCAAGAGTCCATTTACCAATCTTAAAGTGCTCGCTCCTCAGCTGCAATTACTGGTGTCTGTGACACCGCCAAGAGTCATTTGCATACCCAGAGAGCTAGCTCCTCAGCAACAGATACTCTACACGAGGGCATAGTGTGTCCTTCAGACTATAGATTGTTCCCAAAGCTGATGACATTGTGTAGCCTTCTACTGCGATTCACTCGCATTTGGGGGTGAACACTAATACCAGGTGGTATATCGTTTCAGTACTCAAAAGACAGACCTTCACAGGAACTCAACCTGAATATTTACAGGCATCGTTTGATTTACAAAACTCTTTATTGAATCCAAGATATATGTATTTGAATTTTATGTGTGTGTTTCTTTGTCTCATCTTTAGCAGGGGGTCATAGAGTGGTAGCTGGAATAGCTTATCCTTTTTCCCATGTGAAGCCTACATACACACCCATACGGGTGGGTACCGGACATCATTATCTTTCCTACGTAAAATGCATAAGTGAGGTTTTAATCATGGTGAAGTGATGTTTATATGTTGTTCATTTATCCACAGAACCCAATATTGAGTGTTATACAAAGGTCTGCTACTACGTAGAAAGCTAGGTAGCCTAGAGAAGGCTCAGATGATTACCCAATCGTCCTTCTTTATCAGGCTATCCATCACGGTTTCTTTTCTTTACAAGTAGACAGGGGCTGGTATGTGGAAATAAGCAGGGTCTGTTATACTTGTTTATGTTGAACCTATATCTTACAGCAACTTTTCCTTCTTTACAGGTCTCCCTCCCCGCTGTTCCCATCCTTTCCTTCCCCTGATTGACCCCCTTGATCTTCCGTGCCGTTATGGCAGTTCGGAATTGAGGTTGTCAATAGGTGGACCCATTTGAGAAACGAGCCGATCCTGAGAGGCCTTTGAGGGACCGCAACATTCTAAGTCTTTAATAACTGTAGCAAGTCTACTTTGGAAGAAGGACTTCATCGAGTGTCATCTTTTAAATTGACACGGTCACGATTAGAAGTGACGGGGTTAGCATGTACTCTGGGGGCCAAGATTTGTCGTGGACCAAGTTTTGGGAATGTTTGTGGCCGCAGGAAACCAGAAATGATAACAAAATGCCAGAATGCATCCGAGTTCTGCAGGCTTTATAAAGTGTTGACATTTTTGTGCGGATATATTATTTCAATTCACATCTATTTGCCATTCTAAACAAGGAGTACATTTATCTTTAGGGTTACTTATTTACTTGAGAGTCAGGAAGTCCTCTCTCCCTATCAACTTGTGAGGCATGAGCCAACCTGGGTGGCAGAGCCCAAATCTGTTTATTGAGCACTTCCATAGAAGTTATTAACTCGGTACCAAGGACGCATATGTTGTATGTCGGCAAAACACATTTCCCTCTGAATGTCGGCTCCCTAATGACACAGAAGGGACTCCTCAACCAGTTTCATGTTCCCTGCTGGAATAAAGCAGTGAGCTGCAGGTCACGATTTGGAATAGGCTTACTCAACCTCTTATCCTCCATAGGTTGGCAAAATGAGTACAAAATATTAGATAAGAGTAACATATTATGTACAGCACTTAAAAAAAGACATGCATGTGATTTGACATGTTTTATAAAAAACAAGTTGTTATTCTTATTATTATCTATGATCTTGACCAATCGCTCAGACGTTGGCGGAAGGGCGCTGATAATGGCAAACATCCCACGCACTAGTAATAAGAGAATCACTGTAAATTTCTTATGATCTTTCTCATTCTCAACATGTGGGTAGTTAACACAGCAATGGGTATAATTAGAAAGAAGCTGTTTAGGTGTCCTTAGCTGGAGGTTTGTCAAATTCACTGCTATCTAAAGTTACAAAGAACTAGCCTGTAGAATATACAGCCCTGGTTCTATTTGAACAAAATCAAAAGAATACCTAATGACCAGGGCCCATATAACTGATAAAGCGCACATCCTGTGTTTGCGCCACAGCACACCTTTAAGCAGGTGCCCTCGGCACAAACCGGGAAAGTGTGCCCTATTATTAAGAATGCGCTGCCCCAAGGGTAGCCTCGAACTTGCACTGCCCCCAGAGCAGAGAGAAATACGGAGCAGCTGTTTTAAAGCTGCTCTGTATTTCTCTGTGCAGAAGGCAACCCCCTGCACTTTCAAAAGTATTAGCGACCCCCTTGCAGGCGGGTGCAATGAGCCACTTTTCCAGCTTGCAGGGGATGATCCAAGGGGCTCCCTTTCATCCTTGAGAGGGCTGACCTCAGGGGGCGCACTGACAAGTTTGCCGCCTTTTTGCAGAAAGCTTTCAGTGCGCCTCCTAAGGATATGCTCTTCTCTGTGCTTACGTCTGTAATACGGTGTGGGTGCAGAGGCAAAGTGATTCACTCATTTGCATGCGTCCACGCTCTCATGCAAATGAGGGAATGCCCTCTCTCGATAGTGGTTTCTGTATTACAGAAGGGACCGCACAAGCGTCTGTTGGCCCTTCTGTAATACCAAGGTGCCCCGGGAGCACGCAGAGTGGGCCTAAACACCCGTTGCATGCCCGGGACACTTTGTGTAATACTGACCCTGGTTGTCTAGTGACCCCTCAGAAGAAGAGGCAAAGGTATCCATGGCATGGAAATCAGATATAGAACTTTAAGTACCAGGATGCAAAGGTTGGTGCATCATTGGGTCCAGAAACAGACTGAGAACCCAAGAAGCTTCCTGAATGCATGAGCCTTGACAGAAAGTATTCCACTGATTAACTGATTTCCTTCTCAAAGCACCTATGCCCACTAGCGGATGTCTAGCGCAAGTCTGATTTGGCCACATGAATAGAGAATGAAATGACATCATGTACAGAGCAAGGAGTCCCCGAAAGCCCTGCTGAAGCCTCTGTAATGGATCCAGAACAGGGAACTGATGCCTAACTGGCTGCACTATAGGGCAACGTAGGTTTTCAACTTTGAAGCCAAGTTATCCAGGAATTAATCTGAGAGTGGATAAAAGTGTGGACTCAAATCCAACTTTTGGATCTGAAAAGAACTGGACAGGTTGATTCAACTTAAGATCAGCATGCTCCAGATCAGATGTATCGGGCCTGTCTTCAGTGTTTATGCAACACTCCAATAAACAGCTACAGAAGCAGTTTCTAGCCCTTCTAGCAGTGGCGGCTCCTCCGCTGTGGCAGCAATGCAAATAAAGGAAACATGAAATGATAACTGAGTTATTATCATTTTATGTTTTCATGCTGCTTTGCGGGCAGGTGGGGCTGCTCTGCTCTCGGAGCAGGGTAGGGGAGGAGTGGTTTGCCTACTCCTAAGTGCGCATTACTGTTTGGCCGGCCCCCTGGGGCCGGGCAAACAGTCATGCGCTCTTTACCTGTTCGCCACGAAGGCTGAATTACAGCCTGCGTGGGGAACATGGCCAGTCCCCCATTTCCTGGCTAAGCATCAAACTACGACGCGCAGACCAATCACAAAGCTGCATTGCAGCGTTGTGATCGGTCAAGGGAGACTGGGTGCTTCCCAATCACAATGCTGCACTTCAGTGTTGTGATTGGTCAGGGTAGTCTAGATGTGCTTCCTGTTCCTGGAGTCCGGCAGAGGGGAGCTGGAGCAGAGAAGCAAGACCTGGCAGCAAGGTACATGTTTATTTTTTTTAAATGTTTTTTTACATTGCACCCCTCCCCCAGTGCCTGCCCCGCCACCCACTAGCTGTGCCGGCCGCCACTGCCCTCTAGGAGAAAGCAGTAGCTCCAGAACTCAAGCACGGAAAAGAGCCAAGAAGTGAGAGTAAAGAAATTATTACTTTTCTTGACCAGTTAGGATGACTACGATGTACCGTGCTCCTTGCCGAAAAAGATCTTTGACGCCTTGTCAAGGGTAGTAAGCACTATATAAATGCAATTACAAACACTGATTAGAAAATTGTTTTTTATAGCAGCCCCATATGGCTGGGCCTAAAATCATTCTGGGTTCAATAATCTTTAAACTGGATACATTTGATTCGAACTTACAAAAAGGAAAATTACTTGACGAAAAACAACATTTTTATTTGCAACCAAAATTCTAGCTACCAAGACAGAAGGTCTTTGGACCTATGTAAAGGAAAGGGCTTTACAAATAGCAATACAATACAATGTGTCTTCAAACCATATCAATGAAAACTAGTCATGCAAAAAAATCACTTCACACCATGCATGCACTGAGGCTCAAGCTGAAAACCCCCTCCAGCAGAGTGAGCAAACGAAAAACCACACACAGCAGTGAAGGAAAGCAACAGCACATCTAATATTTGAAGTGACAGTAGGTTTATGGAAATGGAGTAGGCATGGTAATGTTAGGTAGCTGTCCAGAGATCCTGTATCATGTGACACCTTCAGCCAGTGCAGACTTTGTATGCAACAGTACTGTGCACTCAGAACCTGTACTTCACATTTTCCCATTACAAATATGGGTTTCAGACAGCACTTGAAGTGCAGGGATGCGTCGGTGTGTTACGTACATGGGTCCCTATACTAATATCACCACATCTTAATCAGTGGACATCACCAAAACGTATCTCTGACTTGGACTGTATCACTCAAAAAGAACTTCGGGGTATCCGGGTGTGAAATCCTTTTATACGTAAGAGCAACTCAAAATGTGTTGCATGGGTGTTTCAGAAACTTTTTAATTTCATAAAATGTGCAAAAGACTTGAAAGAGCCTGGAGCTGAAAGCTATAAGACTCAACATCACTAAAGCTCATTAAGAATCGGGATGCTGAACCACTGATACAAATTCTAAAACAGCAAAGATTACAATATGTGCAAAAATATTTAGCCATTTGCCAATACTAAAAGCTGCCTTTGCAGCAGTTTTTCAAGGTTGTTTTCCTGTTGTTTTCTAGAGCTAGGCGTGATGACGACGGTTTGAGAAGAAACTTACTGCTGGTTACTAATATAAAAGAAGCCAGCTCAAGATGGATAATTCATACATTAAATTATCTTTTAAAGCAGTGAACGATTCAGTCCCTAAGGGAATCCCTCCTCTTCTATCGCAGTCACATTTCCACAGGGAAGTAACTCTCCAAATGATTTGCCATTCAACAAAGTTTTTCCTTCCACATTTGTCAGGCAATGTTGTCTCGATTATAAAAAGTGGAGAAATTACATTTACTTGGTTTATTTGTACATATGGGTCTGTTCTTTGCAAATCATGCATATTGTGTCTTGCACATGTTTAAAGTTTGAGACAAATAGCATTAAAACGATTCACCCAGGATCACACAATTTTTGGTGAAGTGACGGATGACTGGATCACAACCAAGTCTCCGGGTTTAAAGGTCTGCAACTTCACAACTAGACCCAAGTACAGTAACTGTTCTCCAAAAAGACAATCAGGCACAGCTCTGAATTAAGATGCCACCATTATGGATTGGGGAGCATATAGAAGGAAAGAAACTGAATGAAGATAAATCCATCAGAAGATGGTGATAACTAGCATGTAATAAAGTGGGTAATCATGGGTAAGTTATTGTCCAGCATATTCTCTTGTATCACTCTCTCTCCTCTACTCTAACACGTCTTCAGGAATACTGCTTCAAAGTCTTCCTATGTTGATCTCAGAGGTACAACTGGCTCGCTATGTACCCGAAGTGTTGGCACATACGAATGCTCCGTGGATCTTTATGGCTATACCTGCCATCTCATCCTGGCTTTGCTTCTTCTTTTGGGTTCGAATTCCTGTCTGGGCATATTTCAAAGATAAGAAATCTGCAAGAAACGTGAGAACAACAAAGCAGCCATCAGAAACATGGTGCAACGGGGTAAGTCACTCGGGCCTTTCGTGGGTAGGCTGCGGGCAAGGGTGCTGCTTTCAAAGCTAAATGGGCTGCCATGATCCAATTATGCCATTAAGACCACATTTTAGTGGAGTTCTGCTACAGTGTCTCGCCGGGGCAGATTTTGGTTTGCGGTTCGACCCCAGTAAGTAACCTCCTCTGAAGTGACTGATCTCTAAGATGATGGTCTTTGGAAGCGTCCCAGTTGCGTCTAATACATGGAAAGGGTAGACTTTTCTCTTTAGTACAAGTTTCTAATCTGCAGATTTTAGGCAGATGCTATGAACTCCCACTGAAGCAGCCTTAAGTGATAAGATGGTAACTATATTGGAAGGAAAATAAGATCGATAGAAGAAAGTACCGGACTCCTGAGTCTTTATCTTACACTACAAGGAACACCGACTCACATCAACTGTAGGCCTGCAGCCTTACTGGGGCAATCGCATGCGTCTACCTAACTGCACTAAAGCATACACAGGCCATTGAGCCTTCCTCTGCTTCAGAGTTAGCAATGAGAGAATGGCAAAAATATATGCCTATGATGATTTCTTCAGCTTTGCTGCTGGTGACAGGAGCTTTCATAATTCTATTAGCTCTGAAAAAAGCCATTCATTTTGACTTCTAAAACCGCACCAAAAAACTTGCTTATTTGCTTTGATCTTTTCCAGATAAGACGGGGCAGTAGACTATGCAAAGTCGACACTTGCTTTGGTCCACTTTGATTTGAGCTTTTTCTCTGAATTCGTCACACATGGGCCACAGAGCAGGGGCTGTATCCAGCGGCCTGCCTACGTGCCTTAACATGGCCCCACTGTTCTTTGTTGCCAACATTTGACAAACGTCTGGTCTACACAAGAAAATTGAGGATATCTATTTTCTAAAGTGAAGCCCTACTCCACCTTGAAGCTTTACGGCTAGAATCTGTCATTCCAGCCTTAAGGGCCTCTAAAAAACAATGTAGAACCCCTGGCAGATACCCATGTTTGGATTTCTGATTGATTATATGTGCTATGGCTACCAATGAACCTCTTTAGTTCAATCTGTGCAATTAAAAAATACTCCAAACCTCAAAACTCAATTTCTACTGTATCAAGAACAACGCCCTATGCTATCTGAGCATGACAAATAAGAGAAGTCCAAACATGCATTCTCCTATGCTGTACTGACAACGTGGTTCTCTTACTGGGTAAATTCCAGGACTGCCTACAGGAGCACCCCACTAAACATTGTTAGTCTGTTCTAGACGCCCTATTTATTTGCAGAGTTTGTTGGCTCGTTGCACACTTAAAACACTCCTTAACTGCATTTAACTTTGAGTGCTAGCACTTCTATGGCTAGTGCTCTGCTACCTTTATTGGCTAGAGCGCAGTTCCCTTTATTGACTAGCGCTCAGTTGCCCAGCGCTCATTTGCCTTCATTGGCCTGCACTCTGTTGCCTTCATTGGCTAGCACTCTGTTGCCTTCATTGGCACTCTGTTGCCTTCATTGGCCAGCGCCCATTGCCTTCATTGGCTAGCGTTCCACTGCATTCTTTGGCCAGCACTCGTTCCGTTTCCTTCAATGGCAAGGGCCTTGTCTCCTACATACCATCAATATATCAATTAAACATCAAGCCTATTTGAAAGCACACTCGAGCTATGATTGTTTAAGTTTAATACAAAGTACTTCAATGCATCTTTTGTTTGATTAAACATATTAATGGAAGATTGATGGTCATTAAATAAAAGCAACCACTCAGAGTACCTTGCTCTGTGCTGCAGAAATAAATTCTATCTCTTTAATAATTAAACGCA
This sequence comes from Lissotriton vulgaris, assembly GCF_964263255.1. Taxonomy (NCBI): domain Eukaryota; kingdom Metazoa; phylum Chordata; class Amphibia; order Caudata; family Salamandridae; genus Lissotriton; species Lissotriton vulgaris. Next base: position 334,039,013 of record NC_141697.1, on the reverse strand, counting down.
TGCTGTTCAAGTGCATTCAAATCTCGTGAGATTTGGCTAGGTGAGGTGGTGAGGGTAGAGTAAAAAGCTGCACACAGTGTCAAACGTCCACAGCTCATGGACAGCAAGAAACTCAGGGCAGCGCAGTGAAGGCACCAGCAACATCTGCAGCAACCCAGAGGAGAGAAAAAAGAGGGCCTACATTATGCACGGAAAACTACTTACGAACTGAATAAAGAGAGGTGAAACCCAGGGGGTAAGCGTCTGGCGGGTTACCTTGAAACAACAGATCAAAATGCAAATTAAAAACGATCACACACGACCACAACAGACATGTTCTGATAATCGGCAAACTGAACAGGCAGTCTTGCATCCCTCCAGAGGTGTTTTTTTTATTACTCATTGAGAAGAGGGGGACATTTGCTGTGTAGACTGGAAGCACCAGCACATCTTAAAGGCGACTGGGGTTAAAAAAATGTATAAAAGAGACAATACGGGCCTCGCTTTTTACAATATGAGTACAGTTACACAGGACTCCAAATGTACATATTATATGTTATAAAAGACTCCAAAGTGCAGATAAAGTACCCAATGACGTCATATGGTCACACAAATCCAGAGTATCTGCAACATCCTAATTTAGTTTGGGTTCTGTCAGTATTGGTGTTCTTTTAATAGCTGGTTTGATCTCTCTTTCATTCCATTGGTTACAAGGCATTGTACACACTTACCTGATGCACGGTTTTGCATTAGAACATGGCAGGCAGTTGTCTGCATGGGTTAAAATTAGGAAATGATTTTTACAGAATCTGCTGCATCTCTCTGGCATTCTGAGTACCTACATAAAATACGTTTCTACTGTCCTGTTGCTATTTTCATATTTCAGGCTGGATGCTGATTTGAATAATCTGTCAATTTTAAATTATGTAGACAGTTTCATATAAACTGTGTCTTTCCACCATTGCTTGCTGATCTCGTGCTGAATTTCGCCTATCCTGCCCTTATAGTTTGCCACTGCTTGGTACCTGATGTAGGTAACAGCATTTTTATGGTACTGCTACTGTGATTATCTAGCACATTTTAGCCCATGGCACTTTTATGTCTTAGCACTTTAAGTTCACATTCCTGGCCTTGGCTCAACTTTTGTCTCCAAATTGTACTTATTGTGATAACACATTATGTCTGGTTTAGCAGTTTTATACCTTCTGCCTTTATTTTGAATTGATACCTTCTCCTGCCCATTCTTCGTGAATGTTGTTTCCTCGTCTTTCTAGGATCTTTCGGTTTATATCCTGATGTAGACAAGGAACATTTTTAGCTCCATTGTATTGTATTGTATTGTGTTGTATGAAGATTTTGTACTGCGCATACTGTCACCCTATGGGTATCCTGGCGCTTAGATTTTACAATGTCTAAAATTATTTTGTTGAGTCTGTAATAGCACGTGGTGCTTTATAAATAGGCACTTTAGCTTAGTCGCCTGGCCCTGATCAATATTTTTAACTAGGTACATTAACAGGGTTGGAACTGCGTTTAGCTTAGGTCTAGATCCTTAAGTGAATAGCAGTCACACAAAAATTAGCGGCAGGTCTTCGGGTACAGGATCTGCAATTTGTATTGTGCACAACATGTATGACTTTGTCTGCTTTCAGCATTCTGTCGTAATTTTAATGATATATGTCTAGATATCTCGTTAGCTACCCGTTTACAAAACCATGTTATGCACCACAAATGTCTTAACTACTAATGAACTGACTGTGTATTTTATAATGTCTTCTGTTTTTTATGTACCGCTCTTACTTTCACTTTATTTTTTAAGTCGTCATCACTTTGATGGACTGGATTGTCTAAATAAAGTATTTTAAACTTGAACTAGAGAGTTTTATAGGGGTCTTCAGTATTATGATGTTTCAAAAACACATTTTGAAACAATTTCAATTTGATTGGTCACAGCCCAGAGGAGATTATCTGCAAGTAAACAGCTGGTAATCTGGTAACTGATATTTAAACTAATGAAAAACAACTGAACGCTACTTGTCAATTGTCATTGAAATGCTTGTATCAATAACTTGTTGAAATGTTTCACAATGGTAATCGCTCCTTCCGTTGAGACCTGCGTTGCCTATAGGAACTTTCACTATATTCCCACTAATGGATACCCAGAATCCAATGCAAGAATTATAGCATAATTATAGGACCACGGTTTTTCCTATAATTTAGGGAACTAAGACTATAGAAGGGCTGCACTTCCGTAGGGCAAGATAGGGCAAGACAAGGCAGCAGGCAAATGACCATAAAAGGCCTGAGAAATGGTGTTTTAGTTAGCAGATAGGGAAAGCTCCAAAGCCAGATGCTGGGAGTGACCGACATTCTGAACCATCCCTTGATAGTATATGCCTGGGTCCTGGGAGGACAGACTTCTGGACGCGTGGGCGTTAGGCATCTCGACGCAGGGAAGGAAGACATCTACGTTCATGTCATTAGATCCACTCCTGACAGATCTACAGTCCAAATCATCCCATGGGCCAGATCCAATTGCTAAGTCAAATGAGTGAGGTAAAGCACATGGAAACATGCGCATCTACTCCACTGCCTGTGTAGTAGTTTCCATACATGTAGCGCTTGTGCGGAGTTCCACTCCTAGTTTCCATGTGTCGTCTGGTTGCGGCTCGAGGGTGCCTTCGTCATGGAAGGCTGGGGAGGCGATGTTGCCGCCTGACTTTGTAGCACAGTGTAGTGTCCTGCAGGCCACGTCATGCATCCCCTCCCTAGGGGCCGTGCTAGCACCCACCCCTCACCCATCCAGCACAGGCGTCACCAGTCAGGTGACCCTTCTAATAAATGGGGCCGGGCGCACGTGCCCTGGGCCTGTTCTACCCACCACCTCCTTGGGTGCGCAGGTTGTCTTAGCAGCATGCGGGCCTCAGGCCCAAGACGCTTCACACGGAGCGCCTCTGTTTATACTTTTAAATACACTCATTATTTCTCGGCATCTCTAGGGGAGCTCGGGCTGACTCACGGCTCTACAAAGAATAAACAAGCCAGCATACATGGGAAGCACCACTTATAGCAGTAAGCCCGGCGGAGCACCGGCGCGAACATACCATGCACGACTAATTAAACAGGCAGAGAAGTGCTGCTCGGAGCATCTCGACGTGCCACTGTCTCATCGGAGCACGAGGGCTTTTTGGCTTAAATTGATGTTTTAGAAACCTTCACACGTCCAGTAGGATGGTGCTGCATCAATCGTACCCACATAAAATAACTGCATCGCGCCAAATTGACCGTGAGAGGGCATAAAGGAGACTTTCTGCCAATTTTATGACAGTGGGGAGTGAAAAAAACAGAAAAAAGACTTCCCGGAAACGTTACGTTTCATCGTTAAAACAAATAATGGCGAGCTGATGAAGAGCTGGAAGACCCAAACACTAGTGATGCCACTTCTTGATCACCACGAGTGTCAGTGTCATCATGTGACACTGGTTTAATGCTTTGTATAATTTACAAAGCAGCATAAAGGTGGATGGTTGTGAAAAGAAGGACACAGACAAACCCGTTTTCAATGTATCTTCACTATAGGACATACGGTTACTCACAGTCTGAACGAATCCCCTTCAAGCCGCTTTAGATCTCGGACTTAAAAAAACTGCTCTCCCTTAAAGCATATTTCAATAAGTTCAATATCTGCACATACAAGCCTCGAAATTGAGTACGTTTGACATAAATGCGGCACGTCTGACATGCACATGCTTATAACTGGATAGTGATACTCAGATATTTAGCAAATAAACCTCTTGTCTCTGGAGGGCCATGGAACTTGCACTGCAAATTAGATCTGCAGCACAAATTCCCAATATTCAAACTGAGCCCAACTAAATAAACTATTTAACTTTACAGACTAGAGAATTGTTTAATTACTACATTTTCTGGTGAGGAGGATGGGACTGGGTTGGTTTTGTGGCACTTTGCAGATATTTTGAATCTAGAGCCGATGGATCGATGAGGCACCGCGTCTTTGATGAGTCTGAAGTCCTGGAGACACCTTGGAGTGTTGCTGTCATCTTTGATGGTCAAAAATTTCATTGTTATTCTATTCTCAAGGGCGCTGATAACAGATTCAAGTCTTGTATGCAACGCCACATTGAAGTTATCCGCTAGATCATCTGACTGCTTCACTGGCTGTAAGCTGCAGCATAATGTGACCTATCCAACTCGAACCTCCTGCTCATGTTGGCCATCTGGGATTTTAGCAATAAGATGCTGATACACAGCATTGCTAATTAATGCACAGAGCAAATCAAAATATTCCTGATTTTCTTTTTAACAAATCAGGCAGCGCTACCTTACAGAAGGTGGGCATCAGAATATATTCAAAGCTTATCAAACTCTAAGGGAGGGAAGTGTTTCAAGCCATCATCTAAGTCATATTGTGAGATAATTTTACATATAAAACACAAGTTTCAGATTATTGACATCTTTGTTTCACACCGTTGCAAGATTGACTCAGCCTGAAGGTTGCTGTTCAAAATCTCATTTGTCAACCCAGCTAACGTATCCTGCTTTTCAATTTCAAGTGAAAAAAAAAAAATATATATATATATATATATATATATATAATTAAAATTTGCATATATGCATAAGCAAATACATGGAACCAAAAGAAGCTCCCCTTATTGAAATAAGTGATGTTGCAAAACCTGTCCAACCGCTACATCACTGCACTGTGCCAATGCCAGGTAATAATGCTGCATGAATATATACACACTCTTCCAAGTTGCATCACAGCATATTCTCTTCAGAGACACTTCCTTAAACAAAGTAGTTGAGATGGAAACTGCCCTAGTTGAGTGCGATGTGAGGGGCTTGTCAGCCTTCGAATGACAGAACTGGATTGCAGCGAAAATCCACTGAGTGATGGTTGCGCCTTTGTGACTGGAGCAACCTTACAAGTGTCAATCTGAGTTCAACAGTTGGGCAGTTCTTTTGAGTTTTTTTTAGTGAAATGTAAGTTGAAATTGTAGACATCTTTTGATACCTAGTGTATGAATAGCCCTGTCAGCTGGGGATGTTGGATTCAGTAAGAAAATACAAAATATTTTAGGTTAATTGAGGTGACAATCCGAGGGAACGTTGGGAATGAATTTTGGATCGGTTATGAGAAGTACTAAACTGCCTGTGAGGCACAAGAGGGTTCTTCAGTTGAGAAATCCTGTATCTCCTTTACCTTCCTGGTCTAAGAGAGTGCTAGTAACAAGACGACCTTCTGTATGAGAAATATGAGGTCTGCTCGGTGTATAGGTTCGAATGAACTCTTCATGAGTTGGGATGGAACTATGTTCAGGTACCAGTCCAGGGAAGGAGCCCTTACCGAAGGGAAGGACTCTGAATAATTCTTTGATGAATTATTTGATGATTCTGCAGGGCAGAAAGAGAGAAAATGAGATGAGCGTCTATATCTTGATATTGCAGCAATCCGTATCTTAATAGACAAATGTATTAATCGTAACTAAGCTAGTGAAAGGAGATAGCGTAGTTATTTGCCAGATTATGCTTGTAGAGGATGTAGGTTTGATTTTTGGCACCAAAGCAGAAATGTTTCCATTACGGTTCACATGTCTTTATTGTGGCTGCTGCCTTAACTTGGAAAGAATATTCCTGAAGTACCGAGGAATATTATCTTTGAATTCATGGAATTTAGTATCCCATGCGTATAAGAGGAGAGAGGTCGGGTCAGGATAAAGGACCTGACCTCGCTTTGATTCATCGTCAAAAGTTTTCAGGATTTTGGTAGGTGAATGTGGCTGGATACAGATATCAGGAGAAGCTCTGTGAACCAATGCTGCATAGGTCACCTGGGGGCTACCAGAAGGAGGCGACACTGCTCTGTTTTCATCTTGATCAGTACCCTTGGTATTAGAGGTATTGGGGTAAAAGGTAGGCATAGATCGCGGACCATCTGATCAGCAGGCATTCCTCCATGTTCCCGACGTGGATGCCAACTGACATTTACGGATTTTGTATGTTGCAAAGAGATCTAGATATGGTTCCCTCAAAACAAGAAGAGACTATTTCGTGCCAATTGAACAAACTCCCATTCGTGGAGGCTGTTTCCAGTTCTGTTTAGCATGTCTGCTAAGAGATTGCTACTCCTGGGAACATGTTTGGGTCGAATAGTTATTCTCTGCATTGTTAGCCAACTCCAGATTTACTGAGCTTCCTTGGGCAGAGCCAGTGATCTTGTGCTGCTTTGCTCACGTATTGCATGCTGGTGGTACTCTTTGTACGAACTAACACCGAATACCCTGTTATCATTGGCAGTAAAGCTTGGAGACAGAGTTAGATGGCTTTGAGTTCTAGGTAATTTAATTGTATGTTCTAGTGCGGTTACCACTTTCCTTGAATTTGCATGTTCTGTAGATGATCGCCCCAGCTCTCCAGGGACTCATCCATAGTTATTACAAAGTGAGGTATTTGAGGTACGAACGTGAGGCCCTCTGACAGGTCAGAGGTCTGGGAACACCAGGCTAGATTTTTCATCATACCTAGTGTGAGGTTCACCAGGTCCTTGAATGATCTTTCTGTTTGAATCTATTGTTTTTGTAGCGGTTTCTGTAAGGCTCTCATTTTTAGGAGTGCAAAAGAGATCAGATTGATCGCTGAGGATATCATGCCCAGAAGCTAATTGAACAGATGCACTGAAACATTTCATTTTTTGTAATAGTTTAAGAGAAAGCTCCATGAGGCTTCATTGCTTGTCCTGGGATAGAAAGTCTTTGTCTTGGGCAGTATTTAGTGTTGTGGACCATGAACAGTATCTTCTTGGATGGAGCAATTGATGATCTTTGATAATTCACAAGGAGACCTAGTTTCTAAAACAACTTTAGGCAAGCCTGTGCAGCCTTGGACGCTTGAAATGTTGTTGGTGCGTTTATTAAACAGTTGTCGAGATAGGGGAATACCAGATGACTAACCTTTCCTTCCTGACAAAAGCTGCAACAGGTGCTAGGCCTTAGGTAAAAATGCAGGAAGCTGAGTTGAAGTCAAATGGGAGAACTTTGAGACAATGTTTGGGATAGATGGGTATGTGGAAATACGAATCCGGCAAATTCCGATCTGTCATGTGGTGTTCGTGTTGGAAAGGGAGACATCGCAAGAGGACAAAAATAAATAAATAAATATTGTTTCTGGAAATACTTGTTTAAATTACAAAGGTCTATGATGAATTGCCACTCCCTTGTTTTCATTGTGAGGAAAGCCTGTGCTGAGAATGTGGACCCTACTCCATGGCACCTTTGGTTAGCATAGCTAGCACTTCCTTCCGAAGTAGATGGAGATGAGGTGGGTGCCCTCATTTTGGAGGTATGGTTGGAGGAATCTGGGTGAACTCTAACGTCTGACCATATGTTATGAGAACCAAGACTTATTTATCCAATGCTATTATCCGCAATAGAGGACATTTTTGAAAACAAAATCCTCCCACAGGATGGTCATAAGCAACATTAAAACATTGTCACTGTTGGTAAGCTGGCCTAAGGGCTTTTGAGAGGGCTGGTAAGTCTGATACCTCTGGTATCCTCCTTGATATGGGTACGTATCTCTTCCACAGGCCCCTCTAAAGGAGGGTGTTTCTTTCAAAACTGTGATGTGCCAAAGATCTTGCAGTGTCTGAGTCAGCCTTGACTGCTTGCAAGGCGTTGTTGATGTGCCTGCCAAACAGGGCGTCGCCATGGTAAGGTATATCAAATATTTTTATTTGCACAACAGGTTCTAAATGGTGTGGTCTTCCACAAACCTTAGCATCTAAGAGCCGCTCACCCTGTCAGTTGTGGGAATCCAACTGAAGCAATATCTATAGGGCAATCCATGGATACAGAATGGGACGTATCGCCGCCCTGCATAATCTTTCTTTGTTTCTGCCCTTGTTTTTGTTCTGACAGAAATTCTATGTATGTGGCGATGTCTGACTACTTCTTGCAGTTATACCTACCTTGTATTGTCAGTGAATTGCAGCCCATACATTAGACCTGGACATAGTTGAGAACCTCTCCCCAGTGTCATCCAGGTGTCTGCTTAGGTGGTCAGGCGGATTATGAGTGACATGGTTTTCCATGACTGCAATTCCTCCCAGATATATCAACAATTGGAATCGGTCTCACAGCCCTCCTATTTAAAATCATAAAAAAAACAAAATGATAGCTTGTTTGCTGTTGGAAACGTTTGGCAACTTGTTCTCTAAAGAAAGGAAACCACCAAAAATCATCTGGTGGGGAATCCACCAATTGTGATGTCGGTTTTAAATATTCATTCCATATATCGGGTACAGATTGTGTATTATGAATGTTGCTTTCTCTCTATCATCACCCGAGGTGAACGGGTCGTTCCCATGAATCATGGCAATATTTGACACTGGGGTCAAATATTGGGACACTGGGATTATGAATCCGAAACCGGTCCCAGGATGCTTGTTTCCGGTCCAGGGAAGACATGGCTTGGCAGTTCGGGCTGGGCTGTTCCCATGAGGCACTGGGTCAGGCTGATTTGCATATTGCCATGTCTGAACTGGGGTGGCTGAGTGAGCTAAAGAATGGTGATGGATTAAACCCAGATCAGGTGACTGGGGGTGAGTGTTTGATTTGCTCAAACGCTCTGTCCATCATCCCCTTTTGTATCGCTTAGTTCTGTTGATACCCAGGTTCACAAATTTACAGATGCACCATGGTCTGAACTGACTAAACAGATTTTAGGTCTTTAGGAAATCTTAGCTGCTGGTATGCTCTTCTTCTCACATATTACTTTTCTAAACCTAACACGAGTTTTGTGATCAAATGTTTAGGAACGTTTTTCCATAGAGACTTTCATTGATCTTTTTCTGTTACCAGTGATAATGGTGTCACATCAACTTTCTGAGAATGTTGAAAGGTGTGGTGTTAAACATCTTCCACTGCCTTGCATTCTCCAAATATGAATGTGTTAGTTGAGAGGTTTAACAGGGTGTTGGTTGAAGGGGTACAATTGACAATTAAGATAGATTTGGATGTAGAGAAACATATTGACAAACTTGTAAGGTCATATCGTAGCACATCTCATAATTTAACGGGTTTTACTCTTTTTGAGATGTTGAAAGGCTTGAAATCTCATACCGGGTTAAACCAAGTGTGGCTCCAAATGATGATTTAAATTGCAAATCTAAGAAGGATATATATTCACTTGTTAAAAAAATGAGAAATTTCAAGCAAGGTCTAATGTTTCCGATGTTAAGTACATATTTCAGGTGAAAGTTGGTGCCCATGTCAAAATGACCACTGAAATAATGTTAAAAAGGCTAGTTCATACTTTCAAAATGTTTTAATTTTGCTGTTGCTGGCAAATCTCAGGCACTTTAAATCAAAGGCACCTGGTGGAGAATTTCAAGACTTGCTAAGTGAGGTCTGATTTACATGATAAAGTTTCCAATTTTTGTCATGAACCTGATTTTGTTTTTAACAATGCTAGTCCATCAGTACCTTATGTTTCCAATCCTTCAGACAGCTTTATGAACAAGGTTATTCTTTGAATTGTGATCGTTATAATAAGGTCTCCGACCAATAAGAGAAAAATGTATGCCGAAGAGTATGAGGATTATGTTCTACATTACAAATAATTCAATTATGTTGTGCCATTCTAGTATTTTTCTATATTTCTTTATCATGTTGTCTTCTCTATTTTTGCCTTTTTGATGTTTTCAGTTCTGAGAAGGAGACGTGTGTAGTAATGGATTGTTACACTATTCTGCTTCTAAGTGTTGTGCTGAACTGTATATTCTTTGTTGTGTTGCTTATGCACTTTGTTCAAGTCCTTTCTCTTTGCTCTATGTGTCACTTGCTTTTTTATTCTGCATTCTCCAACTTGAATGTTCGGTTGTTAAGTTGAACAAGATCTATCCTGGCTGCTTTTCTGACTGCCTTGGGCATGACTGTCATTGAATAAACTACTTATCTTTACAGGTTGAAGAACATATTACTTACTACAACCACCATGCAAAGCCATGGTAGCTACAGTACGTCGTGATTCTTAGCAATCTCGCAGGGGAGGAGAGTGCTGAGCTGCCAGCAAATTCCAAAGTTAGGATAGACCTTTCACTTGGTGCCTCTTTGCGTACACAGAGTATGATACCCTTCACGTTCCACTATAGATGATGACTAACAGCAGATTCCAGAGTACACTAGCCCAGCTAAAAACACACCTCGGCAAAATCTTTGTCGACCCTGCACCAGTGCCCTACTTGATGTACCACTTCAGTAAACTGTTGCTGTTTAGCATCTCCTTAATGTATTATGGCAAGCCAGCATTCATTCTGCTGGGCATGGCAGTGCACAGAACTTGATTCTGTGTTACATAGCCTATTGATTTTTTTATCACGTATTACAAAACATGTTACGTAGGAGGAAGATACAAGTACCTGCTAAATTCTATCACTTTACAGAAATTGTGAATCTATCAGAATAAGATAATTAGGGAAACTCTTACAGTGCAAACACATGCCTACCACTGTTAACTGTGATGGAAATTAGGAAACAATAAAGTAAATAAATACATTAAATTAATTCATTAATCACCAAACAATTAACATTGGAGACAGTCAAGCTCACTGTTACTAGTTAGCAATCACAGGCAGGTGCTGAGAAGGTACAATTTACGCAGACTGGAATGATTAATTTTAAGAACTGACATTTGAGTCTCTTGTGGAAAACACAATATAGGTCCTGACAAAGGCACCGTATGAAGTTGTAGACAAAGCTGCAATGAGGGTCAGCAATATTCGAGGTAGACACTCTCAAGCATTCCATTTGGAAGAATTAGATGAATTGTAAATAAATTAATTGAGTGTGCCATTATGTGCCATTATACAGTGATTGTAAGGAGTTAGAGAGCACTAGAAACTCTGTATTTTAATACTTTGTGTATAGGACGCCACAGAACACTAACCCGCTTGCATGTGTCCAGTAAAAAAGTATTTTGCTAAATAAAACTGTCTATATGTTGGTAATGTATTTGAATAAATAATACAGTTAATTTAGGTGGAAAAGGGAGAATAAATCTTCATATCTTTCCCTTTTTTTTAAATATCATTTATTCCCGAAACCCCAGACTTTACTGAAGGAGCACCACAACCTTGAATGCTGATAATTTAGGATTGGCAGTGGAGAAATATAGCCTACCTTTTTTATGGTACCATCTTTGTCAGGCTTTAGATTTTGCATGAATCATTAAGGTCCATAAGGCTTTCATCATTATCTATGTATGTATATAGTATTTTATAGCATGTACCTAGGGAAAAGGCCATGGGGCGCATTTTTCCTCATTCTGTTGAGTAATTCTATACCATTATTAATCTAGGCCCTGTTGGATGACATAACTTCTAAAACTAAAAGAGATTCGTTCGAAACACAAATAACTGACTGAATTCATTAATTCCCTACATTTTAACATTGGTCATGGTAAAGTGGAATTTTTTTGGATTTATAAAAAAATTGTTCTTGGGGAACATTTATGTAATTATGATCTTTCATTAGTAAAATACATCCACGGAGAGCCACGGACTATATATTCTTTTAAAGCCATTGACAGTGGAAAAGAGCAAGTTTGAGTCATTCCTGAATTAACCCATAATGCCAATAATAGAAAAAAACGGAATGGAATAACTCTTTCCAATCATGTTTTGTTTCAACCTCTCGCATGCAAAACAACGCTGTCAGTTTGCAGACTATTCGAACTCTCAGAACATACACAAAGCATCTATCAAAAATAGAAAAAAAAGGAGTTTACAGCGAGGAGGTTCGCAGGAGCCGAGGAGCACACGTTCATAGAATGGGTGGGATCGGAGGAAGGTGTCAGGTTGGGGACGAAAGTGAGGAAGATGAGAAGACACAAACAGGTGGAGAGGAGACTCTGTCCTGGAGGGAGAAGAGGAATCAGAAGCTAGAAAGGTGAAAGAAAAAACGACAAAGGAAAACAATGACATGTAATGAAGTGCCAAGGGATGTAATGAAACAGAAAAAGCTGGCTCGTACATTTCAATGGTAATAATGTAACTTTTAAGAGCATGCAATTGAGAAAAACATTTGAGTTCCGCACATTTGTGTGACAGTTCAAACATCTCTAGCGCATGTCCAATATTTAGATTAATCTGCAAAGAAATCCTTTAGTGTAATATGCAGTCTTCTAGATGAAATCTAACATATCACAACAGATTCTTATGTGACATGGTCATGACATCACCACCAGGAATAATACTCAACTGGGAAATGTTCAACGTCGGTTCGAAGAAGACTGGATCCATGCCAGGTTTTTAGGATAGCCACACATGATGCAAATCTCTGCTGTTTAGAGTAATTGTGTGCAATGTTATTGTATGGGGATACCTCAAAAATCGAGCATGGATACACCTCTCCCGAAGCTACACTGGACAACTCCGACTTAAATGTTTTGTAATTCTTCACTGATCATGTATATAAGTGAGCACATATTTATATGCAAGTGCCCAACATGAAAGAAACTTCATAACAAGACTTGTTATACCTTTTCACTCAAGAAATGAGAACCCTGGTCTGATGTCAGAGATTTTTCTCTGCTCTAGTTCTTCTGCTATCGTCTGTCAGACAGAACAGACAGTTTTCTGCAGCTGCATAAACCCCAAGATCCTTTGCGTGGGCTTCAGAGTTTATGGCAGTAGACCATTTGAGTGAAATATAGCCTCGTGTTGCACCACCATACATTATCCTGTCCATCTCTGTCTCCAATGAGAGAGAACGGTCAAGACAAATAAGTTCCCATCAGGTTTTAGAGCGGAGGCGTGCTGATGTATCCCACAACAAAGGATCGTAAAAGCCAGCACTGAAACAGCAAATGGATTTCAAATGAAAAGGTGCAATGTGTTGAGTCTAAATACATTAACTAAATACCAACGCAATTATTTGCAAATCTGATAAAACCTATAAAAGCAGGTAGTCATTTTTTGCTCTGGTGATTTCCTTGTATTATTTTCTTCACCATAACAAATATATTTTAAGCATTAAAAAAAGTAAACTAGCGACAGTTCGTTTTCAATTAGTAAACTAAACACTTCGGAACAGAAGGGCTTTTCCCTACGAATCAGCATTAGAACACTGCCTTCAAATAGGCAAACACTTATTGTTGGTTTAATCAGCACGACTTCTGTGATTACAGAATAATATTCAGAAAATTAAGTTTGAGTAACTTTCAATATTAAGGTTCTCACCAGTCACAACTTAAGGTTCTAACCAGATGCAACATTGTCTCCATTTTGGCTAAATCCATTTAGTGACGCTCTTGACTACACTGGCTTCCTCAGGCAAAAGGGCTGTAGGATGGCACTTTGGCAGATTATTAGGCCTGGGCGGTAAATACCGTTCCGCTCTCGGAATTTGGGTAATTTCGCGTTCCACGGAGAATGCGAAATTGCCCAAAATTCTACGTTCCGCAGCTTCGCGGAATTTTTTGCTTGTTTGAGTTCTCAAAGTGCGTGTTCACGAGATATTTCCACCCGAGCACGCAAACAGCGATCGCGAACAGGAAAAAAGCATTGAGAACAAGCAATTCCATGTGTTCGCGGAAATTCTGCGTGTTCGCAGAGATTTCTTACCGTTTCGCAGAATTTTGCGTAGCACGACTACACAAATTACGCCCACCCCAACAGAATATATCAATTTGAGCCATCAGCACGAGTGAGTACAACAGAGAAGTAATTTTTGGATGAATGTTTGTGCATTTTAATTTTTCAGTTGTTAAACGCTGAAACTCATGGCACCAAAGCAGTAGTGTTATTGAGGGCAGGAGAGGACCATGCATGGTTGGGTGAACTACAGAGATAGGGAGCTGTTGGGGGTGGGCAGGGTGCAACGGGATCCAAATTGGTTTGGTACGATAATGGTAAGAGAAGTATGAAAACCCTTTGTGTGAGTTCCCTGAATGTAAAAGGGTTAAATCCTTCCACCAAGAGACTGGCAGTGAGAAGAGAATGTAGAAAGCAAGGTCTGGGAGTTCTCTTCCCGGAGGTGCATGGCAGGAAGGGACAATAAACCACCCACAAAGATGTAAGAATAGAGTGAGGGTCTCGGGTCTTACAGAGAGAGTAAAAAGAGAAGTGTGGCTATACTCCCAAACAAAGAGATGGTCTTCACTTTCCTAGAAGTAAAAAGGAGCTCAGAAGATGTGTTAAGAAAAATGTCTATTGGTTAAGGTCAGCTTGAATTACTCAGCTGCAGCCCTTTTACAATATGTGGGGCGATGGATCCAATGGGGCAGTATTTCTAATGTTGTATGGATCCATTTTTAGACAGGTTGGGGTCAATGAAGAAATTCGGCTATCTCTCTAGGTTTGGCAGATTTAGGTAGACCTATCAATGGCGCTTTAACTTGATCGGGAGGAAAAATGAAAGGCATCTACCCAACTGAAGGAGAAGCAGCTTAGAGAAATAAGTATAGAACTTAGAAATTGAGCTGGGCATGGGGACAGAAGATCCAAAGTCACTAGGTTTTCTATTTTGATTGCTGATTAAAATAAAAAAGCAACAATACCCCAAGTCTTGCAACTTGTTGGTTGGGAATTCTCAATGGAAAGGGGCGACATGAAATCCATATTTATAAGACAGAAATGCAGTGAAGAGCAAGACAAGTCAATAGACTTTTAGCCCAGTTATTAAGGAAACAAAAGAGAGAGAGGATGGCCCTTAGGATTTTCAGTAGGATTATCACAAACCAAAGATTAAATGCAGTGGAATCCAAGCTGCTTCATAAATCTCCATACACCTCAAGAAAAGACCAGTATCAAGGACATTAAAAAATAATATATAAGGCAATTAGTTTTCCATCAATGAGCAGGGCGACTGAGAGAAGAGGTATGTGGAAATAACTATTATTAAAGCAATCAAGGTGACAGCAATAGGCAAATCCACGTAAAGGGACAGTAACACAGGACATTTTTACATGGCATTTAAGGATCAACTGATCCTGTGCAATTTTCATTCTTTAGGACAATTTCACTCCTCAGTAGAAACCTAGATTTGTCCATGGGGATAGGGTGGCTAGGGAAGTTGATTCTGGAAAGGCAAAGAGCTGATATTACACAGTAGACAACTGATTTATTTAGCGGATTACAAAACTCCATCTGGTTGAAAAGGCTCTAAAAACTCAGAACATAATGGCTGTATTCACAGACCACTTCCTACTATATGTTGAAACCCTAAAAAAAGATCTCTGATGTTTTAAAGGAGATGGGTAGATTTGAGGCTCTATTTTGATTGCTGATTAAAATAAAAAATCAACAATACCCAAAGTGTTGGTAAAAATCAGAATTTGGAAAAGTATGGAATAGACTTCTAAAGGAGGAAAGTAAAATATCTAAGAAGTGTGGATTCCCAGGAAACGTCAGAAGGTGCATGGACTTAATCACTATTCAATTTTATGAGTTATCACTAAGGACTTTAGGAGATGGGAAGACTCATCCGTTCATGGATGCGCAGAATTACTTCCACCAAGATGAAGGCCTTGTCAATTAATTAATTATTCTGACCCAAGTTGATATCCCAGTACAGGTGTCCTCAAATATCCAAAAAATATCCAGAAGAGAGCTGAAAAAGGAGTTCAAACTTTGTTCCATACTGGGAAGTTCATAATATATGAGAACTCAAAGGGGTGAAGCAGGAGAGGAGGGTAGCTCAAGAGGGTTTCACTGGCCACGCACTGAATGGCTAAATTAAGAAGGGAGTAGGTATCTTCTGAAAATGTGACACTACCAATTTGGAGAGGGACATCTTCAAGTATGTAAAAGTATCTCCTGTCTACAATGGAAAAGGGACCCTTGAAATATGAAGGGGCTTTGCAGGGGTAAAGATGTGGCCAAGATCTACTAGAGCAAAGTGAATGGAATGGTCATGAAAGTTAAGGAGATCATACTACTAGTAGACATATATCACTCTTACTGTTTACAAATCAATGGGCTTACAGTTTGGGAAATATTAATAACCAACTGTTTTTGCAAATTAACCTATGTATAGCTTTCAAATACAAAGCTCTCAAATTGCTGAAAGAAAAATGATTAGCAAGCTATTGTTTCAGAAGCTAACAGCATCAGTTCACAATAACGAAGTACGAAAGTATGTGGCACATTGAGTGGTCCTCTTTTCTTGAAAACTCTGTCATGGATCCTGACTCCTTATAATGACCAACTTGCTACAAGATATCAGGAACTCTAAGAGGTGATTTGCTGGGTGAGATATGGTTAGCATAAGCAGAAACAAGGACATTTATTTTTTTAATTTCTAGGGACATGGAGGATACCACACCACCTCACCTGTCAATACAAAATGTGTCCATTGACAGCCAAATGCTAGAGCGTAAGCTGTGTTAGGAACACCATGTAGAAGCAATTGTATGAGAGTAGACATGAGACAATCTCTTTACTGCTTCTTACAGTTGTTACTGATCTCCAGCAATGGCAAGAATCTGTTCTCTTTCCTCTTTTAAAGGGATATTTTTTAAATGACAAATTGATGTAATCTGAAGAAGCAGGTCTCGAAGGATGTAAAGCACCAGAAGAATCATGGTGCCTGAAGTAGCTTTTGGTGTACATACTGGGGAATTGCTTGAACTTATATTTTAGACATTGTACCTCAATATGAATTTAACTCTTATAAAATATGGCTAGATATATTTACCTTAGAACACCACGAGAACAGATGTAATAGCCACAAAACAGAAAAAAAGGAAAGCAAATCAAAACTATTTCTGCTTCATAGCAATATTGTATAATTAGATCGGCAATATTTCCCTTTTAAATGCATTCAAAAAAGGAACCGTAAGAGAGATACCTTACTAATACAAGAAATACTTTCTTAGCTCAGAACTTTAATTTTGGAACATATTATTAAACATCTTAAATGTATGCATCATACAACAGGGGTGGTTAGAGAACGGATGGCACTATGCCTTTACCTTTCATTTATTAGCAGTTAATTCCTACCTGTCTCAGGATCACTGAAATCTGGTAAGGTTATTGTGTTGAGCTGCCGTCTGTCGGCTATGGTTCGGTCCAAAAGACTGCTCCCTCGTCCAGAATCACTAGGGGGAAAAATCTCAAAGTTAACCACTTTGCAGCAAGACTAAACCCCTACATGTACTGTTGTGCATGGATTTGCTCAACCATTTCCAGAAGTCCTAGACTATAGTAATGGTTTGCATCCAACATTAGGTCACCCTTCCTTCTGGTGAAAATATTTGTTTTGAGGGGGCCACTATGGCCCTTAAAATTTGTTCCACAATTTTTCCATGTGTTTTTACAATAACAATAAATAAATGAAGGTTATAAGGGGTTGTCTTCAAGATCACAAAAGTCAAACGTTCCTGCACAGAGACTCCAAATTAAATTCCATTTAACCTTATGGATCACTTGGAGAGGAAATGGTGTATATGATGCATGTTGACTCTATATGAAGTTGTGACTCAGGACAAAGAAAATGACTTGAAATACTGGAAAGCCAAGAAGCAAACAAATGTCATTACTCGTGTTTGTGGCGTGGTGCGGTATGGCAAGGAAGAATAACAGTGAAAGGGACCATTAGAAGCACTGATTGGCCAGAAGAAGTTACAATGTGAAAGGATGCCTTGTTTACTGATGGGGATGGAGCAGAGCAAGGACAAGATGATGTTAATGTACAATAGGAACTTTTTTTCTCTGGTTCTGCGAGGGAAAGAACTTAAACACAGAAAGATACCCAAAGCCTCAAACGAGTTGAATACAATACCTTTTCTGATAACAAGAGGACATTTGATTTGCGAAAGTCCACAGTGGCTACTTCACCAATCATCTTTTCTGCAATGCCTATTATATGGTTGAAAAGCAGAAGAGATTCCCTTCCTCAATAAGAGGAAACTGAGAAAAGAGCTGGGGCAGCCATGTACATCTTAACAAAAGTTCATATTTCCAAGGTCCTTGCATTGAAATGTGCATTTACCTTCGCCTCAAAAGGAGTATCACTGATGCACTAGGCCATCAACACCTCAACATCTATCCATAGTACTGTACAAAAAGTATTGCTTTACTTCCTCAACTGCAAGCGACAAACATATAGGGCTGTATTATACATTTTGCCCTAGTGGCACAATGGGCATTTTGCCTCCTTTTTTCACTTTCAAGGATTTCTTTAATTGCAGAAGGGGTTTCAGATGTTTGCACTGCCCCATCGCCAATATGCACATTTGCACCAGTATGATCTATATTACAGAAGAGGCTGCACTAGCATCTGGGACCCCTTCACCATAGCGCCACGGGGGGCTGTCCTCATTTGCATGGATACATAGTCCCCCAGCAAATAAAGGAGTCCTTTGTACACTCACCTCTTTAAAGAAAGGAGCAGAGGCAAAGGAGCCATCGCGAAGAACCCTGACTGTGCGCCACGTAGAGTTGGTGCACAGTCAGTGTGGTCCACGAAGGTGCAGTGAATGTCCTGAGGACTCCACAGGCACTCTCTGGCAGGACGGTACAGTCATTCAATGTATTCACATACAGGGGAATCACTGCCCCCTTTTAAACCGAGGCCAGGCTGCTGCAGCAAGTGAAAGGCGGACTGGCGGCTTCAAAGAGTCGGTTTGCAACTGTGTTGGGAATAGCAGATATGGATTAGTTACTTACCTGTAATCCTAGTTCTCTTCCAGGGGTATCCTCATCAAAGTCATAAGCATTAGAATATTCCCGCCCATGCGCGGGACCCCAGAAACAATATATTATATGTGCCCCACATATACATATACATATATATATAAATATATATATATATAAAATTAAGCAATTGCAGCCAAATAAAACAGTAGAGCTGGAATATGCTGTGAAGAATTTCCACCATACATGTGCATTAGCATTAGAAACATGAGAAACAACACCAATGCTTGTTTAGAAACTGTTTTAATGCTTAGAAAGCAGTAGAAATTCTTATAACACACTGTAAGCATATACAGCTCCCAGGCTGCATTGCAAATACCCAGTCTAAAAAGACTGAAAAGCTAACTGTAGCTGCATGTACCAAAACTGACGCTGTGCCTTTAAGGCACCTCTGCCCCTAGCTTCCCATCATGCCTCAGGGGTTACAGTTAGGTCAGTTGTTCTTTTCGGAGACTGAAAACCAAACCATGGTAATAACAGGTTAAAACATCTCCTATTTAATAAACAAAGTCCTTTGCCCGGGGAGGCGGGAGGGTTGCTTATGACTTTGATGAGGATACCCCTGGAAGAGAACTAGGATTACAGGTAAGTAACTAATCCTTCTCTTCCAGGGGATCCTCATCAATAGTCATAAGCATTAGAATAGAGTAGCGAGCCTCACCTCATCCCTGCGGGCAAAGAAATCAACAGATAACATTCATAGTCGTAGGCCCAAAAGTAGGCCTTATTCTACCCAAATAGGTTTCTCAAGGAGGCTTGCCCTACTTGAGAATCCGCTCTGGAATCAGACTCTAGGCAATAATGCCTTGTAAAGGTATGGACTGATTTCCATGTCGCAGCCTTGCAAATTTCTGACATGGGAATGTCATGTAAAAATGCTATTGTGGCTGCCTTCCCTCTAGTGGAATGAGCTTTGGGTGAGTGTAACAAAGGTTTGCCAGCCAGCTGGTATGCTAGTTTGATACATGAGACAATCCATCTGGAGATGGACCTTTTGGCTGCTGCAAACCCGGTCCTCATTGAACCATAATTGACAAAGAGTTGGTCTGTCTTTCTGGTGCCCTTCGTTCTTTCTAGGTAAAACTTTAGCACCCGTTTAAGATCTAACGAGTGCAACGACCTCTCAGCTGGGGTCGATGGGTTAGGAAAGAACGAAGGAAGGGTAATCGTTTGGTTTATATGAAAATCCGATACCACTTTTGGAAGGAAAGACGGGTGAGCCCTCATTACCACTCTATTGTGGTGAAACACAGTGTAAGGTTCCTTGGTGCAGAGTGCTTGAATCTCGCTAACCCTGCGCGCAGAGGTTATTGCCACCAAGAAGGCCGCCTTCCAAGTGAGATGCTGCAAGGAGGCCTTGTGTATAGGCTCAAACGGTGTAGACATCCGCCTGGAGAGAACCAGGTTCAACTCCCAGGGAGGAGAAGGATTTCTCACAGGGGGATACACCTTCTTCAATCCCTGAAGGAAATCCTTAACCACTGGGACCTGAAAAAACGATGTTTGTGTAGGTGATTTTCTGTACGCTACTATGGCAGATAGGTGAACCCTAATAGAAGCGTATTTCAACCCTGATGTCGCTAAGTAGAGGAGGTATGGGAGGACTACATCTTCTTGTCCTTTGGTGGGATCAAAGCCATGGTCCTTACACCAAATGAAAAATCTTTTCCACTTGAACGCATAAGGCGCCCTTGTGGAAGGTCTCTTTGCCTCTCTTAAAATAGTCATACATTCTGGAGGCAGATTTAGGTGTCCGTATTGCAAGACCTCAGGAGCCATGCAGTCAGGTTCAGCGACGGGAGGTTGGGATGCAGGATCCTCCCGTTCATTTTGCTCAACAGGTCTGGCCTGCACGGCAGACGTCTGTGTGGACACAGCGACAGATGTAATAGGTCTGGATACCACCATTGTCGCGGCCAATTCGGAGCAACTAGGATCATGTCCATGCTCGATCTGATGAGCTTGGCCACCACCTTCGGAATCAGTGCCAGAGGAGGAAACGCATAGGCGAACATTCCTGTCCACTCCAGCAGGAGAGCGTTCCCTTGTGTCCCTGGCCGGTGGAACCTGGACGCGAAGGCGTGGCATTTGGCGTTTTCGTCGTCCGCGAATAAATCTATGTCTGGACGACCCCAGCAACGGAAGAGTTCTTCGACTACTTCGTTGTTTAGCACCCAGTCTGGCTGATCTTCGAAGTGCCTGCTGAGTGCGTCCGCTTTTGTGTTTAGCTCGCCTGGAAGGTGTACTGCCACCACCGACAGTCCCCGAGCCAGAAGCCAGTGCCAGATTGTCTGGGCCTCCTGAGACAGAGGGCGAGACCGAGTTCCTCCCTGCTTGTTCAGATAGAACATAGTTGTAGTGTTGTGAACCAGGATTTTGTCCGTTGTGATTGCTGGAAGGAACGCTTTGAGCGCCAGATGAACTGCTCGAAGTTCCAGCATGTTGATGTGGTATGTCTGAAGGTTGGTCGACCAGCGACCCTGAATCTGAAGATGACCCATGTGAGCACCCCAACCTTCCAGAGATGCGTCCGTTACCACAGACAGCGAAGGAAGAGGTTGCTGAAAAGGGACTCCCTGCAAGACATTCCGAGGGCGAGTCCACCACTGTATTGAGGTCAGTGCTGCTTGAGATAGGATGATTCGATCCTCCCAATCTCCAGTCGCTCGGTCCCACTGATCTTCCACAGACTCTTGTAGAGGTCGCATCCTCAACCTGGCGTTTGGAATTAGGAAGATGCAGGACGCCATGGAGCCCAGTAGAGACGCTACTTCTCGCACCTTTGGACGAGGAAACTGAAGTAACTTTCTGCATTTCTGCCCCATGGAAGATAGTCTCTCCTGCGAAGGAAACGCTCTTCCTAAATTTGTGTCTAGAACTGCTCCCATATAGTGGATAGTTTGCGTGGGATGCAGGACTGACTTTTCTGTGTTCACGTGGAGCCCAAGCCTGTGTAGTTGTTGAAGACACAGATGACAGTCTTTGGTGGCTTGACGAGGGGACGGACTCTTCAGGAGCCAGTCGTCTAGATATGGGTACACAAAAAGACCTTTTTTGTGTAGACATGCCGCTACCACTGCCATGCACTTGGTGAACACCCTTGGTGCGGATTTTAGTCCGAAGGGAAGCACTTTGTGCTGGTAATGCTTGTTCCCTACCAGAAACCTCAAGTACTTCCGATGACCTGGTGTTATAGGAATGTGGAAGTACGCGTCCTGTAAATCCACCGAACACATCCAATCTCCAATTTGTAGATAAGGACATATCTGATGAAGTGCCAGCATGCGAAACTTCTCTTTGACCACCACCTTGTTGAGGGTCCGAAGATCCAAAATCGGTCTGAACTTGTCCTCTAGGTCTCTTTTGGGGACTAGAAAATACCTTGAGTACACTCCTCTCCCCCTTTGGGGTGGGGGTACCTCTTCGATTGCGTTTTTCTTTAGGAGGACGCTCACCTCCCTTATGAGGAGGTTTAGATGGTACGAGCGAGTCTTTTTTGGAGGAATCGGTTGTGGTCTCTTCCGGAAACATAGCGCATATCCATTGCGCAGTATATTCAGCACCCACTGATCTTTTGTGATGCTGACCCACTCTGCCAGGTGTTGCGAAGCACTTCCTCCCACTGGAGTGGGTAACGGCGCCAGAGGAAGCCACTGCTCAGGCTTTGCCTCCTCTAGGCGTGGTAGAGGACTGATGATGTCCGCCTCTGCCTCTGCCCGATTTTCCTCCTCTATATTGTGTCTTCCCTTGTGGCTTGTTCTGAGACCATTGAGGGGTTTGAACCCTCTGTTGGCCTCCCCGGTTCTTGTTGGTCTTGAAGCGTCGCTTGAACGGCTCTTTCTTCTTCTCCAGACCAACCGCCTTCACCGTGTCCAATTCGGTTTTCATGCGGGTCATTTCCTGATCGGCATGTTCCCCAAAGAGTGAAGATCCTGAGAAGGGCAGATTGAGGATGCGTTGCTGGGCATCCGGTTTGAGACCAGTTAAACGCAACCAAGAAGATCTCCTCGCACATACCCCATGTGAGTAGGCGTGGCCTGCTAGAAGGGCGTTATCTGCAGATGAACTAATCATTTGGTTTGCCACCAAACAGCCCTCCGTCACTGTTTCCTCAAAGTCCTTCTGGTCCTCCTTGGGCAATTTCTCTTTGAATCGTTCCATGGAGTCCCACAGAGCTCTATCGTACCTGCCGAGAAGTGCTGATGCACTAGAGACTTTCAGGGATGAAGCTGCTGTGCTGCACACTCTGCGTCCCCAAGAATCTTGGGTCTTGCTGTCCTTGTCAGGAGGAACTGAAGAAGAAGGAGCGACTGTGTGATTCTTCTTAGCTGAGGCTACGATAACTGAGTCCGCCGCAGGCTCTCCTTTAACAAAGATTGGATCTGAGTCGGCCGGCCTATACTTTTTCTGGATACGTGCCGGTACCGCCCTGATCGCTGCTGGCGTGAGGAAAACCTCCTTGATTGGGTCCATTATCCCTGGAACCAATGGGAGCAAAGGCCGTGAATATGATTTGTGACGAAGGGTCTCAAAAATCACAGTAGTGGAAACTTCTGGGACAGCCATTTCTATTTGAAGTTTGTGAGCGCCCCTTTGTAAAACGTCCAGATATGTGTTGACGTCGTCAAGCGGGGAAGCTCTGGAGCGAGGGCTGTCTGCCAGCGTTGGGGAGTAATCCCTTTTAGAAGATCTCGAAGAAGATGAGGAGGAGGATGATGGCGTTCTCCTTCTCCTGTGGTGAGATTTTTCCTTCCTCACTGGCGATCTTCTCGGTCGATCTTCCCTTCGAGGAGAGCGTGATTCTCTCCGATGCTCCCTTCGTGGAGATCTCGACCTCTCAGTTCGTACCTCCCTTCTCGGTGTTCTGGACCTGGGATGCTCCCTCCGTGGTGGTCGGGAGACCCTGGGGGTATGCGACCTTTCCGCTCTCCTCTCCCGAGAGCGTGATCGGTGCTTGCTAGGACTCTGTCTGTCTGCCTCTTCTATCAGTCTCTGAAGAGGTGACCTGTGGAGTGGGCTTACATATCTTTGCAGCCTCTCCGTCGCTCCAGAATCCTTCCAATTGCTCAACGGAGCATACCATCTTGGCGAGAGTGTTGCCTTTCGTTGGGGCAACGGACTTCTACTCCTGGAAGAGGACCTCGATGAGCTAGAGGTACTTGAGGAGGAATGGTGAGAAGCCGATTGAGTCACCAAAATAGTTGAAGGCACTGAAGAGGATTTTCGTCTCACCGGTGTTGGAAGACGCCTTAAAAGTCTTTCCCTTGACGTTGAACGCCTCTGCGGCGTCGACGGAGTGACAACCTTCGACGACGAACGCCTCGGCGACGACCTGTGTTCTCTCGACGTCGACCTGTGATGTCGAGCCGATGACGTAGTCTTCTCTCTCGACGTCGAATGGCGTCGCCCTGCCTTCGACGGAGGTCTCGACGTCTGGTGTTGCCCTGCCGTCGACGGAGGTCTCGACGTCGAACGGCGTTGCCCTGCCGTCGACGGAGGTCTCGACATTGGCCGACGTTGGTCTGTCGGCGACGGAGATGGCAATCGACGGTGTCCTGTCGTCGACGATGCCCTTGATGTCGACCTGGCATGTGGTGACGGCGGAGGATTGGACATCCTCGACGTCGAGCGCCGACACGCCTTCGACGATGATCCCTTCCTCGACGACGATCGTCCGAGGGGGCTCTTGCTCCTCGACGCCGAGCGCCTCCGTGGAGACGTCGGCGGAGGTGTCACACTCTTCGAAGCCTGTCGACATTGAGACGACGGCGAGTGTATTCTGTCTCTCGACGCCGACCGTCGCCTGGTTGACGGCGGCGGAGTTGACTTACGTCTTGACGCCGATCTTCTCGTCGACGGAGATCTCGTGGCTTCTCTCGACGCCGATCGTCGCCTAGTTGACGACGGCGGAGCTTTCTTCGACGTCGGTGAACCTCTTTTCGACGACGATTTCCTCATCGACGCCGGTCCCGACGTCGACTGAGCTTTTTCTTTCGAACTGTCCATCAGATGTCGTTTTTTCAGCGCCGAACCCGGCGCTGAGGTTGATGGACGCTCTGACTTGCCTTTGGAGGGAGTTCTGGGTCTCTTTGAACTCTTCCTCTCTGTAGATCTTCCCCTCATGGATCTCTGGGCCAGACCATAGAGCCTGTTCCTCTCTCTGTCTTTTAAAGTCCTGTCAGACAGATTTTGACAATGAGAGCAGTCTTTTGGATCATGATCTTCTGGCAAGCATAAAATACAGACCTCATGAGAGTCTGTTTTTGCCTTCTTGTGGCCACAAGAAGGGCAATCATCAAATAATGAGGGCATCCTGACAGGAAAACCTCACAAAAATTCGACTGCTAGGCAGTTATTTACTTGACCCTGATGTTAAAAGTCAAAGTAAATCAAAAAATTCTTCTTTTGAAGATTTTCTGACTGAAAAAGGCAGAAAAAATGTGGAGCTGTGTATCCAGGGTCCTTCCTGAAGGAGCCGGAAAGAACAACTGACCTAACTGTAACCCCTGAGGCATGATGGGAAGCTAGGGGCAGAGGTGCCTTAAAGGCACAGCGTCAGTTTTGGTACATGCAGCTACAGTTAGCTTTTCAGCCTTTTTAGACTGGGTATTTGCAATGCAGCCTGGGAGCTGTATATGCTTACAGTGTGTTATAAGAATTTCTACTGCTTTCTAAGCATTAAAACAGTTTCTAAACAAGCATTGGCGTTGTTTCTCATGTTTCTAATGCTAATACACATGTGTGGTGGAAATTCTTCACAGCATATTCCAGCTCTACTGTTTTATTTGGCTGCAATTGCTTAATTTTATATATATATATATTTATATATATATGTATATGTATATGTGGGGCACATATAATTTATTGTTTCCGGGGTCCCGCGCATGGGCGGGAATATTCTAATGCTTATGACTATTGATGAGGATCCCCTGGAAGAGAAGCTGTGATACGACACACTATTCCATTCGGCGCCCGGTGCAGACACTTAAGGGTGCGCTGTATAGTGTATCTGTAATGTAGCACCGGGTTAATCCTTGTAAAACTTCATAGATGCCTGAAAATCAGTGTACAAACTGCAGCCATTTAATCAGGCCCACTGACAGATCAGATATAACCAAAATCCCAAACTGCTTCAAAAATTATTTATATATTTTCCCATGAAACTTTGAAACCATGATTTCTTAACTTGTAAATATGTGAATATGATTTTTTATGATGGAAATTATTAGTAATGTTTCTGGATGTGAACATTACAGATGAATGAACTTTTAATTTCCCTTTGTTGCGGATGTAAAGAGCGAGTTCCACCATAATAGACTCCTAATCGCATCGCAAAAATGACTATATCTTATAAATTGTTTAGTATTATGTTGATGATACTATATTATATAAACTTTTATGAATTTTAGTAATTTTATAATTGTTTAATTTTTCTTTAGCCCTGACGAAGTCCGTTAACTGTATGTAGTTAGGACGAAACACGTGTTGGCAAAAGGAAAAGAAAAGAAAAAAGTACTGAGTGACTGGAAAGAAGAAAAATAAAGAAGAAGTTGTTGAATAATACTGGATTCATTTCTTCTGATTTGTTTTGATATTTTTTGGATGTTTCTTGCGAATTGGTTCTAAGATAATGCTCTGGTAACTGCTCAGGAAGAGAATTGTTTAATATTTTCCTGTGGTGTCTGGCAAAATGAGCTCTCCTTGAAATCTATGAAAGGGCGGGGCTACAGCAACAAGGTCACTAACGAAAGTCAATTTTTAGTCTTCCTTCACAGCACAGCTACCACCAGACCTTATGTGATCAATTTAAAAACAACTTTAAAAAGCACTACTGAGAGGGGGGCTTTTGCTTCCCCCACATGCTGATTGCCTTGCGTACATCATTTGATTGGGCAGATGTTGTGTGCATCCACTGAAAAGAAATGCGTAAATAGTACTTTTTGCCTCTTGGAGAAGTCTATGCTCAGTTAAGCAGGACCCTGTTGGTTAATGTGACAAAGCTTAGATCAAACTATAGGTTTGATAAGTAAATTAAGAAAAGTTGCAATAAAGGCAGTAAGCCTGATATATTTATTGTGCAAGCATCTGTTTGATACAGTAGGCATTTAACCCCTTCTGCGCTTCTGACGAGCTCAGCTCGTTATGAGGCACAGTCTTTAACTGCTGCGGAACACCCCACGCGTGGCAAATTCCCCTCCTGTGCGGGTGTTCCACAGGAGTGGGTGGAGTCGTGACGAGCTCAGCTCGTCATGAGCACAGCTCCACTGTGTAGCATGACGAGCTGGGCTCGTCACGAGCACCGCGGCTCGGCGCACGGCCCCCCTTCCGCCCACACCGCCAGGGAATTAGCCCCGCGTGGAAAGGGTTAAGAGTGGTCTGTTACTGCACGGTGTTAAACATGGAAGACTGGTATTTTGTTTCATGAAATCTCACAGAC
Organism: Lissotriton vulgaris; assembly: GCF_964263255.1. Lineage (NCBI taxonomy): Eukaryota > Metazoa > Chordata > Amphibia > Caudata > Salamandridae > Lissotriton > Lissotriton vulgaris. The sequence continues at coordinate 334,011,882 of NC_141697.1, read as the reverse complement.
TACCATAGAAGGCAAGGAAGCTGGTATTGGTTAGACCCTCTGACAAACCATAGGCGTAGAAGACTTTCACTGTGACATACTTTATAAGCCAAATTAGGAGGGGCTGCATATTGTACGGCTTTTGGTTGCCTTGTGGAAACGCTAACGTTCAGCCCGGTAGGCCTGAGTTGTTGATGGCAACAAGCCAATGATTAGGCTAAATGCTTGATTGGTTCACTGTGAAATATTATATTGGATGCCATTGACTGTTCAAATGTTGCAACAAAGGCAGTATGTCTTATGTAAAATCATAAATTAAAGCCAACAGCCGAATGGTTTTGGTGTTGGTTAACCCACTCTGACGGAGCTTGTGAGAATTCTTGTTAGGCAGCGTTAATAGGGGTTGTATGTTGTTTTGGCAGTTGTTATTTTGTACATTCTTTTCATTTGACGACTACATGCGTGATGTTTGCCCGCTAGGACAACCTAGGCTGGATTAAGTAGGCGTTTATGGGTTAAGTCTTATAAAGCAGCGTTAAAGCCTGTAAACAGGTATTGTTTTGTAAGGGATCTCACAGATTACTTCAGTAGGCAAAGGACTTTGGTCTTTGTCACCCCATCGGTCAAACCCCAGGGTTAGAAGCTTTTCATTTTGATAATGCTTGTTAATCTTCTCAGAAGGGGTGTATACTGCTGTGCCAACCGGAATGCAGTGTAAAGATTTGTCCAATGGTTGCTTTGTGGGAAAGCAGTAGGCCTGGGTTTATTATGGTGAGATGGCAGTGATAATGTCTGCAGGGCCTGATTGGTTCATTGAGAAAAGTGATGTTAAATGCCACATGTCTGACCTGTTAATTATGAGGAATTAAGGCAAAGGTAGTAGGCCTGGCTTATTTATTATGAGAAGCATTTGTGAAAACCAATAGGTCTTTAACGGTGGATTATTATCACACTGTGTTACAGGCTAAAGACCAATATTTTGCTCATAGGTTACCATTGGAGGTGAGGGTTTTGATATAGGTCATTCTGTCTAAAAACCCAAAGGGTAGATTTTAACTGTTAAAAGCCTGGTTAGTCCCTTTTGAGAGAGGTTGTATATTGTTTTGATTACTCTAACTGTATATATACGTGCAATTCTAAAACTGTAGAGTTGATGGTTGCCAGTTCAACGTGCACTTCAGTAATCCTGTGTTGATTATGTCGTCAAGGCAATGGTTAAGGCTAATGACCTTATTGGTTTGTTGGGAAAAATCATGTTAGAATACGCAATTTTGATCTGGTTATTTTGAAAAGTAATGTCAAGTACAGGGGGCCAGACTAACTTATTGTGAA